>NC_071497.1:63555977-64776977 GCF_028500815.1 Rissa tridactyla | reverse complement strand
GGGGTTGGTTGTGATGGGCTGCTTTAGGCTTGTAGTGCTCTGATGTGAGGGAATAATACATTGTTCAGCTGACGCTGCACAAAAACTTTCAAAATCCTTTTTACATTAAACTTCTAAATTGTATATTTCAGATGATAAATCCACTAATGAAGGAAGGATAAGGTTTAAAATGCCTTCAGTAGTGAATCTACAAAATGGATCTTAAGTATTTAGCTTTTGTACGTGACTCTGATGTTGAGGTTGGCAGGAATTGTGAGTAAGGGTTCTCAGAAACGTATTCCCTGTGCCCTGCTTCCTCAGTGTCTTACTGTGTTTCACTTCTCACTAGTATCTACTAGGTGTAATCAGAATTGTTGATGACCTGTACTTGAAGGGCTAAAAACTTGGCTTTTCACATATTATTGTGAAATGCAACATAGATATTTCTGCAGAGAAACTGATTTTTTTTGAGCACGCCTGGATGTCTGTAGTTCTGAGAGCACATGGAGTGGTGAGAGGGACCGGATCAGTACAACCAGACCTGAAGAGGAGCAAGACAGGTTCATACCACTGTCCATCTTCTACATAAAGTTGCTAAAAACTTTCAAACTGTTAAAAAGGACTTAAATATTTGGCAGATCTACAGCTTAGAGACTGCAGCACGTTGGATGAAAGCAAGGTAAAGTATGGGATTTTTTTAAACTTTGTTCTTGTTACTGGATAGGACTCAGCTGCTGCTGGAAAGCTTTTGGTTGCAAGAGAGCCTTGTTTTGATTGTTGCTACACAGGAGCTTCGAAAAAATTCAAAGCAGCTATTTTAGGCACTCACTGGAGCCACCTGAAGTTTCTGCATCCACAGCACTCTCCGGTGAGGGGCTCCACTTGTCTATGTATGACTGGTTTTGTAAACATCCAGCTTTTGCTGGCTTTGAATCTGGCTTCAGCCACCCTCATTTGATCGCCTCTGTTCACTTGCATTAGCTGAGGAAACAGCCAGTCATTTTCCACTCCTTCTGACATAATTGTGGTCTTGTAAGCCTCTATCATTTCACTCAAGCACGGTCGTTTTTCAAGGCTGTCTAAATTTAGTCTGCTCTACCATTCCTCTCATGAAAGCTGCTTTATACTTTTGAGTATCTTTCTTGACTATGTTCAAAAATTTTCCAGTTCTAATGCATGACCTTTGAAGCTGGGTTAACAGAACTGCTTAAAGCATTCAAGGTACTACTTTCAAGTAAAGGATTTGTGCAATGACGCAATTACATTTTGTGTATTATCCTATACTCCTATCTTAAAAACTCCCAATGCATGTCTTGGTTTTTTGACTGCTACTGAACTTGGAGCAACTTGTTTTGTGCAAAAGCCTGTCCCAACTGCAAGGTCTCACTACTGAACATTAATGATGATCTCAGGGCCCGCCCTTTCCCTGTGTGCAAACTTCAGCATTTTTCTGAGCTGAATTTCTTCTATTTTCTGCTTTGCCTAATGCTCTGTGGATTTATAAGTCCTTTTTTTCCCTGTTACCAGGATTGTCATAGCTCAAGAATGAGGGCCTGGCCAGGCCAGGCAAGGCTGAAGGCATCTTTAGAAGATATACAACCCAAACATCTGTCACATTTGCACAGGGCTTCTTTGAGTCAAAGGTGTAGTTTCCAGGAGTGACACATCTGACCTCCAGCTTGCTGCAAAAATTGTCTTCCACTCTCCCAAAAGGGCAATAGGTCTCAGAAGGGATTGCTGCAGTTCACCCGCCCTGAGACTGACTATGAAGGTGGTGATTATATCCCAGGTGGCACAGATCCAACTAATGGATCAAGCTTCAACTTGATACTAGAAAAAAAATAAAAACTGGACTGTGAGCCATTGTCGCAGGTCAAACAATACAGATCATAAAGCTTCAGGGTAAGTGCAGGCAAATCTAATTTTGCTAATTCTGTAAATTTTTCACCTGTTTTCCTTTTATATTTTTCTTTCTGTACTTCTTTCTCAGTTTTACAAGTACTTTTTCTTCATCTTCCTCTTTTGAGGCAGTTGCTATGTAGACAGGCACATAAGATCTCTGATAATTAATGGCAACTCATCATTCATTTTCATTACACTACTGTACAAATCTTGTGAAAAAGCCAAGGAAATCATAAAGTCACTCACCTTATAAAATTTGCAGCATGTCTGGTGATTTATATATCCCTTTGTCATTAATGATCCTTGAGGATGTAATATAAAATTTGACCTAAAATAACCTAGCAAGGGAGGAGGACTTTATTTTGCATTAACCCAATCAGAAAGCCCTCAGAGCTAACAGACTGAGACGTTTGGGACAACAGCCTTGGAGACTTGTCCTGTTTCTTGCTAGAAGGTGAATTGCTTGTCTAGGTTTAATCCAATGCTGCAGAACTCAACGAAGTGGATGGGCTTCATGTGATGCACTGGATGGTGCAGGCATGCATCTCATATGTGGTCTGGTGTATCTGTGTAGAAATAACTGTTCTGTGAAATAGGAAGATGGTTGAACTGTGTTGCCTTTGAATCATGTATTGAACAGACAATTTTGCAATATGTTAATATGTAGTAGTTTATAAAATTGCAGCATACATGTGATTCTCAATACAAAAACAGCCAATGGAAAAGTACTGCTGAACTACATATCTTTCCTTATCTTGTACTGTAGCTTGATGTAGCTGTATCTCTGTTATACTGCATATATTGGACTCTGACTCAGTAAAATGAGGAATAATTATCATTTTCACACTGTCACACAGTAAGTTAATCTCCATGTACACCTCGTTTTTTACACCCCTAACAGTGCAGTTTTTCTGGCTTTGTCTGATCTTCAGTTCAAACAAAAGAAATGTAAAACCTGGGATTTTCCTGGGAAAAACAAAGCCAATAGCAGTTCAAGATGCAGCCATGAATTATGGGCACTGGATTAATGGGAACCTGAGCAAGGGCTGAGTCCCTGGAGGAACTGAACCTCACAATTGCTGTGGACTGTGTCATAAATTAACAGTGCTATGAGACAGAACAGATTACGATTTAATATTATCTGCCTTGTAAATGGCTGTATCATTGGGAACGTAAGGATATGTGATAAATGAAGGACTTCAAAGGTCATTGCAACTGCATTTCTGACACATTTTGGCATGCTGTTTGCAAAGCACGCTCCAAAAGAAGTGTCTGGGTACAGTGGAGGTCTGCAGATAGGCAGGGTAAGCGGTACATTGCTCTGGAGGAGGGATCTTGGCTAAATGTTCTGCTCCCATCTAATCACAACTTTACAAAATAAAGGTATCTTTCATTTTAAAATAGTTTCTATGCCTTGTTTGCATTGATTTATAAGGAAAGCAATTAAAGTTCACAGGTGGGAAAATGCTTTTAAACTTGAGATGGCGATGAGGGGAAAATTGTTACAACTCTTTAAGCTTCCTCCTCTGTGTCATTGCTCTATTAGAAATCATCTCTCCTGAACAAAAATCTTTAACATCTCATGAAGGTATGTACATGTAAATCCTCCCTAAACACGTCCTTTGCAGCAAGGAAGGCAGGAAGTCATGTCTGGGGTCCCCCTACATCTTGCATTTCACCTGCAATAGTATGAAAAGTGTATGCATTAAAGATGTCATTTTCCAGCAGAGAAAGTCACCTCAATATAAGCCAAGCTGGATCCTGCTTGGTTTAGTGTCCCAGAAAATAGTCTCCAACTAAACCACATGTTCCAGTGTATTAGATATTAACTAAATAAAGCTCATGGCACTATAGAAGGCTTGTGTGGGTCCTTGAATGTATAAGATGAGCGCATCTGCTGCCATATTCATAAGCTGTTGAGCCAGTGCCTTCCTCTGAGCTAGTTTATGTAGTAGATCTACTCAGGTGGTCCTCAGACAAGTAGGTCATAGCCATGTTTCTTTTCCCCAGGTTTTTGGAGTGGCTGCTGTGGAGGTTTTACCTTCCGCAGAAATGTGGCATGCCCACACAGGAACAAATTGTACAAGGATATTGGTCATTAAATGCAGATAAATCTATTAAGATAGCACAAAATTCTTAAAAGGTCAGGAACTGCAGTAGTGTTTGCAAAGGCACGCTAAATGGTGCGCAGTGAGCAGCAGTGGTAGGTATTTCGCTGCCAGCTTGACTAAGGAACAGAAAATGCCTATGCAGCGTGGTTAAGCTTTCTATGGATGTAATCTTTTACTTACGTTTTTCTAATTTATTTTAAAGGTTTTGTATTTTTGTACTTACGCTAGAAGTCTTGCAGCCATGCTGTGATAAAGGTATGAGAAAAGCAGGGCTGCTGGGAGAGGGTCTGTCTTTTGCAGATTGATGATGCTGTTGAAAAAATTGACTAAACTGTTTTCCGTGAAGGGCCTGTTCAGATATGAAAGAAGCAGCAAATACCAAATGGCTCTGATGAATGAGTACGCAAATGTGGTCTTTTTTTATAGACTAAACATCATAATATTGAAAACATTTATCTTTGAAAATCCCACTTACTCTATTAGTTTTTTCAGACAAAGGCACTATTTTATTCAGGTCTTGTGCAAACCCATGTTTGGTTCCAGCAAGCACTTTTTCAGATAATTAAACTTTACAGAACTGCATCCCATGATAAAAGACAGCTGAAAAACGAGACAATTGAAAATATTTAGAAATCTACTAGGGCATGAGAAAAATGACGATGATAAACTTCAGATTGCAGCATGAGTGAGTGATATATAATTTATGGGTTTAACAAAAATATCAATTGTCATGCTATATCTTAAGAGGGCAGACTGGCATTTTCAGGTTTGATGAAGTAAGAGCATTTTGAAGAGATGGTTAAAAGAAGAGAGGATAGAAGATGGCAGATGGGGTTTCTAAAACAGGGAATTGCTTGGGGGAAAGTCTGGGAAGGTACATGAGGGAAGCAAATGTAAATTGGTTGGCTAGATTTACGGAATAGTCTTCTATAATAATGTTATGGCAGATGGCATGTACAGACTGGTTATCTAAGAAGCACAATAAGAGCTCAATATTATCTTTAGTTTAACTTTATATAAAATCTTATATTTATGACATGAAAAACAACCAGGTAAGACAGGCACTCCATAAGCTCCTGGAGCACCAAAAGGCTGTTTTCACAGCAAAGTCATAAAATCCATAGGTTGCTTTCTTTCCTAAAAATGCAGTTTGTATTAAGAATCCAAAGTTAATCTTTCAAAGGGAATGTAATTAAAACAGCGTAACTTAGCATTTCTCTTTTAAACTCAGGAAGATGTGGAATTATCTTTCTCAGCCAGGAATTAAGCCTTGCAACAGGTTGCTGTTAACCAGCTATGCAGTGGAGGTGCATAAATATTTGAGAAGTAATCCTGTTCTTGAAAGAAGTAAGATTTTCCCCTAGTTAATCCAGGATATAAACGTTTTAAAATACCTGTTTCTCTGCCGAATACTCAGGGTTTGAAGTTTGTTATATGAGACAGCTTTAATTCTCTGAGGCTGTGTTTAAAAACCAAGGCAAGCAATTAAGAAAGCAACCAAACAACAATAAAGTCCTTTGTAATGACTAGTGAGAGTACATTTGTGTATGCAATATACTGTTTTTTGGATGAGAGTCTTAATTCAGGAGGCATTAAACACTTACATGATTTTGCAATATTACAGAACCATGCGCAATGCATACAAAAAGTATTGCATTACAAAAGTACTCAGATACTACGAGAGCAAGTCATTTATAAATGCAAAAGTGAAGTAAACCACAGTACCTGCAGACTTTTTTCCCCCATAACAGTGTATGCACACTAATATTACCCTAGTACAAACACCAAGGGAACAGTATAAACACCACACCTACTCTGCACTTTTTGAGAGAACATTTAATGCTGTTTTATGGCAGCTCTAGAGAAGTGGAGTTGTGATGGTGACGGTTTAACGTGATCTCAACTGAGTACAGCAGTACCGCTGGCATTGCTCTGAGGAAAATCGTCTAGATTACAGACTTTGATTACGTCAGCCAGCAAGTAGAGCAGGGAAAGAGTACAGCTTACTGCTGAGTACGCAGACAACAAGAGGATGAAAATCTTTTGATGCCTCGGTGAGTAGACATGATGTCCACGGTGGCTTCGAGATAGCCTTCGCCCAGATCGAGTGCCCTTCCACCACAGCTGCTGAGGTTCACCAGTAGCAGTGCCTGCTGGCTGAAGTGCCTTCACCGCATCCATACTCTGTGTGCTGCACAGGCCACTGGCCTTGCAATTAAGACATGTGTCGTGCTGAAGCTCGGAGCATTGTGAGTGATGAGATGAGGGGTTTTGTTATATTTTATGTTCCTGTGACTTTATGAGCCACTTTTGTGTCCTGCCACTTGCAGCTCAAAAGAAACAAAGTGTTCTCTTCCAGTGCCCACAAGCCAACTAGCCTACAGGATCGCACAGATATCTGTATGCAGCAGGGAGCACGGGTGTATAATAGTTTCCAGATTACGTACATTAATAAGGAATAGGAAAGAAGATCAGCCTTTTTAGGAGCTTTCGTTTTTCTGACTTCTCAAGGATATTCAGAGTAGGAGGCTGGAAAGCTGTGGATTTCTGGCTGTATTGATGATCGTATGCATAGAAACCTCTTTGGTCCCTTGCAATGGTATTGGCCTTGAGGGCTCTGCTGGCCATGATACTTACTGCTGTGGGCCGTTCATTGCTGTAGGGTGCAGGTAGGTGTAAAGAGTCCTCATGAAGTGAAGTCACACAGTGAAGGGGTGGTCATTCTCCAGGAGCTGAGACTGAGTTTTACTGGTTCCAGAAAGTAAGAGTTTCTATTTCTGGTTTTGAATGAACACAGAGATTTTGTAGAGAATTATTAGAGAGATGCACAGTAACATGCAAATGCGACTTTTAAGTAGACAGTGGTTTTGGTCATTGCAGTCACTTTTATATATTTCTTCATCCTTTTTATTTTTGTTTCTTGGAATGAATTTAATTGCATGTGACAGGAATCAAAACAACAAAGTTATCCACTAGAGTAGTGCTAAAGATAATGTTATGCCATATAAGTTAGATATTATTTCAAATTGCATTATTACTATGTTTCTGGAAAAGGATGCCTGAGGACAGGAGCAATTAAAATGAGTGCTATTCTATGTGTTAAACCATACTTGTGCATGTTTTGCTATGGTGTGCTTTTGTGCATTGAAATGGTGTGCTAAAGAGATCTAGACGTGTCTTGATTTTGCTGTTGCTGGGATGTTTTCTCTCTTGGTACTCTGCTGTAATAAAAATAGAAGTCCAACATTTTCCATAAAGAAAGCGCAGATATAGAATCCAGGAATAAGGTGATTTTCTTTCTAAAGATGAAACAACCTTCTTGGCACTGCAGAAGCAAAAAGCTTCATGACCTAAGCTAATCATCAGGTAGGGTCAGGAAGACCTTTTTCTTTTATAGTACAATGTGCTCCTCTTGACAGCGTTGTAGAAATGTTCTGCCTTCCACTGAAGCACCTGACTCCAGGGGGAAAAAAGTATCAGAGAGAGTCTTAGGTTACATATTCTATAAGAAAGCCTATGATATGAAATGCCAAAAAAGCCTTTTCTATCAACCAAAATGCAATTTCAGATTTAAGGAGTAAGCCTTTAAGAGACTTGAGGAGAGTCCTGTAATTTTACGGGGTATGTTCAGAGAAAATATTTAATTGACAAAACTGATGATCAATTCTGATGGGAAATTAAAGGCCCTATTATGTTTTAATTAAAGAGAGTATAAAATTTTATTTAGTTTCTGCAAGAACCGGACTAGGTTTTAACTATTTTTACACTGACCATTACAGAATATGTTAGCCGTGTACTTTGCTAAACTACTTCAACTCTAAAAATATTTATCAAACAATTGGTGTATTTAAGTTGCATTTCAGAGTTGAGATTATGTAACAATTTACAAATACTCTTCTAACTTTTCTAAGTTAAAATATTTCTAGTGAGGCACCCTTTAGACACTCATCTAGTTTTACTGCATAGTTACAAAATGGAGGGAGTAATGAGTCTCCAACCTTAGGCATACATGCTTTTCAGCCTTAAACAAAGCTTTATTTGTGTGCAGAGGTCAATTAACGTGTACTTTGTTAGAGGCAAGGTTCCCTAATAAGCCTTTCTAATCTGAAAACCTATGAGTGTCGAGGTCCTTGTAGACATTATGCTCTTTGTTTTGCCTCACTAGTGAAATTACACATTATTCTAACTTAGAGACCCTGGGATGAAAGGGAATACATCTTCTATCTTGTCTTTTATATTGAAGTAGTTGATTGGAAAATTTAATCTTCAGGAGGCGATATGTTGTAAAAGTTAAAATAGATAACTGGATTTCCACTTCCCTTTCTAACATTGACTTATTTGGTCACTTTGGTAAAAGCTCTCTTAACACGTAGGTGGTTGCTGAAGGTGACAGGACATGAATCTAATTTACTGTGTGCTTTGTTATGTGCTTTGCTGTTTGTATGGAGGTATTTTCCAAGTCTATTAAGAATACATTAGGTGTCTGTATAAAAGCATTTCTTGCATGTTTTGCATAAATGCTGCTAGTGGGCCGTTTTGCTAAGGTCTGCTTTATAGCAAAATACCTTCATCTGCTGCGCGGGAGGGTGAGTGCACGTCTTGCGACTTGCTGGGGTGCCCGGTAAGTAAGTGCTAATGAGTCTGTGTCCCTAGTTAGTGTGTATCACGTGTTTTTGGTGTACCGCACTGAAGAAAATACATGGCACTTTGTGCTGAAGGGCTCTCAAGATTCTCAATCATCTTCACACCTGGCAGTGAAAGGATTTTCCAGTAACTTCAATGTCAAGAGGTATTGAGTGCACGAACATTTCTACAGAGTAATGGTCTGGATTTTTTCAGAGATGGCTCCCTAAGAAAGCTGTACTGTTTTCATAGTAGACTCCAAGTCTTCAGAGGGAAAGCATTAAAAAAATGTATTTCTCCACCATTTTGATCTGAATGTTACGTATATTTTTTTTCCCCACTTCATATCAGCGAGGAAGCAGACCCACAATGAAAACAGCAGTGGTTCAGTGCAGAGGACAGGACTTTTAACTCCAACCTATAACAAATAAGTAATTCTTCTCCCTAGAAGATACACATTTCTGTGGCTGGAAGACAGTGTGAGACTAAAGAAAAAAACCTACATAAAGAAATCTTGTGAACCTCATGGACTGAACAGGAAAATATGTTCCTGCAGTTGTGATCTGTGAAGCATGAACACCTTTTGAGGTGACGCACCCATGGACAATTTGCCTGAAATAGCTAACAAGCGAGCAAAACGCACAGTAAAAATCTACTGTTTGCTTCCTCTTGCTTTTCTGCTGGATTGAGATGAATCTTCATTTTCTGCTTATTGAGCAACTTTTATGGATTGCAGCCATTTGCACACTGTTGGATGCTCAGCCTTAATACCTACTACTTTTCAAATGTGTTTGCTACATCTTTTCCCTTTTATCTCCTGTAGCTCCGTTGCAAAATGCTGACAGAAGTGGTCACCTTGTTCATTCACTGCAGAGCATTTCTAAAACGTCTTGTCAGAGTCTCTTCGCACAAGGAGCGAGTGGACAAGACTAACTAACAGTGAGGGAAGATCACCCCAGCCGGTAAATTGTGAATGACAGCTGGCTGATACGCCTAACAGAAGCACGTATTTCAGACAAATTACAAAGATTTCTCTAGTTTCCACTTGTCATGGAAGATCAATATTCAGAAGCTTTTCCTCAAGACTTATATGCAAACAGAGGGTACTCGAACCTGATGTACTGAAGTGCAGAACTGCTTTGTTTAATTTTCTTTTTATTTTTTTTTTTTTTTGTTGAAGGAAAAGTTTCTCTGGATCTGTGAGGTGCATGATGTAAGTGTTGCAAACTTCCGAGAGAGCTGCCCAGCGCTGGGGGGTTTGTGCGTTACTCTCCACGTTGTCCTGAGCCGGTCTGATGGGGTACCACAGCGTCATCTGTCGCCCTGGCTCCGGTGGGCATAATGGCACCCGCTGCGCCTGCGTCTCCCTGGGGACACCCTGCCGTCAGCCATGGGCGCCCAACCCACTGAAGCCCTGTAGCTGCCATGCTCTTATTTTTGTCATCTTACTATCTGCTTTTTTTTTTATCTGCTTCTCCACCATTCTTTGTCATAGGGCATAGGCACATACATGGTTTTCCGGTACCCTTCCAGCAGTCTGCGTTCATTTCTTGGCCCCTGTTTCAACTGAGGTCATTTTATTCGGTGTTCATATGATATTGGCAAAATGCCATTCTGACTTGTGGTGGTGCAGCACTACCATAACAAGGATATTTTTGAGAGGTAGAAAGAGACACACAAGATTTCAAGCTTGCCTTAAATGCCTTACTCACCTGTAGAATTGATTGGTCCTGAACCGCGTGAGTACTTCTAAACTCGCACATTCATATATCTTTTAGTCTACTACTCAAATAACTTACAATGAGTTTCAGCATTTCACTTTTCTCATGTAAATGAGGCTGTATGTAGCATAAGAACCTGTAGGCAGGCTACACAGGCTAGACAGAGACAGGTCTCTGCTACAGGCAGAACCAGTTGAACTTCAAAATCAGTACCACTACTCATAGGCTAACTACATTTATTTGAGATTATAAGGCCCTGGAGGATTTAATTACGGGTCCACTGAATAGCAGAGAGAGAAAACAATTTCTCAAGAGACCATTAACTCTCCTACTTTTTAAGCTAAACTTGTTATATACATTATGTACATGATATATATATACATGCATTTTACCTTCTTGAAGAGAAACAAGATGGAGAAAATCATATCCTGTTTGAAGCATTGTCTTTTTTTCAATATCTATTATATACAAGACTTGCCTGCTCTGGAGAGTGGCTGTTGCTGCATTTATAGCCTTGAATTGTTTCTATCATGTTTTTATCTCATGCTGTAATTTAATAATGCACAAGATTTCTGGTTTGAGATTAACAATGCACTTGTTCTCACCAATTACCTAACAACCAGGTGTGTTGCTCTAATGTGTGTCTCCGCTGATGCACATGATTTATGAAAAGCAGAATCTAACTTTATTGTGTATTTAAAATTTCCTAACCCTTTCCCTGTCCTGCTGTCAGTCTTGGCTATTCCTGTGTGACCTGCTTGATTCCCTATTGGTGATTTTTTTTTTTTAATTATTATTCCTTTGATTAAATTGCAGATTAATTTTTTTTTCTTGCTAAGATTTTAGCAAATCAGTTTGTAGTGTCTGGTTTTTATGATTAATTAAAACCCTTAATTTTGAGACACTCTAGATTGCCACGCATAACTGCTTCCCATTCCCTCCCTAACATCAATAATCTCTATATCATTCTCAGTAGGGTTTATTTCAGCTCATGGCCTTCATCATTTCTTTAGACTTACAGCCAAGAGGGTACAGGTATCTAAAGAGCGAGAAATGCAATGCAAAAGAAGCATCATCCTGTTAAAGGCTTCCTCCATCTCTGACCAGCATTTGCAGCAGTTGCAATCCCAGGATCATCCATGGGGAAGGAGTTTGAGGCCCTAACACAAAGACATGGCCAAAGAGAGGACACAGTGAGTTTGATTCCAGCTGTTCTCATCACTGCAGCCGGTTATGTTGAACCCAGACGTGCAACTTAAGGCTGCCCTTGCAGTCTGTATGCTCTGCTCTGTGTCTTGCAATAGCATCACACTGAAGCAGCTTGGCATGAAGAACTCCAGAGTGTCACACTCCTCCTTTAGAGAAGATGATAGGCAAGAGGAATAATTTTGCTAAAGCATTTAGTATAGTTTTCAGGAGAACTGTGTAACTGACCATGTGCCAGATAACACAGAGGTTATAGGGGTCTTTTTGATGTTGCTGCACTGATCTGCATACCTTTCCCAGTGTTGTATCCTGAACTGCATTACATTTGTGTTCTGCTTTCTGGTTGTCAGAGAGAAATAGTTAGTATAACAATTATTAGTATTATAAATAATAAAAATATATTGTGTATCTATCTCATATCCACTTGTGCCACATTGCTTCTGAAGACGCATAGTTGCCTCTGAATAAGGTCTCATGCAGTGTTTTGTTCACGTACATTCAGGATTCAGACATACAACAAATTACTGTAGGAACCCACATAATTTACAGTTTTTATCCACTTGAGCAAATGATGGTGCTTTATTAGTGTCTCATTCTGAGTAGCTGTTCTCTGTGAAGTTGTCCAGTCTCCGGCTTCCTTTGATCAGGGTGAAGCAAACAGTGGAAATAATTGGTTTTTGATCAACTTTTATTTGTGAATCAGCTCTCAGCTGTTGTGTGCTAGTCTATCTTCCATGCTCAGTCAAGCCATCTGACTCTGAAATGGTTGCAACACTGCCTTTGATCTCATTGATGACATAATGTTAAATGTTCACCAGTACTTGTCGTTGCCACCACACTTGAATCTCTGTTGTGACAAGGAGGCGGAAGGTTTAATACCTATTTCTTAGTTTTAGCACATTTTTGGAAAGACTACCCTCCCCTGCTGCACACTGGGAAAGAGGATGATCTCTCCATTATTTTAATTTCATTTGATGCCGCCTACTGGTTTGTTGCGTTCCAGTGATCACAAAGCTTTCTCTGTGGGAGGAACCTGTCCTCATTTTTGTTAATTGTTTGAATCAACTCCTTAAAATCCACTCTCTTTTTATATAAGACGGCCCTGTTTTTAAAACTCCATCCATTTGTCCCCATCTATATGGTGAAGCCCACAACTGTAGATGAGCATTTGTTACATGATTAAGATGAAATTCAGGTTATAACTGGGGAGAAGTTAGACTGCCACACAGGAATGTGCCATCCTGAAAGGATAAATACTCTTGGCCACTCTTCCTTTGGTGACATACCCTTCCCATCCGCACCACAGAAACCACCGTCACTAAGAACAACGCACCCATGAGGAAGCGTAACAGGCCGTGTAGGCTCAGAAGCTAGTCCTGGGAAGATCCTGAGACCCAGATACAGAGTCATCCATGGACTGGATTTTCCACAGGTGAGAACAACTTAAACATCCCCTTGTAAGGTATTTTAGCATTGTACCATTGGGAAGCTCTGAAATGTGTGAGCCAAAGATGGCTGCTAGTTTAATGAAGCTAAAAGGCGTATTCGGTTTCTTCAGATCCAGCAGACAGGTCTAAATAAATGGTACTGAGGACTCTTTCGTAAAGGTCTCTTTGTTCTTTTTTTCCAGGCAAGTATATCTTCTGAAGCTCTTAGTTTTGGTGCTTGATACAGCCATACTTAAGATTCCTAAAAAGAGGCAATGATTTCTCATAAATAAGGAGGTGCAAAGTATGTGGTGATGATGGTCTGTCATCACATAGAAGTGCAAATGAAAACTTTGTGTAGGAGCTACTCTTAATTTTTCTTGACGTGACAGCTGTGTTCCTCTGTCATGTAATGCTGGTGAGTGGCCACGTCCTCCAAACAGGCCTGCGTCTCTCTGCTGAACTATCCTAATTAAGACAGAAGGAGGACTGAACCTAAAGGTGCATCTCAGTGCAGACATAGGATTGTCCACCCTCAGGGGGAGGGATTTCTCCAGGCAGCCACTGCAGCAGCCACACTGCCAGGTGGCCAGGTCTCTAAGTCTGAACAGTGTCATCTCTCACGAGGCGTCATGAGGTTTAGACCATGGAGGGAACCAAAAGATCTAAAAGCACTGCTGAGTTTATATTCTGCTGGCCCTTTTTCAGCTGGTCACTTGAATGTTCTTTTCATGTGAGATGTCCACTATAACCTCTGAATCATTGCAAAACCCTCTACTCTTTGACGGCCTGAATAGCAGGGCTATGTATAGATTGGATCCCATGAGGTTTTTTCTTGCATTTCTAGGAAGTGAAAATAGAAATGAAGAGAGTAGCAACAGAAATGGATGAGGAATAATGGTCAGAGTTACCATCAAGCCTTTCATTTTCAAAAGAAAGGCTTTGAGTTTCACTGTATTTAGGACAGGCTGCCACCCTTCCTTTGACTTTGGAAAGCGTGCATTCCTCTATACAGCATCCAAAATGTCGCCTTATAGCCTCCTGTATTCAGAAGAATATCTACCTGCTGTTAAATCAAATTCTGCACATGCCTATGTGCGGGTCTCTGAAAAGTACATTGAACGATAAACTCCTCCTAGGACACTAACATAACTGCTCTGAATCTTTCCAGAGAGACTTGAATTTTTAATTTATCCTGTGAAATTTCATTGTATACCAAGTTCTACTAGTTCCAGTTATTCGTGTTCAATGAATGTCATTTGCACGTGTGTCTGTGAAACAGCTCCCCAGCAGCAGTGTCTCCCAGGGCTGATCTTTGAAGAAATCCAGTTATGACGTGTCAAGGTCAGTGCTCCCTTTTCTATAAGATTCACTCATATTGAGACAGTTTGCACATTGCAGTTTTTGGTACTTCTAATCCCCTTCAATTGAATAGTTTCTCTTTATTGCATTGTACAAAATCCCATAGTCTTTGGATACATAAATAGAAAATTATAGATTTCCAAAACCGTTAACATAAATGGATTTGAGAAAAATACTTTAGTGAATCACATAGGCACACAGACATTACACCTAATTATCACACTCTCACTCTGAATTCTTATTTTGCTGTGCAAAGTGACTGGTGAATAATACATTTTGCATTTTTTATAATACCTAAACGTATCCTTTTCAGTCAAATGATAAAATACTAAACTGATTATAATTAAAAAATAGGACATGATTTTTTTTATGTAAAGAAGTAATTTAGTCAAACAGCTTTAATTTTCCAGTTATAGTGAATCTGCTGTTTTTATATTGTAAAAGGAATTATTTGTAATTCTTTGCCAGAGTGAAATCTTCTTTTCAGTGAAAGCAGAATACTATAAAGTTCAAACAAAATCCATTTCTAATTCACATCACATGTCCC
Source organism: Rissa tridactyla (assembly GCF_028500815.1). Classification (NCBI taxonomy): domain Eukaryota; kingdom Metazoa; phylum Chordata; class Aves; order Charadriiformes; family Laridae; genus Rissa; species Rissa tridactyla. The sequence goes on along the minus strand of NC_071497.1, from coordinate 64,762,099 downwards.
ATGGACACAATATCATGATATCAAGTTAGTTCTGCATGGTATACTTAGCTGCTTGAATAAAAATAGTGTGTAATTTCATTACGCAGAAAGAGTTTTAACAGCACTTGATGATCACTGCAGTGATGCATTTGACAGTAAGTCCAAATTCTGTTGTTCTCACATGAAAATCTTCATAGGGTTTGATCTCAGTAGTAAGACGGAGCAGTCTGTGACTGTGGTCTTTCTGAAATTGTTCTTCTCCTGCTCTTAGGCTGTGGGAGCTCTAAATGGGTGGGACTGAAGCTGTCCAGATAGTTTAGGAACAGTTTTGTCAGTATTTGTCAGGATTCTGAACAAAGTCACAAAGCTTGTCACTGGGTCATGATGATGCTCAACTCTAGTTTGTTGTACTGTAGTGAAGTTGTAAAGACATTGTTTCTTTTAAAGTGTGTCTGAAGTTTGCATGTGTAGGTATATGGTCCAATAATGATACATGTTATTCCAGGTGGCAAAAAAGGGACCCCCAGTGAAGAGGTTATGTTGGGTTTTTATAAAGCTTATGCTTTTCTTCAACAAGATCAGGATGAGAGTACAACCTTTCCAACATTACAGATTAATGCTTTTCTCTTGTACATTATGTAATTTCCATTTAAATTATTTGATGCATGATATACGGATATTCGAGTTTATGTAAAAGTTACTGAAGTGTAGGTATTTGCAGGAGAGTAGAGTTGGCAGCAAATTTGCTTTGTTACAGAGTTTTCCCCCTCAGCTTTGCTCTGACAGCAACACTGGCTTTCTAAACCAGTAAAGAATTATAAAGTATTATATATACTGTAAATTATTCCAGATTAACCAAGTTTCACCATGATATTTATTTTATTTTCCCTCTGTTGCCTGGACATTTTTGGAGCATTGTACAAATAAATTAGTTGATGAGATGCTCAAGCCCCTATCCAAGTTGATAAATACCATCCTCATTAAGAAGAACTAAACAGGAAAGCAGTCTGACCATTCTGAAAGTATGTTACTTTTCCTTTTCAATGGAAATGGCTCAGCAGACTTGTTTTTTCTTTCTTGCCTGATATTTCTTTCTCAGTTGTGGCTTTCAGCTGGAAGATTTCTTCCAAACCTCAATTCTTCAATAAAAAGCACAAAACCCCCTAGGACCCTGGAGTCTAACTCTAGTGCAAGTGAGGAATCCCAGTTTTGTAGTGTTCCCATGTGAACATTTTGCAAAATCAGAACCTGAAAGGGTTTTTCTGATGGTATAGTTACATAGCAAGACATTTCCCTGGATAGGGATAGCCTTTAAAAATCATTCCATGTTTTCTAGATCCCATTCCCTGCTGATGTAAATTTATGGATGCTGTTGTCTATGAACTTGGTTGCCCATTGTTTTAAATCAGCTAGTTATATTGTGCTTTGTTAATTCCAAGCTTTGTTTATCCAGTTAGTCAGGGCCATTGAGGGTCTTGGGTGTTTCACACTGACAGCTAGATAGGCAGATCTATTTTAGTCCAGTGGAGTTAGGGTAAGTGAAGTAACAAAAAGCCCACCATCCCAATCTTTCCTTCAGCTTTTCAGAGTGTTGGTTTTTGCGACACCGTTGTACAATCATGAGCTTTCCGTGGGGCAAAATGACGCTTTCTCTCTGATGTCCCAGTATGTAAAAGGCAAATAATGGGAAGTAAGAAAACAAGTAACACTTACACGTCTGGTTCATTCTTTTTTTTTTTTTTCCCCAACAGAAAAAAAGGCATTTAACAGTACCTATTTGCACACAGCTCTTGGAAGTGAGGAACTGGTTTCTCTGTCTGCCACATTCCTCATTCACCTTTGTTTAAAAGAATGCACAATAGAAAGGTAAGACAAGCCAGACAAGCCAGGCTGATTTCCTAGGAATGAAGCATGAAGCCGAAATAGCGTAACATTTTTTTTATATCAATATTCATGCTGCAGGGGTGAGTGCGGTAAAGCATTATAACATATTATTATTAACATATCATTAAACTGAATAAATGCAGAAGTTGTTGCACACTCAATATGTTTACGTCACAGAAAAATTCCATTTGTACTTAAAATTAAAAATACTTGCCTACATTGAGGATCATTTAAGATAAATAGATTTAATATTTATGCAAATACACTTCAAATACTGCTAGTGATACGTAATAAATATCTTTAATAGAAAAAGCTTTTTGTTTTGTAGCCACCGTAAGGCAAAAAAAAGCCTTTCACAATTTTTTATCTTTCTTCTAGGATTGGAGAATGGTGACTCTGTTAAACGTGAACACCACTAATAAGCCAAGAGAAGACAAAATTAAATATGTTTGCCAAAAAACACATTTGGGGGATGATTTTGTACTGTAGTCAAATTCCCCTCCCCTTTTTTTCTTGGACTTCAGTTTCTGCCTCAGTTCAAGCCTGAGGCAGCTTCATTTCTGCTGGGTATTCAGGCTCTTGGTTTTCTTTTTTTTTTTTTTTGCTATAGTTTCCAGAGGTCAGAAGGTAAGTACAAGAACAAAGCAAGCTGAAAAAAAGGTTAAAGAGAAATGGAGAATTTTAAGCTAGAATAGGCGAGGGGAGATAAAAAGTGAAAGGTCTGTAAAAGAGCAAGACAGAGGGCTAAGAGGAAGAAGAGCAGTGCCGGGTGGGCAGCGAGTGGGATGTAACCAAGAGATGTATTTTTGGACTGCTCCCATCTCACTAAATTGGGGGGAAGAGATCGTCGATTTGTATGTTAATCCTAGAGACACTACACCAGTGAGTGCTCCCCTGGACAAAGGGATGGGTACTAGGAGGATATCCTCTGCTTCTCAGGTGTATCCACTTGGAAAAATAACAGAAATCGACTGCCCTTCTGGATGACATTTCTGTGTTGCTCCTCTTATACCACAAATAAACTCAAGATACAAATGAGAACGTCATTAATGAAAAATACATATTTCTTGTGAACATGAAAGTGAAGCAATGACAAAATCAAAAAGGATGGAGAAAGAAAAGAAGTTAATGGCATTGGAAATGAGGGAGAAATAAAATAATGTTCTTGGGAGTGGGGTATTTGCACACTGATGGAAAGATAGTGACACATACTACCTATGTGGTCCTTACTTTTCATTCGTGTATTTATGGCAGACAAGAAGGGATATTTGGTTAATCTACATGTTTTATGAGCTTGCCCTTTTTTTAGAAAAAAAAAAAAAAAGTGGATTAAGCCATGTCTACTCTAATTATGTGGCATTGTATTATTTTATATGGTTAAAATAATACTAACTCGTGTTGTGGAAGAAAAGCTTCCAGAATGATGCAACTTTGTCATTACATCTATTTTTATACAGAAAGAGAAACACATTACTTCTAGTACACTTTATACTAATGTATGCCGTGACTCTAGCTTTGTAGTTGTTTATTTCCACTTTTTAAAAAATTCTGTTGTGAATCGATGTAGTTCCATCGCCATAAAACTGATTCGCTCCAAGTGCCCAAGAACCTTTTCTTGTCATTATTTGTGCCCTTTAGTGCCATAAAAAGAGCAGAGACTTGTGGCAGACTGTGGTGTTCAACAGAGATGTCCTGACTTGCTGAAGATCTTTGTCCTTTAGGAAAGACCATGGTGTGGTGATATTTGACATAGGAGAACTTGTACCTATGAGAAGTGGTGTGAGTTGCACTCCTCACCATGAAACAAAAATAAAAAATAGCTCACTATTACTGATCCAAGATACTGCTTTTCTCTTGCTGCTAGAACGAGGCATAATCTTTTTGGGATTAGCTGACTCTACTCGTCAGCCTTGACTCTGTGTGAGTGCTGTGAACAGCAAGGCACTCTTGTTGGGAGTCTTTTCCACTTGTTTTGGATTTGTGTAGTTTTTCACATTAGAAGCCTGTAGTGCCTTATCATGTCTGTAAGGTTCCCATTTCAAACCTAATTTATGATAGAAATACTTATAGAATCCTAGGAGAAACTGCAAATATCTATAGGTGTCTGTAATTTACTGAGTGTATTCAACGTGGCATGCAATACAAATAGTTACTATAAATCGGTGTCTTTTAAACTTCATGTGATGCAGCACAAGGGGAGAAACATTCAGAAAGTTTCTTGTGAGCAAAGTAGAAGAAATGCTAAACTGGAAAGCTGCTGGTTACCAAAAGCTCCCTGAGTGTGGGGCAAGTGGATGAACTTCTCTGTTTAACATGGAAGTGTGTCCTGAACCAAGCTGTCTTCTTACTCCAAGACGAGCAGACCACTGCCTTGTACAACCACTGTAAAAATTGCCTCTCTGTCATAATGAATAGTCCTTGCAATATGCTCTAGTTTAGCCATAGGGCATTCCCAGTTCTACTGGCAGCAATGTGGATCCCCCTCTTTGCAGTCATTATGTCAATACTGTAACAGAGACTAAATAATGCTTAACAAACATACCATTCAATATGCAGAAGAATACTGAACATGAACTTTTTTTTTTTTTTGAGTTTGTGTCCAGCTGCCTGTGCCATCTGTGATGGACACATTGATCAGGAGTAGGAAACCATGGCAGTTCACAACCTACTGGAAATGCATTTCGTCTTCTGGATTTCTGTATTTTTTATATATTTGTGCCCTTCAGGTTTTTGTATGTTCTGCTTGTATATTTTCACAGATTCTTTGAATCACTGGTTGGCTCTTCAAAAAATTTATGAAAATAATTTTCCTGCTGGGACCTACCGAGAGTAAGAAAAAGCAATGGGGGAAAGAATTAAAAGCCACATCTAGAGATCTGTCCTCTACTCAATTCCACAAAGGTAAATGTTTCCCCTTGAATTGCTAGGAATTTTTGCCCAACTTGAGACTGAGCAGAAACTGAGTGAAAGCTTTCTTATATCACATTATATATACAGTAATGGAACAATTTTTTGGGGTCATGAACAATACAAGAAATATACTTTATTTTTTATTCGGTCAAGGATTATTTTCTTTGAGGTTAACATCAGTGCAGTCTAACAAGTGGCATCACAAAAGCACAGATCATGTGTGTTGAAATGTCCCAGAATCTTAAGTGCTAGATGTAAGTGGAGTCACTCCTCTGGTCTGCACACCAGCTGTTACCTTCTGCTGTATTTGAGTCTCATTTAAGTGCATCTGCAATCCTGAAGTGACTAATTTTCAGTCATCAGTACATTCACCCAAAACAAAATACATGAAGAATGCAATACAGAGCAAAGATTTTACAAGAAGTCATATTCTGCAATCTTTACCTGTGCTTCAACCAGGGTTGTTCCCACATCAGCCTGAGAACCCTTTCAGAGTAAATTATCTGGTAACAGCTGGTGCCTATATATAGCAACAATCTCAAATTTTCATCTGTTTTTAGATTTAAGGAAATGATTGAGAGTGTTACTTGAGCAAGGACCTAAAGATAGTTCTTTTGCTCTTCTTTTGTGCTTGTCTTCAGGAATTTACAAATGAAAAAGCAGTATTCTTTAGGTCTATGTTCCTGCATTTATACAGTCCTTACATTCAGAATTACCTGGGAAATACTTATAGAAGCAACTCCAATTATCAGGTAAAAAGGAAAATGTTAATGCAATCAGATTGCTGATCCTGTGTCTCCATCATGTCTATAATCCCTTGCAGAACTCGTACGGAGGCTACTGGGAGTCAGGTGTGGACAGAGAGTCCTCCCGCTACGGGGTGAGGATCACTGTAGAGGCCACCCCTGACCCCGTGCCTTTGCCTTCACTTTTGATTGCAATTAGGGATTCAGATGTAGACAGGTTTCAGTATGCAAAGGAAACATTTGATCTCTGTATTTCTGCAGAAAGTGTTTTAGTAGAAGAAAAAAGTAATCTATAAAAAAATTCTAGCCGTTTGGGAAGAGATAGTAGCAGATGGCATTTAGAAAAGGATCTAATAAGCCATCCTAAGATCCAGTCACATCCAAAGGAACACCATATAGCAAATTATAAAGAAAGACCGTTTTTTACAGTATGGATGGACCTTATAGTATGCAATGAAGTTGAACACTTTAAGATGCACTGAAATGGAGAAAAACTGATGATAGTGTGACAGGGATCCCAATGCTTTCTGATGTGGAGAGCAGCACCTACAGGTAGGGCACATGGTGACTGAAGACGTAGCACATGGGTGAGATCAGGAGGTGCAGTTAAATATGATGTGTAACAGGCGTAACTAATGATAAGAAGAAGAACTAATCAGCTGTAATAAACATGAAGGTCCATTGGATGTCTCCGTTGTTCTGTTCCAATGAAGCAGACGTTCTGTTTCACAGACTCAGCTCAGTAACTCTGGGACGTGGTTTTTAGGTTCTTCAGAGTTCTGCAGCAAATATTTTATGGGATAACAGCAACAAGCACTGCACTGTAAACTGACCGAATGGCTGCTATAGGATTTCCAATTTTGGACAGTGAGGTGATAGGATCATGGGCTCCCATACAACCTCAAAGACTCTGGGGTAATAAATATAACAATAACATTGAAATATCACTAAAATTAAGGAATGACGATTTTCTAAACAAACACCATTTTATACTGAGAAAATGTTTGATTGAAAAATGTCTCAACTGTTTAACTTATTTGAATTTTTTTTTGGTTCTCAAGAGTCTAGTTTTCAATGAATAAGTTATTTATGAAAAAAAAATAAAAAACCTTTGGCCAGCACCCCAAATACAGAACCCCAGAGTGATCTTCTAATGTGCTTCAGCTGCTGTTACTATTTAGGGAAGCATTGGAGAGAGAATCAGAAATTCATCTGCCATAGGGTTTAGCTATTCCTTCTGCCAGAAGCACCAGTGAATACTTGTATCTTTTTTCTTAGTACTATGAATTAGAAACCACCTTTGGTAAAGCAGTAATGATGTGGGCTGCTCCAGCAGAGGGAAGGACAGCCATAATATCCTGAATCTTTCCTGCCAAAAAAGACAATAGCAGGAGGGAGTACAGACCAAGTTTGATTTATCTAGGCTATGTTAGAAATTGGATCTTCAGTTTGTAATCCTATGTCATCATTTAGTGTTATAATTTCACTGATTTCTTTTTTCCCTATTCTAAGCACTGTTCGTAGCAGTGTCTGTTTCTGTACGTTTTGGCAGGAAGCATCAGAGCTCTTTCAAATAGGACCTTGCTGTGAACCCCCGGGACTTATTTCAGAGAGACTCTCCTCCTGTGCAAGGTGGGAACAGTTGAAAGTTGGGAGCCACTCGGTTGGAAGCTGCAGCTGTGCCTTTGGGATGTGCTCTAGGCCTTGCTTTGATCTGCCCTCCTCCCAGATTTATTTTTGATCCTCAGGGCACACTGAAACGTACACGTACAAACAGGTATTTGAGAAGCTGCAAAAGAAGGGGAAAAGAGAAAAAAATCTCATAACATTTGTGTGAGTCGGGCATAAGTTGGGCTGCATTATATTTTATAGATGAGCACTGTATTTTTAATCAAATGTAAATGGCCCAGAGCTTAAAATAGGTGTCTGATCTACTAGAGTAAAATAAAACAAGTAATCCTTTTGAAAAACTAGCATCTAAATTTCAAATTGCTTCATGTCACCAGGGATCTGGAGCTCTTTTCTTGCTTCCATTTATTGTTTTAAACAAATGACTTCCATTTATTTTTTTTTAAACAAAAGACTTTTTTTTCCACACTTGAGGGGGATTAAAAAAAAAATAAAATAGAAGAGAGAACAAAGCAATTCTGAGCCTGAGTTGTCCATTTTTTCTCATTATAGAGAGGAAACTGGCCTAGTACCTTGTAAAAGGTGCAGGCAGGAGTTTAACAAGTGATGCAAACAAAGTGCTTAGGGCCTGAAATCATCAGCCTGTCCTGGATAAGCAACGCTGTGGTAGGTAAATATATTTGAACAGCACTGAGTTACAGAAACAGCAACAACAAAGCAATTAAAAGCTTGTGGGCGGTAATTTATTATAAAGCAGCTACAACTATAATTTTTGTAGCAGAAAAACATATAAGGAATATTTTTGCAGCACTTCTATTACTCTCACATTCATGGCAGTTTTTTTAAAGAGTGTTGGGGGATTTGAATACCCAAATCCTATTGAAATTAAAGAGGAATTAGGAGCTTAAGAGTCTGTTTGAAAATCTCAGCCCTCTTAACAGGTACCAAAATCCAAAAGGAAACGATTAGTGAGAAAAAGCTTACCTGTTTTGAGAATGATTGAGAAAGAAGAGAGTTTGTAGGAGCCACTGCTCTAAATATTTAATCAGTCTCTGTCTCTCCTGTTTGGCTGCAGTTTCTTTGATAAGAAATGTCAACTTTGAAATAAGTGGGAGTCCTTGTTCGGTAGCTCCCACCAATAGTTTTAAAATAAGAAGATTTATAATAGTGTTCAGCGTTTCAGCCCTGTGCTGTGTGGATAACTGCTGACAGTGCCAACCCCAAAGGACGTAATTTGTTTTGACAGTGTCTTTGTGTAACCCCTAGAAAGACATGCAAGCTCTCCTGAAATTCCCCAATCTTTTGGTTATAAAAATGTCTCTGTACAGGCTGGGTGCTTCGTTATTAATAATAGTAACTTTGAAAAAAACCAAACCCCAAAACCAAAGAAACCATAGATTGTAAATATAGCAGTGTTTTATTAAGGTGGCTAGGTTATTGAAGCCTTCCAATGCACAGAGAAATAAAAGGTACATTATCTATTAGCTGTGAGCCATTTGTTGCTGTTTCAAAAACATGTGAAGAAAGGGTTGGACTGTCATGTTTCCAGTGACTCTACCATCAAGAAATTCGGGCTCTTCCATTAAGAAAGGTAAGTGTAAGCCACTTTGCACATTCAACAGTAAGGCAAATGCATCCTGAACCTACCTAGGAATGAGTTGTTAGTGTGTGACCTTGCACTGTGTGCTTCTTTCTTTCCCACAGACTTTCTGATAGGAAAGCTCTCAAGCCCAGATTTACTCTGGTAGAAACCAGACAAATGTAACACATTGTCCCTTCTGCAGAAACCACTGTCGACAGGCTTTGTGCATCACAGAGCAGGTGGAGGCATTTGGAGGAAACAGAAGGGGAGGTAAGCCAAACTCTCAGTTTAACCACTAAAATCACTGGGTGTTACAGATATTTCTGACTATGAGTCCCCTTCCAAATAGCCAAGCAGTTTTTGATGTATTTCCTTTCATCTCGTATCTCCTGTGTTTTCGGTCATGTAAACTAAGCAGCTCTAAGTCCAGCCAGATTGCAGTCCCTTAAAATGTTTCTAACACTTAGCATAGATTTTATGCGATTTAAATTAATTCCCTGTGCTTGAAATCATGAACACTAACAGAGCCTAGGAAAAACTTTGTAAGATCCTTTTAAGAGCCCTGGATATATAGTTACGTGTTTGTTTCTGTACATTTCTAGTAACAACTAAATAAATTCCTATAAACCTCTGGGAAAATGGAAACTGTTCTTATTGAATTTTTGAGAGCAAGTGCAGATAAAGCAACATCCACTTCTCCTTTCTTCTCTGAATATAAGTCTTTAGCAACGTAGAACAGAATGGTTTGCACTTCCTATTGTTTCTGTGGATGAACTTAGCCATTTGTCTTTTGTCTATAAAGTACTACACAGTTCCCATAACAGGAAAGAATGACTTATAAAAATAATATACATTTCAAAGGCAGTATGTAGTACAGCCAGTTGCCTTAACAAGCACAGAAAGAAAGAAAATCTTCTAATGCTGAAACAACACTGCTGATTCAATACCAAATAAAGGAGAGATGAATAGGAAATTTGCACATTGACTCTATTTGAGAAGGCAGATGAACAAATTTCTACTTTACATTGCAAATCATTTTTAATAAAGCAAAGAAATAGAGGATTTCATAAATGCATGTGAACTCATCTACCAAAATGTCATTGTAACATGGAGCAATAAGTGAACGATACAGAGAGAGAAGATGAAAGAGAAATATTACCATAATCTATTGCCTAAAGAATGATTTTTAATCCCCCTCTTGAAAGTCACCAGGACCGAAGCTGTTTCTCATAAGGATACGAAGAGCATGTTGTCCCTGTTTCCAAGCTGCCATCAAATCTCAATGTCTTTTTCCCAATTATTTAATACTAGAAAAAGAATTTACTTCTTTCTAGGACTGTTTTTTGCCTAAGCAGCTTGTATATTCAATTATTTTGTTTGGTCTGTGAAACTTCACTGATGGCAGACCAAACAAAGGCCTGTGCATTTGCTTCCAAATACAAACCTTGTCCTGCTGCCTGGCTGATGGAGGTTACCATGGAAATACAGCGATACAGCATCTTCTTTACTTTTCACAGCAGAGAGTTTAAACCCAAGTTTCCATATTGTCAGTAACAGAACAAATATGCCATTGAATAGTTGGATATTAGTGGTTAACTGTGTTAAGTAGTTGGGGTTTTATTCTGCCAGAGGAGTTTTGTTTTGTTTTGTTTTGTTTTTTAAACAGAAAACAACTCATTTCTACAGGAGTTATTCAGCTTGAAAATCAAAACTGTAATTTGTTGCCATCTGTCCTGTGGTCTTACAGCAGTAAAAAATGATACTGCCAGAGGTGGCAGTAGGCTGTATTATGGTACTCTGTCTCTATCGCTGAACTCTCTGAAGCTATGTCTGATTGCTGGGGGTGTTTGCTAGCCCATGGAGGGTACCACACTGTAGCTGGACTGTATGGTTTCCAGGCGCTCATCCATTATCCTGCTCAGAGATTAAGGAAAACAGTGCTTCCTTATACACACAATCCACTATACACATCAATACCCAAATCTGTGCCTATATATCTCCAAGATACACCTTAGAATTTCCAAGCTAAATAGACTGACTTAACAACATGAGGGCACATGCTGACCTTAATGGCACTTGTAGGGGTATTTGGTCATTTAAGGTTTGGGCAGACATAAGATGTCTCGAGAGTACTCTGACTGGATGAGTTTCCCCAGAGTAAGAAGATACAGTTTTCTTTCTCTCTCTCTTTCTCTCTCTCTCCCCTCCTCTCTACTATAGTGTTTGTTTATTTACCGGTTTTCATATGAATTCTGCCTTCAGTTAGAATCTTTGTTGCAGATTTTACATTAAACTCAACTGATGGATGCAAAGTGAGAAGAAAATGGATGGGTTTACCCTTCCCCACTCTTTCTGCCAGAAGTACATCTCTTTTACCCGTATTCAGAATCAGCCATCTGCTCCTGATCCATGAGCTAAGTCATCTGTGAAATTATGGTGGTGTGGCTTGGACCATCTCACTTTCTCTCCCAAGAGAGAAAGACATGCCAAACGACAAGGGGTGAGAGGTTAGGGTCTGAAGGCATCCTGCAAAGGACAGCTCTAGAAAAGAAGGAACAGCAGGATGCCGTGCCCTTGTCCAGGTAATGTCAAAAAGCAGGGGAAGGACAGTTTGGTGAACTCAAGGTACTGGGAATATGAGCTGGTTTTGAGACCTTCCTGGGGAACAAAAGATAACAGGAGAGCACTGTCACTACTGGTTTCATAGAGGTGGGAGTTATGACCCACAAACTACTAGGAAGCAAGTCTTCATTAGTTCTGCTCTCATTAAACAAGTTGTTTTTAACTAGCAATGCATATTTCTGTTGTTGAGGGAGATGATTTTCTAATAAAGTACACACTTCTAATGTTGTGGGGACAAAAGACATTTGAAAAGGGAAGAAGATGGTGCTCCACCATGTAGGAAGCAGGAGATCTACTCATCTATGTCTGTCTTGTCTGGAGCTAAGTAAAAAGGGAGAGGGAAAACCCTGTGAATGATTTTTAGTGTTTAGTTACGCTAGTATGAAGACTATTTTTCTTCATTGACATGTGAATTACACCACTGTCTGTCAGGGTTGCTTGGAAGTACAATTAGCCATGGTGGTGACACTTTCTGGAAGCATGAGAAACAAATGGGAGCAAAAGGCAGAGATTTCGATACATTTAAAAAGATCGGGGCTATTGTTATTATGATTCATCTGAACTCTTGATTATAACTTGCTTTTGCAGTCAAAATCATAGGTCTGCAATGGATGAACGCAATCTAAAATCCTCAAACCCCAAACAAAAGCTAACACAATTGTACAAAAATTCTGAGTAAATCTGCTTTGCTGTACTGCACAGCACCATACAGGAAAACTAGTCAGTGCATTTTGATCAACCATACATAAGAGGAGACATCTACAGCATACCAGGCTTTGCAAAAAAATTAATCCAGCTTCAACTCTGTGGGAAGCAGCAAGTTCTAAGCCAGTGGTGTGGGGTAACCCCAGTACGCATCTCAGTTCCATTGGAAGGGTAAAAGTGAGAAAACTCATGGGTTGAGATAAAGACAATCTAAAAGTTAGAGCAAAAGCTGCACTTGCAAACAAAGCAAAATTAAATCACTTCTTCGTATTGGTGACAGGTGTTTATACACTTCCAGGAAAGCAGGGCTCCATCGCCCATAGTGGTTACTTGGAAAAACTAATGCTTCTTCCTCCCCCAGCTTTTATTGCTGAGCATAAGGTCATATGGTATGGGATCTCCATTTGGTCAGCTGTCCTGGTTCTGCCACCTCCCAAATTCTCATGTCTTCCCAGCCTACTCGCTGGCAGGGCAGTGTGAGAAAGCCCAAGTTGCAGAAAACAAAGGCAGGGACTGTGAAAATGAAGAACCACCCACTGTAGGTGAAGATCAAGTATGAGACCATCTAAGGAACCTGAAGGTACTTGGGACCTGATGAAATCCATCTACGTTTCCTGAAGGAACTGGTGGATGAAAGTGCTAAGCTGCTTTGTATTATATTTGAAAAGTTGGGCAGTCTGGTGAAGTTCCCACTGGCTGGAAAAGGGGAAATGTAAGCCCCATTTTCAAAAAGGTAAAAAAAGAAGACTCAGGAAACTACAGGACAGACAGTCTCACCTCTGTGCCTGGCAAGATCATGGAGCAGATCCTCCTGGAAACTCTGCTGAGGCACATGGAAAATTACGAGGTGATTGGTAAAAGCCAACATGGCTTCACCCAGGGCAGGTCATGCATGACAGCTCTGGTGGCCTTCTATGACAGGGTTACAGTGTTGGTGGATAAGGGGAGAGCACCTGATGTCATCTACCTGGACTCATGCAAAGCGTTTGACACTGTCCCGCATAACATCCTGGTCTCTAAATTGGAGAGAGAGGGATTTGATGGGTGGACCACTTGCTGGATAAGGAACTGGCTGGATGGTTGCACTCAAAGAGTTGTGGTCAGTGGCTCGATGTCCAAGTAGAGACCAGTGACAAATGGGGCCGGTATTGGGACTGGTGCTGTTCAACATCTTTGTTGGTGACATAGACAGTGGGATTGAGTGCACCCTCAGCAAGTTTGCCAATGACACCGAGCTGTGTGGAGTGGCTGACACGCTGGAGAGAAAGGGTGACATCCAGAGGGACGTGGACAGGCTCAAGAGGTGGGCCCATGCAAATCTCATGAAGTTCAACAAGGCCAAATGCAAGGTCCTGCACCTGGGTCAGGACAAGCCCTGGTATCAATACAGGCTGGGCACAGAATGCATTGAGAGCAGCCCTGAGGAGAAGGACTTGGGGGTGTTAGTAGATGAGAAGCTCAACATGAGCCAGCAATGTGCACTCGTGGCCCAGAAGGTCAACTGTATCCTGGGATGCATCAAAAGAAACATGGCCAGCAGGTCGAGGGAGGTGATTCTACCCCTCTACTCCGCTCTGGTGAGACACCACCTGGAGTAGTGCATGCAGCTTTGGAGTCTCTAGCACAAGAAAGACACCTGTTGGAGCAAGTGTAGAGAAGGGCCACGAAGATAATCAGAGGGCTGGAGCACCTCTCTTATGAAGACAGGCTGAGAGAGTTGGGGTTGTTCAGTCTGGAGAAGAGAAGATGCTGGGGAGACCTTATAGTGATCTTCCAGTATCTGAAGGAGACCTACAAGAAAGCTGGGGAGGGACATTGTAAAAGGGCATGTAGTGATAAGATGGCAGTTAGTGGCTTCGAAATGGAAGAGGGTAGATTTAGGTTAGATATTAGGAAGAAATTTTTCACTCTGAGGATGCCCAGAGGAGTCGTTGGTGCCACATCCCTGGAAGTGTTCAAGGCCAGGCTGGATGGGGCTTTGAGCAATCTGGTCTGGTGGGAGGTGTCCCTGCCTATGGCAGGGGGTTTGAAACTAGATAATCTTAAAGGTCCCTTCCAGCCCAAAACTTTCTATGATTCTATGATTCTATGAAACAGAAAAGGCCTTGACTCTGTGTAAGCATTGTTCATCAATACCTAAAATACAGGTGTGTTATCAAGTCTGATTTGGTTACAAATAAAAAATATGGCACCATAAAAACTGCTATGAAGAAAAATAACTATATTCCAGCCAAAACCAGTACAGGCAGATAAATCAGAGTCTTCTGTTTCAGGTTGTCAGAACTAAACCTGAAACCATCCAGACAAGTAACCGATTTAGACCCTAATGGATAGTGCTATTGCAAAGCAAATTTGAAGATAATGAAATTGAAGCACTAAGGAGCAGCAAATCATCAAATTAACAAGAACTACAAAAAATCTAAACGTTTTATGGCTTCTGAAAGAAAAAGAAAAATTGAGAAAAAAAAATGAATCTTTGAACCACCCAGTGGTTGGCATTTCTGTAGAAGTGCCCCACATATTCATGGAAAAATATCCTTTTGAAAGATATTTCAAAATATCTTTTTGAAATAGGTCCTATATAAACTTTACCATAAAACCACACTTAATAAATACTTAAGCTACCCTAATCAGTATTCAATTCTAAGATGCAGTCCTATGCATTTCTAGATGAAGTCAAAAAACGATCGTGATAGCACCCAGCAAATGTTCCATTGCAATATTCAAGTGTACCTTAAAAAAATGAAAAGAAAAAGAAAAAGTATTATGAAACTGGTTGCACATTCCTAAGAAAAACCTATCTTTCTTGGAAATAAAGAAACGATTCCTCAAAAGTCTCAAAATATAGGGACACCTTGATGATATTGCTGAAAGAAACAGTTGCGTGTTAAAAGCATCCGCTGTTTGTGTTTGCCTCTGTTCTTGGGTCTGATTTTTGGAAGTACTGGATGTCTCCAGAGAAAGCTGGTAGGTGCAGTTCAAGTTAATTGAACCTGCAGATGATAAGAGAACTCAGAACTGCAGGATATACTTTTTCCTGTTGATTATGACATAAAAAAAGAGAATACCCAAAAGTTTCAGAGAGTGATATAGATTTGCTGTAGAAGACAAGAGCTAAAAGGGTTTGGTAGTCACCAGCATTACCCAGGGCTGTTTACCTTTATCTTTTTATGTCTGATTCAGATTTTGGTATTATGTAAACTAGTTTTTCAGGAATTGCATACTAACTCTTTAATTTCTCTAGTAAAAAGGCACACTGATTTTTGTAAGCTCACAGTCTGATTCCTGATTTTTATCCAAAGGACAAGAATTATCATGAGTCTTGATGTGATTTCTTTGCTCCCTTGCAAAGCTGCAGAGTGATAAAAAGTAATGGTTTTGACTCAATTATTCATGCAGCCAATATCTCTCTTCAGTACAGTAATGACGGACTTATTGACAAGGGGCTAGTTGCCCCTCCAAAGGACTCAAGCCTTGGGGTAAGAAGAGAGTTTTTGTTATATTATCTGAAGTTTGTTTTATATACCTGGACAGAAGTGCAGCATCCCAGGAGCTTATCTTTCAATCTGCAGTTGGCATACTGGCTTTGTCCTTTTTGATGCTAATAACTGTCACCATGACATAGTTTTTCATTGATTCTTATGGAATTTTGTGACCTATCATTATAATAAGGTATTGACAGTCATGAATTTTAATGCCAACCAAAGATTACTTTACCTCGTCTAAGCCTTTTCTAAGAATTTTTATGAGGAATAAACTTCAGTGGCCAGACACCTAGCATTTCTCTGTGGGCTGTATTAGGGACTTTAATTTATTATGTGTCATCACTATCATCTCTGGAAGTCTATGGTTCTTCACATTTCAGTTTTCTCAACATCAAAAGAGTGACTTCTGCCATCCTAGGCATAGCCTGCCTCACAGTTTCATGTTAATTAATGTGGTAATTCACTGATTGCCTCTGTACATCAGCAAACCTTGCCTTACTACCTGGAATATGAAGCACCGTAAGTGAGCATGGAACACGTTGGAGGCAGCTGTGAAACTTTTTTTCTGTGTGTCATTTGCTGCATTTCTATCAATTTCTGCATTATAAGACATAGGTAAGTAATTCTCGGTGTTTTTATCCCTGAAAAGTCATGAGTTTGCCTTGCATTCCTTATTCCATTTCTTTCCTCTGAAGTACGCACAAAAGACTATTCTTACAAAATCCTCTTGAAATCAGTAGCTGTTTTTACGCGGCACTGTTGAAAAAAAGTCATTTAGGAGACCAAGTGATGTTTCAAAAGAGATTTAAGGTCTGTGTTCTTGAAAGTAATTCAGACCAACCAGGTGCAAATACTGGTGTGATTCGGCCTCTGCACCTAAGGATGCCAAAGTACCTTATGTGTTGAACTCACATTTCTAAATGGAATTTCAGCCCATACATCATTTAGGTCCCTTTGAAAATGGGGACCATCAAGTTTCCCTGGAGCCTTTCTGTTTTTGTTGTTATCTGACCAGAACACTAAATAGTAAACTATGTGAGAATGCATCATTACTTTTGTGCTCTAGCATCATTATTTTTCTCTACCTGATTCTTCACACATTATTCATACATAGCCTAATATCTTGTTTCCTCCTTCAGTTGACATGAACATTTCCATCTCATTAGGGATCACATAACTGCATTAGGCATGGGTATGTGAAGAAAATAGAAATGAGTCAGAATGTAAATTATTTCCATGAATTTCCAGGGAGGGATGTGAAGGAGCCAGCCTGAAATAGTGGTGAATTTGAAGCAGGAACAGGCCAAACTAAACTTATCAAGTAACCTTGCCAAAGCAGTTCTATGCAGACACAAATTTTCTGTGTAGGTCCTGTCTCTGTAACAGAATTGATAAAACACTGAATATAAGCAACCCAGAAAATGTGGATCCAGATTTGAATTTTTAGTCTTCTTTCATACTCTTAATCTGAAATACATTCTTGAAAATTCAGTAAGAGGCTGCAACCCCACTTCTCCTGCTCGTCTGTTTTTATGGTTATCTTCCTTTTACAGTTGTTTCATTTCTCCCTGACATCTGTAATATATGGAAGAAATTTTAAGAATGACAGTTTTGTCCTCTCAAAGGAGGAGACATAAACAGTCTGTAAAATTACCTGGGAGCTTCTTTATCTAGTCATTCTGTTTCTAGTATGTGTTAAATACTGGATTACAGTAACTGCCCATGATCGTAACCCACATCATGACAGTATGGGCTCCCCAGCATTTTTCATTTGGTTAGAAATTTTATTATTATTTTTAAAAAGTTATTTTGTGATTATATTCTTTTTCTGCACAAGAGAAAGAATTGTATTTTGTTAGGCATCTTTCTGAGTTTGAGAAATGTCTATTTCAGGAATTAGCATACCTTGCTGACTCCATAACAATGCATTTTGAATTGCTTCTTGTTTTTTAGAGATTTTTAGACCTTTAAAATTAATGAGAAAAATAAAGACCTGTTGAAATAGTCCTTAAATTAAATATTTCCCAACACTTTTCTGTTAAAAGGAATTACAGACAAATTTAAGTTTTAAAACAGAGCAACTACTAGCTCACTTCTTAGGAAATAGTTTTGTTTCAGATGTGAGTGTAATTGCTGACCGATGCTTTCAGTTAATTTGTGTTCCAAACCAAATCTTACATTTCAAATCTACTAATTTAGCAGTTAATATCTGTCAAGGCAGAGAAAACCGACACTATATTTTATGTTCTACGAGGTTTTTTATTTGCATTTAAATTTATTGGGCATGCACTGCATACCTGTTATTAAATCAGTAGCACAGCCTGCAAAAATCTGATGACTGAAATTCCATGAGCCTCAGGTTTTCTCTTCTACGCATTTTAACGCTGATTAAACTCACCCAAAGAGTTGAAGATACAGTGGCCTACCAGATGAAAACATTCTCAACATATTAGCAGTACTTATGCAAATCAGTTTTGCTATCTTTTCATGTGGAGTAATTCGTTGCTGTTGACCACATTCATGGCAGCAGCTGGTCTGAAATATTTGTTTCTTGAACCCAAGGGAAAATATAAGCAGTCATTTAATGGATAAAATCTGACCATTAGTACTCAGTTAAGATCACCCATGACTGAGACCTCCACTCCAAGCTAATAGTCCAGTAAGCAGCCTCTTCGTATCTTCAGGGTGGAGATGAAGTATTAGGCAGACTATCAATATCCAAATTTGTCATGCTTTTACATGACTGTCAACAAGTCATCGTATATTTATGTGGAATATACAGCAGTATTGTCCAAAGCTCTACAATGGCATGTTAAGAAATGTGATCTGCAACCAGCAAGGATAAGAAGAGAGCATGGACCTTTCAATACAGTAGGACTGGAACCCACATAAATGCATCTTAGACCCAAGCTTAGCTAGGAGGCTAGAAAAGAGCTGCAGTTTGAATTAGCAGATGATGAAAAATAACGTGATGGTCTCAGAAGATCATTTATTTGTATGTTTGAAAACAGAGAGCCTAAAGAAAGTGAAATTAATTTAGTGCATATTTTGGTCTGAAATGGCTATAAATGAGGGAAAACATATTTGTTAAAGTTTACTTGTATGCATCAGGCCAAGTGTGCCTACATGTCACTTAAGGCTGGATAACAACTGTTTTTATTCTCTAGCATAGCATGAGGAAGACTATGTTTCTGCAGTTTTGCAGCTATCAGCCTCTGATACAGCTATGGTATTCAGGTGCCTCACTGTACATCCTTGAGGAATCATCTTTGTGAGACAATGAACACAACAAAGACTCAACGTTCTGGAAGTGCAAGTCGTTGTTTTCCCACAAAGTGAGTGGGGTAGGGCAGTAGATAGATAGCGTTTCAATCATTCCCAAAGCTGCTGGAGTGCTAACTTTGACCTGGTAAGAATTCTGCAGAAAAGCTGGATTTAACCAGGTGTGTATATTATACCCATGGGAGCCATTGCTGCCCACAAAATTCCTGGGTATCCCAGTAGCTCTCAGGAGCTTTGTATCATGTATAATAATGCGTGTTGACATCAGTAAGATTTTTTTCTTTTATTACTCTCAACAGTTTTAAAATACACACATTTAACATTCCTTGATGGATGGTTCTGTGACCTTAGAAAGCTGACCATTGTCTTTGCTTTTGGTAAGGTAACACAAGTAACGGACTAGCCAATACAGGTGCACACAGTAAAAATAAACCATACTTGTATGTGTGGTGTGTTGACATCAGCTGGATGCCACGTGCCCACCAAGCCTCTCTATCACTCCCCCTCCTCAACTGGGCAGGGAAGGAAGAGTATGACGAAAGGCTGGTGGGTTGAGAAAAAGACACGTAGAGCTCACTCAACAATTACCATCACAGGCAAACCAGACTTGACTTCGGGAAATTAATTTAATTTATTAGCAATCAAATCAGAGTAGGATAAAAAGAACTAAACACAAATCTTAAAACACCCTTCCTCCTCCCCTCCCTTCTTCCCGGGCTCAACTTCACTCCTAATTTCTCTACCTCTTCCCCTCAAGAGACGCAGGGGGATGAGGAAAGGGGTTTGTGGTCAGTTCTTCACATGTCGTTTCTGCCACTCCTTCCTCCTCACACTCTTCCACAGCTCCAGCATGGGGATCCTCTCATGGGAAACAGTCCTCCACAAACTTTTCCAATGTGAGTTCTTCCCACAGGCTGCTTCACAAACTGCTCCAGCGTGGGTGTCCATGGGGTCACAAGTCCTGCCAGCGGCACTGCTCCAGCGTGGGTGTCCATGGGGTCACAAGTCCTGCCAGTGGCACTGCTCCAGCATGGACTCCTCTCACCATGGGACCACACCAAAGGTCCTGCCAGGAGTCTGTTCCAGCACAGGCTCTCCACAGGGTCACAGCTTCCTTTGAGCATCCACCTGCTCCAGCTTGGGGTCCTCCATGGGCTGCAGGTGTATATCTGCTCCACCGTTAACCTCCATGGGCTGCAGGGCAACAGCCTGCCTGACTGTGGTCTCCAGGGGAATCTCTGGTCTGGCACCTGGAGCACCTCCTCCCCTGCCTTCTTCACTGGCCTTGGTGTCTGCAGAGTTGTTTCTCACCCCTCTATCCTCCAGGTCCTATTGAGCAGCATTTTTTTCCCCTTCTTCAATACGTTCTCACAGAGGTGCTACCACGGTTGCTGATAAGCTTGGCCTTGGCCAGTGGCAAGTCTGTCTTGGAGCCTGGATCCACACAACATGGGGGTAGCTTTTGGCATCTTGTCACTGAAGTCATGCCTGTAGCCCTCCTGCTACCAAAATTTTACCATGCAAGTGCAATAAAATAAGTTTACTTACCCTTCAGAGATCAAGAAAAAAATCTAACATTTCTGTGGGTTTTTTTTAACTGTTCTTATATGCAACAGTTAAAGTCATATCTAATGCTGAAGAGCTAAAGTGGTGACCTGCAGCCTGGTGTTCAGGCTGAGCCACCCAGTTGTAGCAAAGAATTGCTCAGGTGAAGCACAGAGATGCAGAGAAATGGCATTTCAGAATGAATTCATCAAAATGGGGAGAAGGTTTCAGAGAAGTGAAACATACCACTCGGGCTCTGATTGAAATGAAGCTGAAGGCATTGAGCTGTAGGTGAACAAAAGAGAGAGGTAATAGTGTTTAATGGGAGACTCTAAATGGTTTGGAAATTACTCTTTAAATTGTGTGTTGATTTCTAGATGATAGTTTAATTATAATTGAAATACTCATAGCATAAGGATGATGGCAGAGCGTGGTCCAGTTGCAGATGATTTCTGGCAGCACTCTAAAGGACCTGGTGCATCTCCCTCTATTCTCCATTGCTTCTCACACCTGTATCAGTGTAGTTGATTTTGCACATATTTGAACCAGAAGGGAACACTGAGATAAAATGGTGTGTTCAGGAGTACTTGTAAGTCAGCTTCAGGCACTGCAAAGCCACTAATGAAAAGAAAAAAAAAATAAAAAAAAGCACCCTGGAAATAAATAGACATAGCTTTCACACTTAAGAAGAGCAGATTGTCTGATTTAGGCTCAATTTTCTTTTGTTAGTAAAGCAACTAGAGAGTAATCAGTGAAATGCAAGACAAATTTCAGTCCCACGAAGTCTGCTTTTCAACAAGAAAGCAAACATACACATGTATGTATTGAGCATTTTTGTTACTCCTTCTATTGTGTGATCACATTTATGTATTTGCTTGTGATGAGAATAACTTCCATCTGTGAGTTGGGTCAACAGTTCTTCTGGAAACATACATTTATACTACAATATATACAATGCGTTGTGCTGCATTATCACAAAATATACCACTGTAGCATGGCCTACTTCCGGTGTTAACATGAGGTCAAGCATGACTTTTTTCTTAGCTTTTTAATAATGGGGATTACTTTAAAAACTGTGACTCCTATATGTTGCAAACCTAGTACTCTGAACTTATGTACAGCTATTGAGGATGAGCATAGATTATTTTTCACATTAAGTTGTTTATAAGTGAAACATTTGCAAAAAGTATCTGTTGCTATATGTAATGTGTTATTATAAAAATTTAATCTGTGTTTTCACTATCATATCCATCTTGAAGCAGAATTTTTGAGTTTAAATGAATGCTTTTCAGGAAGGTATCTTAGCACAAAAAATAGCTCTGCTATCAAAAGAAGCTGTCACTAAATAAACTAAATGAAATTAGCAAGGCCCTGGAGACTTTCAGAGAAATGACTCAAGATAAAATATCCTTATGAACAGTAATCAGCAATACAGAGAGATAAAGAAAACATTCATGGTTGATGTGCAGTGCCCCTCTTTGGGTTGAAACAAAAAATACTATTTTGGCAGCAGCATGTTTGTTTAACAACATGAAATTGTCCTATCCCTGTTGTGATAGGATGAGGGCTAATGGTTTTAAACTAAAGGAACATGCCCAAAATGTGCTCTTGAAGTCTGTATTTGGGAGGCGTGAGGGTTTTCTGGATGGACGACAGTGGGACATTTCTCCTACTGACAAGTTATGGGACATTGGAAAGTTATGGAAGGTATAAAGCAATGACCCCCATTATGGGAACCAAAGAGGAGTGCGTGCAGGCATGTGTGTGTGTTTGTGTGTGGTTGGAAAGGGCAAGGGCCTCTATATGTGCCTGTAAGAGTGAAAGAGAGTGAGAGAGATGGTAAGAATTGGCCATGTTCATGCTTATTCTCCCATTCTTTCTTTTTGCTTATCAGGGAATGCCAGGAACCCTCCCAGCCACGTGGCATATTTTGGGCATAGGTGGACCACCTCATTCTGGCATAAGTCCAGTATCCTGAGACGGGACCCAGGTGGTATATCAGAAAAAAATGATGGTTTTCCTGCAGGAAGTTTTCCCAAAGGCCAGGGCCGTGCCTTCTCCCCTGGGACACTCTGGCCACAGCACCTAGTGCCGCAGCACAGTGGAGCGCGGAAGGCAGAAGGTTCACAAAATGAGTCAGAGACTTTGCATGATGCACTTCAGTGTAAAGAAGGGTTCCCTAACATGTGTTTCAGATGGGGCTTTGAGCTTATTTATAGGCAGTGGAAGATTGGTCAATTTGGTAACCCAGCCATTAGTGCGAAGACAAGGCTGAGCAGCGGTAATGCTGAAGGAGTGGGAGATATAGGGATGTTTCCAGTCAAGCCGCTATACCTCACCTTAACAAACTTTAACCTTTAACAAACTTTAACTCCTTCACCAAAAAAAAAAGTTTTTTTTTTATTATTTTGATCACGGGAATAGGAGGTAACAGGGAAGGAGGTCTCATTGCCAATAGCAAGACATTGTCTTTTAGGCTGACCAAGCCATACGGGCTCCTTTCATTCAGGCCAAGTGGAGGATGCCTACAGAGCAGTTTGCAACAGGATCTTTACAGGTGAGATCTTAAGGAGTTACTGGGGAAGGTAAAGGAGGGATGAAAGATCACTAAATTCAAGGAGCTAGTAACTGAGGTTCGAGAACAGCTTGTGGGAACTTCTGTGTCTTTATCTCCTGGGTGAATGGTTGGTTGTTTCTCTGCAAGTTCACTGGTGGGTCTCAGACTGCAGTGTGGATGAAGGACTGTCTGTGTACAAACCACAAGAGCTGCTCTTAGCCTCCGCGGGCACAGGCTTGTCTCATGGGGGCCAGATGGCCCCCTCAAGGGCTCTCAACAGTGTTCCAGAGCTGAGGCAGAGCTGAGGTAAGCTCTGAGGTCCCAGGCACTCTTCAGCAAACAGGCCAGAAAATATCACTGAGGCAAAGCAAGGGATGAAGGGCAGAGCAGGTACCAGCATGCCTAATATCAAGGAGAGAACTCTGAAGTGCCAGAGGAACTGCTGCATGCCCAGCTGGTGTACAAGGGAAGCTGCCAAAGTATTTGGCAGTGTCATCTTTATGGCAGGGATCCTGCGCAAGTATTGCAACAATGATCAAGGAAGGCTGATGGCTTGTGCTGTGCGCATTACACCCACCGGTGCTCCAGGACCAGAGCCCTGTCTGCTGTCCTCAGCAGCTGGACCCTGGGCTGCCGAGCTCTGATGGGCATTTCACCACAGGTGGACTGTCCTACCAATGAGGAAGACACACACATTTTATGTTCAGATATGTTCTTCCCCACCTGTCACAGGAAGGGCTTCAAACACGTCATTTCAGCGTCTAGAAAGACACCTAGCAGTGTATTTGGCATTTGCTGTTCTATTGCATGTCCTATAACACATCCATTAGTTAAAAGGTGATACAAAATTGACACACAGCTACTGCTCGAGTTAATTTATTTTGAAAAAGGATGACTTTCTTTTTCCCCGTAATTTGCTATTTATAGGAAATGGTCTTCCAATGTTTTCCTTTAGTAACTGACAATACAGAGAAACAGAAGGTGACTTGCATTTCAGACATTAAATATATATAGAATATATTTTAATTTACAGAGAGAAAATAATCTCATAAATACTAATCATGGTTACAAGATTTTTAGGCAACGTCATATTACAAGTCACTCCTTTGCTAAATTCTCCTAAGCCTGTCAGAGTGCCAGCAGAGTCCTGTGGGATGAGCAGCTCCAGGTGAGAGCTTCCAGAGGTGAGAGAGAAATATTGTTTCAGAAAAAGAATGTATAATGAAGAGATTAAGACTGGAAGAAAACTGGAAAAAAAGAGTGTTCAGTAAAATATGGTGAAAGTATTATGAGATATTTCATATTTTATGAGATATTTCCTGGCAGAAAGGATTTTTGGGTTTGAGTGTTTGACTCCTGTATTTGTAGTGCTATAATCTCTGCTTTGCAGAGATTGACATTCTCGTTGCCTGTACCTAATTTTCATACCGAATTTTCTCCTCCTCTGGGATATGCCAAACAGCTCACATCAGCGAGCAGCTGTCTGGCCCAGGCCTCTGTTGGCCCCACAGGAGTACAAATGCCACTAAGCTGCCCTAGAGGAAGCAGCCACTGCTCCTAGGAAGAAGAAGGGTCCTTTGGAGGATCACATAAGGTGACAGGTCTTTGCAGGCTGTGTCATGGAAGAAGGCATGCATTCTTTTCAAGGTAAGAGTGCATCCATTTCAGGGTAAGATTGGCTATGCCAGCCACATAAAAATCTGCGTGGGGGAGCAGGACATCATAAACTTGTGGAAGAAGTTCTATCAGAAGGACCTAGTCAAAGCCTTTCTGCAAACTGTGTGAAATTCAGCCTTTGCAGCTAGCCTGGGGCCCTGCTCTGTGCAGTGGTCGCCCAGCCTGCTGAAGCATAGTGGCGTCCTGGATCAACAAATGGAAAACACTTGTTTTGTGGAAATGAAACAGTAACGTTAGCCTAAAACAGAGTTCCATTTATTCATGTTTTCCACTGTGTTGCTGGTGTCTACTAGATTGTAACAGTGTTTTCCATGCCGAAATGGCAAAGCAAATGCAGGTATTTGTCTCTTAGACCTGAATCTAAATAATTAGACAGCATTGCTTAGACCCCACTGTCTTCAGGCATGCAGACATAACCAGAGCAGAGCATGCCCTTGGTAAGTTAAGAAAAGTAGAAAGTCCTGATTTTTACCAGAAAACTCATTGAAATCCTCTTAATCTTTCAAGGGTGAATCCCAAACAAAAAGATATTTTTAACTGAGATAGAATCATATTCAAACCGAAACATCAAATGTGCTCTGCTATCAGATAGTAAAAATAAATTACATTTCACATATTGAAAGCTTTGATACTTCAGTGGTGTTTTTGTTTGAAAATTGTTTCTCCCATCCTGTGTAGAATGCAATTTTGATCACAATAGCATGTCAAATTGATGAAAAATTATCATTTTGCCTTTTAAGTTGTCACTTTTCCCCAAACAGTTTTAATTATCTGTTTGATCTAATCATTCATTCTGACCTCTGCTGTGTCTGTTCAAAACCCCTAACTTATCTTTACATCAGCTATAAGCCCTGGGAAGTAACAAATACCTTGATATATAAGTTGTTTTGGCAATGCAGGCAGAGTAAGCTCTACTCTTTGAATTCTTGTAGACAACAAGGCACTTGATGTGTGATAAGCAAGAATGATGTTCTGGATAGTCTCATAATGCATGATTCTGAAATACTTTCTCCTGGGTTGTGCAGATTTATTCCTAGCTTCACATAAATAAGTGTTTAATAACATTTGTCTAGCACAGCTATATCTAAAAAAAAATAACGTGCTTTGGTGGGATGGCTCCGCTTCATTGTTGTTGATAACACCTACATGTGAAATAGTGAACTCAACTTCCTGGGGAGCCTGTAGCCCCAGGGAGGAAAGGGGGGAACTAGTATTTCAGGTGCTGAATATACTCAGCCTCCAGGAGTGATCTGGGTGTGAAGAGCACACTTGGACCTCCTCAGCCTCATCTGGGATTATATGAATTTCCGCAAGAACTATGCAGGAATATGGGAACCTGCCTGCTCATCTTAGTATATGCTCTGCTTTCTGAAGGTATCAAGGAAAAGGGCAAATACTTCAGCTCCTTGGCTCTCGCTCATTTTCTGTATCTACTTTTCCACACCTGTGATTTGCAGGATGCTCCTCCTTGTGCTTGCAGTCACTGTAGGCTCCAGTAAGGTTATAACAGGGCTTGTCATCCCATTCCCTCACTGGGTTCATCTACAGAGCTTACAGTTTTAGAGCTGCACAGTTAACACTCCCTGTGTTCTGCCTTTCTGCAGGTTATGGTACTCCAAAATCCCCACTCATCTGACAGCTCAGCTATTGCTTTGGAGGCACAGGAAAGAGGCAAAAAGTCTTTTGACTCTAGATCAGCTAAACAGCAGGAGATGGGTTTGCATTGTCAGGTCCCATTTCCACCACCTGAGCAGGCACAGGCTTTCAGCAAGGAAGGTGAGGCAGGGAGTAGGATTCGTAAAGCAACATCTGAAAGGTGTCTCTCAAAACTTCTCTGCTAAGTGAAAAGACTCCTGCATCTGTGTGTGGCTTTGCCACAGGATTTTTGGTGTAGCCTTTCAGCTGGGCTGAGGTGCCCTGCAGGGTCAAAGCTAGAATTCATTTATTTAACTTCTTCCTCCCAGATTTCAGTATGCAGTTGGTCCCAAGTTATGTGAAGTCTGGTGACCCTCGCAGTAACATTTGCACTCCTTAAACTGTCAGTGAGTAGCCACTATGGTAGCTATGGTACTATTTGCACCTTGGACTTTGCAGAGCCCGGACACCGCCACTAGCGGTGAGTGACTGTGGGCACTCTGCTCTGCAGATGCTCAGTGTACTATGTACTACCCTTTTCCAATTCTCATTTGATTTTTTTTGTCTAAAAGATTGTTTTCCTGTTCTGTAGCTATTTTCATCTGTCTCTCTGAGTCCCCCTTTTTTATGAAACCACTAAGTCCTAATGATTTTTACTCTGCAGGAAGGAAATTCTTTTCCATCAAACTCTGTATGTTTCCTTTTACAGCTTCATTGTCTGTGGTGATTCACATAAATTAAGGTCTCTTCTGTTAACTGGTTTTTGTTTGTTCTGTAGCTTTTCTCAAGCAGATGTACCATATGTGTTATTGCGTGGCTGGTGTAGACGTAGAATTCATAATCTCAAATCTGATTCATAGTTTGTGCATAGGATCTTCAAACTGTTACAGCAAGGAATAATATAATGCACTTTTTCATTATGTATTTATTGGAGTTTGACAAACCATTTTTCTTCATGCAAGGCAAGTCTTGGGATATCGTTTCACTTTCTTATTTTGAAAAATTGGAGAAAGTTCAGGAAAAAATAAATATAAAATTCTTTCAGGCTGGGTGACATTCAAAGGATGAAGGAGTGTCAAAAATTGTCATTAATAGAAAGATGGCAGCCAGTCTGCCTGCTTTCAGTATGCAGTATAATATTTGTTCCAGTACTTTTCAGTCATTTCAAGAGAGCTTAGATGCCAATAAAGCTAGAGATGGAAGACAACACAGATTTTTCAAGAATAAATTACACCACTGCCACTTAATTGTGTTCCTCATTAGGGTTACAGAAATAGATGGTCAGAAATAGTCATGCTGTCTCCTATGACATTGTAACAAAGAGGGACTTGAAAAAGAGGTACAAAAATTAAATCAGGATGAAATAAGTAGACAAGTTAAAAAGCAAAATACTGGAAGGGATGTATCTATAGGAGAATTCAAATGGACACTGCAGTTATCTGTCTTGGCTTGTGTCTGGTGAGTGACTTGGAAGGTGGCACCAAAGCAAGAGCCCTTCTGAAGTAGAAGGGAACAGGGTGCTTTGGATGACAAATGAGGTTCATAAACTGCAGAGCTTACATGAAGAAGACGAAATTCAGAGAGGGCAACTGCAATGTGTGGCATTGAAAGATAAAGATTAACTTTGCAGGTGTAGAACTGGGAATAACTGGCTGGGCAGGAGTCCAGCAGGAAAGTATCTGTGGAGGGCTTAGAAGGGCTCACACACAATGAGTCAACAGAGCATTGCTGCTGTGGAGAACAACAGCTGATACCATCTTGGAAATGGGGAAGCCTTATTTCAATTAATTCCCCCAGTTTTGAGGAGCACACTGGAAGGCAAATAGAGAGAATCTGAGGAAAACCAACAGCAGTGGTAAGAAAAGCTGTCCCTTGAGAAACAGCTGAATGAACAAACCCATAAGAACTTGTTTTGTTTTCTGATTTATCAAAGCTTATTCTAGAAGAAAAGAATGGTTAATTCTGGTAGGACAGTACAAGATAAAACAGAATATCTGGGGAACAGAAGAATCGTTAAGAAAAAGATTCCAGCTAGCAGGAAATGGTGCGCTAGAACAAGCTATGCGGAGAAATTATAGAAATAAGCATTTCTCAGAGGTGGCTTGGGTACAATTTACTCCTGCAGAGGGATGGAAGAGATAGGACTTAAAGTCCCTTCTGGCCCTGCATTTTTATTACTTTTCTCTCATTTTGCTGCAAAAAGTGACTTATCTGAGACAAGTCAGAAACCAGAGTTCTGACAGACTGCTTTGGCAAAAAGATGACAAAAAAGGGGCAGCACATGAACACCCGTGACAAAAGAAAGTTTCCTGCCAGTGAAATACATGAGGCCTTGGAAACTGGCCCTGGCCCTGGCCCCTCACACCCTTTTTATACCAGCAGAGAGAGTTTTTCCCCTAAAACATAGTCTTATCAGCCGTTGAAAGTCCTGTGGCTGCTGCCCCAGTCACAAAGACCACAGGAAAGCTCCGTAAGGGACAGTTTGGCATTGCATAGAGGGAAGGATGAGGTTTTCTAGCTTCAGCTCCTGGGTCTGAGCAGCTCTTCCACCGCTGTGTCCCCGCACGGCTGCCCCCAGGGCCTGATCCTTCTGTTCTGAAGGAGACTGCTTTTGGGGCTTGATATTATTTTTTCCAGTTCTGGCTTGCTGTGTTTTGCTATGGTTTGGGTCACCACTGCAGTTTCAGCAGTAGAGAGGTGTTCAGCTCTGCATACGCACAAAGGGTGACGAGAGCAAGGACAAGGCTGTTGTGGCAGTGGTGGTGAAGTTGAATAAAATACGCTTGCAAATTGTGAGGAGAGAGAGGCTAACAACCCAGATCTAATTCTGCTAAGGCCAAAAGTCATTGCAGCTTGTGATACTGGACTGAAAAGTCAATAACACATTCAGTGTTTGGCACGCAGAGGCTGCTCTTCTGAATATCAACACGGACAGCCAAAGCACGGCTCTTTGTGGAATCTCTAAAGCAAAATATAAATGATGAATGAAACAAAAAAAGTCTTTGCTCTCTTTCTGCCCATTGAAAATAGATAACGCTCTGCTATTTGCTGTGATCTTTAGCTTCAATACACCTAGAAATATCTGGGTAGTCATTAAATTTAAGATTAAACAAGAGGAAGATTTCCAAAGTCAAATAGCTATTTTTCTGAAATTGTTTTCTCTGAAATCCACCTGATACCTGGGCCCCATCCTTAAAATGGGAGGAAAAAGCCCACTTTTTGTCCTGCTCATACAGGGCATGATATTTCCAGGCTCTGTTTCAATAAAATAATTCAAATTATTCCTACAACCTGGAGCCCTTTTGACAGCTCTCAAAGGTCTTTAATTTCACTGTAATCTTCAGAAGTATTTTCAAATGACACACACTCTGATCTTGATCTCAAAGAAACAGTAGTCTCAGAAAAGGTAGCATGATGTCTCTCACTTGGTACTTCCTTTGGGAGAAAGGTTGGCTGAAAAAAAATAGTGCCATTTCATAGCACATCATCAGACTTTAAACTGAGGTTTTCTTTGGCACAGAAGGAACTGGCTTACCTACTCCCACCCACTGCTGGGCGATTAGCTCTTCTGGCACAACCCCCCTCTCCGTTTGAGAAAACTTTCCCGTGAAAAATCCATGACAAGCCTCAGTTTTTCAAAAACCCCCACTTCTTTTGTGACCTGGTGATCATCTTCACTTGCAAGAGTTTTATGGTTTAACCGATAATACCCAGAAGGTTTTTGCTTGCTAAGAGGTGATCTCTGCAGTTGTTGCTGAGTGAGCATTGAGGTTGTTTTATTTACAGCTGATGCACCCCGGGTATCATAAACTTGTTTGCTCTAAGGAGAAAATAAGCTATATTCCATTTATGTTACAGTTTAAAACATTTTTTAAACAACAGAGTAATCATGTGCTTTTGCTGGTGGTGGTTTTTTGGTTTATTTTGCTTGTTTGTGTTTGTGATTTTTTTGTTTTTTGTTTTTTAAGCAGCTGCCAATGAGCTGCTGAGTGCTTAAGATACTTTAAGTTACTTTAGCTTTCCCTTCTGCTATATTCCTTACAATTTTTTCACCTAGCCTCTTCTCTCTGTTTCATTCCGATTCTGCCAGATTTTCCTTTCCAGCATAAGAACAACAATTCACTGCAGAAGGAATGGAGAAAGAGACTATGGGATTCTCCCAGTGTAAATAAACAAGCAGGAAATATTGCAGACTTGAGGAGAAAAGAACTGCTTGTCTGCAGACTCGCAGAAAATTCTGAATGCCAGTGTACAACCAGTGATTGCTAAAGATGAGATCAGGATGGCATGTGAAAGGTGCTAACAAGTGTTTATAAGCATTTTCTTTATTGCTGTTGGGTTTTGCCTTTTAGTGGGGGAGGCAGTGCAGGGTTTTTTCTTATTTCCTGTAAATACCACTTTTTGTTGTTTTGCTTTTTTACTTCTGCTGTTAGCAACAACAGAATTATTCCACTGTTGAATTTTTTCCACTCTGCGTTAGTCTGCATTACTCTCCAGGAAAACAAAGGCTGGTCTTTATGTCCTCTTACTAATCGCTTTCCCTGCAGCAGTCGGTTTTCAGTCTCTCAGCAAGGGCATTAGCACAAACTTAGTCAGTCTCAATGGGTTAAATTAAAGGCTGTGCACACTGAGGCAGATGGTTTAAGATGTTTGATTATTGGTGGGTCTATCTAACCAAGCCATTCTGCAGGGATTCATATTTATTACTGTTCTCTTAATGAGGGAATATTTTTCTCTTCATTTACTGATTTGTTTTTTAAAAGTCAGGTAAGCCGTCCTTGGATTCTGTCATGTAGAATTACACTGGACATGGTCTGAAATATTTAGCACTTCATTATAGCAGTCTCTATACCACAACTCAGTATGGAGACTGAACCTCAAATCTTGACCTGAGTTAAGTTTTGGGCCGATGCTCTGCAGCACTTGTATCTTGTCTGGTGTGTGTTCCCTGCTGGGTCTGACACCCTGTGCTGTCCTCTCCACCAGCCTGTGACCAGCTGCCCCCTCTCTCCACTCACTCGTCAGCCAAGCTCCCCTTTGGACCCTGAGCTTGACCTAGGTTGTACCAAACCTGATCCAACCCCTCTCCCTGATTCATGCCTGCAACTCTCCTTCTCCAATGCACCTCTTCTTTTGGGATTTCAGGAGCTGGCTCTGGAGGCATGGCTGCTGCTTTCGTGCAAAATTTGAACTGATGTCCCTCCTGGCTCCACTTTGCCTAGATCTGATGTGTCTGCACTGGGCATGTGTCCACAGCCTGGACAGACCATTCTCAGGTGGTTAAGAGCTGATTATAGTGATTTTCAATTGAATGTTTGGTCCAGAAGCTTCCCATAGGCCACATATCTCAACTTTAATAGCATGATAATGGTTTTTTACCCTCCTAAAGTTACTTTTACATCACTGATGAGGAATAATTTATATATATTTTTAATTTGGTTAGACTTTTATTGGATATGATGAAAGGAAGCAAGGCACTAGATCTGAAATACTTTGACAAACTGCGCATGTTACACCTCAGATTTGTGAACTAGGCATCCAACACATTTAAATTCCCTGTCGCAATGCTGGCCTCCCTTTCTGTGCTGACAGCATTGCAGTGTGGCAACCAGAGGCACGGGATCTTCCTGCAGTGAATATGAATCTGTACTATAAGCAAAATGTCAAATGGCATAGGAAATTATGGGTTGGCTGAAGTGATTTTTTTGGGGTTAACCTAATTGTCGTAACATCCACGACACTTAGAAAACACACTAGTTCCTTGGAGTCATTATTTTTATTTCTGTATTGTCAGAAACACAGAACATTAAAATTCTGCATCTTTACATACTTACCAGAGAAACCAGAACTGCGCCTGTGGCCCAATTAGCTAGTATGTGTGTCTTCGATAGGCACATTTTTGCATTCAGATGCCACAGAGGATTTCCAAAAAATATTCCTTGCACTGCTGTAGTAACTCACCTGTCCTTCATAAAGCACTCTTTGTGCCTTGAGGAAGCCTACATGAGTGATAATGCCTTGGCACTCATAACTCTACCTTTTGTAAAATACAGGCCTTTTAAGGGATGCTGGATAAAGATGGAAACATGAACTCTCTGTAATTATATATATATGCCATCAGTTCCAGGAAGATCACCCAGTGTTTTCAAGAACTTTTGTCTGGGGACCTATCCTCCAGAATGAGATTTTTGTGCCTTTGTAAGAAGCAGTGAACATTGTTGTTCCCAGAAGAATCCAGTAATACCATGTCTGCCTCCAGTGACAACAAATGCTGAAGAACTAATACTCAATAAGGTTGCAAAAGGGCTGTGACTTAGCACTGTACATTCAAATGACTTAATGGGGGAAAAAACCTCATTGTTTATTTTGAGTGGTTTTCCATATTTTCAAAGCTGATAAGGGAAAACAAGAGCATATTCAGGGAAATGAGAAACTGTTGTTACACAAGCAGAAATGACTGCGAATCGTGAAGCTGGGCTTTGCAACCAAACAATTACAGAAAAGACAAAAAAAACCTTTATTTTCTTGGCAATAAATATATATTACTGTTTGCTGTAAATGCATTCTGGTCTTCCTGAAAAACATGAAAAAATAAACTAACAAATAAGAAGGAAAAATAACAACTGAAATGCCTTTTTCAAACTCTGACTCCAGTGACTTTTGGTGAAAGAGAACGACAGGAGTACATGAGGAGGACTGTGCTGGGATGTGTTTTAATAATGTTTACAAGTATCTACAGGGTGGGTTTAAGGAGGATGGAGCCAGACTCTTTTTGCTGGTTCCTGGTAACAGGATGATGAATAATGGGCACAAGCTGGAACATAGGAAGTTCTGATCAAATATGACAAAAAACTTCTTTACGGTGAGGGTGCCAGAGCACTGGAACAGGCTGCCCAGGGAGGTTGTGGAGTCCCCTTCTCTGGAGACTTTCAAGACCCGCCTGGATGCAGTCCTGAGTGATGTGCTCTAGGCAATCGTGCTCTGGCAGGGGAGTTGGACTAGATGATCTCTAGAGGTCCCTTCCAACTCTGAAATTCCGTGATTCCGTGATTCCGTGTTGTTTGCAATGCCAGAACATGTTGTTTGCATAAGACTACACATTCCATATACTTCACTTTTTTAAATATCACATACCAAATGGAGTGTGGTAACTATTCTCCACCCTTGATACTACCACCATAACTACAACCTCCTCATCAGCACTCCAATCCCTGTTCAAATTGCAACTCCTTCCAGTCCTGCTTTGGTGGTATAGCAGTCAGTATAATGAACAGTCGTTCCTGACAAAGGCTTCCGATTGTTAACACGATACAAAATGGTATTAAATACTGATGAGTTATAATGATAAGTGTTAAGTGTCTGATAGATTTAATTTTTCTATATTATTCTTCAATATTCCCCCTGTTACCTTCTTTCATGGAAGTGATTTGTAAGCAGCATAGGAGAGCTGGAGTAATTCTGTAAACACAAATGTCAGTAATTTTGCCTCTTCTGGAAGCTGGTGCTCAGAAGTGTTCTTTTGCACTGACAGACGACTGGCTCTGTCAACAGATGGGCTCTGCATTTCACACCTTGCCTAGCAGAGCATTTGAAGGGTTTGGAAGTCAGACAACTCAATGAAATGCAACATCATACCCCAAAGAGGTAAGTGCTGTTGGATCTCAATCTGAACGGGATGTACTTTGGTGAGGGGATGCAAAGTGAGCTTACTGCAGCACAAGACCATGTAATTTCCTAATGCTCAAAGGGAGAGAGTGTGCAGGAGGTCTCTGGCTCATTGAGTTTGCTTGCCGAAGAACACATCTGTTGAAAGCTATGTAGAGAACAGCGTAGTCAACAGCTGTTTAAATGTTGTGACAGGTTTTGTATAAAACTACTTCAGCCTTGCAACAGCAGTCCTTCTGCTTCAGAAAATTGGGGTCATGATAGTTGCAATATTGAGTAATTCGGCACAAAAATAAGAGGATTGATGTGAGTTAGCATGCATTGCATCATTCTCAGATACATAT
Organism: Rissa tridactyla; assembly: GCF_028500815.1. Classification (NCBI taxonomy): domain Eukaryota; kingdom Metazoa; phylum Chordata; class Aves; order Charadriiformes; family Laridae; genus Rissa; species Rissa tridactyla. The sequence continues at coordinate 64,727,852 of NC_071497.1, read as the reverse complement.
GCAACTCTATCATAAATGATGCAAAAATGGTGGTAAAAAATTTACCAATTGCTAAGTAATTAGTTGTCAAAGTACCCCTGGGAGACAGGAGGAATAAGTTAAGTAAGTGCCACCATACAGAGAGACCTGGACAGGTTGGAGATTTGGGCAAAGAGGAACCTTATGAAATTCAATAAGGGCAAGTGTAGGGTGCTGCACCTGGGGAGGAGTAACCCCATGCACCAGTCCAGGTTGGGGGCTGATGCACTGGAGAGCAGCTCAGTGGAAAGAGACCTGGGAGTCCTGGTGGACAACAGGATGACCATGAGCCAGCAATGTGCCCTTGTGACCAAGAAGGCCAATGGCATCCTGGGCTGCATCAAGAAGAGTGTGGCCAGCAGGTCGAGGGAGGTCATCCTCCCCCTCTACTCTGCCTTGGTGAGGCCACATCTGGAGTACTGTGTCCAGTTCTGGGCTCCCCGGTTCAAGAGGGACAGGGAACTGCTGGAGAGGGTGCAGCAAAGGGCTACCAAGATGATGAGGGGACTGGAACACCTCTCTTATGAAGAAAGACTGAGGGATTTGGGTCTCTTCAGTCTGGAAAAAAAATGGCTGAGGGGGGATCTTATCAACACTGATAAATACCTAAAGGGTGGGTGTCAGGAGGATGGGGCCAGGCTCTTTTCAGTGGTGCCCAGTGACAGGACAAGAGGTAATGGGCACAAACTTGAGCATAGGAAGTTCCACATAAACATGGGGAGGAACCTCTTTACTTTGAGGGTGGCAGAGCCCTGGAACAGGCTGCCCAGAGAGGTGGTGGAGTCTCCGTCTCTGGAGACATTCAAAACCGGCCTGGACGCGTTCCTGTGCAACCTGCTCTAGGTGACGCTGCTCTGGCAGGGGGGTTGGACTAGATGATCTCCAGAGGTGCCTTCCAACCCTATGATTCTATGATTCTATGAAGTGACCCCAGAAGGCCTTATAGTGAGGCAGAATAGATCAATGGCACATCATTAAGTTATCTGTATCACTGATAGCCAACTTGTGCAAATTTGTTTTCTATAGTTTGGATAAAAGAACAAGAAACAGCAATATGGAGTGAGTACTGGAAAATAAAGCCATGCACCTGGAGAGCAAACATTCAGGGAAAGGTAGGAACGGCTGCTGACAGATGAAAAAGCCCATGCAAATGTCTTTGCTGTCCTCAGTGGCTATGCTAACTTAATTTAGCCAATCTTGCAGTTTGCCATATGTACACAGGCTCTCAAAGCAGCACAGCATCATGTATATATGGCTGTTTCTTTGGCTTTTCTTGTTCATATCCCTGCCGTCACTGAAGAATGTTTAATATTTTTTTTCTTGCCTGTTACAACTTGGTCTGGGCAATTGATTTTGAACAGCTTACCAGATTTGAAGTGATGGGATAATGAAATTCTTTTCAAATTTTTGTAAAAATTGGCACATGGCTTTACACAGAAGCAAAAAAAAAAGGTATTGAAAAAACAAAACCTTTTGATTACAGAATCTGAAACAGCTAACAAAATATTTCATTTAAAGTCAACAACAAAAAAAAAAACTTTGTCAAACCCAGCAGGAGTTTCCTTCCATTTCCTGTGACAGAGCCAAGTGTTTTTCTGTTGCCCAGGCACTACCAGGGGCAGCAGAGCTTCTGTCAGGAGGGTGTTGTGGCTTTTCCTGCGTGGCTCCAGGCTCTGACTGCTCTGGAGGAGACTTCCCTCGGCATGCCTAGAGGGCCGACATCCAAACCACGTGCTGTGCAGGCCCTCCTAAATCTGCCGGCAGAGTTTCATCCTCCCATGAAATCCAGCGCGCGCTGCCTGTGCCCAAGTGCTTTACTCAGGGTTTCCTTCGGGCTTTGCTTGGGCAGCTTTGAGCAGGTTTGCTTCAGCCCCTCTCTCCCTCTCCCTGTTGCACAGCAAGGACTGGAGCCTCCCCAGGGCGGAAACTGCCCTTGGGCTTTAGTAGTAGGAAGGAAGTTCACATGTCACCACACTTAGTGGGGCAACCTGTAAGGATCTGTTCCCCAGGGTTTCTGAAAGACTCACTCCAAGACACTGACTTTAACGTGCACGCATCGAGTGATAGAGATTTGATGCGAGTTTTGCAATCAAGCTTTTAGCACACTGAGTGTAATGTCACATTTTAGGCAGATTGCTGAAGGAAAGCCTCTGCCTTAAAAAAAAAAAAAAGTGAGATTATAATCAAATATGCCAATCATTTCCCTGTGGGATATTTTGCATTACGCCAGTATACCCACTCTTGGGGTGTAGTATTCATGCAGTGTAAATATATATAAATAGAATTTCTTAATTCAGGCATATTATGCAAGTTACAACTTCAAAATGATCATATACCAGGAAACTGTCGTCTGAATATACATAAATTGTGATTAAATACATATATTTGCTCTCTAAACTCTGGAGGGAAGTTGAGTTACTGACAAGCTGAAGCTGTTAGAAAACAAGACAGTAATTAAGGTTTCCGCTACACAATTTCACTGTTTCCTGTTGAGCTGTTCTACAGGCATCAGAAATGACATGGCATTTTGTAGACATGATGTCTGTAGCTGGACTCCTACCTACGTGAACCTGGGCTTACTGTGGTTAGTGTAGGCTCCTGTTTGCAGGTTTGGGAAATGAGGGAAGCTGCCAAGTCACATCTAAGACCAAGACAAGTAAGAAAGCCTGCAGGAGCCTGTTCGAAAAGTGAATGCATTTTGTGCCAAGAAAAAATAAATTCGGTATTGGTGAGGAACACGCTGTTTGTATTAAAATGGGGACAGCTGTCACTGAACTGGCCAAACATGTCCTACAGGGGTACATTTACCAGGTAGCAGAGCTCCAACTGCAGCACTGTGCTGTACCTGGTACCAAGGGACTACAGGAGCAAAGCTGCCCCACTGCACGTTAGTGCTTAATTCCTTTAGTGTAGTCTGGATGTCATGGCCTTGTCTCTTGTATTGTGAAGAAAATATTGGAGGCACCTGGGTTTTGATTGCCTATGAGACTGTGCTATGCTTCCCAGTGATGTGACAGGATAATCCTTCCCCCGTATGCAGAGGAATTCTGCAGAGAAATAAACCCTGTACTGAAAACACATGGTCCATTAAGATCACTTTGAAAGACAGTGATGGAAATAACTGCAAAGACAATCGCTGCTCCTAAGTGCCTTCTGGAGAGATAGTTGAGCACTGAAAATCAGCACCAAATGCTTCGGCTTGCAGAAAGATTCAGAGGGAGTTACATGACTGATTGCTGCGTAATGCTGCCAAAAGGTTTTTGTCAATCTTTGATTTACGTCAGCAACATCAATTTTAATCTTGCTTTGCATTTTGCTGTTTAATTGTTTGCTTACAAAAGTTGTTCATGTTGATTGATAGCTATAAAGACATATTGATTTCAAATTAAATACCACCTTTGTAATAACTGCAGTATTTTTTGGTAACCATAAGGTTATACAGAATCATTATGTATTTCCTTAAGCAAATATTTATTGGGGCTTTAAAATTTCACAGTTTAATTATGCTGAAAAATGAGAAATTGAATGTTTACTTTTCAGATTATTGGTGTTTTTCTTGGTGAATATTTGTCTGCCTACATTTGTGTGGATTTTGGAGATTAGTTAAAATACCCTGTAAATAATGTTTTAAAATACTTCTAAGAACTTCATTAAAAATATCTTAAATAGGATACATAAAGAAAAAGGTAACTTTATCAAAAAGAACATTGTACATAAAACTATCAGTCAAATAAAAATAACATCTGTTGTCAACTGGCAAATATTATTGACTACCTGTGCTCACCATGCTCTTCAGATTTGTTTTTTAAATGATGACATTTCTTTATTTCCCACATTTTTAGCAAAAGGTGAGGTGGAACAGCAGCTTTGCAGTGTTCTCATTCCCTGGTGAGCTAGTTCAAATGCAACTAGTTCAATGTAAGTGTACATACAGGGGTAAAAGCAAAAACTTTTTGCCTGGGGAGGATATGTTCGTGTACTTGCCCAACAAGTACAGAAGGTATAAATTGCAGAGCATGTCATCCTGACACACAGCTTGGTGTGGAGTTGCTACCTTATAAGCAAAAGACAGTTTCTGTCTATGTGGGCTCCTTTATTAGCCCACTGGGATTCATTCCTGTGATGGTGCCACTCTTTCCCACATCTCATGTGAGGGGTCCAGAGCACAAGTCTTCTGAGGAGCAGCTGAGGGACCTGGGGTTGTTTAGCCTGGAGGAAAGGAGGCTGAGGAGAAACCTTATCCCTCTTTACAACTACCTGAAAGGAGGCTGTAGCGAGTTGGGGGTTGACCTCTTCTCTCTAGTAACAAGTGATAGGACAAGAGAAAATGGCCTAAAGTTGCATCAGGGGAGGTTTAGACTGGATATTAGGAAAAATTTCTTCACGGAAAGGTTGTCAAGCGTTGGAACAGGCTGCCCAGGGAAATAATTGAGTCACCATCCCTGGAGGTATTTAAAAGATGTGGCACTTAGGGACATGGTTTAGTGGTGGACTTGGTAGTGTTAGGTTTACGGTTGGATTCAATCTTAAGGGTCTTTTCCAACCTAAATTATGCTATGATTCTATGAATGCTGTTCCCGCCTCTGCCTTCATACAGAATCTTTGTTCTGGACTTGACTCAAGAGGGGTCTGGGCTCAGCACTGAGGTCCCTAGGAGACAGCTAAGCCTCTCTGATGTAGCTGTTTGGAAGCTAACCTTGTGTCCTCCCTGCAGAGTAACCTGGAGGCTCTGTGGGATGGGCTGCCTATAACACTCCCCTTTCCCACTTCCCTTCCCTTCTCACACTTTCCCTTCTATGAAGAAGGCAGCCAGTGTCTCCTGGAGTCTTTGACAGAGAAGAAAAGGCAAAGATTTGGTCCTAACCTGTGTACCGAGTGGTGGGGGGATATTAATGTTAATGCAGAAGGTCTCTATGGATAAGCACATGTGCTGTCTCAGGTGCAAAAGGACATCACGCGAGGAGCACCTCCAGTGACTTGACAACGCATCTCTAAAACTTTTCTACATCTGTATGTTCTTATCAGGTAAAGTTTAGCACTTCAAAAACCTATCATTTCAAATTCTCAGTTACAGTTCAGGGATCTGATTTACTGTAAGACTCAAACAGTAAATACCCCATCTCCTGAGCAGTTCTCCTTGATCTGTGGAATTTTGTTGTGATTGGTATGACTGCCAGATGATACCTAACTATTCCTACCATACTACTCTGTAGCCCTTCAGCAGTTGGCCTTGTACTGTTGTTCTTTGAATAGAGAATAGCAGACTGAAAATAAGGCAAAGTGAATGTCTGCTGCACCTACATCTTTACTGCCTAGAATTTTACTTTCTGGTTGAACCTTTCTACACTGTTTCTTCAGGTTCTTTTAGAAATTCCATATCTCAATAGCAACCTTCTTGTAATGTGTTCTAATCTATGAAATTAATTTCAATATATACCAGAGATTTTCTGCATTCGTCTGTAGCACAATACAATTTAAACTGGAAGTGCTGAACGTTATTAGTTTCATAAATCCTTCTAATTGATCTACTTGCCCCTCCCCTCCCTCAATCATTTTCCATGTCATATTAATGAATCTTGTCATTAATCTTGAGATAAATGTTTAAGTCCCTACACTTTTATAGAGAGGAGGGAAGGTTACCATATTGAGAAATTTCTTTTGTATAGAGATGAAGAAGACTATTCAAGCGAATCCACGGGGATTTCCTAGAACAGAAGTGTGTATCCAGTTTATGAGAAATTCTGCACACAAATGTTATGGTTTTATATTAATAGAAAATATACTTTATAACTTTGGTAGAATTATATTCCTCTCTGTAGTTAAAAAAATGGTTGTACTTTCTTTTACAAAAATAATGCCCTTTTAAACTTGTTTGTACTTTGGAATGATAGGGTACAGTACACCCTTTCTACACTGTGATATACAGACTATTAAGTAGTCCTGCACAAATTCAATAACTTGTGCAATTTTATATTGCTTTAATTGTGTGAGGCTTGACTTGAATTCTTATTGACATGCAGTGAATAAAAATAAAGCTTCCTTTCAAAACTCATTACCAGAATCCCATCCCATCTCTCTCTCAGGATGGACAGGTTAGAGCTAGCTCAGCTACATCTATTGATAACATATAAATGGATTTACTGACATCTTGATATTTTTAATGGATATTTTAATATTGGAGAGTGATGATTCATTTCTGTGCCCAGTTCAGTGTTCTTCTTTTCTGAGGGTTGTCTGGTGCTTTCTGCCATTATATAATAGTTGGTTAGTCTGCCATAGTCTGCCATAATATAATAGCAATAAATATTGCTTAAAGCCGATAATTTTGAATTATAGCTAGTGTTGCAATTTTGAAATGTTTCGTTGATCTCACATGATAAGCCAAAGCTGAATTGCCCACTCCTTTGGCAAAGCCTGTGGAAGGTATATCAGGAGAGGAAATCAATGGTGCGTTTTTCAGGACTTATTTCAGATTTCTTCTATATCCAGGAAAACAGTAAGGTAGGACTCATCTTGTTTAGTTTTAGACATTTACAGACTGAACCTAGAACTTACTACAACTAGAACAAAACCCTTAAGAATTGTGCAGAACACAAAAATTGATTTACCTACTTCCTAAGAAATATATCAAAATGTTTTGCAGAATAAAGTTTTTGCCCTTAAAGGATTTTGTGTTTTGAAAAAAACTGCATTTCAATTGCAAAGTTATTATGACGGGAAGCTTTTGAATAGCTGTAGGATGCAGTACTTATTAGAGAAAACAGTCATTGGGGATTAATTGCCATCATAACTCCAGTCTAAGCTAACTATTGTTTTGCTTTATTGTAATGTGCTTTCCAATTAAATTCTGTTCCTCCACCTAAATAAATTTAAACTTGGTAGCTCCACTTAAAATTAACAGGTTTATTCCCAGTTAAAGCAACAGTATACAAGAATGCAAATAAACCTTTCTTTTAATATCCTTTCAGCACCATTTGGACATGACAGTTGTCTCCTGTCTCCATCAGAGCCAGCCACCAGAGCTAGAAAGTATAATTTTAATGGGGTCTAGTTTCCCACCCTTAGAAGAATTTGTTGAGGTCTGCCTCAAATCCATTATGACTTTGGGATGGTGATTCTCCGGATACGTAAACAGCAAAAAGAGATGTAACTAATGCTGAGAACCTTCTCTATTTGAAGACAAAGCCCATTAAAAACTCAAGGGTAACATCTGTTGTCCTTAGGGAATGGAATGATATCGTAAATTATCACAGTCAAGTATATAGTCAGTAGAGAGCAAAAAAATATGAAGACAGCTTTAACTGGTCTGTTGCCAGAATCAAGGCCTTATGTACCGGTGCTGGGGCTGCGCTGGGAGATAACCCACTGCCATCATGGGTCACTGTGGGGAGAGAATTCCTAATTCTGCGGCTCATACTTGGTGAAAAGTTAAAGTGGTTACACTGTCTCAATAGCTGCATGGAGAGGAAAGAAGGTAATATGATGCTGGGGTAGTCCCGGAAACACCTAGATATAGTTAACATATGTCTAGAGCAGGCTTAGTCAAAACATGTGCTTTTTCAGCCAAATTAATTTCAAACATTATTTTTGATCTGATATAGCCCTTGAGAGTGGTCCATCATGTTCATGCAGTAAAGGTGAATCTCAAGTATTTTTTTCACATTACTGTTGGTCAGTCCTCAGATGTGTGTTATTGTAACAGCCATCGAGTTCGTAAACAACCTCCAAAGAGAAAATGTTCCTCATAGCTGATGTAGAGTGATCAAGGTCAAGGTTTAAAGTCACTCACTTTGAAGCATATTAGAGTTCATTCCAGACATGTCAAGTGGTCATAACAGCCTGAGATACTGAAGTAGCAGTTGTTCCTTTAAATTGCTGTAGTAATGAAGTTTTAGAAAAAACTTTATTATAACACTTTATAGAAAAATCTGTGAAGATGATTAGGACTGTTTGCACCACTCAGAGTTATAGGCCATTCAGTTACACAATTTTTCATGCTTAGGTTACATCTGCAACTGAGATGCTACTATAGATATGTTTATTATATAGAGATATTAAGTTTAAAAGTTTGAACTCTGGGAAAATAAAGTTGGAAATCTGTCAAGATACTCTCCAAATCCAAGAGAGAGATGGAATTCAGATGCACTAGATCAGGCCCAGTAAATTTATTCATTGCCTCAGTATTTTTTTTGTGTATTATTCTGTACCTATTTTGCAGTCTGCTGATCTGCCTCACATTTTGTACCAAAGGTTTCCTCACTCGTGGGAATGGCGGAGTTCTGCAGTAGAGAAGGAGAGCATTTTGGATAGTTTATGTAGGATTCAGACTCCTTTTTCTAATGTTGATTGCCCACTTTTTGTAAAAATCTTCATGTACCTGATTTGAATCTAAATGCTTAGGACATTAAACCTTGCTTCTTTATAGATTGTAGTGTAATAACAATTTAAATATAAAAACCATATTCCACTATATTTATAGACTTGGAAAGGTACTAATGTGGAAAAAATAAAAATTGACATTTAAATTATAATATCATCTAAGGGTATTTTAGAAAAGCAAATGCTAATAACTGGTTATATTCTTCACTGTCATGTTCATATTGCGTTCACTTTTCCTCTTCTCTGCCTTGTTTAAAATCTTCTGCTAGTTCCCACCTGTCAGAAACACATATGGAGATCAGAGATTATTGCTGAACATTTTCCAGGGTAGGTACTAAAAAGGAAGACAAATCTGAGAGATCTTCAACCTTTCTAAAGTATACTTGCCCTTTGTATTGCTCAGACAATCTGTGAAAAAAGCTTCTGAGTCTCAGAGTTTTTAAATTTTCACTTGCTTGCAATTCTGCATATTTATCAATGTCATATGCCCTGTTAAGGTCTTAAAGTGTTTTAAGGCAATTTGTAATTAAAGAAAAAGATGATATCTAAGACTTCAAATACATATATTCTTGCAGTGAAAAATGAAATTAAAGATACTATTTTGGTCTCTTAATCTTACTTTCTTCATTTTCAAGCCAAAATGATATTAACTGCTTTGTGTGTAGCTGACTCACCAAAGCAACAGCACTTCTGTGCTCATATTTTAAATAATCAGCAGTCTGTTTTCATTAATTTGTCAAAAATTAAATATGTGGGAAAAAACTCTGAGGGATATTTGCCGTAACAGCAAAGGTTTTTGCTTTCAGTAATTAATACTTTCCTATGACTCACAGCTGGGGCAAATGGCCAGAGGAACTGAGCTCTCATTTATTTTTTTATCCCCAGAGAAGTTAATTAAAAAAACCCAAATGTTGCTAGCTCTTAAATTGATATCAGTGGTAATCAAGGAGTTAAATGCCAGCCAGAAGCTGATTATTGCTTCTTGTCTGACTGCTGAAGGTGTGACAGCGTCTGCCTTCTTCAGCTGGGGGGTGGGTGGGCTGTAGGACCAGGACAAGTTGCTTGCAGTGGATACGCAGTGACCCACCAAATTTTCAATGCAAGTTTCACTTGAATTTTCTTTTAAAATGTACATGTGAAATGTGTGTGGTGGCCTGCAAGACTTTTTGAAGGGTTACAATGATCCTAAAAGTTTCATTTTCAGGATAATGATTTTCAACGAGGTTTAATCTGATGTGTTTCTATTCATGAAATTCAAGGTGGCAAGGATTTTTTTTCAACTTAAAGGGGGCTGTTGATGTTACGTGGTGATTCTCTCCTTCTCAGTGTCTCATGTATTTCCGTATTAGATATGGAGGTGGTCAGGCAGTTGGACTATATGTTGTAAGTCCCTTCCAACTGAACCATTCTATTCTAAATCAAATCAAGTATTTACTTAGCAAGTAAAAAGCTAGCCTTGTAGAGTGAGCATATATTCTTACTTTTATACATTTTTTTGTCTTTTCAATCACCACAGAAGAGAGTTAGTAAAATACACTATTGCTGGTTTAAAGACAACATATGTGTTCTAAATAGTTAAATTTTAGAACAAGTGAAAAAGTTTTGTTTGCAGCTGCTCGTTTATTTGTGAGGACCTCCGAAATGGGAAGTATTAACCTTGACTAAGTAGGTATAGCTCATGTTGGTCGGTCTTTACACAGTCAGGGACAAGCTGACCACATTGTTTTCAATTTTGTGGATTCACTCCATTCTGCCAGAAAAGCACTGCAGATAATTTCTCTATAATGTCTATTATAGCTGTATTCACCGCACAGGTCAAGGATCTTATCTTATCTTGGAGAATCAGAATGTATATTGTATTGCAAACTACATCATCTGTAGATACCAAATGTTAACTCTGAAAAAATGTTAATCTCTCTTACCTCAAGTTTATATCCACAAAATAAACAGATGTAACTACAAGGCCAGCAAAACTATAAGATCCCAGTTTTTACTACTGTGAATGCCAAGTTTTTAATACAGCCCTGAATTCCTTCTGTGTTCTTCGCTACATTTACCTTATTACTTACCTAATTTTCAGCATAAACTCCTGGGATCAAATACTACCTGTAGTACTGTGTCAGTACAATAAAGCATGATGGATTGTTTCACATACTGTGAAAAAAACCAGAGATGTTACATAAAATGTTATTCAGCCTGTGGAAATGGTGAAAGCTGTATTTCACTGTGTTAGTGAGGTCTATCACAGTCTCACAGTAATCTACAAGCAAGATGTGATATAGGGCAAATTTTTGCATATTACTGTAAGATAAATGACAGTTCTGTCTAAAATGGTAAAGTAACTCATAGCTGAGAAGCGGTTTCAGTGCATCTTTGCAAACTGAACACCCTTCCTGCAAGAGAAACTCCGTAATGGTTCACCATCACCTGGTGCAAATTCCTTGTTCTTCTTACTCTGAGATGTAAAAGGATCTGCCGCAGTGTTGCATCACACTGCCCAGCATCGTCTGAGGATCAGAATATCTTGACTCCATACAGAACTAAAATGAAGCTGAGTCAAAGACAGAAGATCCTCATTTCACGTGAAACTGGGCTGAGCAGACGACTTCAAGGACAGTCATTGTCATGGTTTTTTAAGTCACCTGGGAACTGCATGTATTTTATGCAACTTACCTCATTTTTCTTATTTTTCCCTCTCCTCTCTGGACATTACTCTGCTCACTGTTGCCATTGTGCCACCAGAAAATAAAAGAATGGCTCTTCTCCAGCCAGTGTCAGACGGAGAGTTAATAATGTGCATCAGATAGTGACAATTGCCAAGACCCTTTATCAAGAAACTAAGTATGTCAAACCACTCTGGCTGACCAAGGCCTGAGGATCAGCCCTGCTTGTCATCTTGGGTCTCTGTCTCATCATTTTCCCCCATCCTCTCTGCTTGTTGTGAGCCCTTAATGCTTCTTGGATCAGCTGGGTAAGCAGTGAACTTGAACTATGTGGACCTGCCACTGAGGTCTTGGAATAGGAGAAATCAAGTGCCTTTTGTGCTGAAATTGTCACAGTCATTTCTGACACCTTTATATTGTTGTTCTGTTGTTAGGTTGATCAACACTAGGTTAGAATCAGCTGAAGAATACTGAATATTGTAAAACCCACAGAGAGTTTCTGGTGTGTTGACTTTGGCCTCAGAGGCATAGTCCCAGGGGGTCTTTCTGGTAATCATGAGGAGCAGTCTGAATAAAGTTGGCAGGAAATCAATTCTGAAGTAAGCAGAAGAGGAGCAAAAGAAATCACAGAGTGATCGTCCGAGAACCAAAAGTTAAATAAATGTGGAATCAGCTGTAAAGCAACTGGTGCAATGGCAGGGAAAAACACAAGGGAAGATGGGTCATGAAAAAAGATTATTACTTTCTCATCTTTTTCTTATACTTTACTCACTGCAATAGTATTAACAGAAGGAGCTAAGAAAATATTTTTCTTCATTTTCATCATTTCACATATTTGTTTTTCAGCCATAGGTTGTTCCTCCCCATCTCTTTCTTTCATTCACTCATGTCACTCTGTCTCATTTTATTTCCTTTGGGTCAAGCAACTTCCATCGGTCTCACTGGTCCAATACTCAGCAAGGAGCTAATCTGAAGTTCAGTGACACTACCATCAAGTTCAGTATGGGGCTGGATCCTACCCGGCACTCAGCAGCTTTCAGAGCCTATGATCCACAGTTTTAATAAAGTGCTGCAGCTGTGCTAACACTGTGGACAGCAGACCTGCCTATTCCCATGTCTTATTCAAGCATTATCAACAATATCTTTTCATAGCTCTCAATATATCTTTCGCACATGGTACTGTGGGACTTGCTGGAGCACTGATTGGTGGATATAATCATCTAAGGGTATCCTAAAGCTTTAACTAAGGAAGGTTTCATAAAAGTTGTGACTGTTAATGTACAGTCTATGTAAGAATGTGCTAGTGGGGTTGGGAGAATGGTGTGAGGTACAAAATCCTGTGAAAAGGGGATAAGGAAGATACACTTAGTAAATATACAGTGGCCCTGTGGGTTGTGAACATCTGTAGCAGAATGCATATGTGTAACAAGGAAATCTGACTGTGTTAATTCTGTATTTGCCAAAGCGACATGAATTTTGGACCAAGCCTCTTTGTGGGAATTCTGTTAACACTTCATTGAAACTGATGTGTTAGAGCCTGTCTTGCAGATTAGGTATTTACCAATCTGAGGCTGTAGTTGTCCTTCACAAGAGGACCTTAGTGCTGGAAGTTCTGGAGAGCAGATATGCCACCTCTGAGGTCTTTGGGATCACAGTACTGCCAATATATGTTTGCTATTAGAGGATGGCAGCAGCTACTATGACAGTAGATTTGTGCCTCATCTATGTATATATATAAAAGGAATAATATATACAATATAAGGAATTTCTGAGAGCCAAAAAAGGCCAGAAAAATGCTGATGAAGATACCTGACACATTGCAAATTTGATACCAGATATTGTTTTTGCAACAGTTTTCCCTCAAGAGTATGTGGAATAATGGAAAATAACGTTAAGTGTGTGTTCTTTCATAACCAATATTATGTAAATATAATATATAACCCTGACTGAGTAATTAAGGTCATGTTGTTGCTATGGGGGTGGCTAGTAAATTCAGTCTACGTTTCTCTTCACAGATCTGCCACAGATGAAGCTAATGGTTGTAGTTATCCTACTCCTCATGTCTTGGAAACCCATGCAACCTTCAACGTTAACCCGTAGCTTTGCCATGACTGGCTGGCAGGTGGATCACCCTGTGGCAACACAGGAAAGTCAATAGGGAAAAAATGAAACAAAGGACTAGAGAAGCCTATCCCTTAGGAGACGTAGGAACAGGAGGAGTTTGTGGATGGCTGAAAATAATAAGCTTATGGTATGATAGGATGTGTGTGCAAACCTGTGTTATAGTAGCATTTTTAGTGGCTCTAATGCTATGCATGCAGACCCACTCTTGATGTCTCTATGCATTCATAATTTTCATAGCTCCCAATGGGACATCTAGGAGAGAAGGGAAATCTGGCCTGGCCAGCCTGGGAAATGCAGTCGCCCAAGGTCGGCACTGCAGTCTGGTGAGCCAGGCCACAGGCGGGCGAAATTGCAGAGCTCAGCTTGAAGAGGAATGAAAAGAAGAGGTTTGACACGTGGCAAGATGGAGAGGCAGCGTGAGGGTTTAGCAGGATACCTTGCCAGTCCTCTTGACAGACCAATTTTGCCAGTGTGTCTTTTTCTTCCATTTTCTATCTATACCCATTTAAATGTCTGAATGTGTTTAGCTCATTCATTTCCCAGAAGGGTCTAGCCATTCTGATAAAGCAATTCCTGTCCCAATTTCTGCTGGTTCTCTCTTCATTTTCTTTTACAAAATCAAAATTGAGTTTTAACTGGAAAATATCTTGCAGCGTATTGCTCGTTAGAACACAAAGTTTGGCAGAATGGGAAAAAGTCTGAGGCTTATTAGTTTAGTAGGGGTTGTTGGAAATATATTCAGGGACAGGAAATCAGATGAGACAATTTTGTACAATGTCTCTTTTTAAACTTCACTTTGAATTGCAAACACTAGAGCAACCTGTATGTGCTACTTCCAATTCAAATACGCTGTCCCATGCATCAAGAAACTTGAAAGGCCTAAATGTTTCTGTAAGCAACAAATGACTTGTGTGAAAACTACATATATGATTTCCTTAGGGGAAAATGATAGAAAGAACCCTGAATATTTCTTATGGAAGGATTTAAAATAAATTACATAAGATTTTTGTATAGTTTTAAATAAGAAGGAATCCAACATCAAAGGCACGAAATAGTTTGTATAACACATATATATGCAAATAGTGACTCTGAAAATAGAATATATTCCCATTAAATCTTTTTTAGAACAACAAAATCAAATTATTTTAGAAATGAAAATAATACATTCAAAACATAATAACATGTAAAATTTTAGTGAAGCCTACAAATCTTCATACGTGATAGCCCTTAGCACATTCCATTCAAGAATCTCAACACTTTTATGAGCATAGATTTAACAAGTCCATTTTACTTGCTATCCTAAATTGCCATATTGAGTAGTTGAGGGTCAGAGAGACCGTGGCCAAATGTTGCTCTCACTCGTCCTGGATGATGTTATTGTCTGTGTTCAAGACTACATAAGACACTACCTGTGCTTGAAAAGAAATATTCACTTGGATAATTTGCTAATATGATTGGTTTGCTTGCAGGAATGCCTTTACAGTGTTGCATCAGCAACTGCTAATCACAGTAGGAGGAGAATTTGATCTCAATTATGCTCAAGCTCACATACACATGGAAGATCTAGGCATGCAGGCATCAGTGGGAGGTTTTAATTCCCTGTTAGGCACACTCAGTTGTAGTACAGCTGATATTGCAGTGGTATTAACAGTCTGAGCTATGCTGTAAACTCAGAGTGGGTGACAGGCCTGGGATGTTGGTGAAATGGTGAAACCTACATTAAAAGAATAATTCAATCCTTAAATTAATAAATCCTCGGTGACATTTAATGTGAGGCCTCTAGGCACCAGAAATGATGGGAATATAAATTTGTTTTACAGGGGGATCTGTGAATCCTCTCTCGGTGTCAACAGACACTTTTAGTGAAAAGTAAAATATGCCATTAAGAGAAACACTAGAATTTAAAAGCAAGTGTGACAACTAAAGCTTAGCTTTCCTGTGGAAAAGAATTGGTGACAATTAACTTGACCTGCCACTATAAATGACACATAGGGCACCCCTTCTACCAAAGGACTGTTTTATTATTCAGGATCTATATCAAGACAAAGAATAATTATTCTTATTTTAGGGTAGTAGGGGATGCTTCAGTGCAATTCTTTCACCTCCCACATTTAGGTAATGTTCTACTTTATGTGCTGAAGAGACATTGATTACTGTCTACATGTTTGTTAACCAAATGGAAGAAGGACATACGATACTCAGAGGACTGCCAAGTACAGATAAAGGCAGGTTTATTAGCTTCCTAATCTACTATACAGGTAGATATTCCACAGAATTCATTCTGTTCATATAAGACCTTGCTGTTTACGCTGTATTTATGCTGTTTTGTTGCTTCTGACAAAGCATATTTCATTTTGCTTTAATCCATCCCAGATGAATAAGAAGTGTAAATAACAGACCCCAGTGTCAGGAAAACACTGAAAGCAAGCAGGCTCTGGCAGCAGACTCAGCAGAGCCACTGCATTCACCTCCGCTCAAGTATGACATAAATATTGTACAGTACAGTGAAAGTGGGAGAGCGGCCAGCAGCCCCCCACCGTACCCTTGGGGCTGTGAGATGGCGCACAGGGTTTGCGCTAAGCGTGCCGAATGGCTTTCACAGAATCATAGAACCATAGGGTTGGAAGGGACCTCTGGAGATCATCTAGTCCAAGCCCCCTGCCAGAGCAGGGTCACCTAGAGCAGGTTGCACAGGAACGCGTCCAGGCAGGTTTGGAATGTCTCCAGAGACGGAGACTCCACCACCTCTCTGGGCAGCCTGTTCCAGGGCTCTGCCACCCTCAAAGTAAAGAGGTTCCTCCCCATGTTTATGTGGAACTTCCTATGCTCAAGTTTGCGCCCATTACCTCTTGTCCTGTCACTGGGCACCACTGAAAAGAGCCTGGCCCCATCCTCCTGACACCCACCCTTTAGGTATTTATCAGTGTTGATAAGATCCCCCCTCAGCCATTTTTTTTCCAGACTGAAGAGACCCAAATCCCTCAGTCTTTCTTCATAAGAGAGGTGTTCCAGTCCCCTCATCATCTTCGTAGGCCTTTGCTGCACCCTCTTCAGCAGTTCCCTGTCCTTCTTGAACCGGGGAGCCCAGAACTGGACACAGTACTCCAGATGTGGCCTCACCAAGGCAGAGTAGAGGGGGAGGATGACCTCCCTCGACCTGCTGGCCACACTCTTCTTGATGCAGCCCAGGATGCCATTGGCCTTCTTGGTCACAAGGGCACATTGCTGGCTCATGGTCATCCTGTTGTCCACCAGGACTCCCAGGTCTCTTTCCACAGAGCTGCTCTCCAGTGCATCAGCCCCCAACCTGGACTGGTGCATGGGGTTATTCCTCCCCAAGTGCACCACCCTACACTTGCCCTTGTTGAATTTCATAAGGTTTCTCTCTGCCCAAATCTCCAACCTGTCCAGGTCTCTCTGTATGGTGGCACAGCCTTCCGGTGTGTCAGCCACCCCTCCCGGCTTTGTGTCATCGGCAAACTTGCTGAGGGTGCACTCTATCCCCTCATCCAGGTCATTGAGGAATATATCAATATTCTTGTGTCTCTAACAAGTACTAAATCAAAAATCACTGATGGCAAAGAGTAAGTCTGCTCTGTACCCACTGTGCTCATCCTGTCCTGCAGTCTCAGCTCATTTTAAATGTGAACTGCATCTCTCTGGCTCCGCTGCCAGCTACAGAAATACTCCGGACACTCAGTGATTCAAACTTCCTGGCTTTTATTTTCTTGACCAATCTTGCTATTTCCAAGCATGAACCCCTGCCTAATCTTAGGTAAGGAGGGAGGAAGCACGTAGAGGGTAGGAGGAAGGCTAAGTCTGGCTCTCAGTAGCTTTCACCCTGACTCGCACTCCCACACCCCACCAGAGAGACAATGTAGTGAAGGTGCTGGGCAGAGAGGGATGCTGTTTTCTTGTAGAGGAGCACTAACATTGAGTTCAATATCTTCTTGGGAACAGAGAACCTCATGCACAGGCAGTGATTGCTAATCCTTCTCTGGCTAGTCCCGAGCCCCTCATGGACCTCACTGGCCATTCCCAGCCTGCCCTGAGCCCCCGCAGCCCCCCAGGTGCTCTGCAGTTCCCCAGCCCTTGGTCCCAGCTCTCCTGCAGAGCCTGCTTAGCTGTCCCTGCAAAATCACATCTTGCCTTCAGCCCTGGAGGTGCCTCTGACAACCTGTGATGTATGGAGGCTTGAAGCAACATGAGAGGGAATGCAATAGGTATAAAAAAACCTGAAGGGCAGACAAAATATCTGTTTTCACAATAATTAAGGAAGAAGATTTAAAGGGATTTGTTTATATTTAATGGGCTATTTCTTGTAGTATCAGGAATAAAATGTTGAAAGTGAGCATGGACTTGATAACTTCCTGCTGTTCTCTCATACGGTATATTTAAAAAACACGCACCAAATTATACTGTCTTACTTGCACTTATTCCTGTCTTACTTGCACTTATGGGCACTGTTATTCCTGTTTTCTTTAGGTGTAAATGAAGGAAAGATCAGATGTGTAGTTTGCTGCAGAAGTTGGAAATAGTAGAGATATTGTGAAAGTACCATCAATCTGTGTGCTTTATAAAAATGGACAGTTGGACAAACATCCTTTATTAGTTTGGTTTTATCAGATAGATGGTCTTTTTTTTTTTTTTGCAAAGCGGATGTTTTGCAAGTGGTGTTTATCAACAAGCCCCACTGTATGGCAGGTAAGTTCTTCATGTTCCTCAATATTTTCTACTCTGTGAGATCAGTTACATCAAAATCACAACACTGTTGTGGAAACAGGCTATAAGCTTCCGTTTAACAGAGTAGAAAATGATTAGGATATTGGATCTAGCATAGCTGTATCCACTTTGAATTAAGCCATAGATTCCCAGCATGATTTTGGGCAAGAGAGAGACTTTTATCAGTGCTGGGAAACAAGCCCTCCAATGTCACAAAATAAATTTGGGGATTAGAACAAAATAATAGAGAAAAAATAAGAGGAACTCAAGAAACGTTGCTTCCAGAAGTTTAAAAAAAAATGTGGGTTTCATTATTGTGTTATTTTGTTGGAGATTCCTGGCCATCTCAGCTAAAAGCTATCTGCTGTTGACTTGAAGGAAAGGCTGCAGTGGCTGAGGGCTAGCCCATCTCCCAGCCTGGAGGCCACATGTTGTTCCCTTGGGTAGCAATGGCCAGAGGCCCCATGCATGTGAATGCAGAACCCGTCCTGCAAAATTTGAACCCCAAAAGGAATTTTGTTCATGCCATTAGATCTATGTGGCGGACTATGCTGCTAGCGAGCAAAGCTATGAGTGTAGTTGAAGCTTTGCATGTTGTACTCCCTAGCCATGTTGTTAGTATTCAGTAAATAATTGATATCTTCATGCAAATGGGATGAGGTTCCTCCATTCATGCCACTGTGAAACTGCAACAAGGATGTATTTTCCTACCTGATCAGGTGCTGTAGGTCCTCCTGTTACTATAATTATGGAGGCTACAAAGCTTTCCAAATGAGTAGGGAGATTGTCTGAGTGGTCAAAGACAAACACAATATTTAAGATAGCTGGCAGAGGTCAAGATAAGACATGAAGACCTGGCAGAGGACTAGCTGGAAGCAACTCAATCAGTTTCTGGACAAGGGCTTAGCAGCAGAGATACAAATAGGGGTAACGGCCCTGGGGTGCTGCACACATGTGGGACAGCTGAATTGTTCTAGGTCAGGGGTGGGTTAATGAGTGTAATAACACAAGGTTACATTTGCAGGGTCACCCAAAAGAACTTCCCAGACTCCTGCTTGTCCTGGCTATGTCCCAGCTTCAAGCCAGAGCGACAGATGCATGTCCCTCTCTGCCCTGTTTCTAATGGGAAAGAAACATGGTTATGCAGGTCTAGAGGAAGCCAAAACATTTTCCAAAAGGCCCCAGCTTTAACTAGTGGGGACAACAGAGCTGTGAGGTGCCCCTGCTACAGCAAAGCCAGAGGTAGTGGTGGTAGAGTGATCAGCGGTGCCTAGGGAAAGTGGGGCAGGGGCTTAACAAACAGAAATCCTGAACTCGTGGTGGCAATAACTAGACCAGCTGTGTAAAAATGACCAGATCTTAATGCTTAACTTTGCAACAGTTAGTGCAAACTCACTCAATTCATGGTTTTTTTTTTATATTTTAATTTTGAAAACTTATGTCCCCTACCTGCCACCCCACCTGCTTTAATGTGCTTCCTCTCTGCTGCAGAGGCAAGTAGTGTTGTCCTAGCTATGCCTGCTAGCATATTCTGGCAAGATGATTTCATAGATAGTCCTTTAAAGGAAACTTTTGCCAATTGACAGTGTAGCTGCAAGGCTGCTTTACTTCTTGGAGGGGAAGACAGGGGCAGGGAAACATAACTAACAGCTTAAGAGCAAATCCTATGGATGGTATGGTGTCCATACTGGAGCTGGTTCAAAACCATGCTTGCACTGCCACTTGCCTGGTGTTCTTGTGCAAAAACATGTATTTTCTTAAATTTACTTGAAACCAAACCCATTTGGAGGACCTAGAGATTTTAGACATGTTTTAGGTCAACAAGTCTGAAGTCTTAGTGAAAATTTTGCAGCAATATTTTGTTTTCTGTGTGTCAGTTTTGCAGACTCTCCTCTCAAAAATGAATTTGAGACCAGTTTAGTTTGAAGAGTCATACACCACACAGCAGGAGTATTTGAACAGCCTCTGTTGTCATCTGACAAATGCAAAACTAGCACTTTTTTCTAGCACTGGTTTTTCATCATCACTTAATTAGCGGATGGTATTTAGGGAGTTCACTGTCATGTTTCTCCTGCCTCAAGCTGCCATTTGTAATTTAGCAAAACTCTGAAAATAAAGGACAAAAAACTGACATAACCTTAACATATTCTCATTTCATTTGCTGAGAAAAGTGATTTCTGTCATACCATTAGCACAGTTTCTTCCTTTCCTGCCCTGTTAACAACGGAAAGGTCCTTAGCTGCCCACATTCCAGCAAGAGGAACGGTTACTGCCTGTTGCAGAGCTACCAGCATCCCAAGGGGAGAATAGCCAACATCAGCATTCTCCCAGTCTTGCTGCTTCCTGATCTTCCATGACGCGCCCACAGTAAGCTGTGCACGCAGCAGTATGTCCCGTAGCACACACCACCTCTTGCACCTGGTGAGGGAGTTGGGTTCAGCTTCAGTCTGGCAAATCCACTGGGAGGATCTGCAAAACTGTACACATCTGTCTGACATACCAATGGGATTATAAACGCAAACACTTACCCCTTTTAGAAATCTTGGTCTATTTTAATTGTTTTATGCTGCTGTCCATCACTGTAAAATGTCAAGCAAAGCTGTCTGAGAGCACTCTAAGTTAACAAAGTAGTCCTGGTGCATGAAAGTTCACCTTAAGGGGTGAACTTCCTGTAAGGGGTTTACAAGTATTGCCTCCAGGCTGGTAGAAAAATAGCTGGAGCTACATTTGTCTTTTGCTGTATTAGGAAAACATGATTATTGTCATCCATTCTAAGGAAGACTCTCTGCATTTTAGTTTTGGTGAGTTTTTAAAGAAACCAGGGAAGGATGATACTGCTCCTAATTATGGAATGCATAGAGGGAAAAACTATGGACATGAAAACATGGCGAAGTGAGGAAGCTTAAAGCTTTTGCTTGGCTGAATTGATTCCAAAATTGATTCCAAATATTCATTAGTCAAGGGGAGGAGTCCAGCACATCCACATTTCTTCACCTTTAGCAGGCCATTCCCCAGAGCAGGGCACAGAATGAGGAATTGTGTGATCTCAGGTGAGTAACCAACCACAAACCACATAGCTACACTCTTTCAGGGACCATCTGAAGGTCAATAAAAATGCATTTTATGAACAAGGATACTTATTATGGTTTGATCAAAAACACTGTGGCCATGCATAACATGTGAGCTTGCATAACATCCAAGCTAATAACCACTGTGAGAGGCAGAGTAAATTAATTTGGGATTAAAGTAGTGCTTGCATGGTTATTGGGCTTCCAATTGTCTTCAAGTGCAGACGTGAGCTGCAAAAGACAATAGACCTAGCTCCCGTTACCCATGTTGCATGTATAACTGTTTCCATGCCCCTGAGTCTGCTTCTATCATGCTTGGAACTTTGGTGTTCCTTTGAAAAACAGCTCCCTTCAATCTTCAGTTTTGACAAGTAAACAAAAATATAACATCTTAAATGAAGTTGTACTATGGTAACATTCTTTCAGTTTAACTGAAATGTCATGTAAAACCTTGTGGAGAGAAGCAGCTGCCTCTCTGTAAAGAACCATGAATAATGTATTTTTTTTGGTTTGTTTACAGAAGCACCTTTGTCAGTTGCTGTGGCATGTAAGGTAAGAAAAGTCTTGCTGACTCCAAGTACGGCTGTAGATCCTACTGCTGCCGGAAAGACATGGAGCAGTGGTAATAGTCCAATAAATTGGAAGGACTTTAAGTGTTCTCAAAGATAAAACACAGTTAACTGTAGAAAAGGCACATTCACACAGCCGTCAAAGTCTGCATTTTCTTCTCATATGTGTCCGCACTTTTTTCTGCTGGCATAAGCTGAAAAAATATGATTTTGATTTCACAACTGCAAATTGGACTGCGGAAAGCCAGAGTATTGAAGCAGTTTTGAAATGAAATGAGTTCTGAGAGCTTATGGATGGGTGTTTTGCCTAAAAGAAGCAACCGCTGTTAAAAGAGAAATCCCACAGCCAAAGAAATCACATCAGAGCATCCATGGCAGGTCATCCCCAGGTGGGTGGCTTCCCCCTCGGGCAGCGAATCTGTGTTTTCCCGCTTGGTGGACGGTTGTGCTCCAGAAGCACCTCTCTGTGCTCCATACCTACAGAGCAGCTTCACCACAGCGGGCCCTGGCCAGTGGCTGGGTCAGCTCGCTGCTCTGCGCATCCCTCCCCAGGCACCCTGCCTCCACCAGTGGCAACACGAGGGGACAGACCCCTGTGACCTGGGGGGAGACCCAGGGACTCTTCAGGGGAGGAACAACTGTCGCAGAGGTTACGCATTAGGGGTCCTGGCTTGAGTTTGGTTTGCTTTTACTAGTAAAATGTCAGTCAGCACATCTATTGTCACGCTGCGTTTAGCACGGGTTGTTTGTGTACACACACACACAAATATGTATGTCTTTCAAGCTGTATTTTTCATGCTTTTTCACTCCCTTTTCATACAGATTTCCAAACTTCCTGCTGATAGGCGATTTGATGCTAATGTAAAAACTTAGAGGCAATTGCATCTGAATTAGACCCGCAATCACAGTGGTACACCGGTTAACACTAAGGTTAATTTCTTCTTGTGAAATTAAAATTATGAAATGTAATTTCTCCACTGGGTCTCTAAAAATACTTTTGCTTTCGTGCCTGTTGCTTGTTTCTGTCTGCAAACTTTTCAGTCATAACTATTTTCAGACAAAGAATCTGTTTCTACGTAGTAGATGTTAATCTGAAAATGCTTCAGGTTTAACCACCTTCTCCATCCTGATTTATGACAGCATTGCCAGTCTTATGAGTATCTTTTAAATTTCAAGGAGCAGATACTCAAATTGGCATATATCCTAACACTGACAAAACAAGAAAAGCTGTATTCACTTACACGCAGGAGTTTTCCAATAAGCTTTTCTGACTATAGACAGCACCAGATACACTAGAAAAAGGTGTAAAACATTAAGCATAAATAGTTGTGTAATACCTTCTTTTTTAGGAAAGTTCCTTTCCAAACTGGAGCAGTTTTCGGACTCAGATTTTTTTTATTTTTTCAGCCATAGTTGCACATATTATTACCCATACTGAAACTGAATTCTTTTTCTGTTCCTACTGTTCCTTGGCCTTGATAATATCTGAAGGCAGTGAGGTGCACAGATTCATGCTTTCATCAGGTTTTGAATCCTAATTCAGGAAAACATTCATATGCCACGCTACATTCAATCCCACTGTACCTACACTTGTAAACTCAGGAGATTAAACTTTTGGCACGTAGGTACATCTCATTCCTATTCACTTTCTTAGGAGCATGTGCTCAGCAGCTTTTTTAAATCAGAAAGTTAGTTACCAAGTCACGGTTGGTTGAAACCCATGTTTCTACTGGCCACTGGAGCTGCAGGTAGATCAAAGCACACCAAGTTCTGGAGAATTAGTTGTATATAATTTTCTTTTCTGCATATCTTAGCTTAGGTACTATAATATTAGCAAGATTTGCACTTCATTAGCACTGCTAACTTGAAAATTTCACCTCCTGCTGTAGCTATTTCATTTTACGCTCACAGGCTGCCGCCAGTGATCAAGCTGTGACTTCAGTGACCCATTAGAGTATTGATTTATGTGTTTGCATGACTCTCTTATTATCTTGTTTTGATTTTGATCTGTTCCAAATTATCCCTGAGGCTATCTCAGCTACCAACTGACCCAGGAACTGAGCAATGACTTTGTTCTGCTTTCCTGCTGGCTCATCTGGCTTAGCCACAAAGGGAGCGCAGAGGAGCCAGGCAGGACTGAAGCTCATGGAATAGGCTAATTGCGTAAATATCTGAATAGGTACAATTGTGCAAAAATCATGAATATGTACAAATGTAAGAATCAAGGGAGAAAATCAAAACAGAAGGGGTGAAATGAAGAGGAAAGGGGCTAACTGTCTTTCAGGTCAGATGCTGAAATGGGGGACGTTCATACAGGTCTGAAAAGCAGGGGCTTAGTCTTGAATTATAATTTGAAACCAAATGGAAATTAGAGTGAGGGTATTTGAAGATCATGGTGAAACCATCCTGCTGTTTGAAGGGACAAATGCTCTCTGCAGGATTGTGAACCCCCTGAATGTGTGCTAAAAGCTGTGACTAAGAGCTGGGGTGCAGAGATGAAGACAAGCTGCTTGGTGGCAATAATGTAGTACTGCTATAAGAAAATAAAAAAGATGCAAAAACCAAGCTAAATCTCATTTAAAATGTTAGCGACTTCGGTGCATGATGTGGTCAGGATCCCTTGCCTTCCCTTTTGCTTTCTTATGTGCCTTGATTTTTTTGTCAGAAATATGCAATGTGCTCTGAAAGTGGCTAGTTCAAATGAGAAAGTGTGTTTTCTTGTTCCACTTTTTATATTTTTAGTATTCCCTCAGATCTCTGTTTTCACAGAGAGCTATACTTCTGATCCTTGCAGTATCCATAGGTATTTTTCACTTTGAAAGAATGGACAGAATCTATGCATCAGTCAAGGAAATTAAATTCATGAGAGATCTAGATATTTTTAGGATGAAAACTAAAGCTGAGGAGTAGGCAATTCTTTCCGAAACAGTTTTATTCTCCTTTCTGTACATCTTGTTACAAAACCATGCCATGTTGCATTACCATCCAATTTTCAGAAAATGATTGTGTCCAGTGAATGTGAGAATTCCCTTTCTTGCTGTGCTTTATAACAGTTATGGGACTGGCTGCATGCTGAAAAGGGAGACAGAAAAAATTGGAGGAATGTAATTTAAAATATTTTCCCCATGAGATAATTAATCTTAAGTACAACCAGACTCTATCCTTGTACAAGGTTTGTTTTTAAACAGTTTAGCAGTCATTCACTAGGTTATTTTTGTTATTAGTTAATTTCTGAGAATAGATTAGCATCAAGCAACATAAAAGTCCTATTGAAAGAGAGGAGGCACTGCTTTACTATCCACCTCTTCAGGTAAACACCATGGCAGAACTCCTGGGAGGCACAGAAACTGGGAACCTATCCCATCGAAAA
The DNA here is from genome assembly GCF_028500815.1 of Rissa tridactyla. Lineage (NCBI taxonomy): Eukaryota > Metazoa > Chordata > Aves > Charadriiformes > Laridae > Rissa > Rissa tridactyla. The sequence goes on along the minus strand of NC_071497.1, from coordinate 64,702,939 downwards.
ACACGAGGCCCAGGTACTGCCATGACTTCCCTTTTTTTTTTCCCTTCAGGATTTTCCAAAATCCTTAACAGTGTGGAGCAAAGCCCCAAACACAGTTATTATTCTGAAATTTTGCAATGCTGTTCTTCCTGATGTGACACGTTCAAGTGTTATTACTTCCCTGCTCAGTAAAAATGAGAATGTAATATTATGAGCACTCAGAAACCCCAAAGAATACAAATGTCATTTTTCTCCTAGCTTTCTAGATTGGAAGACCAATTTACTGTTTGTTTATTATCCAGGAAAACATACCCTTCCCCTTGGCATAATTTGTATTTGCAAATAAAGTCAGCTTTGTTGTTCTGTCCCAGATTACCCGTTACATGAAATATAGTCACCAAAATAATTATTTTCAAATATCTTTTTAATAATCTCAGCCTATGGCAAATCTATTGTTTCTGAGGTAGGCAAAGAGAGATAGGGCACATCTCACAGGCTATTCTCACAGGCAATCTCACAGGCCTAGTCAGGCCAGTCACACTATTTGAGTATTATTATAATAGGAAAGGAAGCATCATCACTGATCTGCACAGGGTACAGAGCACACTGAGTATCCACTGACTCTGAAGCAATTTGTTTCTGCACAGAAAAGAAAGCAGTCTGTTTTGTAAGGTGGTGACCCATCGCCTGGACAGAGTGTGAAGCGCATTTAGTGCTTTGATGTTCAGTGTGCAAACCTACATTATCTAAAACTGCTTCTATCGTGGACAATTGCCTCACGAATGACCTGAGGGAGGCCAAATGTATGGATTATTCGTATGAATTGTAAGTCTAGGTTAGCCATCCTGAGTAGAGAGGGGGATTCCCTGAGGATGTTCAATCTGTATTTCTCTTGGGAGTTTCTATGTCTTGACCTGCACTGTGCCACGGGTGTTGCACCTCTCTACCCTCATCAAGGTGTGTTGGCTGCTGCACAGACCTGGAATGTGAGTCTGCATTTATAGTACCTGACTGCTAGCAAAAAATTTTTTATATCTCCAAGAGTACCAAGGATTGCCTCCCTCCTGGTACCTGATAGAGTGGAAGAAAGAAGTAGTGGTTTATGATAGTCCCCCAGCCTGCACACTCTTGAAGGCTGAGCAAGGCCATAGTTAATTACTGATTAATTAATTGCTTTGGTATTACAATAACCTCTACTTCAAGTAAACAGGATTTTAATATGAACTTTATAAGAGTGGAAAGGGATGTGGTTAAATGACATGCCAGGAGTCACTGAGGGACTGTACCTTGCACCCAGAAAATTCAACAATTTTGTCCATTTTAGTGTTACAGGATCAAGTATGCAGGCACGAGCAGCAAAAAAGAGACATCTGGAGCTCTTGTTTCCTTGCTCTGTGCTAAGCTCTCTGATCAGTCCAGCCTCTCTGGAATCATGCAGAGTGGTCATCGTCTGGGGAAATGGACATTAAGTACAGTGTTTCTCAAAGGAAACACACGCCACTTATTGGTATGAGAACAATCCTTAATATGATTAATATGAGCTTCCATAATATGATAAATAAGCCTTACATCTTCACTTTGCATTTTCATTTTTAAGTTCTGAATAATTTACAAGCTACTGCTTGGAATAGCATAGCAAATCTCCATTGATTTTGACTTTGTTCTTATTTAACGTTTACCTTCATACTACTTATAAGAAAACAGAAAAAGATGAAAGTTTCATCCTGAGGCTTCCTCTAGAATTTGTCAACTATTTAGATTGTTTATTTTTTTTAAAAAGAAAATTTGACATGTAACCCAAACATTGTTCATCAACATGCAAGACTCCTAAGAGTCCCAGCTTTCATCTTATATCACTAATGATATAACAACAACAACAACAATAATAAAAATGTAATGTAAAAATCAGCAAATTAATCCATTATGATTACTAAGGAAAGTCTTCAAACTGCAATGCATGCAGCAACATCTGATTGTGTTTGCGAAAACTCAGAAAGGAGAGAAGTGAGATGTGTTAACTGTTTCCAAAAGTTTGTGTTGTGAGTACAGTGACATGACTTTTGTTAGTTTTTCTGTTCTGTGTTCTGCATAAGAAATTAAGACAGGATATCATACTGTGAATACCTTGAATAGCAGTAAGTGTCTAATAGAAGACAACCTGACTGAAGAAGGATGTCGTTGGTAAGATTTTCTCATACAGCGAATCTTAAACTTCTTTAAAAATTTCATGAAATTCTTCATTCTAGGTTGAAAGGAATTCCTGGAGGTCATCCAGGTCTGCTTCCTCCTCTGAGCAGGGATACTTTAATGGTTAGGTTGCTCAGGACTTTGACTGTTCAGATGGGGACTTCCAGCCTTAGGAGTCATCATAATTCGTGTGAAGTTTTTGCACTATTTAAATAGTCTCAAACTCCTTTTTCTTGTTTCTGATTGAATCAACTCTTTTGAAAGACAGACTGCTGCTTGACATTTTTCTCTCTTTATTGTGGTCTTCTCATGGTATGAGAATAACAGTGAATGGCAGCTGAACACCCCAGCCTGGCAAAGGACCTGTGTCACACATAGTTTTGAACAAAAACTTTCGTATTCATGTGTTGTAGACTTCATCCAGAACACTGATGAACAAACTACTGCAGAGAGCCATTGTTTCTGTATCTACCTGTTTATAATCATATTGAAAAAGCAGGTTTGACTTCTCTAACCATAAATAGAATCATAGAATAGTTTGGGTTGAAAGGGACCCTTAAAGATCATCCATTCCAACAATCCCCGCCTCATCCTCCACTAAGCAAGGACATCTTCAGCTAGATCATGTTGCTCACAGTCCCATCCAACCTGACATGAAACGTTTCCAGGGATGGGGCACCTACCAGCTCTCTGGGCAACCTGTTCCAGTGTTTCACCACCCTCATTGTAAAAAGTTTCTCCCTTATATCTAGTGTGAATCTACCCTCCTTTAGTTTAAAACCATTACCCCTTGTCTTAATGCTAGTTTTCCTTGTGGATGAGGAGGGATGAATAAAAATAAGAAATGAGAAATGGAAAGGTTCAAGCCCTCAGCTGATGTAAATTGGCACCGGTACCCAGAGAAAATGTGCCACTTGACACCACCTGAGGTCCAGTGTTACAGAAAAGATGAGTGTGAAATAAGAGGCATAAGCAATTACTTTTGAAAAAGTGATTTGTAAGCTAAAGTCACTGAGGTAGACAAGGCAAAACTCCATGCATTAAAAAGGAGGCTGAAGATATTCTTATTTTTGGTGATGTTTCTTCTTTGTGGGGGATTTACCCAGAGGATATAGAAAACTAAACGTGGCCATTAAGAAAAGGACTGTAAGAAAGCTGAACAATTTAAACTAGTGAGCCTGACCTCAGCTTCCAGGGATTTTAATAAAAGGTTATGTAAATCATTGCGTCTTTGCTAATTTTCTGTGACAGATCTGCTGGATTGTGTTGAATGATAACCCAGAGAACACAAAAGAATAGAAGAAAATCATGGTTAAAGATACCAAGTTTCCAGAAGTATGGAAAGCCTATTTTGGAGAAAAACTCTGTTATGATGCTGATCCCAGCTAACAAGCATTCTCCTCTGTCACATCCCCATCCTCTGTCTGTCTCTCTCATCTCTCTCCTTTCTCCACCTGCTGGAAATTGCCACTTCCCAAATCACAGTCTTTCCATTTATTGATAGAATTCTCTTAAGATAAATTTTAGTATGTTCTTGAATAAGAGTTATACCATAACTTACTGGACCCATCTGCCTACTCTTTTTTAATTATTTTTTTTTTCTGTAATGTTCTTCTTGTAGCTTAATGTTAAGAAGAGGAAATCCCTTTGCATGAACAAAATAATGTGATAATGTGAATCTAATCTTAAAAATATGCTTTCGCATCATCAGATAAACTACTAAGTGAGCATGCATGTTGTCAGAAGAATTATAAATTTTTCATGGCTGTAAGAAGGAATGGCATGTTTTTTCTTTAATGATTCATATATCATATTTGCTATCTATGTTATCAACTTTAAAAATGATGTTGTTTTTTTACACTTTTAAACACGACAGGATTCAATTTACAAAATGACACCATGTATTATTATTATATCTTTTTTGTATAGGCTGAGATCTCAGATAATTAATAGAAAACTGACACCAGGATTACTTTAATTATGTATTTGTGAGAATTTAGTATGGATGATCAGTTTAGACAGCATATTATCTAATGATTACAATGAGCTGACAGCTACTGAATATGTAGAGCATTAAGCTGACCAACCACGTCTGTGTATTTCAGCAAACTCCTCTCCTTGTGAGAGTGAAGTAAATTCAAGTGCTTGTATCAGGGGAAGACATTCTAGAACTGGCTCTGATTAAAGATCCCCAAAACTGTTAAGCTGAGGTGAAAAGGGGAGCTAGGTGGGGTGCTGATTTTTTTCCTGCCTGGAAATCAACCAACAAAATCACTTTAAAATGCTTAAAGAAAAAAAGGAAAGAAGAAGATAATAAATGGAAAAGAACAAGTTTCAAGAAGTTCAGAAAGCCTGTTTTGGAGAAAAACTCTGTCTTCATGCTAATCTCAGCTAAGAAGCATTCTCATTTTTCATATCCACCATCCTTTTCAATCTGTGGTAGAGACTGCTCGTACTTAGAACTCTGAGTTGACGTGTAGGTAGGAAAGTGAAAGATTATAATCTAGAAAATCTTTATTTGGTAGTCAGTGACCCAGGGGTGCTACTGTACTCCAGGCACTTGACCAAGAAGTCCGCGGGGCACCTGCAATTCTGCTTCTGCCTTTCTGAGCACTGAGTTTGCCGCACAACACCTGAGGCTTTCTGGGGTGCCCAAATCAGAATGGTGGAAAGGCCCTTGGGTCATTTTAGTGCAGCGCAAAGCATGAAGGTAGGGCTGCTTCCTTTTTAAATTTTAAGCTGTTCCCAGCAGCACTGTTTGTTTCATCTCTGGGTAAACAAGAGGAGGATGGGGGATTTGGAAAAGATTTTCTGCATAAAATACCAGCCCAAGTCAGTATGAGTTTGTGCTGCGCAGAATGCCACTGTGATCTGCTGTTTAAAGTACTGCAGGTTCCCATTCCTGGGCAGTGGCTGCTGGTGCCAATCACTGCAGTGTGCTCTTCCTAAGGCCAAAATTTCAAAATGAGCACAACTATGCCAATTTGTGGTAGATGATATTCTACCCTGATGTCTGTAGTGGCTTAAACTGCTTCTATTATTTGCTTTGGTGGTTAGCTGTTAGTCAGAAAGCAAGAATAACGTGAATGCTAATTTCATATGCTTTGTTCCTCAGCCATCTGTCCTGTAACAGTTTGATGAAACTTGCTGCAGGGACTGTCCAAGGCGCAGACTGGAGAGACAAGAGTAACCTTCCCATGAAGAAGTGGGGTCTGGTACTGCAGTGGGCCATGAATAAGTAAACACTGCAAGATAAGCTCTTACATAAATTTGTTGAGTGTCTCTGATGAATTTCAAGTACAAGTCAAATGTCTGAAACCTTCAGAGATGCTGATTTTTGTTTAACGCTCCACAGCTCAAGCTGTGTTATTGATTTCATACTTTGCTGTACAGTTACAGTAATAACTCCTGACTCAACTACTAATGCTGGACAGGTAAAAAAAAAGTTGGGAGTTGCAATGATTGATTCTGGATAATTGAGAGATCCTTGCTGAGCTGGCCCCATGGTTTGAAAAACTATTCCCCTCATCTGACACACACAAACAAAGAGTACTTTGCAAGTCAGGTTCATCCTGGCATGTGGTGCCTTAGTCTTGAACTTGTCCCTCTGCTGAACTCACCGCATGAAACTGTCCAAAATCCTTGTGCAGTGTGCACTCAGTCCCCTGTGTGTGTCACAGCTGGGACTCCTCAGCTTTAGAAATAAACAAAATCACGAGACCTTACAGGGAGCAGCACTCCACCATCCAGTCTCCCAGGTCCATTAGCCCTACCTCCACACCAGCCCCAAGCTGCTTCATGTACAAGTCCCCTTTGCACCAGGACTGTGCTCCCTGGTGCTGGGACACTGGTGGGGTTACATCAGCCCTGCTGGAGAAACCATTTGGTTTTTACACACTTGTGTGCAGCGCTGTGCTTCCAGCTAATGGTCTGGAGCCTGAAAGTTGCAGCACCAAAGTGGAGTTTCAAACCCTGCCAGAGCCGGGCTGCTTTTGTGTGCATCTTCGCAGGTATTTGAGTACTGCGGTCCAAACACAGATGCCTCTTCAGGTGACACATGAGAGTTGTGTGGCCCCTGCACCTCGCTGAATGCCATCGGCCAGGTCTGGCGTCTCCTTGCTGGTGCTGCGATCGACCTGAGAGCAGGTCATGGAGGGTGAATGTTTGCGTTGGCTCATATTATGCAAATGATGCTGGGTAAATATGCTCAGAACTACCTGTCTCTCCGCATTTGCAACTTGAATGTTGTAAAAGGGATTTCTTTCAAACCCATTTCTCTGAAATGTCTTCAGTTCGCATGGTAAGAAATACCTACAAAGGTTGGGGTTTTTTTTAATGTGCCTAAGAGGAACTAGAATTAGGGATTATGCTGGTGCTTAAATTTGACCTGAAATACATTTATAGTAAAGCACAGGAAAGTCAATGTAGAGTATTTTACTGGTATTACATATGTGATGTTATCTTTTAATATTCTCTGATGTATGGTAAGAAAATTTCATAAGAGTCATGATTATGCATAAGGCAGTTTTAAGGACAATTGCTAACTTTAAAATTAATGTTAACTTCTAAACTAACTTTTATTAAATTCTCTGGCTGCTCTTATTTTTTCTGAAGATCTCTCCTCTCCTTATAAAGCTTGGTACAGAAAGTATTCGTGATAAAATCTTAATGTCCACAATCACTTGAAAAAGGGTTACAAACTCGAGTTTATGTAGTTGACATTCCAGATTTTCAATTTTTTAAAAAAATTTATTGCACATGCTTTTTTTTTTTCTTTTTTTCTTTCTTGATGGTACTTCAGTCACAGAGGCAAAATAACACTGTGAACAAACGAACAAAGAATTACAAGCATTGGAAGGCTTCCTGGTTTCACTGAGGTGTTGTTATTTAGAAAGTAATAAATAGAATACTAATAGGGCTATGTCTGTGCTGCTCCTCTGCATATCTGTGAAAAGGGACAAGAACACAGGAAAATCCATACTCAATAAAATATTAATTTAATTTAAAAATACCCATGACAAAATGCGCCATTCTTACTAATGTGCAGCAACACCAGTTTTCTGGAGGTCAGATGAGTTCAATTAGCTTTTCTAATTATGTATGTCAAGCTTGGTACAGAAAGAATAAAAGCTGTTTTTAAACACTGTTAGACATCCACCCCTAGACCGCAGCCTCAAAGCGATTGCCTGTGGCTCAGAAATGCCATAGAAATCTACTTTGAAATGGGGTCCAGCTGCCTCTCATTAAATCTTACAAAAATACACGTTTACAGGATTTTGGAAGTATCTGCTTACTGGTGTCTTAGAAGCAATTTCAGAGAGAGTCAGTATTCTCACTTCAAGGCAAATTCAGGAAATAAAAAAGGACAAACCCAAGAATTCTCGCTCGAAGTGCCCTGTGCACGATGCTCCAACGGAGCCTGTAGGAAACCCAGAGGCAGCTCTGCCTGGCTTTGCTGGAGAGCACGGTTGGGTTTTGGTTGGGCAAAGGAGTCTACAGAAGTGACATAGCCATGTCTGCATTCCTCCAGCAAAGTCTCTTTTCCCTCATGTTTTATCTCGAGCCTCTCTTGGCTATTAGTGTGACTGCAGATCTGGGGAATAGTTTTTCCAACCGTGGCTTCACAGGAGAATCAGCATTTCAGTTTCTGAACTCTTTTCTTCTATTTTCTGGCTGGAAACTTGGACTTTGGTCTCTTCGCGCCAATGTCTTGCGTGGCGTAAGAAGGGTCGGTGCAAGGCTGGTGTACATGTTTGGTGTGGGAAGAGAGAGGAGAGCAGAAGTTTAAGGGAAGCTTGGTGAGCTGGACTCCTGCCATGGGTGCCTTTTGACAAGGACTGACAGACATGGTCTCGGTCTAATTTTCCTTACTTTATTGAAGTATGATGACCAGCCAGACTAATTAGTTCCATGCTTTACCAATTGTAAGGGGAATGTGCTCCATGTCTCTGAAGCAATAACTCAATCTTCAGGTCATCCAAAGATCGTTCCACCACAGACCAACAAACACTGTATTTATTGCCCCTTTCTTAACCTTGAGCTTGCAAATCCTCTCACTGATGTGATTGCACTTCTTAAAAGGCATATTTTAAAGCATGTTAACAACTATTTGTGACACTAGGGATTTAAGATTTTTGTTTTGTTTGTCAAGGATAACAGATTTTTTCTTGATGTGTGCTTGCACCTCTTTGCTGGCACTTCAAAATACAAGACTTTTGTGTTTGTTTTGACAAGAATTCATTAGATAGTTCATGTTAGGTACATGCTAATTCTTTTCTAAGGATTGACCTGACTTGTCCTTTCCCAATTTATTAAGTTTTGCAATACCACCGTTGACAAAAGGTGAAACATGGCATATATGAACATCTTGAGCAAAGTATTAAATAAAGCTTCTGTGTCTGGATCCCAACAGATAGTGAACTTATCACCACAGTAATAATTAAGCAGACAAAGTACTAACACTGTTGCTTCTACGTCTCCAGAGTAATTGATCAGGAATTGCTAGGGAAAGTAGAACTTCCAGTTCTTAAAATATTAATTTGTGCTGTAATTAGCAAGGCTTTTTATGTTAAAATTGGAATTCATAAAAAAGTGTATCTTATTGGAATCAAATTTAATTTTTCAGTAATCCTATTTTTTAATGTCATTTTAATGTACATTGAAGGTTCCTCTTGGTGAACCTAATCTTACTGCACACATTAACTATATGAACTATTTGATGGTGAAAATGACAGGAAAATTTTGCTCTGATATAGCCCATAGTATAAAAAAGCTTCTTATACCTCTTTGAAAGCCCAGTCATTGTGTATTTTTCAGGCTTATAAATTTCCTTTGCTTAATAATGCGATTTGTAAATATTGCTCTTGTGAGCATGTTTTACAAATTTGCTGTGTTGCAACAGCATTATTAGTAAAGTATATCTGTATTTTTAGTGCGTTAAAAAAATTAAAGTCAGATTCGCCTATTACATTTTGAATGAGAGCCTTTGATGACGTGTCAGCAAATTCAGTCTTCTCTAAGGAAGCCTTGATTTTGAACCTCTTTGAATTAAAATCAGATATTTTAGGCTTTCTCTGTAATTTTTTATACCTTTATAGTCTTATTTTATTCCAGTCTTGTCTTTTATAAGAGCATGCAGTTAATATTTTACAACAGATAACATTATCAACATGAAATATTTCTATAAGTTCATTTATATGTTTCCAATAAAGCATGTTTCAGAATTGCTTGTAGTAACATTTTTAGGAATTTTGCCTCACCCTGCCAATTAGTGTTTCCTGCAGGAGGGAAAAATCCCTTTAACCTTTTCTTGATTATAGCGCTGCAAAGGAACATACCAAGGAGATAAAAATACCACTTTTAAGGGGAAGAAGCATAATGTAACTGAGCTGTGCAAGGAAATCCCCTGCTAATTTGAATCTTACTAAGATCCCAATGGTGTGAAGGTGACCTCCTGAGGTGTGTGCCGATATCTTCCCTTTCCTGCTTTTTGATGTTTCTGACAGCCCTTGGCCATTGCTCTCCTACCTCTCTGTGCTCCCTGCAGTCTCCTGGATCTGTTGCTGCCTCTGCTGCCAAGGTGGCATCAAGACAAATGCTGTTAGTAGCCATGGGGACAAGTGTTCAGGCCCTGTTTACATACTGGCTTTGGCAGATGTGCAATAAATGCACAGTCACCAAATTTAGTTGGTGTCAGAAGCACTTTTGAATAGCAACTTTAAGTAGCATTGCAAGGAGGGTCAGCCCTCTAAAGCCAGGAAAGTCTTTTTGTAAATGTATTTTTTATGGATTTGTTGAGATTTTTTTCAAAATATTCCAACATTCTCTGTCTAAATCATATGCATGTCAGAAATAGTAAGTTTAATTTCAAGTCAGAATAAGCTGTGCCTTTCGCTGTGTATTTCACTGTCGGTTGATCAGTTTCTCAGTTTTTTGGAGAGCCCAACCTAAAACGCTTAGGTATCTTTAAAACTTGAAGCATATGTAATCATTAAATACTTTTGCAAACATAATAATGGAGACATTTAAGTCCTAACAGTAAAGACAAATTTCCTGAATAGTCTTACTTTTAATTATTATGCTCAAAAATTCCATATTGTCTCTTTTACTTATGCTCATTAAATATGCACTTTCAGCAAGACTGCTCCCTTGGGTGATTAGCAGTATTTGATGTCAACGTATGTTAAGAGAGCAGTTCAATTTGCAGAATGGCTAATTATTGCCATACATTTTTCCCCCTTTAGGTAAGAGCGAATATCTCCTGTAAAGAAAGAAAAAGGGAAATTTGAATACAAAACTATTAAAAGTTACTGTTTTCTAAAGAAGTCTGGTAAGTGTTTTCTATTGTAATGACTGAATTAGCTAATAAATTGACAATTGAGTCAAACTGAGCATTTGCTAGAAGCTGGGGAATACAACTGAGCATTTATGTTGTGGTGAAATTTAGTGTCATTTCAATAGGTAGTTAATTAGTTCTGCTCTCAAGTATAATGGAAGAGAGTATTCTTTGATCTATTAAATTGAGGTTTCAGTCTTCTATAGTTCATACTTTTCAGTATGTTTGCAAATACTTCCGCCCACACCTTCATACATATATGTCAAAAACACAGAAAAAAAATCTGACTAGTATCTTTTAATTAACCAGTAGAAAAAGATGGAAAGATAAAATCATAGAATCATAGAATGGTTTAGATTTAAGAAGGAGGAAGAGGAGGAGGAGGAGGAGGAGGGTGTTTCCATTGAAGAGAAAACTCAAATAAGACTTGAGAAAACCCCATTTTGTCCATAGTGCCGATCCTTTAAGTGGATAAAACAAAGTATACAATGGATTTTGAGAGAACGGTCTTTATTTTTAAAAGGAAAATAACACATAGCCTTGAGTAATACAGTAGTGTGAAATAGCAGTAGCTGTATGCCCAAAAGTCTATCTGATGTCAGAAGAACAGTGTATTTGCCAGCAAAGAGACTTGTGGGTCTTTTGTCAGAGGTAAAATGGTTGGGCCATTGGACTGGTGTGCAGTCCTCCCTTACAGCACACAAAACTCCATAATGAAATGGGGGTGTCTATGAAAATTGGACTAGATTGACCTGGGGCAGTTGTGGAATATTCTTCATTGAAGGTCTTTCTAAAAAAGCTTAGGATAACACTTGTTAGAAATGAGATAAATGACTTACCTAAAGATCCTTGAGCTCTTTTCCTATGATTAAGTACTCACATACAGTTACTATATCAAATTAATTTTTATTCCTGACTCCTTGCCAATAGCGACGTGTCTTACTTTCTGAGGTGGGTGGGAGTGTAGCATTATTTTTTGACAGTGGGGTCATCCTTAGCTGCATTTGTGTACCTGGGCTTCATTGTCTAAATTTAAGTGTTTGCAAATGAGTTGTAGCTTTAAGCTCCTGTCCATTTTTATTGACTTGAGTTTTCCTGTTGACCCTGACTGTTCTGTAACAGAGCTGTGGCTTAAATGTTTTTTGAGATAAAGTATTCTCAAAAGTACTTACATTCCAGTTCCTTGCATTTTATACAGAAAATGAACGTACTTATTTATCTAGTCATAACTTTCAGACATATTTATAGCAGCAGCTTTGCACTGCTCTGTTTTCCTTACATCAGTTAAGAGGGCTAATCAAAATACTAATTTTTTCCTTGACTGGCTGAGCACAAGACTGTAAGTTTGCTAACACCAGCACAAGGGAGGCAGAGAATGTGCAGAAGCGGGGCAAGTCTGCTCTTTTTTTGGCAGCAAAGCCCTCGTAGCCCAACCTATGCAGCTGACTATAAGCTGCCAGCTCTAGAGCCAATGCCCGTACCCTGGCAAAACAGGTTTGGGGACAGTGACCATCTCTTCATGCTTATCAGCTTTCTGTTGTGTCTTGGGGGTTGCAAAATGAACTCGCAGCACATTTGTGTTGCTCCCCGGCACAATGCTCCATGCAGTGGTGCCCAGCTGAGGGGCAGGAGGGCTCTGCAGGACCACCACTGCCAGCCCGCGGGGAGGATGGAAAGAGGCTCTGCTGGGGCTGAGCTCCTCTCTCTCACCACAAAGCCACACAGTGTTTTGTAGCTTCTTAGTGAAAAGCTCAGAAAGTTTATCATGTGCAAACCTCGATTATGAAACTACACGAGTCGCACAATTCAGATTTGTTTTTTCAGTGACCACAGTCTCTACATCTGGTCTGATGTAAACAGAAAATTTGGAACCTGTTGTGATATTCACCTGCAGACCCCTAGCAGGTGAGGGGAGGGAGGAAGACCTAAGGTTGTTCCGTCTGATTTTCATTACAGGCTTGGACGCTAAGTTTATGGGACTATACCACTGATAACTGATATGCAGCTATTCAAGAAAAGAAATAAAATTCTTTCAGAACACAATAAACCAAGCTTTCACCTTGCTTCAGTTAGCCTGCATCTGAATATGCAGGCAGGTCTGCGTCAAATTATTCCCATGCATGTTACGTGTTTCTTCATGGGATAATCCATTAAACCAGCAGAAAAGAGATTTTCAGCCTTCTATAAATATGGTATGAGAACACGGAAACCTCTTCAGTTGTGTTTTGCAGGGTATATACCAATTACTGTGAACAGAATATTTAGGTTCCTCTCACTTCAGTGCTCAGTTGTTCTTGTAGAAACAAAGGTTTCACTAACATTGTTAAGTTCAAACTAAATGCTTGCAGAAGTGAAATGCACAGTAAACCTCATTTTCTATTATAGAACTACATGTTTCCTCTAAGAGATATTAGCATTAGAGAAGACTGTATAGTTACTCACTAGGTGGGAAATGACCAATTTTATTTTTCACAATAAACCTTTTCAATATCCTATGAAATCTTGACATAGTTTGAGCACAGAGTCTCATATTCCTCCTTATCAAATGGAGGGAACATATTTTTGACATATACTACATAAAACGTGCTGTAACACTCTCACTACTGAAAAATGGGGCACACACTTGTTACTATGCCCCAGTCACAGCACAGGGCCGTGTAACTGTTAGGGAGGGGGGGAAAGCACACATGCAGCTCACTGGATGATTGGATAAAAGCGTCCTTGCTCTGATTTCTTCAAGTTCAGTCAAACCCTACCGGAGATGAATAGGAACCATCGCTCAGAGAAATCTCAACCTGAAGGATATTTTTTTTAAATTGCCTCAAATTATCCCAGGATTTAAATCGGCATTCACTGCGTGCAGTCATTTCTACACTGCACTCTGATTTATTCAGTCTTATATTGAGTCTAAATTATTCTAATGCTTCAGAAGAATACCTGAATACCATTATGCGGACTACAAGAATGTACAATACCCTTATTTAATTAAAATAAACAGATGTGGATATAGCTGTATTGCAGGCACCTCCACTTCAGGAGACTATCCTGGCCTTTTTCCACCCACAAGCATCCCTCAGGGCTGTTGACCGTGGCTGCCCAAATATCCTCCAGCTGTTTTAAGCACTCTCCCTTCCACACTCACTTTGCTCCCACAGACTAGTGTCTTGTGCTGGCACAAGATCCAGGACAGATGGAGACAGCTGAAAGACAAGAGAAGAAAATGCTTCTTTCTGTACAGTAAAGCACAGAGATAGTGTGAAATAAAAAATTAGTATACACTAAATAGTCTTGATAAGTTTCCAGAGCAGAAAAGGCTCTTTCCCTAAGTGGGAATGTAGCCAATCACAGATGATTGGCATCTGTGTCTTTCTCTGCTTCAGGCACTGAGGTGTGCTAGCAATCCAAATTTATCTCCCTAAAGACTGAAATCAACTGAAGAAGACGCGTTATCTATCACAGTTACTGAACATCACTGTAGCCCCACTTTGACAAGGAAAAAAAACAAAAGGAGTGTGGTGGAAAGCAGGGAATGCCTTGATGTATCAAGAGAGAAAGCTGCACTCCCATGGACAGCATGCAACCAGAGCTGTGGTAGGATTTGCTTTAGCTTTGGCTTCTCTGTCAAAGAAACCCAGCAAATTCAAGTCAGATAGGAATTAGGGCTTTTCCCCCCGCAAAAGGCGGCAGGATCAATAGACTAACTGAAGTGCATCTACACCAATGCACACATCATGGGCAAAAAACAGGAGGAGTTGGAAGCTGTTGTGCAACTGGAAAGCTATGATATAGTTGTCATCATGGAAGCATGGTGGGATGACTTACAGGACTGGAATGCTGGAATGGATGGCTATAAACTCTTCAGAAGGCATAGGCAAGGAAGGAGAGGTGGTGGGGTAGCCCTGTATATTAGGGAGTGTTTTGTCTGTCTAGAGCTTGATGATGGTGACGAAAGGGTCACGTGTTTATGGGTAAGAATCAGGGGAAACGCCAATAATGCAGATATCATAGTGGGAGTCTGTTATAGACCACCCAACCAGGACAAAGAGGCAGATGAAATATTCTATAAGCATCTGGGAAAAGTCTCATGATCACTAGCCCTTGGTCTGGTGGGGAACTTCAACTTACCAGACATCTACTGGAAATATAATACAGTGGAGAGAAAACCATCCAGGAGGATCCTGGAGTGTGTGGAAGATAACTTCCTGACACAGTTGATGAGTGAGCCAACTAGGAAAGGCACCCCAGCAGACCTGGTTGCAAACAGAGGACTTGGGGCTGATGAGATGGCTGGATGTCGTTTTGGGCATAGCAATCATGAAATGAGAGAGTTGTCAATTCTTGTAGAAGTAATGAGGGGGGTCAGAAGAACTGTCACCTTGAACTTCTAGAGGGCAGACTTTGGCCTGTTTAGGGTTCTCGTCAACAAAGTCCCTTGGGAGGCAGTCCTGAAGAGCAAAGGGATCCAGGAAGGCTAGACATTCTTCAAGAAGGAAACCTGAAAGATGCAGGAGCAGGCCATCCCTATGGGAGGGAAAAAGACTGACCTGGTTGAACAGAGAACTTTGGCTAGAACTCAGGAAAAAAAAGAGTTTATAACCTTTGGAAGAAGGGGCAGGCAACTCAAGAAGACACAAAGACGTCATGAGGTTATGCAGAGAGAAAATTAGAAGGGACAAAGCCCAACTAGAACTTGGTCTGGCTACTGCCGTAAAATACAGTAAAAAAAGTTTCTATAGATACATTAGCAACAAAAGAAGGGCTAAGGAGAATCTCCATCCTTAACTGGATGCAGGGGGGAATATAGTGACCAAGGACGAGAAAAAGGCTGAGGTATTTCACACTTTCTTTGCCTCAGTTGTTCTTGGGGTACCCAGCCCCCTGAACTGAACAACAGGGACTGGGGAGCAGAATGAGACCCCCATAATCCAAGGGCAAATGGTTAGTTAGGTACTAAGACACTTGGACACACACATGTCTATGGGGCTGGATGGGATCCATCCATCCTGAGGCAACTGGCGGAAGTGCTCACCAAGCCACTTTCCATCATTTATTAGCTGTCCTGGCTATATCAGGGAGGTCCCAGTTGACTAGAGGTTAGCAAATGTCACACAGATCTGATCTGCAAGAAGGGCTGCAAGGAGGATCCGGGGAACTACAGGCCTGTCAGCCTGACATTGGTGCCAGGGAAGGTTATGGAGCAGATCATCTTGAGTGCCATCACACGGCACATACAGGTGATCAGGCCCAGCCAGCATGGGTTTATAAAAGGCAGGTCCTGGTTGACTAAACTGATCTCCTTCTGTGACAAGATGACCTGCTTAGTGGACGAGGCAAAGGCTGTGGATGCTGTTTAACTGAACTTCAGTAAAGCCTTTGACACTGTTTCCCACAGCATTCTCCTGGAGAAACTGGCTGCTCATGGCTTGGACAGGCATGGTCTTCACTGGGTGAAAGATTGGCTGGATGGACTGGCCTAAAGAGTTGTGGTGAATGGAGTTAAATCCAGTTGGTCACAAGTTGTGTTCCCCAGAGCTCAGTACTGGGGCCAGTTCTGTTTAATATCTTTATCAACGATCTTGACAAGGAGATCGAGTGCACCCTCAGTAAGTTTGCAGATGACACCAAGCTGGGTGAGACCGTTGATCTTCTTGAGGGTAGAAAGGCTCTACGGAGGGACCTGGACAGGCTGGATCAATGGGCTGAGGCCAATGGTGTGAAATACAACAAGGCCAAGTGCCAGGCCCTGCACTTGGGTCACAACAACCCCATGCAGCACTACAGGCTTGGGGAAGAGTGTCTGGAAAGCTGCCCAGCACAAAAGGACCTGGGAGTGTTGGTCAACTGTCGGCTGAATATGAGCCAGCAGTGTGCCCAGGTGGCTGAGAAGGCCAATAGCATCCTGGCTTCTACCAGAAAGAGTGTGGCCAGCAGGACTAGAAATGTGATCATCCCTCTATATTTGGCAGTGGTGAGGCCACACCTCGAATATTGTGTTCAGTTTTGGGCCCCTCACTATAAGAAAGACATTGAGGTGCTGGAGTGTGTCCAAAGAACAACAAAACTGCTGAGGGGTCTGGAGAACAAGTCTTATGGGGAGCAGCTGAGGGAACTAGGATTGTTTAGTATGGGAAAAGGAGATTGAGGAAAGACCTCATAGCTTTCTACACCTACCTGAAAGAAGGTTATAAAGAGGTAGGTGTCATTCTCTTCTCCCAAGTAACAAGTCACAGGACAGAAGGAAACAACCTCAAGTTGTGCCAGGGGAAGTTTAGACTGGATATTAGGAAAAATTTCTTCACAGAAAGGGTTGCCAAGCACTGGAACAGGCTGCCCAGGGAAGTGGTTGAGTCACCACCCCTAGAGGTACTTAAAAGATCCATACATGTGTTGCTTAGGGCCATGGTTTAGTGATGGACTTGGCAGTGTTAGGTTTACAGTTGGACTCTGTGATCTTAAAGGTCTTTTCCAACCTAAATGATTCTATGATTCTATAAATTTGAACCTTTAGCACAAGGGAGAGCGCAAAGAAACCAAGAAATTTCAGAGAAGCAATAGGAAGATCTACCTGTGAGGTCAGTGGAGATCTGCTGAACTGTAGAGAAATCATTAAAAGTGCTGTAAGAGTCTAATGACCAGGGCTGGTATTTTCAGTGTAGCAAACTACTGCCTTGGGAAAGTGAGAGCTTGTTCACAAAAACACAGGACAGGAGAAAGAATTCAGACTAGTTTCTTTGCCTTTTAAAAATGCGTGTCTGTTGTACTTGCAAGTGTTTCCTAGAAGCACAAGAACAGGTTATAAGGCCTATTTTCTTCCCTTTTACTTCATGATACAGAGATGCAGATGAACCTGGTGCTGGCAATCTGACCAGAGCCTGATCCCACCACGAGCTGTGTTGGGGTTGGAGCTCAAGCAGGGCATGTTTCTTTTCTCCGATCTTAATGATACCCATCCAGATGCAGTCAAGTGTCAATGACATGTACAGATTATGTTCAATTAGTTACAGAGGTGAGATTTTAAAGAACTCTATTATAAATTTGTAAAAATGTATAGACCAGATCTGGGTTTGATAAAGTTGAAAATTCATATTGGCTTTGACAGAACTCATTTTTAAACTTTAAAAGCACAATGGAAAAATCATTTGGAGGAAACTGAAATGTGAAGATAATGAAAATTAAATCCTTTTGAGGAAGAAAAGAAAGAACCTTTTTGTCAAATAGAATTTTCATAAGACCATATTTTATGGTAGTATTACTTTATCCCTGCTCCCACATATCAGCTTGGAGTTAGCTAACATAAAACTTAGAGTGCATTTAAGCCTCTGTGTCCTGTTCATACAACATACATTTGATTTCTGTGTTGGGAGATTCTAATAGTGTCTTCCTCATCTTACCATAGTCCATTACCTGTAGTCTGGAAAATCATTCTCCAAGTGTCTGTATAGCTTAAGCTAAATTCAGGGATGTCCATGAGCAGACTCCCAAGTACCTTAGATGTGTTTGGATGCCTTTGGCGTACTAAACTCATCTGCAAATGATCAAAGCATCTGTCTTTGCATTGGGCTTCTTATGCTAACTGGTAGGTAGTCTTGAGTCTTCATCTCTTCCGACATCTACACCAAATGTCATTTTTTTTAATGGAAAGTTAGTCAAAGTCATTATAGAAGTTTTTTGTCATGAAGAATTTTTAAGAGCAAGTTATACTCTTTCTACTTTTTAAAAGTATGTTATTACTTACTGTACAACCAGCCTGATAAATTGTTCTCTTGTTTTTTTTCACAGACCATCTAAATATATCTTACCAATACCGCATGACATGTTTGCTTCTCAGATGTCTTGATCTTACTAATGTTGTTCTATAAATATGTTCCATTATGATATCTACTAACATTAAAAGTTTTTATTTTGCCTTTAATTTGTTTAATTGCTTATTTACTTACCACTATTCTGGTCTTTTCCTTCTGTCTGGGTAGGTCTTAAAGCACTCCTCATGTTTCCTGTAGGCACTTTTCAAACTTAGGTACCATCACCTGCTAACAGGATAGAATTCCTGCCAGAGCTCCTCTCCATTCTCCTGAGCCCTTTGGAGAAAGACAGCCAAAGAGAATACCATATAACATTGTGGCATGACCTTTTGCCATTCAAATCAGAAAAATAAAACAAAGAAACCAAACACCCAAATGTCTCAGGCAAGTAAAAGAAGAATAAACATGGTGTTTTAAAAATACATATGCATTCCCTTTTCATTACACCGATATATTGCTTTGTGAGTGGAGTTTTGCTCCTATCTTGTAGAAATGCAAAAAGAAATTGCTTATAGTTTCTGGCATTATTGGACTTTTCAAATTATGTTACAGAATCTTTTGAGTTCCTTACAAAGCCTTACTCTTCCCATACTATTTATGCAGAGAACAACCGCAGGTGTCTGGGAGATAGAGAAATGCTGCATGCATCTCTGCTGATAATTAAAGCAGATCATTTAAATCTACTGAGTTATGCTTATTTGGGAAAACTACAAGGCTAAGATACAATGATCAAGGTTTCTGCTTTAGAATTGCTAAGCTGCTTGGAAAAGCAAAGATAGCAAACGCTGTTGCACAGAATGATACCTGACCCAAGCTGTCGTATAGACCACTTTGAACTCTGAAAAAGACTGGTTGTTTTTTGTTATTGTTCGTTACTGTTCACATCTAGACTTGCTGGCTGGCATTGACGGACAAAATGGTGAAGTGTCATAAGTGGGCTCCTGCTGGTGCTTTCAACTATCTGTCAAAAAAAAAAAGTGTTTTGGTGTATTTTTCCAGTTTAGTGTTTGGGTAGGTTTTTTTTGGTTTGGTTTGGTTTGGTTTGATTTGGTTTGCTTATTTAAAGCCTATTTTCGTGATATTCCAAACCCAGTTCTGTGTAGTCTTAAGCCTCAACAATCAGCCAATGTTCTGGGTGGTACTCATTAAAACTGAAATGAAGATTTTAATCATTTAAGGTTCATTTGTAACTTCCACACAAAAATCATCATCACAATTCATCACTAACAAGCATTGTGGTTGACAGACCCTCCAGGGGCAAATGATTTAGTAGGCTTTGACCCTCAACTGCATTTCTCTCAGAAGCGGCAGGCAATCCCAGAGAGGTTGAGGGACTAACTTGCTCAGGCTCCCCTTTCTTAGGCTTTGTAGGCTGATGCATTCACAACAACAAAATGGCTGCAATGATCAAGTCAGTCTTGTTCTGACTTACTTAGGTCTCCAGGCTGATGATGACTTGGTTAAGCTTTGATTTATAACTGTTGTTGCAGAAATATGTCCTTTGCCTTATTGTTTGGTGGTTGCGACCTCCAGGGTGAGACTGAATCTGTTTGCCCTGAACTGGAACATGGATTCAGACCTCCCAGCTGGACAGGAGGTAGGTGACTACAGTGAATACGGGAGGTGCTGATCTAAGCAAGAAGGCAGTGTTATGAACCAGACTAAACCCAAAAGGGTGTATGTGAATATAGCACAGCACATCCTTTGCTTATGATAGTGTCACAAAAAGGCTGCTTTGACCATGTACTCAGATCCTCAGATTTGAAAGACTGCTTAGAACCACCACTGTGTTAGAGCTGACCTGGTATACCACTCCATATTTCACAATTATTATTAATTTCAATTAATTTTAGTACTTTGATCATTTTACATCAACTATAATGAAACCAAACATTTCCTTTTATGCCATAGATTCTGGCAACTTCCTTTCTGTCATCTTCCTTGTCATTACATGATGTATTTACGTTAATAAAATTGTTAGTTTTTCTTAGATCATTTTCATATTCAGCAATACTGCTTCAGTTTTTAAGGAGACGGTAACAGCACTGACTTTTGTTTCTCATGATACCTTAACCTGGATAATCATTTTTAGCTTTGCTGATGGGTGAGCTCTGTTTCAGTTTTCTTTTGAAGTTCTCAGTGTCTCCATTGTCTTGAGGACAGTACTTTGATGATCCTTTGTGAATGATATTTCTTTCTCTCACAGATCTTCAGGTTTTAAGAAGATTAATAACATCTGCAGTACATGTTTTCATATGTCTTTCTCTGCTAAAAATAGAAGGCAGGAACATAATTACAATAGGAAAATCACTTGCAAGGTAAATGCTGCTTTTACATTTACTGAAGTAATTTTTCAAGGTAATAGCATAGCAATGGTCAAATGGAGCATGGTAAAAACATCCTTGCACGTTCCTTACAGGCCTTTCTGTGATGAATAATGGAGAGGGCCTGGCTGTGATAGTGGTGCATTGCTGTCTCATGTGTTTGGAAACAACAAGCCTGTGTGGCAACCTCCACCGAAACATCCTCCACTTGATCTGTAGCATGGATTTGGTGGCTGCTGTTTTGTTGTACCAAACCTTAATGTGTGGCCCAAGTGAGCTCTTTAACTTTCCTTGCAGTTCCTCTGAAATACTGGCTGCCCTGTAAGGAAAGCTTAGTTTGTAGTCTAAAGAAAGCTGGTAAATCTCAATCAATGAGTCTGGGGCTATTTGGCCATCTTGCCACAAATTCTTATGGTTTTGTTGAAGTGGGTGAGGTAAACAAGATGGTTTGAAATTATTTTATTTTATTTTGTATCTTAAGGGAATATACTTGTAAGAGGGCAAATATTTCTGCATGTAAGGGACGGACTGTAAATTCCGTGACGAGGGGCAGAAGGCCCTCCAAGCCTTCAATGGAATGCCTCAAACACTTGCAAGGAAATAAATAATTGTCCTGGTTCCGGCGGGGATAGGGTTAATTTTTCCTGGTATTCCATGCCCTGTGAGCCATGCCCACCCTGAGCTGCCGGGGGAGGGGGCGGGAAGTCACCGCTGGGAGAGGGCGGGGGCGTCCCGGGTCCGGTCGGCGAGCGGCGGGGAGCGGCGGTTCCGTGATCGTGTTTGTTTATGCCTCTGTCCGTGTTATTGTTGTTGTTTGCCTGTTCCCTTTGCTGTTCTGTTAAACTGCCTTTGTCTCAACCCAAGAGTCTTGCCTTTTCTTCCGATTCTTCCTGTATCGGGAAGGCCCGAGCGAGCAGCACGTGGCTCTTCGTTGCCGTCTGAGGCGAAACCACAACAATAATGCAGGCCTGGCTTTCAAAGAACCGATAAGACTAATACTTCTGGTGCCTGAAAGTGTGGGAGAACTGTCCTGTGAAGACAAGAAAGCTCTGCCATTCATGTGGTGAGCTTGCTAGTTCTCAGTTCTGGAGGCCATTGTGCCCCATAACTGACCTTTGCTTCATTATACGCGAAATGCATATGACAGCGCATACCCCTGCATACGCTAATGAAGATTATAGAGATCATGCTAAACATGTATGACTATGGCACTCGTCTCTCCACCCAAATCATGCTACACGTCACCTGCAAGAAGGGAGAAAGGGAGAAACCTGAGACGAGGCTGTCCTTGGCAAGGGGGGTGGACCATGGTAATTCAGCAAACGTAAAAGGGGAAAATCAGTGCCCCTAGAGGGGGAACAAAGAAGAAACAAAAGAAGAAGAAAGTGCCTGGGAAGATTCTTCCCGAGAAAGAAGATGGTGCCTGGGAAGATTTTTCCAAGAAAGAAGAAGATGATGCCTGGGAAGATTCCCTGAAAAAGATGCTGGAACCGGGACCAGTGATGTCTTTATCTCTGTCTTTTTCTCCGTCTTCTCCTTTCTCTATCCCTCAGTTTCTCATTTCTCTTAGAATTGTTAAGTAACAGTTAAAAGTTGTTAAGCAACAACCTTAAGTACGACCTTAAGTACCGCTTGCCATAAGCTGTCCTATACCTGTTGTTCAGTAACACAATGCATACCCCACCACTTGCCATAATTTGTCATATACCTAACCAATTATCATGGACTTGTTAAGGCCTATACTAACCATTTTGGGAAACTAATAACTGTTTCTATATGGACCTTGAGATTTATCTCACCTTAGTCTGCACCGCTGAGAATTTACGAATCTGAAGTCACTTACCCCAACTCTTTCCTGAGAGTGGGATGTGGCAATCTGTTTCACGAGCTGTCAGTCACAGCCTGATGTTTACCAGCACCAGAAGCTTGTCTCCATGAAGCAGATCCTGCTGCCATGTGCCTAGGCCAGGGTGTTCAAGGCATCCCACCAGCAGGCAGGCACTGGGTGGCTTGTGCCCAGATGGCAAGCCCAGGATCTGCATAGGACAGAAGACAAAAGACACCAGCTGACCAGTCCTCCTCATGTGTTTGGGGTTTTCCTTAGTTTGGGGACCATGTGCAGGCTTTGGATGCATGTTTTTGCAGTTATGGAGCTGACAGTGATATTTGTACTTGTTTCAAGTATATTCTTTTGAGATGCAAGATACCACATCCTGAGATGCAGCTAAACTGCTGGTTTGAAAGCCCTGCCCTACCATCTTGCAGAGACTGATTTATTTTATCTGCTACTTGTTGTTCTGCTGCAGTGGTAACTACTTTTTTCCAACCTCACAGAAAATTCAGCAAGATGCAACCTACTGTCCTGAAGAGATGGCCCTGCTTGTTATTCTGTACTCAGGGATCATATCAGACAAGATAAACCTAAGGCAGTATCAGGAGGCTGACAATCTCAGGTCGGCTGCTGGATACAAGATAGCAACTGAAGCCAGAACTCACACAATTCAAGAAAACGAAGGCAGAAATCTTCAAGACCTGGGACAAGCAGCTCACTTTGAGGATGTGCTACCATGGAGCACTTCAGCAGATCTTTAGGTGGGAGGACACCACTGCCTCTTTGTTTCAGCTCCTGTCCTTGGAGTTCTGGGATCAACCTCTTTCAACTAGGAGTATTATTATGTTAATTTTAATTTATAATATTATAAGTTTTGAGGAGTAATAAAGTATTTATGAATATATAACATCAGATTACATGTGGGCAACCAAATACCAAAATTCAGGTCACCTATGAGACAGTCTGAGGTCAGTAAGTGACAAAAATCTATGCAAATAAGTGGCATGAATAATGCTAAGTGACTATTTGACCTGAAATAACTGGAGTTGTCCTCCCCCATACAATATGCAGCATCTTTAACAGCATGGTCAATTGAACCTGATAAGTAATTGGCACTGTCTTCATCTCCTTAAAATAGTTTCTGCTACTTCCTCACTTCATGGTTAGACTGACTGCTGTGATATGCTGCGGCACAACAGCTGGCCCTTCTGCAGGGCTTGTGCCCAACAAGCTTTTTTAGCAGTAGCCTGCTGAAAGTGCAAACAACATGTGTTCCCAGACTGAAAAGTAACAATCAGCTAGCCTTACTTTTCTGACACTCCATCTCTCTCTGTTTGAGAAATAAATCACACTCAGCTTCCAGATTTAATCCAGATACTAAAGTTCCCCCATGCATTGGGCGTGGGTGTGAGCTGCCTGGGCTGAAGGGGTGTAGCCCATCCATAAACAAGAGTTAGTGCATGCACATGGTGCTGCATCGTGTGATGTTGCACTGACAGCGTGACTGCAAAGTCCTTTCAGGTAGAGCCAAGCGTACTTTGGTAGTATACATGAAAGGATAACTATACACAACTGTGGGGTTTTTTTAGTTCAAGAAATAATAGCAGCGACCTCTTCAATTCAGCTGTCTCAGCTCTATGATGCCCAGCTTTCCCTGAGCTTTGGAATATTGTTTTGCTTGGGCATGGCTTGAAGACATCCTTTCTTAATGGATGATTGCTGCTGACAACAGCATATGAAGCATTCTTTGTGTGTTAAGATTTTAGAAGTCAAAAGTATTTTTGCTGTGTCTATGACATAAATAAGGGAAGAATTTTGCCCTAAAGAGGCTGTCGAGTTTTATAAGTTTCCTTATATTTGAAAAGACATTAGCAAGAAAGATTTGGTGCAGTGATCAGAAGATGTAAGAAAGAAATGTATAGAGAACAGTTAACACACAAAGAGAGACAAATAGCCTGTTTCCGTAAACAGTACATCACAATTTTTTGGTTCACTGGTGAATGATGAATTCTTTGGGGAATTCTCTTTTAAGGTAGATGGAGTATATAAAATATGTATCAGCAACATTGACATAAGAGGAAGTCTAAAAGATACCAAAGGGAAAAATATGTTCCTTGTTTGTTATATTGTTTTATTGATGTGTTAGGGATGTATATGTTAAGTGTAGTACATATTGTACTTCGTTTCTTTCTAGATAGCAGTCCTCACTGCATTTTAATCATTCTTTGATGTTGCTGTCAAAAAGCTGAAATTGTTGGTGCTATGGTGCTTTATCCTTCAGACTGTTTTCCTGATTACAAAAAAAAATCACAAAATGGAAAAAAGCATCACTGTTCTTGATATTTTTATTATCTTTGGACTTTCTTACCAGCAAAAAAAGAATAAAACCAAACCACTGTGAGTTGTTGGAATGGGATGCAGGCAACTACAAACTTCTATTGCTGAAATGCACAGGTTGGAGAAACTTAAATTGGTGATTCTTGATCTCACTTGCCTTTTTGGTTTGTGTTGGTTCTCAGAAGTGTAAACTACCAGTAAAGAAAATGCTGGAAGATGTAGTCAGCAGGGACATGTGGAGCCACATTACCCATACCAATCTAAACTCCAAACAAAAGATCTTAAAACAATTGAAGCGCAGCGAAAACACAGGAGAACCAGTCTGCCAAAGGACAACAAGCACAGTGAAACTCATTACAGGTCCCTCTGGCATTGCCACAACAATATGTCTCATTTCTCAGGCTTCCCTGGGAGAGGGGGTTCCTCCCTGTGCTCTGTGAAAAGTGAGAAAAAAGAAACTGAACAAAATTCATCTCATCATTAAAGCTCAATATCTGTAATGCTAGAATAAACAAGAAAGTAGCCCTCCCAGGTTTTGTTGAAGTCCGTTGTCCTCTCCCACTGTGTTACCATGGGGGTATGAACTGAGATCGGGCACTGGTTTGAGACAGCTCTGGGCTGAGCTGTGAGAAGAGCAGCGGAACAAAAGCTGAGACATTCAGGCTGTCGAGCACTTACAGCAAGTCCTGCTGAACAGCTTCTGTGGTGTCAATGGACCAACCATACTGTGCGGCCTGTGCTGGCCACAGCTGTGTATTGCCCCACCAACCTTTGCAGAAGTATTATCAGACGCCGTATAGCCTGGGCCACACATATCCTGCAGGAGGAATATGAACATGGATCTGGGAGTGCATTTGGCTCCTCAGGGCAGTGTGGACATAACCTCCTACTTCTTTCTCAGTGCAGGTTCTCTTCAAAACAAAGCACAACCTCAAAATAGCATCTTTATCATATAATCAAAAAATATGTGTTGTCCTGAATCTATGGTAGTACGTACCAGACAAACGCCCAAGACAAACTCAGAGATCCAGATCTCTGTTTTGTTGCTTTGTAAATTCCTTAATGCCTGTAACCCAGAAGGCTTGATTTAATGGACTTTTGGAGTGATTTTGTAATAGCCATAATACTCTGTATCACATGGCTTGGGGAAAACTACGTAACCTTTACACTATTGCAATTATTCCAGGCTGAAAAAGAGGTAAAATGAAAAAGAAAGGAATTTTGTAAAAAAGTGCTATAATTCAGCAACGAGTGCTACAATTCCATCACTTACATACCAATTTTCCACCAAACTGGAACTAATCAGCAGACATTGCATATTTTTTTAATTATGTTGTATGGTGTGTTTTGAGTCTGAGAGGAGAGAAGGGAATTGAATATTTGTAGCATAGCAATTTTGCATTAGCATTTTTGCTCTCGTCACTATTGTTCCGGTACTGCAGACACCCTTGTGCACCAAGAAATGCTTCAAAACATTAACATGATAATGTAAAAATGGGGTTTGGATATGTAATGGACTCACAGGCTTCTTCACTGCAGAAAATAGCCTTGCAGCTATCCACCTGAGGTCCTTGGTTGGTCCTTTAATGAGACAAAGCTGCCATGGAAGAAAAGGGGATTTATTTATTTTTCATGCTGTATTTTGAGGCCAACAGAGAAGCCATAAGATTTAACCTTAGGACGTATAAACTGGAGAAAGGATTCATCTTTGTGTGGACTAAAACATCCAGGGAAGCCTGACTATAGACCACTGATTATACACCTGGTACTGCACTTTAAGTAATAATGCCTACAAGCACCCACATATTCTTTCCTTTTGTTAATTAATTTCTGTGCTTCATCCTCTGAATGTTATAGTAAAAGCAGCCCCATAAGGAGAGCAAGTGGATGCTGGGATTTGATGGGCTACTTCTCCAGGAGCAGCTGGGAGGCCAGGGCTGTGTCATCCGGACACTTGCAGCTCCTGGCACTTAGCTGGAGTTCTTTTGATGAAAAAAATACCTGGTTAACTCAAGCAAAACTCCTTGCGTAAATACTCAGGATTTGATAGTGACCTTGTCAGTTGGCATCAGTGGGATCCCTGGTCACAACTAGGGGCAAGTTAAGGCAGAGGTTTCCCACTTGCTTCTTGACTAGGGCTTGGATGCGGTTTTGAAGATCCCACTGGAGTAAGGGGTGTCCTGTCAGGACCACCTCGCTGTGGTGTAGGGAACTTACTGTAGGGGATTCACCACAGCAGAGAGACAGAAGAAGAAATTAATTCCATGTGGTTAGGACAGTACCTCAGTAGATACAGAAGTATAAGATCATGAGGCAGAGGAGGGGCATTGAACACAGCTCTCTCGCACAGCTTTGCTTTCTCAGGTAACTGCCTGAGGTAACAGGCTGTTGACAGCTTTCATTTTTTCACATATATTTTCACAGCGATTTTCAGAATATCTAGTTTTCAGGGTAATGTAGACTGTCCCCAAAGGAAAAAAAAATCTAGATTATTTTTTAAAACCTGAATTTTTCTTTTCTATCAGCAGGTCTCATTCTTTTTCCCTGCACTTATTCATAAACACAAGCCAGAAGCCACGTAAACTAATGGATCCACACAGAGAGAAGCCTTCAGAAAGTTCTGGGTATTTACCACAGGTCTTCATTTTCCTCGCCTAGCCAGAAGCTCAGCCCTCATGATGATACCACACTGTAGCAAAGCAGAGTATTAGAGACACCATATGATGAGAAATCAACAGAATTACTAAAATCTCCCTCCCTGAAAGAAACAGTTTTTAATGTTTTACATAATTGTTCTGATAAAACTTGTATTTCACTGTTGGTACATTTGTAATTACTATGCATTACATTATCTGGAAATTAATTTAATCAAAATCTGTCAGCCTTCGGAACAAAGGCTGTGTACTCCTTTCTCTGAGGTGCTGCTTCTGAAAGCAGAATGACGCACTACCTTTTTTTTCCCATTTAATTTCTTCAGGTGCTCTGTGAATCCCTGCTCATATCCTTTCTTACTTAGTGACAGATCCTGTCATGTGTTCTATTCTTCAGACAGAAACAAATCACTGGTGGTTTTAAAGGTGATTTGCCTACCAAAAAAAAAAAAAAAAAAGAAAAGAAAGAGAGAGTGGAAGAGAGAGACAAGAAACTGCAAATATTTAAAAACATATATCATTCAGATTAACAAGCAAGTGAAATATAAGGGCAGGTCATCAAGGATGCAAAGCAGAAAACTATACTGATTCCTGCTGATAATTTAGCCAATTGTTTTATTATCTAGTATGTTATTGCTACTTTAAAAATCAGATCTCACTTTATCTGAACAACAATAACTTTTCCAAATACTGTCTTTGTCTTATCTTTCTCTGAAGTACATATAACTCTACAGACACTGTTACTCTAAGCTTAGATTGTGAGGTACAAGCATAACAGAGCTCGTTTGTTGCCTTTATCTCTATCTCCCTAGCTCTAATGCATATTATCTCCTTACTAGATGTAATTGCTTTCCTCATTTAGGCAGAGAAGTAGTTTACACTGTACCATTCCTACCATCAATTTCCTTTTCATGAGCTGAAAATATTGCTGGAAATATTTTTGAAAGGGAAACTTGCCAGAGAGTAGCCTGATAGAAATTTCCAGTGAAAAAGGAATCTCTTGCAGATACTTGGAGATTTAAAACTACTGCAACTTCTTGCTTCCCTGCTTCAAGGTTTAGGAAGCTTCAGCTGAATTATTTCATCACATAGCTTACAAGTAAGCTCAGATAATCGGACGAAGGTATGATTTGTTTCATCTTCTGAAGAAGCCAGCTCTGGTGTTGCCCAGGTCTCAGTTCACATTCTGACAGGTGCTTGATGTATTTGGGTAGTGTGTTATCCACGTGCAAGTCCCAGCTGCTATGTTTTAGCCTTGGGTTGGAAAACCCAGGAGGATCTCTGATCTCCTGATTTTGAAAAGACATGTGTTGGCGGGCAGTAGGTTAGTGAGAATGAGTAGCTGTGCTTGACCCGAAGGAACTGTTATGGGTGATGATTTTGCTTATGGAGAAGAAGCGTTTACGCACACACGTTGCTTTCAGCTCCTCCCGCAAGCAGCCAGCTGAAGTCCCCACAGACCCTGAAGCATCTGTACCTAACCTTTAATGTTTTTTTTTTTTTCCTATGAGTAGTGCTGGTGGACCAGGTTCAGGTGTTCTGCCTTTATGCTGATAGTTTTAGTGATAAGGTTTTTGTGAAAGCTTCAGATGAAGAAGAAAAATCCTTGGGCTTCTTGAAGCCTGTCAAAATCGGTGGGAGTCTTCTTATGGACTTTGCTCAGTATAAAGGATGATCTGCCAGTGAAGCTCTTGTAAGTTTGTTTGGTTTTGGTTTTTTTTTTCCCCCTCAGTTGGTCAGGCCAGACCTCCTGGACTCTCCTACAGATAAAGGACAAGGATTTTGCTAACTCCTCAAGTGGAAGGTGTGCACAATACAGAAGTGTGAGAATTCACTGAATTCAGTTATGAGCACTGCAGACTTAATGGTAAATAGATACATTAGTTTTGGTAATAACAACAAACCAAAGACAGTGATACTTAAATACTACACAGTTTTTAATATAAAGAATTAAGTGGCCTCTGATATATTTGCATGGTAAGAGAAAACACAAAGCAAAACACAAAGGTTGAGAACTTTACTTAGGGTAAACTTATAATTAAACTGAAATGCCTTTCACTATGTAAGAAAAGTATAACAAATTAGGCTCCTTTCAAAAGCTTTGGAGAATACTAAAAATTAACTAACGGACTATTTGCTAACACATAGTTTTAATCATTAAGAAGTACTTAATTCTGTAAATTTGCAGATCTTAAAGTAAAAAGCTGTCATAAACATCGAGTCAGAACCTTGACGTCACATAGTCTGAAAAATGACCTGGTCTTGATGTAAAGTGTCTGGCACACAGATCACATCACCCAATGAATTGTTTCAATATTTAGTTATGTATTCTTTCACAAATGTAGTATTGTTTCCAGTGTGAATTTCTTTGCCTTCAGTCTCTGGCTATTAGATTTGACATTGCTATTTTCTGCTCAATTAAAGAACTGTTTAAGACTCATGTATTGTTGTGTCAACCCAAAGGGACTCTGGCTACCAGAGGAACATATGTTGAAATTTTGGTGTGCCTTAGCTCATTTTATTTTTTTCCATGGAATCCCTCCATGCAATGAAATCAACTAACATGTCATGAATGACCCTAAAGTAACATGGGAAAAGAAAATCCTCTTGGGAAGTTGGAGGTGAAGGTCCAACTGAGCTCTGCTGACAGCACGCTCCAATAACAAACGGATTGCCCTGCTTCTGTATTTTGGGGGCACTATGGGCTGGGCAAACTTTAGCAGTGAAAAAAGGCACTGCTCTTTTCCTTCTCCCAGCCCAGGAATACCCGAAAGAAAAGTTGGTAAGTGGACGGGATTTGTCTTCCCACTCAATATTTTTTTGTGCTCTAGGGGAAATTCAGCTTCCAGTTGCAAGTTCTTTCATACACTGAAATCATAGTTTTGCTTTTCACTTACAAAGGGAGGTGAAGACTGTCTCTGTACCACAGTCCACATCTTCAAAGTCTAGCAAAATCATGGAGTATGAAAAATTATTCAGAAAGGTCAGGGAATCAGAGAAGATAAGAAAAAAAAAACCTGAATAAAATATATATAGGCAGTCCTGCACTATGGGTTTTGTACTCACTTTAGGCCAGTAGCTGTAGGATGAATTATTCAATGGGCGTAGTATATGCCCATAGGAAAACCAGATACAAGCATTACTGTGTTTCTTTTGGCTAGAAATGCCAAAATGAGGATATATGTGTAGTACTGCTCCTCCTGTAAGTAATACAGAGTCACAGTTTTATGAGTCATCTGAGATTTTTCCAGAGCAGCATGTTAGATTGCTATACCGTGCTGTCACTTTTTGGACCTTTATGGCTGGCATTTAACAAAAGAAATATTTCCTCTAGTTGTGTCTACTTTGCTTTTCCTTTTGCCAAAATAACATTTTTCCTATTTCCTAACATTTTCATTATTAGCTTTCAACATTAGGATATGTGTTTATAAATTGTCAAAGGTCTGGATTTATTTTTTTCATAAAAATGAAAAGCAAAATATTGTGTTCATCTTCCAACAGCAATGCACAGTGCCAGGGTATGCATTAGTAAGACACTGTCCTTATCTATGTATAGTTTTAGAACGTGCTAATGCTTAACCAGTCTTCAGACTTACACTTTGCTACTACTTATTGCCATATTTTCACAGTAATTTTTTCCCCAATAACAGGTATTCGTTTAATGCCCTTTGTCATTCATGTAAATCAATGCTCTTCTGTTTGATTTGCAGTTAGTAAGAAGAGGAATTACTAAATAAAATGTTACAATAAACATGCTGGTGTCCTCTTCTGTCTTTTGTTATTTTTAATGAGAACTTTGAACGTAAAATGTTGCACTGTTCTTTTAGACCACACAGAGAGCAGTGTCCCATCAAGCCTTGATAATGGTTCCTGTTCCAAATGCTTTCCTAAGACAGTACTTAAGTTGTCTTCCATTTTCTAATTATTCACTGAAAAAGAAAAGAAGTGGCACGGTCTAGGTAGAAGAGGATAGAAATGGAAAAGGCATATTTGTTTCTATTTTTTTTTACATTCCTGACGTTGTTTGATGCTTTGCTTATCTGTGCTGGCTTTGGCTGGGATAGAATTAATTTTCTTCATAGTAGCTAGTATGGGGCTATGTGTTGGATTTGTGCTGAAAAAAGTGTTGATAATACAAGGATGTTTTCGTTATTGCTGAAAAGCACTTACACAGTGTCAAGGCCTTTTCTGCTTCTCATCCTTCCCCACCAGATGGACACAAATGGAGGCACCAACTATAGATGGACTGGCCAGACAACTCTGAGGATATAAAGATAATCTCACTTCCTCCACACTGGCCTGTGTCTCAGCTGTAAAGGAACTGACCCAAAAATTGTACGAGCAATCCAAGAACGATAGGTCTTCCTCATGCACTGCAACCAAGGTCTCAGCTCTTAGGAGTCAGCCTTGTTCTGGTCAAGGGAGAGGGTATCAGTGGCACACATCACATGCAAATCTGTAGTTCTTCCTGTGTGACCAGGGGGAGGACATGAGGAAGTGGGATGGTGAACCTACCTGGAAACTAGAAGCTCGGGTACAGGAGCTGCAAGGAAAAACAACAGCCAAAAAGCATCCATCCAGGAAAACTACTGTTCCAGTATCTGTTGGGTAAAACAGAAATGCTGATCATGATTTTGACCCTGATGAAGGGACTTATGTTTTGCAGTTACAAAAATCAGGTGATGAAAACTGATGAGAAATAGAGGGGTCGTGCCTTCAGCCAGGTGGAGGAAGGGGACAACGGGGTTTATTGGACTGTGAGTTCAATGGTGTGGCACATCAGCCCCAAGGGACTATAAAGCTCTGGTGGACACCGGTGCACAGCGTCCTCCAATATCACCAAATTACAAAGAGGCAGAATCCATCTGTATTTCTAGAGTGACAGGAAAATCCCAAGAACTGTCTGTGCTGGAGGATGAGGTAAGCCTAACTGGGAATGAGTGGCAAAAGCATGGATTGTGACTGGTCTGGAGGCTCCATGTATCCTTGGCATAGACTACCTCAAGAGAAGGTACTTCAAAGACGCAAAAAGGTACCGGTATAGCTGCCTTGAGTACGGAGAAGATTAAACAGCTGTCTAGCTTGCCTGATCTCTCAGAGGATCCATTTGTGTGGTGTGGTGGCTGAGAGTTAAAGAACAGCAGGTGCCAATTACTACCATGACAGTGCATTGGCAACAATATGGCATCAGTCAAGACTCCCTCA
The DNA here is from genome assembly GCF_028500815.1 of Rissa tridactyla. Taxonomy (NCBI): domain Eukaryota; kingdom Metazoa; phylum Chordata; class Aves; order Charadriiformes; family Laridae; genus Rissa; species Rissa tridactyla. Next base: position 64,670,288 of record NC_071497.1, on the reverse strand, counting down.
TTCGCATCCATAAGCTGATCTGGCAACTGGAGAGTCAAGGAGTGATCATTAAGGCTCATTCATGCTTTAATAGTCTTGTATGGCCAGTGCAAAAATCTGCTGGAAAGTGGAGGTTAACAGTGGACTACAATGGTCTGAACGAAGTCACTCTGCTGCTCAGTGCTGCTGTAACAGACATGCTAGAACTCCGATATGAACTGGAGTCAGTGGCTGCCAAATGTTATGGACAACAGGACTAATTCCTGAGGCAACCTCATAAACACCTGCGCCAAGGAGCATGGAACTGAATGGGAAAATCACGTCCCCTATCATGGACTAGCCTCTGGGAACACTGAATGACAATAGCCTGTAAAAAACTACACTGAGAGGAATGGGTGCTGGCACATTCAAGCATTGGGATTCACATTTAGCAGAAGCCACTTGGCTAGTTAACGCTAGAGGATCTGCCAGTTGACCTGACTCTGCCCAAGCAAAACCCCTGCTGACTGTGGAAGGAGGTAAGGTCCCTGTAGTGTACACGAGGAATGGCTGGGAAAACCAGTCTGGATCATTCCTTCCACAGGAAAGGGTAAAGCTATTCATGGGCTTCTTTTTGTTCAGGGACCTGGGTGCACTTGGTGGATAACACAGGAGGACGGGGAAGTCCTCAAGGTCATTTAATCCTGGCTGAAAATAATCCATTATCTGAGTTGTGTGATGGCAGTGTTACATAATGTTGTATGTCACCGTTGCTGTGACTGCCATATATCAAAGGTGTTATAGCAGGAGCCTCTCACTCCTTGCCAAGCTAGAGGCAAGAGGAGGAACTTAAGGCCTGGTTCAAAGGGACCAGCTGTGGGGAATATAGTGGATATACCTTTAAATTGTTGTAGCCCATGATTTGAGCTGCATGTTATGGGAATTACTATAGTAGGAAGCATCTGAACCAATGGATGACAAGCCTTATAAGAAGCAGTGCAAGTGCAGCAGTGACCCGATCTGAGCTGGTTTTGGTGCCCAATAGCTCCACGCAGCACGCCGCCTCTCCTGTCCTGAGTGACCACCATAACAGATGGACCCCAAAGTCATGGACTAAATGAACTAAATCGACATTTCACAGACATGAGTGGTCCATAGGTTAAGGGAGTGATATCTGTGTATTGTATCAAAGGATGGGAAGGGGGCGGGGAGCGGTTAATGGGGATGTATTGGATAATATGAGACCTGAGCATGATGTAAATGGTATGGAATAAGGAGTGGAGAATGTGCTGGTTTGGGCTGTGATAAAGTTAATTTTCTTCATAGTAGGTAATATGGGGTTATGTTTTGGATTTGTGCTGAAAACAGTGTTGATAAAACAGGGATATTTTAGCTGTTGCTGAGCAGTGCTTACAGAGTCAAGGCCTTTCTCACACCACCCTACTAGAGAGCTGGCTGGCGATGCACAAAATTATGGGAGGGGACACAGCTGGGACAGCTGACCCCAACTGACCAAAGGGTTATTTTCTACCATATGATGTCAAGTTCAGCAATAAAACTAGGAGGGAAGTTGGAGGAAGGGGTTGCAGCTTAGGGACTGACTGGGTATCAGTCAATTGGTGGTGAGCAATTGTTTTCACTTTCATTAGTTGTCTTTCTTAGATTTTATTTCTCTCTCTTATTATCCTTTTCCTTATTTCTTTTAATTACTATTATTACTATTATTGTTATTGTTATTGCTGTTATTGTTGTTGTTGTTGTTATTATTATTATTATGTTACTTTATTTCATTTGTTAAACTGTCATTGTCTCAACCCACAGGTTTTCTCACTTTTACCCTTCTGATTCTCTACCCTTATCCTTTTTGCAGGGGGAAGTGAGTGAACTGCTGTGTGATGCTTAGTTGCCGGCTGGTGTTAAACCACAATATTGTCTCACTACCAGTTGACAAAGAAACACAAAATAGCATTCACTTTTTGGAAAAGCTAAATTAATAAATAAAACCTTGATTATGTTATGCTTTCACAACATAATAACCTCATATAGCTTGTCTGTACGTGGTCCGTATGGGAGGAAGGAGACATTAAAAAGGAGTGCATTCCATGTTTTACTGTTCAGACTTCGTGCAACTTCAGTAAGAATGCAGGCATTGATCTCTGAGATACAAGAGGACAACTTCCTTTCAGTGCCTCTGAAACAAGGCAGGAAATTTCTTGGACAATTTCACCGAGTCTCCCTTACCAACGCACCATTGATTAAAAATGGCCACACCACAAAGTGCGCTCTCTCTCTCTCTCTCTCTTCTCTTCCTTATTGTTTTATCTTCATGTACACAATGATGTCTCTTTCACTTCCACACTATCTGTTGCTTCCTTCTGTGATGAACTTAACTTTAGTTAACTTCAGATTTAGTGAGACTACCAACTTCATTAATGACGAACACCAGTTTCCCAAAAACCAGTTTTCCCCTCTCTTTCACAAGTCCCTCTTTGTCTACTCTGCTTTTTGCAGAGTCTGGAACATTTTGACTGTTCACGTCTCACCTGAGCTTAGCCTTTCTGCAGTTTCATCTACAGCCTTGTCTCAAGAAAGTAAACTTGGGAGTTGTTCTTCTGTACAAAGACAGGTGCTGCACTTATCTGGGCAGCAATGGCGGAGATATCTTTCACTTCTGTAGTCTTATAGGCACATCTGCCTAGTTTAATAAAATTAATAAAATTACAGTGCAAGGACTGTGCTGATGACAACATCACAAAATGAGCTCCGACAGGACAGCTCAGACCAGAAGTCTGCCTGCAGCAGCCCTGCCTGGGGTGCTGGTTCTCTTTCCTTTGCCCACCAACCAGCCCACCAACTTAAGGAGCAAGAACCTGAGAGGGAGGGAAAAAAATATCATGCTCTGATGCATAGTCAGTGTCATTGATATCACTGCTGCGGTGTGAAATGCTGCTAGCAGTGACATAGGCATTGAAGCTGTGGGAGAGTCACATGCTCTACATCTCAACACTCTGGCTCCTTTCATTCATCCTTCCTCCCACCCATTTAGACTCACTCAGAAGGATATTCTGGGTATGATGTTAAGACTGCAATCATTTGCTAAGGGAATCTTCCTCATATGCAGCGTCATCAGAAATCCGAGGGCAGACACCAGGGATGATTCTTGGACCCATAGGTCCCCCACAGCAGCATGCTGAGAGCTTGCATGGAAACTGTTTAACAGGGGTCTTAGGAAATGCTTACACCAAACAGACTTGCTGGGTGTACTACTCAGCAATGGGCTTCATCATGTGCCAAGAACAGGTTTTAAAACTTTAATATAGCGGAGTAATTGTCACTGATATAGAGACAGTCTCAATATAGTCACATCTGATAAAGCTGCTATCCTTGCTTACTCTCTGCCCAAGAAATGAGACAAAGGGAAGTGCTTATCTTTCTCCAGACACAAGGAACAAAAAGTCCTAAATATTCTTTCCCATGTCACACTCAAGTCAGACACTTATTAGAGCCAAAAGTGAAAATATGAACATTTCTTAATGTACAGGCTAAAATTTGACAAAATAATTCTCAGCCTTGGAAGTGATGCCCAGTGTAGCATATATCTTGTGAAAGATGCCTTTGAACACTTCAGATTTCTGTGAGCTAAGTGGCAAAAGGCAACTCAGCAGTAAGCTGTCCTTTGTTTGAACACGTGTTCTCTTTATTTTCTTTCTATGCATACAAGTAATTTGCATTACCCTGGAGATGAAGGTAAACTTCACAGATCTCTGGACTTCCAAGAAATTCACCACTTTACCGAATGTCTGTATTCCAGTCTTCTGATGTAATTAAGCATTTTCCTGTGAGGAGAATCCAGCTCCTTGCTTCTCGAAGCTCCTTGCTTCTAGAATTTCACCAAACTTGTGTAGTCCTTCTTGATGTTTCCGTGCCTCTGAAAAGTTGTTTTCCTTCTTTTACTTTAAGTATAAGCCTTTGTTTAAAACCTATCAAATAAAACAGTTGATACCAAATGAGACTTTTATGCTGAGTGACATTAAGAAGTAAAGGTCTGTCTCAGAAGTAGTCATGTACGATCAAAGCTAAAAACATGCTTAAGTATCTTGAAGAACTGAAATAAAAATAGAGGGCAAGTTTACCTCATACATAGAGAAAATCTTTAACAGAGGTAACAGACAACATCATTATTTTTCAACAAGGACTGTTCCACGCTTCCCAGTGTAGTTTGTTTTCCACCAGATCTCTGCCTGGAGGTACTATGAAATTGTTTCTTTAGTCTGTATGGGGTTTGGTGTTGAAGAGGCAGAAGAACAGATACAATTTTAAAAGGCCAGAAACTAGACACTGAGATTTTAAAATATTTTTATTGCCTGACTTTTCATTCATATTATATAGACCAGGACCAAAAATTAAAAGCATGCTGGAGATTAAAACAGTGATTGACACACTATCATATTAATTTGTTTATGCTGGGGGCATAAAGAAATTCCCCAAAAGCTGCAGGTATCATCAGAAGCTTTATTAAATACTCCTCATGATTCTTCAGGAATTATTTATTAATCAATACCATACTAATTAATGCTCATATAGAGTTCTAGTAACCTAATAGTTATTGCTCTTGTCATAGTTAGATTTAAATACTTTACAGAAAGTAAATTAATTTCATCAGAGACATTTTGAAATGCTTCACTATAGCTGCAGCACAGTAGGGCTGTGGGACAGATCGCTCTCAGGGCCTACAGAGAGACTGTGGGTGACCATTGCAAAGATTTGCTAAACTGCCTCTTCAAGATTTTTCTGGTCTGTCAGGGCAAGGAATGTCCCAGTGCCTTAACGCCTTAGCCCATGTAGTCCATGCGAGAAGGACAAATGGCAGCACTCCATTGCCCTGTTTGTCAAAGTTTTTCTGTCAGAAAAATTTTGTGCACACGAGCAGAGGGCTGCAGGGTGCCGCAGTGCGTCCTGCGCAGGGGGTGGGTGTGCAGGGTGCGCTTTGGGGCATGCATTTCTCATAGCACACGCTCAGCTTGAATGTGCCCCTTCTACACAACAGACACGTGTCTTCACTTAGGGAAAAGACGTCTCCTGATGCAATCACTTCCCAGCAGGAGACTGAAGTTACTATCCCCGTCATTTCTAACCTTTGCTGCTTGGTGTCTGTAAAGTGCTTCTTGAGCAGCCTATGTAAAGTACAAAGCAATGATTACAAAATTGTGTCCTTAAAAAAAAAGCATTTTTTTTTTTCAGGACCACAGCACTCAGAAAATAAATTTAAAGTAAGAGAGGTCTATCTACATGGTAATTTATCTCTGCCCCTGTGACTTGGCAAAGGCAAATTCTTCCAGCCCTAACTCTTGATCAGGTTGTCTGCCCACCACTGCTAGCACAATGCACTTCTCCATGCAATTTATCCTTCTTCCCTGCCTTTGCAAAGCAGCCTTGTCACAAGAGTCAGGCTACAGGATGACATGTCCTGTCTGAAAGGATGATGCTTTATCTATACCATTGTTTTCCCTTTCCTACCTTAATCCCTAAGCATTCAGGAGAGTTGATACCACATGTACACATTAAGGGGCTTTTCATATATGTATTTCTTACATGTCTATCTGGAGAAAGAGGACAAGCTTTTGGCACTTACCAGGTTACTGTTGTTTGGACTGAAGCTGATTCAGACTTAGACTTGTGCAGTAAAACAAGGCAAATCCCATAGTAATTAGTAGCTCCTTTATAAGAGGGCCCTGGTTAACATTACTTCATTACACTTAAGTTAATAGGAAATGCTGCTCATAGTGCTGTGTATTTGAATAGCATAACTACCTTGAAATCACATCAAATGTAGTCAAGCTGATCTTCATTTAAGGCCTAATTATTTATATTATTTACTATTTTGTTGTGAGGAGTGAAAGTGTCTTTGGACCTCCTTTTTAACTTATCAGAGATACAGACAAGTTGTACTGTATTTCACCAGCCCTAACCTCTCCCACTAACCTCTGGCCTTAGGACAGGATTGACTATACTTTAACATCTCTGGCAGGGAGCAGTCCAACCCTTTCTTAAAGACCTGCAGAGAAGGAGATTCATAATGAGACTAAGAGACGCACTAAGGACATTAAAATTAAAATAATTCACATCTGACATCAAAGATTTTTACTTTGTCAAAGTAAGAAATTAGTTTGGTTTGGCATGGTTTGTTCTACAGAAAGCCATGTCTGCTGTTGTTGTTCATCTTCCTAGTAAATTTTAGCTGCCTCCAAATAAACAGCCAATTTGGTTTAGTATTTTTCAGGAGCTGAAGCTAAGCTTGCAATTCAATAACTCCAAGGTCCTCCTTTTTCCCTTTCAATGATAGGCCTTCTTGCCTTTTCCAGTACTTCAGTATGTTCCCTGTACTCCATAAGCTCTCAGAGATAAGCATAAAGAGGCCTGAGACTTCATTGATCAGTTCTTTAAACAGCTCAGTATTTCATCAATCCCAGCCAATGCGTAAACATTTCTCTTCATTACCAGAGGGTAAGTCTTACCTCTTTTACTCGTTATCAGTGTCTGCTGGGCTGCAGCTAAACTTTGTACAGAGGGCAGATACAAAAAGTAATTGAACATTTTAGCCTCTTCAGTGTTATCTGTCAAAAACTTGCCCAATTTGCTGAACAGCAGAACATTTCTTTGCTGGTTCTTCCTTTTATTGATAGCACCCTTACAGGTGCTTTTTCCTACACATGACTTTTCTTGCAAGTTTTGTCTTATTCTGCATCTCAGCCTTTCTAATTTTGCTTCTATAATCTCATCTTTTTATTTTTAATCATCCAGCATTCTCATTGTAGAAGACTCTTGGGTTTGAAGTCAATGAAGAGTGCAGGATTTAACCATGTTGACCCCCTTTCACCCTGTCGCAGCTGGGTGGTCAGCAATCATCTCCTCCTCCCTGTTCACTGCAGGAACTGCCAGTTCTCTTTTCCCCTCACACCATTTTCCCAGCAAATCTATAAATCCTCTGAAGGTTTGATTCTGGGAGATGCAATCATGTAAATTAGTGGTTCAGAGCTGCCAAAATAAGGAAGGACTGTCTCCTCAGTTTTCATCTTGCTGCCTTTCCTCTGGCCATGCACTCTTGTTACGGATCTTGTGCCAGCTCTGGCACCCATTCAGCCCTGAAGTGTTGAGTAAGCCAGCAGGAAGATTGGGTAGTTTTCTAAGGTTTTACTGAGTTTAATTGACTCACGAGGGAATTTTATATTTGCCAGAATGGGCAGATTTTGTAGCCAGGGCTGGAGGCAAGAGACTGCGTGAAGGAAAGGAATGGGGAGGGCAACACTCATGTGGGGAGGGGAGAAATGTGAGAAGACAGCCATTATACCATTAAGCAATGGTGTTTGTTTGTTTGGACTTGACATATGTCATCTTTACATCATTCGTAGTCTGCTTTCCTAAGAGTAGCAAAGTGCAGGTTAAGCAGAGGTAAACTAATTTAAGTTTTTATATGAGCCAGGTGTTATAAGTGAATGTAAGGGTAGTGCGCGTAATCTGCAGCTCTTTCCTATTTTTACCTTATCTGACTAACTGAAAGCAGTCTCACAATTTTTCATTTATTCAGATGCAATTACTCTTCTATGAACCTCAATTCTAACATCTAAAATTGTTGCCTGCTCTTCTACAATGTGGTTCATCAGTAAAACCAACGTTACATCCTCCTCTTTCCTCAGTAACAGCAAGTATTACTGATAAATGCTGAGAGGAAGTAATCATGCGGAAACAAGATAATTTTTTATTGTTCCACCTGAAGAAAACTAATTATTGTAATCATTCCAGGGCAGTGGAAGTGACACTGTACAACACTATGTCTTCCTTTGTAACACAAAGAAATTGCAGAATGAAAATGCGTACTTATTTGCAAAGATTCCTTTGAATATATTTGTACTAAAAGATAATGTTAATTGGGCCATACAAAAAAAAAAAATCGAGAAAATTAATTTCTTTCAATATCTGTCTTTTTTTTCTAACAGAATTTATGACTATTAAACATTGTGAACTAGTTCAGCACACCATGAAAAACAAACATAAATGTGTTACTTTAAGGGAACCACATCACCGAAATATAAACAGACCCACGAAAAGAAGGATGACTCTTTCTTAGAACAGGATGAAAAATATAAAGATGAAACATTATTTTCTGTCTGTGACAACCTTTATTCATTCAGAAGAATTTCTCATAAAAGCACTGGTCATACTGTCCTCTGGTGTATTTTGGGGTAGATGCATTGTGTCCATTGTAAATGTGATGCATATCATGTGTCACTGTCCTAAATTATTTTAAGCTGCCTGTTTATCTCAGTCTTGTAAGTACACTTTTGAGTACAAACATATTGACTATATGTTACAAGTAAGTGAAATTGGGGGAGATTCTGTTTGTATATGAAAAGCAGTGGGATAAGAACATCCCTTTCCCTACTCAGGGGTAGAATTTAGGCCTCTTCTGTGGTGATGAATAAAAAAACCAAAAGAACCAAACAGGGTATTTCAAATTAACGCTGAGTGCAACATTAAGAACAATCCTTACTTATAAGGGATTCCATCAAGAATTACAACATTATGGTAATCAAGGTATTAATACATGGATGGAGCAATCAGATTTAAAAATTCTTCTAAGCAATCTTATGCTTAAGAGAAACTAGTTTGCCAGTGTAGAATGGTATAATGAGTCCATAGCTTGTTAGAAACTTAATTTAAAAAAAAAAAAGGCTTAAAAGGGTTGGATTCTTCTTAAATGTACGACTGTTTATCAGAGACTTGAACACTGGCATGTAAATACAAATGAAGAAGAATGATAGAAAAAATTAAACTCCAAACAAAATGTATTTGCTAACCTAGTCAATCACGCTGCAGTTTCAAAATGTAGATAATACTTGTGTCAATGTTTAATACCTAGAAGCATAGTTTAAGTATTACATTAAATTATCTGAAGGTGCTTAATTTTTTGTCGCTATTTAAGGTCATAATATTGTTGTAGCATGGTTATACCAGTATTTCTCAACATACAGACACTGGATGTGTTAGGTGCTAGGGAGTAAAACGAAGACGGTGCTGCTCAGTGCTGCTCTCTAGGAGGCAACAAAGCCTGTGAACCACCAGGATACTCCTGAAGTGGGTGACTCCGAGGACCTGCAAGTGAGAAGAAAAGCCTCCTCCTGCAGCCACCAGAGATCCATATCTGGGAAGAGTGATGAGGCTGAAAGAGGTGCTAATTTATTGTGAAAGGCATTTGGGTCGTTAGAGCTGTACTGGTCTAAACAATGCAGCAGTTCCTTTCATTTACAAACACCAAATTCACGCACTGTATTTGTAATATACAAGTGAAAGAAGACTTGAAATGACAAATAAGCCTCTCTAATTCGACCTGCCTTCACACTCAGAGTAACTCGTCTTTAATTACCTGTGTGTGTATTCTGCAGAGGTTAAGACATCCCATTCAGTATAAGCTAATTAACTTTGTCTCAGATTTCATAGAATTATTCTTTAAAATGAAGAAAATAACTAAAGTTTAGACAAGTAGGCACTCTATTAATGAAGACATCAAGGGACTTTGTAACAAATTAAACGCGGCAAGACTCAGCCCTGAAACTGTGTTGATAATCTATTTACAGCACAAAATATACAGGGAGTTGGAAAGTATAAATTTCATATAAGACTTTCTTATGAGTGTCCTTTGCTCTTCTGCTTTGTTTGTCATTATTGTAGTTTCAAAACAGCAATGTGTTTGAAGTCAAACTAGTCATTCGAGTAAAATTTACATAAATGGGTGATGTATTCTGACAAGAAATACTCAACTGCTGAATCTGAAGTGACATATAAAGGAAAATAATTGGATGATAACTTTCAGTAGTGATTACTTAATCATATTTTGCATGGAGTTGTTGGGATGGGGTGCAGGCAACCAAACCACGTGGGGGTTATTAGGACATTTGCAAGAAATATTGCTAACTCCAGGCACACATCTTTATCACTAACTCATTTTGGAGAAGGAGCAGCTGGTTGGGAACCATTTATAAGGAGCTTCTGTCCAGGTATGCTCCAGAAAGCAAAGCACCTTCCTACTGTATGGATGAGAAGATCCATATCTGCTTTTCTCTCCTGGTAACGAGGCGTGTTTTCACTGTTCTTAGTTCTCCTTGGACTGCATTGCCCTCCACATGTAGTCCCTCCTTACGAGCACTCAGCTACCTCTGCCTTGCCAGAGGTGCCATTCCACTCCAGACCATCCATGATACAGTCAAGCATATAATTTGGATTTTATAGCATGACCGCCTCTATATGTGATGTTACTTTGCATATTCGTCTTACTTTGCTAAAACCTTAACCTTCAGAGAGTTTTCTCCTCATCTGTCCAAACTGTCAAAGTGATGGATGTGAGCACTTGTAACTCTTTATCCCGTACAGTGTATTTTTGGCATCTCTCTTGCTCCTGACTTAAAGTGGACACATAACTTATACTGTTTTTTCTTCATTCTTGTACAAATGCTATACTACAGTCTTAAAGATGCTTTGGGTAAAAAATCACTTTTTTTACCAGCATGTATCTGAATTGCAACATTACTTTCAAGAACAAGAAGTGAAGGTGGTTTTGAGCCAGGAGCTGTGGCTTTTTGAACTTCTCTGATTAACCACAGTCAGTTCTGTTTCTTCAATGTATGGGTCAAATCTTTTTCATACGGGCATCACTGGCACCCAGTAAAGAAAATATTTGCCTTTGGAGAGTCGAGGATTTGTTCGTTAATTGCAAACACTTGGAAATGAACTCTTTTTTATGTTACAAAATGTACAGTTTTCTTGGCTTCTTGCTGTTTAGTATGTTGCTTATCAAACATCTGACTATTACAGGTACAGTAAAAATTCCTTCTTCCTCTGTTAGCTTTACCTACTTCCAGTATTTGCCTGTCCAACCTGGTGGCCTTCTATGGTGGAGAGACAACATCAGTGGACAAGAGAAGAGCTACTGATGTCGTCTATCTGGAAATCTGTAAGGCTTTTGACGTGGACCTCCACAACATCCTTCTCTCAAAATTGGAGAGACATGGATTTGATGGGCAGACTGTTCGGTGGATGAGGAATTGGTTGGATAGTCGCATCCTTAGTTGGAAGGCAGTGGTCAACGGCTCAGGGTCTGGATGGAGATCAGTGACAAGTGGTGTCCCTCAGGGGTCTGTACTAGGACCGGTACTGTTTAATATCTTCATCAAGGACATAGACAGTGGGATTCACTGTCTATGATTTGCACCCTCAGCAAATTTGCAGACCACACCAAGCTGAGTGGTGTGATTGACATCCCTGAGGGACAGGATGACATCAACAGTACAACACCTGGAGTACTGCATGCAGCTTTGGAGTCCTCAGTACAGAAAGGACATGGACCTGTTGGAAAGCATCCAGAGGAGGGCCACAAAGATGATCAAAGGGCTGGAGCACCTCTCCTATGAAGACAGGCTGAGAGTTGGGGTTGTTCAGCCTGGAGAAGATAAGGCTCTGGGGAGACCTTATAGCATCCTTCCAGTACCTAAAGGGGGCCTACAGGAAAGATGGGGAGGGCCTCTTTATCAGGGAGTGTGGCAATAGGGTGAGGGGTAATGGTTTTAAACTGAAAGAGGGGATGAGATTAGGAAGAAAATCTTTACTGTAAGAGTGGTGAGGCACTAGAACAGGTTGCCCAGGGAAGTTGTGGATGCCCCTTCCCTGGATGCGTTCAGGACTAGGCTGCATAGAGCTTTGAGCAGTCTGGTCTAGTGGGAGGTGTCCCTGCCTGTGGCAGAGAGGTTGCAACCAGATGATCTTTAAGGTCCCTTCCAACCCTAACCATCCTGCGATTCCATGACAAGTGGGCCCATGTGAACCTCATGAGGTTCAACAAGACCAAGTGCAGAGTCCTGCACATGGTCACAGCAACCCCTGTTATCAATACAGAACCATAGAATCATAGAATCTTCATGGTTGGAAAGGACCTTTGAGATCATCGAGTCCAACCATACACACACACAAAGAAACCCCCTACAATCTCTGTCACTAGAGCATGCCCTGAACTGCCAAATCTACACGTTTCTTAAACACATCTAGGGATGGTGACTCAACCACCTCCCTGGGCAGGCTGTTCCAGTGCCTGACCACTCTTTCAGTAAAGTAATTCTTCCTAATATCTAATCTAAACCTCCCTTGCCGCAACTTCAGACCATTTCCTCTGGTCCTGTCATTATTAACCTGGGAGAAGAGGCCAACACCCACCTCTCTACAACCTCCTTTCAGGTAGTTGTAGAGGGTAATGAGATCTCCCCTCAGCCTTCTCTTCTCCAAGCTAAACATGCCCAGCTCCCTCAGCCTCTCCTCATATGACTTGGTCTCCAGTCAAGGGGATGAAGGAATTGAGAGCAGCCCTGATGAGAAGGACTTGGGTGTACTGGTGAATGAAAAGCTGGACATGAGCTGACAATGTGCTCTCACAGCCCAGAAAGCCAACCGTATCCTGGGCTGCATCAAAGGAAGCATGGCCAGCAGGTCAAGGGAGGTGATTCTGCCCCTTTACTCTGCTCTGGTGAGACCTCACCTGGAGTACTGCATCCAGATCTGGAGCTCTCAGTACAGGAAAGACAAGGACCAGTTGGAACAGGTCCAGAGGAGGACCACAAAAATGTTCAGAGGCATGAAACGCTCCTACAAGAAAAGGCTGAGAGAGTTGGAGTTGTTCAGCCTGGAGAAGAGGAAGCTCTGGGGAGACCTTTTTGTGGATTTTCAGTATTTAAAGGTGGCTTGTAAGAAAGATGGGGACAAACTTTTCAGCAGCGCCTGTTGCAATAGGACAAGGGGTAATGGTTTTAAACTGAAAGAGAGTAGATTCAGACTAGATATAAGGAAGAAATTTTTTACTCTGAGGGTGGCGAAATACTGGAATAGAGAGGTGGTAGATGCCCCGTCCCTGGAGACATTCCACAAAACTAGAGACTAAAACTTGGATATTAAATTTCCCTTATACCAATATATATTTGATAGAATGAGAATAATATTTCCGATTAGCAAAAAAAAACCCCATTGGGTAACATTACTCTGGAACTGGGTTAGAAAATCTATCATAAGGTTATTTTGAATACAAGTTGTGAAATTCTATTGTTAACTCAACCAGGTCCTATGTGAAATGATTAATACTTGGATACATATACTCAGAAAGCAGAACCGTGTTTAACAAAATGAGGATGACTGGAAGGAAATCAATTCCTTCTTAAAATCTATTAGAAAAAGCATCAAGCAAACATTAATTACCTACTTTGGGAGAAGAAGAGCTTTTAAAAATGCATAATATTGTAAAGGAAAATATTCGTGGTGGAATATTTATGTTAAATGTTGGTGACCTCCCCAAATAAAGGTGCACTAAGTGCACCAGGACATTAAATGATGTAACAAACAGCAAGAGAGAATATCTTAATAAGATTATAGAATAGCTATACCTCGAGGATATGAATATGGAAAAAACAGAGTCTGTTAAGACTTGATTTTGCTACACAATCTCTGTGAGAAATATCAACCATAGCCAGACGCATTTCAGGAGCATTTGCCCATAGAAATCTGATTTGGAGCTATTCATTAGAGCAGGACCCAAATACAGTAGCATAAAGACATCACATCTAAACAGGCAAAATATTGAAAAAACGTGACTCAGGTAAATTAAATTTTTAGATCAACAAATTTCCTGAAAGTGGATTCAAGGGAAAGAAAACTGAAGGGATGTATAGTGTGCTTTTATTGCTGTGGTTCCAGCAGCACAGCTGTAGTTCTGGTTGAGTTGGCTCCTCCATTTCCAGCCCGAATATCTCAAGGTTTGTTATCCAAGATGTTTCATACTACAGAAGGTCGAAAGTGAATATATGGATGCTCATGAAAGAAAGAGGCTGTGTACAGTTAATCCTTTCTAAAATTACAGAACAGTAATATATAGAAGCGGGAATGTTGTTTTAGACAACGGGGAAGTGAGATCTCCTTTTCATTAGCTTCAGATGAAAACATGTTGTTTCAGAATACATACATTTTCGTAATAAGAAAGGAACCTTTTAATGTCTTGAAATGAAGAATGAAACTTTACTAGTGGGTATGCCTGGGCAAAGTTTTCCTGAAAGGCTTTTGTCATAATCACAGTAATTCATAGTGAATTTAAGTACAGCTTATTTTTGGAACTATAAGCTCATTGTATGAGTATTCTGACATATACGGAGAGGTCCTGAAATAAATCCTTGTTTGTGATCCACATTTATATTTTACCAAAAAAAAAAAAAGCATATCTTGTTCCATTATTTTAAATACATATTTTAAGTGTGTTTCCCTACAGAAATGGTGGCCAGCTGTTTGTATTTGGCAAAAGTCAGTAGGGAATCTTTCCTGTGTAAAGACTAAAGTCGCTGAAGCTAGATGATAATAGAGTAGCAGAATAGCAGAGCCCTGATGGATTGATTCAGTTCCAATTTCTGTTTCTGCCTCCATGAGTACCTTAATCAGTGCTTATGCACCTTGGTTTGTTTGGGCAGGGAGAAGGAGTCTCCTGACGCAGCCAGTAGCTCTATGCTTGTAACCCAGAATGGCACGTGAAAGTGGAGTGCCAAAGGCTGGCACCCTGAGAACCGTGTTTTGAGAAGAAGGGCCAGGTTGTGTGTCCTGTGTGCCCAGGTGAAGAGACACAGTCTTCCGCTGCTCTTTGCTGTGTGATCCTTGGCCCCTGCCTGCTGCCTTCCCTCCACTGCCAGCCCTGGAGCAGGGCATCCACACCAAGTTGCTGGCTCTGAGTCCTCTCAGCAATGGAGGTCATAGCCATAAAACAAGTACCCTGGCTCCTTCCTAAACACTGCAGTGCATTTCTCATTTCACATATCAGGAGAAACACTAAAAAAAAAAAAAATGTTTCTTTTTTACAGTGGCAAGTTGTGCATCTGCTGATATTGGCTTGGTATTGAAAACGCTGCCAAGGGAGACAAAGCACTCTGCCTACTCCTTATTAATACTTGCAATTGCCGCATGTGGCATAAAGTTGCTGAGCCAGAGAGCTTAGGGAAAATGCAGTGTGCTAGTGGCAAGCTCCAGAACAGAAAGTCTGCTAGCGTAATTCTTCAGCATAGACTTTAATGAAGAGTACATGTATTGTAAAGGGAACAACTTATTTCAGGATATATTAGCCTTGAACTTATAAAAGTAGAGGAGCAGAAACAGCTTGCAGGAGTCAACATACTTCACACCAGAGGTGAAGAGTCTTTTCTTAAATAAAGAGAAAATATAACTTTTTCACTTAACTTTCCTCTAGCAATAGTGCAGAAACAATAAAGTTTCACTTCCACGGCACTCATGTGGCACTTGTGTCTGCTTCACCTAAGGAACAAACATCTGCCTTCTCTATTCCCTTCCTGGATGGAATCTCTGTATCCTCAGGCACAGGAGTCTATGAATCCCTAAAATCCCTCCTCAGTCCTTTTGGGAGACCCAGTGATGTTTTTTGCAGCCTGAGGAGGCTCCTGAGGCACCCCATGAGAACGGGCTCTTTCCCCCCTCTTCCCTGCCCTGCTCATCCCTCCTGGTGAGGGTTTACCTCCATGCTCCTGCCTTTCCTTCACGGTCCTCTTGCTGCCAGCTTCTCCACATCCTTGCAGGAGCCTGGCAGTCCTTTTTTCACATGGGTGCAAGTGGCCAATGACACACAGCAGTAACTGCATCAGCAGATGTATGGTTTAAAAGCCCCGCTGCAGCCTGCTGAGGGGATAAAAGCTATTCTCCCTCTTGCTACAGAATTTGGAGCCCCCTTTCTCACCCTCAGAAGGAGTATATTCCCCGACACCAGGTTGTGAGGTGAAGGAGAGCAGGGAGAGCCTGGTACAGCCTGTTCCCGTAGTGGTGTAAGCTCTGTACCCAGGAGGTGCCATGAAATACCACAATCAGGAACTCCAGCTACCCCAAAATAGCCAGTGAGACTGAGGAAAAGTGGCACCCACACCCCAAAGGGAGGTACAAAAGTCATGGCTGAAGTCAGCTTTAGTACCCATCAGCGAGGAGCCCTCCCGAGGAGGTGGTGGACACTGGAGCTCACAGCTGTGAGGATGCGCTCAACGCAGCAGTTCAGAGGATGCACGTGGAGTGCCAAGGTAAGGTGGTCTGTTATGGGGAGTCTGCTTGAACGTCTGTCTGGGAAGGACCTGAGGTTCTCTGAGGAACAGGGATAACCTAGATCCCTGACCAGGTCTTTGTTTCCAAAACTCCCTCCTAAAAAACGGCATGTTGCTACCTACCTGTGAATCTGACCCAGTCCTTCCAGTACTCGACCATTTTCAAACGCATGGAGGCCATCAGCAGGTTGTGTATTTAATAGCATCCATAATCTGCTTTATCTTGACTCCTACTTGATTGATTTGTTTCCTGGTGCTTCCAAGAAAAGTGGAAAGATTTTGGATACTACATTGTGAACACATAGGCAAGAAATGAGCAGGAACGGCCCATTCACCCCTTTCCTTCACGTTTGTAGTGTACACAAGCCCAGTGTCCAGCTTTGGACTTCTTGCTTTGTGGATATTGGAATTTCTGCTGAATTTGGTTTAATTTTTTTTTACAAAATGGCTTAAAATGGTTAGTCTAGGTCAGAAGTTCTGCTCAGAGAAGCCTTTTTTCCTTCCCCTTGTCTCTTCACCTGTATGTGCACAGGTACACAAAGCACACAGTCTGTGCTTTCCAGTCCTCATGGCCTGCAAGTCCTAACCTGTCCAGGAGACTTGGCTGTGGAGGTGAGGGAGAATTTCAATCATACATTGCAGGCATATGTATTAGACAACACGCACTGAAGAACTAGTTACCAGCAAGTGACTGCTTTTAGTTCTTAGCTGACTGTCTGTATGCTGTACTCACACCATGGCACCCCAGTGTAACCCAAGATCTTCCTCTCCCAGAATCACGTACTCTGCAACTTGGAGGAGAGTTTTGTCATTTTTATGGAAAAATTGCCCTCTTCCACTCTCCTGAAAGCCACGTGGCTCCTGTACAAGCTACCTGCAGCCTCTCTGACAGCCTGTGGGGCTGAGGCCTCCCCAGAGGTGCCACCAAGCTCTTCTCAGCCTTCACAGGAACATGGGAACTCACCCAGGAGCTGCCTCCAGTGACGCAGGATGCTAGGCTGTGCTCAGGTCCCTGCCTTGACGCAGCTGTGCCTCTGGAGCCTTGCAAGTGAAGGAAGAGCCCAGATACCTTTTGTATAGGTGTAAAAGAAATGTTTCTGACATCCTACTTTTGAAGTGATAGTTCAGTCCCAGAGTATGTGATTTAGCAAATGAAACATTTGATTTCAATTTGAATCTGAGATGAATAAACAGGTATTTAGATCCAGAAGCAGATTTTGAGATAGACCTCAAAGAGGACTGCCATTCCCAGGCAGAGGACTGGAGAGATTGTCCTTCAACTTTAGGAAAAAACCTGCTTTTTCTCTTTTCTTTTTTTTTCCTGTTTCTGCTCCTTAGCCTTGTATAAATCATATAGTGGGCAAAATTATTCAGAGCTTGCCTGTGTATTGACAAGCATCTGTGGTCCAGGAGGTTTTGGGCATGAGTTCATCAGCCTGAAGCCTTTCTCTGAGGTTTGGTGGAGTCTGGTCATGGTATACAGGTCACACATGCAGAAGGTTGACTTTCTCCCCTTCCAGTGTATCCAAGTGGTGAAAGGTCCTCAAAAGGGGATGCAGTTCAGAATGGTGCATGGTCCCCAAGTTTGAAAGCACTTCTGTGTCATACATTAATGTGTCTCTTTAAAGTTAATGCTTCTGTGACTGAAATTGTTTATATTTGCCAGAGTACAGTCTTCTAGACAACAGAAACAGTATGTAAATCTGTTTGATAAAGGTATCTACCTGTTTACTGACCAAAGAGGAAAACTTGCCAGTAGTGAACATCTTTGTTACTCAAGTGCTTTTTCATGGTAAGTAAAAGTGTCTCCCATAAGGAAATGAGGCAGGTGAAGCTCAAGGAAGAGGAGAAAATTGTGAAGAAGGGCAGAAAGTTTCAGTCTTTTTTTTAAAGAGTAAATGCAAGTAGCAAAATGGAGTGAGGAATAGGAAAATGAAGACTTTAAAAAACAGAAACCAAATCCTTACATAAACCAAATGCTAACAAAAGTCTGATACCTGCTTGCTAAGGTGACAGTCACAAATGAATAAAGCTCTGGCTTTGCCTGGTGCACATGGTGTGCAGCATCCTGTCTGTCCATATGAGTGGCATGTGATGGCAGTATTAGAACATCACTGGGCAGCTTCTGAGACTGCCTCCATCTTGAGAGACATTTCCTGTGTATCTGTGTGTGTACTGACAGTCACTCAAAGTGCAACTTATTCAGCATGAACCCCTAAGAATATCTGTAATGGGCACTCCAGAGCTGCTCCCGGAGCCTGTGGTCTGTGCGTAACTGAAGACCGGTGGGCCACACCGAGCATCCTACTGTAGTGTGCTCTGCAATTCAGGCCACAGGAGCAGGGAGGAAGAGGAGAAGGAAGACTGTGACATGGCGTCTGTGTTCTCCCAGCTGCTGCCATTTCTCACTGCCTCCAGAGCTGCCAAAAACACTCTGCAGCGGCCATGCGCTCATGCCTGACAGATCAGTGGGAGGTGGAAGGAGGGAGGTGGGAAGGAGGATTTGGTCCTTTCACTCCCTCTGCCTTGGACTGATGGTGGCTGCACAGGGTGTTGCCGGCTGCATGCAGAAACGAGCGTGTTCTCTTAGTTGTGCTGGTTAATTTATGTGTTAGTGAGTGTTGGTTTTGCTCCGCTGGCCCTGCGCCAACCTCAGAGCAGCCTGCAACTTTCCCAGCAGCAGGCGCTGGATAACTGTCAGCCTTCCTGAGCAAAAGCCAGGCTTTACGTATCGGCCGTGGTTATCCAACTCCCTGTTCGCAACTGCTAGCCAGCCCACAGCACAGGCGGGCTGAACTCGTGCTTGGCCATAAAAAGCATTTTGGGAAGGATTTAGAAAAAAAACAAAACACCACACAACCTCAATTGTAGCTCAGTGATCCTTGACTTGAAGCAAATGGGAGCTGTGCTGTTGGCATTGTTGGGATGGAACACGTGTTTAGCTGAGCCCTGCAAAATGTCAGTGCCAAAGTCTGGAGCTGCCATTGGCTGAGAAGAGGCCATACCTGTATGCTATCAGGGATGATTAAGATTGATAACAACAGTAGTTAGGATGGCAGGCTCTAACTTGTGTTTCAAATTGATGTAAAAATACTACCGGGAATGTTAGTTAATGACTTTAAGCTGAACAGAGCATACTCTGTGATGAATTAGAATTTAAGTCAATTTGAAATCTGACAGTAAGTTGCATTTCTACCAGAAATGTAGAACTGTTACTTTGGTTTATACAGCGATCTTACTTTTTAATCAGAATTTTAGACAGTAATAAAAATTCAAAAAGAAGTCCCTAATGCTTTTTTTTGACTGAAAAATGGCAAGGCAAGATGGTGGTTTTCTTTCCAGTATTGGAATAAAAAAGAAAGGCAAGCAGTAAATTTAAAATGCAAAGAGTATGTCAGGCATTGTTGCTTACAGACGAAGGAAATAAAAAGTACAGGTATTTTACCAACAATTTTGACAGGAGAAACCCAGACTGAGCTCTATGAGCACTACTACTACCTGCTTGCTGAGCAAACTGGTGGTAATGTGATTGTTCATTGAAACAAATCATGAAACTGTCCTTCTTATGCACAGTTGTAGCACTGATTTTAATGTTTTCATGATCTTCAAGGGTTATGCCTGGACCACCAGTATGTCACTGAAGTGCTGCATAGTTGAAATATGCAGAGGAACACTTGTTTCAAGTAGCACCAAATTCTTCATGTTGTTTTAACCGGGTTAGATAAGATGGATTTACTCCATGAAGGTAATATATTTAATATTACCAAGGACAGGATTAGGTAAAACCTGTCATATAATTTAGTCTGGAATTAGACTGCACTGAAATTTTCGTATGAAAAATGTTGTGTGTGAGGGTAAACCACAGACGATTCTGACTTTCCAAATGGATTTTCAATGATTCGGTCATTGTTTATGACCAATGCCTTAGTTCAGTGTTACTGAGAATAATAATGGGTTTTGTTTCTTGTGTTCTACTTTTATCTTCTAATGCTTTTTCTTTTAACTGTCGTCTTTGGATAAAGAAACCATTCTGATTCCACCTGCTCCCTGAACTTGAGAGTTTAGACCTATTTCAGGTGGTCTAGAAACATGCTGGTAGTGTTTCTAGAGCTGTGCAGGCTCACCTCTTAAGTGTGATACTAATAACCTTCTTTTGAAAATCAACTGTCCCAGCCCCCGTTTCTAGCAAAGGGCTTTGGATGGAAGCAAAAGTAGAGGGGAGAGAGGCTGTGTTAGTGCCGAAGAAGCACTCAGAGTTTACCTCCTTTGTGGACGATCACCCTGGGGAGTGATCTTTGCTTTCAGATTTCCTGTGCTCTTTGGATTATGGATGTACCTTGTAACTTCTCAATGACAGATTTTAGCTTTAAAGCCAGGCCACAGGGTATGCTTAACTATTTTTGTTTTTTAAGAATAGCACAGTTGAGAAAATGGGGAGCTGGAACATTACTATGTGTTACTGACTTGCATAACGCTGCAATGTTCATTGTATTTATTTGGTGAACTGTTTTTAAAAGTGTCTTTGCAACTGGCTAAAATGGTGTTGTCTTTTTATGTCTTGGGTAATGAAGCAGTTAATAAAGTGGGTTGGGAAAGCACATGATTTGGGTCAGGAGTAGGAAATTAGTATCTCTGATATAGAGTTCCTCAACATTGAAAACTTTCTAATGAATAGTAAAATATTAATTATGCTGGAATTTATTTCTTCTTGTGTGTTTAAGGGGTATTGGTAATATCGTGAGCAAAGGGACTGCTGAACAGTGGCTTATGTCC
Organism: Rissa tridactyla; assembly: GCF_028500815.1. Lineage (NCBI taxonomy): Eukaryota > Metazoa > Chordata > Aves > Charadriiformes > Laridae > Rissa > Rissa tridactyla. Next base: position 64,649,394 of record NC_071497.1, on the reverse strand, counting down.
ATGACGGTTGCTTCAGGACACAATGGTCTTAAGAAAATATTTTGGAGATTAAAGTTTCTTAGCTGTTGCCAGTTTCTTAACTCTAGCAGAAGGAGCTCTTTGTATGGAGCTCTGACTGCCTAGTAGCCCACAAAGATAGCAAAGCTTCCTTGTTGCAGATCTCAATGAGAAAAATATAGTCTTCACAAGCTTGCAAAATTAAGATTGCCTTTAAATACATCTGGACAGGAAACAGTTCTCCTTAAGTAGGAATTCAAATGATTGCTAAACTGGGAACAAACTCAGGACTGCCAGGGCAGCTGGGTTTAAATATGCCCCATAGCACTTGAGAAGCAAGAGGCACTGCAGCCATCCTTGAACGCTCCAGAACGCAGGGTCTCTGAGGAGCCACACTGTCCTGGGATGAAGGTCCTAGACATCACTAAGACAGAAACTGTGTCATACAGCACTATCCAGCCCTGTGCCGGGCTTCACACAGGCACAAAGGGAGAACATGTCTCCATTCCCACATCTCCTCTGATGCGGAGGCAGCTGGTCTAACAGGCAGAGGTGCTCAGCTGTTCCTTTGCCTCCAGAGGGGAAGGCGGGAGTGTGGGGCTAGGTTCCATTTTTAGGACCTGGGGAAGCACTAGCATGCTACAGCATGATAGGCATGCTACAGCTTGGTGACTCAGAACATCCTTCAACAAATGTTCATCAAGTCCTTGCAAAAGACGTTATTACTCACTCCCATCTCCAGGAATAACACCAGTGCCAGCACTTATCCCTGGGGGGACAACACTGCTGACTCATCTCTAGCCTAAAAAGTGACTGTTCAGCTTTGCTTTCTATCCCTTGCTTCTTATCCTTTAACCAGCTTTCAGTTCAGTTCCCTCCAGGTCAGTGGTAACATAGTTTCTTAGCAATTTTTGGTACAGAAACACATTATATTCATGAGCGTCCCTTTTTCACATGCTTGTTGACACTTTCTTAGTACTCTAGGACATTATTGAGACAGGATTGCCCTTTGAAGACAACATGCAGGCTCTTTACAAACAGACCATTTTTCTCCATAAGCACAGTGTTTTTTTTCCACTCTTTTTATACTAGACTTTATTCTTTAAAGAGTGATATTTTTGAGGTAACTTTTGAAGTCAGTAAAATTTTACTACGGTGCGTTAGCTGCAGAGGGTAAGAAATGATTAAAAAATTAATATGAAAAGTAGATAAACATGCCTCTTGTATCTTGTCCTGAAGGGAAGGGTTGTTTGAAGTATTCCCTGGTAATCCACACAATCCTTTCTTGCCGTGACCTATTGAATTAAACAAATTACTTTGGCTTCCCTAGTAAAACAGGTGAGTTCTGCCCCTTGATTACTGCATGGCAAAATCTACAGCCTGCTGTAGTAACGAAGCATGAGAGTGAGATATGACCCTAGCATGGAAAAAAAGATTTAAACTGGCATCATTTAATCTCATCTGAATCTAAGAATTTATACTTTAGTGTATGATTTAATGAGATCTTTTTCCTCTCTTTGTCCGAAATCATAGAATACAGATTCTGGACTGGATTTTGCTTCCCACTCCCATCCTTGTACTATCCCAACAGCTGACCAGTTCCTGATGTATGTCCTGGCACACATTTCCAGCACTCCTTAAGCTTGGTGATACCCCTTGCATTTGCATTCAGAACATGCCATTCAGGTTTTGACCATCCTGTGGGCTGGATCATGCTAAGCAGACAATGGGATCTTGCCCTAAACTGCTGTTATACTTTTTGCACTTCTTACCAGATAGGAGAAATGATTACATACCCATTATGGGCTGAAAGAAAGCAGAAAAAAACTAGTAAAGAACCTCTCTGTGACCTCTGTTGTTGTTGTTGTTAAGTTGTCCTTCTGATAGCCACTGACTCTGCATGATTGTCACCCCATGGTCACCCCGTTGGGAGTGATCCTGCTGTTGCAGTGCCAAAAATTAGTTAAAAAAGATTAGAGCTACCCATCAGTTGGGGCTCACCTTTCCTACAGGCAGTCTGAATGTCCCATTCATGATGCTTTTCCTAAGCCAGCTAGGTCTCCACCAAAGCCAGTGATACAGCTCTGTCTCACGCTTTCTGGACCACAAAGAGTGCAAACTGAAGCATCGAGGGCTTCTCAGTACAGACATTTAAGACCCCTTCTTCTTCAAAATCACTCTTCACAGACCACTCCAAAGCCATTCCATGGACACAGTATTAAGATTCACCCTGGTCTTCTCTGCAAAGCCATGCAAGGAATTAGTCCCACAGCAACTTATGTGGGTGAGGTCCAGATGCGTTACAGAAGCTGGGAAGCAAGAAGGAAGTGCCAGGAGATGACTGAAGACCCAAAAGGGTACAACTGCTCTGAACTGACAAGAACTGTGGAGCTTGTGATAATTTATAGTACAAGCGGTCAGAGGCTAAAGGCCTAAACTGGGCCTAACAAGCCACATAGGTAGACTTATGTTTTATCTCACCAGTTCATATTGCGTAGTTACACCTCCCTATAAAAGGAAGGCATGGTAGGGGGGGATGACAGATGAGGATTTTAGAGTGAAATCATTTTTACCTTACAAACTGTTAAATGCACGTTATTTTGGCAATAATAACTTGGATACTACTATTTTACACAGCATTATTTTATTTCCCAGGGGAAAATATAAAAGCATAATTCAGCCAAGTTCCGGCTGTACATGCCTCCTTTGCAAGCAGGAACTCTGAACATTATGGTTTCTGAGGGACTGTTAACCAAGGAGTGTTGCCTTTTCTATGCATGGAGGTGGTGTTGGTCAAAATGTGATCAAGATCCACAGGAGGGTTCCTGTTGCACTTTTCTGGAGAGCAAAATTACACATTTCTCCTGTTGAAGGGAGCCACGTCTTCTAACACAAGTTTTCTTCTTTCATACAATGTGAGGAGCAAGAGATGGAGTTACTCAGGTGTAGTGAATAACTTGCAGGGCCTCAGTAGGATGGCTGCAGGCATTGTTCTTTAAATATAACAACTCAGGCCTTGCAAAATGAAGGCATAGAACTGGTTTTTTTGCTGAATGTGACCCACTGTGCATGCTATTTTCTACACAAAGTCAAATGTTCTCAAAGCCTGTACTCATTAACTGGAAAGGGATGAAAATGATTTATTCTCCTCCTTACCTCAGACCCACAAACATGAACATGTGAAAGTTTGTGCACCACACGTCATAGTCAACTCTGTCAAGCAGAAAACTGTTCCACTTCCGAGCATCACACATCGATTTGCTAAAAAAAAAAAAATCAGTAAAATATGTTCCTAACTTACATATTTCTAATATAGCATTTCTCATTAACAAGCTTATAACAAACTTTTCCCCCTGCCTTCCTTCTTGTTTTGTATCACGTGGTAGTGTAAGGTGAGGACATAGGGCTTCAATCTCCAGCTGAAGAATTTTTCTCAGCATATGGAAATTTCTAGGTAAGGAACGATGGTACACTTGATACAGGATGCCTATTGAGGATAAGAGTTTTAAGACTTTTCTGACCCAGAAAGTGCTGTCTTATATTTAAGTGTATTATGTTAGATGCCTACATATATCACAACTCTACTCACTCCCATTAAACTCCTGTGCTTGTACACTTTCAAGCAAGGAGTTCAGTGCTGTTAGGAAAAGTGCTGCCCGAAACCTTCCTAAAATTAAGTCCAAAACAGTTACTTAGTTTGACACACAATACTGGAGGTTAGGATTGAAGTAACACCATCATCACTAACTGTTAGTACTGTGTCCAATTCTGGAGCCCCTGCTACAAGAGAGATATGGACATGCTGGAGCGTGTCCAGAGGAGGGCCACGAGGATGATCAGAGGGCTGGAGCACCTCTCCTATGAGGACAGACTGAGAGAGTTGGCGTTGTCCAGCCAGGAGAAAAGAAGTCTCTGAGGAGACCTTATAGTGGCCTACCAGTGTCTTAAGGAGGCCTAGAAGAAAGCTGGAGAGGGACTTTTTAGGATGTCAGGTAATGGCAGGACTAGAGGGAATGGATTAAAACTAGAGATGGGACGATTCAGATTAGACGTTAGGAAGAAGTTCTTCCCCATGAGGGTGGTGAGACACTGGAACAGGTTGCCCAGAGAGGTGGTGGAAGCCCCATCCCTGGAAGTGTTCAAGGCCAGGCTGGACGGGGCTCTGAGCAACCTCATCTAGTAGGAGGTGTCCCAGCCCATGGCAGGGGGGTTGGAAACTAGATGATCTTTAAGGTCCCTTCCAACCCTAACAATTCTATGATTCTATGATTCTATTCTATACATAACAACATAAAATTCTGTATATGCAGCAGACACTTGCCTCTGGTGTTCCCCAGGTATACCTGATCTGCACAGACCTTCCTGGATAGGATCTGCCTTCCTGCTACAATAATGCAGTACAGGGAAGAGCCAGAAACATTAAAGGTATGGCTGCTCCCAAACTGTATCTTTCTTATATTTGTATGGAGCTATTAGATTTTTACCTTAAGAAGCAACTTTAGTATTTTGTTAATGATACTTAAATCTTCAGCCTGTGTTCCCTTTAAGAAGATTTTACCCAATAACTTTTAGACACTGTGGTTTTATGTATTTTATACATATCCACATACATTCAAAGACATAAGAATATAAAATGGAGTCCTATAAACACAGGAATAAAGCTTAAAAATAGCTGTGTAGTTTCTCAGACAGTAAACTTGTTTCTTAAGATTGCATAGAACTAAAATAGTACAACTCCACTGGATCTGAGCCATGGTTTTCTGGAAGGAATGGCTTTTCCTCCTTCCCTTCATCCAATAGTCAGTGAAGTGAGCAGCTCCCCTTCACACTCAGGCTGTGATGAGCTGTTCACCACAGTCACAGCTCAGTCTGTGCTGTGATACACTTGCTGCAGTCTGTGACTAACCCTTGTAACAGAGCGTACAAGATGTGCAGTTCTTCTCTGACCATATCTATATCAAGTAAATAGAATTATTCCTGGAAAATGAGTAGCCAAGACTTCCAGTCAGCTTCCTTCTGGCTAGAATATTAAACAGTAAATGTGTCATAAGACTGAGATTGTTCCAGAGATATTTGAGTGCAATTTATTTTCAGACTGTTGCTGCTATGTGCATATGTGCCTAGATACAGTGATTAGATTCCTTAGGGAAAAAATCGCTCTACAGGTGGATTTAATTTTCCCACAGTACTGGAATTTTTCATCTTATTAGAATTGAAAAAGTTGGATTTTCACAGGTTTTTATTACTCTTTTCCGGTCTGCATCTGGGTATGGAGTCTCTTGATCTAGTCAGTAGTTTATTTCATGACTAAACTTATTGTGCAGAATGGTATATAAACAGCTGACAGTAAAATGAATAGCTACACATAATGAAAATGAGAATACACTTTTTTTTCTTTTTAGCTGAACATTAGATCTGCTTTAAAGCCAAGTCACAAAATTCTTTAGCTGAATTATAAATCAAGGTGATTTTTTTCTCCAGGTACTTTGATAGTTTCCTACTAAGACGATTTTAAAGACACACAGACAGACTTAAGATTCCTGATATTTCATTTTTGGCGTGCCATCTCAGAGAAACAGATGTCTAGGTAACAAAACATAACAGTTTTCCTAATGAAAGGGATGAGAGAGATAAAGGATATCTTAAAAAAAAAAAAAAAAGCCACCACCAAATGCCACAAACCATCCATTTTGGTATGTTTGAGGCCAAAGTTGATAGACATGTAATTTTTGTGGGGGGAAGCATATCAGCATCTATTTGTGAATGAAGTTCTTAAAAATATAAACAATACATAAGGCACTGAAAAAGTTACATAATGAGGTTAAATTCTGTACAGCAAAGTTGGACAGTGAGGGGACTATGGAAAATCTGCAAGTGCTCCTATCTGTTATGTGAAAATGTCACCTTAGTTTTTTGTAAAAGCTTCTGAAAAGTATTATGCTTGTCAAGTCTGTCTTCTTATTTTGTGTTGCATTTATCTACTTCCCAACAGAAATTTAAAGAAGCTTGTGGTTTTTTGTCCTCTTTGGTCTTATAGAATGACGACCATTGGCAAGAGGCTTTTATGGATAAGACTCAGGGATTTTAGGATTATCCTATTCAAGTCAGTGAGACTTCCACACCAAGCAACAGCCTTGCATTTTCCTGCCCCCAAAATACTGCTTTATTCTCAGGGATTCCAATAGGATGATGTGGTCTATAGTGGTTGGTGGGATGGGGAGAGGGGAGATTTCTCTTGCCATGCATATGCACACTTGGGACTGTTATGCCAGGGATTCATGGCAGTGAAGCTACACACTGTGTGGACATTCTGGTTACGTGCCTGCCAGGGCAGAGGTAGTAGCCTGCACAAAGCATCGAGAATAGAGTTGTGTAGGAACCTTTGTTGTGGCCTATATGACTGCAAATGAAATAGGGATAAGAGGAGATAGTCTGCAGTTTAAGCTGTAATAGACTGTTGAACTTAATGGGAGGACAGTCTGAAATCATAGAATCATAAAATCACAAGAATGTGTTGGGTTGGAAAGGACCTTTAAAGGTCATCTAGCCCAATCTCCATGCAGTAAGCAGGGACATCTTCAACTAGGTCAGGTTGCTCAGAGCCTCATCAAGCCTGGCCTTGAATGTCTCCAGGGACAGGGCCTCCACCACCGCTCTGGACAGCCTGTTCCAGTGTCTCACCACCCTCATTGTAAAGAACTTCTCTCTAATGTCTAATCTAAACCTACTCTGCTTTAGTTTAAAAACATTGCCCCTCGTCTTGTCGCTACATGCCCTTGCAAACAGCCCCTCCCCAGCTTTCCTGTAGGCCCCCTTCAAGTACTGGAAGGCCGCTGTAAGGTCTCCCTGGACCCTTCTCTTCTCCAGGCTGAACAACCCTAACTCTCTCAGCCTGTCTTCATAGGAGAAGTGCTCCAGCCCTCTGCTCATCTTTGTGGCCTTCCTCTGGATGCGTTCCAACAGGTCCATGTCCTTCTTGTGCTGAGGGCTCCAGAGCTGCATGCAGTATTCCAGGTACGGTCTCACAAGAGCAGAGTAGAGGGGCAGAATCACCTTTCTGGATCTGCTGGCCACAGTTCTTTTGATGCAGCCGAGGATGCAATTGGCCTTCTAGGATGAAAGCACACATTGTAGGCTCATGTTCAGCTTTTCATCCACCAGTATGCCCAAGTACTTTTCTGCGGGCCTGCTCTCAAGATAATACCAACAAGCAGAGATTGTTGAATAGTTGATGAATAGTTGAGGAAACAGTGCCTGGAAGAGGGCCTTACACCAATTATGAATTGCAGGTATAGCTGGAGACATTAGAGAAGGAATGGCATTTCTTCCTAGCTCCACCTACACCAAAACGGAAGCAGGCTTGTGACACTGAAAATTTGATAATAGAGTTATTTGAATTGAGGACTTTGGGAAGATGAAAAAAGGAAAGAACAGCATGTGGTTTGCGATAACTTGTTCTGTAGGAATGAAGATATGAGAGTTCTCAATCATCAAAAAAACGTAGGGCAGATCTTAAAAAAAAATAAATATAGATATATAGTTTGAAATCGGTGAAGAATAGTTTCTACAAGTAATTCCTGTTCTACCACACACCAAGAAAGAAGCAACAAAACCAAGACTAAATATAAAAGTTGTATGACAATATTAGGAATATAGGAAGACTGGTAAACAATAATGTTTAGTTTTAAATGAGCTACTGATATAATAAACACTTAAGAAAGAATGAAAGAAAGAAATTCAGACTAAATGGGATTGAGAGAGTATATTAGCCAAGGAACAAACCTTCGTGTGTCATTTTCTGACATACTCTGATTAAGGAAAGTTTAGATCCAAATAAGACAAATAGTTAAAAGCACCAACAAGAACCACAGAATATGTAACGAAAAAAATGTATCATTTTAAAAAGGAAGAGTAGTAGAGGTATACTGGAAATACTGGCCAGCATAGTGGCTAACATGCTGAAAGAGAGCAGACAACATAACAGGATGGGAAACCAGTCTTCATGAACTAGTTGCTTTTATAGCAAGAAAAAATTATGTATTAAGACAGTAGAAATTATTACTTCTCAGAAACCCATCTAATCAGAAACTTACATAAGGAGAAAAATCTGCTTTAGTCCTGATCAGCGAACAGGATCTGGTCCAGGATGTAATTATTAAAAAGGCACTCAGTAACAGACAGGCTGTACAATAGACTGATAGAAACAGGAAAGACAGAAATTTTCTAATATATTTGATTCTGAAAAAAAGGCTAGCAATATAGAAAACATAGACAGACATATTTTGAGGAACAGTTTGATGAGGCAGTAAATTAAAAACAAAGTCTAAAGCCCCTTTTCAAATTAATTGTAAATGAAAACTCTGATTGAGTGTGAAGGGATGATGGAGACAAACGTCTGAAAAGAAAAAGCAATAGCAGAGAAAAGAAGGAAATTATTTATGTTAGTGTCACTATGAAAGAGCACCATATGAGTTCTGTACCTGAACCACTGTTTATAAGGGAATCTCTGAGACATATTATTTAAATGTTTTTAAAATAATTAATGATTACGTACTCATAAAATGTGTGGTTATCACTAGCAAGACCAAAGAACCACTCAGTGGCCATTTAGTTACTCAGAAGATGTCCTAATGTGATTGCACTGAGCTGTTAACTGATGGCTAAACTGTTTTACACTTAGAGGAATGGAAAGTGGCAAATGTGAAAGGAATTAAAAAAAGTCGAAAACCACTTGCCTGATCAAGTGCTAGACACTGTAATAAATAGAGCTAGCAGACACAGGGCTAAATCTAATGCAATGGGAAGAATCAGCAAAACTACTGAAGTTCTTTAAAGGTGTTCTTGGGTATGTTAATGGTGTTGATTTAATTGACATGGTGTATTTAAGTTATCCAGAACGGCTTTTTGAATGGGAATCTGATGGAACCTTGAAAAAGAAATCAGTCATAAAGGGATAATAAGAAAGTTGTCACATTGATTGTTAAATGATTGGGAAGGCAAACAGTGAAAGAAACTTTTTCTGAGTGGAAACTCAGAAAGTCTTATGCTGGGAAAAAGCAAGTTTAGTGCTTCTAGGCACAAATAGTGTCTGTAATCTTTGAACTGGATGAAACTTCTGGAAACTGTGAACAGTGTAGAAGTATACAAAGAACTCTGAACACTTTTTCTCTGTTGCAGACATGAAGATTTTCCTTTGGATTTTGTATAGAGCTTGGTTTTCCACTGATGTCTGATTACAGTTACTGGGGAAATAAAGGTCTGCCTTTACCATTAGCTGCAGAAGCAGTACTGATGGTGAACTGGCTAATGTTTTTGCAGAGATGAAACCAACCATGGGTGGTCACTGGGTAAGGGAAAGCAGGATGGTGTTTCTGCTTGCTTCACTGTAAACATAGCTTCCTTGCCTGTGTGAATGAAAGCTATGAAGGAGAGAATTTAACAGTGGTGTATGAGGTATTTGCAGTATAAAGATTTTTCTTTGCAGAGTAGTAAGCAAATAATAAAATTTAACACTTAAACTCTTGTCACTCGAGGAAATGGTAGAAAAAATATTGCCCTCAGCTGGGCAGCTGACCTTCCTTCTGGATAAATCAGTTTCCTAGCCTAAAAAGCAATAACCTTCAGTGCTTCAGAAACCGCTAGTATACCTGATCTAGTTTCCATGCATGTTGTAGCAGATCCCTTCTATTCTTATTTGTACTTTTGAGGAAGCCAATATTAATCTATTTCTATTTGTTCTTAAAAAATTAAAAAAGCACTTTGTAAGCTATAGTTGTGATCTTGCCATACAACATTTACCCATGACAAAAGCAATACTCTTGTGCTTCATTTTTATGACAACATCTTGTCAATCTAAGATCATATTTGAAGAGGGAGAAGTTTTGCAAGATCTGTTGAACAGACTTGAGAGCAGCAGAGACTCCCAGAAATTGTCTAACAGGTGCTGGCCAAAACTGTCTTGAAGCTGTTTTTTCCAAGATCTTCTACTAAAAGAAAAAGTGTTTTTCACTTTTGGTGGGATTCATTTCTCTTAACAGTAGGTTTCTTCATATGGGACAATAATCTTGTCATGGGAGCTATTTACTTTATTTTAACAAAATTCATGTTGAGACAATGAAAAAGCAGTGATCTCCTTGTACTTGCACCTTAATTTGATTTTTAATGTGCGAAATGCAAAGTGAAATAAGGTGAATTGGGATGTTTGGCAATGGGAGAAATATTGATAGAATCAATCCTGTCAAAAATATCCAAATGCGCATTCATTGAGATGTTCTGTCATTTTCAGGTCCAGCTGACACACTAGTATAGTATGCAAGGACAGAAACAGGATCTTGGCGGGTATGTGAATGTATTTCCAAAGTGTATTCAGACATATAAGGCAAGTAGCAGACTCCTAAACAGGATGGATACCATGTTTTGTCTTTGAAAATTGGCAAGTATCTAACAATTTTATAAATGCCACAGGGCATCTGCTTGTGATACTTAACACTGTTGGAAATCTGGTTCATAGCTTGTAATTAGATTAACGCATCTGGTAATATTTGTAAAAACATTTTAAATCTTCCCCATCATGAGATGCAAATGGAATGGTATTATTAGGCTGCAAGTTTACTGTCAATAAAAGTGTATTAAATACTCTGTGTGGAGTGGATGAAATCAAAAACCAGCTCTAAAAAGTGTTAATACTAATAAAAATTAGCTGGCTACTCGTAGCAGTTGGATAAATAGGTTACCACAACTGAATGAGTAATAAAACCCGTAAAGTACAGTTCCTAAATACAACATCCACAGTGGATACAGCATGCAAATTAACATTGATCAATACACTTTATAATAGAAAACCAGGTTAAAAAAAAGGGATAAAGTTAAAATATGAAGAATCTTCCATTAGCTATTTATTTTACTTTAATGGTGTCAAAGAAAGGACCTTTTCCCCTAAGCAAAGCTGGAAACAGAAAAGGTATTGAAATTCTCTTTGAAAGTGGAAATTTAGCTAACCTGAAACCAGCAGAATAACCAGTTATAAAGTAGTAAGGAAAAAAAGAGAAGGAAAATAATAGGATAGTACCTTTCAAAGATAACTTCTTTAAAGTATTAATTTGCTTACAGGAATGAGATCTGTGAATGTCAGGAAGACCAATAGTTTGGAAAGATTGAAGCCAGTATTAAACATTAATGTGGAAATGAAAACCAAGCATATTTATGTTAAAGAGAATAAGACCTGGAGCTGGCCTTAAGCCATCTACTAGTGAAGGTTCACCTACTGCATTACAATCAAAATCTTTCTTGCAAACACTTCCCCTGAAATTCTAGGTTGGACTTTATGGACATTATTATATTGGATTACTCAGTGTTGTGCTGCTCAGGTATGGCAATTTCTGTGATTCCACCTTTAAGCATCTCCATTGAGAGCGGAACGTGAATGCTTATCTCAAATTTGTGGACTAAGATTCTGGCTGTCACCATATCTGGATTGCACCACTCAAAGTTTCATTGTGTTTCAAGAGACTAATTCAGAATGTTGAGAGAAATAGTCTAGTGCCCTGTGCAGGTTTAGAACTGTGAATGAAGAATGACAAAACCCTATGCTCTCTTGCATGGCAAAAACTACAACATAGAATCTCCTCCAAAATGGGTAATATCTGAACTGCAGTTTTTCTCACAGTCTCATAACATTCTGGTTATTTGGATCTGGTGTATTCAAATTGTTGATGGAAACTTATTTTTTTCATGGAACGGTATTAATGCTGGAAATTTTAAAACTGAGAAAAGATCAGCAAAGAAGCCTTATTTGCTACCTTTTTTTTTTTTCTGATGTAAAATGTATTGGCTAGATATATTTTGAAATACTGTATCCTTTTATAACCAGATACACAAGCACAGACTAAATACATAACAAGACTGTGAAACTTTGACTGTGAAGCCCTAGAAAAAAAGGAATGGAAGTTCTGCATGCAAATCCCAGATTTCCAAATGCAAATGGACTTTTAAGAACACAAAGTAGTTAGACATATGCAGAAGAGCCTATGCGCACATTAAATTATGGCCTGGCACCCACAGTTGTAAGAGCTGCTTAGAAAAATGGGCATATAGCTTTTTCCACAATGCATCTTTAGCTGCTTGTCTAGTGTACATGCGTCATCTGCCAGTGCCTTGGAAATTTGAATCTCTCTCCATCCCCTTTTCTGTCCACTTCCAAGCTAAACCAAACAGTCTCCTTCTAACTCTGCGTACGTCCCACAGAGAAGCAAAGCGATCATCTCCTCCTCCTGACAGCTTTATGCGTTACTTAGCTTAACTCTTGTCCATTGCAATTGGCCCAAACTATAGGCCAAAAAGACATGAATAGTTGCTTTTCTGCTTACAAAATATCAACAAAGCTTTCTTAACTGGTGTGGGCAGGACTGAATATTTGCACTGTACCAGTTAAGGGAGGAACTGGGAAATCTCTCTCTGACATGTGCAAATCCAAGAAACAGAGACACTTTTCATACCAGACCATGCCTGAGCGAGGGGCAATCCTGAGCAGGGTCCATGCAGGGGAGGGGGAGTTGCTGTGAATGGTGGCAGGACGTCAGGGTCAAGTTCTTCACTGCCTGAGACACACTTGCTCTCCCTGGGGAAGGGAAGATATTTTCTATATATTTGGATAGTTTGCTCCTGTTTTCTAGTGACACTCGTGATCCCCCATAAGCGTCCTCAGTGGGAGGCCTATCCCACCTTGTGTAACACTGAGAGAAGGCAAACTCTCTTATAAAGCTCCTACTACCATATTTGAATTCAGGATGGTTGTCATAGCCTTCCTTGCTATCCAGAAAATTACAGCATTTATGAGGCTGCTTGGGGACTGGGGAAGAAGACTGTCTCATGGTCTTGTGAAATAGCCAATGAGTATTTTTAGCCTGGTTTCACAGAAAATGTGCCTGTTACGTGTGATTGCAGCCATAGATAAATTGCTCTGGTAGTGTCAAACTTGGTTTGGCCCCTAAACCTGTATATAAACCTGCTGCAAATACTAAACTAATTTTGTCTGTTCATGTCCTTAATTATCAACCTGTGAAAATGATTTGTGGATAGAGGAAAAACCCTAATGCTGTGTATCCACAGGGATCTTGGCTTCTTTAATCATGAGAGTATGTAGGATGTCTTCTCAGCAGTTGGTAAGAGAACAAATACAGAGAAGCAAAAGGAGAACTGAGGAAAAAAAGTCATGGAGATATTTAACTCTTACCTCATAGATAACTTCAGACTGCAATTATGTCTGGGTCATAAGCATAATGGTATTTGGACTGACTTCTAAAAAGTCTGCACGCTTTGTAATTCCTTATTGCTGCCTAAGGAGAAAAGGTCTTTATGTCACAGCAATATAGGAAAGAGCCATTACATACAACCATGTCAGCTCTGTGCCACACAAATATTTCTGAGATTTATTGAAATTAAAGATTACTGATATGTATTCACGCTACAAAAGCTGTGCCAGCAGTTTGCTCTTCAGACAACGTACCAGTTAGAAACGTTCCTGGTTTTTTCCATGTCATTTCCAATATTACTTCAGCTTCTACACAGTAATTTTTTACCACTGGCATGAAGCCAGGGAAGTCTGAGAGAATACAATTTAGGGATTTATTTGCCTTACAATAGAGATAAAAGAGCCATATAGCAGAATGTATGATGTATAAAAACGCACGTAGGTAGATAGAATTACTCTGTACTAAAAGCATTTTCCTCGGGTGTTACATTTGCATTCAGTAAATACCAGTGATTGAAACTCTTTGTAAAGTTTCTCCACTCATAATAAACCAACAATGAGTTTTGTGTGTCCTGTTAAACACCTTCTTTTGATTATATCTGTATTCCAAAATTCCAGGTATGCAGGGCCACATCACACAAATAACTGCTCGGCTTGTGTTTGTTGTGGTGTTCCTCTAATGTGAGGTACCCAGATATACGCAATTAGCTAGGCTGTGAACCCCATGTTCAGAATTACCCACATCATGTAAATCCAGTGTTTGTTAAACGTTTAGCCAACACTGTCATCAGGGACTAGGCTGTTTCCTACCTAACTCCTTTCCAACTGCTTGCTGTCTTCTTTTACAGTAGCCATATTTTAATTCCTTCATGCTACATTACCATTTTTTTGCTCTTTACAAATGAATGCAGAGTTGATTAGTTCAGGGTTTTTTAATGTTTTACATCATTCTGCATGTTACAAATACTTTGCTTTGCTATATCATCTAAGCATAGAAACAGCCATGGCTTCACCTCCTATCACAGGCCACGTGGGCACAAAAAGTTTATGTCACAGATCTAGCAAGGTTTCCCCTGCCTGGATAAACTCCAAAGATTTGTGTTAGATCAGACATATATAACGCAGCAGGATATAAGTAGGCTGTAGACAACACTCCTATTTTATCACTCACAGATACTTTCAAGAAGCAGATCCCGCCAAGTCTCCCTTCCTGAGGCATAGCCTTGGGGGTAATGCTGGTCCTACATCTCACTGATCATTATGGTGTATATGTGCAGTCTGCCAGAATCCCAGCCTAGGACAATCCAAACTTTGATGCTGAGGGTAAATACTTCTGGTATTTCCACAGGGGTTAATGAAGACGCCATTGCTCATAACACATAAAGCATAAGGGCAGACTGTTCATTGGACATAAAAATGAACGCCTGTTGTATCCAGGTAGGTTCCCTTAAGTGATCAGATTCTTGAAACTGAAGTTCTTCTCTTGAGCTGTTAATTTGACCACCAGCTAAATCAGCACAACCCCCTTCATAGCCCTTCAGTTGTCTCTGTCTTCAGAGACATGGCAAACTGCTCCTGCTCCTTCGAGACGACTGTTCCTTGGTTATAAGCACACGCACAGTGTAGAGACCTGAAAAGCAGGCTCTCCCTGGGAAGCACCCATCTTACATTTCCAATATTATTCCATCTAAATGGAGAGTGCTCAAAATTTAACATCCTTCTACTGTTGACTCTGTGGCAACTGTCAGAATTAAAGACTGAGATAAAACCAAGAAGGTAAAAAATAGGCCCCGTAATGAAGATGGAATTTGTTTATTCAGCACAGTATGGGAGTATAGTTTGCTTATTCACTTCATAGTTCACTTAGTTATTTACTAAGCATAGTTTGCTTATTCATGTAGTATTGGACAGACTTCCTGCTTTGTGCATAGTCATTTCCAAAGTCGTCACACCATGATGTTCTTACTTGGAAGTTTCCAAGTAGTATAATGAAAATAGATACATTATTGCCACTTAAATTAAAAGATATGTCAGAAACACTTTGACTACTTTAAAAATATTTATAAGTACTTTAATTTGGATACCAAATAGTGGCATATTTCCAGGTAGTGGTGTGGTGATCAATGCCACTGAACATTGCACTCAGTGAATTTATGCACAAAAATTTGTAATTACCTTTTGTTAAAGGACAGAACAGAAATGAAGACTGAAGGTAGGGGGAAAAGAGAAAGCAAATTCATCTTCATTTACTACAGGCCACAAGCAAGCCTTTAAAATGCAGTATGTGTGGGTAAGATTATGAGTTTGTCAATAAAATCAAAGCACTCATAACTTGTAGAGGAGGCCAATGAGATAAGGAGTAGTGAGAAGCTCCAGAAGACAGTGAAGCAGGGGAGGTTAATGACAAAGGGTGGCTGCCTTGAGTTTGAGGGTGTTCTCAAGATTGAAAGGATTTTGTACAGGAAGCCAGTGCACAGAGCTGATGAGGGGAGTTAATGTTCAAACACACAGGCAATGAAGATGAAATAAAAAACAGTGATTTATGTGGACTGATGAAGGCAATGACTGCATTTTGGAGACTCCTTTACTAATCAAGGCAGCATGCATGAAGGCCTGAATGAGACATTTGGCCATAAGGATGGAGATTATAAGGATTGTTCTGTGGAGATGCTGAGGACAAAGAAGTGGCAGGTTTCTGGAAGTGGATTTGTCATTAGCAACACTAGTGAGAATGGTATCAGTGTGGAAACACAGAAAGCCAGACTGGAAGGCATCCAAAGCAGATGAAAGGGAGAAAATTGTTGTATTTTGCAGTATAATTAAGGATTTGAGAAAGAACAGGAAGGAGAGAAATGGGCAAAAAGATAGAAATGGGCAAGAAAAGTCAGGGCTGATTTTTGAGGAATGTGGAACCTGCAAATGAGAGTTTTAAAGATATATGGGAAATTTAAATAGGACAGTAGAAGTGAGAGGATGAAAGAGGGTAGGTCACCTGAGAGACAGGTTAATGTGGAGCAACAAGGTAAGAAGAGAAGTATGGAAGAGAGAAATAATTTGGTGGACCTCAGAAAGACTCACTCGCAGGAGTGTGAGCTTGCCATACAAACAACCTTTCCCCAGTGTCTATATTCAGAATAACATTTCTTATTCTCTTTGGCTGTAACCATATCTGGAAATTTAAGTATGTCTGAAACCAATCTCCAACCCCAGCTATATGGCGCAAAGAGCCTATATCCACATTATTAAATCCTCTTACCTGCCAGAGAAGAATAGGTCTGTGAAAATTGTCTGTGGCTCCTCCTAATTCCTAAACTGTGGCTTGGGAATTCTTTGGGAAAATGGTATGAGGCAAAGGCTGTGTATGTGTCAGGAACACTCTTGTAATTTGACAGTTTGAATAACAGAGTTCCAAAACTTTTAAAGTTTCATGAAGATGCTTGCATACATATAAAAATTTAATCTAGGCAGTCCAGACGTTCTTGCTGAAGATTGCTATACGTGTCTGATTGGGTAAACTGTACATTAACAGAAAGAAAACAGTAGGCTCCAGTTGCCAAGAAAGCATGGCAGCGTTCAGCATTGGTGCTGACCTGCTGGATAATTTAATCTTTACCATTGCAGATTAGCAAAATATGGGGCTAAACGTATCTTTCCTTTGGTGCATATTTTAATCAGATTGATTTTGAGCATCTCACTAAATTATTAACTCACAGTCTTTATGGGGACTGAGGCTTTAAGTTTAATGTAAAATTAATCTACCATTTAAAGAATATTTCACATTCGCACGCTCTGGGGAAAAAAGGAGCCTATCATCACAGTGGGCTGTAGCAGCTGTGAGTAACCAGCTGTCTCATTCCAGCTACCAAGAAGATCATCATAGATATATAGCTATTGTCCGGTGACTTTCTTTTGTAAAAATCAGCACAAATAAGAGGATAAACTGGAAAGAAATTGAATGACTGTTATTTCAAGTGAAATCCATTACCCAAGTGTGGTAGACTAGAAACATATTTAGTAGGAAGCCAGACTTGAAACACTTCTGAGTAGAGAAGAGAGCTGCTGTGCTGTCTCAGCCAACAGAGCATGTTGCCTCCAAAGAGCACATGGGCAGCACCAGCTTCTTCAGAGGAAGCTGCAAGAGGCTGTGTAGAGAGGCAAAGCAATTCCAAAATGGTTGGGAAAACAGCTTTTTATTCTGCACAGCCTAAAGACTGTCTATTGAGCAGGAGAACTAGGTATTTCATCTCCAACAGCCTTCTCAGTCCTTTTCTTCCCCGCTGCCTATCATCTCTTCTGCAGCTCAGGGCATTGTTTTTACATCTCCAGATGTCTTCGTGAGGATTCACCTCTGAGCTGTAACTTGATAATCACAGCCTCAGTGTTGCCATCATTGTCTCCACTGCAACTAGCTAGGTTGTGTAACGAAAATAATTGGTCTATATTCTTCTGCTAATAAAAATATCCAATTGCTGTGTTCTATGTTCTAGAGGCATTGCAGTTATATGAGAGAATTCAGAGAAGGGCCCTGCTTTTTAAAAAATATTTGTGAATCCCCAAAGGTATAATTTTACCAGGAATATTTTCTGTAAATAGGAAAATTAAATAGAAAGCGTTATTTCATGTTCATAACATCCTTTAGGAAAAGAGCCATTCATTGCAGCAGTATAAACAATAGATAAGCAGAATGCTTGCTGCAAACAATGACTTCTAGAAATTTCATGCTTCCCATAATCTGGATTAGGATGGATTGTTATCTTGGCCGGCCTTTTCAACGTATGGCTGCTTTTGTTGCAGTATCTACTCTTGAGTTATTGCTACCCATCTTCAGATGATGGGCGTGATTATTTAGCATACAGGACAAACAAACAAACGGTAAAGGGAAATGAAACAACAATTTCTAGATAAACTGCAATAATTTTTTACAACTACATTAAAAAAAAAATCCTGATCAGTTCTCTAAGGAATTTCTGTCCCAAAAAGAAAGTAAACTTATGAAGAACATTTGCTATATTGTGGTTAAGGTTCCTGGTATAACGAGGCCACATCTAATTTTTTGTCTATAGTGACAAAACTGCTCTTCTGCTTATGTTCTTACACTGAGACACTCTTTTGGTATTCCTGTTACAACAGGTGATGGATATGGCTTGCAAGCTTCAGGGATTCCTAATGTAAAAATTAAAGAAGTTCTCTTCATTTGTATTTTCCTTCCCTTAGGGAACACTGACTCCAAAGACTCCTCTGCTTTTTATAACCCCTCTATCCTGGCTTTTCCCCAGTCCCTTCATCCTTGCGTTTCCTACAGCGCATTTAGTTTTTATGTGTTTGTACAATTACTGGTGCAGTTGATCAGTGTGTGTGCTACCTTTCTGTATGCACATTGCATAGTTAAAAATCCCTTTAGAGAATTCCACATTCCTAGCCATTTACCACTAGTGATCCAACAGGGAGACATAATGTCAGAAAATGGCGATAGGTCTTCAAACAGCTTGTAGCAATAAGGTAGGGAATTATGCTAAAAGACATTTTCCATTTCTGCAAATTTCATTCAAAGAGTAACAATTCAATCAAAATTAAACATCCACGATTTGTAGCACTGTCCCAGTTGTGCAGGGACACTGAAGAGTCCTCACAAGAGCTGTTGCTTCCCTTTCAGAATTGACCTTCTGCAGCTGGTGTGCCAAATCCTCCCAAGTATGCAAACTACTGCTGCTGCTTCTGGATAGCAAATACCAGCTTTTTGATCCTAATTCAAAGCCTATTGAAACAAATGGAAAGCCTCTTGTTTCAACAACTGTTGTTTACTGTTGCATTTCATGGACTCCAACAAAAAGACTGAGAGTCTTATTAAGCCTATGAAAGTGAGGTGGATCCATATAATGTACTACCAAAGCTAACCCAGCTACACAGCAATCAAATCAGCCCAATCAAAGTGGCACCAGCATCAGCAGATGCATTTTCAAACACTTTTAGCCTCTGAAAACGTACAAATATGTCATTAAGAATAAAATAAATCCTCATCAGTGATGGAGTTCAAAACAGACAAACTCAAACACCTGCTAAGCTATTTGCATTCATTAACATCCACGTTTCATTGCAGTAGAGGTGGGGCACCTGCAAAACTCACTTTGCAGAAAAGGATTAAATTCCTTAAGTCAGTTCCTTTCAAGTTTTCCTAATTTTTCTAAATAGTTTCCACCTTACAATATTTTTTTCTTTTCTTACATTAAAAAAAAGTAGGATGAAAATGATAGGGAGAAACTCTTAGAAAACTCCATGAGTAACAGTTTAGTAAGGAGCAGAAGTTTTGAACTAGTAAAGTCCATTTCCAGCTTTCCTTACATATGATTGATAATAGACAATCAGAGATCATTTGGCAGACAAAATGAGGAGCAGCAGTGCTTCTTTGCCCACTTCTTTCCGTGTGCATTCAGAAGTGAGAAGCTATTCACAACTGTTTCAACCAGAATACTAAATTTTCAGAAAATACATTATTCCAAAACAGATCTTTGT
This sequence comes from Rissa tridactyla, assembly GCF_028500815.1. Classification (NCBI taxonomy): domain Eukaryota; kingdom Metazoa; phylum Chordata; class Aves; order Charadriiformes; family Laridae; genus Rissa; species Rissa tridactyla. Next base: position 64,629,638 of record NC_071497.1, on the reverse strand, counting down.
CCAGAAACACAGAAAGATATTATTTCAGTTGTTGCTTTTTAGTGTGACTCACTATAGAAGGACTAGTAACATTTCTCCTAATTCAACATATTATTTGAAGAAACAATATGATGATACAACATCATCAAGAGAAATTGAACCACAATTAATACCTCCTATTCAACATTTCAGGAAATTCTAAACATGATAGCCCTTTGTCAGGTCTCGTGGGAATTCATGTAAAATCCTGCCAGACATCATAATATATACTTGAATGTAATGGTGATTTATACTCTATAGATGCTGAGAAAGATGGAACATTCCCAATTTTTAAATGGATATTTGTATGGCCTAAATAAATTTTTTGTTAGTTATGCAAGCTTTGCTGCAGGACAGATTTCAAGAGCTATTCTTGTCATTAGTCTGTCTATCAAGAAATATTTAAAAAGGCAGCTCGGGCTAAAGACAGCTAGTGTTATTTTAGAATTGCTAGGTGAACATGACAGGTTATTGGCTGACCCCCAACTCGAGTAATATTGTTACAGTAACAGGACAAAATGTATGTTGGAAAAGATTAAAATCTCTTGATCTTTTATATAGAAAGAAAACCCTCAATTCCTTCATTTTGTCCTAAAGATGAAAAGCAACAGGCAGACGTGCTAGTAAAATTTTATGCTTGCTACACATTGGTATCATAGAGTCTGAACAGTCCTCTTGAACTATCTCAGCTTTCTGATGTTATCATGTGCCTTGTGAAGGCTGAATTCTCTCTCTCAAAGCCTCAGATCCTTTAGTCATGCAGTTGAACAAGAATCGGAGCTTTCAGTGAAGAAAGAATGTTTTTGGTCTTCATATTTATAAAGAAAAGACTGAAAGTAGGAACTCTGTTCTTAAACAGAAAGGTAAAGGGAAAGATTACAGAATGTATTATTTTCTTAAAGTTTTTTGATTTTTTTTAAATTGTTTTCTGGTATTTATTGTTGCTTGCTAGGTACACAGGTCTGGTAGCATCTATATCAATTTTTTTTTTAAGTATGATGTTCATCACAGGAAGACCTACGTACAAATTATTGCTTATGTAATAAGTTAGGCTTGTAAAATATAGCAGCAGAGTTTTTTACTGGTCCCTGCTAGTACAGTTGTCTCTTTTTTCCCTCTGTTTTGACTCTCTTAAAGAAAATACTCAAATTGGATGAAAACCTGACTTTACAATGTCCTAGTTTTGGCCCAGACTAGTTACCTCTAAGTACATCTAATCCATCTGTATATAAAAAGAACTTTAACCCATAGGTTAAAGGGCCCATAATTCCCAAGATCGATTGAATATACTGAATATTGCTAACTTCAGTACCTCAAAAAGAAAGTCTCAGAGGCTCTCATCAGGATTAAGGACTGTATATACCACGTTACTGATCTCTATTTAAATTTTTTAATATCTTCATGAACCCTTATACCTGGTGGATATGGAAAACAATCTGTATTGCCAAGTAAAGAAAACACAGCAATTTTGGTACTGCTGGATTCCAAAATCTGCCTGTCACCACAACCACCTCATCTACTTCTTTCTTCTTTGCAACAGTTCTGCCTTCTCAGGCTCTCTTCCCTCTCCGACAGTGGTGGCATTGACAGCGGAGTCCCATCCCCATTTTTCCTTTCCAGCAGGGTAAATGTGGAGGAGTTCAAGCCTGTTTTCCCTGTCTGGTATAGCCAAGTGGTGTAGGAATGTGTCTGAGAGAAAATGGTCATGTGAGCCAGCCTCCCTACTATGAGAGATTAGATTAAGAGCAAAACAGGTGGTAGAAGATGGAATTAGTACATGGGAAAAACGGGAACTGAGAAGGTAGAAAACATGTTGTGCTAATGACTAAGTAATTTACTACGTGAATTCTTGTAACCAATCTGATCTGTGAATGAACTGCATGGACAGTGCGTGAACAGAGACTGTAAGCCAATCATATAGCTGCCGCTAGCGCGTGCTCTTATTGCCTGTCTATATCTACTCTGTGTAAACTGGAATAAAGGGAGAACGATCATACTCATATTGAGACTCCATCGTTACTCCAGGTCCGTCTCCCACTCCAACATCTGGTAGCAGAGGATGGTTCAGCGTGACTGAGTCCTCCGAGACTGCGGTAAGCAGCTAGAGGAGGGGAGTGGGAAACTTCGGCTGGGAGACGTGCTTCTTGGGCGCATCAGCGGGAGCAGACAATGGCGTGAGGTCGCTCCTCACCTCCCAGGCGCAGCTATGGAAACAGAAGCTGCGGCCACGCTACTGGCTGGGATCCTCTCTAAGAGAGGGATTGAAACACCAGCGAAACTGTTGCTCAAACTGATTAAACCGGGGCAGGAGATGGGGCAACAAGTAACAAAAGAAGAAGGGACAATATTAAAACTTCTCCTGCATATCCTCTCTAAGAGAGGGGTGAAATACGATGAGCGTATGCTCCGAAGGTTGTTAACCTGGTGCAGAGAGAACGGATTCGCACCAGAGCCCCAGACAGCTTTTAAACCAGAAATATGGGAGGCTGTTGGAAAAAAAACTGTGGGAAATGATAAGTAAAGGAGACAAAGAGGCATCACCGTTAGCGATGACATGGTGGTTGGTGTTATCGACCTTACAAGATATGAACGCGGAGTGAGCCACAGCAGCCGGGGCTTTTGCAGCATTACAACCCACGGGAGGGGGATCGAACAGGCCAGGCCCGAAGGTCTGGGAGGATCCCCTGCTGATCCCCTCTGCTCCACCTGAGGCCGATGGAGGCGGCAGAATGTCAGCAGAGAAGGACAGAGCCGGAGCTGTTTGCTCCTGACATTGCCCGCCTCGCCCCCTCCCCTCCCCAGTTGTCTCCCTGAGATAAAAGTGCTGTTTTTGTATGTCTGCTGTGTAAGTGTGTGTGGGCGCCAGCTTGTACCTGCTGATCAGCATGTGTGCTACTGTTTGCTTTTTGTTGTGTGCAGTGTCGTTAGGTGACTCCACTTGAGCAGGTGTTCTGCCCGGTGTGGTACTGTTCTCGTATGCATCTAGGGCTGACACTCCGTCAAGTGAAGAAGTTTGTATATACACAGTGTTTAGACGTAAGGCGAGCGCGCCCCAGGTAGATACACCAGGATGGGCTGTAGAACCGATGGAAGTCCTGAAATATTGGGGGAGTTTTCACGAGCCGACACGTTTACACTCTCGGGAACGGCTCGCCCGTGCAGGGCGTATCGCTGGTTGTTTGTTGTTTGTCTATAAGGTCATGGTTGATTGGGAAAAGGAGTTGAGACAAAGTCTATAGGATGCTCTGTAGGAAAATGAGAAACAAGGAAAAATGAGAAACTGAGCTCTTGTTGCAAAGGCAGACTTTTATGTCAGTCGTAAGTGATGGGAAAAAAAAAAAAAGAAAAGAAAAAAAATGAAAAAAAGAAAAAAAAAAAAACCAAACAGGAACAATTAGATGGGAAATGTGCCACGTTAGCACAAAAGTATGCCATAAGCATTACGAGAAAGCATCAGAAAAAGAGAAACAGGACACCTGATTCAAAGCAGTACCATAGAGATATGTTTTTTGTTTTTTTTTCCTATATGTGTATATGTTATTGCATGCCTTAGTAGATTGCTCTGTGTTATACCCTGCACGACTAAAATGAACCCAGCAGAAGCGGTCTCTTGAGCAAGGGGGTGGAATATGGGAAAGCAACGGAAGATCAGCAAAGAGGATTGTAAATACACTCAAGGGATGTGAAGGTTTTGAAGGTATGTGTTGTATGAACCTTTCTGACCACTAATCATCCATTCATAAGCAGTTACGGGATCTGAAGGATAACATGTCCAAATTAAAAGCCGTTAAAAACGGTTTCGATGATTGGTTAAGCTCATGGGGTATAACGGGATGGTTATCAGACTTACTAAAACAAGGGCTCATGCTATTGTTGGTTATATTATTATTGATTATGGTAGCCTCATGTGTTCTCCGCAAAGTGACTGACATGATAGAAAATGCCATGCATAAGGTCTGGCTGGCTCAAGAAGAAAAAGGGGGTATTGTAGGAATGTGTCTGAGAGAAAATGGTCATGTGAGCCAGCCTCCCTACTATGAGAGATTAGATTAAGAGCAAAACAGGTGGTAGAAGATGGAATTAGTACATGGGAAAAACGGGAACTGAGAAGGTAGAAAACATGTTGTGCTAATGACTAAGTAATTTACTATGTGAATTCTTGTAACCAATCTGATCTGTGAATGAACTGCATGGACAGTGCGTGAACAGAGACTGTAAGCCAATCATATAGCTGCCGCTAGCGCGTGCTCTTATTGCCTGTCTATATCTACTCTGTGTAAACTGGAATAAAGGGAGAACGATCATACTCATATTGAGACTCCATCGTTACTCCGGGTCCGTCTCCCACTCCAACAAAGTGGTCCAGAGAGGAGCTGTCTTACCTGTCACTCTGCTTGAGCTGGTCGTCTACTTCTCCTCTCCCATTTCAGCATATGCAGGTGGATAATTTAATGGGGAGTACGACATGATCGCATCTTCCTGGATCAAGGAGTTGCTGTGCTCTACCCTTGGCACTTGGCTTGCTAACCTTGGAGACACAGAAATAAGTTCTTTGACAGACACATGTCAGCACAAACTTCAGAAAGTTAGTTGTCAAGGCAAGTCCACTTCTAACCTTGAGAAACACAGCTAACTCTTAGTTTGAGCTCAGTCACACCATCCGAGATATGAAAGGGAAGGGACCAGCGCGGTGGTTTGAAGAGGAGCTCACGTTATAGCTAAGGCAAAAAGTTAAAACATTGCCTGGAGGGGGACAGTGAGACTTTATGCCATGACTAAAATGGATGAAGTTTGTAATCAGCTAGAACTGGATTTATAAACTAGTTTTCTTGGTGTCTCTCTTTTACCCCAAAAGAAGCCTTGAGTTCTGAGGAAAAAAGGAGAAATATCACCAGTCAGCTTTTTCCAGAGAACAGATGTCCTAGCTATGATATATACAAACTTTTCCAAGGATAACAGGCCGATACAGAAATCAAAATCAAACAGAAAATCTCAGTTCAAAGGGGATTTCGATTTAATATCTGATTGAAACTTCCTTGCCTAAAGAGAGGATTTTCAGGACTATATAGCAATGATATTTTTAAAAAAGCTAAATTGCCTTCTGATTTATTAAGCAATTTTTAATAGCATGTGTCACCACAAAACTCCTGTTGAAAACCTTCCATATTGTTTCTTACAAGTCTCTTTAGTTCTTGTTCTCCAGGGTCTGTTATTTCAGTACATCACCCTGTGAAATTCAATACTGTGCTATTTCAGATCTTAATGGAAGTCAGGTATGTCTGATCAAAACCAAATTTACGCATACAATGTTTTCCAGCTAAAATTCAGCTTTGTCCAGCATAGATAAAACTAAAATTTAAAATAGGATAAAAAAAAAAAAAGATTATTTTTATGTTGCAGGAGGGGAGAAGGCAGTCAGTCAGAGCAGGTCTTTTAAAATTTTGGTTTATCCCATTCATTTATCTCACGCTTTGCCTTCCCCTTTGTTTTCTTTTAATAATGATGTTGATTTACCCGTAGGAGAGTGAAACCCTCTGCCAGCTTCCTCAGAAGACCTAATTAGCTACTAGAGCCCAGAAGATGGACAGTGGGACAGGCAGCTAATCAGGTAATGTTTTACTCCATATTTATACCAGTATAACTCATCTGAAAGAAAGAAAAGTTGCATCAACATCAGTGTGTGAGGATGAAATCATGCTATAAGACCCTACAGAGAATTTTGAGACCAAATTCTGATTTATTCCAGAAAATCAAATTGTGGGTTTTGTTATGGGGTGCAATCTCAAGCACTTGCCTGACATGTCACCACTTTTCCCAGCGAGGACTTGACTCCTAGAGCTCATCCTCACCTTTACCCTTTAGCACTCCCAGTTGCACAGCTCCCAGTTCCCCAGGCTCTGCCCTACACCTGAGTTTGTACGTCCTGGCACATAACCAATTGCTGCATCGTGCTTTCTTCTCTGGAAGGAATTGGGGGAAAGCTTCTTCCTCAAATATGTGCATAGTTGCCCTGCAGAAATGTCTTGTCAGAGTAATCTTCTTCAATAATGCCTATATTTTAAAATTAGTGGCATGCAGGCATGCAGTGGTTTTTAGCTGACTTCTCAGTGTGAAGAAGTTCAGACACAGCTAAAACTTCATATTTTGACAATATATGAACATAACTCCTATATTTTTCTTGTAGAAAAATTATTTAATTCTGAACTTATTGCTGCAAAACCAAAAAGGATGGAAGGGGGAAGTAAAAAATACCTTCACTGACCTCATGCAAACTTTTTTTCAGTTTATAACATTTTCAGGACTCTCATTTGTTTTGGCACAGTGGGGCAGAGGGGGAAGAGAGAAAGAGAGGCTAACAGCAATTTTACAGAATGGACAAGATAGTCCCCAATCCAACCTACAAATTCGTTAGCCTTCAGATTTTATGTTCTGCAGTTCTTAGGTAAGACATATATATATTGCAAATGACAAAGCAAGACTCATATCTTTTGGTGTAACCTATTGCTATGAATTCTTACTTCTGGAGAACTTTGTGGTGGTCCAAGTATCCCTGTTAACAGATCACAGTGCAAGGTCAGGACCTAAATGGGCTTAAATTTTGGGTAACTATATTCGTAGAAAGAAGCACATGTGTGAACAAGACTGTAACTATTATTTCTGTCTCAGGAAATCATTTAATGCTTTAATGAATTGAACAGACTGTAAATACTCCCTTTTGTAACTGAACTTAAAAATGCCATGCTGGGAGAAATTATAATTTGGGGTATTTAATGACTTTTAAAACATAATAAAATTTTAAATAAAGGCAGTAAGCTTACAATATTTGTCCATATTAAACTGCTGTAGTTAATTGGTATTTCAAACACATAGTAAGTGTACTGTGGACTGATAATCGAGTTCTTAATTCAATAATTATTTTGCTGTTCATATTAATGCGGAACAATGAGTAAATCCGCACAGTACTTTGGTTTATTGTAGATTTGTATTTTTTAAGTGATGTTCCAAAGACCTTTCGTAATTATTTTACCCAGTTAAAAGTGTCAGTTTAATTTTGCACAGGTGTATGTAACTTGTGTCAGCAAATAGTATGGATAATTTATGAGGAAATGACAAATTATAGGAAGCAGAGGAAGTTTCACAAAAAGTTAACTTTGAGAGAAGTGAACTTCTTTTTAATGTTCTTTAGGATCGCTAAAATACATGGAAAAAAGTAATCTAATTTCAGTCATGACTATATTTCAAAGTCTTTTTCTATTTTTCTCATGAACAATTGTAATCAGGTCTGCCAGTGAAGCCACTAAACAAATCAAAGTGGTTACCGAAACAAGTCATAGTGACTACTGACAATAGTAAAAACAATTTGACACTGAAAATCTTCATGGAAATAATGTGCTGTAAACACCAGCTTATGAGTTATCTTGTGCTTTATGCAGTTCCGTAGCTACAAAAACTAGAGCATTATAACTTCGCTATGTAGACTTTGGGTGAAGTACTTCTATTTTAGAGGAAGAAGACAATGAAGGAACTAAAGAAGGAAGCTCTCCTTTCTGAGTTTTGAAGTGCTTTTCTCTGCAACCTGAATAGTCTCTGAAATAGGTTTTGACATATTATTACACATCTAAACTTTAAACTGTAAATCCCCCAATTGCACAACCAAAGTACAATGGTGTAGGTCTAGTGGCTTTAATGGAACAAATCAATTTGCACCTCCACAAACTTGGCCACGTTGTCTTCTCTGCACTTAGCATAGGAAGAACATCCACTATATTTTCTAGCCTACTGCAATAATCCTGGCGTTAATACTTGTCTAGGCTAATGCCTGAGGTAGTGATCATCTACTGCTTGATAAAAAGGGTAATTGCCACAGGTCCTGTTAGAGTCAGAGTTTTATGGGAAGAGAAGACTGTTTCTTCTTTTTACATAATTTGCAGTGGTGCAAATGTTCCCATTTTCCCTGTTGGCACAGTGAGAGAGACTGCAGGAATGGCCCTGGAGTCTGCCAGGCAGGTGGGAGGGAAGGCTAAGTCTCACTGGTGTGGGACTGAAATCTTTATAGACAGACAGAGGCTTCCCAAAATATCATGTCCCTCCTAGTCTATCCCAGCAAAATCATTATCCAATACTGGAATAGTTTGGGTTCAACAGAAACACAGACAAAATAAAGCTAGTAAGGATAATAAGGATATGAAGGGGTAGAGTGGAAGTCTACCCCTTGATTGGAAGAAGTTTGCTGGTATCAGAGGCACAGAAAAATAAATGTCAAGGTTGTTAAGATGCCAAAACTATAGAGCATTTGAAGTTCTCTTAGCTAAGGAAAAAGAAATGGAGGTAGGATACAGCAGATTGTTGAAGGAAATGTGATCTTCACGTTCTGCAGAAATACTTAACTAAGAGAGGGAAAGATGTTTTGCAGCAGAAGTTCATGGGTAGGTGCTGCACGAGAGATGCTTGGCCATTTCTGAGAGACGGAGACTAGCAATTTGGTGGTGACACTGACAGATTCTACAAATGTCCTGAGTTTTCACAGCAAGGGAACATGAAATTAGATGCAGCAGAGACTGCAGTGACCAAACCCGTCAGACTAGTGTCAAAGAAAAAATATGTGCAGGGATAACTGTCAAGTCATAAGTATCTTGCAGGGTTTCTGAAAGTTCTGAGACCCACACCACAGCTGTACCTTCATGGTCTCAGAGAGACCCTTACTGACAGTTCGTGTCCAAGGTCTGTGAAAGTACTGTAAGTTTCTCAGTGTTCCTAGTAGTACATGAATGCATACCATCCACTAATTTGTGGAGGGCACCTGAAGAGGAATAAACAAATCTGACTGTATTTCAGACACTCCTTCATCTCCTAAACAAGATCTTGATGTCGATATGGCTTGCATCATCGGAGAAGTGTATGCAATGGCTCATACCATCAAAACTCAGTATGTTGTTACGGTTACAACACGTTTGGGTTTACAAGACTGGGAAAGAAAAATAAGTCACTGAGAACAACATAGCTAAAGGGAAATTCAATGGTCAAGAAAAAACAATTATAAAAAATCGATAAAATATTCAATAAGAAAAGAAATGAATGAAACGTTGATAGGCAGACTAGGAAAAGATGGTAGGCAAACAGAAAATATGGGAAGTTTGCAAACTATTCCAGCCACAGCTACAGTGAATCAATATGACCCCACTCTCAAACACCTTTGCTGTCCTTAGGAACACATGCAAAATAAGTGAAGCCCAGTACTTTTGTTACAGGTCACATGGACCTTCATCGGAAATATAAAATAATCTTAACAATACTGACAGTAAGGAGAAATCAGATATTTAGGATGAAGAAAGAATGTAGAAGAGAGAAGAGGGAATTATTGGCAACCTGAGGCATTAGGCAAATGTAAAATATTTGCAGATACATTAAAAAAAAAGTATTGAAAAGAATTTGGAAACACTGCTGCTAGTCTGGAAATGAGTATGGGAAACAGAACCCAGTCCAGAAGAAGAAGGAAGTAAAACTCTCTGGAGGTTATAGGTAGCCCTAAAAATCTGCCTGGGATCACATGTCACCGATCCCATGGGAATCTTTTAATACAAATTATTCTGGGTTTATAGGGGCATCAACAAGATGATTTTATCCCACGCCCTTTTGCATTTACCAGTTGGTTTGATATGGATGTTTTGTGCTATGCATTCTGTAAAGCCAAGCTGTGGATCCCAGGTAGGACTCACCCTAAACATTCATGTTTAGAAAGGCCCTGACATCAGAGGCAGGTGCCTGGACAAACTGAAAATCTCTCCATTCTCTTATGAGGAAGCTGTTCCTTCTAGATCTGCATCCTGGTGCCAAATGTTCCCCAACTTACAACCAGGAATCCCCTCTCTGCTACGAAAGCTAGAAGAGCAGATCCTCTCCCTTTCTTTGGTAACTGTGTTAAAGAAGAGTCAGTGATGAAATAGGAACTAAATTTGCACACTTATTACTATGCTTAGAGGTCTGCTGTCGTCTTATAGCCGCCTTCTGATCACAGCAGGAAGATCAATAGATTACTCAAAACGGCCAAGCCCATCAGTCTTGTGATCTGTGCCTCAAACCCAAGATTTATGAAAGTCCAGGTGATCTCAGATGTCCTCATCAGTCTAAGAATAACCTTGAGACTTGTTGACAAATTTGTTTGCATAAATTCAGGGCATATAATGGTGTGAGATGTGGATTGGTTATAGGTCTGTACAGCAAAGAACCTAACGACTTATTTCTCACCACTCTGCTACATTACATATGCCCTACCTGCCATTAGCCTTCTGTGTTGTACCCTTATTTATAAAATTTAAAAATTTTAGGCTGAGCTACGATCAGACAGGAATACTTGCATATTTGAAGAAATGCTAATAAATTATAATAAAAAGCCTGCATACATACTTTTAGCAGACAAAAGAATGATCTTCCCAGCTAATAAATCCAAAGCCACTGTATATAAAGATATCTCTAATTCAGGAAATGAAAGTTACCACAGTAATTATATGACCTTTGACATTCTTGAAAATATTCTTCCAAAGCAAAAAGTCCTGCCTATCTCTGATAAAACACTCTTAATTCCTCCCAACTATGTCAGAACTGAACCCTGTATACCTAAATAATTTTGTAGAGTTTGTCTAGTGCTATGCTGTCATTTCTAGATGTGCCAAATGGAGTCATGTTTGCTTAAGTGATGGAGCTTCACAATGCAATATCGACCAGGTTATGACCCTTCACCCAGTAAGACTTACCATATAAAGGACTAAGAAAGCACAGAAGCTATTCTTGTGTTGCCGTAAGAGAAGCCTTTCAGCCCACCTCTAACAAAAGCCTATCACGTTGTGAGACCAGAAGCTGCACCAGCAAATTCTGAATACCTGATAAGCTTATTGGTGGGCATAATATACTTAAATTTATACACTTACAGAATTCTATTATAGTAGATTACAACTCTATCAGGCAACCATATGGTAATTAAAACATCCCTTGCTTAAATAACTTTAGTTTATTGGAGGCACATTAACTGCCAGTGCATTGAACTGTGAAAAACAGGTAACTTCATATTCTGAAATTGCAGTGTTTGACTTTTTTATAGGTACTAATGGGGGGTTATGTTTTAATTTCAGTTTTAATGCTATGCAATTAAAAAATATTTTCATATAGTTAATCCAAAGTGTTCTTCATATGTTTTCAATCTCAGACATATGAAATGACAAGAACAGGATTTTATCTTAAGTCTGTATTTCCGTTTCCACATAGCATTGATTTATGGATCTTCGCCTACTGCTTCTTCAGGTTTGCTGTTAAAACTAATACTAAACATCAAAATAAAATTGGCTGTGGCTGGCAGCAATTGATATGCCTTTCAAATATTGAGAAAGAAGAATGGAATCTTAAGTTTTATCCTCTTAAGCTTTTCTTTAGTAGAGCAAATAAGCACTCTGCTAGCAGTTATTTCTGACATTGTAGATGCTAGGTTCGTTCGACTGAAGCTCCAGAATAAAACTGTATGCTTGTTACATTAAACTAACTTGAGCAGGAAAACCACTTACACCCCACATTCAAAATGCAAGATTGTTTTTACTGGACTGTTCACTTTTCTTTTTCTTTTCACCATTTATTTCTTCGACAAGAAGTGTCTGGTAGCCATTTACGTACACCCAAAGTATTGCATAGGTAGTATATAATATATTTCTTTGCTTTTTCAGGTGAAGGCAGCCAGTACCCTTTAAATTCAAAGTCAAAATATTTTCTAAATTGGCCAGGGACAATTTTCAGCTTAGCTAGCTTTATGATCTGAGAAATTTAAAGGAAACTTTAAGTATGACTTTAGCTGGGGATGAAGTTAGGCCATTATGCTTTCAGGCACAATTAGGCTTTCTTGGACTCTTTCCTTAGGATGCACATAAAGTCTTCCTGGAGGATAAATTTCTTATTTGACCTTCTGTTTCCCATTTGCACTGCATGGTAGGCTTATGCAGTGGCTTGAAAGACTTTCAATGAGAAAGCAGTAAAAGACAGTAACAAACTTGTTTGTGGGTCCTTCTGATGCTTCTGAATATGTGGTTTGATTGTCTGTATGTACCATCACTTACTTGGAAGAGAAATAAAGCATGCTCATTCAGTGGGAGCTCCAGGAGACGATGTCCCAGGGGAGGTCAAAATACCTGCTGCAGTTTTGATATGAAGGAAAATAAGATTAATCTATTACTGTGTTTTGTGCTAAGGGTGTGGGAAAGGTCTTTAGACATGCTTCTTCTGTCACCCTCACTGTAGATGTCAGAGCTGATAGCTCTTGCTCCTTTTCCCTTCCTTGCAGATACCTTCAGGCCTGATATCTCAGGAGTGATGTCTGCAGTGAGCAAAGTTCCACTCACCCTTATGCAAGTTAAACCATGAGCACTATCAGACCTTCCTCGTTGTGTTCAGCTACTTAATTTATTTGAGCTGTTGCTGGGATGTATGTATGTTTTCAGAAACTTGAGTCAAAACAGAATACGCTTTTCTACTTTTAAATTAGGGATACAATCTTAATTATTACCAATATCTTTTAGCTTCACTCCTGCTAGCCAGAATTCTGTGGTTTTTTTCTGTCCTTTAGTAACCTTAGACCTTATGTTGACATATTGAAACACTTTGTTTTGTGGCACTATTTATAAAATAGGATGCTCAATCAGAGAGGTTCTTTTCAGAGCATTCTGAATAATCCCAAGCTTAGGATGGAAGAATAATTCAAACCATTCAATTGAAAAGCTTTTCAATGTGGAGCTTTCAGTGTCTGTGCAATAATAGAACATTCTAAAAAGATGTAGATTATTTTAGAGGTGAAGGTCTGCATCTTCAAAAGATCCATCAACAGAATTAGGTGCTGAACTCCTTTGAAGCTCCTTTCAAATTTCCAGCTTAATTTTGTTTACTCCTGTGGAGTCAGCCATCTGAGTACAAAAGGAATATAAAATCAGGAGGACTCACCCTTTCCAAAATGTGTATTCATGGCAGACAGTCTGGAAGGAGTTCAGAGGGTTTTATCATCCCTTTCATCCTAGGGTGCTCCTTTTTCTCCATGGATGTTTTAATGGGTCACAGCTTAATGACTGTTTCCTGCGTCAACATTATAAAAAGAGGTTCAGTAGCATTAAGGTGTCGGCAAGCAAGACAATCCAAAGGTATGGAGGACAGTGATGCAAAATGTGGGGTTTCTATTCCTGCATTTTTATTGACATGTTCTTGCTGTAACAGAAGCAGAGAGAAAAAGACGCACAGTCTTGCCTCTTAGCTCAGAATGTGGGCTGGTGTCGGACAAAAAAAATCCAGCCAAGGAAAAGTGTTCAGAAGTTTTCCAGATTTCAACAACACAGTAGGGAAATGAAAAATCCTACAAACACCAGAACCCGTGTCCCTCATTGCTGAAGGAGATTCTTCTACTACAAAAATTCATCCTTGTGTTAAGTTGCCATGAAAATTTCAGGCACTATCCTTTAGATCTTCTATACTTTAAAATCTCAACCGTTTTTTTACTATTTTAGAGTATCACGCTGAGTGCTTTATTAGCAGATTGAATACCTTGGAGTATGAATGTTGTCACAAATGGAGACTTTTCTGAAAAGCAGGAGAATTTCCAGAAGCCTCTGAGATGCACAGCATGTGGTGCACAGTATGTAACTCCGGACCCAGGCAGTAAACTGGCAATGTTAGTTTATTTTTGACAGACATTTTAATACAAAGCAACAAAGGCTCTTAGCATCTAGCCAACAATGGCTTACATCCTTAACTCCTGTGCAATAGAAGTTAGATCCTAGTTACAATGTGCAGAAAAGTACAGTGTATTATTCATTACAAAAGGACAGATTTTTGTTCGGCTACCTTTTAGGCTAATTGGACAGTCAGAATAGATATTTGCCTGGATTCTGAAACAGCATAAGAAGCTAATATTTTACAGTACTGATATGGTAGCAAGTATTTTCACCATCTGGATACTTGCCTATACATGAAGCTAGATTTTAAAAAAAAAAGGTGGAAAAGGATGAATCTTAAGTACTTGACCAAAAGACAACAAATTCCATTTTACTTCTTAATGGAAGCAGTCAACCAGGGCTTACGCAATAGAATAGGTCAGTTAACTACAGACAGGAGGTAAGAGAATCCTGCTTAGAGAATTTGTCCGCCTTCAGCCATTCTAATGACCCCCAAAAAAACCTTCAGTGACAGGAAAAAGATATTAATTAGAAGGGTATAGAGGCACACTGTCCAATTGACTCTGTTTAACTCTTCTCGTCTTAAAATAGACAGAGATTAGAGACATCTTTATGTGACACATTAAGAAAATGCAGTATACAGTTCATTAAAATCAGTACTCTCTGACGATACTGAAAAAGTGAGAAGGCAGGAATACTGAATGACTACGATGCTAAAATCACTCCATGCCAAAACAGCATCTCAAGTTTTTAGTGTCTGTACTTCATTCTTACTTATTCAGGCACTAACCGTCTAATTTCTCTTATCTATCACTTCTCTCTCCCCTCACTGCATTGCAAAGTTTGATCTCCCTATGATGTTATGAACCTGCTGTCTCACCTGCAAGACGATCTAGCCTTAGCAACTTATTGGCAACAGATTCTGGATATATTTGTAACACCCAGGAAGTCCTCCCCTCCTCATGTACTCAAGTAGCTGAGATCTGGGGACTGTGTATTTACATTATTCATAACCTTGATAAGCTGCTCTGCATTTTACTGCTGTTTTCGTTCAAATGCCTCTCTCAAACATCCACCACTAAAGAAATAAGTCTGCTTAACTTTTTTTTCCCCTGAATAAAAAACTGAAGATTTTTAAAAATTATGTTCATTTATATCTCTGATTATATTTTCTTCTGTACAGAATGTCCTAAATAACGAAATTTAAAGCTGAATTTTCCTGATTTGCAAAGTAGGCCAGCTTGAGACATTACACATTAGAAAACGTGCTTTGAATCATTGGCTTTTGTCTTTCATTGCCACCTCTGAACATTTTGAGAAAGAACTAGAAATGTACAGCCATGTTTCATTTATGGCAATCGATTTTAAAATGGTCTCACAAGCATAACTGCCTGCTTTTGTCGTAATTCAACAGATTGCAACAACTGACTTAATTTCTCCCAAAATGGACGTCTCTGTCCCTCTTTATTATAGCTGAGAGGGAAAGTCAATGATGCTCAAGAATCGGTCAGTGATCCAACCACCCATTGCCAGGTGTGCTGTGAACACATGCAAGTACACTCACTAACGTAGATTGCCAGCATGTTTTTCAGTGGTTTGCTTTTGTGCTGCCCTCTTTGCTAACAAAAAAGGCTGGTTGTGCAAAGATCTTCACTCCCTGACAAACAATTAAACCCCCTCAACCCAGTAGCTGGTGGGAAATTTTAGATGATAATTTCTTTAGCAGCAGAGAAAAGCAGGAGAAACTGGTACTGAGTTTTGGTTGGGATTTTTTTTTCATATATTTTCCAGAAAAAATAGTATTCTTGTTCACAATTGGAAGTGAAAAATTGCTTCAAACCATTAAAAGGTACAATTAAGGCATTAAGAAACTACATTTTGCCTGAGTGCTTCCTCGGGCTACTCACAAGTAAATACTGCTGAACAGAGAGAACACGTGGAACTGCTACAGATAGCAGCATCAATGTGATCATGGAGCAGAGGCTGAGTGTGCTTGCTACAGAGAGGGCGACACTGAAAGCTACACTGAGGGCATGGATTTGCCGAAATCCAGTAAGTTTTGGAAGGTTGGTGTCCAGCAACTTGATTCAGTTTGGTCTGATTAGTTTATTTTGAATTTTGGCGGTCACTGTTCCAATTCAGTTCACTACCTGGTTACTCTCCAACTCCAATGTGAAAATGATTGAGAGAGGGATTTAAATTTAGTGGTTAGTTTGTGATTTAGTGGATTCAACACAATTAACTGTGAGGGAAGCAGAAAAAGGCAGCTGAATAAGTAAACTGAAAGAGTGAAAAGTTAAATCCTATTGATGTGTTAAGTAACATGACAGAAAGATTGCTTTTCATCTCCAAGTGCAGAACAGCACTTTCTTTTGAAGCTAACATGTGTCATCAGAAAGATTCGCCGTCTCCAGAAGGATATTGAGGAACCTTGATGATCATTTTGAAAGAACAGCTGCTATTCTCGTCCTTGAAATGTAGCCACTGTGGGTACTTAATGACTGTTCAGTTTCTCTTCAACACCACCTTCACAGGAGCAGTTTTTATTCATAAAAATTGCCACAGAAAAAGCATGGAGTAAGGACACAACAACAACATCGTCAACATCCACAAGAACAACAACAATGTATGGTTTTAAACATGATAGGAAAGTTGCTACTTCTTATACCACCACCACCTTCAACGTACTGGAAGAGAGCACTAAGAAGAAAACACCAAAGTGTTGTCTCCCTAAACACACTTCTCCTAGACAACCACAACTCTGGTGAACCACTAGCTGTTGCAAATAGAAAATTAAATGTGAGATGAATACTTTTCCTTCTCAAACCCTATGACTGACATAAAAAATACGTGTTTCCTTTAGGGAGGTATATATATAGGGAGGTATATTCATAGCTCTTTACCCTGTGTTGAAGCTAAAATGCCCTTGGGAATATTTCCCGTAAGACCAGGCAATGCTGTAGATGGAAAAACTGAAAGAAATAGTGACAGCTTCCCATGAAAGCTATTACTCTGCCATCCTGCAGAAACCTCTTTTTAGACTCTCTTTGTCTTTGCTGTCTATAGAGAGCTGCCTAACAGGAAAATTCCCACCATCCTCTTTTCCTTATGCATAGTTTGTCTCACCCTAACCAAAAGCTTTGCTTCTGCAAGTGCTTCAGTGGGTGTTTCAGTGGAGTTGTTTATGGACTTAAACTTGTACCTAACATAAGCAGAGCAGGAACCTAATCGTTGCTTATTGCAGTTTGTACATTTTGACATTTCTCCCTGTTGGACTGATTTTTTCCTCTCGGGAAGATGCAAATTTTGGTCCAGGCTCACTCTATAGAGGGAATAATACTCCTGGCCAACAAATGAGGTGCAGAAAGAACCAGCAAGGGTCTTGGAGGCAGAGGAAAATTGAGGAGCTGCCCTTGTTCAAAGTACTTCTGTTTCACTGCAAGATTATTGAAGGAAATAAAAGTTACTGCAGGATCATGAACGAGGTAAAGACTACAAAAATAGATGTATTCAAGACGCTTCTTGGGGTTGTATTCATATCTTCTCAGTCACCAGAATTTTGGAAAGATCTCTTGCCTTTTTGTCTCCATGTTTTAACACACAGCACGTCAATGCTCTGGTCTTTTTCATATCCCTATAGCAGGGCAACAGAAGCAGTGTTAGGCATTGTTGTGTAGTGCACTCTGCTTTGAAAGCCAGGCAACCCTAGCCTGACCATTCCTGCCAACTGCAGTCCCCAAGAAGCATACACAGAGGGTTTCTGGGTTGAAGCGCTCTCAACCCTGGAGAAGCTGTTCCTCAGAAACAATAACATTTAAACTGTGCAAATGGTGTCTACTCAATTGCCCGCAATCTAGTTTCATCCAGTCAAAGAATTTGTCCGGTCAGATGCACTGCCCTCAAACTCCTCTTGGTTATCACACTCCCGCGATGTGTGCTTAAAAAGCTAAGCGGTTCATTTTTTTGTAAAAGGTGCTAAAACATTCTCCGGCACGAGTGCGAGACTTAAAAGCCCTACAGTTTTCAGCAGTAAATCCTTTTCCTTGAAACTGGCACAACATTGGTCTTGATCTACTTCTCTGACATCATGCAAGTCCTGTATGCCAGTTTCCCATGTAATTTGCATATTATTCTGGAGATCTATTCTGTGAAGTCAGACTAATTTCTTCTGTGTCAAAAATAAGTGTGTTTTAAAAGGCTGTACTGCCAAAAACTGAAGCTATTTTTTTTTAGACAGACAATTCTAGTAAATTCAGTTACATGTCACAGCATCTGGCATTCAGTTTTTATTAAAAATGTGTTTAAAATTACTCATTGTTACCTGGCATTTGTGTGAAATATTGATTCTGATTTTATCTCTCACCAAAAATCAACAATGGCAAGTTTAAGTGTAACTCCTTCAAGAAAGCTTTTCCACTTGCTATTGCAATTCTCCAAAAGCTTTAATTTGAATACAGTAACAGCTAACTAGTATTAAAAAATTAAAACATAAGAAAAAATAATCAAAAGCATTACCTTGTCTGTAAAACCTGTGAGAGATTACACTGATATTGTACATTTCCCTACAAGGAAGGACTTCTATTCCTCTGCCTAATGTTATTGTGTCTTCTCATGCAGTCAGCCCTTGAATAATATGGATGTTGAAGTCAATTAGGCCATACCCTAAGTGGAGTTTGCCAGGAGAAAATAATTTATACAGGCTAACAATCTGACTTAGCATCTTCCTTATATTTATAGTAACAACAGGACCTACTATGTTGCAAACGTTATTCAAAATCTGACTTTGATACAGAGACTAACATGTTTTGATCTAACTGAGGATTCCAAATGCAAAATATTTCAAGTTCAGAATACTGCACAGATGTGCCTTTTTTCTGCAGTCCTAACTAAAGGCTGGTAAAATATTAAACTAATTGTACTGGCCTATAAAGAATTATGTCACCTGTGGCAGGTATACTTTATTCAAATAATGAATAAAATTAATCCAACTTGGTAGTGACATTTAAAAATACTTTATTGTGAAGTGTGTCAGAATGCTATTTAAATGAGAGCATGGCAGAAAGCTATGAAGCTGCACACTGGATTTGTGGCATCATTCCTGCAAGAGTGAGACAAGTCCTCCTTCTGTCTTAGTTTGTGTATTTATGGAGTCACACTGGAGACGAGGTGACATATCAGAGTCAAAGAAGTAGCTTCAGACATGATTTGCATTTCGATGAGTGACTTTCCACAAAACACTGTGATGCTAACTACAGCATACAGCGGTTCATATTAGCAACATATGAAGTTTCTGGACTGTAACTAACTTGTGGTTTCAGCAATTATAAATAGGTTATGTGAAATGAGGACATTGTATTATTTATACATGTGCATTGCATATTGCAGTGAAAAAGTAGGAGCAAAGACATCCCTCATTATTAGAGATTCATTATTAGACATTCAGGTTTGCACTGTGGCTTTTTAAAGATACACAAGTGCTCTTCCATAGCATTTTAATACCACTGAGGGGAATAAGGTTGTAGATGTGTAACTGTAAGTACTACTTGTCTCAAATGCCTTGCTTACTTTTGGAAAGCTAAAATGAGTGCCTGGGATCCAAAGAGAGGTCTTGTGATTTGCTGGAGAGCTGTAAGGGATTCTATGATCTCTGGGTTTCAGTGATTTAATATTTGAACATAGTATGTTTTTTCCATCCGGCCTCTGTGGTGTTAAAATGTAATCTCCATTCACTACCATATATTCCTGGAGGCTGCTCGCACCAAAGAATGAGTCAGGTCAGAGCTCAAAACCATACCTGTCATTTCTGTCTGGCTGGCACTGCAGACCTGGCATTCAAAGAGAAGGTGTGTAGCAAAATCTGGGGCACATATCAACAAAGAAACCTGCAAGAATCTGTCTGTTGCTGAGAGTTTTTCCCCATTTGCAAATTTAACTAGGGTGAAGTTGCACCTTTGTTCTCAATTACCCACCAGGCGCTACAGAACTTAAAATGCTACGGAAACTTTTTGTAATTACTCCAACAATCATTTGTCAACTTAATGAAGTGAGGCCCAAATACATGTGACTTTCTGTTCCCTTGAGGTATATGAGAATTACAACATCAAATAGGGTAAAAATTCAGAAGCAGCCTATGCAGTTAGTCTCATACTTAGTAGAAGACGGTCACTTCATTTGTGGACTTGTGGAAGACTCATCTTCCCTGCTGATCCAGATGAGTTGCTGAGTTTGTTAAACATGGGAAAGGAGGAAAACTAGGGCTTGTGATCTCAATTTGCAATATAAATGAGACTTGAATACCCTCAAAACACAGTAAATACTGGTCAAGATTACAGGGGGAGACTTCCCATAGTATAGAAGGAGCCTACAGTGTTGTAGCACCAGATCATGAATCTTCTTCATAGTTAGTCTTAAGTTATTCATTTTGCAGGTAGGCTGGCTTCAGAGAAAGGCTGGCATCCAGCAGCAGTTCCAGTTCCCTGCAGTCAGAGCTCACATTTTATTTTACAGAGAAAAGAACTGCAATAACACGCTACTTTCCAGGCATCATCAGGTAAATCTGAAAGCTGAGTTCAAAACTGCATGCACACTAAAAAGCCCTCTCCTTGGGGAAATCCTTGGGGATAGACCCAGATACATGTAGGATATGGCCTGACAAGAATGTATTGGTCAGTGCTGACCTAGGCACCAGCCTGTCACAAAAATATTAACTCATTTCTATTACTTGTTAAGAAATTTATTTACTTTGCCTCTGGTCACAGCAATACTCGTCATGATATAAAATATAAAAAGTCAATTGTTTTGCTTTTTGAATCTGGTAAAGTTATAGATTGTCAGGTAGATACGCAGCTTGGAAGTCAGTAAACACACACATAGTGAACAAACTGACACTACTTTGGCAATAAGCCAGATTTACTGCCTGTTTTTCTTTAAAATGTATGTCTTTCAAACCATTATTTAAAGCAAGTTGGATTTAGAGGTCAAAATACTTACTGAGTGGGGGTGAATCAGGAACACAGCACATTTTGTCTTTCTGTGATGGCCCATTTATCTAGCAGAAGTCAAGGTGCTCATTTTTTCATTTCAAAACTATTGCTAGTAAACACTACCAAACACTCCAAATCCTCCTACCTCAAGGCTTATTATTTTTTATATTCTCTGTAATATATTTTCAGTCAAATGAATTAATTTACATTAAGTAATGCTAGGTATGTATTTTGAAACATATGAATATGATAGAGCCTTTGGTGACACATATTAGAGTGCTCTTAGCCGGGACTAAAGCAAAACAAAATGCAACTCGGAGGAAGGTATTCCTGCCTGTTCATATATATGGCAAATAAGATATCACCTTCTTCTGCATATTTGCTGTAGCTCTTCCTTCCTCCCTCCTTTACAAATTACTGTTAAACACAAAAGGTGACACTGAATTAATGCTGCTTTGTAGCTCCACTTAGGTGCGTAGAATATGCAAAATATCTCTTTGCAGAAGTCACAGTCAACATAGTCATCCTCCTTTGGAAAAAGCTTTCCCTTGTAGGTCTTTATGAGTGTCCAGGTCTATTTTCTATTAGGATTCTCCCTCTGTTTGTACAGGACTCCCTGCTGGATCAGAGCTCTGCAGAAGGGCTCTGTTTCTAAGTTCTTGGAAAGCGTGTGGGGAAGTTGAATGACTCAATTCTTCCACAGAAGTGAGAACTTGAATATAATAGTTATTACCTTATTACCAGTAGTTGTTTCATGGACCAATGGTATGTATCAGACTCCTTATGTGGGACATTCTGTACGGGCTAGCACTTTTAGCTTCAAATGAGACAAAATTCAGTTTTAATATTTACTCCTAAAGCTAGGGTACTAAATATAGAAAACTTCACTAAACATCTCTTGAAACAACATCTGTCATGTTTTGTACAGTTGTAATCATCTGTGTAGAGCTTCTGCTCCTGCCAGTGGTAAGTAACATAATCACAGAATGCAGTAGCCACTTCTTATTTGGCAACAGATTATTGACTGAAGTATTTCAGGTCAAAATGAAGCATGCAAAAAACTATCAATATATTAACTGTATTTTCCTTCAGTAGCTGAATCACAGGCTGTTACTTATCCTGCCTGCTAAACCTTCCAAACTCAGTGAAGTTCCTCGTGTTTGGAGATAGTAAAAAATCTGTTCTTCATCAACTACTTTTTATATGGAATTTTTAGTAATAGTCCTTCTAATTCTCATTCCAACCTAAAAAAAAAAAATAAAAAAATAAAAATTGTAACTCTATATGGATCCTCAAATTTCTGAATCATAACAGTAGTAATAAAATTTTATTTTACCTTACTTTAATACTTTCATATGACATACCTGTTGTCAGTTTATCAATGGATTGTATGATTAATGCAATAACTAGACTGCGTAACTTAGGTGAAACACTGAACTTTCCTCTAGTTATCAATACTGGGTCAGTAAAATATCTCTATATTCATCTTTCTTCCAAATTTCATGAGTAGCTGTTGGCATAGCTTTATGCTGAAGCTCAGCTGTTTTGAAAGACTATGAATTTCCAAATACAAGTTACTCTCAATGGAAACCTGACTAGTGCAGGTACCTAACTTGCACAGGTTCCGAAAGAAGAATGAACTGTTAAACCTCATCACAATACTGTCTAAATCCAGAAAGATGGTTCTGATAACAGTACAGACTTTATGGTACCAAGATCTTATTGCAGCTTTTAGTTGTTGAAAAGTAGAACAATCTCATGATATAATATTATAGCTATTAAATGAGCTCATCACAGCACTGGGAAATCCAAACCATTTCATTTTAGTCTGCAGGATCTGTCTTTCCCTGGAAGAACAGAGTTTCTATGCCTGGTGCATCTCTGAGAGGATCCACCAGGATCCACCCACCAACAGTTCCACCTTTCAAGTGATTCTTCCCATGCAAAGAGATCTTATAGCTGTTTAGTGGATTCTCGCATGAGTCACCTAATTTTATATCAGGACATCAGAAATACAGAATTCACTGTTCATCTCAGGAATGGTTAAGTGGATTTGACTAATAATAGAACAGGCTTTTTTGATTTAGGACTAATGAATGATGAGTATAAGATACACGTAAAGATGTATTGTATCTCCTGATATATTTTGCTGCTGTAATAAATCTAAATACTTATTTTCCAGGACACTAAGTATTTCATCTTTAGCAAGACGTCTAATGCACTTGTCATCATTGATACGGCTTTGTAAGTTTTCTATAACCTGGTTAAATAGAAGACATCTCTATTCTTGTCTGCTGAGAGACTGCAATGAATCCACAGGAATATTTTAGCACTGGTTTTATTTATAGTGAGATACGACTGCATCTCATGTTGGCATAAATTCATTTTGTACATGTGTATGTGATTATCCAGAAGTTGAAATAAGAAATTATAATAAACCTCTAAGCTGATTTGTATAGTCTACCTAAATAGTTGATTTAATATCGCATTCATATATGTTTGATAAAAAAAGTAATTGTGGACATAATTGCCAAGACACTAGTATTTATGCATGTATGCTTTTTTTCTGTATCAAGCACCATCAAATATATTTTTTCCTTAAATTTTCAAAAACATTTGATAATTTTGTTTACTCTTATGATAGTGAGGAATAATGAACTGTTGTGTGGGAAAGCACCCAGAATTGGTGATGCTTTTAAAAACTTACACTTTTACTATGGTACAAACTTGACCAAAGTGCTAAAAGACAATATGAACACTAGCTCTGAATTATTCCCAGAATTTCAAATTCATAATAACACAATTAACCTTCAGTTACTACCTCTAATATAGTCTGTTTTCAAGTTTGTTCTTGCTGTCACAGTACTGACAGGTACAAGACCTAATCTGTAGACCAATTTTTGAGGCCATTTTAAAGGAAGAACAGAAAAGATAAGAACTGAATCAGCAGAAATGGCTGATTGCGCTCCATTCCCTCTTTTTCTTCATATTCCTGCATGTAAGGGGGTGGACACTGGCTAATGAAGTCAAAAAGCTTGGAGGATGGATAAGGCGTTCTGATGGAGTGGCAGCTTGTTCAGCACATTAGCAGCTCGTCTTCTCAGGAACATATTTTCTGGAAACTCAGATCCCTACACACTATGGATTTGCCTGCTCTTTTTATTTTCGTCAGTGTTCTTGCTCCTCTAAATCTGGCAACATCGAACATTTGGTTTGCAGCTGACTGTTTCTCTTTGCGAGCCTTTACTCCAGGTTATCTGTTCCACCACTCCTACTGGGAAAAAATGTACAGTCTAAGTGTAGCACACATACTGCATTTTCAATTAACTGAAAGCATGTGCTTTTTATATGTAGTTCCAGAGGAACTGAAAAGTCCTGTATTTCCCTGGAGCTCACATTACAAATGTTCTGGTTCAACTTTGTCTTACTTCTTCGAGGCAAATCCTCTCTGAGTCATTTGTTTACAAACATCATGAAATTATTAATGTCACTGAAACCATGGATTACTGTGGCTAACTTGTGTGAACACTTTCCACTAAACCCATGTGGAACTGAATCTGACATGAATATGTATGAAGAAGCTAAAAATTTGTGTTAAAACAACAAAAAAAAAATAAAAAAATGATGTATCTTCCCTTATTTAGAAGAATAAAACTTTGAAGAATTTCTTAGAAGGTTTCACATTTATTAAAGCCAGATAATGCAGGTATTCCAGACAGGAGACAACGTCAATATTCACTCACCACCTTTTACAAAGATGTATTTCTGTTCTCTATACTCATCTGCTTTAACTGCAGGTCTCCTTTGCATTTCTAGACCTTCCAGATTCCTTAACAAGGAAGCTAAGGCTCATAAATTACCTTTATTGAGAGGAACAAAGCAGCTGTCAAGCTGCTCTATCTTGAATGCTGGTGGGATCAATCTGTCAGAGTCATGTTATCAGGTGTATAAGGATGGTGAAATAGTACGTTTACATAGAGCAGGCAAGCTAAAGTTCCACCATAAATCTCAGTTCTGTCATTTTTCAGCTTCTAAGCATTAGACTTTGCAATGCTGTGTTCTCTTTAACAGTGTTTTGTGTGTCATTTCCTGTTTCTTTTTTAAAAAGAAAACTGAAAAAAATGCTAGAAATTTCATGAAAATTTTATGATCATATTGAAGGCCATCTGTTGTCTGTAGATGCCTGCCAGCTGAGCTGCTACCATAACTGAAATCAGTGGTAGGTTATTCTCTGCCACTGAAGAAGCAAGCACTTTCCTCACAGATTTTACTGGAGGGAACTGGGACTCCTCAATGTCTGAGTTTGCTCATCCTGTTGTCATTTTATTCCTGCTCCAGCATGTTGTTCCACTTGTTTTGCTGAGCCTGCTCTCCTCCTCATATCCAATTTCTTCTAGAAAAAAGAAAAAAAAAAAATCACTCTGTAAAGTCAGACTCTTGCCTGGTTCTCTTTCTGTTTCTCCTACCACCACATTTGCCTACTTCTGTGCATTCTCTTCAATTCTGTCTCTGCCCGGTCTTATCCCTTCCCTGCTCTTGTCCTCAGCCTGTTTCTTTTTGCCTTATTCTGGTATTTCCAATGTCTCGTTCCTACTTGTATTGCTTACCTCATTTTGTCTTTTCCAGTCTCCAGCTATCCTTCCTGCCCTTGGGGACAGCCCTGGAGCAAGCCACCCTGTTTCTCCTAGCTTGGTGTTTAGGGACATGGTTTAGTGGTGGACTTCGCAGTGTTACATTTACACTTGGAGTCCATGCTCTGGTTTTGGTTGTTGTTTGTTTTCCCCAATATATATACAGTTTAAAAAAGTCTTGTAACGAGGTATCTTGGGCAGACTTACTAAGGAAAGGTGGCACCTGGAGGACCTATATTGTGAGTTATCTGGACACTTTGTGTTCCTCCAGTGGTACTGAGCAACTACAAAGCTGTATTTGTGTAAGTGAGGTAATGATAATGGACCTATGAGTAAGTTCACCATGTTCTGATTGGTTACGGATACTTTACTAAGAGCAGTTGCTTTTCCATAGTCTTGTGTGCAGCTTCGATAATGGAACAGAAAGGAAACCATGGCAAAAGAACATCTTTATGAAAAGTTTCAAGCCACCAGACTTTACTGGGCGTGACATGACATGACATGACATGACATGACGTGACGTGACGTGACGTGACATGACATAATGTAACATAAGCTGCCAGACTTTACTGAACAAATTTTACTGGAGATAACAAAACTGTACTGCATATCTCAGGCAAATGAGTATATCTCAATGGCTGGACCATATAAAGTTTGGTGCTGTAATTAAGACCTGGTCTCAATGGGGCTGCTCCTGTAGGCTTAAAAGAGAAGCTAAATATACTCTTTACTGCCAGGATTCTTTGTTTAGTGCCATTTCTAAAACAGGCCGTAGTGGGGATAGCAGGAAACGCAGCTGACACTCAAGATTGAGTGGTGGCTTCCCTCAGAAGTCTTTGGAAAAAATAATAGTGACTGTGGAACTGTGTGTGTTTGTATATTTGACTATTAGATAAATTTTAAACTATGTAAACACCTAAAAGTCCTTGTACTTACCAAAAGTATGATTCATTAGAGCACATATACTAAAGGTATTTTCTATAGTACTTTTAATCGCTAATTAACATAAAGGCATTCAGAATCAAATAAAAAAGCATTAAATTCATCATCATAACTCCACTGATGTATTTAGGTCCTAAACTGAATTTTGTCTTTTTTTTTTCCTCCCCCCCTAAATTTCTAGTCTCTCTTCCTATGCAATAGCTGCACGTACCAACTCACAATAATAGCAGCCCTGATGCTGATGGGACAAAATTACAAGTTGAATAACTAAAACAAATGACACTTTTGCATAAAGCAGGGCAGTCATTATTGTAATTATCAGGTCATTTCTTTACTGCCTGATGAAAAGAGAGTGATTACTAGGCATCTTTGTACATGCTTGCTGATCATTAATGTTTTGTCTGCTAGCTGCCACCATTACTCTTTTCATCATTCACTTAAAAATAATGAGTTCACATAACTCAGCTCGTCAACCACAAAGTGCAAATAATAAAAGGGTCATATTTTTTCAAACAATACAAGTGCTGAGTATTTCAGCTCAATAATTAAGCAAATACCTACAAATAATGCATCTTTGACTCTGTGTATGTACATATATACATGTATGTATATACATATTTGTGTGGGTTTCTATACAGGACTTTTCTCATTTTGAAAAAAATTTGGTCAGGTCCATATTCCCCTTTGGAGAAAGTATTTTGTTCAGAAAAAGCCTTGGGGAATCGAGTATCTGTCTCAAGTAAATTGTAGATATTCTAACCTAAAAATAAGTTTATCCTGACTGTTGCTTTGGCTTTTAGCACACAAATAGAAGGATTATATATCCTATTCATTATACAAATAGTAAAGTACTGAAATACTAAATATCTCTTCGGTCCTTGCATTTAATTCATCGACATTCTGGTGGAGGGATGTGGAAGGGATGCCACCATTCTGTGTTGCCGTCCCCTGGAGACAAGTACAGGCCGATGTCTGTAGTGGGGTGGGAGCTGCCCTCAGGTGCTCTAGCTCCGAGCTGCCCCAGGACCTGGCAGCTAAACCCACAGCAGGGAGAATCCCCTTAAACTCTGGCCAAGGTACATGGAAGCTGGGACATTTTTGGGGATGGAATAATCAGATGTTGCTAGGCTTTGAACTCCAGTTTGTATTAATGGGAAAACATTCATTTAAATGTCCCACCAAAGCTTGGAAACAGAGGTACCTTTAACATAGGTGTTAGCAAGCCAATAACCAAATATTTTCTTACACCATGTTGAGCTATTTTGATTTTTTTTCAATATTTGAAGCTATGAGAAATTTACACAGCCAGCAAGTAGATTTCTCTCTGCTGACTTCCATGGACTTTATATCAGGGGCTGTTCAGTTAATTTAAGGGGTCACATTCTTTTCTTTTCGTTTTAGATGGTGATGCTACTTTCACTTCCTTCTATGGGGCAACAAACGGGTAGGAAATTCATATTTGTGAAAGTTCAAATATTGCCCATTCAGCATATTGAGGTGCACCGAAGTGGCAGATAGCAAACAGGCAACTTGAACTTTAGCTGATTTTGCTTCCTTCTGTACCCCACTCCTTGCCCTCTGTGCTGCCTACATTTCCACACTTCCCAGCTGTGCTTCACTGCTCTGCTTGTGCTGACCCAGAAGTGAGCAGCTCAGATTTATGAATACTCCTGTCTATTGCAAGTGGCATTGACACCTTCCTGTGGCCTGGGTAGTAGAGAAGACACACGGCCAGTTTTGCAAATAGCAGGTACAGTGAAAGGCAGAGCTAATAAAGCCTGCTTGTCTGCTGGATTACAATCTTTTCTCATTATGAGTTCCTCCTTCTTCTGTCATTCCAGAACTTCCTCCACATCTCCCAGAAGTGTATCTTCTTTATCAGCTACAGAAAAGTGATGTTGCAGTTGAGTGGAAAAAAATCCTACTAATCAGAGTAATTTCTAATACTTCAATTTAGTAAAAAAAATTTAAAACCTCATTTGGTGATGTTTGAGCAACCTGTTATTAAATTCTGCTTAGTAAAAGCAGCATAAGTAGTTACAATGACCTTTAGGCCTGAGAGTTTATTTCAGATGCACTGTGAGGCAACTTGACAGCAAGATGCACTGCTTTAAAGCTTATTAGATTTAGAGCAGAGTTAAATAACTTTTCTAACACTGAAAGTCAGGATCAAACACTGAATTGTTTTTGTACATATATAACTCTACTTGCACAAAACTGTATGTTGAAGCATCTTTGAAATTTTGATTTTATGCTTGTTTTCAGATATTTTAACTGCTATTGTGGGACCATCCTCTAGGGCTAAACCACAGAAAAGAAATAATGCTTAATACACGTAATACATGGGAGTAAACGCTGATTCAATTCATGCTCTGGAGCCATGAATTTGCTATTGAAGTTCCTTAAATAAAACTCAATTATATTTCAGACTGGTGACTTCACCCTTCCAATTTCAATCCTCCTCATCTCCTTCCAATTGCTATCTGCCTTATTTCCCTGACCTACAGCACAATAACATTTGTTTTTAATTAGAATGTCTCTTAAGCAGTCAGATGGTAGAAAATCTCAGCTGTCCAGAGAAAAAATGCAACATTTCAAAGTTCAGAGTTTTTACCTGGTTTCAGTACATAATTTCCTCCTGTATCAACGCTGTCCATGGGCTCACTTCTTCCCTGCAGCCCCAGTGGAGCAGCTCATTTGTGCTCGTTCTGCTTGAGATGGTTCTCGTCAGGGATTTGCCTCCAGTCGCTCATCACAGCGGTCCACCTTTCATGTAGTCATGACCTTACAGCACCACCCTTTTCATCTCAAAGAACTCAAACGGTTTTCAGGTAGAACTTTAACTCTTGTTCTACCATAATGAAGTCTACAGGAAAACCAAAGACACACAAGTATGCTATTTTTAACTGATCCCAACAGCATCTCCTCACGTAGGTTTGTAAGTAATCTGGGTGTTTGAATGATCCATAATCCTATGTTAGTAATGTTTCAGTTTTCTAGAAAAGTTAGCAGGAAATTAATGAACTAAAACATCTGGTTAAGTTAAGGTAGAGTTAATTATCTGAGGGCTTCTTTGTGTTCTTGCAGAACATCAGGTTCAGCAGAACTCTAAGAATCACAAAACTTGAAGTTTTAGACTTCCCAACCCATCTCAGATGACAAGGTCAGTTCTGTGAAGCCAAACCCAGCACAGCAAAAAGAGCCTAATTGCTTACAAATACAGGCATTCCTGCTTGCAATTTCCAGCTCTGGCAGGGCCAAGGTTAAGGGAACAGATATGTTCTTAACTCTTCATTTCCTGCTTTTCAAATCTTGAGTTATGCTAAAATCTGTTTTCTGGAAGGGAGATGTCATTGTCCAGCCTTACTTAATTAGTTAGATTTTTTTACCAGTAAGTTGTCAGCTTATAAAACTGCAATTCACTGAAAAATAAAACTGGGGAAAGAGAGAAATAAGTTGAATTAACAATGCGATAAACAGCAAGGAATGTTATACAAACTTGATTATTCATTTTGATATACAATGACATAAAAATATAAGTTCTTATTTTCAGAATTTCTCTCAGGATGCTGAAAAATTCCAGGATATTATTATAGTTTTTCTAGGCTATGGGGTTCGGTCTATTTGTTGTTAGGGAGGTACACTGTACTTGTCTTACTAATAAAAAATTTTCAGTTGAAAAAATAATGTGTTTGGTTTGGATTTGACAGAAGAAATGGAAGTAATTCTGCACTATGCCTTGTGTTCCCCACTGTTCTCTGTAATATTGAGTGGCTTCTGTCTGGTTTTAATTTATTAATTACTACTTATTATTTTTGTACAAATTTATTAATACTGAGATATCTACTGATTCATCTAACACCAAGTTTTTTAATTCTGATGCACTGCAAGAGTGAGTAAATGGCCTTACTTCTGTAGGAACAATCATAGTTTCTCTCTCCTTTTAAGCCAGCTAAGGAGTATAGCTTTATCTAATTCAAACCCCAGGTTGTGACTCTGAAGCATAAATTCTCTTTTCACTTCAGAACTGCTTAACGTGTAATTCCATGCCTCAGTTATGATTTTATTTTTTTTCCTAAATAAATGTTTGGATACAGAACTTATTTGAAGCTGGTTCCCATCAAAACAACTGAGGGGGTATCATGGTTTTATCCCAGATGTCTTTTATTTTCATTTAAGAGAAGCTATCAAGTCTACCGACTGCTGCAGCTGGATAAATTTCATTGTCCTACTCTGGTCTGTGTCCCTGCATGTCCACTGTGACTCTGCATCAACTGTGCCCACCCTGGCAGAGCATCCCAATCAGGTTTACACAAAACTAAAGGACTACAAGCAGGGCTCAGGGGAACTCGATTGATGGAAAATTTTCATGCTGACTCCTTGCAAAGTGAGGCATGTCACCGTATTAGAACAGATGTCCGAGGTTAAAACAAATGTGTGCATTTTGAAACAGCTGAATTGGAAAGCATGCTCTTCTCTTTATCTGCCAGATTAGGAGCTCAGTAGTCAGCACCCCCTCCCATTGCTGATTCTGGCACAAGCTGTAACTTCTCTTACCTTTCTGCTCTCTAGAAGTACCCTGTTGCAATCCCCTGTTTCTCGGGTTGTCCATAACCACAATTCTCTGTCTATTCTTCTTTCTACACAGAAGCACTAAGTGAATTTGAGAGCCTGTTGTGAATTCATGCTTTCTCAGAGCTTTCCAAAAACCTATCCCAGAGATGCTACTTGGAATATCACCATGTGTGCATCCTGTGCACAGCCCTACAGGCATTCCACGAACACCTACTCTCAGCTGCCTTGGGGATACCAGTTTCCCATTACCCTGGGCTGCACACGTCAAGGTTTCTAAAGTGTTTCTGTTAGGTGTATCTCATCTGTGCCTTGCTTCCACTTGAGGCAGAGTCGTCGTGTGCCTGCACCTTCCAGGACCCATACTGCTCCCCCTCTGCCGTCGTGTTTAGACATCTGCCACTCTCAAGTCTGCAGAGAGCGAGGCAGGTGAGACAAGCAGGGGCTGTGAACGCTGCTGTGACAAGTTATCAAGACCAACCCCCTAGCTCATTTCCTGGGCCTCAGACTGGTTACTAGCACCAGTCTCAAACCAGCAGCTCTCCAGCACACCCAGCAGTTTGATTTACAAGCTGGCAGTTGTTGCAGGCTTCCTTAGGCCACAATGCCATGCTACAAAGCTTTCTCCAGCCTTCTGCTGGAAATCAGTGTGAGTGGGAGGAGGCTACCTTATGCCCCTGTCTTCTGCCTGTCTGCTTCCCTGAAGGGAAGCCAGGGTACCACCAGACCAAGCTGTTTTCAGACCCCATATAAGATCTAGCGGATGTGCATACGCTGAAAGTCCATTTACGTCCACTGCGCACAGACACAAGACATCTCTACTTGAGTCCCCAGATGGCTGGAAGTCCTGCAGACACAGTTGATGCAGTGCAGAGCTCAGGCTAATGGGCTTTACTTCTTGGAAGAGTTACATCAGTACCAAAAAAGCCGGAGCCCAACAGCTTTTCAGCAGCTTGGTGCATGTCCAGTAACTTTTCATTTGCCTACAAAGGGTTGTATGCATTTACTTTACATTGTCACTTGAGCAGTAGTAGTCCTTTTTTTTTTTCCACTTTTAAATGTTTATTTGCTTGTCCATAGAAAATCCTGTTATGTACACCCACATGTCAATTTGAATAGTCTTTCTTACGAAATAAGATAAACAAACAAAAACAAATTTAAAAATCAGAAGAGAAAGGGGTTTTGTTGTAAAGATATCTTTGTGTGGAGGGTAAGAAAAAGTACAGATTTCATAAAAAATTGCTTTGAAGAAACTGCATCATCATTCTGAAGAATTTGGGACAGTTGCAGGAAGAAGCTCCACTGTTCTTAAAACTGAGAAACCTATTTCAGACATCAGCTCATCTGTGTTGATGGTGCGTTCTGCAAGCAATGCAGCCAACTGGCTTCTTACAAAGTAAAATCTCACAGCATGCTGGCACAAAAGCAATAAACTTTTCTGTGCAAATTTTAGCCTCCAGTACATAAATCAGATATTACAGATCAGCAGATTTATTTACTTGACAAATGTTTGGTGGACAAACTGAGAATAGAATCAGGCACAGAAACATTACATTCCTATTAGCTAATTTGAAATCAGGTATAAGCTTGGAAAAATCAACAATTATCCTGATAATCCTTTTACTTACACCAGTGTAACTCTATTAACTTTAGGGAACAGGATCCTGCTTTACAGCAGTCAGTCTCAGGGCTCTTTACAGTTTCAAGTGCAGCCCAAGCTGACTGTGGACTTCAGCTAAAATAGCTGGTGTCAGTCCAGGGAGCAGTCCTAGACAGATTTATAGTAGGTCATAGCGCTGACATGGTTACATAGCAGTGGTCTTCCTTTATCAGAGCCGAGAGTGGAGGTTTTGCTCGTATGTATAGTGTACAGCCTCCCTGCTTCAGCTGCCACTAGAGTACGAACGTTTCATCTCTACAAGCACAAAGATTGTTTTCATACAAACTGTTATTCCACAAAGTTTACCTATAATGTGAAAAAGGATAAATTGCACAATATAGATCTTTGTGTATCTAGTAAAATATTATGTTTGCAAATTTAAACGTGTGACTCTTCTCTTTGTGCAAAGAAAGTATGCAGCTGATGAAAGGGGAATTTTGATCAGCATGGAGTACCAGTATTTTAAGAGATGCTTTGTTGTTGTTTCTGCATGAGCTTTTTAAAAGCCCTCTGACGGTCTGTTTTCTATCCCAGTGAAATCTGTGTACGTCTGAGTTCTAAAAATACCACTGTGTCCTAGAAGGCCTAGAAAGACTAAATGTAGTAATAAATCGTATCTACTTCAAAGAGTTTATATACTGTGGTGGAAAAACAAAGTGGGTTTTCATTTCCACTGACTTTTGCAGAAAGCTAGAAGTATCATTTCTAATCTACCAAAATGGGTTGGAGATGGTTTATTTGGGAAATTGCATTTCTTTATATGGTATCTTTCCATTTTGATGTTGAAAGATATTATCAAAGGGGTGATCTTTAAAAATCAAAAGGGACCTGACAGCAAGATATTCTCTTTGAGGAGATGTTGACTTTGCAACCTTGTCCAAAAGTTTGGAGTCCATCATTCCCTGCATGCTGCAGTCCCATCCACTCTTATGTGTTCTGTCTCATATAGAGAAACCATTGTGGGGTTTTCTTTAGCTCTATAGGATTTTGCATGTTGGATTTTAAATTTTGCCTGTTCTGTCAGACCATTACATAACAGGGAGAGATGGAAACCTGCTGATTGAAAGGATTTGCAACAGTTTTAGTAGTTAGATTTGAATTAACATTAAGAGTGCCTAGGAATTCCAAAAAGTCATATTTATTCCATTTAACTTGAAAGAAAATGTATTCGAAGTAAGAAAATTGGCATGTAATGTGAGGAGGATTCTTGTTTCATAGCAGCAGATATATGATTTCTCAGCATTCATAACATGTGGGTTTTTTTTCTGTTGTTAAAACTTTAGAATTCACAGCAAGAGAGGAATTGAAGTGATTGAGTTTCTTAAGCTAACGGTAGAACATTTGCATTTTCATACATCTACCCAGGTGTTTTTCTCATCTTCTTCAGGGATCCCTGAAGCAATATGTGACTGAAGAAAGTCTGAACTACTGTGATTTTTGTGGAAAAAAAGGTCTTGCCATTGACACACACATTGTATTGATGAGATAAAAAATAGATCTAGTGCATGGGGCGATAACGACAGTTGCACACAGGCAAGTTGATACACGGAACCTGTATGAAATGCAAAAAGAAAATTTTGCATCTGGAAAGGAGTAGTAGGAGCTATATTATTTGTAGGTTACTCTGGTTTCTCCTCTCTCTGTGGCTTACTGGTTTTACTTCTGTTCCTCTGTGGGTTGCTCCAGAGGCACTAAAGCTAAATGCCACCTCTAATTTGGACATGGAAATAAATGGACCACCTGTCACTTGTGGTTTTTCATCTGGCGCTCAAGTTTTTTAGTCTTGAAAGTTGACAGGAAAATACAAATGACAACCTTAGCTCTCAGGTAGCGCAATTTGAAAACATGTATGTTCTCTCTGCCATTGAAAGCCATATTTTTTCCTATCAAACAAATCCAGTAAAATGCATAAATATATTTGAGAAAGAATATTTTGCTTTAATTTCAAAATTACAGAATATGGAAAGATTTCTTGATAACTTAGAAGTCATCAGTATCAACCATGTGTTATCATTACTCTACTGTGACATTTCACCTGTTACCTTTTACCTTAAAGTTTAGATTCAATTTTGTCAGTCGGCTCGTTTTTTGCTGTTGTTTTCACGGTACTGTTGTTACACTGTTGATATATTACTCTGCTGCATGACACTTCTTTTTTTGTGTCATTGGACCCAGTTCTGTGCCTCTTAACATTTTGCCGTGAGGTATGATTTCATACCCCAGGATAATCGCATTTTGTTTGCTTAAGCAACCATAATTTTTTGAGTGTACAGGGCAGAAAACTCTGCTTCAGTTTATTATTTTTTTTTTCTATCTTCTGTGAGACGATCGGGATTTTTCAAGAAAAATCTCTTTTCATGCTTTTCATCACACTTTTCCTCTCAGAGCTTCGTACCAGAAATCATTAAGTCTGTGGACTGAGATTCTTTGTTTTTCTTTTGATGTCCTTTCCACCTCCTTGCTGCCCCCTCAGTTTAGCAAGTTCAGTTGCTTTCATTACTGAACCAGGCTGTGGAGCTAGAGTAACCTGAAAATACCTTTTTTGGCTGTCTTTCTTTTACCAATGCCCCAACCTGGTTCTTCCTGTCGCTCAGCAAATGTTCACACAATCTGCCACCAAAAAAAAAGTACTTTTAAGTACTTAGAAATTTTACTAATTCCCATGTGCTCCCTCCTCATATCAATCAGCACTCAAGCTGAAGATTCACTTCAACCCCGCTTTGCATCGTTGAAGCTCTCTTGGCTTTGGAGGTGTGCTATGGTGAAAAAGGATTAAAAGGCAAAGATAGGACTGGATGATCATTCTTGATAACGCAAAAAGACTCAGGAATAAATTTTCTAGGAACCAGTGGCAAGTCACTCAGGTTTTTATGTCCTGCTTGGCATTTGAGAATTGTGTGTTTTGTACCATAGTTCAATAAGCTGTCCACACACAGACAAAGGTGGACTTTTTCCATCCAGAAGTATTGGCCTTCAAACATTCCAATGAAGCCACCTAAAGTTCTTCAGCAATACCTGAAAAATAAGATCCTCGTATTGCTCCATGACTTTTTTCAGTCTTTCTTTGAGACTGTAGTCTTATTCTCTCCTTTTCTTACTGTTATTTAATTCCTCTTATTCGTTTAGCAATTCCACTGTGCTGTGAAACTTATGCTTTAGTTCTCAGGTACCATTTCTATTCAAAGAGGAGATTTGTATATTGTGCAAAATAAATATTTGGAAAAGCCTAAAGGAAGTTCACTGCTGAAGAATACTCAAGTGGACAAGACAGCCAGCATGTTTTTGTCCCTTCATAGAAATATGGGTTTCTCTCAGTTGCTTTTGTTCTTTCCTTTGGAAATATTTCTCTGAGCATTTTTCATTGCTCATAAATCTCAAAGATGAATAAAATTGAAATTGCAAATCCTTAAGTTTTGCAAGATGATTCTGAGATTGAAGCTCCTGCAGGTCCTATATTTGATTTGATTATTCATGGCTTAATTCAGCAATTTAGTAGCCTGTTAGACACAGAGCATGCACTTCTAACTGTTCAGTCTGAAAATCAAAAAGCATTTCACAGCTTGCTTTAGTCTTGGTCTCAGAGCAAGATTAATGTTGTTTTGATTAAAGCATATTTAGGTTTCTCCTCTTGGGCTGATTGACTTTGCTTGCAGTTCCAAAAGAAACATTTCAGGTCAATCAAAAAATTTCAGTAGAATAAAATTGAAAATTATTTGAAATAGAAAGAAATAGTTCATTTGACATAAGATGGTTCACAGGGATTTTGAATAACCTGTTAAAGCACATTTGGAGATGTAAAAATATTTCCTGAAATTAGAAAAATTAACTGCTTCATTTGGAAAATGTGAATACTTTGCAGACTTCAGAATTTTTATTCCTTGCAGTGCTACATTTTTCCACCAAACAAATCACAGAAAGATCATGAATTTTCAAAGGATTCTTCTGCTGCCAAGCTCTCATTTTTAATGAAAAAGTTTTATGAATATCTTTGCTATGCATTTGTCTAATGAACACATTTTCATATATATGAGGTGTATAATGTTATATAACAATCTACAGGATGAATAATTTTTGTAACTTATTTTACATGTGTTACAGAGTTAAAAAATAAAATCTTAATGCATTATCATCAGCTTTTAGAAACTGGCTTGTATTATAATTTTAATCTGAAACAATTTATCCAAGCCTCTCTTTAAATTACATAACTGCCTACATTTTTTTTCTGTTCCAACTACCTGCTCAGAGCAAGACCAGTTAGATTAGGTTGCTCAAGGTTTGAGATCTGATTATCTCTAAGTAGAATCCACAGCACCCTCGGGCAACCTCAAGTCTGGCACGAGTTCATCTCCTCCAGCTACACATCCTGTTGACCCAAACCTGGCTAGCATGAGCTTCTGGGTTCAGTGGAGGAAGGAGCCCTTTAACATATCTACTCCTTGTTTGTTGAAAATGTTCTGCACCAAGGCCCTCCAATAAGGAAACAAGGAAAGGCTTAGCATCAAAGCACTGTGCCTGGACATCAACAAAAATTATGAAATATTTCTCAGTATTGGGTGTTTTTCCAACTCCCTTGTAAAGCTCAGATGCTCACCTGCTATGATCTCTTTCTTGTCCTTATTCGTGTTGATTTGTCCCTGCAAAGGAGGGATGATTCTTGGTTCACAAGACATATTCAGTGTAATGACTCCCTATGATTACTTACCTTTTCGTGATCATCACATAATCTCTAGATAATAGTTTCTTTTCATACCCTAGAGGATGTTACATAAGAGAGGATGTTGCATGCATTTGCTTCAGAGACTACAAAAGCAGATAGTGTTTCCCACTGCTAGTGTTTGAAAAATATGTGAATCTTTCAGGGCCACCAGAAAATAAAAACATCTGGAACCATTTAGTTTTCTTTACAGAATGTCCATGCCCCAGAGAATGGATAAAGCAGGCTTCCTCTCTTCCTGCCTTTGACATTGGAGGGATAGGACTTTCCTGTTCTCAAAAACATCATTTTTCTGAGTGTGCAGCAAAGCTGATATGCCTGTTAGCAGGTAACATGAGAAGCTTAAATGGTAGGCACAATGGTAATCAACACTTGTATGTTCTGATTTACTTAGCTCCTGTCCTGGGATTAACCATCCTTCATGGGTAGCTCTTTCACAAGAATATTTTCAAGCATAGAGTGTATAATCTATGTTATTGGGATCTGTGGCACTACACAGCCCAGAGGTAGAGAGGGGTTTTAGTGCTGAAAAGGAAAGAAAATGAGATCATTCTGGCTCTGCAAGTTGGAGCTGAATAAACACAGTCTTTCCAGTTCAGTCTGGATCAGTACCATTAATGAAGCAGTATCTTTTCTTTCAGATTTTTCTCTACACCACATGGCTTCACCAGAGAACTAAGTATACTGGCTGATCGTCACAGGTAAAATGGGAATTTTTTTCATATTTGGACAACTGCTTGTTGAGAGCTTTCAAAGGAACTGGTACTGCTGCTCCTGTGAACAAAAATCTGGGATTCAAGATCAAGTTCCATGTGTGTCATTCATTCCCATCTCATCTCCTGAGCCCTGATAGGTAACTGTTGGCTTCATGTCAGCGAAGTCCTTCCTGCCTCTAGACAGTCTTGAGCCCAAGTCAGATCTGCTTCTCTATCCAGACACTTACCCAATGCCTGTGGTAAAATTCTACCTATCCTTGCTACGCTGTTTGGCCTCCTGCACTAGGGGTATATCT
Organism: Rissa tridactyla; assembly: GCF_028500815.1. Taxonomy (NCBI): domain Eukaryota; kingdom Metazoa; phylum Chordata; class Aves; order Charadriiformes; family Laridae; genus Rissa; species Rissa tridactyla. The sequence goes on along the minus strand of NC_071497.1, from coordinate 64,591,412 downwards.
CACTTGCCATCCTGGATTAATTCAGAATGTTCTTCATAGTGAAGAAATAATCTAGCATGGGATTTTCCTTTATTTGAAGGATACTGAGGGGGAAGTAAATGATGGAAATGGCATGCGATAAAGAGAGAGGGACTGAGAGAAGGGGCTTGGAAAGTTGTAGGTGATTTTAAAAGGCAGCATCCCACATTCTTCCCCAAGCAGCTTTCGGGCATCTGCCTGTGCTATCAGACAACATAGTTCCAGGACTACAGACCCTCTGGCTTTCCTGCGATTACCTTCCTCTAGCCTTATCCCATGAAGAAATGGTCTTGTCCTCCATTTTTCACACAAGTACCTATGATAGGAAGAATATAAACAGCGTTTATATCTCATAGGACTCAAGCTACTGATAAAACGCCTTTATTTCTTCTGGCACATTTCAGACCACTGGGAATATATGGCATTACTGTAGTCAGTGCTTATAGGAATGTTAAATTTTCAGGTAAAAATGCTGATAGTATACATTTTAACTCAAAATCAATTCACTGTTTTGGAATACTGCTTTCAAAAATCACACTAATTGCTCAAAATGAAATATGATTTTCCCTTTAACTGTGATTCAGATACACAAGATTCACTGAAAACAATATATTCCTTAATGAGAAATTGAAAGAGTTGGAAGTTTTTCAATAATGGTTTTTTTCCATGGGAAAATTTGAGCTTGCTCAGCATGGATCCTTTACAGAACTATATCTGCTTCAAAAAAACTCAGCTCCAGAGACATGTTTCATCTAATTTTAAATTTTTTTTTGTCTGTGGACCCTTTTGCCAGTTTTTGGTCTTTGCATTTTGATTTAGAAGAACATGTTAAATGCTGAAGCCGTGATATTTTTTACGAGATTAAAAGCTTGCTATCTAGCTGTTTTTGATCAAACCTATACCTTAAGGCAGTCTTTGAAATTTAATAAATTCAATTTCACTGTGAGAAAGGGAGCAGAAACATAAGAAGTGCTGCAAGATAGATGTGCTTCTTTTAACTACAGAGTCTTACTTTCTTTTTATTATGCTGATTTTGTATATTTTGGTAGGTACAAAGAATATTAAATAACATGCAGCGTCTGATTAGTAATCATTATCTGAACATAGCTTTAAAATACACTGAATACACTGCTTACTGCAGATTTTACCTTTTTTTCTTGCTACTTTGTTTTTCCATTTCAAAGGCCACTTCCATTTAAATCATATTAACACATGGTAATATCTTTTCTTTTTACTGATTCAGGTCTTGTTCTGAGTGTTCAGCATAAGCAGCCCAACTCTATCTTATCCTATTCTACTTCAATGACTTTGTAAGTCTTCTGTCACAGACCGTTTATGTTTTTATTGGTGCTCCTCTCATCAGGATTTATTTTCATACACAATTAATTAGAAAAGAAAACTGCATGCTCCTGCATCATTAGGAATATTATTAATTTTTTTAATGATAATTCAAAGCACTAGTGGAGAAATTCATCCTGATTTAAATAAAGTGATCAAGACCGCAATTACTGTCACATAGATTGAATGTATGTTCATTCACTTGTATCACCAGATTGTATCCTCTCCAATACCTTTTAATAATTCAGCACCTCTGTTACAGCTAAATATCTGAGATAAACCACAGGACAGCCATAATCACCAGAATTAACAAAAATAATGGGAAAGATGACTCTAGTCTTTAAACTAAGGTGCATGAAGTTTGAACCATAGGAATTACGTGGTAAATTCAAAATAGAAAGCATGAAAAATTAAAATACAGATTTTTTTTTTACTAACAGAAATACATACTAGTAGTATTTCAAATTTTTATTTATTTGTAGTCTTTACACTGTGAACACACAACCTCTTTTGATGACTCGCACTTTTCTTTTAATTATGTCTTGCCATTGATTTGTGTAACCTATTAATATGTCACATGTACTGCCTACACGAGTCATTCACATGTCATGAACTATGAGTATATTTCCTTGATTCATAAAGAGATGCAATAAGCTGGAATTCCATATGTCTGCAAAAAGAGAAATTGGAGGAAATTTTAGTTCAGTTGGTTTCTTAAGCCACCAGGCAAATCTGGAACGGAACGTTAGCATAGTAAGGAAATTTTGCACATCAAAAATTACACAGCTTCAGTCAAACTTAAAAAAAATTATTCATATGCTTTCTCACCCAAGCAAACCATGTCTGCAATATAATTACTTTTCCTTAATTATTTAATTTGTAAAGCAGAAGAAGAAAAGGAAAACTTCAAGAACTGTCTGGAAAATTCCTTTATCTTCTAGTGATCTTTTTTAGTCTAGTGGTAAAAGTGAGGCAAGATTTGCTGGTATCTTGTAAGTAAGATGTATCATCCAAAACTTTATTTAACTGGTACCCAACAGCACAAGGTAACTTCCTGTGTAACTTGTTTAGTGGAACCAGGACAGGGCTTCTCCCTGAAGTGCAGTATTTTGAAACTGGAAATTATTTCTTCTCTTCTTCATTCACAAGGAGCCTTATACAATCTTTACATAGCAGTTAGTCCAACAGAGATCAATGTCAAGTGTACTTTAAATTTTAGCTTTCCTGTGACTAACTTCCCTTCTTCAATTGTTTTGAGCATTGAAATAATTAAACCTTTTGCTTTATTAGAATCAATCTTGTTCTCCTTTATCTTGCCTAGCAGGATTAATTAAAATAACTAATTTAGACACAGTGATGGCACAAACAACTGCATGACGTTGTTTGGTTTCCACAGGTATGCAAAACCTGGTTCATGACACGAGATACACCTACATTATGAGGTGCCATGCACTGTAGGGGAAATTATTCCTGCTGCATTAAGCATTTTGCTCAAATGTGTATGAAAATTTTAAATCACAATTTAAGCTACAGCATAATGCTACTAATATGCTATCAAATATATCCTACACAGACATAGGACAGTGGGACTTTCCTAGCTTCTCATTAGTTTTATAAATGCTGTATTTTTCATGTACAGACATAATAACTGGTTTGCGTGAGACATCTTAGTGCACAGTCTTAATGCACTGCTGCAATTTATTTCCTTCTTACATGACATAGAAACTGCAAAAAGACATGGGACTTTCTTGATATGTGGGGGGCTATCATTGCATTTCTTCACTAGAATGGAGGAGACCATGCATCACAATTAGTTTAAAAGCAAATATTGATCTCAGAAAAGTCTTTTCAGATTTCATCATAGAAAATGGTTGTTATTTAAAAATAGGAACGCCATGAGAGCTAGAACGTGATAACATAGGCAAGGGCCTCATTAACATCAAGGATACAGTAACTGAATACGTAATGTCTCAGGATCCACTTGTGTGTTGCATTTATGCCCAGCATGCCCTTAAGTCTCCTGTTTTTAGATAAGAATATCATGGTAAAATACATATCTTCCTCTAGTGCAAAAATATCAAATGTCATCCCACAGATGAAGGGAATAGCCTGGTATTTGCTATTTAGCATAATAGAAAAGCTACTGTCAAAGAAAATGAAGACTGCAAGGGTAGAAGACTGATTTCCTTTTTTTTAAAAGAAAGACTACACTAGAACAAAAATTAATATAATGTGGTTAATACACAGAAGCCATGGTTATGGTTTGTGCAGAAAGAAGGCAGTTAGCCCAGTTTTGACTTGTACAAAAGGATCGTGAAACCAATGAAAACAAAACAACTAAGGAATCATGTTATTCAGGCACTGGTAAAGTAAAAACTTGTCCATGTGTAGCCTGAAAAGCAGAAAGTCTGTTTTACAGTTCCAGACAATGAAAAACACAATTTAAATACAAAAAAAAGAAAAAAGGAAAGTATATGATATCTCAGAATCCTTTTTCTGTTCTAAAAATTGATTTGTTTGATTCCATAACATCATCTACCACCAGTGCAAAGCAGAAAATGAGTACAAGAGGTCAAGGCCTTATAGCTCATGAAGCTGATGAAAAGCTTTATTTTTTATCCTGATTGCACATAATTTATGTGGAATTTCTGGTTAAATTCCTTCAGAAATAGTCTTTAATGTTTAAATTTCTGCTACTTCAACATTGATTAAAGATACAGAAGAGATCCTCTGAAAGTATTAGGAGCAATTCACACAAGTGAAGAAGCAAATATTTATTATTCATCTCAGTAGCCTAGCACTTACCTAATCTATACCTCATGTTTCAAGAGGATTGTTAAGTCTGACCAAAATTCTGTAAAAATAAAACCTAAGGATTTGCAAGCGCTTTGCAGTAAAAATATACTTTCATTTCCATTCAGCTACTCTCTAACACATTGACTGAGTTTTGAGGGACAAATTTAAGAGGAAATGACCTGTATGGAGAATAAGGGATGAATGGAAAAGTTTTAGGTTTTTTTGCTAAACATTGCATTAATATGTTTTTCCAGCTCCCAGACTCCTACTACTTATACATTTGAAATTTGCTTATTTTCCTGATGTTACAACTGCACTGTTACAACAGTGACAATTTCAAATGGACAACTGAAGATATTCTGATATAGTAAATACATCCTCTTATGATTTGTATTCTTAACTCAAACTGAGTCAAATGACATTTTGTTCAGTCATTTTTTATTACATAAAGTAATTACAGAGGGGTAATCTAGAAAATTAATTTGGTGTTTGTTGTATTCTCTCCATCAGAAAGCTGAAACAGGAAATTATTTTGTCATAGATATAAAAAGCACAATTCAGTAAAAGATACTGAGTTTTTATAAGTTCATAGCTGGTCTTCTCCCAGGTGTCAAACCTGAACTTCAGTGTCTTTTTTTAAACTATATTAACATCTGCCTGGGTGTCTTTGGTCAGGGAGGAATCAGATAGTAGCCACAGCAACTCTGAAAGTAAAGACTGTGTGGAGGTTGGCATTGAGTCACGGTCCATCCCTGCCACCCTTTCCTTGGACCAGCAGCACGACTGAGTCAGGGAAAGCAACTTTATTTGCTTGAGGGTTGACTTAAACACAGGAACCCTTGGAGGAATGGGATGAAAAATGAAGGTTTCAAAGCCTTCCATGCTACAGAAGTCTTTGTGAAGGTCTTTCAACTCAAGCATAAACCATACTCTTTTCCATTCCCCATTCTTATCCAGGAGAGGCTGAACACCACCTAGTTTGAGTAAATAATGGTCTTTGGGGCAGAAAAAAAAGCTCAAAAATGTGAAAGCTAGTACTATCCCCATGGGTTTTAATTTGAGCAAAATGGCGCAGATTCCATAGGAGAAGATAAATACGACTGTCCTGAATCAAATACCATCACAGCAGTATGGAATGGTTTTAAGACATAAGAAACCTTTTGTCAGAGAAAGGATTTGAACTACAATCATCCCATGCCAGGTGATCACTCCAAGCACAGACTACGGAGGGAGGTGGGACTGAAGGGAGGGAGATTAGTGTTTCCTCTATTTCACGTGAGGTCAGGAGCTCTGAGCAAGCCTGCTGAGCTGAATGCCCAGTAGTGTACATGCAGGGACATGCTTTGCTGGAATTAGTTGTGATAGGTGGATATTAGATGTGAGATACATATGAGTAAGTTAGGGCTATCAAACCTTAAGTCATTAGATAGTTAAAAAGCTGAAGACATTTGGGCCCTTTTTGGGTGGAAGCTGGGCTCGGGGGGGGAGGCGGGGGGGAGGAAAAAAGTCCAAAATAGATGTGCCAAGGGGATTTACATATTTACAGGATTAGACAAAAGTTGTGAAGATCTAAATTTTACACAAGGGTAGCTGAATCCTTGTTCTTTGATTTTAGAGGACCAGCACGTGAGAACAACAGTGGTATTTTCCCACTGAAATCAGTGGCTCATTGCAAGGCTTTAATCTGAAGCACTTGGTAACTGTTTTCAGGAAGAGGAGCAAAAAGTGAGACAGCAGAAATCCCTCACGTTCACAACTGATGTTTGAAGCCAATGGAATAGTCCACGGAATAGGAACAAAACACTGGTGAGGGCTTTTGAAAATCCCTCCAGAGCCTTTCATGATAAGATGTAACAGATGGAGTCCCATAAACTGCTATGTTTGGAGAATGTCAAATAGAGGCCATTTACAACAGGAAAAAGGATAGGTGTTTTTATGAGGATTTAATTATTTTTTTTCCTTTACAGATAAAGTCAAACTTGCTACAGAAGTCCAGAAGAAAATAAGTCAATGCTGTTCAGCAAATAATAAACATACAGTTGAAGATAACCTGGAGTCTGAAATGAGATTGATGGATCTTATAGCAGGTACAAAATCACTGCTGCTTTACTTTCTCAGGCATCTGAAAAGATCTTTTCAGTTTAGGTAAATTCACCTGCACTGTGAGTGACTGACTACATCAGTCATCTTCCCAATCAATATGAACAAGAAAGAGTGAACTCATTCTAGAAATGCTTCCCAAGCCATTCTCTTTCTTCTTCACTCTCAACGTTAGAGTACTGTGAAGAAAGCATTGACATTATCATTGATTTGCCATTGAAACATGTAATAGCTACTTCTAAGTGCTGACTGAAAAATTCACTTACATGAAATCTAGCTGCTATCAGAAACAGCTACAGAATGGAAAGGAATTTGGAAAAATATGTCTCAGGTGTTTTCAGTTTTAAGATAATGACTTTAAAATAACTGTCTGCTTTACAGTAACAGTAAACAAGACTTGTGTGTCTAAATTCTTCCAAAAAATTGGATTTTCCAAACATGTATCAATATTTTTTTGTCTTGCAACAACAATAACAGAACTTAAAACAGAGTGCTACTTTCAGAGAGATGAATATAAGCTAAAGGTTTTGAGGTTGGGAAGAGTCAATCATGCGGTTTAATCCAGAATATAGGATGTCTCTAATTCCCCTTCCTACTTGGTGTCCAACAGTGATTGAAGGAGAACAAGGAAATACCTTGTCTTAATCGCAAAGATAGTCAAAGATAGAATATCCATCATAACGTTGGTAGATTTTTAAATGGCACATTTTGTTAGTTAAAACCTTTTAGTCTTGTTATAGGTTTTTCTGACAACAACATCTATACTATAACATTTTGGGTCCTCAGGCTAAGCAAATCAGCCCTTAACTTCCTACACAAAATGAGACAAAGTTCTCGGAATTCATCACCACTCTGATGCAACTGCCTGAAATCTCTCATACTGAAGGGAGGAACAAATTCTATGTATGGTTAACCTCTTTGATGCACAGCCAACACTGTAAATCTTGTGAAAGTAAATTATCAACAGCAATATTAGAAAGATCTCATCATTGATGTGCTTCAAAAGTTGGAACTCGATCGATTCAGAGTACTGTAATCTACTGGATTAGATACAAATCTGGAGCCAACAGAGGAGCTAAGACTTTCAGCATCGGCCCTAAAGGGAAACCCAGAAGACAGATGCTGCTATCTGAACCCTGCACTGTACACTGAGACACAAACATGGCTCAAAATTGTGGGGCAGGAGTGAAAACAGCAGGTCCAGCACACGAGCCTATTTGGACAAAGAGTCCCTTGATGCAAGCAGGTACCCCAAGTTTTGCCTGGACGCTACACACAAAGTAATAGTTACTCAGCAAAGTAAAATCAGGCTTCTAATCACAAGGTTGGAATCTACAAATTATTACTTTGTCACCTTGGTACTACCAGCCTCATTTAAGGTCTAAAAGCTAGATTGAGACATGTCCCAGATGTTACTTTGGAGATCTGACTTGTGCTGCAGCCTTTTGACTTCTCCAAGCTGCACCCAAAGTTGAACACCACCATCCCAGGGTGTAATTTCTGATTTTTTGCAACTTGTGGGTAGCATTCAATACACTAGCCCAGAATAAGGAGATTTAGGATTTAATCTCATGGGGTTTTGTGCTTCTGGGGAAAGAGGCAATCTCTTCCTCTTTGATAATGGAAATAAAGATTAAGCTAAAGCCTATAAGCAGGCTGAAGAAAAGTTACGCTACACTGTTGACTTATACAGTAGAAGCTCTGTAACATCAGCTCTGGATCCAATTGAAAAAAAAAAAAACCTGAAAAAAACCTCAAACCAAAAAATAAAGGTGTACTCCAGCATTCAAAACTTGTCCCAGTGTTGATGGTCAGCTACATGCCAACATCAAAGAACGTATTTATTAAAAAACAATCACACAAGAGCTGGGTTTATATACTATATTCATCCACACAATCAAATATTCAGATCAATAAAGGAAACTCCCTGAAAGTTGGAACCATGCCAGAATTTATTATTTGTAAATTAATCCAGTTAACAATTTACACCATATAACTGTAAAGTAAATTGTTACAGACTACGGTCTACCATCCGTTCCAGCCTTAGAATTAGAACTGTGGATAATTTAAAAAACATTGAAAGAGATTAAAGCCCATCGATAACAGCAAATAAAGTTAATGCTTTACAAATCAGACTCCTGCTTCAAGCAGACCTCAAGAAACTAGATAAGAACTCTTCATTAATACTGTATGCATTTTCTAGGAGGGCTTTCTTTCTTTTCAGGAAATTTTGCTAAAATTCAGGGCTGGGGAAGGTGAGGGGGGAGGTGAGGGTAGGGGGAGCAGGGGAGCAGACAGGGGTGGAAATTGTTCTGGCCAACTCACAAAATGCATACTGTATGTTTCACCTAGACATTTCTGTGTTACAAAACATGCCGTTTGCAGATAAAAAGATCCTTTTCTCCTTCCAGGGAAAAATATGGAGTGCTTAAATGTCCGTCCTGAGAAACTATAGGGAACACAGCTTAAATGGCACATAGAATCATGGAATCATAGAATGGTTTGGGTTGGAAGGGACCTTAAAGATCACCTAGTTCCAACCCCCTGCCATGGGCAGGGACATCTCCCACTAGACCAGGCTGCTCAAAGCCCCATCCAGCCTGGCCTTAACACTTCCAGGGATGGGGCATCCACAGCTTCCCTGGGCAACCTGTTCCACTGCCTCACCACCCTCACAGTAAAGAATTTCTTCCTGATATCCAATCTAAATCTACCCTCTTTCAGCTTGAAACCGTCACCCCGTGTTCTATCATTATACTCCCTGATAACGAGTCCCTCCCCATCCTTCCTGTAGGCCCCCTTTAGGTACTGGAAGGCTGCTGTAAGGCCTCCTCGGAGCACATGTTATCATCATCACAGGAGTCTCTGAGATGCCCTGAGAAGGTGCTTCCCCAGCTGTTTTCTGTCAATGCTGTTTTGGATCTTTCATTCCTTACCTGGATTTCTACTGCTACATAGTCTCTACTTCTGTCCTTAATACTTTCCTTCTGAGCAGCACTTTTTTTCCACTATAGAACAGAGAGTGACCACTTTCTATTCCCAGCATGCTTTCCAGTGATGGCAGTTGCCTTTTCTAGCCCAACAGGGACTCAACCCTCCTTAACCCATGGCCAAAACTGTCCTCTGTGTGTCCAGGTAACCCTTGTTTATCTAGCACACTGATGGAATCCTTGATTTTACGGATTGTCTCTAAAGTTTTAACAGATACAGGTTATGTCCCTAAATTTTTTATAAGGGAGGACAGTTTTCTTAGAATTGGGGTTATCCTCTTTCGATTTAATTTCTCAGTGCAAGAAGAAAAACTAAAATTTTACAAATTTACAAGAAAAATTAAACTCGTTGTGCATGGTATCATGAGTCATATATCTGATTTATTATTTGTGTTACAATATCTGAATCTGATTAAGTCTGTGTGTCAATCATGTTACTGCAAAGATTGAAGACTGTCTTCAATTCTCAGAAATACAAGCTCCTCTAAACTGATTTTAAATATTTGTGGTTACTTTCAGAAACATGCTGATCATCACTTCAAGCTTAGTCTGAAGGTGAGAAGGAAAATGGAAGCCATCATATACAAAGGTATGAGTTTTTCATGTGGTTCCTTAGAAGTAATAGAAGCAATAAATTGAGAAATAGACTAAATACTAACTCAGAAGTAGAAAATAACCTCTCTAAGTTGCAACATAACTCTGGTGCAATGGAACTGTCTCCTACTAGAACCAGAACTTTTAGTCTTTGTGAGATCATTCCAACACAGTCAAGAATAGGCTTGATTGCAGCACCAGTGGCAATTGCCACTACAAAGACTAAATCCTGTTTGTCAGAGCTACTCGGTCTGGTTCAACTGAAGCAGTTCTTTCACGCTTCCAGACATTTTTATTTTCAGAAGTGTTTTCTTTTAATAATATATAAAGAAAACACAGGAAATACCTAGTAAAGAGAGAACTCCAAAGGCACAAACTAGTATCTGATATTGCTGCATATCTTATTCTAGAATTTGAAGACAGGAGCGGGACAGAAATACCAACAGTGAACTGAGAAAAATGAACCAGAGACTGAAAACAATGTTTTTAGCTTGTTTTATAGGAGTGAAAAAAATCCCAAACTGAATAACTGCATAGTATCAGACCAGACACATATGGAATTTAATTTAACAACGCCACAGATGTGCGCAGACATCTAGCCTCTTCTTCTTGTCCCCAGCGGTAGCATCCAGAATGACTATCCACAGATGTTACAGTGCTTCATAAAGAAAGCAAGCACCTTTTGCTTTTTAGAGAGGCGAGTAAAGTAGATCAAGTGGGTTAAAAGAGATTTGCTGACAGTCACAAAAAACGGCTAGACTTCAGGGATTTTGGGCCCCAGTCTTATGTCATAGCCCTCTGGAAAACTCAGTCCCTAAAATTTTGTAAGCTCTTTCCATCAAAAGCTGGTAGAGAAGCAAGGGAAATATGTTCAGACTGAGACTCATGTGGAATTATGTACTGAGCAAATGCGTACAACTCTACTGTCACCAAAATAGTCCACCCTATGGCACTAAAATGGTCAGCTAAAACTTCTACAAAGAATCTGCATGATATGATTCAAACAGCAGGTCATTTGCAAGTAACACAAAGGCAACAGCTCTCATCTGCCAAACTAATAACTCTACTGTCCCTGTGCTGCTTTTATGGATAGAATCAGATCAGGAGGAGAAGAGCAGCCATTTAAAACGGAACCTAAGCAGGAGAAGGTAGATGCCAGAAGGCTATAAAAATTTCAAACCCATGGTACAGTCTTCTTTGGTGCGGGATATAGCCCTTTGCTGCTTGATTTAGATGTTCAGGAATAACTTGGATTCAGAGGATCTGCTAAACTGAATGCCTAGGTATTGTAGGAGCATTTTATATCCATAAAAACAGGGCTGGGCCGGAGTGGACAGGCTATGATTGTATTCCATTATATGAAAATATTTTTGAACTGTCTCTGTATCTTTGTGATTTTGTAAAAAGCGTACCCTTCAACTGTCTTAAAGGTTTCACTCGCAGAAATATTGCCAAGCTCACTAAGTCTCAAATGATTAGGACTCATAGGATTCAGAGTTGGATTTACCCCAAATGTATTTTAACAAGGGTTTCTACAACTCTGTAGAAATTTGATGACTTCATTAACATGCTCGACTCAGATAATTTTGACACATAACAGCATTTTCATTATATCATCTTTACACCTCATTGTAACTAATAAATTACTGTTGACACATTGACATTTATGACAGGCAGTCAAGTGCCTGAAAAAATTGTAAGTCTTCATGATGACCCGTAACAATTTGACTAAAATGAACCCCAGAGAAAACTAAATTTATGATTATATTTTCATCTAGAATTTCCTCTGAAGAAGCAATGAACTGACAGTCTCTTCCAGTGTCAGATGATATTGCTTCTGCTTCTTGGTACAGAAATTGAAATAAGGGAATAAGTAAGGTTAAACACAATTTAATACACATTAATCTAGAAATAATTCAATCTTTTGTTCAAATATTTTTTTTAAATCTTAGGGTCTCTGTATTTGCACAGGAAAAAAAATGTCTTTTCAGTCCCTGAAAAAAATAAATGTTATCTCTGATACTGCATGGTTGGACTAATATAAATGACATGGACATAATACAGCTCCAGTTCTACGTTATTTGAGCAGTAGGGTTGCTGTGGCTATAGGCAATTTTAATAACTTCACTGGTTTTTCATAGGGCCATTCATATAGTCACTCATGTAGAAAAGCAATATGAAATCTGACAGGCAGGAGCTGTTTATGCTGGTCTACAATTATTTTAAGTCCATTGATTTCAGCAGAGTTACTCCTGATTTATTCCAGTTTTGGTTAGTGAAAAATCAGTCTTCATAAGTTTGCTGCAAGTGTACATATTTTCAGCAAGTTCAATAAATCTCTGTTATTGCAGAAACGCAAGTCACTGGAATCATATAAGTAAGCCAGATCTTGTTACCCATTATGGAGAAAATTGAAATTTACTATCTTAATTTTTGAGTTACTGATTTGGGTGAAGCAATCAAATTATATGAACCTGGCTTGATGTCTGTAATAGACGATTATTTCTAATTAAGTAGCTCAGTCTTGTTTTAAAAGTTTATTAGAAAATGCAGCAAAAATTTTCGCTGAAAAATAATTTGTCTGAGGCACCACTACCAAAAAAGTAACAATACCATGTGATAAAATAAATTCTTCTTTTTATCTGAAAAGTGACAGGAAGCCAGTTCTTTAATGAAAGCTGGTACCTTTTGCCTGTCACCAAGATGACCTCTTGTTCCATTATGCAGTTTAGCCTAAAGTCATGTAAATTTAGTTAAAAAACATACACTTTCATTACATCAGTACTATTCACCCTCACTGTACTTTTTAAGCATTTCACAATTCTTAATGTAGGTGAGGAAGTGGAAACTTTCCAGGGCTCAAATTCCAAAAACTATGGAGGAGATTGTGAAAATATCTACATGGTGGTCAACATATTTTGGCAAGTTCTCATAAGTTTGGGTTTCCTCTAAACATATGCATACTGTATAACCCCTGCATAGCACCAGTAGAGCTAGGATGACAACCAACCAGCAGCTCCTTCTGGGAAGGACTCCACCTCTCCAATAGATATTGCCATTCACCAACAGGATGCCATTACTTCCCAATATGCTTGGACCTGAACTGGGTATCAAATAAGCTGTGTCTCTTCCACTTCTTTCCAGCACTACTCTGTGATCACCCTTTAAATGTGAGCCATCGCTAGCACCAAGTCTGAAGCAGGCAGCCAGATGTCATCATTTTCCTGCTGGCAGGCTTGTACACTGCAGCCTTCCACCCCAGGCAAGGTGGACTCTGCTCCTTGGTGAACAGACCCACTGGCCAATGTGAAAGAGGGCACAAATTGCTTGGGTGGTGTTCAAAGTTTTTCAAAACTTGGTGATGAGCAGGACCAGAGCTTTGGTGGGTCTGCCTGTAGACCTTTTGAGTTAGGAAGAGTGTGGGCCAGAACAGAGCCTCTCTAGACAGCCAAGAGGCACACCTCCAAGCCTGGTGAGCTAATCATGTTGTTCTATCAGTACAGTGAGAGGTCAGGGCAGGAGCATGACAGCCTCCTTATTCAAGGAGGTGTTGAAGATTTTGTGCAACAGAATTAAATTGCCTTGGGAGGCAGCCCTGAAGGATATAGGAGCCCAGGAAGGCTGGACATACTTCAAGAGAGAAGTCTTAAAGGCACAGGAGAAGGCTGTCCCCGTGTGCCGAAAAACAAGTAGTCGGGGAAGGAGACCGGCCTGGCTAAATAGGGACCTTTGGCTGGACCTCAAGAACAAAAGGAGAGTCTATGACCTTTGGAAGAGGGGGCAGGTCTCTCATGAAGACTATAAGGATATAGCAAAGCTATGCAGGGAGAAAATTAGGAGAGCCAAAGCGCAGCTAGAGCTCAACCTAGCTACAGCTGTTAAGGATAACAAAAAATGTTTCTATAAATTCATTAACAACAAAAGCAGGATTAGGGACAATCTCCCTCCCTTATTGGATGCAGAGGGAAACATAGTCACGAAGGATGAGGAAAAGGCTGAGGTGCTCAACGCCTACTTTGCCTCAGTCTTTAGCAGTGGAACTAGCTGTTCCCTGGGCACCCAGCCTCATGAGCTGGGAGACAGGGAGGGGAACCCGGACGAGGTCATCACAATGAAAGAGGAAGTGATCAGTGACCTGCTACACCGCTTGGATGCACACAAGTCTATGGGACCGGCTGCGTTACATCCAAGAGTGCTGAAAGAGTTGGCAGACGTGCTCGCCAAGCCACTTTCCATTATCTACCTGAAGTCATGGCTAACTGGGGAGGTCCCAATGGACTGGAGAGTAGCAAATGTAGCACCCATCTACAAAAAAGGCAGAAAGGAGGATCCAGGAAACTATAGGCCTGTTAGTCTGACCTCGGTAGCAGGGAAGGTCATGGAGCAGATCATCTTGAGTGCCATTACAACTCATATAATGGACAAGCAGGGGATCAGGCCTAGTCAGCATGGGTTTATGAAAGGCAGGTCCTGCCTAATAAACCTGATCTCCTTCTATGACAAGATGACCCGATTATTGGATGAGGGAAAGGCTGTGGACATTGTCTACCTAGACTTTTGAAAAGCATTTGACACTGTCCCCCATGGGACATGTCCCCCCATTTCCACTGTCTCATGGAAAAACTGGCTGCTCATGGCCTGGATGACCATACGATCTGCTGGATCAAGCACTGGCTGGATGGGTGGTCCCAAAGAGTGGTGGTCAATGGAGTTAAATCCAGCTGGCAGCTGGTCACAAGTGGTGTCCCTCAGGGCTCAATGTTGGGACCATTTCTGTTTAACTTCTTTATTGATGATCTTGATAAGGACATAGAGTGTATCACCAGCAAGTTTGCAGATGACACGAAGCTAAGCGGGAGAGTTGATCTACATGAGGATAGGGAGGGTCTACAGAGAGACTTGGATAGATTGGACTGATGGGCCAATGCTAACGGTATGAGCTTCAACAAGGCCAAGTGCCAGGTCCTGCACTTGGGCCACAACAACCCCATGCATCGCCACAGGCTTGGGGAAGTGAGGCTGGAGAGCTGCCTGGCAGAAAAGGACCTGGGGGTTCTAATTGACAAGCGGCTGAACATGAGCCAGCAGTGTGCCCAGGTGGCCAAGAGGGCCAATGGCATCCTGGCTTGTATTAGAAATAGTGTGACCAGCAGAAGGAGGGAGGTGATTGTCCCCCTGTACTCAGCACTGGTGAGGCCACACCTTGAGTATTGTGTCCAGTTTTGGGCATCTCAGTATGAGAGAGATATGGAAGTGCCGGAGCGAGTGCAGAGGAGGGCAACGAAGCTGGTGAAGGGCCTGGAAAATAAATCTTATGAGGAGCGATTGAACGGGCTGGGACTGTTTAGTTTGAGGAAGAGGAGGCTGAGGGGAGACCTCATCTCACTCACTTGAAAGGCCATTGTAGAGAGGTTGGCGCTGGTCTCTTCTCACAGGTAATTAGTGATAGATCAAGAGGGAATGGCTTCAAGCTGCAGCAGGGTAGGTTTAGGCTGGACATTAGGAAAAAATTCTTCACAGAAAGAGTGGTCAGGCACTGGAATAGGCTGCCCAGGGAGGTGGTGGAGTCACCATCCCTGAATGTGTTTAAGACTCGTTTAGATGTGGTGTTGGGGGATATGGTGTAGGGGAGAAATTTGTACAGTGGGGTTGATGGTTGGACTCGATGATCCCAAGGGTCTTTTCCAACCGAAATGATTATATGATTCTATGATTCTATGCTATTGGATTGTAATGGCAGCCTTATGCATAGGTTAGAGGCTATGGCCATGAATTGTTTCAGTACATCTGCTGTCCACTGTGCGCTCTCCACCATGCTAGACAGCATCTGCTTTCTTATGTGTTTGGAACGCACACCTTTGTCCCAGGTTTTGACAATCAAACCAGAAGGCAGTAAGTAACATGAGCTGTGTAATTTCTGGATACTTCTCCAGTAGAAGATGAGGCTGCATAAGGTGTACTGCCCCCTAGATGTTCAAAATTTTCTGAATATTGCAGAGAAAGATCACCACGTGTTACACCAAACCATGAAGAATTTCATGCAGAGGGAGGATGATTGAACAGAATTAATTAATTCAGTAACAAATGCTTTAGAGTAATCACAAGCATTGGAAAGCATCATGTCACCAGGGCCTTTTGGCTGGGGAAAAGCAGCGGTGAAAGAAGTAGCTGGAAATCCTAACAGATGGAAATAAATCTGCAAGAGATCTCCACAGCCTGACCAGTGACGGCTGCACCACTCTGGTTCTGGTCAAGGTACAGACCAGAGGCTGCCATCACAAGCTCCCTTACTCTGACACTGAAGATACCTGTCTGGTCTTTCTGAAGGTCTGAATCAAAGGAAATTTGAAAAACAAAAGAGCTTTTCAGTGTGGGCCTATCAGAGCAGGCAAAGAAGACAGCAGAGGCTCCAATGCTCTCCTTCAGGTATTTTGTTTCATCTTTTTGGATTTTGTCCTTTGTGGAGTGGGAATGTGGGAGTGCCCTGATACCATTTCATATAGCTCATGAAAATGGAGATTTTTAATAAGTTTGTGGACAAGTATCCCAAAGTCTGAAAACATATGCTGGAACGGGATGGCAAAAGGAAAGTGCTCTCATTTTAGTTTACAGCTGAAGTACAAACAGTTGCTGTTGCTGAAGTGAATACTTTCTCAGTTACTAGAAGAGTCAAAAGCAGGACATATTTCTGGCTTTAGCCTTTCTTAATAATGTGCCAAAGATGCTTGAGGTTGGTACAGTGTGAAAGGGCTCTGAATAGGCGTCTGAGTACAGCATAAAAATATCTGCTGTTGCTTAAAACGTCTTCCTCAGGCAAACCTGAGCTTTGCATCAGTTACCTTGTTGCTGCAGCCTCTGCAGCGTTCCTCTTTGCTGTGAGCTAGACTTCTTCTGATAAGCTACTTTGATTACAGATAGTGCTCTGCCCCCCTTCTAGCGGTCCTGCTACTGTCAAGATGGGCTCTGAGGCATTCTTGGACCAAGCGAGCAGGCAGGGGATTAACAGTCTGAAAACAGTTTCAGCTACCAGTTTAAACCAGGACATACTCCTCCCACTAGTGGGACTGCCCTCCAGTCTCTCAGTGCAGCAAGCAATCCCTGGACTACTGCTTACTTTAATGGCTTAATTTTCGCCTGCTGGTCTAGCAGGAGACCAATGCCCTCTGCTTGTACTGGGCAAAGGAAGAGGATTTTTATATTTTACAGCAATCACCTATGTTTGTGCTTCAGTAAGTGGATTTGTCCCCTGCAATTATGTTCTCTGGGAAAGCTTTTAATTCTGTCATTCCCATCGCCCCTTCCACTTGCCCACAGGGTGCAGCTGCCGCACTCTGCAGCCTGCCTGCATGCAGGCTGTGCCCTCTGCCCAGTCCCACACGGTCTCTGACAAGAGAGAGACCACGCTTCCCCGTTATAATGTTGGAAGGGAAGGAAGGAGAATACCAGGAGGTGAGGGCTGGGGAAGGGTCCCTGGGGTCAGATGGAACTCAGGGAACAGGAGGTTTTGGGCCATTCTTCAAACTTGAAGAGAGTAACAAAGAATCTCAAGGCCTGGCAAAGGCAGAGTAGGCGACAGTCTCAGCCCTAGGAGAAGAAGCTGTGCTGCCCATGTGCCCCACACTACCTAGCATGCTGAGACTGCCCCCACTGAATTCAAATGCTGTCCAGAAGCTCCATTTCTCCAGTCATCACTCACATAGCAATGGCATCAAGTTCTCCTTAGAAAAAAAGGGGATAGAAGGCGATAGAAGCTTAAAACTGGCTCATTAAAAATTAATTATTGAAGTGGTTAATTCCAAAATTGCAGCTACAGAAAATCTTGCTGAGTCCAGGACACTCTGGGAACATTAGCAGTTATTCTGCAGAACCGTGCTACCAAATTCTCTATGGCAAAGATGACACGCAAATTTCCAGCTATAAAATTAGGAGCCTGGAGCACCTGGCAGGTGAAGTTTCCACCAGAAAGTGTGGAAACCTGAGACATGCAGGTGATACTAAGGCACAGACTAGAGAAAGATATCTGGTTAGAGGGAGATTGTTGTCTTCCTGGCTCATATCTCACCACAGAACTGAGAAACTGGAAGTCTTGGCTAGATTCAAAGCCTAGAAGCTAAACCTGGAGCCCTGCAGTGGAGAGGAGAGAAGCTTTGTGGCCTCTGCTGGGATTCAGATGCTTTGTGGTTTTAGGTCAGTACCTCCACATGGACTGCCCCAGGGCTAAGGACCCAAACCTTCCCGCTGTGCAAGGCAATCAGCTTACAGAAAGTCTTTTGGAGCAAGTAGCCCCAGAGTATGACATTTCTGTAGCACTGTGCAGGGCAGAGCTACACTGAAGCCATTGGCCTGGCATCCCAGCAGGTGTTGGTCTGCAGCAGCCAACAGAACTAGGCAAAAATGCAAGGAGTATTTTGGAAATGTCTTGTATTAGTATGTCTAAAATCTTCTCTTTGGCTCATAAACAAGGAAGAAGGTTTGGTTCCATTAAAAAAAAAAATTACAATATCATAAAGTTATACAAACTTGAAATACCGGTTTCAGACAGCTCTGTATTCAGTGCTGGGATGACACATTGATTTCATATGGCCAAAGCTGGGCTTCCCTCAGTTTATAGGTGAGCATTCAAAGGTTCTCTATTCCAGTAAATACATATCCATGCACTAAGGTATCTATATTTTATGCTCAGACCTCATGGTCACAAAATACCAGTTTAGGCAGAATTTCATGTAAAAGAAATTCGGTGTTACAAAATGGTGAAAATCATGTCTTTTTAGTAGAGAGTAGAATGAATAAAATGGAGGTTGAATGCAGTAGAAAATCACCTTTTTATGGGAATTAAGTTCTCTTGCAGAAGACAGTAAGTATTAACTACTGTATGACATTAAGTTGCATTGATTTGGCATTTAAACATAAAGCAGAAAGAATTGTTTGTAGCACAACCTGCTCATAGAATAGTCATTTAGCTTATTCCATGACAGATTACATTGACTGTTATCTCCAGTCTCAGAAAATGGATTAAGTACTGCATCAAGTCTGGGTAATAACTTTCACTGTGGTCCCTCTGACTTGATGTGGTGCCTAAGGTCTTAAAGCAACTGGCAAAGCCTGTTAGTCGCTGCAGTTTAGGCTAGCTTGAGCTACCAAATTAGCCATTGTATTTCTTCTGGCCCTTCAAAGACATCTTTAAATGTTTCATCAAGTCTGATATTAAGGCATGTTTAATTTCCTGATTTTGTATATTAAATGTATACAAACCATGGGAATCTTAATTAGAAAAAAAAATAAGATTTTTGCTTTCTTTTTTTTTAAAAATCAGGTAAATATCATCATGTAATAGAAGTGGAGAGCTAAGGCAAGAGTAATGTTGATGGTTTTATTTAAATTTGAGGTAATAGCTTTCTACTTGTCTGTCACTCTTCCCTGTGGAAATCAGGTTCACACTGGTCAGTCAAGGAAATCTTTTTAGTATCCATTAAGTTTTCCTGTGTGGAGTAAACCTTTGGAATTTTTTTTTTTCATAAAGCTATTTGAAGGTACTTGCTAACAAGTCTATTTCCTTCTGATTTTATGTCTTATATAGAAGCTGACCTATTTCTGGCACCTATGAACCCCTGTGCCTCCGTTCCTCTGGACTGTTCCTGGCATGGCCAGTTCTGAAGCTGCACCCCAGCTCCACACCCAGAGAATCCTGCTAGGAACACATGTGGGGATGCCAAATGTTTTAAAATCAAAGTGCTGGAAATTCACTGACAATGAACCCTCAGTAAGTGAGATTTGAGTAGTAAGAACCTTTTATCAGCTGAACAGTCAAGCCCAGAGCTAGAATTTGGAATGGGAGGGAGGTGGTAGGGAATACTGAAGGCACCCAGCAGAATGTGCATTAAACACCTTCCAGTTGGTCTGCTTACAAAACATTCAGTCTGCACCTAATCCATTTAAATTGCCTGAAAAGAAAATAAAACCCAGTTAGCTGTTTAATTTTACATTTTAATACCAAAATCTATATATCTTCATGGTGGATGACACTCTGTGGCCTCTCTTAAATTTTAGGCTTCAAACCGAAGTATCCCAGAATGAGTCTGTGTCAGAGTAAGGTTAGGACATTCATTTGGTCACCTTGCCTACATCTGTGTGACTAAGTAAAACCACTCAGGGACGATTTTGTGGTCCTGAGGTCATATGGCATGGACAGCTTGGGCTTGAACTGTTGCACGTTCTGAGCCCTGTCCCTTCCAAATGGCTGGGTCCAAACTGCTAGGAAGAATCCCTTGCACATGCTGTTGCTCAGCCTGGGCTTAGGCAATGAACGTGTGGGACAACCAGCACTAAAGTAGCCTCAGTGGCTTTGCCATGGGCAAATGGCAGGTTGGTGCTCAAGTTCTTGCCCTGGTCCTGTTTTGTTTAGTGTGGTGACATACCCAGCTACCTACATATTTATATGTGTACTTACATGTATATATATCTGTACACATCGTGTATTGAGTATATACTAGAGTCTTTACGCTACAGTGCTTAATGAATACAATCCACTGCATTGCATTGGACTCAAAGGAGGCTCCCTGATTTCACTGAACACATTTTGTGTCTGCATTGTGACAGTGAAATGTCGGTTCCTAAGAACTGGCAGTGCAGTGCACAAAATCCATACAGGAAAACTGAAAGTGTAAAGTACAGAACAATAGACACCTCGACCCATTGGAAGGTAGGATCGTGGTCCTGATGACACTTTGAGGTTCCTTCCTTGGCCCCTTTGCTCTGACCTACAGAGACAGAGTAAGAAAAAAATCAGTATCTGATCTTAAAGTTATCAGTCACTGAGGTTCACTCATAAATCACCCCAAAAAAATTATTGCTTGAAAATATGTTGTTAACAGCACTGGGAAACCATCACAGGAAAGTAATGTTTTATTCCCTTTTAAAATATGTCCTTTATAGTAAAGCAACAGAAGTCTTTTGCTTTGGGAGAACTGGCAGTTCCCAATTAAATGCAGACACTTTTCTGTCTGTCATTCTAAACAGTTAACAGATATTTGCAAAGATTACTGGCATTTCTTTATTCCAGAAATGCCAGTAATACATCTGTATCATCTGGGAGTTACTATTATTAATACTGAATCTTCCTACATAACAGAAGTTTAAAAATTACTAGTATTTTTAACTTCAGCACATATGACTGTAAGATGGATAGCTAAGCCTACAAAAGCTATATTAGGAATATTTTTAAACAAACCTAAGCTAAATGAATTTGATATGGTGACTGTATACTTAGTCTTGAGAGACTGCGTGTAGGAATACAGTCTGCTGCTCCCTGCACCAGGTCAAATTGGTGATCAAACTGATGAAGTAGAGCCAATTTTGCACACACATCCAATAAAACCATAATCTACACTCAATTAAGTCCACTTATTTCTACTTGATTCAAACACATGCATGTCTTATTTCCTGTGCAAATAAGACAGTTTGATCTTATTATTTTTAGCCCTGTAAAGCACCTGCTGACTTTCATAGGACGTTAGTTCTGCAGTTTGGAAATGGACCTCATGAGGTCATCTTGTCCAATCTCCCACCCAAAGCAGGGCAGGCTTCAAAGTCAGGACTGGCTTCAAGGATATATCGTGTTGTTCAGGGTCATATCCAGGTGAGTTCTGAACACCTCAAAGAATAATCAATATTTGAAGAGTCAGGGAATGAAAAGGAATCTTTTCAAAATTTTTCATTGCTGACCAATATTGTCCTTCTAGATGCAAATCCTTTGATGTCCGCCTTTTTATGCTCTTTTTATGACTTCTCCTTTCCCAACAGTTGAAGCGATAAGCTTTATATCACTGTCAGCTGTGTTATCTTGAGGTTTCTCTTTGGTAGTCATCATGTAGACTTGGTAGAGAAGATAATGACATGGAAAATATTTTAAAAGATGTTCTTTAAAAGTTATCCCTCCTCCATGGTAATAAAATGTACCACTGGAAAAAAAAAAGCAGAGGGGTTCTGTCCCTTTTTTGTATGTACTGTTTTGACCAGCACCCTTTGGCAAGTACATTTTCAGCAAATTCAGCTTATTTACATTCTGATAGTACATCCCAGTGCCTGACCTGCACCTTCTTCAGTGGGGCAAGAAACATCAGCTTAAGGGGAAATTGATGATCATATTCTTAAAGGACTTTTGTTAGTTGATGTGTGTTTTTTTAATATTCACACCATCTACTTGATGTCATTTTGTTTTAGATACTGAGGTAGAAAAACAGTATGCATAAGTATTTCATGATACAAGAAAGAAATCCAAACTGGTAGGATCGATTTAATAGTAAACTTAGTGATTTCATCAGAGGCAAGAAAGACTGTTCAGTTAGTTAAACTAATTTGGAGGATGAATTTTTAACAATGCCCCATCCACCATGCTTGTGATCAGATTTTTCCATGAAAATCTAAATATTAAATAGAAGATGGCCTCTCTGCTATCTGGTGCTTTTGGACATATGCTGGATTTTCTGAATATTGGTGTTCTCTGTGCTCTTACACCTCTCTTAATTACCCTGAGTAACAAAGATTTGAGTGAGATATATTTTTGCGGTTTGGCACTGCTATTTTACCTGTAGATTTTTTCAGGAATGTCCTTTTTAGTATTGAAATTTTTCAAGATGGATTTTGAAGATTTTTCTTATATCTTCAAGTTCTGGACATCTGGTAACTGTCAGCTGGGATGCTATTTCACACTCAGAATAGCTGTCTTCCTGGTGTATCGTTGGAAAGCCAGGATGCATCTGCTAAGCATGCACAGGTCAGGTGCTCAACACATCTGTGTGTCTGCACCCTGTGTGCTACGCCCAGCATTGCTCAGCAATAGGAGGGAACTGTGCTGTGGATGTGCTGCACAGCAGCTGTCAACATAATTCCCAGATAAACCTGTTTTCAGGAGACAAGCACTGTGCAGAATCCTCTGTTTTAGAAGGCTTTACCATTAACACAGCTACGTGTGTGAAACATTGCATCAGAAGACAAATGTAAACACAAATGAGAGAGAGATCTATGGCTTGAGGTTCTATCTGTTTCATACTGGTCCCAGCAAAGGCAAGAAGATAAAGAATTTCCTCATTAAATGCTCAGACAAGAAGATGGGAATCGTTGGACTGAGGGGTCGGTCACTCTGCATTCCAGATCAGCTTCTAGAAGTGTGAATATTGTTGTGTGTCCTGGTACTCGAAGGACTCTCCTACACATAGGGACCAGGAAACTGATCTGTTTTTCAGGGTTTCTTTATACATCTGGTAATCTATATGGAAAATTTGGTCAACTCTGAACTATTTAATCCAAAATGTCTCCAAGCAGGTATTTATATCTGAATGAGGGTAATACCACTTCCAGTCATGTTCTGAAGGAAAGAACAACATAGACTTTGTTTGCAGAAAAGTAACTTAGATGCCCTGCTCCAGGAGCAGGTTGGGTGCTCCAAGTGCTGAGCAGGAGCAGACACCTCCCTGCTGAGTAAGGTGTCTTAGCCCCAAAGTAAGGCAGAGCTTGAGACAAAGGTTTGGTTTTTCCATTGACTATTGTCTTTCTACATTGCTCTCACTCAACGTATCAGTGGTCTCTTCACACACGTTGTAGACCCTAACTGTGTAATTCACACCACAGACTTTGTTATGGAGGCCACACCAAGTCCTGGTGGATATAAACCTTTGTAGGCCAAACAGTGCAGGAAAGATACCACCAACTTAAAAGTAGGAGGCAATAAAGGCAGTGAGAAGAACTGGGTGGGGGACGCCAGGCAGCAAATCACAGTAACTCATGTGAAGACAGATAAGTTGTTTGATAATTTAACGTTCAAGGGATGAAAATATAGATACTGAAAGCCTCTGCCTTCGATTTCCTGTAGTCTTTACTACTGTGCAGTGTGGGTGTAAAATTAAACGCTTGTATTAAGTACAAAGAAAATCCTACTACGTACCATGTAGAATTTAGTCTTACAACATATGATATACCCTTTTTTCAACTACATTAGTGACTTTGCAGATGTCAGGCTTGGAAGAAGAGGTCTGAGCAAGTTGAAAAGGATGTGAGAAAAAGTGCATAAGGGACAGCAGGAAATGGTATGAATTACATACACACACACATTAAGTTTTTCGGTATCTTACATGGACAGTAGTGGAGCTCTGCTTGAACCGAAAGCAATATATTTATCCATAACACTCTTCAGAGTAGATGCAGTTAAAGCTATACTCAAGAATATATGGCAAAGCCTAGAGCATGTTGATGGCAGCTGCATCCAGCTGCTTGTTAGTGGAAACACAGAAGTAATGGGAAGCATCTGAGATTGGTAAAAAAAAAACAGGGTTCCTTCCCTTAGAAAAATAAAGCATCAAAGAATGCTTGCTCGGCAAGTAGATTTCTTTGCCAAATTCTCCCAAGCCTGGTGCTCTGCAGCTATTGCACTGTCTGCATTGCTTTCTTTCACCGTTAATGTATTAGCTACACCAACTGTCAGATGCAGCCAGGCCTTAGGAAAAATGGGATTTCTTCTGACAAGTGACTGAAGACTGCAAAGTGGAAACACCATCAGCAGTCACTAGTCCTAGGGGACAGGGCAGGAGTGAGAACTCAGGGCCGTTTTAACTAGAAAAAAAGATACAGTAAACCGTCTGAGAGTAAAGAATTGTTCTACATTAGGTAAAATGGTATTTTAAAACAAGGCATTTCATCAAAACCACAGAAATTCAAATCCCTTTGTGTGACTGTGGTATGTATGCAGTGCTTTTAACAGACAGAAATAGATCTCCCTATACTACTCTATGTACGACATTTATGTGGCTGGAGAATTCTGGATTGATTTTGTAACTACCTGGCACAAGTAAAGGTAAGCAGAGAAGGCTCATAGTCTAGAAGATGCAGATTGCCCAAAGGAATACTCCATTAATACAAACTAGGAGTAAATTAATTACTGTAAACTGACCATATGAGTCACCATACTTGCCATCTCGGGTGTTTAGAAAAGCCCTTCCAGTTCTGCAACTTGAAGAAAAAGAGGAGGGAATACAGTCTAGACACTACAGCAAAAAGCTCAAGACAGATGGCTGTTCTACAACTTATTTTTTTCTAGCTAGACTGAAGTTACAGTCAAAGAAGCGGGTCAAATTAATTACAGTTGTCAGAGAAAACCATTAGAGAAGAGTGTTCGCATGACAGCTCCAAGGTACTTCTTTAACTAGCCCCAACCACAGGGCATGCTTTGGGGTTGTTGGGATATAGTGCATTTCTGAACCATGTTCTTAAGGTTGTTCCAGCTATGAGTGACGAATGGAGGACAGAAATTTGCTACCAAGCAGGAAGCACAGACGATGACTGTGAGGCCCAAATAGACCGTGTCTTTTGAAGGGCACGTTTTGTCCTTTCCATCATGCGCTGGCCATCTTTCTCTAGAGTCCTCTTGCTGATTCGTGAGGTGGTGTTTAGGAAAACTTCAACTACTGTTTATGATAGAAAAACAAGTGAGTGAGTTCAAAAGTCAAAAGATATGAAACTTATGCTATTTAAAAAAATAGGACTGAATTTACTAAATTAAGTGTTTGAAGAAGAGGATTTATAAACACTATCTTATGCTTCCACTCTCTGGAATTTCAGAAATCTCAGGAAGACAGACAAACTCCAATGGATACATTTGAATGAAAGGATTCAATAACAGTATTTGCATTTCACCTGTCCAAAGGGGATTAGATTTGAAGGCTGCTAAATAGAATAAAGGTGATTAAGACGAAAACCAGAGTGCCTCACCTTCTACCAGCACTTTGAGTATTAACAAGGTATATTTGCAGGGGCAGCTAGGCCAATGTTATTTAAATGAAGAAATCCTTACATGACAATTTTATTTCCAGTAACATATTGGCTCTAATGCTACAAACCAGGAAAGGATTTCAGTGCCAATTAAACATGGCACACATTTTGAAATAAGAGATAGTAACGCTTGGACATTAGCCATAAGATTAAGAGCTTTTGAGCAGAGCTTTTTCAAACAGGTTGAAAAAAAAAATAAATATAGCTGTAAGGCTGAGGCATCATGTTCCATGTCAGCTAAAAGGAAATGTGCATGGACAAACCCTAACTTGTAGGAGTCTAAAAAGGAAGTGCTGACCCAAGTTTAACTATAGTGATGTAAATAATACTGCACTAATGTAGCATTACCATATGTATTATAATTCTGCAGCCACAGAATTTCTTGAAGAAAACAGCTGCAGTGCTGAAGTTTTAATCTTCTCAAATTACAAGGCAGAAAAATTACTCAGGCCTCACAATCTGAGTATCACAAAGGGAATGGTTATGAAGACTGTCATTATGATAACTGTTTGCTCTTTCTTTTTGCTAAAAAGATTTTTCATCCTGAAGTTTGGTTTTGATGTCTGCTTGTAATAGGTCATTGCTGTATGTTTTCAAGTGCCCACCTATTCTTTTCAAAACAATTGCAAAATTCCTAAGGTTTGTGATAAAGAGAGAGGGCTTACGGGAGATAGTGCTGCTGGCTCAACTGATGAAAGATCTCCTGCTCAAAAGGAGATCAAAATACCTGTCCTCTGCATGTGCTTTCAGAGTAAAAATAAAAAAGAAAATGCT
The DNA here is from genome assembly GCF_028500815.1 of Rissa tridactyla. Classification (NCBI taxonomy): domain Eukaryota; kingdom Metazoa; phylum Chordata; class Aves; order Charadriiformes; family Laridae; genus Rissa; species Rissa tridactyla. Next base: position 64,564,983 of record NC_071497.1, on the reverse strand, counting down.
GATTAATCTTCACATATGCTAAGGGACGTGTGCATTCAGTAACGTGTTCCAGGGGCATCTGATTATCAGGTGATGGATACTTTGGAAAGATACTATGGTTTCCTTCTGACTGGGATACCCAGGTTTCTTATGAAGAAGCCAAAACCCAGAGGGATTCCTGGCTCTCATTTCATTTGGGTCCAGATGTGAGAAGGTACATGTTTGGGTTGAGAAGCCTGGGCATGCTTTCAGGTCCACTAGGTTAGATATAGCCATAGCGATGAAACTCCATCTGGGACCTATGAAGTTTCAACTATCAAAGGTATCACCTGTCCTCTGAACACAGGCTCAGAGAGTTGGGGTTGTTCAGCCTGGAGAAGAGAAGGCTCCAGGGTAACCTTATAGTGACCTTCCAGTACTTAAAGGGGGCCTATGGAAAAGAAGGGGAGGGACTCTTTATCAGGGAGTGGAGTGACAGGAGAAGAGTTTATGGTTTTAAACTGAAAGAGGGAGATTTAGATTAGATATTAGGAAGAAATTCTTTACTGTGAGGGTGGTGAGACACTGCAACAAGTTGCCCAGAGAAGTTGTGGTTGGCCCATCCCTGGAGGTGTTCAAGGCCAGGCTGGATGGGGCTTTGAGCAGCCTGGTCTAGTGACAGATGTCCCTGCCCAGGGCAGGGGGTTGGAATTAGATGATCTTTAAGGTCCCTTCCATCACTAACCATTCTATGACTCTACGATATAGGGTGTTTAAAAATAAAAAATAAAAAATTACAAGACTCCCACTGTAAGCCTCAAAGCAGACTGTAGGACTTTCTCGGACCTCAGAAGACAGTGAAAATTTTATGTGGACTGTTATCTTGGTTGTACTAGAACCGAATTAACAGGTTTTAACTAACACATAGTAAATCAGAAGATCATAGTGTCCATACAAATCACTTACATGCATGACTTTAATAAGAAAAAAACAAAAGTGACTGTATTTAAAGAGGCTTACTGATAAAAATGAACTTTCCTACATTAACTCCTTTAAATTAAACTTTCCACTATTTTAAAGCAATCTCCACAATTGGGAAACAGAACTTTAATAACAACATTTAAATTTGGACATAGTAAGATAGTACTTTTTCTCTATTCACTTTTGAATGCCTTCTTTTAATCGTATACATCAACATAAGTTTGTATGTTTGGAATATTATACAGCAAAACCTCATAGTTTGTGTGCCCACGCAAGAGAGGGCAGTAATTACTGTTATCTCCATTTTGTAGGTAAGGAATTTGAAGTGGGGATAACCCTTCTCAGACAGCTAAGATTATTAGGTGTCCACAATAGCAAAGAACTTGTTAGGATCATCTCTACCAGAGAACAAAAGGGAAAGCAATTCTAGAGTTGCCAACATGCTTTTAGGTAAAAAATCTTTCTAACTCCACATCTGCTGCCAAGTGCCACCCTGGTGCATGAGGAAAATGTACCAATTTCATCAATAAATCAGAGTTTTGCAGCAGATAAAGCCTTTCCCACAGTATCCTTGACTCTGCACATTATCTGGGGAAAGCCCCCATTCCTACAGTGTTACTGCTACAGGTAAATAGAGCTCTTGCAGCAATCCTTGACTGGACCATTACAGCAAAATTCCAGGCTTCATTTCTCAAGCCTAGGTTTTCAAGTTTTATAGATAGAGCTTAGTTCTCGTCTTAAACCAGTTTTCTGCTACTGGGATTTTAGTGAAGTTACAGGTTCTGGTGAAGTTACCCCTGGTGAACTCGACCTAGTGTGAGTGGGAGAGCACTCACATCTACAAGCTGTGTTCACATACAAGGAGATACCACACAGATTCCCAGTAAAGTAAGCACTTCTTTGGTTTTGAAGGGTCACAGAGATCAATGAATAGAGGAATAATAGATAGAAAGGTTGTCTGTCTGCTAGAGAGATCACTGGAAACCCTGAGCTGCTAGCGAGACTGATTTCAGAGAAGGACTAAGGAAAAAATAACTTGTTTAAAACCTAAAAAGGTTTGAACTTCGGAAACTGCAACGAGTTTGCTTCTTCAGTTTAAACTATTATTCCATTTTATGTTCAGTCAGCATTACTGTTTTGTTCTTGAATGAAATCTGCTCTCAATCAGAAAATAAAGAAATTCTCCATTTTACCTACACTTCATAAATTGCTTGCCACCAAGCGGTAGTCCCTCTCCAGCGTACAGCAACTATTATGGTCATTTCAGGGGGCAGTCTGCCCGTTATTTTGTCTGGTGTGATTTGTATCCTTACAACATAGATACCTTACCTAGTATAGCCCAATTGATCTACCAGTAATGGAGTGGAATGTGTTGTTGTAGCTTCCTTAAAAAACAACTAACCACCACCAGCCCTGCAGTCTGTGTATCAGCATTGCACATTGTATTCATACAGCATTTTGGCATTAGGATTTAATCAGTTTATATGATGTGATGTTTCTGAAAGCTAGTGACTAGACACAATGACTCAGGAACTGTGTTCTTTTAGGGAGCAGTGTTGTTAAAAAATTGCTGTCACAGGAGGACTTTTCATAGGAAAAGGTGCACAGCTAGTATTCATCTTGTTCCCAATTGTATGAAAAGAGGTGGCATGAAGGAAAATTAATGTTTGGGGTTTTTTTGTTTTGTATTGTCTTGTGAGGAGGGATTTTAGTGATAAAGAAGTATGATTGAGCCTATCTTTTATTCCTTATCTCTGTGTACCTTTCAAATTAGCATCCTCTGGCTGTTTATATAAGTAAAGCTCTGGAGCAGCTCCCGTGATTGCAGTGGAATCCATCAGAACGGTGCTGGTGGTGAGATAATTCAAAAGAGCTTTGTGAATTTGTAGTGGATACAAAAAAAGTAACCAGCCAAATCACCACAGGCATTTGGACAGGCCCCATTCCAGCAGTCTGTGAATACCATCCTTGTAGACTGTAAGAGTTTAATTAAAATGTAAGAAAAAAAAAAGCAGCATGATCTTGACAATCCTAGAGGAGTCTTTCGGAAACGTTGTTCTGACTGGCACAAGCAAGGAAACAGTTAAAACTTAGTATGCATAGCAGTTGTTTAAAATGTCAAACACCACATCCAAATGCCTTTTATGTCTCACTTAAATGGTTCAAAAGCATGGATGTCCACTTCAATAAAAAGTATAATTCACTGTCTCTCATGTGCCTCCTAATCATCTAATGCATGATTACAACTACAATCTGCAGTACATGTGAAAAATACATCTTGACTTGACCATGGAGCTTACAGGTATTTTTATTGAGTTTTTGCAGTAAAAAACACTATTCGTGCACAAAATCATACCATTCTGTTTACAAGGTTTGAAAATATCCATTGTCCTTACAATGCTTCTGAGAATTGTCTCCATCTACCTCTTTGGGGTGAGAGCAAACAACCAGTGATGTTGAGCAGCTGTATTCACAGAACGGTTGAGGTTGGGGTGACAGTGTGTTCCCCACCAGGCACCAATCTGATCTTTATCTCCCAAAACCCTCCCCAAGCGATAACGATCTGTGGTGGTCATAATGGGTGTGTGTAGTTGTGATGGCTGCATCCAGCTCATGGGTGGTTTCAGGGAGACAGATAACAAAACACAATACCCAAAGGCCAACTTGAGCAATACTGGTACTGTGGTTAATACACAAATGTGACTAAGAGTCAATCATCTTACCTCCATAAACAGTGAGCAGCCCAAGGGCCCTTTGAGCTCTCCTGCACAGCAGCGGGCTGCACGCCAGGATCTCCCCTTGACTAGGGACACCTCTCAATGTTATTTCTTGAGATTCAGAGACTCCTTACTGCAACAGATCCTCACTAAGTGACTAATAGCATGCTTAACTTCCAAATGTTAGCTAAGTGATATAAAGGACTGATTGTGCATATATAATCCCTTAGACATAAACCTTTGACCAAGTCTGGGACTAGGACTGGATCCAGTTGCACATAGACTTCTCTCTGAGATGGAGTTTAGAAAGCAAGAGGGTCCCTTCTGAACGTCATGATTCAACAGGAGGGTCTCCCTGACACATCTGTCTGACCCTGTCCTCTGGGCAGTAAATAATCAAGTGTGCCTTGCTATCCCAAATCTTGTTAAAACACTGTTGCATTTACTATCAAACTTTGTTAAATCCCTCTTTTATATCAATAAATGTATTGCTGCTTCTCTCTCTGAGTGAAGTGCATCACTCCATCTGCAACAGTTGGGAGGGACCTCTGGAGGTCATCTTGTCCAACCCCAGTCTCATCATTTAGGGCGGGAGTCAGTTTGAAAATGACACCTGCATTTCCATATAAATGTATTCCAGTAGATATGTAAGCTGTGTGTAGAAGCTCCCATGATAATCAAAGGACATGTAGGGCTCAGTTCAGCTGAACATATGAGTCTAGTGCGTTTGAGATGACCCTGGATAACGCACCTGGCCTCCAGTCACCCCTCTAAAAACACAGAGGCTGAGGTCCTGTATCACCTCTGGGTCCTGTGTCACATCTGACAGCTGTCTTAATCCAGGGAGTTGTATTCATTGCATGTAATAGCTTTTTAAGATCTTCCAGGTATACTGCCTAGCCTCTCACTGCCTCTCTAGAAGGATGCAAATCTCCCATAATTCTTGTATCATATTTGCGAGCCCTATGAATAAGACTCAGATGTCCTTGCTAAGTAGTTCTAGACACCTGTGTTTGCACAACAAAATTAATATTCCATCAGAGCTGCTTTGCACTACAATGCGTGAGTCGTTCATGGAAATAAATAAAGATTAGGGGACCCCAGCTTGTCGCATCCCAGTAAAGACACGATTCTGTAGCTTTAGATCAAACTATCTTTTTTTCTCTCTTTCTTTAGCCCATTATAATTTTGGACCTCTTCAGGTTGGCATAGACTTCTTTGGTCTCTTGATTTTCTTGTCTTTTGCTTTTGTGTCTCTATTTTGTTTCTCTGTTTTTGATCTGCTTATAGACCAAGATAGAATTTCTCAAAATGAAGTCATGAAACTAAAGTATGTTTTCTGATAAAAGATGCAATATATCCCCACGTACTGAATGTAGTCCACATATTAATTTGTCCTCAGAGCCATACGGGCTGCCACAAGCAAGAGTCCACAAGCAAGACACCAAGCTGCCAAGCTGCCTTCCATTGGTTCCACTGCAGGAGCTTCCCCATTGGTTAACCAGCTAATTTGAGTGAAAGAAGGGTGCGTCGTCTTGCATGTAGCATGGAGTGCCACAGGCAAATATGTGTAGTGGACAGTCACAACAGGGCTACTGAGTTGTGGTAATGTATCAAGGCAGAGGTTGGTACTTTGGGTATAGCTGCTACACTCTTGAGTGTCGGGTGCTGAAATCGTAACGAGCAATGGGACAAACAAGTCCAGGAATCATATTTCATACTCAATCTCCAATTATTTAAAAATTAAGACTGTTTTTAATGAGAAGCATTAAAAAAAAAAAAAAAAGAAAAAAGTGTAAATGGAGTTCTCTAAGTAGTGTTTACCTGAAATTCTATTGTGGTACTCAGGTACATAGACCCACAGCATTCAAAATCAATTTCCTATGGAAAAATCCATAAGACTTGATAAATTTGATGGAGGGGGAACAACAATCATTGGGAAGCTGAGGCAAAGGGGAGGCCATCAGGCAGTAGCAGCTCTAGACCGCAGGTGAGCGAAAGAAGGCAATCTCTAGGACCTGAGGAAGAGCAGCTTCACTTTTCTTAGGGGTAGTACATTGCAGAATTCCTCATGTGAGGCTTCACTCAACAAAGCTTTTAAACCTTGAAGAGTGAGCTATTTCAATATAAAAAGCCACAGATATTACAGTGATGCCTAAAGGTGAGAAATCTCTGCCCACCTAAGCAAAATTGTCATGGATGCTTCAGAACTAAATTCAAAGTTATTGCTTGAGATTCATTTCTCCTTACGCTTTTCGTTAGCTCAGTGGATACCTTGGCTAATAGCCCTCCCAACTTTTTTGCACCTCTCAGACTAGCTGCTTCAATGCCTTCCTGCTCTAAAGCCTCTAGCTATCAACGCCCCTATTCCAGTCCGCCACCTCTTTACATTTTTGCACAAGTCTAGATGCCCTTCAGCTTCAATATACAAAAGACTGGGACCTTGCAATGGCGATTCCCACTTATTCTGCTTCCTCCTGGATATTTCCATGCTGGGGATTTCGAGGGTAACATGAAGCAAAATGTGACATTAATTACTTAGATAAGAAAAGCCATGAAGCATGCCGTAGGTGCTTATGGCTACTTTTTGGTCCTTTGGGTTTTCATTACTATTGTGCTCAGAAGTATTTTCTAATGGAAACTTTGCTGCAGAGTGCTTCTGTGCATTTGTTGAAGGTTCACATAATTTATAATAGCTTATATATGCATTTGTTCTACAGATATTGCCTATATTTAATAGACCTCAAGAAATATCTGGCATACTATGGCAATACCAGATATTTTTAGTTAAAATGTAAGTAGAAAAAGATGCACATAATCCAAGTGGAGTCTTTTTATTTAAATTAAGGGAAAAAAAGATTAAATAGACACGGTCCTTTTATCTTTAAGGTAGAGCTGTAAGTAGGCAAGACTCCTCAGAAGTCCAAGTGATCTATGGAATATGATTTTTTCCTATAAAACAGAGATTTAAATTCTCTTCTCTCTCAGAAAATCTTCTGTATGTGTACCTCTTTGTGTGAAAAGATTTCCAGTGTGAGCATGATATTATGTAGAAGTATCTTGTATTGGTGGTGGTATGTGTGCTATTCCCGTTCATGTTTACAGCACAACATATAGTTTTTAGCAAACCAGAGTGTTGCTTTGAAAACACTCCTTAGGACAAAAAATATGGTCAGTGTCAGCTATACAGCAGAATAGTGTGTGCTACATTCTCTGCTCTTATATGAAGCAATGAAAATATTTGCAGATAGGAAATAAATGAAAATAAAATGGGTTACATGAGTGTTTTCTAGTCAAATGCTCTTTTTATATTAGAAATCTATTGCCACAGCTAAAAATCTGTGCACTAAATCAGCAAATATGACGTACTATGAGGGAAAATGTCCAAATCCATAATATTTTTTATTTTTTAAAGCTAATCCAGTCTGGTACTTTTTATAGCTTTGAGCACTTTCAATCTTCTCTTGACATCACTGTCAAGAGCATGTGGATTAGTCACAAATACACAAAATCAAAGTACTTTGTCCCCTAGAAGCTCACTAAATCTTCATATTTGCAAATTTTCTTTAGAGACCCTATCCTGCCTTTCCCTTATTCACCAGGGTGTATTCACTTAGGGGCTGGCCGATTTTAAAGCTCAAGGTGGCAGCTTGACTAACCCATTCTAATTCCGTCATATTAATTTACTTTAAAGTGACTCCAATAAAGAAAGCCACTGACATCTCATAACATGAGTGGTTTGAAACTATGACTTTTTTTTTTCAACTTAGATTAGTACTAATACTTTAACATAATGTTCCTGAGATTTTATGGCCTTCCATAAACTGAAATGGTCTTGCACCAGATTTAGCAATCACATTTTTCTGCTGCCTCTTTTTCAGTGTTTCCAGCTACAAGCTTATTAAAGAATTGCATGATCTTTCTGCAGCACATGTATATATTATAAAATATCTTTAATATTCTATAAGCAATGGTCTACATCCAGACTGTCCACCTGTAGAGATATGTTGTTTGGGGTACTGTTTCTTTTAACTGATAGCTACATCAGCAGAAGCCTTGCTATGAATGTAGTTTGTATCGGAACAGACAGAAAAATCTCACCACGTTTCCAATATGAGACTATCGTTTCAACTAAAACAGTATGGTCGAAATAACAAACATTTTTGAGAGAAGGAAAGGTCCATTTAACGGAAGATGTTAAAGCAATTTACAGATGTAAATGCATATTATCTTCATTTAAAATAGAAAATAGAGGAATAGATAGTGACTTAACAGCAAGGCCTTTACTGCCTCTAGAATCCAGGTCTTCTAAATCTTCTAATCTGGAAATACAGTGTATTATATGCAAATATGCAAATAATTAACGTGCAAAGCAAGTGTTGTGATACTCCAGGTGAATAAGTGAGTAAGTCCGCCCTAAAAGAACCTTATTTCGAAAAAAAATTAATTCTGAAAAAAAAATAATGAAAGACCGCAAGAAAAATAAGTCATTCTGTAAAAAGAATGGGGACCACAGTGAAGATGGTGTGAGTTTCTGAAGAGTGGCAGTACCAGCTTTTGACTAAAGCCAGCTGAAAAAGATGTATCCACCAGGATTTTGGAAGTACACAGGTAGGTTGAGGTAAGCACAAACATTGATATTTATCACCACAAAGGAAAAAACAAAGGCATTAAAGGGAAACTATTGGTGAAGAAAGAAGGTTGAGGGTACGACAGACAAATTTATCCTACGCATCCATTCATGTCAGACACCAGAGAGGAAAATAAGCAATGACAAGACAAAACGTCCATGGCAGTCACTCAGGAACTCATCAAAAGTCTTTGTGCTGTGCCTTCTCCCTTTGAATTTATAGTAACATTATGTGTCTGGCTGTAACACTCTGGCAGTGTCCTTATTCTCCTGCCTCATGTGTTGGAGAGAGATGAGACTTGGAAGATGCTTCAGTGTTGACCAGGTAAAACTGTGAGGGATACATACATATGATATAACTCTCACACTATGCTAAGGTTAGAGTAGGATTCCATTTCAATAATCAGTTTTGGAACACACATGACCAAAAGTAAGAGGAAAACTGTGGAGAGAAATGTTATAAACAATAAATGTGGACTTATCATTTATTCATTTATTCAATTTGCAAGTATAACAAGCATTTTTAAATACACGTGAAAGCTCAAATTTATGAAAATTCCAACAAAACAGGTTGGTTTTCCAAGACTATTGTAAATATAATGAAATTGTCTATGGTTGAAATTGATCACTGGTAGAAATAACTGAATTAGAAATAATTTTAAAAAATCTATTTTCATTTACATAAAATTCCATTAAGAAAACCAAAACAATAGTACAATTGCTTCTACACTGATGTTGAATCAGTGTAAGAAATTAGCTGGGGGAACAGGAAGGCCTGGCCATAAGTGAAGACACTGGCATAGGAGGAGCCTCAGAAATGTGGTGGAAGGCAGGCAGGCAATGCAACACAACAATATCAGCGTGAAAGATACAGAATATATAACATAAGTCATGCCAGCAATTGATCAACATAATATGGTATAAATCTTAGCACCAAAACAAATTTAGGAACTGACCACATTACCAAGCAACACGGCAGCTACATAGATTAAAACCACAGGCCTAAATAGAAGTAATACAGTACTGAGTCTGTGTTACTGCTTGCTAGGCAGGACCACAGAGTTGCCCATGCACTGAAAGACGAGAGAGGATTTAGGAGCAGGAAATGCAAATGTATTAAAAGACTCCAGTTATCCTGTCTGTATTGGGCAAAACTCATGCCAGGAAATGAAGCAGAAAGGACATTTTTGGGCACCAGGTGTGACTGCTTTGTGGAACAGGCAATTAACAAGCCTGCAAGAGGGAGTGCAGCCGTTCACTTGCAGCTGCAAAGTGCGTAGATCTGGCTCCAAACTTTTCAGCTGAAAAATTGCTTTGCAGCAATGACAATCATATATTTCCATTTCACAGCCCTACAGGAATGTCAGTGTCACTGAACACCTATGTAGAGGAGTTTTATGGAACTGAGAATAAATTTTTCAGAAAGTTGAAATAGTTTTCAAAATAGAAAGGATCATAAACTCTCACAGAAGCCAAAAAGAAGTTTGAAACACAAGTAAATAAGGAAATTAAAGCTACTATTGCAACACTCAGGGGCATTAAAACACCCCTTGAAATACCAATTAAAATACTCACTTCAGAGACTCCTAAGGCACCCCATAACCAGAGCACCTCAGGAGCACCCAGTAAGGGCATCCTTGAGGGCACTCAGCAAGGGCAAGACCTCTACAGAAATGCTGACTGGATTGTTTTGCAGTGTTCATGGTGGAAGAAACTGGGAGATTTCCAACTAAAACCTTTTTCTGGAGAGGAGAAACAGAGGTTTTTTTTCTGAAATGGAAGCAACTAGAAAAGAAGTTATGGTAAGAATAGTGAAAATAGATACTAACATTTGCATATTTCTACCACGACATTTTCCACAGTTGCCTCATTTTCAACTCATATGATATAGAAAAGTGAGCAGTAAAGTGATGAAGCTTGCTAATGATACAACCGGAAGGAGAATGAAAAATCACAGGACAGAGCGATAAAATCAGTGTAGATAAAGGAAATTGATTTATAGGGTGAAAAGCATTCCTACCTTCACAATTAAAATGATGGCGTCTGATGTGTCCCTATATTTCAGGAAAAAGGGCTTGGGATCACAATAACTCCAGGAAAACATCAGTTCAGTAGCTGGTGGCAGTCAAAGAACAAACAAAATGTTAGAAACTGTTATGAAAAGGCATAGGAAGCAAAACAGAAGTCACTGTACTGCCCCATAACTCTGAGATGGAAAAATTTCAGAGAAGGGCAACAAGAGCAGTTAGAGGCACTGGATGGCTTCCATGCAAAAAACAAGAAAGTAGGCTAGGTTTCTTCACCCTGTAATCGAGACTGCTTGGGGAGAAATATGATTCAGGTGCACAGATTGAGTGGGGAAAAAAAAAGTCAACATAGATAAATGAAACTGATGCAGAGAGTGAAAAACACTCCTGGTCTCTGGCAAGACAAGAAATAGGATCTGTCAAACAAAGCTGTATTCGAGAAAAACACAAGGAGGTGGTGTATCACAGAATAGGACGCAGATTAGTGGGCTCCTTGCTGTAGGATGTTGTGGATGCCTTATGAGTCCAAGTGAGGACAGAGCAAGTACTTAGAAGAAAAAGCTATCGAGAGTTACTGAATAGACAAAGCAAAATAGTCTAAAAGAATTCACTGAATTGAAAAATTGTGAGGATAGAAGAATCTTAGTGGAAAATAACATTGATGCCAGCTTCATGGGCATCGTTTTAAGGGAAACTGTTGGAGACAGAAAACTGAGCAAGACAGACTCTTGATATGAACAAGTGAAACCATATTTATAGCATAGCTATGAATTTTAACAGGAAAAAAAATTGTGCAAAGAGCTTTGATTATAGGTCTGAAAAAGAAGAGATGGCTAATCAGAAAGACTGCTTTAGACAGTGGCATAGGTGGAAGATCATTCTGAAAAAAGGCAGTTGCTCCCAATACTCATCACATGTACTCGGAGTGGTTAAGTAGGAAGAGCACTCAAAGGAAAAAAAACACAGCTAATTTTAAAAAACTTCAGTGCTGTACTTTAATGACAGTCAGGGAAAAGATATCTTTTTTCCTTAATTTTTGAAGGATTAAAAAGGTTTTGTTATTTCATCATTTCTAAGTATTTCATGATTTCTAAGTTTTCATGTGTATTTTGCCTATTGTAGGTTTAAAATATGCTAAACCATACCAAACCCTCTTTTTTTACTAAATGGAACTTCATCTAAATCAGGAATTATTGCATAGCTTAAGGAGAAATCTGGTCTCCTACAAACTCAAACTCACCCTCCGAAGCAAAATATCTTCACAGAATCACAGAATGGTAGGGGTTGGAAGGGACTTCTGGAAATCATCTAGTCCAACCCCCCCTGCCAGAGCAGGTTCACCTAGAGCAGGGTGCATGGGAACATGTCCAGGTGGGTTTTGAATGTCTCCAGAGATGGAGACTCCACCACCTCTCTGCCTGCTTCACAAAAGGAAACCTCTGAGCCATCTCATCTTCCTTTACCAATTCTTTGTGCTGGAGGATGTGGGCAAGCTTTCATCTTGATACAAGAGAGATATTTTTTTATGGGAAGAACAATCATTCACTCAACAACCTCACCAGGGACATAATAATCACTCCTAAACACAGTAGTTGACAAAAAGGTCCCATTCCCTAAGGACTTGTGAGTATAGCCAAAGATATTAACTGAAGGGACAGTTTGTACCCTATACAGAGGCTTACTACTCCTAGTTATTTAAATTTGACAAAAATGTAACTAGAGGGTAATAGGTATGATATATAGATATTTATTCTCACCACACAGGTGAAAGTAAATGCCTGGCACAACAGGGCACTATCTATGGCAAATGCTATTTTGCCACAGCTACAGTGTAAATGATTCAGCTTAAATCAAAAGCTACATCTGATCAGGCTTATATGGTAAAATGTCATGTCAAAATAAGTCATACCCAACCTGCTAGTCTTCCATGTGATTTCTATTACTTGTATATGAAAACATCATGGTGAAGTGCACCACATTGAAATGGTTGCATGTGTCACATCCCACTCTCAGGAAAGAGTTGGGGTAAGTGACTTCAGATTCATAAATTCTCAATGGTGGGACTAAGGTGAGATAAATCTCAAGGTCCATAAAGAAACCTTTATTAGCTTCCCTATACTTAGTATAGGTCTTAACAAGTCCACTATAATTGGTTAGGTATATGACAAATTATGGCAAATGGTGAGGTATGCATTGTGTGACTTAACAACAGGTATACAACAACTTACGCAGAGTGGTATTTCAGGTTGTACTTAAGGTTGTTACTTAACTACTCTAACCGTTACTTAACAACTCTAAGAGAAAAGAGAAACTGAGGGATAGAGAAAGGAGAAGACAGAGAAAAAGACAAAGATAAAGAGATCACTGGTCCTGGCTCCAGCGTCTTTTTCAGGGAATCTTCCCAGGCATTATCTTCTTCTTTCTTGGAAGAATCTTCCCAGGCACTTTCTTCTTCTTTTGTTTCTTCTTTGTTCCCCCTCCAGGGGCACTTATTTTGCCCTTTTACATTTGCTGAATTACCATGGTCCACCCCCCTTGCCAAGAACAGCCTCGTCTCAGGTTTCTCCCTTCTCGCAGGTGGCGTGTAGCATGATTTGGGTGGAGAGACGAGTGCCATAGTCATACATGTTTAGCATGACCTCTATAATCTTCATTAGCGTATGCAGGGGTGTGCGCTGTCATATGCATTTCGCGTATAATGAAGCAAAGGTCACTTATGGGACACAATGGCCTCGAGAACTGAGACCTCGCAAGGTCACCACACGAGTGACCGAACTTTCCTGTCTTCACAGGACAGTTGTCCCACACTTTCAGGTGCCAGAAGTGTTAGTCTTATCAGTTCTTTGAAGGCCAGGCCTGCATTATTTATTTCCTTGAGAGTGTTTGAGGCATTCCATTGAAGGCTTGGAGGGCCTTCTGCCCCTCGTCAGGGAATTTACAGTCCGTCTCTTACAGCATGTGAGGCAAAAAGGCAAATTCAAATACGGTTGAAATTTTCATTTAAATACGTGCTTGTATTTGCATGCTAGGCAGAAACCTATTCTTTGTTTGTAAGTGCTGGCTTGCTATGCGACACTCCCACTGCTATCAGTTAACTAGAAGTCAGTAGGAGTTGCATGTATCACATGCAGCAGAAGACAGCAGTATGCTTGCTTTTATATCCATAGATGGTCACTTGCAGGGCAATAGTATTTTACCACATGTATCACTCAGGTGTAGTGGACTGAGTGTGCACAAGTCTAGCTAATGTACTGACACGGTATGCATGCACAAAGCAGAAAGTCATATTGAAAGGATAACTGCATGTTATTCCAGATATAAATCAGGATTTTTTTTTTTATCATAAGAGTGGTGAAACACTGGAACAGGTTGCCCGGAGAGGCTGTAGATGCCCCATCCATGGAAAAATTCAAGGTCAGGAGCTCTGAGCAACCTGATGTAGTTGAAGATGTCCCTGCTCATTGCAGAGTGGTTGGACTAGATGACCTTTAAAGGTCCCTTCCAACTCAAGCTACTCTATGATGCTACAATTCTATGTTGGTGTTACTGTAATGCACCCTGCAATAAAAAGCTGGAGTGAAGGAGTGTGTAGTGGCATGATTTAAGGGCTGTGATTTGGTGGTGTGACAAATTGTTTGGCACATATAATAGCAAATAAAAGCCGTAGAGTCCCCCTCTCCTTTCCTGTGATTAAGTAGCATTTTGTCATGGGCAGATTTGACTAGAATGCCACTTTTTTCACAATTAGAAATATCTACTGTCCAGTTTATACCTAGCCATGGTCAGTTCATTCTCAGTCATGATTTGCCAGTGTTTTCTGTCAGCTGAAATAATTATTTTCCCCATAGGCCCTTATTACCTTCACGTATTTACATGTTTGCTTTTAGTCTTTGCTTTACTGAAACAAGCAGGCCACTGTCTTTTGGAATAATATTATCTGAGTGCAGCCTGCAGGCAAGTGTGCAAATTCCACCTGTGAGTTATCTCAGGTACAAGAGACAGCCAAATCAAAGCAGCTCAGAGCCTAATGCAGGATAATTTGCCTTACTTCACAGCAAGACTCTTTAGTCTTTACTGAGTTCTCACCACTGTTTCCTCTAGTTTATCTATGTGACTTCATGCTTAGCGGAGGAGGGAAAGGCTGTGGATGCTGTCTGGCTAGACTTTAGTAGAGCTTTTCACACCATTTTCCACAGCATTCTCCTGGAGAAACTGACCACTCATGGCTTGGACGGGCATACTCTTCATGGGGTAACTGGTAAAAAACTGACCAGACGGCTGGGCCCAAAGAGTGTTGATGACTGGAGTTAAATCCAGTTGGTGGTTGGTCACAAGTGGTGTTTCCTAGGGGTCAGTACTTGGGCCAGTTTTGTTTAATATCTTTATCAATGATCTGGAGGAGGAGATCGAGCCCACCCTCAGTAAGTTTGCTGATGCCACCAAGTTGGGCAGGAGCGTGGATCTGCTTGAGGGTAAGAACGCTCTACAGAGGGATCTGGACAGGCTGGATCAATGGGCTGAGGCTAATGGTATGAGATTCAACAGGGCCAAGTGCCAGGTCCTGCACTTGGGTCACAACAACCCCATGAAATGCTACAGGCTTGGGGAAGAGTTGCTGGAAAGCTGCCCAGCAGAAAAGGACCTGGGGGTGTTAGTCAACTGCTGGCTGAATATGAGTCAGCAGTGTGCCCAGGTGGCCAAGAAGGCCAACAGCATCTTGGCCTGTATCAAAAGTAGCATGGCCAGAAGAACTAATGACGTGATCATCCCCCTATACTAGACACTGGTGAGGCCGCACCTCGAATACTGTGTTCAGTTTTGGGCCCCTCACTACAAGAAAGACATTGAGGTGCTGGAGTGTGTCCAAAGAAGAGCGACAAAACTGGTGAAGAGTCTAGAGCACAAGTCTTATGAGGAACAGCTGAGGGAGCAGGGGTTGTTCAGCCTGGAGAAAAGGAGGCTGAGGGGAGACGTTACCGCTCTCCACAACTACCTGAAATGAGGTTGCAGACCGATGGGGGTCGGTCTCTTCTCTCAAGTAACAGGTGATAGGGCAAGAGGAAACAGCCTCAAGTTGCACCAGGGGAAGTTTAGACTGGATAAGGAACCAACTAGGGGAAGTGCCCTATTGGACCTACTGTTTGTTAACAGAGAAGGTCTTGTGGGGGACGTAAAGGTTGGAGGTCGTCTTGGACAGAGTGACCATGAAATGATAGAGTTTTCAATTCTTGGTGAAGGGAGGCGGGGAGCCAGCAGAACTGCCACCTTGAATTTCCAAAGGGCAGACCTTAACCTGTTTAGGAGCATGGTTGAGAGTGTCCCTTGGGAGGTAGTTTTGAAGAGCAAAGGTGCCCAGGAAGGCTGGTCATACTTCAAGCAGGTGCTCTTAGAAGCACAGGTGAAGGTCATCCCCATGTCCCGAAAAACGAGCCGACGGGGAAGAAGGCCAGCCTGGCTAAATAGAGAGCTTTGGCTGGACCTCAGGAAAAAAAGGAAGGCTTACCTTCTCTGGAAAAGGGGCTTAGCAACTTACGAGGATTATCAAGATATAACAAAGCTATGCAGGGGGAAGATTAGAAGGGCCAAAGCTCAATCAGAACTCAGCTTGGCCACTGCAGTTAAAGACAACAAGAAGAGATTTTTCCAGTATATCAACAGAAAAAGGAAGACTAGGGAAAATATAGGTCCACTGATGAATGAGACGGGTGCCCTAGTGGTGGAAGACACAGAGAAGGCAGAGTTACTGAATGCCTTCTTTTCTTCGGTCTTCACTGATAAAGCCGTCCCTCACACATCCCATACCCTGGAGGCAAGGGGGAAGGTCGGGAGAGAGGAATACTTTCCCTTAGTTGAGGAGGACCAGGTCAGAGACCACTTGGCCAAGCTGGACATTCATAAATCCATGGGCCCTGACGGGATGCACCCGCGAGTGCTGAGAGAGCTGGCAGATGTTATCGCTAGACCGCTCTCCATCGTCTTTGAAAAGTCATGGGGAACAGGAGAGGTGCCTGAGGACTGGAGGAAGGCTGACATCACTCCAATCTTCAAAAAAGGCAAGGAGGAGGACCCAGGGAACTACAGGCCGGTTAGTCTCACCTCTGTCCCTGGGAAGGTAATGGAGCGACTCATTCTGGATGTCGTCTCCAAACACGTAGAGGAAGTTATTGGAAGTGGTCAGCATGGATTTACCAAGGGCAAATCATGCCTGACCAATCTGATAGCTTTCTATGATGTTATAACGGGTTGGCTGGATGAGGGGAGAGCCGTAGATGTCATCTACCTGGACCTTAGCAAGGCTTTTGACACTGTCTCCCATAACATCCTCATTAGGAAGCTGAGGAAGTATGGGCTAGACGAGGTGACAGTGAGGTGGATCGAGAGCTGGCTGAGTGACAGAACTCAGAGGGTTGTGATCAGCGGCACAGAGTCCAGTTGGAGGTCTGTAACGAGTGGTGTCCCTCAGGGGTCAATACTTGGTCCAATTTTGTTCAACATATTCATTAATGACCTAGATGAGGGGACAGAGAGTATCCTCAGCAAGTTTGCTGATGATACCAAGCTGGGAGGGGTGGCCGACACTCCAGAGGGCCGTGCTGCCATCCAGCGTGACCTGGACAGGCTGGAGAGCTGGGCAGAGAAGAACCTAATGAGGTTCAACAAAAGGAAGTGTAGGGTCCTGCACCTGGGAAGGAAGAATGCTAAGCACCAGTATAGGTTAGGGGTGGACATGCTGGGAAGCATCTCTGAGGAGAAGGACCTGGGGGTCCTAGTAGACAGCAAATTATCCATGAGCCAGCAGTGTGCCCTTGTCGCCAAGAAGGCCAATGGCATCCTGGGCCGCATAGGGAAGACTGTGGCCAGTAGGTCGAGGGAGGTCATTCTCCCCCTCTCCTCTGCACTGGTGAGGCCACAACTGGAGTACTGTGTCCAGTTTTGGGCTCCCCAGTTCAAGAGGGACAGGGAACTACTGGAGCGAGTCCAGCGAAGGGCAACCAAGATGATTATGGGACTGGAGCATCTCCCTTATGAGGAAAGGCTGAAAGAGCTGGGACTCTTTAGCCTGGAGAGGAGAAGGTTGAGGGAGGACCTGATTAATGTTTACAAGTATCTAAAGGGTGGGTTTAAGGAGGACGGAGCCAGGCTCTTTTCAATGGTTCCCAGCGACAGGACAAGGGGCAATGGGCACAAGCTAGAACATAGGAAGTTCCGTTCAAATACACGGAAAAACTTCTTTACGGTGAGGGTGACAGAGCACTGGAACAGGCTGCCCAGGGAGGTTGTGGAGTCCCCTTCTCTGGAGATTTTCAAGACCCGCCTGGATGCAGCCCCGAGGGATGTGCTTTAGGTAATCCTGCTCTAGCAGGGGAGTTGGACTAGATGATCTCTAGAGATCCCTTCCAACTCTGAAGATTCCGTGATTCCGTGATTCCGTGATTCCGTGATATTAGGAAAAATGTTTACACTGAAATGGTTGTCAAGCACTGGAACAGGCTGACCAGGGAAGTGGTTGAATCACCATCCCTGAAGGTATTTAAAAGACATGTAGATGTTGCACTTAGGGGCACGGTTTACTGGGGGACTTGACGGTGTTAGGTTTATGGTTAGACTCAATGATCTTAAAGGTCTTTTCCAACCTAAATTTTTCTTGATACTGTGATTCTAGATCGAATGCTTACTGAAATTCAGAGGGAGATTGCTTTTCTGTGAAAAAGATACCATTTTCTTATGGAAGATCCATACCCACACAGTCTGCCTTTGGCCAGCCCATATGTATTTTATATTATTTTACATATCTTTAGCCATTTTCCTTCTCAACATGTCCTAATGCTTTGCATGCTATTGAGATCAGGTTAATTAAATAATAGTTATTTGGATTTCTTGCCCTCGTTCTTCCTCTTCCACACTTCCTCTTCTAAAATATAGCCATTTTATTTGCCATTTTGCAATCAAAGTTACACTCTGATCACTAGGATTTTTTTTAAACACTTAAACGTTTTTTTCTGGGCCTGTGATTCAGGTATCAGCTCTTTTAAAATCCAAATCTCTCAAATGCTATCTTTAAGTTTTGCTTCCCTCTCAGCTGATATAAAATCCAGTGCCCTACCTTCATTTACATTTACCAACCTACTTTGTCATTACAGGACTGCTATATTTGTTGAAAACATATGCAAAATACATACTTTGTCTTGGCACCACATCTAGACTGTTTTTATCTTGTATCCCACCCTCACCATAGAAACACTACTCCATTTTCTTCCCCTTTCATTTATGAGGGCAACAAAACTTTTGCTACCTATTTTAAATTCCTTCTCAAGATCTACATTAGCTTCACATTTGGCACATGTCACTTTACCACTGCATGTGTTCGTCTAAAAACGTGGCTTCATTTGTTGGTCAGTTGAGTTCTTTCTTCTGGGTCCTTGATTACTCTGCTTTATATCTTGGGATGATTTTTTCTTCTTCTTCCTACAAGCTGTTTCCAGTTTCTGGAAGCTGAATCCAGCATCCCAGCTTTGCACAGACTTCATCACCAGCATAAAGGAGACAGGTTAGTTAGTATGACTGTCAAGAATAAACAGAAAAGTCAGAGAAGGAAAATAGGTTGAAACTTTGAGAATCAGGAAGCTGAAGTATTTGCTCCTAGTAGATGATCATAGTGATAGAGTTCCCTTGTCTGGAAAACTGTCTGGTTGCAAAATGTTGTTCTCTGAATATAGATAATAGATATTTTATTACTTCTTATAAAATGAGAAGATCATGTTCTGTTAAATCATCTCTTACACTAATGACCTTTTCAAAATGTACAATATTACTAGTAGAAAATGTTCCCTTCTGTGAGGGATAAACCTTTATTATCAGTAGGCTTCTTCAGTGCAGCATATCTACAAACAAAATATTATTGCCAATAATCTTTGTTCTATACCAGCATATTATCATTGAATTCAGAGGAAAGGCTGTAGTACTGTCATCAACAGATTTGTCAATAACAGTATGTAAAAAGATATTTTCATGTATTTCATTCCAGAATTACTTTTAGTCTGTAAATATTTTTCTGATTGTTGTTTATAGATGTTTATTTTGACAGCAGTGACATATTTCTTTAAAGACTTTCTGAGAAAAGTAAGTTTGTACTATCTTACACATTTCTCATTAACTTTGGGCTATTTCTCTTTCAATTTATTCCAACCACTTGACATCTAATTTTTCACGTTATTTCACCTGGAAAAGTTAATGTAGAAAAGATGATATAACTGTCAGCTGGTCAGATGAGTGCCTGTCAGCAGGAAACTTACTTTTGCAGTCTACTAGTACCCAGTTAGGCTAAATTTAAAGTGGATTCAGTGGAGTGTTTTTCTGTTAATCATTAATGGGCATAGATAGTTCAGCTCGATTTTAGCATGATTGTAAATATATTCTTAGGACAAGCCAAAAGCCAGGATAATGGGATAAAAGCAGTTAGCGCAATTCAAGATTAAGGGTCTGAATGGAAATATGTACAGGATCTGACTCAAAGTGCTTTTTTCTACATACTGTTGTCGATCTCTTCTCTCATGGAAAGAGTGGCACACTTCACTTGCAAGAGAGAAGGAACAATATACTTTATTGATATAAAACATTGAGTGAACAAAATTCAATGGTAAATGCGACACTGGAATAACTTGATTATTTACTGCCCAGAGGACAGGGTCAGACAGATGTGTCAGGGAGACCCTCCTGTTGAATCATGACGTTCAGAAGGGACCCTCTTGCTTTCTAAACTCCATCTCAGAGAGAAGTCTATGTGCAACTGGATCCAGTCCTAGTCCCAGACTTGGTCAAAGGTTTATGTCTAAGGGATTATATATGCACAATCAGTCCTTTATATCACTTAGCTAACATTTGGAAGTTAAGCATGCTATTAGTCACTTACTGAGGACCTGTTGCAGCAAGGAATCTCTGAATCTCAAGAAATAACATTGAGAGGTGTCCCTAGTCAAGGGGAGATCCTGGCGTGCAGCTCGCTGCTGTGCAGGAGAGCTCAAAGGGCCCTTGGGCTCCTGGCTATTTATAGCGGAAAGATGACTAACGTTTAGTCATATTCACATACTGACTGCAGATGTTAGTTTCTTCCAAATTAACTTGAGTCAGACATTGACCAGCACCGTTAGGTGCCCCGTGGTTAGGTGGGCACATTGCTATAAATTAGCCCTTGGCTATAGTGTTGTTACCTGTCTTCCCAGAATCCACTTTGAGCTGTATACATCCATCATGACCACCGCTGGTGGCTGTCACTTAAGCAGGGTTACAGGAAAAGGTCGGGTTCAGCATGGGGAGGGAGGGAGAGTACAGCATCACACCTTCATCTTAATAAGCATCATCTTTACTTAACTGTCTGGAAAATTTGAAGGAAATTCCACTGTGAACTGTTCGATGAACAAAACAGGTAGTATGAATACCTGTGACATTTTGGTGCTTCAACCTGAGAAGTTTTCAGAATCAGAGATAATGTGGCAGGAACAGCAATCAGTATGAAATTAAGTCCTAAAGCATGTTTTTGCTGTGTGAAAGACAGACATGAATTGAGCATCTAGTATCTAGAAGATGTGCTGAGGAGAAGCCTTTAGGACATCCATATCCCAGCGTCAAACAAAAGTAATGCTTTTAATAACCCTACATGCAATGTGAGATAGATTCTTTCTGCAGATGAGAAATGGCCCCAGAGAATTACTTGCTAAGGAGAATGTGATAAAAGATTAAGAAAAATGTTCTATGGAAATCATTATGAATGCTTCAATTATTAAAGAAATAGATAACATTCACCGTTTTGTAACAGATTTGTGGCCAGCTCGGAGTCATTTGAATACAATGAGGATGGCTTCAGTGGAAAAAACAGATTACTGACCAGGGTTTCCTTTGCGTAATACGCATCCTCACAAACAAATCTTTACACAAATATGTGGTATGAGCAACCACAGCATGGAACAGGAAACAGATAGCCTGCCTGAAAGAAAAAAGCAGTAAGGATTTTTTAAGAGAACCTATTTGAGCTGCAATGTAACATCACAGGGGGGCATTCATGGACGAAGTTAGGATGACAGCAGGCAATTCACTGCGAATCTTCACTGCAGTCTTCACCTGAATGACTGACTTTGGTGACCCTGGCTCAGATGCAAGTGTCTGCACTGATAGATCACACTGATGTTACTTCCAGGTAGTGGAGGTGGGCAAGAGAGCACAACTTTTCAGGAGGTCATATATGTGCATGGGCGTGTGTCTACTTTCCTATTCAGCTCTGTTTTTGAGAGGAACAGCAGGACTTCATCCTTTCCTATAATCATCAATCAATCCGTGGTTAACTTTGTAGGACAATGAAGCACTGAAGGAGTGTTAAATTTTCTTTCAGAAATTTCTTGGTAGTGAACAAGCTCAGATTGTAGGGAAGAAAAAAAAAATGTTAAATCTTCAAATGAATATAGGGGCAATCTATGTGGATTTGGAGTGGTTCTCCAAACACTTACAGCCTCAGAAGAAAAGGCTTGTGAATGTTAAATTTGCACATTGGCGATAAATAAATGCACAAGTGAAGCCTCTTTGCTGTACATAGATATGGCTGTATAAAAATAGAGCTTGCCTGTAAATACAACATACGTGGGAAGCTGCTAACTGTCAATATACACCCAGTGAAACACTGGAGTCTGGTATATAATTACATATAGTATTGAGCTGCACTAAAAAACCCAATCTATAGCAGTGATTACTCCTTGTACTTGGAACTCAGTTGGGAGATTAAGGTTTCCACAGAATCTAACGGTTTATTGGTGAGGTAGAATATCCTATTTTGAGTCAAAATTACTAGTGATCCACAGCCTGCTTTGGCTTCCAAAGGGACTTGAAAAGCTGCTCTAAGCTTTCACTTTCCACTGGTATATGAGAGCTATTCACAAGTTTCTTAATGATGATTTATCAATATGGGAATTGGCTCCGCCTCCACAAGTTGTCCAAAATAACCTACAGTTGCTCCCCAATGAGCAGGCCGCAACCTTTGTTCTGGCAGAGGTGCTTCTAATGGGACATATGCAAAAAAATTAAGGGAAGAACAGTTCATTTAGTTTTGTTCTACTGTGAAGCTTGTTTGTTGTGTGTAAAGAAGGCTTGTATGTTTTTTAAGGTTTGTGTATTGTATATTTAATTGGTGGAAGCATATTTAAAGCCTTAACTAGACATCCTTTTACATTGGCTGCTCAAATAGAGACAGCCTAGTTATTTACCTGATTCACAATGAAGAATTACAAACATTTCATACCTTCTGTTTTTCTATTACTGTCTAACTCAAAAAGATTCATACCATATATTTAACTTGTCCCCTCTTCTAAAGTGCCTAATCAACCTAAGGCATATGCATTTTCCAAAAATTATTCACCTACCCTATCCTTTCACATTTTAAAATGGACCTATTATTTTATGCACTAAATTGGAAGAGCAATTTTTAGCACGTTGCATGAAGATTTAATTGTGTAATTCTCATTAAAGCTAATGGAGATTGTGTTGTTAAATCACACCGTGCGGAACATTCCATATTCCCTTAAGTGTCCTTATGTTGCTGGACTGGGAAGCGGCTGCACTGCCAGAGACATGTGCGCATCTATTTCAGTGAGAATCTGTCTAGCAGGCTTAATTTCATTTTCAGGTCTGATCCCAACATCCTTGAATAACTGGTCTCATATGTGTAATCAAACTAAACCAGGTCTTTTGAGTTCAAGAAAGGAATTAGTAAATGAAATGGCCAGATTTAGTTCAAATTAGCAATAAATTGCCTTTCTGTGGGATTTGGCCAAAAAAAAAAACGGTACCTGTAGCAACTTGCAGACATGGTCCCTTTGTTTGTGCTAATAGTAATTTCTCTAAAACCTAGCAAGTGAATTTTAAATCGTTAGAGTAGGTGAACTATTTGGATCTAACATTGTTCAAGGCTGACTTCATTCTTTCCTACTCTTTTCCATAGATTTTTTGGTATTTTTGTTTACTTTACAGATTTCAGTACAAATTTGGCCCTTAACATACTGTTTTGTTCAACTAAGGGCTGAGATGGAAAGTTAGTTTTGCTTTATGTCATCGTTATAGGGAAAGATATTTTATGCTTTCCTAATACTGATTTCAAATTAATCTGAATTAATGCTAATCTCCTTCACTGTAGAAATAAAACTTTAAAAGTAGCCGCCTTTGATCTGTGTGTGGAGGTATTACTTTTCATTTCAGCTACACTAAATACTGACTTTCGTCTGTCTATTAAGAGGAATCACATGAAATTTACATCTAGAGATAGATTGATTAATTGACCTTTTTAGCTGAAGCATTTGAAAGTTGATGTTGAAGACTTACTATAAGGCCTTAATTTAAAAATCTGTTATAGACGTGGAACAATATCTGGTCCCTAGAATAAGAAGTAAAGACATAAGAGCAAAAAAATAGTCTTGATGGTTACTGTACAGTTTTAACACAGAACTATAGTGCTGAGGATACCATTTCCACTAAGATCAAGATACTATGGTACTTTTTTGATGTGCCCACTAGTAACCTCTCATGAACAATTCCTGCCTGAACTGCTAAGGAACTTTTTCATGACTGAAAGGAAGGATGGGCAGAAGAAGTGGAGAAATGTGCTTTATTTCATCAGCAGAAAACAGGAATGTCAATTAGACCTCAAAGAAGTGCTCTACAAGAGAGCTTTTTGACATATCCAGGACACAGAGACCTCAGTTGAGTATGAAAATCATCCCACATCCCACAGGTACTTTGCTGTGTGCATGTACAAATTAAAAATTAGAGGAGTTTGCGTGTAAGCCCTTGTTATCC
This sequence comes from Rissa tridactyla, assembly GCF_028500815.1. Classification (NCBI taxonomy): domain Eukaryota; kingdom Metazoa; phylum Chordata; class Aves; order Charadriiformes; family Laridae; genus Rissa; species Rissa tridactyla. Next base: position 64,540,837 of record NC_071497.1, on the reverse strand, counting down.
ATAATTTTTCCTACTTTTAGGAAAGGTTACCAGTATCATATGACCTCCAAAGGAAGGAAATTTGCCACCTCCCCTGCATCACTATAAAACACATGGAAGTGTACCAGAAACAGAAAAGTAGCACAATGATGAAAGGACAAACATGCTATATTATTAAAGAAGGCAAAAGCATACTGTATTAAGCCTGGAGAAACAAAAGCTAGGGATAGGTGTGATTGCTGTGTATTGATTAGGTAAGCTAAGGAGACTGCTCAAGATGCACATTTTCCCCAAGAGAAAAGGAGTTATTGAAATGTCATCTCCTGTTGGTTTGTCCATTTCCTTTTTGCAGTACCCACTAACATCACACTTGCTATACCTCAATTTTCCCTCCTATCTCATCTGCTGAGGCTCCTACTGCAATCTTTCTACCTCTTCATGCCTCTGCATCCTTTCTTCTCCCTCCCATAGCCCAGGTCTCTCACTGGTACCTTGCAGTCCCCTCGTACCTGCTTTACACACCTTCTTGCTGACATGTGGGCCAAAAGCAGAATGTTGGGATTCATGTAGACATGCTGACAGACTTCTATCAAACATAGTGAAAAAGGGCTGAGCTTCCTCTGCTCTGGTGGCAGGAACCTCCCACTGCCAGCAGGCTATTGACTTTTTAACAGGACTAGTAGGAGTTTGCTGTCTGCAAGACAGCCCCCTGCCTCCGTCGTACTTTCTTGAAAGTCTAATTCAAAACCAAAAGCTCAGTCGTTCATGTCTTCGTCTGTCTGGAAAATGTCCTAAAAAAAAGAATCGTGTTACAACAACATTTGGAAATAAACTGATCAAGAACACATTTTAGGCTGGAAATGACAAGAAAGTTTCAATTTTTTTAGGGTATGATTTGAAGGCAGCCTTCTGACACAAGTTGTGCAGACACAGAAATAAGTTTTAAGGTGTAGCGTGATAACATTTCTAAAAAGCAAGCTTTTTTTAATGTGGCAGAAGACAGGATGTGATATCCCAGGATGTTCCTTCCAATTTCATATTCTTCTGTCATTTACTTTTTGATTTACCATCTCTATCTTAAGCAGTGTCATTCAGCACCATTAAAATACAAGCTGAAACAAAGGATTATTATCCCAACTATTTTTTGGCTTTGTTGTAACTTTTAACTGGCATAGGTACCAACTGCCATTAACTGCCAACTGTCATTAAAACCTCATCTGAGTTGAGATATGTATCTTTAGCCTTCTTTGATTTCATTGAGCTCATACACCTGTCCTGAGTTCTGAGAACAGACGAAACAGGAAATAGCCAGGAGGAATCAAAAAGATTGAAAAGAAAGTCATAAGAATACAATGTGCTTGGATATCTTAATGACAGTCAACTGAAATGAATTTAAGTACTATCTAAGATTCCCTCTGCCAAAACTCTCTGTGCCAGAATTAATTGGTTTCTCTGGTTTTTCATGTTCCCTTATCTTGCATCCAGGATGACTCTTAAGATCCCTGACAGCTGTAGGACCTCTAATACTGCTTTTCTTTTTTAATTTAAAAAACAATCTCCCATGCACTTTTTGTGCCCCTTAATAAAGAATCAAACAACTCTTGAATGGAAATCAGTCATGAAGCCTTCTACAAGCCATTTAATCAGCTTTTCTGCAGTTTATGATGTATGCAAAATCAATTAAAAGAGACTCTGACTCATGACTCGTTGTCCTCTGTTTTAAATCTACCATTGCAAATTTTATAGCTTGTTTCTCATCTCATTGACATATAAGGTCCAGCTAGTGGAATAAAAAATATTTTGTTGATTTTTGTGCCTTCCCCAGTCTTCACTTTAGGTAGAATGTTCACTTTTGAAATGGAAATATCAATTGAAACCACCAGATTGCAGAAGCAATCTTAGCACAACTCAGTAGGCGGCATTTTTCCTTCTGCGCTGATATAAATGAATGTCCCATTATTGTGCTTTTAAAGATTCAGGAGAAAAACATGAACTGGATTAAAATACTCGAGTTAGTCTTTGAGATAAAGGACTGCGAACACAAGCTACTTACAGAGCTTAGAATGACCATATTCTAACTGAGAAGGGAGGGGTTGTAGTGCATCAAGGCCTAGTCAACTTATCTCAGGTACTAACAGCAACACAGCCTGCACTGAAGATCATGAAACCATGGCTCCATCCGAGCACAGTGGTACCCAACAAGTGGCTGATGTCCATGTTGCTATGGCTTTGCTCTTCGTCAGACCCAAACTGCTTAGACCAAAACTATTTGAGAGTAGTCTTTTTCTAGTCGTAGAAGAAACTTACACACAGATTCTGCAGCATTTATATAAGTTGTGGGTCATGCGAAGAGTTTCCAGTGAGCATGACTATCTAACGTCTATGTAAATACAAGCCTTTTTTGCATACTGTCTTGAGTGCTTTTCTCTAAGCCCTACTGTTTTATGTTGCTATACATTTTTCCTCGTAACTGCCAGTGCCTTGTTAATTGATACATTTGTATCTCATGTCTGTTCATTATACTTATATCTGAGATATGAAATTCAACGCTGGCAATCTAAAACGCAAAATTCAAGGTTCAAATGCAGTGTTCATTTGCCCATTACTTCAGTGAGATTTTTGAGAAACTGTAAGTTATTTTGGTTAAACACTTGTAAAAATCTCTTGTGTACCCTAATTTCCACATCAAAATATAAATAATAGTAAACAGAAATCCTCAGGAGTGAGCAGGTAAGCACACAGTGTTCTTAGTTTTCGTGAGCTTTCAAGATAAGTGGGACAGGATTAGTCTTATATTTATTCTCTACTGAGCATTTCTAACTACAGAAATGTGCCAACTGAGATACTTCGTGCCTGCTATCACTATGAATAATTTTCTGACGATGCAGGATAATAAGTCTATTAAAGAAAACTGAACTAGCAGAAATATTTGCAAAGGCAACTGAACTAGCAGAAATATTTGCAAAGGAATTCTATTTGCTAGAAACTTTGCGCTATGGAAAAAAAAAAATGGACTACCATTCCAAGGAATATCTCTGAAAATATGGAATCGGTGCTATGTGATATATCCAGAGAGCAGACTTACAGTCTTCTCTGTGTGTTTCTCCTGTTAGACTGAAGAAAATCTTAAGTTGTATAGCTATACTTAATGTTAGTTTATACTTTCTGAGTCCTCCAAATGAAATGTCCTGGTCTTGCCTCAACATTTCCAACTCTAGACTGAAAATGGCATTCATTTGGCAACATATGTTTGGTCTGATGGGAATAAAGAACCAGGAGAGGAGAGCAGCAGGGAAACTGGACAAGGATTTCATAGGAAGATTGGGAATGTGAACCAGTAGGCGTCAAAACTTAGGCATAGAATCATAGAATCATAGAATCATAGGGTTGGAAGGGACCTCTGGAGATCATCTAGTCCAACCCCCCTGCCAGAGCAGGATCACCTAGAGCAGGTTGCACAGGAACGCGTCCAGGCGGGTTTGGAATGTCTCCAGAGACGGAGACTCCACCACCTCTCTGGGCAGCCTTTTCCAGTGCTCTGCCACCCTCAAAGTAAAGAGGTTCCTCCCCATGTTTAGGTGGAACTTCCTATGCTCAAGTTTGTGCCCATTACCTCTTGTCCTGTCCCCGGGCACCACTGAAAAGAGCCTGGCCCCATCCTCCTGACACCCGCCCTTTAAGTATTTATCAGTGTTGATGAGATCCCCCCTCAGTCGTCTTTTCTCCAGACTGAAAAGACACAAATCCCTCAGCCTTTCTTCATAAGAGAGGTGTTCCAGTCCCCTCATAATCTTGGTAGCTCTCTGCTGCACCCTCTCCAGCAGTTCCGTGTCCTTCCTGAACCGGAGAGCCCAGAACTGGACACAGTACTCCAGGTGCGGCCTCACCAAGGCAGAGTAGAGGGGGAGGATGACCTCCCTCGACCTGCTGGCCACACTCTTCTAGGTGCACCCCAGGATGCCATTGGCCTTCTTGATCCCAAGGGCACATTGCTGGCTCATGGTCATCCTGTTGTCCACCAGGACTCCCAGGTCTCTTTCCACAGAGCTGCTCTCCAGTGCATCAGCCCCCAACCTGTACTGGTGCATGGGGTTATTCCTCCCCAGGTGCAGCACCCTACACTTGCCCTTATTGAATTTCATAAGGTTCCTCTTTGCCCAACTCTCTAGCCTGTCCAGGTCTCTCTGTATGGTGGCACAGCCTTCCGGTGTGTCAGCCACCCCTCCCAGCTTTGTGTCATCGGCAAACTCGCTGAGGGTGCACTCTATCCCCTCGTCCAGGTCATTGATGAATATATTGAAGAGGACTGGACCCAGTACAGTTGCCCCTGGGCAACACCACACGTCACTGACCTCCAGCTAGACTCTGTGCCCCTAATCACGACCCTCTGAGCTCTGTCTTTCAACCAGGTATCTATCCACCTTACTGTCCATTCATCTAGCACACTCTTCCTAAGCTTCCCTATGAGGATGCTGTGGGAGACCGTGTCGAGCACCTTGCTTAAGTCAAGGTAGACCACATCCACTGCCCTCCCCTCATCTATCCATCCAGTCATGCCATCATAGAAGGCTATCAGATTAGTCAGACATGATTTCCCCTTGGTGAATCCATGTTGAGTACTTCTGATAGCTTTCATTCCTTCCACATGCCTTGAGATGACGCCCAGAACAAGCTGTTCCATCATCTTTCCAGGGAAGGAGGTGAGGCTGACTGGCCTGTGGTTCCCTGGCTCCTCCTTCTTGCCTTTTTTGAAGACTGGAGTGACGTTGGCTTTCCTCCAGTTCTCAGGCACCTCGCTTGTTCTCCAGGACCTTTCAAAGATGACGGAGAGCCGCCCAGCAATGACTTCCGCCAGCTCCCTCAGCACTCTCGGGTGCATCCCATCGGGACCCATGGACTTGTGAATATCTAATTGATCTAACTGATCCCTCACTCAGTCCTCCCCAACCCAAGGGAAGTCTTCTTCTTTCCCCGTTAATTCCCCTAATGCCTGGGACTCCTGAGGGCTGGGCTGAGCAGTAAAGACCGAAACAAAGAAGGCATTCAGTAACTCCGTCTTCTCCGCATCCTCCGTCACCATGGCTCCTGTTTCATTCAACAGTGGGCCCACAACTTCTCTGGTCTTCTTTTTGCTTCCAATATACTTGTAGAAGCCCGTCCTGTTGAGCTTGACATCCCTAGCCAGGTTTAATTCCAAGGCAGCCTTGGCTTTCCTTGTTTCAACCCTGCACGCTCTGGCAGCGTTCTTGTAATCCTCCCATGTCATTATGTAATTGGAGGATGTATCATGGTTCAAGACAAATTAAGAAAGACTGCACAGACATATTGGCATATGATATTGGTCAAGTACTGACTTCCAGAATTTTAATAACATTCTTTTAAACCAGATTTTAAAGAATGGTTTATTCACATATATACCCACATACCCATATGTAGTACCAAACATACAAAATACTTGTTAAAAGACCATTTTGTTTGAGCAGTCAAGCATTACACACTCATGAAATGCTTGAATTATGCATCTCCAGCAGTCGAATTTGCCCCCTTGAATGATCACATTACAGCACAGTTAAATGTTAATAGTTTCTAGGGCTGAAGTTCTGCTAGGTATACCAACAACAGACAAAATCCCTGTGAAGATATTTACAGTCATAAGGCTTGGGAGCTTTTCTAATGAAATTCCTACAGAAAGAAAAGTTATGACAGTGCTAGTAACACTGGTGTTATTTCTAAAATCAGTGTCAGTGAAAGTATTGTGGGTGCTATTGACAGTTTGACTTGGCAAAACATTAAAAAGTGCCAGTGATCAGATGCCTTGCTAACCTGTTACCTAAAGCATCTCTTCTTGTTCAGGTGTGTCCAATTTCCAGCTTTGTAATAAAAATTTTATTTCTAGTACCATCTTTGAATGATGGCATTTACTTTAAAGTCATTTTTAATCTTATTGTCAATGTTGTGCTATACAAATACATGACTGTGGCGAAATATTTAGGGCAGTTTCTGGTTTTGATTTCAAGAGCTGACAAATTGTGTTTTAGTTTGGACTTAGTGATTCCCTAGAAAAACTAACAAAGGAAAGTGCCATGCAGAGAGTAGAATCATTAAAAAATCACAGTCATTTCCCTGTACTTTTTGGAAACTAAAGGGAAGAGGTACTGCGAAACTTAAACTATAACAAGTAGTTTTAAATCATTCAGACTTCGAAGTCAGCTCCACAGTACAGAAAGGTACAGGCCAGTGAAAAGCAACTTGGGAGGGGATCATATTTGACTGCCTACACATTAAAGGCAGGGACATCACAAATTTTGTCTTTTCCCTGTCCGTATTCATGTGGTGTGCACAACCTCAGCCACCCCAGAAGAAGACTATTTCAGCCATGGTAGTAGCCACAGAGCTCACTCCGTCCCACTGTGCCAAGAGCACATAAATCAGACATGCACATAGAAGTTATTACTATCTTGGGATTGGTAGGAAACAGGGGAGAAGAAAGGCTATTTCTGAGTTAGGAAGCTTTGCATCCAGATCCTGCTGTCTTGCAGAGGGTTTTTAGAAATTTTCCAGAGCCCTTGACTTACCTTCTCAGACGCTTTCTGAAAACACTTATTTGTATCTGGCAGTAGCCTCTTGTGGTGCACAGCCTATACATTTGGGCAGATACTCACCTTTTAGAATATCACTTGATATTGTCATGACAAAAAATGTCCACTCCTGCTGAAAGCCCTGGACTTTTTATTCATTTGCAGAGACAGCTCTGTTGATGTTCCAGTGAGGGAGTTAAGAATATTTTGGTCCATTTATGGCTATAAATATTTTGAAACACTGGGGAAAAAGTTTTACTTATCTGCTATGCTGTGATTGCAGACAAACCATCCCCAGCTGTGATGTATTCTGTCTGTCAACACCTACTCTGCAACAACAGTAAAATTGGAGATATTCTTCTTGGAGATATTTCTCTATCAGAAAAGCAATCCCAGTGCAGCTGCCTCATCAATGTCTGAGGATCTCTTGCTTCTCCATATAAATAACACGCACAATTGCCCTTTCCTTCTACAGTTTTCCTCAGTATGTCTCCCGGTTGCAGAGTACCAGGAAGCCCCAAAGCTTGCAGGGTGCAGTGGAAAATCCGTCTTTTGAGGAGCACAGGGTTTTGGGGAACAAGTATAAATGAAGTATTTACCCTGTTTACACAACCTCAGAGCACCTTGGAGACCTTTACAGGTTCATTTATAGGAAACTTGCATTCAGATATTTCACCTCTGCTGTGAGATCCTCATCCTCTGTGTTGAAAAGCAGCCTTGTGCACCAACACCCACCAGAGAAGAACACAGTAAGGGACCAAATGCTTGCTGCTCTTTCCTCTGCTGTTTATATCCTGTCACCAGGGAAGGGAATTTGGGAGTGTGCCAAGAGACATGAACTTTCACCAGGTACTTTCACCTACTGTTCTCTAAAACGTTTTTCAGGAAAGAATAATCCCCGACCCATCTTGGTCTCACAAATTTTGTCTTTACAAGTTCAGGGCCATGACCATTTCTGAGATCGTAGCATTGCTTCCAAAAACAAAACTGGTTAAAGTCTCTTAGACTTCAGGGTGTTTATTTTTGCATTGTTGATTCACTCAGTACATAGGCAAAAACCCTAGTTCATTATAAGCCTGGATCACTACTGGTAAAAAACTCTTATTTGGACTCTATGTGGCCTTCAGGTTCTTCAGGCTCTTTGTGGTGTTTGTTACCTCCCAGATGCCTACAAATTGAGTGCAATGCAGAGAGAGAGCCCGTGCCAGGGCTGGTGATGGACTTCTTTCTCCTAGACATTTGTCCTATTCAATATATGCAAGGAAAGTCTCTTTTTACTTCTGGAAGTAAAGCCATTGTCCATGTGTGTTGTCACATACGGTTCATACTCCTGTTTCACACGGACAGTCTCAATCTCCCTGATTTCCCAAGGAGGGCAACTACAGCATTACTGCGCTGGAAACTTGACTCCTGTGAATCACGTGCCAATCATTCCTCCTGGGCCTCAAGGGCCAGCACGTCAGAGCAGTGGTAGCCAGAACCATCCCAGCACCTTACATGGAAAAGCAAGGGGGTAGGAATACCTCTATGCTTTGCTGAGAAGCAGCTAATCTTTACGACTGTTGTATCCAATATCAAATGCAACTATTAGCAGTACCTAATACTTGGAGGTTTTGAACATGATGTTAGATCACTAGCTGACCCATTTCAGGCAGAAAGCAAGAGCTAAAATATGTTCTTGTATATCTGGGTAAAGACCGCCAAGATCATCTCTATCTCCTAAGCTAACAGGAAAAGCCATCCCTCTGTGACCTGTCTAGGCCATCTTCCCTCTGCTACTGCAAAGGCAAAAACACCTCTGATCGTGAGGAGTGAGGGTATACATGTATATTGATAGCGTCTATTGTTGTGTCAACAAGACTTTTCAAAAATTCCCATTTAGTAATTTATAAGGAACATCCTTTCAGTTAAAAAATACCATTGCATTTATTTCTCAAAGCTTTTTCTTGCATATGTTTTCTTGTAACAGGTACATTTTTTTTCTTAATATTCCAAAATTAGGTCACTAATTTCTGCCAAAAAATTTTACATTTTAGAAAGAAAGCTTTTATTGCAATGCTTACAAAAAGCTGTTTAGAGTCTATTCTAGGTGGCGATTTGTTTAATTTTCATGTAACTTCATGTATTAATATGCAAAAAGAAAAAAAAAAAGGTTTTATCAACCCATGCGAGAAAAAGATTAAATCTAGAATTTGGGGTTTTTTTAATTGTCCTCCTTTTTTTGTTTGTTGGCTTTGTACTACATGCAAGAATTTGTGGATGTATGTTTTTGGAACTGTGCCTACTATTCATGTATACATCTTTCATACAGCTGAAGGACAGAGGAAAAAAATATATTCTCAAAAGCAGAAAACTCAGCCAGTGATGTTAAAAATGTTAACGGATAGTTATGAAAATATAGGATACATTAATTTGACTCTCTCTAACTTTATGAGCATTTAATTGAATGAAGAAAAATAAAATTATTTTCTTGCCTATGTTCTTAACACTAACTATTGAAAAACCATTGCCCCTGTTCTTGAAGTGTTCAATTTGCTAAATTTGTAAGAAAACAAAGTGGAAAACTTCTACCAGCATCAAATAATACATCTACCGAGATCTGTTCTCAGTATAATATATTTTTCCATGTATAAGTCTTCTGAAAAATATCACTTTATACCAACAACTCTGGTTAGACTTTGCTTGTGCCATTGAGACAGTTGTAGGTACACCTTTTCTGCACTGCAACAAACCGTAGAACTGTGTGTGACAGTAGTAATTTATTGTGCTCAGTCATAAAAAATCCTCTTTCTCTTATGTTGGGATTCCCATGATTTTGAGAAAATTAGGATGGAAGTGCAGGCACATGCACACTGAATCCAATGCAAGTCTGACATTCTTACACTGAATGGCATGACCTTTTGTAAATACAACTAATCCTGAGAGCTCATCACTAAATAACAGAGGAGCTCAGTGGAGATTTCAGTAGTTCTCCGATTCTCTCCTGGTCAGCTGCCTGGGTAACACCGGGAAGTCTCTGCCTTTCAAGTGAGTGACAGGCAAGAGGAGAGACTGAGAGAAAGCTACCTGCCAAACTTTGCTTACTATCACTGTGTTTTAGTCTAGGACTGCAATCATTTGTGTCAGGTTGCCTAACATTGAATATTCACTAGCAAAATCCCGTTTGGATTTCAAAGTGCCTTGGACTTCCCAGTGCACTAGTGTTTGTATGTCCTTCATACACGCTCCAGGACGGAGATTGCCATGTGCAAGGTGATATGCACGTTGCTGCCTACTTGAAGAACCAGAAGCACTGTCTGGTATTCAAGAAGACAAAGGAAAAGCTGATCATGATTGACTACATATGTAATGTCCTGGTTATCCACGGTGACCTTGGTTTGCATCTCCAGTTATCCTTGGTTTACATCTATTGTGACTGCAAAGACTCTCGTTAGCTATATACATTCCCCTTTCTGAATTTTAAAGAGCTCACATATCATGGCAATGATTCCAGAGGCTAATTTTATGTTATCATATAAAAGAAACACTGTAATTAGTCTTACATTTCTTGCCTTTAATTTTTTACCGGATATCATTTTATTCTTTTGCTGTAAGAGTTGGTAAACTTACTTTCCTCATCTATTTCCTCTTTTGCATGTATTATGTTCAATAACTGTAATTAATCTCCTCTGCAAGGCAAACAAACCTAATCCTCTCAGTGTCCCCACAGGAGGAGTGCTTTCTGTATCTCTAACCCTTTCTTGTCACCTAACTTCACAACATATTTTATTTGCATTTGGTAACTCGATTGAAATACCACGTTCATCTCTATGCAGTATATCTCAAGTGGTGGCATAGCATTGGGTTTTGTATTCTTACCGTGTCCTACTATGTCCTCATATGCTGTATTTTCTGCTCTATTTTTCTTCCTAAGAGGTCAACATTTAGTTTGAAAACCAAACCAATAACCAATTATCTGCAATGCAGACTGGTTGTTCCAAGTTTTCTAACACAGCATTTTTTAGTCGTTGTTTCTGAGGACTTGTTTACATCCGCCATCAAGTACCTTAGTCACCTGCCTGTGGAAGGACCATCTGGAGTTATTCAGTTTTCTCTAGCACTTACCTTACACAGAGTATCTGAAGTGAAGATAATACCTTGACGGAAATTTTAGTACCCCACTGCTGAGTCCATCATTATTCACCTCTTGTGAAGCTCCAGTCACTCCTCATTTACCAGGTTTCTGCACCGGGCTTTGCATGCTCCCACAGACCCAGCCCTCGCTGCAGCTGTTGCTGTGATCTCTCTGGCACTTTTCTTGGAAGAATCTCAGACTCCCCAGTTCAGTCTCACAACTGCTCCCATGACCTGTTATGGCCTCTCAGCTACTGAGGAAGAGTTCCTTAAAAAATTCTACAAAGTACTGAGGAAAATTATTTTTTGTCTCCATCACAATTTGGAGAAGTCAAGCCTGGAAACCGTCTTGAAAGTTCTCCATTAATCGGCACAAGTTCTGTGTCTTAATACAGCGGCAAGTTAGTCTCAAATTGGCAGGGTAACACAATAAACCCATCTGTCCTTAAATTCTAATAGCATCTTATTAACAGCCCTTGCAGGCAAATGAATCAAGCATTGCCAATTACAACATCCACTGGTGTATATGTCCCACAAGGTAAGTGTTTTAAAGTAGGCAAATTGAAGCATCCCTACATCTTATCTTCTACCAGCCCACCACTCCTAAATAGGTTGATGGGCTCACACATTTTCAGTCCCACAAACCTGACCCAAAGGTCAAGACTATGCAAACAGCTATTAACTCTCCCTCCCTTGGAAAATGCACTCACCCATGCTCTAATGTGGAAAGCAAGACTCTATACATTGGCAGAGAGTTTACTGTGCTCTGGTAGTCTGCAGGTAGCAGAAACAATACAGCATTTCTGGGATTCACGTACTGTATTACAGGAATTGCGTCCACTGTTTGCCTTCCCACATTGCACACAAATCATCAGAAGGTAATTTTCCTAACTGAAGTCATTACTGTAGGTCACTTAGACAGGCTTTCCATTTTGTGTGGTTTGTGTTTGGGGCACTGTGTATTTTATAAATCAAGTGGTATTTTTTTCTGTGTCCACATCAAGCTTTGTGTATATGGGACATTTATTTAAAAACACTGCATTCAATATCTTCCCTTGAACTGTAAGCAAAACAGCAGAAGTGTAGGGAAAACTTTACCACTCCACTGCTTAGCCATCTATGCCTCATGGATCAGGGCTGTAAAAACACACTGATTTATTGATCTGGGCCAGCATTCACAATAATTAAACTTCTGGCTTAGCTCTTGTGCATGGTTATGTCTCACAATTGGTGTAATACCTGGACTTTCTTTTATAATCCCTTAATTCTCTCCATCACATACGGTGACTTATTTATGTTCCTGGCTGTTGTTCACTTTAATGAAGATAATATGAAGAGACGTCAATAAAAGCATATTTTCTTGTTGAATGAGCAGATGGGTTTTGCCAGGGTAAAATGTGAGTAAAATACCACTTCTTCACTTCTTCTCAATTATGTATCAGTATTGAAAAAAAAAAATCCGTATGAAATACTATATTTACTCTTCCAGCATCTTCATTTGATTTTTTGTGACAGTATGACTGCCCAGGACCATTAGGGGAACATTTAACAGCGTATTCAGAATCCCAAATGTGAGCAGGAATTACAGCATTCCATCATCTACTAAGGAAGACATTGACATATAATTACCTGATAATTACTTACATGCAGATTACATACAACTCTGAAAGTATATTTGGGATAGTGTTTTAAACTCTTCCAAGTTACAATGTAATTGAATAGCACATAGTTGCTTTACAGACAGGTGTTTGACATTCTTCCACGCTGTGTACGAATCTTGAGTAAAACGTTTACATAGCTGTGTTACTGGACACATGTGTGCATGCCCTTTTCTGCACCACTGCTCCACCTTGTGTGGATGTCCTCAGAGCTTGGGAAGAATTGCAATGCTCAGTTTTAGCTTAAGAAGTGCCTCATGGCTCCTTTGTACCAAGCAATACCTGAATAACAATCACCATGGCCCGGTAGGTCTGTAGTGGTACAGATGCTGCAACATGTGGGAATTTTCATAGGCTTTATAAGAGCCCTCAGCTCTGTAGAGGAGGGGTCTGTAGTAGAGGATCATTCAGCCCTCTCTTGCTCTCTCTTTAGCAGACTTCCACCTACAGCCAGCAGTTAACACCAAATGTTCCTCCACAGCCTCTGTAGCTTCTGGGGTTCACAAATGCTCTCCATCCCTTTCCTCTCTTCTTTCAATGAAATCCGTGACCATGAGCTAACTATAAGCACCAGTGGAGGTAGCCCAAGCACCATGCCGGTCCAACAATAAGGTGCTTCCAAATTTAAGCTGACACTTGCTCCTCAGGACAAGCCAAAATTCACCCTAAAAAAATGAACTTGCAAGTGCCATTTCACAGACCATCTCTTCACAATCTGCAGCAGCCTGTTTCCTTCCAGGGAAGCTGGGGAGGAGCTGTCTTGCCACTACTTCATAGACTGTTTCATGGACATGCTCTGCCAGGCAACCACCGGGTACAGGAAAAATTTAAATGTAAGACTTGGTGCTTTGCTTGCTTAATCCAACTTTGAACTTCAGCAGTGCTGTAAGGGAGGCATCAGTGGCCTGACCCCTAAGTTAGCCATCCCCTGTGGCTCCTGCCAGCTCTTTGCTGAACTCTCCACCTGGCACTGCCAAAGGCTCTTGCAGTTCCACACCTTTCTGCCTTCTCAGGGTGTCCAGCTCTTAAAAACCACCAGGTACATCTACATCCAGAGTCTAGTCTGTGAAAAGAGGAGTGATTTTTTTCCAGATGAAAAAAAATATGGTTTTATATTGAAAAAAAGGAGGTGAATATCAATCTCTTTCTTTATAACTGTATCTGGAGCAGTTTACTTATTTGGAGCAAACTCAGCTGTAAACATTTTGCTGCAGCGTGTTTTTTTCCTGCGGCTGAGCCCTCCAAACAACATTGCATAACTTAAACTTACAGAGATTTCTATTAAAGTTTTTCCTTCTCAGCCTCTGCTCTTGTGATGAGAATAATTTTAAATTGTTAGTCCTTATTAGTGGCTTTTTGTACAACTTCAGACTTTGCTGCTGTGAATGCTCAGTAATTTCAAGAGTCTTCCAGGTATTTCAAAACCTTTGTAAAGTTTCTGCTTCGCTTTTTGCACCTACATACAGAGACAGTATTCAAACAAACCCACATTCAAACAAACCCACCTCGACACTCTCTCCCCCTTCTCTCAAGTATACAGCATGCAGGTTCCAACTGTAACTTTTTCTGCTTGGACCCAAGAAAGCTGGCATTTGTGTTTCCAAATGCCAGATCTGTCAGTTAAGGATTTGGCCATTCCAGTCTGCTTGCTGATCGCACAGGGAAAAGCAGACTTCCTAATCTCCCTCACTCCACAAACGCAGCAGGTTATAGCAATGCTCTGCCTTGGGGCTCTCCCACTCTGCTTCTTCCCTGTACCCATGCTGGCATGGCAGCTTTATGATTGTCCGTGTATTAGCAGTGTATATCACCATGAAACTTCTGTTAAAAACATTACGTCAGCTTACAGGAGCTTTCACTTTCCTATGCATTCAGCAAATCTTGCAATCGTAAGTAGTTATTAGTTCAATCTTACCCCAGCCAGTAGTTTTTGTGAATGCTTTGTGGATATATCCTGCTTATTTATATTGATCTTCACAGTTGGGCGGGGTTGTGGTCGAATAGTAGGGGAAGCAAATGTTTGATTTCTGTCATATAACCAGCATATTTCTGTCCATCAATCAAAAGTTAATTTATTTTCTTCCTTTCTCGTACATAACTTCTGTTGTTTCTTTTCTCTGCCCTTGCTTTTCTTAATTCTTACAAGATCTGCCAGTTAAATGAGCACGTCTTCCAGTAGGTAGGAAGAAGATGCAATTCCTGTTGTGCACAGATTATATTAAGCATCCAATACTGTGAAATTACACACTCCATTTAAAAATAGTCAGAAGGAGGAGGAGAGGGTGGAAGAAGAAATTATTAGCAGCCTGTTTGTCTGTCACACTGCTAATAAAATCTAGAGAGACAATAGGAGAAGAGTTGTTGAGAAAGCTGTGGGATTTTACACTGTAGGCGGCCTCCTTGTGATTACTGTTCATGGCATAGAGCTTTTGCCCTTCCTGCCAAAAACCAGTTTGGTAACAAGTTACGTGCACCCTGTTCAATTAGGAAGAACGACTATTATAAAATATTCAGCAGATGTGCACTTCAAAAGCATATGCTAGCTATATTCCCTATGTTATGTTTAGATCTCCTGGAAATCTGTAGTATCTTTAAAGCACAAATTGGCTTTCAAAGTGTACTCATCTATTTTCCTCTCAGTGTTTTACTCAGGGGCAAGAATGTGCCCTCCGGCGACTGCAGCTGATAGCTGTGGATGAAAGCCATTGTATCAAATGCTGTCTTCTCTGTTTTTAAGCTCTCCTTTATGATGTCCAGACTGATGTGAATCAGGCTGCAGGACTTCTTTCATTATTTGTCTTTAGAATCTGAAGTTGTAGACACTCCTTTCAAAGCCGGGGGTAAGTTAGAAGGTCTCCACTGAAACTTCATTTACTAAAGAAGGAAAATCAGAGTAGCACTGTCAAAATATAAAGTACCAAAGCATACCCAGCTGTAGATACAGATTCTGCAAAAGTTAATCTGCACAGCTGCAAATCAAATAAAATTCAGGGGTTTGGGTCTGTTGCTAGTGACAAGTTAAAATGCCAGTTCTCTTTACTGTGTAAGTGGAAATCAGCCTTCACTCAGGGGTCTGCCCAAAATGATCCTGAATGATCTTCCTCGCTGTCAGATGGAATCCCTCAGTTGATCTCAGAAACCATAGTGCTTGCAGAGCCGCCTTTATCTCAAGAAGCAAATTAATATCCTTTTTCTGAGAATAATAAGCTTGTTTACTCTTCGTGTGTCTGGGGTTCAGTAGTGTATCTCAGTTTAAATGATACATTTGACGAATAATAAAAAAGAAGTTTTCCAATGCCACACAAATGTGATCTGATGAGGCAAACCAATGTGCCTCAGGGACAGGCCATCACAGCTGTCCAATCTGCAGCAGCTGGCTTGTGGCTTGAATGGTCCATTAAATTACATGGTCTGATTCTCCTCTATCCATGAAGTATTGCAAGACAAGCTTTTAAGAAAATCCAGTAGCTACCCAATTTGTGTATCTAAAGCTGCAGTCACACAGTCGTTTAACACAGATGCCTCTTCACTCCTTCTTCGACCTCAAGAGAGTTGGAACAAGGCTGTAGGAAGAGGGTAGAGAGCTGGAGCTAACAAGATTTAGCTGCTCTGTCTCAACACCTCATCTCTGCCTCTTACCATCAACTGTTGCTGAGAAAATATGTAGGAGACAAAGGGCCAAAGCCTGTCCTGGCAACTGGAAAAGCAGAAGCTTCTGGCATATAGGTGCTCTCCTCTGATTCTCCCCTTTCCTTCCCGATGGCAATGTCCTTGGCTAGTGTTCGTGCTTCCTCTCCTTTCCCAGAAAGGAGTAACAAGAATTTGAGTGGGGGCTGATGTGTGGGAGGTTGCGTGGCTCCTCTCAGAAACTAGAAGTAGGTCAACAGTTGAGGAAGGGAGGATTTGTGGCTACAAGTGCTATATTCAAAAATACCAAAGAAGGGGACCCCAGAAGGGCTGGCTCATTGGAGGAGGGAAAAAAAAACAAAGAAGAGAGGTGACCTTCACCGCCTCCGCAAACTCCTCTGGTCTGTCCCCACCCCAGAAATCCTCTTATCCTTTCAAGAGTTCCACCTTGAATACTTGTGCTGGTTTTGGCTGGAGTAGAGTTCATTTTTTTCACAGTAGCCAGTGTGGGGCTATGTTTTGGATTTGTGTTGAAAACTGTTGACAATACAGGGATGTTTTAACTCTTGCTGAGCAGTGCTTGCACAGAGTCAAGGCCTTATGTGCTCCTTACACCATCCCACAAGTGAGTAGGCTGAGGGTGCACAAGAAATTGGGAGACGACACAGCTGGGACAGCTAATCCCGACTGATCAAACGGATATTCCATGCCATATGATGCCATGCTCAGCATAAAATGCTAGAGGAAGAAGAAGGAAGCAGGGGGGCAGGCAGTGGAGACACAGACACGATATTCGGAGTTATGGCATTTGTTTTTCCAAGTAACTATTACATGTGATGGAGCCCTGCTTTCCTGGCTGAACACCTTCTTTCTGATGGGAAGTAGTGAATGAATTCCTTACTTTGCTTTGCTTGTGTACATGGCTTTTGCTTTACCTGTTAAACTGTCTTTATCTCAATGCATGAGTTTTCTCACTTTTACCCTTCTTATTCTCTCTCCCATCCCACCAATGCTTGAAAGATTATGGTACATAAATTTATTTAAACTTACTTATTTAAATGCATTTAAACAATTTCCTCATGAGTAATGAACTGGCAATCCACAAATACAAAAAAAATAGTTTCCTGAGTATACCATTTAGAGAAAGTTTACCAGTTCTACTCCAACTCTTTCAAAATACCACATGCTCTGTTTCTTAATCCCCCTTTTCATTTATACCAATTATATTGTTTCTATACAGTGGTGTTTTAAGTATTTCATATGCTGGACAACCCAAATGCTATAAAACCCCACACTTTAAAGATGGAAGAATTCCTCTGTAACAGGCACAATGCTTAACTTTGCCAAGCTGAAGAGAGTTTGAGCTGGAGAGTTTGGAAATATCCCCAAGTGATATTTCTCCCATCACACTTTCCAAGTAAATTTATCTTTTATTGTTGTTGTTGTTGTTGCTGCTGCTCGGCTTTATTTATAAATCTTTGAAAATAGGAATTTATAATGAACACACAGTCAGTTTCTTAAATTACAGCACTGAGGCACTAACAAGTAAGCACCACTATAATCAAGCTAATTAAAAGGCCACGTTAAGGATGGGAATCTGCATATGAAAAGGAACATCATTTTCCTGATGGTAGTTTTACTATCTTCTCATATTTGCATGCACCCTGTAGAGTCTCACCATCATTTGAAGCTGAGCTACTTAAAGAAAAAGCAGGGTTTTACCCCTTAATCTCTTTAAACCAAAGCAATATTTCTAGTTTTGGCCAACTGGTTCTGTGTTTTTCAAAGTTCATTCTTTGAAGAACTGAAACACTTTCATTTATCCAGAACTGCAGATGCACAGTACACTTGGGGACAAATGAGATGAGTGAGCTGTGTACTGAATTTTTAATGATGTTTCCCTGGTAGAGACTTCAGAAAGTGCTTTTGAAGATTACAAACTAACTCGATAATGAGCAATTTTCTTCATTTCAAAATTACGTGGAAAAGTCACTATGTGCTTCCATATTCAGAAGCTACTGCAGGACATTCTGGTCTTAGCTTTTTTGTCATTGCTAGAAGTATAAAGAAGTGGGGTGGGGGACACACTAACAAAAGACAATGTAATTTGCACACAAATCTCCTTTTGATTCCCAATAAAAATACTTCCTGTGACTAAACTTTATCTCATAAAATCCTTGTATTGATGGCAACTAATTTCAGGTAGAATCACATTTAGTGAACATTTTGTTAACAACAGTTAGCCAACAAAGTTTATAATAATCTTCCAGTCATTCCATTGGATTAAAATAGTTGTTTCTACACCAGGAAATTTTCTCAGCTAAGGAAAGTACTGTGCTGCCTCCCTCACAAGAGGCACAAGAAAAATCCCATTCATGTTTTGCAGATAGTAATTTCATATCCACCTACGTTATGCTAGTGCAACTTAAAGCTACATAGAGCAAGCACACTGTCTTGTAAAGGAAAATGCATATCTGTTGCTTGACATCATGCAGAGTCCATAGGTAGCTGGAATATGCTGTGTAAGTGATAATCAGATTGACTGTTTCCATTTGCTGCTGTAGGGACACTAAAAAAAATTTGACGAGAAATACTGAGCAGCATTAAACTAATTTCCAATCAATAGATTAAGGCCCAAATTCTCATATTTATATCAGTATCTAATTCCAACTTATTTCAATCATATGAATGAGTATATTTGCCATAAAGATGTCCCTCACTACTAAGTAGCCATTGCCTTTAA
This sequence comes from Rissa tridactyla, assembly GCF_028500815.1. Lineage (NCBI taxonomy): Eukaryota > Metazoa > Chordata > Aves > Charadriiformes > Laridae > Rissa > Rissa tridactyla. Next base: position 64,522,139 of record NC_071497.1, on the reverse strand, counting down.
TGATTTTAAAAGGAACATTATTATTATTATGTTAGTGGGAATAGAATTGGCTGTATATCTCATCCTTCATAAAATATTTTAGAACTAGAGCTGTTCTGAAAGAACATGCAGATTTCAAAGAAATAAATGTTTTTACAGAAAAAGTTTTTTTCTAAAAATTGGACTGGGTATAACTATCAATTATTCAAGTAACGTAAGTCCAGTAACTTCTATTGAAAGTACATTAGTGTTGCTCAAATTAGTCGACAAGAAGAGAAGGCAGGTTCTCGTAAGTCCTGAAAATGTCCTACAACCAGAGCTTCAAAGCTGCTTCCAGAAATGTATGCTGTTCAATCAATGGCACCTTTGCAGCAAATCCTGTGACTGGAGATGTGAGCATCGGAAGGACCAAAGTCTACCTGCTTTACTCACGTAAAAAATCACACTGAGCAGTCACAAACCATTGCACATACTTTTCAGCTGTGCTGAAAAGTGAACAATGATAGTGGCTGAAAAAATCAGGCTTGCAAATAAAAACATATAAAATCCCCCTGATGTAAATTCTTTAAAAGTATTCCAGAATTCCTCACAGTGTTTGACAAGGCTTCTGACAAGCAGGTATCATCCTATCTTGAATCTTTCTTTTGCAGAGAAATACTAAGTCTACAGTAGCGCAATTCTTGTTTCTTGATGGAATCTTTGTTTCTCTCTCCCTTTCAATCAAGCTATAAATGTGAGAATGATACAGAGGCTGAGCTGGCCTATTGCAGCAACTCATTTTTTACCAACACAGAGTAGTGAAGTTCCCACACAGATTCTCTTACATTTGTCAGCAGCTTTTCAAACAATTTGTCATTGTCCTTCCAGTTTCACCTTCCTTCACAGTAAGTGAAAGGGTGAAAGGATTTTTGTCAAGCTGTTTCCAGTGTGCATCCTTTGCAAACAGGCCAGTAGCTTTCTCCATCAAAGCTAGTTGAGCTGGGTGTGTTTGAAACATAACTCTGTTGTGATGAAGGAGACATCAGCATGGCAGGGTTAGTTAGCTAGTGACGTTTCAGCTGTTTGTTGCTTGTCTTTACTGCCCTTGCACACCACTGAATGCTGTTGATTCTGGGGTTTGTCAGTGCTCAATGCATCAGTGCAGTGATCCCCTACTCTGCTGCTCCCACGGCTCATCAGTTTCACCTTCCATTTGTTCAGTGACCTGGGATACAAGGTCTAAAACATTGCTGCAAAGTCCAGTCATGGAGCTCAGTAAACATCTCCATCCCTTGGGCACAAAGGAAAGCTCACCCATGTGGGAGTAAAAGCCTCCTCCCGGGCCAGCTGGAGTGGACCTTTCACCACAAGTGTTCTCCACCTTTTATTACTGTGTCTGCAGGCTTCTGTGTTTGCTTGCTTTAGCACACACACTCTTTCCATGCCTTATGTCCCAGCATTCCTCCTCTTGCTGCAGAATGACAGACTGTCTGCAATGATAATCTCAAAGGGCTCTCTTCTGTAGTTTATTCAAATAAAAGTGTAGGATACTTTGGCGTGCAATGCAAAACCAGCGATCTGGAAGCGTGATGTTGAAGGACAGTTATTTCAAATGGGTCTGGTCACCACTGTCTTATAGTAAAAGCATGGGTGATGATTGTCACAAGTGTGATGATTATTCCACAAAAATGCAGTAATGCTGTTAAATGCGTAGAATTAATGCATACTTTTGTCTTTGTAATACAAATAAATTAAAAAATTGGATCACATATTTTATGAACCCTTTTTAAAGAGTATTGATCAGTCAGAACACAGAGGACTTTGTCAAGGAATCTCATCTCTTTTCTTCAGTGATTTGAAAGTGACATTTGTATGAGGTGGGTTCTTACACAGATTTGCAGTTTCATATTCACCCAAGATGCCCAAGCTGGCATGTTTCTGCCATTATTCTCCTGAACATAACAAGGGGAAAACATTTTTACTCTTCTTAAGGCCCTTGTTTTGGGGTGGTAGAAAAGTAGAGAGACTGCATGTGAAGGCAGTGGTTGCTGAAGGTATTTTTAGGTACGAAGATACAGTGGTGTATTTCTTTGGAACATTATTTGGAACAGGAGATGTTCAGCATGAGAAAACTAGGGCCAAATGCTGACAAGTTTGCATGTACGTGCAGTCTGTATGCCTTTTAATGAAATGTCTTATACACAATCCTGCCTTTCCTAGTAAGGCAAAATCTGATGGCTTCCAGTTAAGCGACTAACTCTGTTGCAACTTTCTTGGCAAGCAGCAAGATACATTCTTTTGCATGTTCTCATGGCACCCTTACTGCTCAGACCTATGAAAGGTCAGGGGAATGAACTACACAAAATCCTTCATAGATTATTCATAATTCCCCAGCTCACTTTTTACAGCAATCTTACTTAGAAACAATCTTTAAATAGAAGCTTCTATAATATTATTAATGAAAAAACATTGCCTGGCAGATACGGCTGAAGAGGGAAAACCTTTCAAGGGCTGTTGACTGCTGGGTCTGTGTGGCTGTTGGTCTACAGAAGTCAGTGCAATCCTTGGTGCTGTGTCCTGAAAAGAAGTCTTACAGGGCTCATGGAAAGGATACTCCTCTCATCAAATTTAAGAAGTCTTTGACATTTCTGCAATTAGTACTTTCCTTCTGCAACTTTTTCCACTTTCCCTAACTTCTATGCCTTTGAAAATCTTGTATTTCTTTTATGTGTGCTCTATTGACACTTTTCAGATGAAAAAAGAAATGCATTATACATAAGAGAGAATTCCTGCCTTCAGTAGCAAGTTCACCTAAAAATTTAGAAATCAAATAAATAATTGAGATGTGGAGGAGCAATTCAGGGAGGTGACAAAAATTCAAGAATGATTTTTCAGAAGGCGGCAATATGAATAGTTTGTTTTCATTTGTGCTGAGCATCTAGAATTTATTTCAAAAGTAAGACACATCTCACTGTGTTGTGACAGATTCTGTACTCAGTAATGTACGCAGCCAACATTTTTATTATTCTTTAACCTCTATAAGAAGTTACTGTGGAGTGACACGGTGATCTCCTCACCATGTATGGGAGGTCTATTGGAGAAATTCCAGTATGAGTGGAACTTTTCTAGACAACAGAAATCATCGCTCAACAAAATATAAACATAAGAAACGGAAAGAAGAAGGGGAATACAAAACAGGAAAAGGACCCCAGTCAGTGTCACTCTCCTTCCCTTCCTTCCTCATACCCATCACACAGCCCTGTGTGAAATGTGTAAGGGTGAAAAAAAAGCTGGTGAGTCCAAGAAGTGTTAAGTTTGGCACTGACCTCCAGAACATCAGATGCAAAGGTGAAATGAAAGACAGAAATGGTTGCAAAATGCATACCTTCTGTTTTCTTGGAAAGCAAGAAGTTTGCAGCCAGCATAGTTTTCAGATTTAACTTTGTTTTTCGATTGCATATTCTGATCAGGTATGTCTTAAAGTGGAAATTAATTAGTCAGTGTTTAGAAAATATCTAAACAGAACCAGTGAAGTACATCTGCATACTGATGAGACAGTATCTTAAGTCTTTGTAGCCAGAGGCAGGATTTAGAAAAGCAATGTCAAGAATTTCCAGATGAGAGTCTGCCAGGCGGTTGGCCTGGGAGGAGAAGAGTCCAGAGGGAATGTTATAATCGTGCGTTTAACTGAGCAAGCTCCTGATTCAAAAGCCAGTAGGGAACATCACCAGCACAGCTTTGTGAAAGACAGAACAGCAGTCTGGCAGTGGTAATTATGTTCTGTACCTCTAGGAAAGGAAGGTATGGATAAGTCACAATCAGGAAAAGAAGCTCCCAAATGATATTGATCAGACCAAAACAGGAATGTGTGAAAGCCTGTGACAATACTGGTGAAAATATCAAATCGTGTTCCTCTTGGGGGATTTTTCAGACTTTGTTAAAGGCATCGTCCCGTAGCTTGCTCTATGTTTGCCGTTGATCAAAGAGGGCTGAACTCTGCTTCCTCATTAACGTCACAATGTGAATTCCCTATAGAGATCACAAAAAATGCATCAAAACAACTCCTGTTCTGTACTACCCTAAGTGAAAAGGAAATTTTAAGCACATATATTTCATATAGCAGGCAATGTACTGGTTTCTGGTCAGAACACATGTTCAGTCGTCTTTAAAGAGCATTAAAGAAATATTGATGTTGTTTTGAATTTTTTAAACCAAACATTCTAGGGACTTAGTGCTGAATGCTTGAAATGTAAGCAAGAAGTGTTAGTGCTGCATATTAAATTGGACTGGTTGAAGAAAAGACAATTTAGAAATTTAAATTATATTCAAAAAATCAGGCCAGAACAGTCTTAGAAAACTGAATATGGATGAAGCCCATGAGTTTCTGTGAGCATCACTCTTAAAATCTGTGCATAACTTGTGAAAAATAATATTAGTTCCTTAAAACCCTTTCAGTTGTGCTGCCTAATTCTAGAAATGACGAAATGCTCTATCCAACAACTTAGCTCAAAAACCTAAGAAAAAGCCCTTTTCTTTTTTGATGTATATACAGATCATACATTCACTTAGCAGTGCCATGTGCAGTGCTGTTTTGAGGTGAGAATTACTGTGGCTAAGGGGCAGATCTGCCCCTGCACAGACTTCTCTTACCACAGAATCACAGAATGGTTCGGGTTGGAAGGGACCTTAAAGATCACCTAGTTCCAACCCCCTGCCCTGGGCAGGGACATCTCCCACTAGACCAGGCTGCTCAAAGCCCCATCCAGCCTGGCCTTGGACACCTCCAGGGATGGGGCATCCACAACTTCCCTGGGCAACCTGTATCTCTAGCTCTTAAATCATCATCCTATCTTCTAAGCTTTTCTCATGTGAGCATAACGCAAAAAAAAAAAAAAAAACAAAACAAAACTGGGCATAACACAGGCCACTAGAAACACAACGTGTTTGAAAAGCAGTGCCTTCCCTAGGAAATCACACCCACACATCCATTACTCTTTACACAGAGCCTTTCCCAACAGCTGATCACTGTGACCGCTAATCTGCAAATTTAGCCCACCCCTGGAGCTCTTTATCACCATTAGGCAGAATCACATGATGCAATTTGAAGCCTTGTAGCTTGATTGCAAATCAGTGTCAGATGTTAAGATTTTTTATTTTATTTTATTTTTGCTTATCAGTGCACTACAGGAGACAAAGACAATGATTTACATTACCAGCTTAAACATTTATGAGAAATAGATAAAAGTAACAGAAGACTGACTAGGTAGACACAAATAAGACTAATAGCACTGTGTATCAAATCCCAGACTCCACGCTGCCACCATAGCTAGTTCATTAAAAAGTATTTCTGTATCCCTGGTGTACTTTTCATGACAACAGGGGTTTTTATTCAAGTGAGTGAGCACAGAGGGGAGCACTTGCAGAGCTTCTTTTTTGCTCTGATTACTTTGGTTATAAAAAAAGGTTTTGTCAAATTAATGCCTGCTGAAGATATGGAAATAGAGATAATGCAAGCCTGGTGGAAGTGCTCACAGACTGGGGCTGTCTCATGCTCTGTACTCAGGAAAAACTCCAACTAGTTCATTACTTTAAAAACCTTTGCTTGTGTTCAGCATCTGGCCCCAATATATTTGGTTCACTGAGAAACACAGACACAGCCTGTTTGTTGTTTTTTCTATTTACTTCTACGTCTAATGGACTTAAATTGAAAAGAAAAAAACAAGGCATAGCTGATGCCCAACTGTGGATAACATGGAAGAAGTCTTCGTATCCAGCGAAAAATACAGAACCATGGAAGCAAAGAACTCAGCCTTATTGCTTCTTGACATAGTAGTTCCTTCTATGATCTTAACACTTTTCTATAGTTATTTTACTTTGGACCACATATTGTGAAGCAGAGAAATGATACAGTTACCTATGCTCCTATGCTTATAAAGGACTTTGAGAACTATAATGAAAAACACTACAGAAATTCTATGTGTTCTTCTGGCTTAGTTTGATAAGTTTTTGTGACTCACTATCTATTCAAAAGCGCAGTGCACCTGTAATGCAGTGTTTGGCAGAGCATCACAGGGGATACTTGCAATAGGGAAAAGTCACCATCTTACAAATAACGTCTTATCTTCTTTCCACTGAAGTTAGTGGGAGTTTTGACAGTAATTTCAGGGGAAGTATGTCCATTCCTATAATCTCCTTTGAAAATTACACCCAGACAAATAGGATCTAAAAACTGAAGTGCTCTTAGAACAACATTCAGTGTTGTGGCAGCATCAATGCTGGAGACTTGCTTTGTTCTTTCGCTGTTAAAAAATATAATCCCTTAGATTTTACGTCACAGTCACACTCATTTATATGTGCACTAACAAACTCTTATCTCGTATTTCTAACAGGACTCCCACAAATACGTGGCATAGCTGCAGTTTGAAAGAACTATTATTTTCCAATATCTGAGCTATATTGTATAACTAGTTCCCAAAGTGCCATTTACTTTACTTCCATAAAGCCAGACTCATGCTTTTTCCAGGGGGAAATACTGGATGGGATCCTGGATAGGTAAACTATGCTCTCATATCTGAGAGTCAGAGAGTATTTCTGCAGGTTGACCTCCCATTTCTTTGCTCTGATGCAGGTTGTCTCTATTGGAGAGTAGAGGTGGGGCAGCTGGAAGTGGATTTAAAGGATGCAACAAAAGGCTGCAGAGGATACCTTCTGTCCGTGCAGGTGACCGTGACAAATGCGTCTAGCAGAAGTCACCTGACACATCTTCATCACAAAGCAAAAATGGTGCTGGAAGTCTGGGTGAGTTTTCATTTCTGGTTTATTATCACTTACAGTTACAGCAGCAGTAACTTTGAGCAGGAGACAAAGAGGTGTTGGGATCAAAGGCGTGCTCAAGACACATGGACATTTCAAGATGTTGACACAAATACCAAGGTGCTTTTTAAAAGGAAATAGAGATCATTAAATTATATTCTCCCACTCCTCTACCCTATAAACAGCAGGAAGAATCAGGGTCCAGGAACTAAGGAAAGTCTCTGCCCTTCCATCTTTATGAAGGTAAAGTCCAAATCACTTGTCTAAAATTCATCAATCTTTTAATGTCTTTAAGATCTCTCTTTTGCATGTGGTTTAAGTGCCTGGCTAGTAATAAGTATGCTTCCACTTTCAAAAAAGGTGTAGGAAATAGAAAGCATTTAGTAAGTCGTATCCACAACCAACAAGATATCAGAAAGCAGGAAAGGAAACTTAAATCCACCTGCAATCAAAAGGAGCTGGATGCTACACAAGGAAGTCTGTATCAGGCATAAAGTGCCTCAAAGCTTGGCAGACTTCAGAACAGAAATTCAGTCTGGCTTTGTAATTGAATCGACACAGGGCTTGGATTCACTAACCTCCTTATGAAAGTGATGAAACACATCAGAAGTGCAACATGCCTCACAGATCCCGTCATGGTCATTTGATCAGTATTCTTAAAATGCAGTTAATTCTCCATTTTTTGCATGCAGAGCACTTGGTCTGCAGTCACTGAGATTGAGCGTGCGGCAATGACACTGTACCTTCCCTGGGATCTCAGCCAGTCCAGGCACCGGGGCGATGATTAGCTGAGACAAATAGAAATGTCCAGCCAGCCCAAAAGGAATGAACCTGCGTTTGCCTGAGCAACCCCATGTAGACATTTCCAGGTCTTGGCCATGCTACCTTGTTCCAAGGTTTCCTGAAGTCTCTAATAACTTTGCGCCTGTCTCTGGTACCACTCCTGAACTCATACTTCCTCCTCAAAGCATGGCACCCATTGACTTGGGCTGCCTTTGCAAATGCAACTCATGCTCAACACAGACAACACTGTGCCCAAAGAAATAAACTCTGCTGGATATTAAGAGGCTCCATGGGCATCTGAGCCACAGTAGTTGCCATGAGAAGGAACAGATCCTAAGAGATCCTATAATTTTCTGATTTTTGTATTTCCCAAAGAGTATGGGCCCCACATTTCCTAGGGATCAGAGATATGAACTAAACTAATTCTTCATTGAGAGATATGCAAGTTTGTCTTGAAAATGTTTAAAGGGTAGAGTGGAATTTAGCCAACAAGCTGCCCAGGTGTGGGTGACTGGCATCCCTTTGCCCAGTGCTGAAGGAACTGAAGAAGCAGTCTAAACCCAACAGGATTACAAGCCTCAACTTTTTCTTTTCCTATATCTTTGCATATAGGGTAAAGAAAGAGTGCCAAATACAGCCTTCAAAAACGAAAGATAGTCTAAATTTTCCATTGTAGGTCATAATTTTGTGATCTCCAGTTTGAATTCTCAAACTGAAATGTGCTCATTTACCTTTGGATGGGACTTCATCTGTCGTGTATCCAGTTGAATGCATGAATTTTCAGTTAGCAAAATTTTTTTCCCCTTTGATGTAAAGAATGAAACTGAGAAGGTGCGTCAGTGTATTCTGACTGCCCCAATCGTGGTCCACTAGGCAGGAATAAATACAATTATAAATTCCATCTTCCTGAAGCAGACATAGCCATATACTTCCATGCAAAAACCTTGGACGTCAGAAGTTCACAATAACGGCAGTCTTAGCTGACTATGGTTTGGAAACAGGGAGGGCTAGGCCAAACAGTGTCACCTCCCATAGACTGATGTTTTCAGTAGCAAAAACTGCTTTTGACAATTTTTGTCAGAAGAAACACTAGGGGAAAGAACTTCAGCTAAACCAAACAATTTCAGTTTTGATTTTTTGTTTTCTTTCAGCTTACATATGTACAACAAGAGATTTGCTTTCTTGCTTTTATGGTTTTGGGATCACAATTTTTATGTGAAAAGTCAGGGTACTTTAAGGCACAGCATCACCAGGGAGCAGCACTGGGTCAGGTGTGGGAAAATACACTTCATGCGAGGAGGGAGGTAGGTACAGAAAGTCGGGCCCCTCTAGCCCCCAGTGAAGCCTTCAGCTTCTGCCTGGCCAGCTCTGCCTCACTGCAACACTGCTGCAGGACACTGGCTACGTTTTCCTTGCATCTCCAGAGGTTGCAGTGCAAGTGTATGCATGTTAGCACTGGGAAGGACTGGGCCAGGCATGTTTGCTTTAGCTCTTCCCTGAATAAAAATGCTGGAGCTTTAAGTAATATGAAGTCCTATCACCTCAAAAACAGCATTCTTAGTCTGCAGACTGGATTCCTTCATCTTTCTGTCCCTGGGTAATACATGTGTGGATGCACCTTTTAAAGATATCGTGTTCCTTGGATGGCAAGGGAAATAATAACACTCGCAGAAGCCGGTCACCACTAACTCACTAAGCACTACCAAAGTTTGCTTTCACCTGACATTTCTGTTGCATCTAATAATGAGAGAGAGACCCAGCTAAAGCCTTTTTTGAACCACTTTTCTATTACTGGCTTTATATCTTGAGGAAAGAAATAAATTATGTTTTGGCTTGGAGATGCTGATTTGGAGTTGCTCTAATCAGCGTTCTGGCCAGAAGTGCCTCAGAGAAAGCATTTGCAGTAGGCAGATACAATTAAGTCTGCTGTATTAACATAACTGGGAAATAGGGGCCAACACTTAGCTTGACCCTCTGCCTTTCTAGAGAAGAAAGGTACAGAAAGCCTAGAGCATGCATTTAAAAAAGTTAAGTCATGCAGTTTGTTGATACCCACAGTAAAAAGTCAGCAAAGAATTTATCCACATGGGAAGACTGAAGAAAAATTCAAGCTCTAAGCAACTGTCTAAATGTTACCATTACGTCAGAAAAGAGTTATCTGATGAAAATATCATCAGACCAACAGTTATATATATATATAACTGGTTTTATACAAATATAAGCAAGATCGATTTATTTATGCATGCATTTAACATGATGCATATAACCACTATCCCAATAATTCACCTGATTCCTTCAATTTTAATTTTTTAGTTTTTCTGATGTCCCATAGCTTGGGTTATGAAAGAAATTGAAATTTAGCTTTTAAACTTTCTCCTCCTACTTTAAGTTTTGGTGTCAAATCACTAAGCCAATTCAGACCCAAACAAAGGCCAGCATTCATATATACAAAAATATTCTATATCCCAAATATGTGTAATGTTTTGTATATGTCATGCAATGTCATCATCACTCAAACAACTTATTGACCGGCATCCAGATTTGCATGGGTAAAATTGATACCCTGACACTGGCATAGCGTACACGCAATGGCCAAAAGTTTCTCATCCAGAACATAGTGGCATTCACAAAAATACCTACTTTGTGTATGAATCAAACAGAACTGGGTGACCAGATGAAATGAAATCAGAACTGTCTCAAATTTGGGCCAACTACAGAATTCAATTCATTGTTTTCAAGTTATGAAACAAGTGGTTTCTTGGCATCTTATGTAGTATCCAACAAATGTCCAGGGACAAATAAATACCAACTGCGGCTGAATGGCTGGTGCAACAGAGATGGATATAGTGTTGAGGGACTTACCTTAACTCAGACCTCTTGATCTTTCTGCATCTCTGTAGAAAACAAAGTGTAATGACTGTTCTCTTCTCACAATTTTAACTGAAGTAATTTTAAAAGATTCAAGGTCAACTCAAAAAAAAAAAGAGACACCAAGTATCTGGTATATGTGATAAATGAAATACATCTTGCTGGCTCTGCAGGACACCTTGAAACCCTGGTGTTATAGAACACTCTTTTATCATAAACAGAGTGACCCTGAAATCGGACTCATTTCATATTTTCACATATGGAGAGCTCACTGCCTTACATCATTTCATTAACGCCTTCCACTCAGCGACGAGACGTAGGTTAGGAGTCTCTGGTTCTCTGTTTGTTTTATGTGATGTTTGCACTTGTTTTGCCATTAACACCATGTAAAGTTTACCTTTAATGGCACTAAACCTTGCATGATACGAGAGGAAATAAAACATAAGAGGAAGATCTGGATAGGTCTAAACTGTCAGCATATGTAGACCATCCACATAAAGAACCTGATTGTACATAATGCCAATTGTGTGAGTTTCAACAAAGCTGAGTTCCGGGTCCTGCACTTGGGTCACAACAAACCCATACAGTGTTACAAGCTTGGGGAACAGCGGCTGGAGAGCTGCCTGGCAGAAAACGACCTGGGGGTGTTGGTCAACAGCTGGTTCAGTATGAGCCAGCAGTGTGCCCAGGTGGCCAAGAAAGCCAAGAGCATCTTGGGCTGGAATAGTGTGGTGGGAAGTGGAGGACTAGGGAAGTGATCGCCCCCCTGTACTCGACACTGGTGAGGCAGCACCTCAAATGCTGTGTTTAGTTTTGGGGCCATCGCTACGAGAAAGGCATTGAGGTGCTGGAGTGTGTCCAAAGGAGAGCAACAAAACCGGTTAAGAGTCTAGAGCACAAGTCTTATGAGGAGCAGCTGAGGGAACTGGAGTTGTTTAGCCTGGGGAAAAGGAGGCCCAGGGATAACCTCATCACTCTTTACAACTACCTGAAAGGAGGTTGTAGCAAGGTGGGTGTCTCTCTTCTCCCAGGTAATAAGTGATAAGACAAGAGGAAATGGCCTCAAGTTGCACTAGGGGAGGTTTAGGATGAATATTAGGAAAAACTTATTCACTGAAAAGGTTGTCAAGCACTGGAACAGGCTGCCCAGGGGACTAGTTGAGTCACCATTCCTGGGGGTACTTAAAAGATGTGTAGGTGTGGCACTTAGGGCCATGATTTAGTGGTGGACTTGGCAGTGTTTATGGTTGGACTCAATGATCTTAAAGGTCTTTTCCAACCTACATGATTCTATGATTCTCAAATTCTATATTGTTTCTCCTAGACATAGTTTAAGACCCCACGTTTCATCCATGAGTTGAAAGCATTCTGGGTTTTGTCAGTCTGTTTATTCTTGCTCTTTTATACATCCCTTGCATAATCCCTCTTACTTACTGTGTGCACCCCTATATGGCCACTAAGGCATAGTGATTATAATCATAAGCAGTGATTATTGGTAAATTACAAGGTGGCACTTAACTGTAAATCGTTGCAGCAAACTTGCCTTTTAATAGAATTTGGCGCTTTTTTTTGGTATATTTTCTGTCCTACTAAATCAGAGGAAGAAAACAGGGTTTGCATTCATTTATAAATTCAGTTTCAAAACAGTAGAGTTAAGAATGTTCATCATAAAACCTTTTTTTAAAAAACCTATCATCAGTATTTTTGCATACAGTAGTGCACTGTGCAGTATTTATAAATCAATAAATGATGGGGAAATTGTCACCAATAACTAATATGTATTGTGTTTTGAATGACACTTAAGAGCAAGAAGGAAATGCACAGGCAGTGGAAGCAGGCACAGGTGTCCTGGGAAGACTATAGGGATGCTGACTGGTTGTGTGCGGATGGAGTCAGGAAGGCCAAGGCATGGCTGGAGGTGAACTTGGCAAAGGACACAAAGAATAATAATTAGGGTTCTACAGGTATGTCAGCCAGAAAAAGAAGGTTTAAGAAAGCATACCCCCACTGATACACAAGATTGGCAAACTATTCACAAAAAACGAGGAGAAAGCTGAGGTACTCAAAAAATTTTTTGGTTCAGTTTTCACAGGCTATCTCTCTTCCCACACCTCTCGAGTGGATTGACTGCAAGGCTGGGACTTGGGAGCAAAATCCCTCCCACTGTTAGAAAAGGTCAGGTTCAAGACCATCTGAGGAATCTGAACATACAGAAGTCTATGGGACCTGACATGATGCATCCCAGAGTCCTGAGAGAATTGGCTGATGTAGTTGCCAAGACACACTCCATGATATTTGCAAAGTCATGGCAGTCAGGTGAAGTCCCTGGTGACCAGAAAAAGGGAAACATTGCACCCATTTTTAGAAAGGGTAGAAAGAAGGACCTTGGGAAGTATAGACCTGTCAGCCTCACCTCTGTGCCTGGGCAGATCATGGAACAGATCCTCCCAGAAGGTATGTTAAGGCACATGGAGGACAGGGAGGTGATATGAGACAGCCAGCATGGCTTCACCAAGAGCAAGTCCTGCCTGACCAACCTAGTAGCCTTCTATGATGGAGCGACTACATCAGTGGACAGGGGAAGAGCTACAGATGTTGTCTATCTGGACCCCTGTAAGGCCTTTGAGACGGTCCTCCCACAACACGCTTCTCTCAAAATTGGAGAGATATGGATTTGATGGGTGGAGTGTTCAGTGGATGAGAAATTGATTGGATGGTCGCATCCAGAGGGTAGTGGTCAACAGCTCAATGTCCAGGTGGAGATCTGTGACAAGTAGTGTCCCTCAGGGCTCCGTATTGGGACCAGTAGTGTTCAGTATTTTCATCAATGACATAGACAGTGGGACCGAGCGCACCCTCAGCAAGTTTACGGACAACACCAAACTCAGTGGTGCAGCTGACATGCTGGAGGGATGGGATGCCACCCAGAGGGACCTGGACAGGCTGGATAAGTGGGCTCATGTGAACCCCATGAGGTTCAACAAGACCAAGTCCAGGGCCCTGCACGTGGGTCAGGACAAGTCCTGGTATCAATACAGGCTGGGGGATATATACCCATACCTTTAAAACCATTAAGCTTTTTTTTTTTAAATACACATAAATATTTATTGTTTAAAAAAAGGTTGGTTAAAATGTACATAGATGGTCTAGGAACAGCCTTGACTCTGTCCCCTTTATTCTCTATGTCTTTTATAAATGTGCATTCAAAGAATGAAGGTGGGGTACAGGGAATTAATTTCATAGATGAATACTGCCAAGTTACATGTTTTGTATTATGGAAGACAGTTTTAAATTATATGAAAATATGCCATTAGCATGTCTTATTCACCCTTCATCTACCATGCAAATCAATTAACAAATGAAGTTAAGGTTTTACACAGCCCTTTCTTACTCTGGATCAAATTCTTATCACTATTAAAGTGGTGTAAGTCTAAATGAATTACACTGTAGTGAACTGAAACTGAATTATTTCATAATTACATGAGCATAATTAGAATAAAATTGTCCTTGAACAAGTAAATTGAGTTTTCTAGCAAGCTGAAATATATAGTACAGGAAGCAGGGCTCATGTAAAGCGAATTGAATACAGTCCTGCACATGAGATGGTAAAACGAAGAGAACAGGGGTGCAAAACTAATTTATGGACTGGATTGTCCAGCACAGTACACATCTTCTTAACACAACACCATCCTTGCCTGAAAGGCAGCCCTAGCAACATCATACCTGGGAAACGGGGACCTCAGTGCCAGAACGCCAGAAAAGCACTGCCCCATGGCAGCACAGCAGGTAAAAGGGATTGCCAAAACAAATGAGAATGTCTCTGCCCCAGTTCCCTATAACCTACATATGGTCATTCCCTTGGGGCTTATATCTACCTTAGGACTGCCCTAACTCAGCATAGAGAGAGCTTGTGTAAGTAGATCTGCAGCAGGAATAGGCAAATGAAATGGAGTTATTTGCATTGTATGAAATTCTTCCCTGCACCTTTAAAATATGCATCTCTCCTAGGATCTGCTGTATGTTTCTTTTTTCATGATTTCTGGAAAGTACATATTGGAAACAACTGCTTTCATTTTTTTCTAACTAATTCCTAGAAATGTGCCCACCTCTGTTTAATACAGCCTGAAGAAAAGGGGGATGGGTCCTGTGGAAATAATAGCAGGAGACACTGTAGTTAAACGCTTTATTGTTAGTCATACATAGGAGGTGGCAAAATGAGGAATGCGGTTCTGACATGAAAATTTACGTTATCTGAACAACGTTGTAGGGTTCTAGTTTCAATTTTAAGGGCAGCTTTCGGATTTAACGTGCTAAGCATTCAGAAATTTTTTCCCTTTTGCTGCCAGTCCTTTGTGTCAATGGTCAAATAACCTTTCCATCCTTCCAGGTGCTAGTGTCATTCACACATTTCAAACTCTTCTGCCTTTAACACCAACACAAATGAACTGGATTGGAGGGAGTGTAATAAATGGATCCTCCAGGGATCAAAAAGTTGAGAAAGTGATATTTTCAGAGGGAAACCACATATTTGAGAATGCACACCTCTTCTAATTAGGGAGTTCCTCCCTTCTGAGTTGTTAACTTTTCTGTAGCATATACACATACAAATCACAGCAGTCCTTCTAGCTCTGTGATGTCTCTGGAGACACGCAAGGGGGACACAGAACTGCTGGTGACTCACCACTAAATTGGAACTACCAGGTAAGGGGGTATTTTTCAGAGGACTGTAGCTAGGACATCCATTACTTTCTGTGATTCACTTGTTCCATAAAACAGCGGGTAGCTGGGCCTAAACACAATATAAACGGCTTTAAGGTATTAGCTAACAAAAGCACCACAAAACTGAGTTATTTATTACATAACCCCACTGAAGCCCTAGCAAATGCATCTAGTCCAACATTTTCTCTGTGTGCTCATGATGTCTGTGCCAAGAATTATATTTGCTGTAAAGCTGTGTCTGACTTTTCTTCTGCCTGCTAATGAACATGTTCTAGAAGTAGTTCAAAATTGCAGAAGCTAAGCAACATAAAATAACTACACTATACTCAGAGGCTAGTCTGGCTCACATATTTTTCTTTCCTTGTATGTGCTTCTCCTATACTCTGAGATGAAGGGTAGATGGGGAAGCTCCCTGTACAGAGCAGCTGTAGCTTGGGGCTACTTAACAGTTCAAGTGCAGCTCCAGGGCCAAAGCTACATCACAGGACTAGGGCTGTGATGATGCTCAAACCAATAGGCAATCCTAATTCCTAGTCTAAGGAAAAGCCACTGAGCAAGCCAGCTCAGGGAAATCCAGCTGCATGCTCAACCCGTGTCTCAGGATGAGAGGTTGGAACACAGATGATATCTCTGATCTGTGACCCACTCCTAGAGGTATCTTTCCCTCAGCTCTCTACAGTCGCAGTCTGCCTTCTGGCTCTGGGTCCCACAGAGACTTTGCTGTGCTAAACTTAGACTTAGGCACTTGTTTCTCTCTGTCCCCTTCCTGCTTTGTACCATCACAAAAAGAATATACCATGTTTCCAGTAAACACAAGAAATAATAAAAAATGGAACATCACTCCTGCATCAATTTTTAATATTTGGAGTCATTCAGTTTAAACGTCAGCATAGATATCTCTTTTTCTGGAGGAAGAGCCTGGCTGATTAAAGACTTTAACTAGCTTTCTCATTGTTTGAGAAATCAATCCAGGGTAAAATTCTGAAAGGTACAGGTCACACTCAATAAACCTATTAATTGTGATTGGCAAATTAGACAGCATCTTAATCTACCTAATATCCAGCCCGGGATTGTTGTGGCACTCCATTTTTTGGTTAATGCAATCAGGAACCTTTAAAGAGTTAGTTAGCAGAAGCATTCACAGTGTTTGAACTAGTAATTGAAGGCTGAAGAAAGAGGTGAAGAGAGACTAGGCTATCTGAAGAATGATTACCAAGTCTGCTGCAGCATGTCCACATATTATACTTGTGGATAAACAAGGAATTATCTCTTGCAGTAATGCAGCATTAGACATTTATAAGAGATTCTGAATGAGATCACTGAAGCGTCTTTTTTCCCTCCCAATTCACTGGAGGCAATCTAGCTTCCTCCAGTAGCTACCATAGAAAATGGAGTCATTAATACAGACTTCGTATTTTAACTAACTTGCACAGGAAATCTTCCCAAGTGCAAAGTCTGGGTCTGCATGAGCACTGAATGCACACATCCACCCAATACTGTGTGTGTAGTCCATCACGGTATGAGCAGATGCAGCAATTTTGCATGCAGCCAGCATTTTCATTCTCGTTTGTGAATGCAAATGCACTGCTGTGACACTGCTTCACGGATATGCCTCTGACAACCAGGAATTAGATTTGTGAACAGTCATTAGATATCTCTCTTTTTCTTTAATAAATACAAACTTTACATTTATCCAAGAAGATATTTATTTCTGACTTATAAAGTGCTTCTGTAAATGCAGTGCTCCCTAATTATGAATTTATTAAATAATTTCAATGCTTGGCCTTTGTCTAATGCAACTGATCCTGCTTGTTCTGCACATGTAGATTAGTCCCTTCATAGAAATGACACTGACGCCCTTAGTATTGTTTGTGCTTGTGAGAAGTCCAGCTCAGAATAGTCAAATTTCCAAGTCCTTCAGGACTCTTAAAATGGTGTAGCACCACTTAGTCTGCCTAGGAGGTGTCAGGGACAGCACAACCATGTCAGTGCTCCAATCCCAGCATCCACCAGCACTGCCCAGACCTTCCTAAGCTACTCTTATTGAGGAGGGTCCACAGACACATTCCTGTACTCCTCTTCAGGAACAGATATGAATTCCCACAGTGTCCCAGCTCCTTGACTTCTCCAGAGATTTGTACACAAATCCATGCCTGCCATGCTTTTTCTTATTTGTGCCTTTGGTGTACATATGCACCTCCTAATCCACTCCACCAAAAGCTGTCCCTCAAACTGTGGCAACACCAGCATGTGAGTCACCAAGCAGGCATGATGCCCCGGAACCCCTATTGGCACTGTCTGAGCTCTTCCTGTGCGATAAACAGCAAGAACTGCCAAGTTCCCAGCTTTCGGCCACGCGCCTTCTATGGGTGTGCTTTCTCTGATTACGTTATGTCTCCTTTGACCAAAAGCATCCTGCAAAATAGAATAATAAAAACAGAAATAGCAAGAACTGCCTCCAAGCTCAGGCAGCTAAAGGGCACTGAAGAGAACTAATTATGGAGATGCAAGGTAGTTAAAGCTGCAGCAAGAACTTCAGAAAATTCAAAAAGAGCTTGAGACAGACTTAACTAGGTATTGGATGTTTTTGTGAAAATACAAAATATTAACCAAGGGTTGTATCTTCACAAACTTTAGGAAATTTTTTTTTCCATGAAGCCCCCTGATTTTCAGACACCTGAGGAATCATCTGAACCTGGTATCTAAAAGTGCATCCTCTTCAGCCATTAGACAATATCCTGCAGTTTAAGCTCAGTAGGGCTAAAATGATCATTGTTTATCTTTTTTTCTCTAAACAACACTCTCTTTTGGGAATGCTGCATCTGTGAAGTCATTAACACAGTAACAAGTGCATAAGATGGATGAGCCAAGACAGCTATTATCTTTCTTACAAGTTTCTCTCCCTGTAACAGACATAAATAACATGGTTTGTTTCTCCCATCAACAGAACAATGCTAAACAACATGGCAAGCCCCAGTCATCATCTAAAGAGATGCTCTCAGCTGTCCATTTTCCAATGTGGATTCTTAATCCATAATCCCATACATATTTATATACCAAAAGATCTGGGGCATGCACTAGGACCTTTGAAAGTGCAAAGGTAACTAATGACAGATTTTGTTCTGGATCCTAGTTCATCAGTTCTGATGGTACCTAAAACCCAAGGCATACATTTACATCTTTAAACACTTAGATATGTGTAAAAAGTGTACCTGTCTGTCCACATCAAATGCCAGACTGACGCATCATATGTCAGAAAGATAGATCATATAATGCTATTCATTTGATTTTAAATTGGCTATAATGAATGCTGCATATGTATATGCACCTGGTGTATTCTTAAATGTTTCTCTAACATTGTGTGTCCATATCCCAGCTCGCTGTCTCATAGCGAGGGAAAGCTTAACTTTTTCCACTTCCAACTTCAGTCTTCTTATAAATAATTTTAGAACTTCAAAAAATATTTTATCCCAAAACCACACTTACACTTCCTCCAACAGCCCAAGCATTATTTGGGTTTTTCTTTGGACCCCAGTGAATTGAATCTTTATTGATCTATCAGTGCCTGCTGACAACTCTGTAGTTGTGTTCATCATATACGACCAATACTGTTATGAAGTCCCTGTTCTGCACTTTGTCCTCTTACTCATTCATTTCTTCTATGGATTGAACAGAAGATTTTTGCAGCACACATGATATCTATCATTTTAAAGGAGACTAAACATATTTACTTGGTGAATACAAATGGAAACTACAGCACCTCCTTGCAAAGCCCTTGAAATGATC
Organism: Rissa tridactyla; assembly: GCF_028500815.1. Taxonomy (NCBI): domain Eukaryota; kingdom Metazoa; phylum Chordata; class Aves; order Charadriiformes; family Laridae; genus Rissa; species Rissa tridactyla. Next base: position 64,503,212 of record NC_071497.1, on the reverse strand, counting down.
TGCATGTTTGGGGCTACTTTCTGTGGCAGGGATCCTGGAGGTAGCAAAGCTGGAAAAAAGATTTTAAAACGTCTCAATAAAAATATTCCAGGGAGAAGCAAGCATTTGATAAATCTTTATGGTTTACTGAAAACTTACTCCCCCTATCCTCTCCTGGTTAAGAACTGGAGCACGTACGTCCAAGGTGATTCGACAGAAAAATCAATTTTCTGGCAGGAAGGGGGACTTCCAAGGCTGCAGGCCTCTTACTGTTAGGGCTCAAAGCAGCAGGAGCCCATGAATGTCAAGGATCTGACTTGCAACTGACAGTTCTGTCAAGGAATTAATATATTATGAGACTTTAAAGTGAAATCTCAACTTTCATAAGTAGGAAGAAACAGAGGAGCACATGCAGCTGAAGAGACTTTATGCAGAGAGGCATGAGGGGTGTGAGACTCCTGACTGCTGGCTGGGGAACTCCCCCTCCAGTCCAAACCCCCCTCACTATCCCTGCAGTAAAAGCTGAGGAAGGGACTCAAGGTGTACAAAAGACTTCTCTGGGTTCAAAGGTCTTCACAAACACTGGCTGAAGTTCAATGCCCCTGGCCTCAGGAATACTAAAAGCCCCATGTTTTGCAGTGGAGGCAGGACGGTTTTCCTCCACTGGTGGGGGGTGATCATCAGGAGCTATTGCAGATATGCTTTGACATTTTCACTGAGAAGGAATTTGAACACTGGCAGAAGTATAAGTGCTGCTGCTGGCTGCAGAGCAGCTCATGTTGGTCAAAGACTGTACTTATTATCTATCATTAGCATTCATTCCCTAAGTATATAACTAATATATTCATAACCTAATTCCAAAATGTTAAACTGTAATTAATTCTATCTAATACTGCATCTATGTAACACGCATATCTGAAGACCTTAGTGACTAAGTACTGAGGAATGAGATACCTTATGACTAATTTTTGAGCATCTTGTCCTTCAGTCCATTATTATGAAGTCAGAACCCTCTATTAGAGGACAACAGGAGTTCAGGAAAGAAACTCAAACCTCTGCGGCTGGAAGGACTGGACATGCAACACCCAGATCAGTGATTTTTCTGTTTATAATTCCAGCGCTAAGCTAGGCATTTTATTATAGCTAAAATAGCTAAATGCAGCTTTTTAAATAATAGATAAGGATTTCTATTTTAGAATACTATAAAAATATTTGCAGACAGCTGTGCCAAAATCACTTTCCCTGAAAGGAGAATAAAAATGCACACACACTGGAATGAGACAGGAAGGATGGCCCAGCAATTAGGCCATCAGCTAAACAAGAGGATTGTTTCTCAGTTCTGCCTCTTTCACTTTTAGTGGACACTCATGGGCAGTGTTTCCTCTCCATTCACTCTTTTCAGAGTGCTATAGCTGGCTTTCCCATCCTGTGCGCAAGTCAAAAGGCAAAGTAAGACAGCGAGTGTGCCAATCTGCCTTTATATGCATCTCAACTGCTCTGAATATCATATTTAAGATAGGGACTACCTGACGGAGCATATTCTTTCTCAGCTACACTGGGAGGTTCCTCAGTCATCCCTGCCTTCTGTTACAATAAGTTTTCCCTTCTCCGTACTGTCTGGGTGTCCTCAAGTGCTGTTCTGATTGAGGCAAGAAGTCCTGAACTCAACGGCCCACTTACATGTTAACCGATTGGTCTGAAAACTTATATAATTAATTTATTATGAAAACAAGGCTGGAAGCTTAACCATAGAACAGTGGTGGCTATTTTGACAAAGTAACTACTTCTAGTTCAAAAATTCTTTTGAAAAATGGGCGTGCAACTTACTCATACAGAATTTTTAATAATTGTGGCATGGTAGCATTAACAAGGGACCTATAAAACTGAAAGAATATTAATTTCATTTGGAGTCCTGAATATCATTACATTCAACTTTGATGCCTGAAGCACAACCTAATTACATAGATTTTTCAGACAGAGCCTCTTCATTTTATATGCTTTTGTCAATCCAAATCAATTTAGCACACTGCCTCCAGAGCCCTTAAAAACACCAAGGCTCTTATAGCCAGTTTCTGTGGCAAGGGCTAAAAAACTCGAGTCAGGTTTCCTAAGTAGCAAATCCCCAGGAGTGTTTTCACTCCAGTTTTAGTAGCTTAGTCCATGATTGCTCACTCAGTTCTCCCAGATGAAAGATTCTGCAGTTCCTTTCTTACCAAGTTACATGTAAAACACGAAATGTGTCACTTGGCCTGCAGGATAGGTTCCAGCTTTCTTATGGCCAAGATAAAGAGAAGCTTGTTTATTTATTTTGTTGGCCCTCAATGATATGAAAGCCAAATGGATTATCTATCTACCCTCTGCCTTCGTTCACAAAGCAGCTCTGCCTGAGGCAGGTAAAAAGAGGCAAACTCTGCAGTCACCGCAACTGCATGGAAGAGATTTGGTCATTGACTGTCCTCCTTAGTAGCCAGCTACCAGAAGGAACATAAATTAACGGAAAGTTTTTTGAGTCTGACATGCCTTTAGTGGCTGGATTTTTCTGTTGTCAGCAGAAGAGCGCTGTGGTGATGTCTGCCAGCAGCACTGTAAGCTGGAGCACGGCCAGGGTTTCTGCCACAAACCTCAGAGGTACATTCGCCCTTATGTAATAACACTTACCACAAAGGATCCCGAAGTGCTTTGAAATTGCACAAGTTATATTCAGGGAGTGATTCATCACCAGGGCTTCTCCGGGGCACAGCTGTCCCTACACACGCTGTTGACTTCTGGCGTCTTAAATAGCAGCATCTACCACTCAGTTTTTTAAAGCATGGGGTGGGTGGTGACTGTGCTCGACTAACTCTCGTCTGTGGGGTTTGTCCTGTTTAAAATAGAAATAGAAAACAACAGTAACACTGAGTATCATCTTGGCTCAGTTCCTTGCAAGTGCTTGTTTACAACACAGACATATATGCTTGCCACTGTTTTAAAACTAATCTGGCACAACCTCCCAAGCTGTTGAAATCTGATGAAGCTGTCACCACAAGTTCTTCAGGACCTGCCTGGAGCCCCCCATGTCCTGTAGAGGTCTGAGCTAGCAAAATTCTCCTAGATCTGCGACAGCTCAGACTACTGACACTTCCTAAGCATTTCTGTGACAATTTGTGGTTACATAGTACGTACACATATCTGAATGTTACCTTAAGGCCTTGAAATAGCTTGAATGAACACTGCCTCCCTCTCTCCCTTCTGCTGCAAATAGTTAAACTATATCAAGTAATTTGCAAATTATTTCTCATTCCTGCTTGGAATGCGACAACAGCTATCTTCATTTTGGGATCCTTTAGAGTAACGGATAGAGGAGAGATCATACAATTGCAAGGTTGGGAGAGGCTTCATTAAAGCTGGTATCGATAAATGCTGAGATCAGTGAAACGAGATTATGAAAATGAGTAACATTAAGATTGTGTTTTTAACTCAGAACAGGAAATGACTGCCATAGACATTACCAAACTAACGAACAACCTGAGGCACTTGAAAATAAAATCCAGTAAATGTAAATCATGGAAAAAAACCCAAATATAAAAATAACAAGCCAGCAGGACATGCCTCCCTAGGACTGAGGGAATGCTCCACAGGCACAAATAGAAAGAGAAAAAGAGTTCCAGTCTCAACACACAACCTAGTCTCAGCCTAGAAAGAAGGAAGTGATACCCAAAGGCTAAAAACCAGTAAGAACTATAATTTAGAAATAACTTAAATATATCAGGAATATTGCATCAAGTAATTACAGCCAGACCGAAAGCTCAATGGCATTCCATTGGGATTCCAGTGGGCTTGAAGACCTCAGGGTCTCGGGGTCTTAAAATTACAAAATCGCCATCCCATAGCAACACCCTAAACAAGAAGAGAAAGCTCTGCCCTTCCACTGCGTAACAGCAACAAACAAGTGAATGCTCCTCATCAAAAAAAAGCAATCCAATATGTCATTTGAAAGGAAGTTTGATCCTGTGATTTCTGTCATTGGTATTTGATGGACGGTTATTTGTTGTTGGCTAGAATGAGGGAAAGGCCATTACCAGGCATCCAGGTTTAAGTTTATGGCAATCAATTAAGCTACAAGGAGAAAACTAGTGTTAAGTGAACAAATGCATTTACAATACACAATTTCAAATCATATCACCTGAGAACAGAACCAACTTAGAAAGCTGGTATTAAAACCAGTACAAAAATTAGCACAGAACAGAAATTCTTGGTGGTTTCTCCTGCCAGTAGCTTAAGAAAAAACTGTACCAGCCCGAAATTATTTGAGATGGTTAATTTCTTTGTCATTCAGAATTGCAGGAGGACAATCACAACCCTAAAAAAATGCTCTAGCAAATCACTTCGGAAAAAAATATTTTAAATGTTTGAAGCTTTCTATTTCCAGAAAATTTATAACACGGGATGCTTAAATTTCAGAACAAAGCCACTTCAAAACTAGAACATTGATTCTTTTTGAAGCTTGCTTTTCTAAGAAGTGATATTTATGCACCTGTGCTGTCTATTTGGTCATCTGTGTAGAAGACAGAAGGGCGGATTCCTGGTGTTTTGTATTACAAGTATTTCAAAGTTACTGTAAGAGAAAATAAAAATTAATCTTTCCTAAAATGATTTATGCAAAAAGAAAAATGGATAAGACTTGATGCTTTCCCCAAAAACTCAACCTGGTGAACCAGTGCCTTCTGATAAAAGTCTTTTGATTTATAAGTAAATTCTGTTCCACGTGCCATATGCAATCTCAGCAAAGTTTATTGCAAGTAGATACATTGTAGAATACAATAAATTTGTTTCACATAAGTATTCATAACCTACACAATTAAGATTTGACCAAGGAGAAAAGATATCTGAAAAAGATGTCATAAACCAAATCAAATATAGAATATATTGACCGGTAAAACACTTTGCAAAACATATGTGGTATCTAAGGTCTCAAAGGCAAAAGCACAGAACACAGAGATTAGAAAGTGATGCTGCTTGGTGGAAATTGTAGATTTTAAATAAAATATTCCTTTGGCTCAAATTTTTCTAAAGCCTATATATTATCATTATCATTCAAATACATAGCAAACAACAAACCTCTGCCCCAAAAATTGATGTGTAAGCAAAGGGAATGGAGAGGGATGATGGAGGAAAAAGGAGGAACAGTAGGATGAACTGAATAAGACCATGTAGGACGGATGTCCACTGTATACAACTAAGAGGCAAGGCTATTTCCTTGCATGTGTTTCCATGGGTGTTCTTGGCAAGAACCGGGGTGTCAGGTCTCATCTGTGAACGCTCTGCCCCAAAGGGTGCAGAGGGCACACCACTTTGGTCCAGAGCTGCTTCCCCAACACGGCTTCTCTCTGATGGGTCATCAGTTACAGCATCAGCTCTCACTACTGGTTTCATATTCTGGTAGCATGAAGGAAACACTAAAAAAAAATAAAAAGAGGAAGCAGTTTTAAACTACACAAATTTTCAAACAAACCCAAGGCCAGGTGCAGTATTTGGTATTACTCTTACCTATCTACCCACTTTTACTTAGTCTTTTTTCAGTTTATGACATCACCTTTAGGAATATGCATTAAAATAAGCAAGACATGAAGCAATCCATGTAGCGATGACATCTCTACAATGTCTTAAGGAGTTGCTTAGATCAGCAGAAAACACAACTGTAATAACCTGAGAACTTCACAAGAACTTCAAAATTATTCCAGCTATCCTTTGCCAGTCCCTCCAGACAAGTACCTTTAAAAGGATTGATTTAACTCAACTGTATGTTCCTACATTATTCCAGAAGCCTGCTTGAGTGGTGCAAATTAGCTCCACAGAACGATAAGGAATTATGGGAGTCACGTTTTTCTCAACACAGAGGCAAGAGGGTCAGCAGAAACAGGGAGATTTGCAAGAGAAAGTGTTGCTTTTTCATTCTTGTCTTTGACTCAACATCAGCTGTAGCTTCTAGTGCAGCAGCTGGCCTGGCTACAACCAATTCAGAGAAGCAATGCGCTTCCTTCCAGATGCAAAGAGCTAGGATATATGTAAATATATGTATTTTTCTGCTGTTCCCCAGAAAGAGTTCTGCACTAGCTGAGCATCCTTTGAAGTAAGTCTACACCATTTTATTACAGCAGTCAGTTTCCTTCATATAAAAAAAGCCTGCGTAACAACAGACACAGCCAATACGGCTACTTGCTACTGGGAGCAGAGCATTCACAGGATCTCTGCTGTTGGAGGTAACAAAAAGCCCCTTCGCCCTTGAACTTATGGTCAGTATCCAAGAAGGTATTTCACAACTGTAGGCAGTATGATAGCTAAGTAATCATACCATCAGCACTAAACTTGCTGGCAATAGAAAATCCTTGTGTACAAAAGGCCCCATATGGTTAAGTATGTATTTTTCAAAGAGAAAATAATCACGGAATCACGGAATCACGGAATCTTCAGAGTTGGAAGGGACCTCTAGAGATCATCTAGTCCAACTCCCCTGCTAGAACAGGGTTGCCTAAAGCACATCCCTCGGGGCTGCATCCAGGCGGGTCTTGAAAATCTCCAGAGAAGGGGACTCCACAACCTCCCTGGGCAGCCTGTTCCAGTGCTCTGTCACCCTCACTGTAAAGAAGTTTTTCCGTGTATTTGAACGGAACTTCCTATGCTCTAGCTTGTGCCCATTGCCCCTTGTCCTGTCGCTGGGAACCATTGAAAAGAGCCTGGCTCCGTCCTCCTTCAACCCACCCTTTAGATACTTGTAAACATTAATCAGGTCCCCCCTCAACCTTCTCTTCTCCAGGCTAAAGAGTCCCAGCTCTTTCAGCCTTTCCTCATAAGGGAGGTGCTCCAGTCCCATAGTCATCTTGGTTGCCCTTCACTGGACTCTCTCCAGTAGTTCTCTGATAATGAAGCTGTCTCTTTCATTATACATTAATGGCTTCTTTATTCTCTGCAGAAAAATAATCAGCCACTGAAGAGAGAATATAGAACGAGACTCACGTGTCAGTTAGTTGCAGATTTATTTTCAGGGCTTAATATTTGTCTGGGGATTTTCATGTTAACTAATCTGCCTCTTAAAAATAATATTTTGTTGAGGATTTGGCACTTTGAATTATAACAGGAAATGTAATATTAGAATAAATATATGATCAGCTGAAAACAATCCTGAATATCCAGCTATCACAGACTGACTCCAGATTTGGAACCCACTTCCATTAAGGCCAAACTATCAGCATCTACCTGCAACTAGAGATAAGATAAAAAAACAACCTGGATTTTAATGGGCTTTCAAAAGCAAAGCATTTGATTTTGAGTATTTTAGGAGACTTTTCTTGCTAAGCTAACCACACATTTTTATTGTTTACAGTGTACCTACAGAAAGCTATTTCATTGTTTTTTTTCTAACTCTGGGTAAAACTGTTTCCACACCTGAAAGTGAATGCTGGAAATTACAATTTTTCTTTTTTCCTATCTGGTAGAAGTATTACCTAGCAAACAACTGGGCTTGATTTCTCTCTGAAAGGATAGTTCCAAAATTGGCAGGACTCCAGAGGACCTGTAGGTCGTTAACTTTATGAGCCTTATTTTTAACCAAGATATTATATTCTTCAAATAAACTTAAGGACAAAAATCAGATTTTAGCAGATAGCTTGAGATATGAATCAAAATCTCTATCTAATTTTTGCCTTAACTAGGAAAAGAATTTCAAAAAGGACATGATATTTACTTTCCAATGAAAGTGAAGCGAAATATTTCCAATGAAGTGAAGACACTACCTTTACTACTTGCAGCAGAAAGCAATCTAGTATTACACATGGATGTTAATATTCCATTAGCTTTATTCATTCATTAGGATACACCAGAGTTTTCTCACTATACATCTGCCATCTAAACACCAGCTGAAATACTCTTTTCTGTAACTGGACACATCAACACGCTAGAAGCAATGACTTTAATGTTATTATGAATTTTAAAGTATTATATTTTTATTAAAAGCAACACTATTATTCTAGGTTTGTCTGATTTCAGGTACCAGATGTATGTAGATCTGGTGATTTTAGATGCTCAAATTAAAGAATTTTTCCACTAATCAAGAAATTTTTGAAGACTAATATTATGGTTATAAGAAAGGCAGGTATTGCTTTTGCAGAGGAGAAAAGCCATTTCCATCAAAGGTGACATGATAAGGGAATGACTAAGACAAAGAGACTCCAGCAAAGGCTTGTAGAACATCTCTTATCACACAGACAAAAGGACAAACTGATTCCTCCTGGATTAGTGTCTAGAAGGGTAGTCAAACGTTTAACCAGGGCTAATGACATTGAGCAATTTTTTTACCAAAGAGGAAAGAAATAAACTAGTCAGATAATCCCTTTAGGTGTAGCATAAAGAGAAGTAAACAGAGGTAGGACATCTGGGAAGAATTTTAGGCGCCTTAGACAGACTGTGAACCCTGGAGTACCTAACCAATGGGAAACAGGGGAGGCAAAAATGCAGCTGGGATTAGGAAATAAAAAGATGTGTCTCAAGAACTGAAAGTGTGCCTACTTGCTAGGTCACCTGCTCTTGCAAGAACGTGAATAAAAATGTGCTTCACAGAGGATTCTGCCTGAGCCTGTTTCATTTGGACCGGAACTTATTTCTCACATGGTCCAGTCTGAGCAGAGTGCCAGAGGAGTAACGAAATGCACATCTCTAATGATCAAAAGTAAATCTATTTCAACACTCAGTGTATTCATATAAATTAAAGAATACTTTCTAAAATCTTCAATATTGATAACAGTACATTTTTTGCTAGCATTTGAGGGTGTTATGAAATTATCTACAGAAATTTCTTCTGTAAGATCCCTGCCTCATTCAGTGCTTCCAGCAGACAATACTAGCAGATTTTTTTCTTCATTACCAGAATTTTCATTCATTCTCAGAATCTATCTCTTAGGACCCAATTCCATTAATAGTAGTAATTGCATGTTCTCTAGGCTGATCTTTGTATATCACTTTAGCGTTTCATGAAGTATCTAGATCTAAGTGATATCGCTACCTTCATTTTAGAGATGGAAAACAGAGAAAGAGGCATACTAAGGTCAAAACATTTTACTAATTTGAAGTGTACTATTTGTGGATACCTGAGACGTTATTTTGTGAGAGTTTTGCATTGTTCAGCACACTACACCTGGAAAGAACTGCTCTTCATCATTTAATTTGCAGTTATGTTTAGGTCTCATCAGATGTTCTGCAGATAGGACCCCATGAGGTGAACTGAGCATCTATAAAATGCTGACAGCTACCAAAGATCTGGGTTTGGTCGTCAGCTAGTGTAGAAGTAAATAAGGAGTTGGTGGCAGAGTCAGGGCAGCTGCCATTTCTTCCAAATAACATCCAGCTGCATCAGGCAGGCTTCCCTTCCCTGCAAGCTGCTGTCTCACTCAGCTGGTTCCTTCACAACCTTGCCCCATGGGAGGGAGGGTACTCCCCTCCTCCTCTGCTCTCTTGTGTGGTCATCGCTTGGCTGCAAAGCAAGCCCCTTGTTCACTGTGGCAGAAGGCCTAATGAGGAAAACCCATAAGCATGAAATTAAAGATAAATAAGGTAACATTTACAAAGCTCTGACCTAAGCCACACTTGCAGTCTTAATAGTGAAGTTCTGCAACCTTTGGCCAAATTGTTCTTAATAATAACATAAGCATAGATTAAAAGGGATATTTTCCTACTTGTTTTTCTTTAAAAAACACCAAAAAAAACCAGAAAGCTCCTATTGAGCTTTCTTATTTGAGCATAACACGTTGGCTCCCAAAAGTCACTTTCAGGCTTTGGACCTCTATGTCCACCACACCTCCCACTGACTCTTGAGCTACTAAGCGACTGGTGACAACAGGAGACTGTGGAGCCTCAGCACTAATGAGCGTTAGGCAGGGATGAAAGATGTACTTTCCCCATGGAATCCCTCCCCTAGCCTCCCTTTCCTCACTCCACAGCTGCTGGTCCAAGCCATGCCTCTTCCCCATCCACCACCCTTTCCAGCCACCCAGTGCTGGCAGCCCCTGACATTCACTGTCACATTCCACCACCACCTTCTGCTCCCTGCCCACCCGGGGATTTCCACTCCTCCACAGCCTCCGTACAGCACTGAAGTTGCACAGGCACAACAGAGAAGTGCCATTCTTCTGGTTCTGGCCTGGAGCTGCTGAAGTCATTTTCAGCCCTTGGCTGGAGCATGTTCAGTCGCTTTTTAGGGATAACACTAGTATCCTAGTTCTACAATAATTAATTCACTTCTAGTTTATAGATGGTACATTTATAATAGTTTGTTTCTAAATGGAAGCATTATTAAACTAGTCCTAGCCTATAAATAAATTGTATTTAATTTCTTTATATAGACCTTTAGATTGTTCAAGAAAAATTTATGTTTATTACATACATAAGAACATTTGCCTTTTAAGTGATGCTCTGTAGAGGTGTAAGTCATCCAGGTTTCTCTCCTCATTTCTGGCATAAATGCTGACATGTAAGAGTCAGACATTTGCTTTTCAAGAAGATGCTGCGGTATAAATCTGTTGCCATACATCTTATTTATTCACTTCAAATTCTAATGGATAACCAACACGAAACAGGAAGAACACATAAATTAAGTTTGCCTAAATGCATATTCATGGAAATACCTTGCTCTGCAGTTATGTATTGGTGGTATTTGGGAAGGACACATTCGTTTCAGGTCTCCAAGAGCTCCACTAATAGTAATTACTCATAATGAAAGAAAAGGTGTTACTAAACATACTGTATGGCAGAAGGGAAAACAGAAGAAAAGCACAAAGTTTAAACAGAATTACTTTCTACAAATATTTGCAGTATTCCACAATGTGGCACTTGATATTATCTTCTATTATCACTGGTTTCCTTTTCCTTGCAAGGCTCATGAACTTTCTAGGTAGGCACTGCACAGTGAGAATGCACAAGTTTTATAATCTTTACAAAGCCAAAGGACATCTTAATAGAAACAGCGGGACAGAGCAGCATGCATTTATGAGGGCACTAGATGTCAAAGGACCATTACCCCCATAAAGCTCAAATACTACTTAAAAGCACCCATCAAGAGGCAATGTGAAGTGCTGAGGGAAGCTTAATCTTCACCAGCGGTCACTGGTGAAGCACTAATAGCCACCTTCATACTGGCCATCAGAATAGTTAAAAAGCCCAAGGGACTTCAAAGTACCCTGGCAAGAGCAAAACTTAAAGAGTTGTTGCAACAGTTCTACTGCATTTCATGAAACTGAAGAGACGTATCTCTGTCACCTTCTCTGTCAGAACACCTGAGCAAGAGTATACTTGAGGGTTGTAAAAGAAAACTCGTCCATGACTTGCTGCAGTTGAGACAGCTCTGCAGTTTTCATCCCAAAGTGAGCAGAGTTCAAAGGCACAGCAGGAGCTCCAGGTTCAGAGAGTGCCAACCCCATTGAGTTTTGAAACTCCTGTTGCTAAAATAATTCTAATTCAGGAGTTGCATCGATAGCATTTCTGGAGCCGTGTAGATGCTGGCTTTCCCTAACCAAAATAAAGTTCCAAATGTACAAAGAAAAACAGAAAACATTCAGTACTTCGATTAAAAAAAAAAAAAAAAAAAGGCACAGGTCTTCAGCTGTGTATGACTGTTGTTGTTGTCTGATGTCCTGAACGTAAGACTGGCGGTCAGGAAAGCCGGATTGTAGACAGCATGCCTACTGCACTGTCCTGGGTTTGTGCTGCAGCCAGATTAACAATCTCATCTCTACAGGCAGCAATGGTTTATGGCAGTGTACACTTCTTATGGCTCCATCAGCCCTTTAAAATCATCCACTGCAACCTTTCATCATGGCACCAATCAGAGGCTACAGCTCGTGTTGGCATTTCTGGGGATCCGAATCTCCCTAGCATGGGCACAGCTTTCAAACCTGCCACACATACATGGGGGACATGTCTGCCTTGTCCTCCTTTCAAAAGCTCCCCAGGCTGTTCCAGCCTCTTTGCATGGTTTGTGGCAATTTGAGGATCAGTCCCGAACCTGCACCCGTCATCATTGTGATGAACAACTTTGTTCTGTCTCCTGTCTCTGTTCTTTGAAGAGCCTTGTGCCCCAGGAAACACCTACAGGAACTGTGATTCTGGGGAGTTTTTTCCACTGGCTCCTTTGAGGATGAAAAGGAAGCCTGTAAGGGGGGGCTTACTTTACCTTTCCCATGTTATTCATCTGCAGAAAGAATTGCCACAATCAGTTTATGTCTAATTACTTCTCTGTCATTCCGATTAGTCACTGCATATGATGCCAGTAGCTGAAGGAACTATCTGAGGCATAACAAAACCTATCTCATTTCATCATCTTTCATGTCAGACGTCTGGTATTGGGCTGCTATATCAATTGCAATCTACGTCAATGCTTCGTAGCTTTCTGCACCTTTGAGATGGACTTTTTATAGTGCCAGTCAAGCACAGTTCCAGCTCTGCCCTTGAATCCGTCTCAGAGAGATGCTGACTACATCTTTGCTTTGAACGTTGTCCCTTACCTTTTATAGACTCCGCAGACTTTCCCTGTATGTCCGGTATGACATTTTGCAAACATCATTATAGCTGTGGCGGTTCAGAGCCCACTTTTTCCTTTAGTTTATGGATTTGTTGGATTTGTTTGGATTGGATTGGATTTGTTACATTTTGAAGGAACATCCTCTTTATTAAAGCTGAGTTAATGACATCCAAGACAGATATCACTATAGTTTTATCCTTACTTATTGGACGTAAAGGGGTAATACCTGCTGTTCAACAACATGCATAGGTTAGTCCATATCTTCTGCACTATTTCATGTTGAGCTTGAATCACAAGTAATCACGCCCCAAATTTGGGATTATTAGACACCAAACTATTGTTTCCTTAGAAAATGTGTTAGTTCTCCAAAATCATGTAGACAATATATGGGGTTTTGTTGTTGTTTCAGTCATGTTATTGCCTTCATAAAAATTATCTTCATACCAATAGGTCAAATGTCCCAACACAATATTGTTCTGGGGGGAAAAAAAAGATACATTGTGCAGCTTGGCTTTGCAATACCTGTTTCTGGAGCTGTTGGAGAGAGACTTTTTCTTTCTTTGTTAAGTGCCTCATAGGAGAAACAAGGAGGAATACAACAGCAATTGTACTGCCAACAAAAAAAAAATCATTCTGTAATAATATGTTGCAAAAAATTAATTTTAAGGCCAACAAAGAAACGAAAAGAAAAGAAAGGTGAAGACAAGATTAAAGGTTTGGAAAGGTAGGTGTTCACATATAAAAATAAACTCTGTCTCATTGGGCAATATTTTAAGAAAATTTGGGCAGACTTTGTTCCCTAGGTCTCTGTCTAGCTGACAGCACATGAATGAAACAGAGATGGATTAGGAAATTCTCACCCCACTGACACACTTTCTAACATGAGTTTCTTTGCTGGTTAACCCATTATGCGTTCCTTGCAGGCAAACTCCTTATCATAGAAACATAGAGTTATAGACTGCCAGAATTGTCTAGGTTGGAAGGGACGTTTCAGATCATCGAGTCCAATCATCAACCTAACACTGGCAAAAAATATCACTAAACCATATTGGTAAGCACTATGTCTACCTGCCTTTTAAATACCTCCAGGGATGACGATTCCACCACTTCCACAAGCAGCCTGTCCCAATGCTTGATAATCCTTTCAGTGTAAAATTTTTTCCTAATATCTAATCTAAACCTTCCCTTGTGCAACTTGAGGCCACTTTCTCTTGTCCTATCACTTGGGAGAAGAGACCAGCATCCACCTCCCTACAACATCCTTTCAGGTAATTGTAGAGAGGGATAAGGTCTCCCCTCACCCTCCTTTTCTCCAGACTAAACAACCCCAGTTCCCTCAGCCGCTCCCCGCAAGACTTGTTCTCCAGACCCCTCAACATCTTCATCTGCCCTTCTCTTAATATTCTTTCTGTGTTGGTCTCTTATGTACACTTGGCACCCTTTTCTTCATAAATTCAATATAAATTCCATAAAACATTTGCATTTTTAGCTAAAAAAAGTTGTAAACTTTCTCAATTTTCCTTTGAAATTAAAAATAAAATTACCTAGTAACCATCTTTCCATTTTTCTAATCTTTACCTGCGAATTAAAAGCATAGTAACATTTACCTCTCTAATAATATTTACAACTATCCATGTCAAAAATCTAGTCCCACAGGGCAATATTGGAAAAAGTCCTATCAGTTATTGGCTCTTCCAAAGTATCCAAAGAGGCAGTACCAGCTCTTCAGCTATCCATCTGCCCTTCCATAGCATTTAGATCTATCCTTGCTGTCCCTGTGTTCTAGAGATAGTGTATGATTGATGTATAATGTCATGCTTCTTTACCTCAGATCTCTTTCTTCTGAACCTTGTGGATCTCTCAGCCTCTGTATTCTGGTTATGATCATGTTTCTTATTTACCAGAAGTTCAATTTGGTCCATTTTGGTACTCACTTTCTTTGTATTATTGAACACATAGGTCTGTACTGAAATAGGTGTAAGAACACAATGATGAGCTGTTCCTAGTTAGTGCACACATCCTTTCAACCCTATAGTGAACGGTTAATAGATTGACTAAAGGAGCAGTGCGCACACTGATCTTGTCCTGCCACACCTTCCAGCAGAAGCCACAGGAACTTCCTGGACCAAAGGTTACATCAGGATCACTGTCTACAACAGGCTCCAGCAACATAAGATCTGCCTCATTACCCATCACTTGGTCTGGACCAGGGATCTTACCCTTATCATTAGAGGCCAATGCCTCTAATAATACAAACTCATCTTGTAGTCCTGTAATTTGCATGGAGCCAATGTAGTGTATTTATTTGTCGGTGTACTAATGAATGTTTTATTATCAGTTTTGCATTTTGCAGGGTACGGGATCACAATAAGCACAAGCTGCTTGTCATTCTCAGGTTCCTTATTGAACAGCCTTCTCTCTACTAATGTGAGGCTTATAAGCAATAGGTTACTCACAAGATTTAGTATATCAGCAATTCAAAACTCAGTAAGAACTACTGGATTAATATCATCTCATCTTGGCAGTTTGAGTACCATACTGTTGGTTGATTTTTGTTCCTGTGGTCAGTTGGCCTGAGAAAGCTACTGCACCCACCAGCCACTCACTCAACTACCCCCCAGTGGGACGGGAGAGAGAATCAGACAGGCAACAGTAAGAAAAACTCATGCATCAAGATAAAGAAAGTTTAGTAAGTGAAGGGGAAAAACAGAGAATAAAAAGAAATGTGCTGGAATGTAACAGGTATATTAACACCACCCCAACCAGGCCCAATGCAGTTCCCAAATCTTAATTTCTTGGGTTTCAATAGTTGTCTTTTATCACCATTGCCTATATTGTCTATCCAGTGTTCTTACCCCCCTGCAGTCTCTTAGCTGCCATATCTTGTGCTCTACTTTTCTCCTTTACGTCTTTGCTCTTTCTGTTAATTAAAAGTAAGTGCAAAGACACTGTATATATCTCCTTCAAGCACTACTGTTGTTTCCAAAATTAAAATTCATTTTCTCAGTTACAGTATTTAACAAAATCCTGTATCCGAGCAAGTTACATAAATCCTTAAAGTTGAAGAAATCACTTTTTCAGTATTACTAAGAATCTCACTTGTTTTTCAAGCCAATAAAACAAATTTTGTTGGAATTTTGAAAAAAAAATGTTTTATCTTATAGTTCATGATGCTCAGGAAAAAAAGGTTTTCACTAGGAAAAAAAAAAGTGGAGGAAAAAGAGAAACAGGTATTCTCTCACATCAGACAAACAAAATGGTTTGTGAAAAAACATAATTTTTGAAAGGTTATGGGAAGAAGAAATCAATTACTACATTTCCTCACACATATACAGGAGAGCAGACTTTGGCCTCTTGAGGGATCTGCTTGGCAGGGTAACATGGGTTAAAGCACGGGAGGGGAGAGGGGCCCAAGAGAGCTGGTTAGTATTCAAGGATCACCTCCTCCAAGCTCAGGAGCAGTGTATCCCAAGAAGGAAGAAGTCAGGCAAAAAAGCCAGGAGGCCTGCATGGATTAACAAGGAGCTCCTGGACAAGCTCAAAAGCAAAAAGGAGGCCTACAGAGGGTGGAAGCAAGGACAGGTAGACTAGGAGGAATACAGAGAAACTGGTTTTGGAACAAGATGATCTTTAAGGTCCCTACCAAGCCAAACCATTCTATGGTTAAACAATGTGTTTCAGCACAGATGTATTTAAAAAAACACTTTCAACATAAATAAAAAACTGATAAAAAATTGCTGCGCCACGTGCTCTTTCAGCAGAAAAAATGCAAGGTAATCTGATGTAGTTTTCACCAATACAAAAATGCTGACCTCCCTGCTTTACTGTCAGGAGGGACAAGGTGACAAACTGTTCTAACCAAAGGACTGATAATCTCTAAAAGCTGCAGAAATGTTAATTTTCTGTTCAAGAAACTACAATCATCTACACAAGTGGAGACTCATCCACCAAGAGTTTTCTTCTTTCCATAAATATCTCCTAGTGTTTTAATGCTCTATCCATACCTAATAGTACCACTTCTTGAGGATATACAAATCCTTAGAAACAGGATATCCCAGATACCTGAAAGGAAAATCATGTTTCTCTCGTGTCAGAAATCTTCAATAGCAATTTGAGGGACAGCAAACATAGTTTGTGTGACTATTTTAAAATCCTATACTTTTAGGGGTCATTTTTAGCAGAATTGTTGCCTTTTCCCTCAATAGTTCTTGTTTTATAACATAGTAAGCATGTCCTTTGCTATCCCCAGATGGGATATAACATATTTTGCAAACAGTGCAGAGGAAAAAAAGCATCAGCATTGTTGCTGGTCAAAATATCTCTGAGGGACAGTAGAAAGTCAGACACGTAGAACTTCACATGGACTGCATTATCCTGTGGGGCTGGAAACTCCACAGGAGCTGACACGTCTATTGGAGCTGTTAATTTAGTCAGACCTTTTTGTGCCAAAAGATATTGTAATGAGCTCCTTCCTTTTCTTGCTATGCAGACAGGGAGCAGAATGCTTTCAGTAAGGGGATGTCCCTTTGAAAGACCAAATGAACCCTGGGGTGCCAAGAATGACATCCACTGAACGCCACTGGAAAAAGAGAATATAAACTTGGAAATGTGTCAAGTCAGTGTTTCAGACTTCTTTGCATAAGACAGGTAAATCTAAAGAGAGGTGAAGTGTCTGCACAGAACATTGCACAGCAAGTGGAAGGAAATGGGACAGCGTGAAAAAGAGAAACTTGCAGAATCAGGAGGAAAGAAAAGCAAATTAATATGATTAATAATCTAGCCTGTCAAAAAGAAAAAGAAAGGAAAACAGAGTGCTGACTGATCTAGATTTCAGCCTCTTTTTATACCCCTGAATACTTTTATCTCCTAAGATGTTTTTTAGATGAGCAGTAGATGCATTCTGTATTAGTAACTGCAATGCTGAGTTATTTGTGTCCTAGAATTTGCTCTGTGGATTTGCCCCAGCTATTTGCTGTAAAATAAAGAACCCAGTTGCAGATTTCCAAATTTCAGGCCCTGATTTGGGAACCAAGATCTGGATTAGACAGGCCATCTGGTTTGCAGATTTAATTGCCCAACATTTTCAGGTTAAAAATACTTAATTAATATCTCTTGTAATGAATTATATCCACTCCAACCCAGAAAGCCAAGCTCCTACAAAGGAATGCTAATAGGGCCTGAAACATTTTATACCTCGAATTTTGATTTTATTTTTTTTCAATCCAGATCAGGTGTGTAATCTCAGACTTGCTGCTGACTACTAGATATCTGCCTGCTGTCAACACTAATTGCCACCTTTGGTACCAATCTTAATATGAAGTCCAAAAAGTAGGTGTCTATACATCCTGCCACATACTTCCACCTCTGCACCAAAAGGGAAACTAGGAATTTTTGGCAGGAAAAAGTCTATTTATTTCATATACTATGAAGTGTCGGTGCTAAAGAGGATTTCAGCTACCTGACTTCACAGTGTGGTCCTTTCACATACTTTAAATTCAGCTGAAAAAGAAAACCAAAAAACAGGAAGGCAAAATTATCTTTCTCAGGTCTGTCCTCATTCAGGAGCCTCCAGTAGATTTAGCACTTCCATGCAGCAAATGTAATCAAATTTTTATCAACAGAAGTGAAGTTCACCAAAATATTATCTGTGTCTTCGTAAGCTGCCTCCTGACTCCCGTGTGCATCGTAGCTGTTAGCGATTTGATTCAATATGTACTCATACCATAACAAAAATTTTTTTGCTTTTATTTGACAGTTCTTGGTACATTGATTAGAAAGACTTTTAAAAGGCATGAGCAAAGACACAAAAATCTGAATGTCTAAGTTCAGATTTACTGGTTTTGTTTCAGTTTTTCCAATATACTAAATTGACATGAGAAGTGCCTTAAGCGTAATCTCTTACTAGTTCAAACACTTTGTGACACGCAATTTAAATACTGTATTTTGAGGCGACATTTTTATGTATTTATTTTTAATATGTTGTTTTTCAGTTTAAATCATAAAGTTATGAGCCTCGACAGTTCTTGGAGCGATTACTGTGCTGACTTACTGCTTTGCATAACTATTATATCGACATACTACATGCCACCCAAATATACTCAAATGCACACTTCCATTTCGATGTCTCATGGGCACATTTTTAACTCTGCATTTAACATATTTACTTTCTTGTGTCTTGCTATTTCCTATCTCTTTTTTTCTATTTCTTTTTTGATTATTCAATATAGTAAAACTTAAATACTGTTTAACCTTCCTCAGAACAGTCTTATATGCAATCCATTAGCTTAACTGTGTCTTAAGGTTTAGCTGTGTTGTGTTCCCCACCCAGCATCTCAAGTACACTGACAAAACTTGTGGAGTATTCTTATAGTTTCCAATAAAATTGTGCAGTTGATTTCTCAGATGCTGTTGGAAATATGACTCCATCAAAATAATGCAAAGTCATAACAATAAGGCAAGGAAAAGTAGTGTGCAATATATAGGAATCTTCATTTTCATTAAAATAATTCTTCCTGTCCTTTGAATAGGAGGTCAGGGTTTGACTTGTGGTGCAAATTAAACCGAAGGCCTTAGATGAAGTTATGTGGCTAAAAGTAGATATTTACATATCATGGAATCATAAAATCATAGAATGGTTGGAAGGGATCTTAAAGATCATCTAGTTCCAACCCCCCTGCCATGGGCAGGGACTCCTCCCACTAGACCAGGCTGCTCAAAGCCCCATCCAGCCTGGCCTTGAACACTTCCTGGGATGGGTCAGCCACAGCTTCTCTGGGCAACCTGTTCCAGTGTCTCACCATCCTCACAGTAAAGAATTTCTTCCTAATATCTAGTCTAAATCTACCCTCTCTCAGTTTAAAACTGCTACTCCTCATCCTATTGCTGCATTCCCTGATAAAGAGTCCCTCCCCATCCTTCCTGTAGGCCCCCTTTAAGTACTGAAAGGCTGCTACAAGGTCTCCCCCAGGCTTTCTCTTGTCCAGGCTGAACAATCCCAACTCTCTCAGCCTGTCTTCATAGGAGAGGTGCTCCAGCCCTCTGGCCATCTTTGTGGCCCTCCACTGGACTCAGTGCAACAGGTCCATGTCCTTCTTATGTTGGGGCCCCCAGAGCTGAACAAAGAACTCCAGATGAAGTCTCACCAGAGCAGAGTAGAGGGGCAGAATCACCTCCCTCAACCTGCTAGCCATGCTTCTTTTGATGCAGCCCAGGATTCAGGTGGCTTTCTGGGCTGCAAGCACATATTGCCAGGTCATGTTGAGCTTCTCATCCACCAATACGCCCAAGTCCTTCTCCTTAGGGCTGCTTTCAATCCATTCTCTGCCCAACCTATATTTGTGCCTGGGATTGCCATGACCCAGGCACAGGACCTTGCACTTGGCCTGGTTGAATTTCATGAGGTTCACACAAGCCCACCTCTCAAGCCTGTCCAGGTCCCTCTGGAGGGCATCCCTTCCCTCCAGCATGTCAACCATGCCACACAGCTTGGTGTCATCGGCAAACTTGCTGAGGGTGCACTCAATCCCAACATCCATGTTACCAACAAAGATGTAAAACAGCACCGGTCCCAGTACTGAGCCCTGAGGTGCACCACTTGTCACTGGTTTCCACTTGGACATCGAGCCTTTGACTGCAACTCTTTAAGGGCAACCAGCCAGCTAGCCAATTCCTTATCCACCAAATGGTCCATCCATCAGTCCATGTCTCTCCAATTTAGAGAGAATGATGTTGTGCAGGACGGTGTCAAATGCTTTGCATATTTGAACTCCTTGTGGAGATCGTAGTCACAAGATTTATGTTACTGAAATAAATTATATCCAGAAATGCCCATTTTTCTCCTACAGGTGTTGGGGTGAATAGCTTATGCAGACATCTGTATTGTATAAGTTCAGAATAATGATACCCTTACTATCCAAAGAGAGGCGCTAACATGCACAGTGCCTTGAATCAGAGGAGGCCACATATGGAGTGATAACGGCTTTAAATTACATGCCCTGAGTGAAGAGATGCTTTGTATGGGTTTGCAGACTCTGAAGGAATCTGGTTTAGGTCCTTGATTTAGGGAAAATAATTCAAATGGGAACAGGAAAATAAGTGCAAATATAGTGGTCAGAGCACTAGCAAGTGCTGCTGGCTGCAGGTGCTTAGAGGCACCAGCTTTTGTAACTTGCAAGAGTGAAGGCTGAGATAAAGCAATTGGTGCTTGTTAAAGCATCCTCGGGGTAAATGCAAAAGAAGGTAAAGGAAATAAAGTTGGTATAAGATTATTTGTTGGGTATGAACTCATCTCGTACAAAATTAAGAGGAATGTTTCTAATTATCAGAGAAATAAGTTGTAAGAATAACTTTCTAGTGGGAATACCCTTGGTGAGAAACCTGAATAGTTTCATGATATGCCTACAAAAAGTGATGTAAAGGATCATATGAAGTTATGTCTGTAGTAGCAAGGGCGGGAATCTACAGTCCAGCAAATCTCACCTGTGTGATACCTCTTTGCTGGATATAGCCTTGCACCCCTAGTTTTTTGTCTTTTGAGGCTATGAAATTTTAAAATTAATTACTTCAATATTTGACTGTTCAAAGGTTATTTTGTAAATTGTGATTAGATTTAGACACAGAGAAACAAATTAGCCATAGATTAATTACGTGATGGCTGAAAACTACGGTGCTGAGAATGGGACTGAGATTGGGAAAAAGGTCAGAACTCCTCAAGGGATTTGTATCCAAAACTGGATTCATGACTTGGCCCTTCTCATTAAGTCATATGGCAAATCAAAGGCCACAAACCTTTGGATTACTATTTTTTCAGCTCTACAGACATTCAAAATTAAATTATTCTGCAGTGTTTTAATGTCCCATGCCACAGTGCTTGCAGTGAAAAATCTTGAAAGGACATGGTGTTCACAGAGAAGGAACATTATTCCTGGTCCTCATCAGGGAGAGAAAAAAATCTTCTTGTCTCTGGCTGGAAGTCAATATCTATTTCTTATTTCACTGGTAAACAGGTGCCATCTGAGTAAACCCCTGGCTGCAAACAGCTACTAGTGCTAGTATGTCCTCATTTACAGGCATACATGGACCGTAGTCTGGTACAGAGTTGTCCGAATTAATAATCAGGAGGAACTTGCTCCTCCTCATAGTAGCACTACTTTTGCTACAAATGGTCCTCTAAAGGGTCCTCCTGATGGTCCTCTAAATAACGGTACGGTATCTACAAAGGCAGGCTCCTTCTAGCCTTACTTGAGTTGCTCAGACTCCTAATTCATTTAATTGACATGATTTGCATGACATAAAGAAACAGTAATCTCTGCAATCCCTTTTGATCACTCAAATGTGCCTAAGAAATGCCAAGGATTAGATTCCTTCTCAGTCTTCCTGATTATGAGTGTTAGTGCTAACACAGAAACTTTATTCCCACAGCACTGCAGTAAAAATAAAACGGTTTTAAATGAACTTATCATTACCTCGCACCGGATATTTACTCATAAAACAGTCCCTGATTCAAGAACATCTTTGAAGCTGACTTTTCAAAAGATCCAGCACATGAAGATCCAGAGCATTTCCTAGTACAAGTGGAACTACAAAATTTGAATCACAAATTACTTCCTTAGAAGTGTTTGTGATAGTGTTTCTGTTGAAGTGCATTTTACTGTTGGAACTTACGCAAGATTTGGCATAAATATAAACCTCAAAACTATTGTATGGAAAGCCTTGGAGGGAAGGCTAAAGGTAAGATCAAAAGACCAGAGAATAAGTTTCTGGAAATGACTACATGGGCAGCTGCCTGTGACAAAGAGAGGCTTGTCCAGAAGGGCCGGGTCACAGAAAGCCTCTTTTTACAGAATGGCTGACTGGCACTGCACCTGAGAGCCAGCTGCGCAGTGAGAATCAGACTAGAGCATAGTGGTGAAAAAGATCATTAAAAACAACATCATAACAGACATCACCAGTCTGAAGTCCAGAGACTTTTACCTGACCTTGGTCAGTTCACACATGGTGGCATCTATCCACCCAGACAGTATCAGAACAAAAGCAAGAGGTCTTGAAGCAACTTACATTTTCTGTGTTCACTGCTATCCACCTTCATACCTCTGTATAGTGTTTGTTTCATAGTTATTGCCTTTGGAGGCAAGTGACCAGTTACTACTAACACTGCTCTTGTAATTACTCAAAGTCATGCTCAACAGTCATTTGTAGTTGTTTGCCGTATTCTTGCAGATTGCCTTACCCTGGGCTCAGAGCATTAGTACTGTGATTCAGATAACTCAAATAAAGAGCTTATATGTTTCTGTTTCACACTGAAACAGCATAGCCCAATCCCAAAGGAACAAACAGTTCAGGAAAATAACTAGAGACGCACAACACCAGTGGTAACTGGTAACTCACACCAGCACGGAGACCAGGCAGCCCAAAGGGCAAACCTCTGAGCAAAAGTGGAAGGGTGGCAGAAAAAGAAACATGATCTCACCACAGAAAGTCTTTCACACAGACATTCAAAGCTATTTTTTTTTCCACCAATGTCAATACTCAATTGAGGAAAAAATTAGGCTATAGCTTTTTTTGAGAAAACCGAAAAAACAATGATTGTCTTTAGCTTAATGAGCACACTGAAGCAATATCAATGAAGTGTGAAGTAGTTTATAAACTTCAGAAATGCTTACTATAGTATCCAGGAAGGACTGGGCTGAACGTTTTTTACTTCCGTGCATTTTATGGTCTCTGCCATCTTCGTAGTGATTTTATTTTTTCAGATATTGCCAATAAAAATCCAGAATTCTGGTTTTCATGAAGTTGCTTTTGACTACAGGAAGCTTTCTGCTGCAATGTCATTTTTCATCTCATGTTGGATTGGAAGACAGTATCTTGAAATCTTCACTGGAAACCCCAGGTGACATACTCCCAACACTCCAGCCCATGCAGCCATCACTGCACCCACAAGCACAATGTGTTTGGCTCACCAGTGACTCTGCCCAAGAGGAAAAGCATCTCTCAGAGAAGCAGCAGCACTTCCAGGTGGCTGAAGGATTTCTGAGCTGAGGAAAGCATGGGGATGTTTGTGAGAGAAGCTGCATGGAAAGGGAGATAAATTAAAATGTGGAACCAGAAGAGAGGAAGGGCAAGAAGGAAAGCAGTGATCCCTCCACTTTTTCACCTGACCTGTAGCATGACAGCACTGGGGATGTTGGATCTTTCCTGCCAGCATAGCGCAGAATGGAAGGACCATTCCTTCATGGTCCCACTTTGGGTGGGCCAGGTGACCGAGCATCAGGGACTTCAGTCCCTTGAGGCCCTAGACACACCTGCCTGGAGATTGCTCCTCAATGTGGATGATCTTCAGAGCAAAAGCATGGTAGCAAAGGACACTCCATTAAAAAAGGGTAGGACCATTAGAGTGATAGCTGAAGGATTCTTCAATTAATTACAAAGCTGCATGGGCAGCCAAGTACCACAGCTTTTAACTTAATGAAGCATTTCTCTGTACTTAGCTACTGTCGGCACGCCAAGCATTTACCAGCTGATACAAGATCAAAGCTGCAGCAAGCAGCTGATCCCTATGCAGCGACTCTACAGCTTCAGCTTTGACATTTTGCAGTTTTTAGATAGCAACCAGCCAAGCGTGCATGGCTTCTGCCTCAAAGATTACAGCCAGCCACGCAGAACATCAGCAAGTGTGTTTTAAGCAGTGACTACTCCCTTGTATGATCCATTTATTCTCAGTGAGACAGAAATCAGAAAATATGGTGTTTTCATGGGGCATATTCAGCGTACCTGTCACAGCAGCTTGGCAGAGTGGTGGCTTGCTCGTCTCAATTCTTCCCTCAGGCTGAGAGGCTGGTTTGCCAGCAATGCTCAAAGCCGCATGCAGTGGGGAGCTGATTAATAACCAAGCTTGCTTAAAATGGCAGCTCCATTGCAAAACCTCGCATCCACATATAATCTCACCCTACAGAAAGAAACTCAATTTAGGAGAGCCGGTCTCCTTCACTCATCCGTACCTTTAGCCCCGCAGGGCTCAGCTGCTTGCTGAGACTGGCTGGCAAGCTGCACAATAGTCTGTGCTTTTGAAAAGTATCCAGGGGTAAAGAGGGACCAAATACATATGGGTTCATCGAGTCTCTTATCTGCTAGCAATAGCTTCTATGCATAGAAACTATTCAGAAAAACTGAGGAAAATCACCAGTTCATGTTCTGCAACTAGAGAATCCAACCGTACCTTGGTCCCTGACACGTGCAATGCACATGCATGTCTGTAGAAATAGCTTCTCTTCCACAGACACACCTACACATCAGTAGACACACCAGCATGCTTGCAGATATTAATCCCGAGTGAGTTTAATATATGAAATTGAGCTTATATTGGGTTTACATTTTTTAAATTGAGTTATGTTGAGTTAAATATATGAAATGCCTTTATCTCCTAAAATAAATCCTCACTGAGGATATAGCTCCCCGAACAGCACAAAGGAGGGAACAAGGTGCTACTGGTGAGGGAGAATGCAGAACTCAGAAAACCAATGCAGAACTACACCCTGCAAGCGACCAACTGTGTCACCCCAGTCGTGCTGTCACCGTAGTCTTGATACATGCAGCCCATCAGATTCAGGAAGTTTAAAGGTTTCTCTCTGTGCGAGAAGAGTGGGTGACTCATTTTACAAAGAAGCACCGAATAACTGAGAACTTGCAAAATTCCCTGAGTAAAACCAGAAAAGCTTACCCTCAACAGCTTTTTTATACACACTACTAACTTCAAAGTCCTTCCAAAGTCTTTTATTTAGAAACTCTCACCTTGCTTTCCATTGTGGCAACAGCAGCTCTGTTCCTGTGTTGAACAGACAGAAGAGACCTGCATTACCAAATACAGTAAACAAAAGCTTTTCAGCTTATACCATTTTAATTCTGCTTTTAACACTGCTGTGATTTTTGGGTTATTTGCTATGTTAAAGCCACACCAGGGCAGTAGTTAAAGACAATCCAATCTCAAAACTTCATGCCACTTTACTGCACTAGATTAGTAATATACTCACTAGAAGTCACCAGGAGTCAGATGAGTCACTTCAAATACAATGCTTTACAATAAAGCCCAATTTACTGGTACTTAACAGTTCTGATTTGCTGATGTTTTCTCAGGTATGATGGAATAATTGGTGTTTCCAAAATTAAAAGTAAGTTTAACAAAAAAAAGAAAGTTTGAATCACAGCTGGTCTTTCTACATACCATATGTTCAACATTGACTTTTTAAACTAAGTTCCCGGAAAGACTCAGTTTGAGTCTTGACTACGTTATATTACTTTCTTGGAATTAAAAAGAAAACACCTGTACCTGTGGTTTAATCTTAATTACTGGTATCCAGCTCTGAATACTGTTAAGTCAAACTAAGATAGCATTCCTCTGGAATCAAGGTCCTGTGGAGAACAAGCCAATGTGCCCATTACACTACCAACCCCCAAGTTCATCACTCAACAAAGGATGGTTTGGGCTCAGTTTCACACAGCCCAATCACAGCTTGCTGGGATATTATTTGTTAATTCCCAGAGGAAGTCATAACATGGCTTTCCAGCAATGTCAAGTACACAAGCCATGGCATGCCCTGAAAAGCCATTTGATTGAGTCCCTTTTATATGAAGTAAGAGATGCCAGCTAGTTTCAATGAGAAAAATTTTTAAATTCACACTGCAAGCATTAAAAAACAGTAGGTATGCTTCCACTAGAATGTACAAGTTACTGCCATAAGCCTCCCAATAAGTCTATAGCAACTTTTACCCGATATAGTTTGTTAATAGAGCATGAGAGAGAAATATGTTATTATTGCCTCTGTTTCTACACTGCTTGGAAGTGCCTTGGCAGCTCCAAGGCTCATAAGGTTCACTGCTGACATCACGATTGTTCCTCTAACACTTTAAGAGGGACTACAGACTTGTTCATTTTTCCTTTCTATCATTTATATCTGAAACAACAATAACATCTGAGACTCTACAAGTATTTTCAGCTTGAGGTAACATTCATCAGGGTAACATTAGCCCATTATCTAAGCAGGGTAGAATATGAGCATGTTTAGTCAAGCACAGATCTCCTAAGGACTTACAAATGGCTACGTTTATACCCACAATGTTCACATCCTGAGTGAAAATAATAACTGTTCAGCAATATACTGCCAATTTTTAGGAAGGATTACCTCAAGGATGGCCTCTTCTGTGGGTGATACATGTCATATCACTGTAGAAATTGCTATCCTCTTCCTGACATGCATCAGCTCTGCGCACTTCTGTCCCAGGTAGCCAAAAACACTGAGAGGTGAAACTTATCTTCTAATTTAACAGGTTGTTTACAGTAATAAGGAATCCAGTCAAATTTTTTACTTTATTACCAGAAGCATGGGAAAAAATTCTCTCCATCAGCACAAAAAAATCGAAGGGAGAAAGGTGGAATTTTTATTAAAAGCAATAACAGAAAATGTTATTACAGTCTGAAAACTGCTGAAGATCTAAAAAGTTCAGACAGATCTGTGAGATCTGTGTAGTTTGTAGGACAAAAAATAAAGGATAGTTCACAAAACATTTCTACAAGTTCATTCTTCATTGAGTATTAACTAAGGCACAATGCTATTAAAGCTCAAAAAAAAAAGGAAAAAGGTATATAGAAAGATAATAACAAAACCAATGGCACATAGCTTGGCAGTTTTTAATCTGTCTTCCTAAATAAATTCAGTTTTTGTAATCATACCTCCTGCACGGCTTTAGCTGACCCTTTCTTTGCTCTTTTCTGCATTAATTGACCATTTTCAAGTTAACTTGAAAGAGTGAGAGAGATATTTCCAAATTTATTGACTTCACATTCATTCTGTGAAAAACTGTACCTGGATGGAAAAGAAAAACCCAAATCTGTGTTTCAGCATGGGAAAGGGAGAAAAACAAGAAGTGGCACACACTTGGCAGTTAGCTGATGGCCACTCAACTAAAAAGTACTGTCTGGCTCATCAGCACACCTAACCGCACACTACCTGCTGGTCTTCCCTGGGGAAGAGATCACAGCTGTGATGGGAGCCAGGCACTGAGAAAGAAAGTGCAAGGAAAATGGGACTTACAGTTAAGAAACTAGTCTCTGTTATTTTCTTCCTTAAAAAAAGAAAATCAGAGACAAAAATTCTTTTTCTATGTGGAAAATAGCAGTTTTCACTTAAAAAAAAAAATTGAGATGGTCATTTTACAGGAAATTCTACCACAGACAGCAGATAATGAATGTTTATTGTTCTTAGGCTAACACAAAACAGATAAGCAACAATATTGATCTTAAAAAAGTGTATTACTTCTAACTGTGCATGTCTACAGTTCAAGGTCTGATTATATCAATTATATTAGTGTTCATTAAAGAGCAATTAAATGAAATGTCAACATCTGCTTAATTAGAAAGATTGTCATTAAAGTTTTTTTACAAATGCCTTGGAAGTAATTAACAGTTTTGCTGCATTCACAGTATCTTTCTAGATGGTACGAGCGACACAAGCGTACTGGAAGAATGGCAGTAAATGTAACAGCACTCACAGCACAGCATTCCCTTTTCTTATTTTGTTGTGGTTTTAGCATAGGTACTCAGTTTTCACAGGTTTGTTCTCTTTTGTTTTTAATTGGGCTTATAGCCCTCAGTGGTAAAAAGTAGGAAAGAACTATTTTGGCAGGGGAAAGAAGTTTAGGATTGCATTGAACATCTTAGTAGAGGGAGGAGCCTATTATTCCAGTGACTAAGGTTTAACTTTTTACTCTAGATCACAGTGAAATTCACAGATGAAGATAAGTTTTCCATAGAAATAACATTACTTGCTGTATAACTGTATTTTTTGCCAAAGACTTTATACCTCCATTTTTTTAAAAAGCCTATGTCACACTATTTGCTCTAAAAAAAGCAGACCTATGATGCATATTGCAGATATACTTTCATATAGTAAGCGATAAGATCTGAAGCTCACTGGCCTTATCACGCTTTCCACTTCACAGAAACTGTACAGATTTGCTGCTTCATTCTCCCAGATGGATAGTTTTTTCTTTCTGGTTTAACTTATTTCACTGCATGACAGAGGTGTTTTGATTAACTGTGTGAAATCTAACTAGGTCAGGGTGTAATGAATCTTAGAAAAGAGTATTTTGTTTGACCTAATGACTCTGTTCTTGCGTGTTGGAAAAATAAAACTCTGTGTAAACATCTGCAACATTTTTTTTTTTATGGCTTTTAAAGGTGAGATGAGCACTTGAGTTTCTTAAGACTGCCTGACTGGCACTAAACCACTATCCCTCACAACTTTCACAGAAGTGAGCTCTTTGGCTCCTAGAATGAGAAATGGTACTTGAATATGAAACGAGTAGAATAGAATACCTCTATTTTAATTGTACCTTTTCTTTCTTTGCCCTAGGTGGTGACATCCTTAGCTCCACAAGAAGAAAACCCAAGCAGACAGCCTTTACCCCAGCTCCTTGGTAATTCTGATCCTTGGATTCACAATTTTCATTTTAAACTTGATTATAGGTGAGACATCTAGCTGCAGTGTAAAATAAAATGAAAATGCAATAGGCAATCTGTCCTCTGTGTGTTCGTCGCCTTAGAAATATTCTCTTCTTTTTAATGGTCTCTGCCTAAGCAAATCCCGTGAGCTAAACAGTACTATATGAGTCTAGAACTTCACACTGCAATATTCCCATTAAAATTTTCTTTCAGCAAATATTGACACACTTAAGCTTAAAAAACATATGTATTTTCCCAGTATTTGTACAGCGATGCTTGAGTATGCTGGTGTTCTCAGTAGCAGAACACAGAAGATTCAGTCCTAGATGAATCAAAAAAATCAGACTTGAATATGCATAGAAAGCGCTTCCTTGTATTTGTTCAGCTTTAAAATTCTATTCCTTAAGTGAAATACTGCCAGCAAATTTCCCATCTGTTCGTAATACTCTAAGACGTTACCTGTGAACATACAGTTGTACATTTCTACATTAACGTAGTCCTTCCCATGAAAACTGTAACCACTAGCCACAAAACCACAAAAAGTCAATCACAAATACCTGTGTTGGTTTATTCGTTTCTGTTTTCAGCCAAGTATAGCTCAGCTAAGCCCATTTTTAGCTAAGCACAGCTCAAAGCACCTGGACTATCAAACCATCTTCTTGCTGAAACCAGTGGCTAAATAAGATTAGCAGACAACCTGAATGCAGTTTCCAAATACCTGCACAGGTGTCCAAGTTTAAAGACCTTTCTAAACTGGCAAATATGTCCCACGAATGCATGACTAAAAATTAAGTTTGAAATAAAAATAAATTGCAAATATAATCCAGCTCCTTAACAGTGACTGTAACGAATCATTGGAACACAAGGGAAGGGGTTCATTAGTCATCAGCTTTAAATTGGATGTCCTTCTGAAAGTTACGCTGTAGCTCAGTGACAAATTATTGAACCTGATGGGTCTCCATTTCATAGCATGGAAAATAATAACCTTCTCCGCAGGAATTACTGAGTAAAATTTGATGACTTACATTATGCAAGCATTCAGAAGAGATTGATTGTAGTTCTTTTAAAATATGCATTTTAGGACTGTATTTTCTGACTATATCATCAGGTCGGGATTTGGCCCATAGGGAACTGAACTGCTGAATCAGAAGTTACTACCATTTTTACATTGTGTTGTTATTATAGCACACTTTCATGTTTCGTTAGATTGCTCATAGTATACTTTTCATTCTGAAAAGGTTACACACCCAACTTTTACATGTTTAGGTCTCTACAAAGGATATCCTTAAAGCCTAGTATTAATCTGATAGTATTGTAATAATATACTGCATTTAAGAAGGGAAAAACACTAGCCACAGTATTGTAGGTGACATTCAACTATGTATTTTATAAAGCAACGTATCTCATTTTATTAGCATTACATGCTTTTTTTTGTTTGTCAAATGATACACTCTTACTTTCCTGCTTGCATAAGGCTAGTGATTCTTGAGACCTCTGCCACTTTAATCCCTGTCTATTTTCCCTTAACATTTATGCATAAATGCTGATTTTCTACAGCCTCTCAGTCTTTTCTATGAAAAATTCCCACTGACTGTAACCAACATTCTGTCTGATCCTGCCTTGATTTGTCTTCAAGCTTGTTTGGCTGCATAAAATCTTATTTCCATCTACTGGTGCAAGTTCTTAAGAAGTATAAATCTCTGCCAGTTTATTTGCAATGCTCAGAGTAATTTATTATGTCCTCACATTTAAACCGACTATCTGTATTTGATATATTACTGCCTTCTAGCTTGGTGTCCTGACAAAATGAGGCTTATGCAATCACTCTGTCTGTTTGCCAGTCCTCCCCAACAGCCTTTTAATCTGTTGGCCAATTTAATTCAAATTTAACAGAGATAGGTAGGGCCTCCATGACATTATGTTCAACGGAGTTTTGTGAAGACTGGTGATCTGAGTGAAGGAAAAGGACCCTTTGAGGTACTGAAGAAGCAATGGAGTTGGGGATGCAGAGAAAATGAAGGAGAGCTGCAACAGAGAAGTTGGAGATGATGAGGGGACAGCTGCCGTTATTGCAAGGGGAACTGACACTGCATTTCATTGCTAGAATCTATGATTTCCAGTAACTTCATTTACATATTATCAAAATATTAGTAATGAGAGAAGTCCCTGTATCATCCCTAGGGAACCTGCATTTCACCATTTAAAATAATTATCTTCTATTCAGTTCTAGCTGATACATTTAATTTTTCACAAGTCAAGAAGTGGTCATGTTAACTCTGGTTCTGCCACTTGGTAACTATTATTTACCTTTTAGGTCTACAGTCGGGAGCCTCAGTCCTTTCCCAGCATAAAGAAGTGACTGGAAAAGCAACAGTCATGTCTTCTTTCAACAGTCTTCCTTAGCATCTGCCAGTTATTCTTCAAGGTGATGTGGATGCACTGTATCATGGAGATCTGAGAGATGTGCGTTTACACCTTGCTTTCAGAAGAGAAATGTCACAGAAATAAAATTTCTAGGAATAGTTGTGCAGAAGGTTTAACACTGAACAATGGTGAATGTGTGGACAAATGACAGAGTACTAACTAAGAGGAGGAGGAAGCAGCATATGCCCTCAGAGCTCATGAAATGATACACACCAAAAAATTTTCAGACCCAGTAAATATGAAAAGCTATAAGAGCAAACAAAGCATCTCACATTGTTTTCTGCCAGAATGCTGCTGTAACATACTGCGTAATAATTATTTTGTAGGTAAATACAGGAACAAAAGGCTTCATGGACAGGCTTCCCTTCCATGAAGACTGAGTCATGGCTATGACCCAAACCCACCTGTAGTGTTGCAAGCTCTCCTGGAGTCCTCAGGAGACAGCAGACACACAAGTGGACAACACTGCCGCCTTCAGCTCAGGCAGCACGGTGTTCAGGGTGGACGTTTGTGCTCCCAAGGCTGAGGCCAATGACTGCTTGTATTGTCAATGCTGGCTACCTCAGCCACTTGACAGGTCGGCTCAATTAGGCCAGAGAAAAGGTATTGTCAGCTCACCAGTATGTTGATTTCTGATTTATAGTGCTACCTTCCAAGCAGTTTGAGGAGAAAAACTAAAGCTGAAGAGCTTAATTTATATGCATGGCAAATCCACTGTAATATTCCAGGTGCATCTCCTTTGTGTGTTGTTCTTTTTGTTGATATTTGGTGGGGTTTTTTTGCTTGTTTGGGGTTGTTTGTTGGTTTTTTGGTAGTCAGAAATGGAAGCCAGAAATGGAAGCCAAAGTTTTGCTGACCTAATCTTTATAGCCTTTCCTTCTTATCGTGGCTCCTTTACCAAGATAGCTGGAAATATTTCCTTTTTGCCCTGGTAGTTGCTTCTGGCAGTAGTGCATTTGTGATCAAAATGCCTGGGATAGCATCAGCACCACACTTCAGAACAGGAAAACAGGCAGATTGTGGAAAAGACTCACTGTAGTTTAGAAACCTTTGGGAAAGGTTCATCATAGCATGTTCAGGTGTACAGTAGTGCAGAAGAACATGACATCTTAATGGATGATTTCTCTTTTTCCTCTGTTTTACCAGCTTTTAGAAACTATGCTATGCGAAAGCCAGTAAATACAATAGTATACTGTGCAAATAAACTGCCTTGCAGTGATGTGTGCTAAGGCTTACTCCCTCTGCTTAGAAAAACTGATGGTCTTAAACATACAGCCTGGAAAAAAATCCACCAAAAAATGGTCTGCATGTTGCCAAGGCATAAGACTTAATTTTGCTCTCGTCATACTATGAAAGTAGCCTACTGTTTCAGGACACTAGGCTAGAGAAGAGACTTGATTTATTGCCTGAGATCAAAGAAATTTCCTGAAGGCAAGAAAGGGTGCCACTGTTATTTGCAAGAAAGAGTATGCATCCAGACAAGCATCTTCCCTCCTGGTCATGCTGAGGGCTGGTGCACAATACGATCCACTGTTGCTGTCAGGGACAGGGGGACCCTTGCAGGCCTTAGGATACACTGGAGCCAGGAGAAGCCGGGCTACTGAGAAGGGTAGCGAGTGAGACTGAGGGAACCAGGCTGACCACTAAGCAGTCCTATGCCTTACAAAAGAGGGACAGTCAGGAATTTTATGAGGTCACCCAAAGACCCACACCAACATCAGACTTGGGTGCCTGAAGTCATGGTTCCTAAGCACAGAGAGACAGTGTGCACCTCCAGCAGAGAAGTGAGCTGCTTGTCACTTGGGAAAATAGACTCGCTCTGCCTACATCAAGGAGGCACTTACGTGCTCAATATCTAGTTTGAGGGGATCTCAAACTGTTAAGCATCTAAATGCCATTAAAAAAGCAATAGATTTTACCTCTCTGGGCACCTTTGGAAGCTCCAGCATCACGTATGGAGATGAGAATAGCTCTTCCAGTTGCACCAGTAGCAGAGGGGTCTGAGTTTCTTCTCAGTTCCAGTAGGAATTGTTTAAAACCAGATTTGAGAGAAATACGTATCAGTTACTTAGTCCAGCAAAATACCAGCTCAGTGTTTGGGACTAGTTTTCCAGATGTCTGAATTAGATGAGGGCAGAACAGCGAAATTATCCAGCCTAGCCTGACATAGCTTTTAATCCTGAAAGGTCCTGAGCACCTCAGCTGTACGTTGAGCAAATCTTGGAAACAAAGTCTGGCTTTATTTCATTTGCAGGAGTGATTTCTGTGATTCTCTAATGCATTCGAAGTAAGCAACTGCTTTTAAACTGCAGGCCATTACATTATTACGAATGAAAGAACCTTAATTGCATTAAGACCTTCCAAAAGCACAGTTACAGCAGAAGCATTGAGGTTTACTTTGAGTAAGCTGCAGCACTCCCTCCAGCAAAGGAAACATTTTAATTTTTAACATAAAGTTGTTCTTCTATTTATATTATAAACCAAAGGCACTTTGTAATGTGGAGAAGCAGGATAATTACCCAAACCACTCTGACATGAATCAAGTCCCAGCATTTGCAAATTGTGCTTATTTTAACAAGTAAAATTGTATCATCTTATACCCCGGTGTAATCTGACATACGCACATACACATTACAAATTTACAACAGAAACCAGGATTCCTCTCAGCAGTGGGTATAAATGAATCATTAAGTCCACAGCAGGCATTTTCCTGGTACCATGAGGGAAAAGCAAGTGCTAACTACATCAAAGTAAGCATACCTGCAATTAAAACACCAGTCGGGGAGAAAAGGCACAAACATATTTTCACTTCGAGCTTGTGAAAAATGGCTCTACCTGC
Source organism: Rissa tridactyla (assembly GCF_028500815.1). Classification (NCBI taxonomy): domain Eukaryota; kingdom Metazoa; phylum Chordata; class Aves; order Charadriiformes; family Laridae; genus Rissa; species Rissa tridactyla. The sequence goes on along the minus strand of NC_071497.1, from coordinate 64,468,934 downwards.
CCTGAAGGGAACAGGATAACGCTGCTTACACCTGCTGAGCAGCTCTGCCTCCGCCACCGGGCTTCAAGCAGAAGCAGAAACGACAGACTGGTCCTTTCCCTCTGCTCTCTCCCTCGGCTCCCTGCTGGTTTGCGTGTTTGTTTTGCTGGAAGGCACAGTCGGCTTTTTTCTTGTCCTCAGGCTGTGAAGGAGCACTCAAAACCTGACTAACCAACTTTTTCCCTGAACACCAAATTGCTGCTATAGAGTGGTTGCTAATACTCGAAAATCCAAGAGGCTCAAATAACAGCCACTCTGTTTGCATCTCTGCAAGCGGCTAAGGCGGGCTTCATCTTGCCCATCTGATCCTCAGCTTCCCCATAAAGAGATTTAAAGTATCTATGCCTGAGGTAGGGCACATCCACCCTGCCCTCTGCTCAGGATGCCTTTTTCCAAGTCATCCCTTCCTCTGATCAGAGAGCAGAGCAGAAATCGCTTAGTTCGTGCCCAGCACCATGTAAATGATGCTGAAACATTGTACAAGTCTGACTAACACTGGCAGGTCTGAACTCCTTGCTAGAAGTTAATCTAAATCAGTCTCTGGGAGTGCTTATGAGTAATTTCAGCAACAGCCTGCTCCCAAAGGCGTTTGTTAGTTATACCTACTTTTTGTTGGCCTCCAGCACAATCTGAATGTTAGAAGTAATTACCCTTCACCTCTCTACCCCTAAATCTAACCAGAACTCAAGGTATTTTTTTATTTATTTTTAGGGACTCGTCAAATGCCTACTTATTCCTATTTCCCTCCTCAATTCTATACAAGAGTTTCAGGCTCATCCAGGAGCAGGATGGATCACACCCATTCAAATGACGTCCCTGCTCTACAAAGGATTCAGCTGCCTTCGGAGAAATAACTAGCCACCTTGCAGCTCCTCGGAGGTATTGCCAAAGCTGTTTTTCTCAAATATACACATACACAGAGCCTCACCCCATTTCTCTCCTTTTGGTGTCAGGAACAGCAGTGAGCATCCATATGGGACTCTGGCAAGGACCCAGGCCATGCTGTTATCACCTGGCAGCTCGACATCCACCTGTTTTGTCAGTGCTTACATGTGGCCAAGCCCAAATATTTTCAAGCTTGGCATCTTGTTTATTATTCTATTCCTAACCACCCTGTGGCTCGGTTTCTGCCTACTTACACCCTTTACACTCTCTTCAAGACATTGAGGTGACTTAGCTTTGGTATCAAGCAGATTTTGGCTCCGTTCCTGTTACTTGAGAGAACAGTTCTGCAGTACTGTAAGCAGATCTTTACTTTTTATGAGTCAGGGTAACTTTACCACAACTGACAGTGTTACCGTGGATTTGCAGGAAAAACAGAATCTAGTCCTCCTTCTCCAAAGAGGCCAGCATTCTGCTTCTTTAAATGTTAATTGCTGCTCCATCATTTATGGTTAAAAATAATACATTAATAAAGTTTACCTATCTAAATTAATCCTATTATCTTATAAACTATCATCACTGTATAAACTGAATCACAGCTTCCCACTCTTGCACCTCTTAGTCAAACTGAGTAGCCCTATGACTATTTAGTCTCAAGACAACAACAAATGTGGGCAGAGACAGCACTGCAAGCATAAGTGAGGGTATTTTGAGTAACAAAAGACTTGTGGAATGCCAAATGATATCTGGAAAATAGCCTTAAAAATCAGACCAGATTCTGGGAAACAGAAGTTACTTTGCCTAAAACTATAATAAAGTTTTGCATAATATATTGCTTAATCCCTTTGGAGATGTTAAAAAAAAAAAAAAAAACACGAACAAAAAAAACATGACCAAACAAAAAAAAGAAAACACTAAAAAATTATCTGGAGTATAAAACATCATTTGTTATTTCTGTGAGTTACCTTGGAGTGCAGTGCCTCAGGATAATCTGATAGCTGAGCATACAAGTCACAGCACGTGTGTTGTCTTCAGCTGGTTTAGAAACTAAGAATCATGACTTTGAAGAAGCTGTTTGTGCTCCTTGTTTATGACTAATGTGACCCAATCTATCCGATAATGATAGGTTGTTCTCCGCGTCACACCGAAACAAGACTTTAAAACGCATTTAAATCCTCATTATTCTGAGTTCACAGTATGATTCAATGAATGAATTAGGAACCCTGGTGACAGATGCGTAAAAGGGAATAATCTTTCCTAGACTGTGCAGTGTCTTAAACTAGCAATGAAAGGAAATGATTGACTGTGGGCAAGATCAACAAAGGAGTTGTGAAGGCGTAAGACTGATCTGAAAATTTCTATGAAAAAAAATCTGCTTTCTTTAAGCACATATTGCAGAAGAAGAAGAAAGAATCTGTCTGCAAAAGGACTTCTTAGGGGTCATAGAGCTTTCAACTATGAAAAGAGTTACCCATTAAGAGTCAATAGTGTCCACATACAGCAAAAAAAGTTTCAGCCAATTGTATTTAAAGATAGTCCTGGCACGAAAGGGAATAAGCTCCACATAACACATATCTACAGAATGAGGTGCTTGCTGATATTTGTCCTTCTCTGTAGTTTTGTTCATAAGTGGTGCAGGGGCATGGCCCTGACTCTCCTCTCCTTTGCACCTCATCGCCTGTTGAGGAGGCTGAGGTTCTGCCTGGATTTTGTTGGCTGCGCAGAGAGGGGGAGGTGCATTTCATCCCTTTGGGTTTTTATAGACAGGAAATAATCCCAGTGGTAATCATATAGTAGGGAGTGTACTAGTCCAGTTCACTAGATGGCAATCAGGAGTAGTTTTGCTTTGAGCTAAGCAAAATGTTTTTGTATTTGCTAAGGCTTCAGACTATTATGCCATGATGTAACCCCAGCCAGACACACAGAAGCTCTGTGTTTGAGTTCTCTAACCCTCCATTTAAGACTTTGCATAACTTCAGCAAAACAGAACAAAAGAACATTTATATTACAAACAAGAGAATTTGTGAAGAGAAAATGTTTTAAGGGAAAAAAAAGTTAGTTGTGTTGTGTCTTGATTTAGTTTAAAAATAGGGCTTCTCCTGACATGAGGCAGCTGGAGCTGGTGCAACCCTGTGAGCCTCTCCCAGGTTGTAGAACACTTCTCCACCAGAGTGGCTGACTCCATTGATTTCACTGAAACATATGGATATAAAGCCACAGGTCAGACTGTGTGTTTGATGACCTCTGCAGAAGACATTCAGAATTTGGAGCTGTAACACTTTGGGGCAGATACTAGTGATCTAATTACCTACATGTAAATCAGAAGAGGTGGTCCGGGCAACATTGCTCTAATGAAAAATCACAACCTCACCAAGGTTCAAGACTTTGAAACTGCTCTGCTTTCTCTTTCATGTCTTTTCAGTATTAATGGGCTCAAAGTTATTTTGGCAAGTATGATTTGGTTAATACGAAAATTGTTCTAGAAGCAAATCCTAAATGCTTTCCAAAATTTAAAGGCAGCTTGCACTACATCAAACCAGGAATACTGAAGTTCTAATAAAAATTATCCAGACTTTTCTGAGTTGCAAAAGCAGACCAGAATTACCAAGAATGTATTTTCTGTCATGTTTTAGTAACACCTCTTCTTTCCTCTTTTGTGTCAGATTTCCACTGAAAGGCACAACAAAATCTATTGAACTAATCCTGATCTGAAGCCATATAAATAAAAGAATCAGGCCCTTAAGTCTTTAGCCTGTGATATGAATTTACCATGAGAAAAAATGATAAGTCAAAACTGAGCTGTGATTTTAAAAAATAGCATCATCAGCATAAATTCACCCAAAGTGCTGTTTCCAGGCCAAATCAGGACCAGGGTTCATAAGCAATCACAGCCCTGACAGAACATTATTCATTCTATGTATGGCATATTGGTTTTATTAAACACTCAGACTCTGGTTTCCTTTGCCCTCTGCAGTGTGTTGTTATCTGAAAAGATTTTTCCGTAATGCAAAGTCCTCCAAGATACAATTGGACTCACAATTGGACTCAATTACCATAATCAAAGTAAAGTAACACAGGACCGGTCTCTAAATGTGCATCATACAGAGTATAAAAACATTATTTTCTTCTGCAGAATGATGAATGCATCAACCCAGCACTCAAATCAGATCCACAACCAAAGCCTGTGCCTTCAGCTTCAACTGAGTCTTTTTGTAGACAATTTTTCAGGGAGCCAAGTGTAGTTTTCTTGACTGAGGACTGCAAATGCTTAGCCCAGAAATTCTTAGGAGTCCAATAGTTTTCACTAGACATAGAAGAGGGGAAGAAAGTTTCATCAGGGATCTGTTATAGTTTGGATCTTGCTTTTATGTATTCTGACAAAAAAACCTTCTGATCACATATTAAGGGATACTAAGGAGCCACAGATATCAATGTACTTCCCAGATTCTTAAGCAAAGTATCACAGTTGCTTTCAATTCAACCCAATAACTGAAGACAATGGAAGTAAAAATGAATCATTAATTTATCTCCTTGTTCTGTTGGACTGGGTAGGGGGGCAGTCACAGCAGCTAATTAAAATTTTCCCATGCAGTATGAAATTTGGTTTGTTTCACTTCACACAAAGTTAGGTTATATCATTTGTGCAATCACGGAGAAACACTTTTGATCCCAGACAGCATATAAACTCTGTCGCAAAAGAATTTGGGTGAGGACTCAAGGAACCACCACCCATATGAACAGTCCACTTGGAAAATCAGTCCATTTGCAGAGTCACAGTGCTTCTCCTAGATGTTACAGAGCCAGGACATGTTCTGTATCATGCTCAGCAAGCTTTCTTATACATTTACTGAGGCTCGTCATCGATTTCTCAGGACAGGAGGCATCAGATATCTCTTCCAATATTAGTTTCCAAGTTATTTAAGGCAACACTATGAAGAAACGATTTCCTTTGATGGAAACACATCAATCTCATTGAAACTAATGGAAATTACATGCCTGCAATGATGACAGAATAAATAGAGTCTCTCTTTCAAGTGTCATATGCCATAGCTAAAATGTGTCCTTATTCCTTCTAAATCTAAAGGAAGCACTTGACTTTGAAGAACTGTAATTCCAAGAAAAACAAACCGATTTTAATCTATCCTTTAAAACCCAAGCCACAGAAATCTTTTCAATTAGAAGAATATTACAGGCATGAATTCCCAGTATTCCCAACAGGAGAACAACAAAAAAAAAAAAAGTAAATATGTGAAAGCTTCGTAAATTGCAACTATTTACTTACCACAAAGAGCACATGTTATGTCAGAGAATTCATATGAGCTCCTCCAAAGTAGCATGCTGTGTATTCAAAACATATTGCTGCTCAGCTATTTAGTGATCTTTTCTCAGGTTCAGCTCCAAGAGGAGCATGCAGCCGTGTTCATACAGCTGAGGGGGTTGTGCGACACATCTTGCTCAGATAGCCTTGCTGTTGTTTTGTTTGCTGTTATTCTTACACAGCCTTTCAATAAAGCAGCTCGCAATGAGTTCCCCATCTCAAAACCCTTCTGGGAGCACTGGTGTGAATACATGAAAGCTGCTTGGCCGTTATCTGACAGTATGGCTTTAAGCTCTAAAAATTGGTTTTTTGACTCAAATAGAGCTGTGTTGCAAGAAGCCAAAGGCCAGATTCTTCTGTCAGCTGTACAGTGTTTATCTGTAAACTTCACTGTCATTTAATAGTATGAGTAATTTGAATCATATCACTGAAGTCCTCATGTGTGGGATTTTCACGGGCGGAAGAGGCAGCTCAGGTGAGGTAGGAGATGTAATTGGTATAAAGGAGCAGTATTACATAAAATCATGCATCATGGCTTCAAAACCATTGTGTTAGTTTCCTTAAGAGCCTTGGCTCTGATTTCAGTGGAAAATGGTACTGAAGCAAAGTTCTACATACGAAAATACACATACCATATTTCTTCAGCACAAGGAAGCGAGGCTTGAAAGTCCCATTTTTATTAAAGCTGCAAATAAAATAACACAGAGGTTAACCAATTGCTGACTTATTATATTGTAAAACATAATGTGGTACTCTCTTGAGGGACTGACGGATGATTGTTTTCAAGCTGAAGGATTGTGGTGACCAAAGCTTTGCCTTTCTAAAGTTGGGCGTGTCAACCCAAGTGAGTAGCAATTGAGCTCTCCATTGACAGCAATAATGTGTTTCTGGACAAGCCCTATTTATTGAATCAAACTTTCTGGTGTCCTAACAGGGATAAATAAGAAAAAAATGTTGCTCTATATGCCTCCTTGACTGACTTCTTCAGTGAAGTCTCTATTTCTGCAATACATCTTTTCAGGAGTTTTAAGAAAGTTTTACAGAGTGCCAAACCCTAAACTAAACCTTAGGGGCTGACTAAATGTTAGTTATTTAGAAGCAGCAGTGGAAAAATGGATGTTAAGCAGTTATGAGCATTTAGCATAAGCATGAAGTTAAGCCTTTCAAAGAATATCTTTGGAGGATGAATTCTTATCCCTGGTGAATCAGTGGCAGGTTTGCCACCAATGCATTGGAGTCAAAGGTTGGTCTTGAATAAAGCACTAAACAAAGGCCATATCTCCCAGTGTGCTCTTCCTACATATCCTTGCATACATACCTCACTACTTAATCAAAATATAAGCACGATTTCTAACTGCAAAAGGTTTTTCATAAACTTTTTCAGCACTAGAGTAATTCAGACAGCATCACCTCACTAATTTCTAGCACGAACTACATGTCTGTAGCTCAGGACAGCCTTGTGCATCTGGGTGTCACAACAAATGTAGAAAGTTTGAGCTTTGATCTTAAAGGGATGCAATTTACCCAACTTTCTAATTTGTTTGTTTGTTTGTTTATGGACCTTAACTGAAGACAACGGTATTATTCTCATTGAAAACAATACTCTCACAAGCAAGCCATGTCTAAGTAGTCAAATGCAGTCTGACAATAAATAACACAAATTGGAAGTTAAATAAACAGGTGTCATTTCTATGTTAACCTGGCATATTTTTTTTAGTTAGTCTTTCTTGTCTATTTTTAACAGTCTTTTTTTTCCTTCTGGCCTTAACACTAGAAAAGCTTAAGATGATTTTAGTCTTACAATTTTACCCTTTAGCCACACCATAAAACTTTATTTTAATCCTTTAATCCACTAACTTTCTTAATTAAGTTCTGAGTATTTAAATAGTTATAAACATTTTCAGGGGGGATTATTAACTTTAATTACTGTTCTGTAACGAATATTTAATGTATATGATCATTGTAGAGTTAGAAACAAAAATTATAATCCCACATAAAATGCTACACAAAAATTAGGAAGTGTGGGAAGTGTCCTACAAAAGCAGAGATGGAAATTAAGATCTGTAAGGAAGTCTGTAAGTTACTTTCTACTTCAAAAATAACAGGTTACTACTTCTAAATTACTTACAAGTTTGTGATATACCTATAAAGCACCTGGTCTCAGTGTTAATTTTGACACATCAAAGAATGTAATGGAATAACTTGGACTAGATGTCTCATTTCCCAGATATCCACAAGCCTTGAATTTTATTTCTACACATGCCTTTTCTCTCCACCCATACAGATATAACTGGTGCAAATGGATAGCTGATACTAATTGCCTTTCCAGTATGGCAGCAACCTTTTCTCTGACCTTGACAGATGCACCGTTGCCTTGCTCATGTCCACTCTGAGTGTTGCTGTGATGGTCAGTTGCTTTGGCTGTGCCTTTCCTCTCTTTACATCTCTCCACTATTCCCTCCTTTTTTGTCACATGAATTGTTTTTCTGCTTTGTGTTCAAGTCCCTTTTTGGTTAGTCAGTCCCTTAACCATCGCCAGCTGTCTCCTTATTTCTACTCAGGGGCCAAAAAGGTCATCCACTAGCTGCCACTTGCTATGTTTTCAGGAGCCCTTTGTGCTTTCTCCAACACTGCTGCACATAGGAGAAGCTTCTGTAAATAGATGCTAAAATTAACTCATTAATCTTCTTCAGCCCCCCCGCCCCTTCTGTTATTTCCACACACAAAAAAAACCAAACAACACTTTAATGATTAGGCTATTTATCACGCTGCCTAACATTATTTCATTGCTTCCTTGTACACCCACAACTATCTGGTCTCCATCTGTTACCTCATTTGCTATTTCAACTGCAAGCTTTTGGGGTGCAACAGAATCAGAATTGCCACCTTTGTTTGTACAAAAACAAAACAAGATCTTGGTCCAGAATGGTTGCTCAAAACCATTGCCAAAAATACAATAAATAGATGTGACACATATCAAACTCTGTAAAGTTAAATGTGTGGTCTAGGTGAGAAGCAGTGTGAGTTCTTGAAGAAATTAGAGCTGTCCATATGGCCAAGCCTGATCTTTGGTGGTCACATGCAAATACTGTAAAGCCACTGGGGCTTTATAGAGCTGTCAGTCTGCCCATAGTCCAGCTGGAGAAATGGACACCATAAAACAAATCCAGTGCTCTCATTGCTTTACAAGCAACTGTACAACGCAAACGGAAATGAACTACTAAGTCAGAAACCATAACACTAAAGATTGTGAAGCAGTCTAAACCCTAATCAGAAGATTTGCTGAACCACGACAGGGTAAGATTGTGAAAGCAGCTTGTCTGTCTTTTAATTTTGCCTTGCCCAGTTTGAGGCACTGTAGAAACACCTGCCTTCAGGAAGCACTGAGCACTTACTGCCAAAAATTGGGCACTGGTAAAGATTTCCCCTTTGCCAGATGGGGTCCTGGCCCACCATAAAGGATGAACGTATTCCTCACTTTGCTCTTCTCTTAAACTCCTTCTGCCTCTGGGGATGAGGCCTCGGGACACAGAGCTCAGTAACCCCTGCACTGCACAGCCTCATGCCCAAAGCTATGTGCACCTAGCAAAATGAATCTCTAACTACAGCATGTACCACTTTGCTGTGCCAGCTTAATCTGACTGGTATAGGTAAAACCTACGGTGAAGGCAAATAGAAAAAGGCTTTGTCCCATGTAAACAATATAGATTAGACACACATCCAGGATTCCCACACAGCACATGTGCTACCCAGGCAAATCTGCCAGAGACTGGCTAGGACCTTCGTTTTGGTGAGGAGCCACATCAAGAGGAGAGGAACACGCCAAGCAGGATATCGCTGTGTGCATGGGAGAGATGGCTGTCTGGAGGCTGCTGGAAAGCAGTGCTTAACTCAAAAGGAGAGCTGTTGGGTGTTGAAGGTGATGACAAAGCTCATTTTTCCCAATAAGCCAATGTTTCACCTGTGGGATGAGTTACGACATACAGGGGTTTCAAAGGCTCAGGTTTTGTTCAATTCACTTACCTGCTAAATTGGTGATGCTTGCGGGTTTATGTATGATAGATAAATCCGCCGCCTAGCTAAACAATCCTAAGACAGTGAAAGATAGTGATAAAAACAATCAGTTCTCATAGCCAGGGGCATAAATGCATTGTTTGCAGAGGTCAAGAGAAGCATGTCCCTCCTACATGCTGCAGGAGGGGTGAACAGACAAGGTGTCTTGCATATTGAAAGGCAAGATGGGATGAGGGGGGCTTGGCTGCTCAGAAACGGCCCATGTGATACCCTTGCTTAAGGACGATGAACACACAACCACCCAAGATCAGTGATCCCAAACGCAATGCTGGTATCGAATCACAAAATCACAGAAAGGTTTGAGTTGGAAGGGACCTTAAAGACCATATAGTTCCAACACCCTGCCATGGGCAGGGACACCTCCCACTAGACCAGGCTCCTCAAAGCCCCATCCAACCTGGCCTTGAACACCTCCAGGGGTGGGGAATTAACAGCTTCCCTGGGCAACCTGTTCCAGTGCCTCACCATCCTCACAGTAAAGAATTTCTTCCTGATACCCAATCTAAATCTACCCGCTTTCAGTTTGAGGCCATTACCCCTTGTCCTATCATTACTCTCCCTGATAAAAAGTCCCTCCCCATCCTTCTTGTAGGCCCCCTTTAGGTACTGGAAGGCTGTTATAAGGTCTCCCTGGAGCCTTCTCTTATCCAGCCTGAACAACCCCAACTCTCTCAGCCTGTCCTCATCAGAGAGGTGCTCCAGACCTCTGATCATCTTCGTGGCCCTCTGGTGGACCCATTCCAACAGGTCCATGTCCTTCTTGCGTTGAGTACTCCAGACTCTCACAAGAGCAGAGTAGAGGGGCAGAATCACCTCCCTCGACTTGCTGCCCACACTTCTTTTGATGCAGCCCAGGATGTAGTTGGCTTTCTGGGCTGCAAGTGTACATTGCCTGCTCATGTTGAGCTTCTCGTCCACCAGCACCCCCAAGTCCTTCTCCTTAGGGCTGCTCTCAATTCATTCTCCGCCCAACCTATATTTGTGCCTGGGATTGCCATGACCCAGGCACAGGACCTTGCACTTGGCCTGGTTGAACTTCATGAGGTTCACACAAGCCCACCTCTCAAGCCTGTCCAGGTCCCTCTGGAGTGCATCCGTTCCCACCAGTATGTCAACCATGCCACACAGCTTGGTGTCATTGGCAAACTTGCTGAGGGTGCACCCAATCCCACTGTCCATGTCACCGACAAAGGTGTTAAACAGCACTGGTCCCAATACTGACCCCTGAGGAACGCCACTCCTCACTGGTTTCCATGTGGACATTGAGCCATTGACTGCAACCCTCTGAATGCAGTCTATCCAGTTCCTTTTCCACCAAATGGTCCATCATCAAATCCATGCTTTTCCAATTTAGAGACCAGGATGTCGTGCGGGACAGTGTCAAACACTTTGTATAAGTCCAGGTAGATGACGTCGGTTGCTCTCCCCTTATCTACCAATGCTGTGGCAACATCATGGAAGACCACCAAATTTGTCAGGAATGATTTGCCTTTGGTGAAGCCCTGTTGGCTATTATGAATCACCTCCTTATTTTCCATGTGCCTTAGCAGAGTTTCCAGTAGGATCTGCTCCATGATCTTGCCAGGCACAGAGACTGACTGGTCTGTAGTTCCCTGGGTCATTCTTTTTTCCCTTTTTGAAAAAGGGGGTTTTGTTTTCCCTCTTCCAGTCAGCGGGAGCTTCACCAGATTGCCACAACTTTTCAAATATAATGGAAAGCGGCTTGGCAACTTCATCTGCCAGCTCCCTCAGGACCCGTGGATGGATTTCATCCGGTTCCATGGACTTATGCACCTTGAAGTTCTGATGTGTTCCAAAAACATTAAAGTAGGGAAGTTACCTGAGAACATCCATGCACATTTGGAATCGTGGCTGCAGAATGAAAGAAAAAAATCCCAAAGAATATTTTTAAATCAAATGGGCTGTAAAGGATCTGAAATTTGCGAAGACTGATACCCCAATTTGATAAATACAAGCATATTACTGTTTTTTTAAGTTAAATGTTTTAATAAAAACAAAGAAAGATAGTCAATTGTCAGATTGACTAAGGTAATAGAAGTGAAAAATTAAGTGAGAAGACTCACTGCAAAAGCACTGAAGACGACTACTTCATGTCACAAATCCATTGGTCTCCTCTACAGAGAAATCAACAGTACATTTACCCCCAGCATGCTCTGTTCCAGCACTTTCCACAACAAAACTTCTTTAAAGCAAGCTTTATAAGCTCAACTCTAAAGCTCAGGTAATAAATTTTTGTGTCTGACTTGCATTTCTTTTGCCTTTTTAGCAACTCTTCGTAACACATAATCAAGGGCAATTATCTAACTATGGATCAAATTTCATGTTTTGTACATAGCAAGTAAATATCGGGGGTTCTATGTACAGCATTGACCTATTTCTACTACCATGTTCTGATTACACTCTACAGTGTATTTTCTCCCCCATTATACAATGGTATTTGAGAAGATAAATCTTGGCAAAGCTTCTCTTTTGTAAGTTTACCAGCAGGCAACCTACGGAATTTCATTGTTTTCTCCTTACACCCGTCCACTTATGGGAACTACTCTTCTCACAGTAATCCTGGGCTTTTTGTGTGTAGGTGGCCAAAGTATGCTGAGCTGTTTCGTGACACCCCGTAAATGTGTGAACCACTTTCACATGTAAAGTAGTTCCTGAAGAATTCCTGTTAGGAATACAATCAGGATGTGTACGTGCATCTAGAAATAGTTAATAGCACATCAATATCTGCTAGGCTATTGAGCTTAACCATGTGAGCACAAAAGTTACGAGGAAACTTTTGCTTAGCCTTTCTGGGAGCAGCTTCTTGGTCCAAGTTACTCTTTTACACATTTGCAGTTGCGATGATGCATTCTCACCAGCATTGCTCAAAATAAAGACAACCACCCCCCCAATCCAAAGCCAATGAACTCACTCTCTTAAAGTTGTTTCTGGTAACTCATTCTGTGACGTGTTCTGGGTAGTGTTGGCAGAATGGGCCCATATATTACATCTTCACTATCATGCTAATACAGTAATGGATGTTCAAGATCAAATGACCCTGTCACCCACACCACTGCCACCTACTGCCCTCTCCTCCCTGCCCCGACTCAAATTTGAACTGCGCCATGTGCTTGCCGAAAAGGGAGGTCTGCACTTTTGGGGTGGGAAAAGTTAAAACCTCAACCTCCGTATCTACAAGAATTCCAGGCAGGCTCATGCCTACCACAGGCTCACCATGTCACCCCAGCACCCTCCTGTCCCCCTCTTCTTACCCAGCACCCTGCAATGTGCCTAAGTCACAGCAGCCTGAAAATCCTATCAGGGAAGTAGTGAGGTGGTGCAGCAGAGCTAACGAGCCTGGACTCAGCCCTGTTGAGAAAGTAGTGGGGTTGTAATTGAGGTGAGCCATAAGTGGGGAGCTCCATTAAAAATGGCTTAAATTCAGCGGCACAGTTAAGCTCTGCTCAGGTTTAGACATAGCTACTTTGCTACACTCAAATTATTGCCATGGGCAAAAAGGAAACACCAAGCCAAAAATGTATTGTTCACGTTAATTTAAATCTTACCAGCTGAATAACTGCATCAAAGAACTATTAGTCTAGATATAATTATTACAGAAAAAGAAAAAAGAAGCCTGGACTTGCCACTCCCCTGCTGTGCTTCCTTGGTTATCATCCCATCACTTCACCCCGCCACACACAGGCTGTTTTCACAGTGTCCCCACGTGCACGGCATTTGCTATCACACCATACCTCTGGTCCTCTACTCCTGTGTAATATCATCATGCTACGGACATAAATATTTCATTCTACACAGAATAATACTTGCTACTAGCTATATAAAAATTATGGTTATATGACATGATTATAAGCAAAAATAAAAAATTAGGCAATGACCACTTGACCATTAGAAAAAAAATTGCAGTTACAGCTAAACAAGCAAAGCTCCAGGCAGCCCAAGTTCAGACAGAGCCTGACAAGTTCCGTGACCTTGCAGGGTTAGCTTGAAGCCTGCTGCCTCGTTACTAGTGATAGCAATATCATGTTTACCAGGCTACAAGGCTACAACTAGGTTACACACAATCCTCGTGTGCAGATGTACGTCCAGATACATACACACATAATGTTCCTTAGCCAGAGACACTGGAATCAGCTTAAATTGCCAAAGGCTATAGAGTTATTGCCTTTTCTGTACAGTTGTGTCCTGTGTCATACCAGTGATAATCTGTTTTCAGTTGTTCCGAGCTGGGCTTCCAACAGACTGGAGGCTCAGCAGTTTTGTAAGAAATCATAAATGAGCACCGCAATGGAAAATACAAGTGTTCATGCCCCCAAATTAGAACTGCCATTTTCTTTTGTTGTACTCTGTCATTTCATCTCTACCTTATTTATGACCATTTTGTACTCACCACTGGTGTCTTCTACCTTAAAATCAATTCCAACCGACCTGGGAATTGCTTTACCTCTTTTTTTTTTTTTCCCCCAAAGATGTCCCGTCCTTCCCCCTCAGATCAAAATAAGACACAGTTTCAGATTTGGAAGCTTTGAACTATTATCTACTGCCACAGTCTACTATGTCTTATTTCTTCACATTTCTCAGAGGCATGCGTGCCCTGGAATTGTTTTTGATAAATCTAGCCCACAAACTCATGTTCTGAAGTACAAATAAGCAGGTAGAACAGACCTTTTGCATGAGAGTGTGGGGGTTTTTCTTCCAAAAATGGCAGAATGGCAATATCTAGCCAAGAAAGGGGGATAGTTAGCACTTGAAGCTAAGTACCTAAGATTAAAATCTTAACGAAACCTGCTTAACAACATGTAGAGTACCATTGCATTCTCATGGATTTTCGTGATGGAACAGAGGGTTCATTAGAGACACCATCCAAATGAGATAACCTTACAGTGACAACAAACCACTGCAAAAGTGTATACTTTGTTCTTGCTGGGGACTCTGACAGATTCTGTGACTGAGGCACACTGAAGCTGCCATGGATTACTAAAGCATATTCTCAGATACCATTTGTTGGTATATAGCTTTCATCAGTTCCTTTTCAGTGCATGGTTTTATTCTGTATTTATATAAAAATTCAAGCTTCATTATCTGCCCCTTCATGTATCTTGAAAAGAGCATTCCATTTCCTGAACAAGTTTTTCAGCAGTGGCTGTGAGGCTTTTATTATTTTTATATGTTTTCATCAATGTTTTCAGCTTTATTTATGAGGCTCTGCTGCTGTGCTGCCTCAGAGGTTAACAGATTAGTACTATTGTAGTCAGTGAAATAGAGTATTACTCTTAGAATACATACCGTCCTCCTGGGAGCCTCACTTTGAAATAAGTCTTTTACTCGGAATAGATTTCCCTTATGAAGCCAGACATGCATAGCATTACTTTGAGCCTATCAAGTAATTTTCTGGAAACTGAGATAATCTGTCTTAATAAATAATGATCTGGTTCAACAATGTCCTCATTTTGAAAAGACTGGGGGCTACTGATGTTTTTGCTTATATAGTGCATTATGAAAACAAAATCTGTTTTAAAAATCATGCTTACCTAACATTTTAGGAAGCAGTCTCATCATTTGTATTGTGAGGTTTTTTTTCATTTCCTCTTTTTATTCATACACATCTAATCCTCCTCTTAACTGCCCATATCATGTAGACAGATTCTCAATACAGTATGTTACAAGGCAGTAAATACACGACCCAAATGACTGAGAACTGACTGAGAACAGAAAGAACAGTTAATATTTTATAAAACTCCCGATGGGGAAAAAAAATGTATATCACAATTACTGGAAGAAACTGGTAACGTACCAAAGGCAGAGGACCTTTACTGGTTAAAAAAAACATGAATAATTTTGAATAACAAATAATTTCATGATCTGTTCATGAACTAGCTGGGAACATTTCTCTGCTGGATAAATTATTCATTGTGAAATATTTCCCCAGCACCATCTGTGACTGTAAAGTTCTTTTTAGAGCATTGTACTGTCATTTCACTAAGGACTTAAAGTTATTATTTAAAGCCTGTCTGTGTGTGAACATCCTAGATTAGGGGCTGCAGCAAATTTTATAGTAAATATAAACTAATCACTCCAAACACGAAAGAGATGAGAGGGGTAATCATACCAAAAATGTGATTAAATAGTCATCTTTTGGTGTCTAGGTGCAGAAAATCATCAGTGATTGAAATCTGAGAAGGATGGGAACAAGCTGAGGTGGGAGGGGAGGGCCACCCCCTCTCCTGCTGACATACTCAAACCCCTGCCTGCCCTTCCCCTTCTCTTTCACCCGTTCTCCCACAAGACGTGCAAATCCTGCTGCTCGTGCTCTGTCCGCCCTCTAGTCCCTCCTCTTTTCTTCTTTCCATATCAGCAACCCCAAGCGCTTTTGTCTGCTTCTCCTCTGCAAGACTCTCTTCAGCGCTGATTCCTTCCTTCTTGGCACTTCTGGGCCAAAGCTGCAATCATTTTAGCAACGCCGCTCACTTGACCCGGGTGCTGCTGCTTCTTCTCCCTTCTTCCCTTGCCTTTCACTCTCCTAAGGTGTAAGAAAAGAGCCCCAGGCGTCACCTGGGGAGGGAGACAGGCAATGTGCTTGCTGCTGAGTCAGTCAAGACCCTCCTCTGCCCAACAGCACACGGACCAGTGCGAGGGGAACACTTTGGAGGAACATCCCATGCTGGGCTAGGGAGGAGCAAGAACAACATCATTCCCTTTCCAGCTTGCTGGAAATGGCTGTCCTAATTCACAGCACTTTGTTTGCCTCCCTACATCAGCCACTTCTGCCTCCTGCTCCAAGGACGCTAATATACAATGCAGTTGCTAGTATTTGAAGGTTACTCTGAAACTGTTCTT
The DNA here is from genome assembly GCF_028500815.1 of Rissa tridactyla. Lineage (NCBI taxonomy): Eukaryota > Metazoa > Chordata > Aves > Charadriiformes > Laridae > Rissa > Rissa tridactyla. Next base: position 64,452,766 of record NC_071497.1, on the reverse strand, counting down.
TGTAATGTGTGTTTGTGTATATGCATGCACAAGAACAACAACAAAAAAAAAATAATACAGCATTTGCATTCAAAAGGGCCAGGCTCACAGAAAAGAGGCATGATGTTGTTGTAAATCAACTCCACAGAAGAAGTTGACATTTTTAATTTTTGGCATTGATCATTTTTCTTCTGTCAGAATGCATCAAATGTGGGTTAAGTTTTGCATAAGGCACACAATAGGTCCAGAGTTAAAAAAAAAATAGTCCACTAAAAGTACTTGTAGAGAGACAATTGGAAAGCAAAGAGGCTTTATATGTTCTCTGTGCCAGTAGTTCCAAAAATGTCTGCTTACATGACTAACGTTATTCCCCAAAACATCTGCTGGAACATATTTCAGAAAAGCAATGCTTTCTCCCTCCACCAGACCCCCCACACACCTCCCCTCCACGCCCAAGTGACTGGAGGCAGGATATCTGAGAAAAGCAACAGTTTGCATATGCTTTAATCCCCACTGTTGCCCTGCTGTCTCCAAATGTGGTGCAGGTGCTGGACCTGCCGTTAAAGAGGTTCTGGATAGCACGTCGGGACACAAATCCATCCAGCTAGGGCAGTCTTGGCTCCTCAAGTGCATCCAGACCCTTTGGGTTGAGACCCATTTCAGCTGAGCTCTGGATCCGCCCACGAGTTAGCTGCAGCCCAATCCAGAATTACATCACAAACAGTAAAACACAGCTTTGTCGGCAGCTCTGAGCACAAGTGAGGCCAGTTTTAAGGGACTCAAGAGTACCTTAGACCAAGATGAGATATGTAGCTGTCGGTAAGGATTTCTTTTCTTAACTATTCAATTTTTCCTATTAATTCATGGATTGACACACCAGATCCTGTCATCAACTCCTCTTTTCAAGATATGCAATAGCAGAAAGAAGATATTCCTCACTGCTTTGCAGGTTCAATTCAGGGCAGAGTTTAAAAGCCCCCCACAAATTCCTGATCTCACAGTTAATCTGGAGAAAATGTGGTTCAGCAAGCCACTGGCTGTGTGATCACACCTGACAAAAATCTGCAACAGTTTTAACTTCCCTGTATATATTAATCTGAAATTCTTACATAATGCCTAAAATTTCTGCCATTTAATATCTGATCTTTCTTTACTCCCTGGAATCTATTTTATTTTTCCCAACAGATTTTTTACTAAGCAAAATCTTTGGAGAGTGCTCCCATAAAAACTTATTTTTGCTCAGGTTAACCTGAGGGAAATAAATAATCTTGTGTCTGCGTGCATAAGAAAAAAGTGTTCTCTACCTGCAATACTGTCTGTGCAATAATCTTAGCAAATTTCGCATAAGTACAAGGTAGTACTTTAACTAAAGCCTAAGTCATGATTAAATAAAAAAGTATTTCACTACACAGAAGAAAAAAAACCCAAACAATTGCCCTGTCCTTCATGTGAGGCCCTGCACCCAATATTAAAATTTAAGAACAGTTGCGGAATGGAAAAATCATAGAATCATAGAATCATTTAGGTTGGAAAAGACCCTTGGGATCATCGAGTCCAACCATCAACCCCACTCTACAAAGTTCTCCCCTACGCCATATCCCCCAACACCACATCTAAACGAGTCTTAAACACATTCAGGGATGGTGACTCCACCACCTCCCTGGGCAGCCTGTTCCAGTGTCTGACCACTCTTTCTGTGAAGAATTTTTTCCTAATGTCCAGCCTAAACCTACCCTGCTGCAGCTTGAACCCATTCCCTCTTGTTCTATCGCTAATTACCTGTGAGAAGAGACCAGCGCCAACCTCTCTACAATGTCCTTTCAAGTAGTTGTAGAGAGGGATGAGGTCTCCCCTCAGCCTCCTCTTCCTCAAACTAAACAGTCCCAGCTCCTTCAATTGCTCCTCATAAGATTTATTCTCCAGGCCCTTCACCAGCTTCGTTGCCCTCCTCTGCACTCGCTCCAGCACCTCGATATCTCTCTCATATTGACGTGCCCAGAACTGGACACAATACTCAAGGTGTGGCCTCACCAGTGCTGAGTACAGGGGGACAATCACCTCCCTCCTTCTGCTGGTCACAGTATTTCTAATACAAGCCAGGATGCCATTGGCCCTCTTGGCCACCTGGGCACACTGCTGGCTCATGTTCAGCCGCTTGTCAATTAGAACCCCCAGGTCCTTTTCTGCCAGGCAGCTCTCCAGCCTCACTTCCCCAAGCCTGTAGCGATGCATGGGGTTGTTGTGGCCCAAGTGCAGGACCTGGCGCTTGGCCTTGTTGAAGCTCATACCGTTAGCATTGGCCCATCGGTCCAATCTATCCAAGCCTCTCTGTAGACCCTCCCTATCCTCATGTAGATCAACTCTCCCGCTTAGCTTCGTGTCATCTGCAAACTTGCTGATGATACACTCTATGTCCTTATCAAGATCATCAATAAAGACGTTAAATCCTGAAGTTTAGTATCTAAGCAAGTTTGTGAAGGCCTTAGAAACACTTATTTCATCCTGGCTGTCAGATTATTTTTTTTTTTGCTCTAATCAGACTCAGTTTTCTTATAGAGAAGAAAAAGATACAAAAAGGTTAGAAAGAAACAACCATTTTTGAGAGGAAAACTATACCTAAGCTGCAGAAATGAAGGTACTCCAATTAATATAATATGGACATTTACAGTTCCTAGATTCACAGACTACTTATGAGCAAGGTACTTGTGATAGCCCATTTATCTGAACATAATTCATTAAAAGGTCAACCATAATAAATCAGACCTGTAGCAGCACACGGAGTATGTGGCCAACATTTGTGTATTAGAACTCATATCACTCTTATCACTCTCTGGAAACTTTTTACATTAAAATCAAGTGTTCAGCAGTAGTTATTTAGTATACTTAACAGAAGTGTATCAGAGATACCAGTTTATGATATACACACTGATGATTACTCTTCAATTAGAAGAAATTAATCCTTTCCTAGCCTCATCATTGTAAATACATAAAATAAGGTATTTTTTGCCTCCTGAAATGTCATCATGAGATGTTGTTCAAAAGGAGACAGGTTGTTTTGTCTGCAAGCGTCTATGCTATCATTTGAGTGTAAAAAAATTTCTATGAGACAAAAACCCCAGCCTTTTCACATTCTCATATTTCTTTAGGAAGGTTTAAGAGCTGTAAACAGTCCTTAACATCTTTCTTTGCCCAAGCTCAGCTGCACTGCTGTCTCATAGGCCCTCATGTAGTCAGTTCCTGCTAAAATTACAGCCCTCACAACATTATCCTAACTAAAACTTGACCAAGTAGGAATTTCACAGACAGAGCAATATTTTTTCTGATGCTGAAATACAAAAGCTTGGCTAGTTCTTTTCTGGAGATACGTGTTTGCAGAAAAAAAGATATATTTTTCAGAGGAAACTCCATAGCTTATCACTCAGGAAAGAAGGTCCAACACAAAGCTTCAGACAGCAGAATTTTATTAAGGAGGTAACATCAAACCTGATACTGATGGGAGTTGCCAGGGATTACTTCTACATGTTTTGAACATAAAACTTCTGAAACAAATACACACTCTCATAACTTAAGCAAAATACGTGTCTGACCTTAATAACTTCTGATCAAGTCTGTAGTCACATCAAAGAGTGATTTTTCAAAGTTATTAGACAGATCATTATCCCAAACCAATACGAGGATACTCTCCACTTCATTATACACACAATGTTAAACTGTTTAACCTGCTGTCTTTCAGTAGCACTTTACAAAGCAGATAAAATTTAAATTGGCACTCAGAAAAGCTACTTCTCAAAAAGATCACCATATTTGATGTATCCACACACTATTGCACTTACTCTTGCTAATGAGAAGGGTATTGTTTTCAGTATTAAATATTTATAAAATACATGCACCACCAGAGAAGTAGTTTTTTGTTCCCAGCTGTTACAGCATAAAGCGTATTAAAGACCAGATCCTGAGCACACCAAATTAAATGGGATCCAGCCACTGTCTGTCACCTTAACCAAAAAGACATGCCCATACAGAGGAGAATCAGAGGGGCAAAAACAATTACAAGTTTGGGAACACTCTTGAAGTGCACGGCAAGCTGGTAGCCAGCTCCTCCTTGCGACTCTGAGCACTGTCAGGGGCTTTCTCTTGTGGTGGGAGTAATTTTGCATAATACAAAAGAATAGTGCTTTGGTTCTTCAGAAAGAGAACCTGACACAGCACACTTTGACCTGGGAAAACCGTGCCAGTAATTTATAAAGCATTTCCAACATCTATTGATTTGTGGACATTTTAAAGTTTTCTCATCAGCTGGAAGCCACTACTTAGCAAGTTCCAGGAGCTCACACGGGCAATGCCAAAAGACTCTTTCCTTAATTGCTTTTCCCTGATTCATTAGCACTACTCCAGGGATGTTTCCTCTGATGGGATCTGTGGGCCACAGGATGAAAAACCACTGAATTTTCAAAAGAAACGGGAGAAGAGCTAAAGGCAGTAGCTATTAGCAACTGATTGTACCAAGTTTTATTACATTTATCTTGTCCTCACTGTGTCTCAGCAGCTGCTCCTGCAGGTGCAGAAGTCAGGGCAATACCAGCAGGTATTTTTTAGCCATGACATACCATCCTCTGGGCTGCTATGAGGCCATCTGAGGTGAGCAGGAGAGGTCAGAGGTAGCATTTTGGCCACCAAGGCTTATTAACACAGACTGAGACAACCAGCTATCTATATTGATGTTATTTATTACTATTAAGCATTTGTAAAGTTCATGCCTGGTAAGTAAAAGTTTTCAGCACTAACACTTGTTAATACCTGACATCTCTTCTCAAAGGCCTGCTCCAGTGACCACTGAGAACAAGGGAATTAGTCCTGTTGAATTAACAAACTTTTCAGCTGGGTCTTGAAAAAATGGTTTCCACTGCAATTGAACAAGAAAAATCCCTAAAAACCTAGCCAAACACCTGAAATGTAACATTTGAAAAGCAGACCCAGTGACTGGTAAATTACTGTTGAATTCCTATGGGATTCTTTTCCACCTTCTTAGAAATCTTAGCACCATTCATATTGATATGATGATTATCAAAAAAACCCAAATAATCAGAAGTAAATATTGATGTCCTTCAGGCATTAACATTTATGGTCTGAATTTTCCTTTCCAGTTTAGGCACTCAAAGTGCTGCAGAATATTTATCCTCACAATTTTCTTCCAAAAACCAGAAGCAATGAGAAACCGAAGGTAGGAAGACAGAGCGATGATACCCGTGGCCTAACAAGAATACAAAGCTGTCTTGCAAGCATGAGGCTTGTATTCCCATCATTCTTACCCTTGGTCTGTGCTGCTTAAATTTTACAACCTGCAGAGATGACTGAATAATCAAGAAGCTATTCACTAAGCTCTTCAAATAAAATGTGTGCTTTCTCCTCGCTGCTGTTCTTTGCTGGGATGGGGGGGCTGGAAGTGTTTCTTTGGAGCATACTTGGAATAGTTGTTCTTTTATCTGCCCAAATCCACAGAAAATGTTGGACTGTTAAAACCAATGAGACAAAAGCAGTCTTTTTTCAAGCAACTGAAGAAAGTTCTGCGTAGCACAAGACTACATGCAGCCCCACAGACAAACTGGGCAGATGCAAGGATCATTGCAACGGGGAACCTGTTACCCCAGGGCACTTTTAGGGAGCAGGACTAGGACATCATTGGCCCTCCTTATCACATGCAGTAGGACCTTTAGCCAGCCAGGCCCAAGAGAGGGGCTGCCATCAGAAAGACCATGCTGATAATCTGTTCCTGAGTAGCAGATGGCCTCTGATATACCCCTTGGTACACTACTAACAGCATACTCAGATCCTGTCTAGGAGAGCATGGACAACTTGACAAGAGGGGACAGGCAGCTTAGAAGACACGAGAGAGTACTGGCAAGACAGGAAGGGAAGAAGATTTGTTCCACACTGAAACAGGTTGCTCAGAGAAGCTGTGGATGCCCCATCCCTGGAAGTGTTCAAGCCTGGGTGGGTCTTTAAGCAGTTTGGTCTACTGGAATGTGTCCCTGCCCATGGCAGGTAGGTTGGAACCAGATGGTCTTTAAGGTCCCTTCCAACTCTAAGCACTCCATGGTTATATAGAAATTTGTGTCTCTGCTTATGAAATAGAAAATGCAAGAGAATGACGAGAGTACAGTGCATTTAGTGACGCTTCCTTGTTACACACACCTATGACAAAGACAAATTCTCTGCTTCAGCTGCCGCTGTGCCAGCAATGACAAGAAACATCACAAATATCATGCAAACCATGAATGGCTTGCATCTTTTGTCTCACTGCATTCTTATGCTCTGAGCTCCCCAGCATGAGGGCTGTTGTCCTGTGGCGTGAGCACACCCTGCTTAGAACAGTGGCAGTGTCAACAGCTACAGCCATACAAATACAGTATTGGGTAATTGAAAGTCATAAGGACACTGCACAAGAAAAATCTTAGCCTAAAAGTAGTATGCTTGAAACTTACCCCAGTTGCACTGTGTTTACAAACAATTTAAGATATCTCTAAAAATATTGCAGTAAATTATTCACTGTACATAATTATGAATAGTCCAATCATCTCTAACAAAATTACACTGCTTTGTTTTGAAAAGTTGCACTTCCCAGAAAATTATATATTGACTCTTTAGAATCCTAATGAAAATTAATATAATCTTCCAGTACTTGCATCTGACTATTTTCAGTCCCTTGTGATTTTTGCAGTGTATAAAAATACGTTTTTCTTTAGTTCTGCTACTAAGTTTTGTCTTTTTGTTTCTTTCGTGTCCTAATACCTAGAACTGTATTACCAGATATCAAGATTTTTCCTCTCCTTTTTCTAAAAACATACCGTTGTAGAGTCAAACAGTGTTAGAATATTAAAAAAAGGTACCAAAAGTTGCTGTTAGTTTTATGGGCAAGATCAGTCTCTAATAAACTTATTAAACAGTACTCCAATCTGCTATGACATTTTTCTCTCTTTTTAGACATAGACAAAATTTCTCCCTAGTTGTTCTTCTGTATATTCCTAATAGCAACACTTTAGTCAACTGTTCAATTAAATTATAATACAAAAAAAAAATTAATTGCTTATTAAAATAAACAAAACACAACTTACAAACGCACAATATGCGGCACAGGCAGTAGTTGTAATATTGTTTTCATCTCCAACCTCTACTTTGTAATAAAGAGAAATTGTTATGCCTCCACGCTTTCAGGAAGGTGTTTCATTCTCTTAAATGTTCTTCTGAGCTAATGGGTGGAGGGAATCATATAACCAATATAAATCGACCTATGAATCCTTTCAATGGAGATATAGTCTTTAATAAAAGAGCATGAATACACATTTCCATACTGATACGATAAATATCGGGGACAAAGCTCTGTGGCTAACAGTATGGGTTGTGTTCCCTGGTAGCTCCTTAGACATCCTCATTAAAGCAGCAGACAATTCAAGTGATGCAGATTGACATCTGCCCTCAGATCTGCCTCTCATGTAACACTTTTCACTCTTTTTTTCCCTTTGTACAACATGAATAGAAAAGCTGTGGCTGCCTTTGAGTGGGACATGAAGCAAATCAATCACTTGTCACTCAGCAGAAGCAAAGTAGTCACAACTGAGCAAAAAAGCTGTTGATTTCTCCCCACCCCTTTGCAAGGCAGCAGTTATTTGAAGTATACAAGGTGAGAAGGCAGAGGGAGGACTTCTTTCAGGCAGTTGGTGCTTTACAGGCACCACAGGCAATGAGACAATAGCAGAAATTAAGATCTACTCATTTGAAGCCACAACTGGTCACTACTAACCCCGGCCTGAGGCAAAAGTAGCCTCAGGCTGTCTTGAGACACCGTCTCTCTGCAGGGGAGCGCCTTTTTCTCTACAGCAAAACTCCTGTTGATATAAAAAGTTCAATTTAGGCATCACAGAGGTCAATATGTAGCACTGACCTTTGCAACAGACAGCAAGGAACAGATACTGTTACTAACTCTCAGAATAATAATTAGATTCATTTGAACACTGAAAAGACTGACTGAATGCTCTGACAGACAAAAAATTCCGAACAAACCAGAACACTCGTAAAACATGCTATACAACCATCTGCAGAAGCAGTCAAATCACTACACAAGCTTTGTCAATTGGTGAGCAAGAAATATTGACAGATTTCCCAAATGTTACTCGGCTAATTATGGTAATGATACCAACATTGTATCACATAATCACTGACGAGAAACCCATGGGAACTAGAGCCTGATTGCTCTCACGAGGGAGGCTATCAGGTCCCATGCATTGGGCTCACCACCAGCCAGGAGTATTTCAGATTACTTTGTTCTGTTTTCCATCCTAGCTGGAAGGCTGTGGTCAGCTGGATGTGGATTAGCTTGCACGGTGACTTCTGATTCACAGTAAAATAAAAATTTGTGATTGTGAGCTGTACCTTGGAGTCCTGAGCTTTGTCCTGAATGAGAGCTAGAGTGCTGGACGTGCACACAGGTCTCCCAAGGATGTCACCAGGGGATGGCTTTTACTCTCCTGCAACAAGGATGATCTTCTCCCTCTTCCCCAGAATTCTTCTGAGCTTTGGATCAGAATGAGATTATGCCAGTTCCTGGCTGCATGATGAGTCAATAATTTCAGAAGGAAACAGGTATTTTTAATTCTCTCTCTGATCACTAGGATGGTTGAGCTACCACAGTAGCAACAGCACAGAGACATCTGCCAAGTTCTTTCAGGACAGCTTTTTGGATATGCCTATCCCAGAAAACCCTGAACATCTGGCACAACTGAACAACAGGAAATATTCTTCAAAGTCTCCATAAAGCTGAAGGAACAAGTAAGTAGCACCAGTACTCCTCCTCCCTCTGGCCCTGTTGACTCTTCTTCAGGTTATTACAGCCTAGTCCCGTCTGGCTTGCAAAGATATTGAGTCAAGCCAGCACACGGTATAAGGGAAACTGGATTACTGTGGGCCACATTCTCTCTGGTATAATAGAGAAAACAAGAATGTTGCAGTGTTGCTCCTGGTTAAGCAAATCTATCATATGTAGTTTTTTATTATCAGGGAGGCAAGCTGCCCATGGAATAATTCCCAAAACTTTTATATAAAACCTTTATAGCCCACAGCTACTAAGTTTAAAAGAAAAAAAAAAATCATTGAAAGCAAAAAGGAGAGAAGCTATCAGCAATTCTATCTCTGTTGAACCTGCAATGAAAGCCAATAATAACTCAAATGATTTCAGGAGCTTTCAAGAGCATTTCTCTATTCCTTTCAGCTAAATTAAAATGAACCCACGTGCTCAACTGTGCCTAAGCAAAAATAGTTACCATGGTTACAGAGGAGTTTTTCTAAATGTAGTACAGTATATGAAATAATCAGACAAATAACTCTGTATAAACTGAAGGCAGGTGGGTAAGTCATTTCAAAATACCAAGTAAACAGAAAAACCCCTCAGTAAAAATAATTCCTCAAAATTTATAATAAGAACATGGTAAGGGGAAGAGAGAGTGTGTGAAAGCAAATACTTGAAAAATCATCCATTTAGCATTTGTAATACTAGCTACAAAGGAGCTAACTACATGATAATATACTAATACAGTTAAGCAAATTAATATATGCTCTGACATAACTCAATGGAACTACTCTTTATAGAGAGTGCTGTTTGAGACATATAAGGACCACTATTAGTCAAAGAAGGTATATTGATTCACAGACAGGGAAAAGAAAACACAAACCAAACAGACTACATTTTACAGGCAAGACCATGTGTACGGTAGAGGCTCGACACTTTGGCTTACAGATGACCCTTTTCTTTTCCACAAGGGAGAATATCTGCATCCATAACAAAAGAATGACTGTTATTCACAGGAAGAAAATTTGGTTAACAAGCCTGACTTGCCTAAGAGGATCCTTCCCTCCCATCTCACCTGTTTTCTTTGTTTACAATTTAGATTATATTTTGGTTTTTGTGAAGGATTTCTATGTGCAATGGCACTATTTGCCTGAAAAAGGACTTAACAATTGATGTAAACAAGCATATTGAGAAACACACCTCCTACTACCTTGTTCGGTACTACGACTTTGAAAGTGAATAAGAGTAAAAAGCGTTAATAGCTTGCCTTGGAAAAAGAAGGTAGAAAACAGCCTCACTCTGCCTACACGGGGGAGGACTGTGGGGCCTGGTAGGAGCTTCTCCATCTGTGGCCATCAACAGAAAAAGACAAGCTGGTAAGAGGAAAAGCATCTCTCTTCCCCTGAGCCTCCTAGTAAGTAGACATACATTCTCACAGGTAACAGGTCTAGTGATGAGAAGCAGCTGATGAAAAAGAAGGGTTGGTTGGGGGGGGGCGTGAGAAGAAGAGAGGATTTCCAACAGATCACCTGACTGTCATGAATAAGTAAGAGAACCTACATCTTGACAACTTCCCTGAAGAACAGCTCTCTGGTGCGTGTTCTTCCTTGCTTATATGTATTGGAGAAGGAACCAAGTAGGGGTTTGGCCTCCGCTGTGTCACGAGGTTGAGTTTGAGAGGGGTCTCAGCCAGCAGAGAAGGCTCATTGTGCCTAATGGACAGTGCTGGGACAGCTTCATGCTGAGAGCCCTCAGTGGTAATTGACTTCTTTCTCCTGGTTTATCTGCCTGCTACTCCCCAACTAGAGCCCTTCTCCTCTTTGGTGCATAACATGAAGTGTACCTCTGTGAGCTGGCTCAACAGCTGCTACTCTGCAGAAGAAAACTGGAGACCTCTGATTTGTAAAGTGACTCAACAAATCTGTAAGTTTAGAATTCCAGAGGACCTCGCTCACTCAGTACTTGCTGTCATGATCTGAAGTCCTATAGGCTCTTCTAGCAGTAGTGGTAGTGGCTGTTCCTTTGCTGAGTCACATCCTGCTGTTAATAAAGTCCCTCACTTTGGAAATCCTTGCTTTAGAGCCTAATAAGTTCTAATAAGTAAGTTACTCTGAAAAAAACTGAGTTTGACTGACTAACCAAGAAACCCACTGTAAGTAGTTAAAAGACAGTACAAAGACAACAATACTGCATGAGAGCACACAATGTCTATAAATTAGAGAGGCACAATTAACTTTGAGTTATAATGTACTGTAACAGAAAAATAAATATTCCCAAGTGTTACATAATTGCTTTTATCAAACATATATATTCTCTCTCAGCTATGCTTCTGTTAAATCCTCTTTTTAGATTAAGCAGAGAGGTCTCACAAATTGGCGAGGTTTTGCTAATTCAGAACTGAAACCGGCCAAAGCTGTAGGAAAAACAGACAATTGCTGAAGGAAACTCTCCAGCCAAAACTCTGGACCAATAACTGAAACCAGGATTAGGCAAAACTGAGTAAGAAAACCTGCACAGGCTTTCCTATCATACTACACAAATTTAGTTGAGATTGGATTTTATAATCCAGGGATCACAGAATTATTTTAATGTCTTCAAAAGATCTGCTTAAAAAGTGGGAGAAAAACCTGAATACTAAGGGATAGTAGAACTAAAGTATCTCTGGTTGCTAGACAAACACTTAAAATAAAAACTTTCATACGAAAATATAAGTTAAAGATGACAGTCATGAGTTGTTCCAAAGACATTAGAAATAGTAGAACTGTAGATCTGTTAATTATTTTCAGTACAAATGATAAAGGAGAAGATGGTACTAGTACTGTTATTTATTTCCTTATTGTTTCAAAGGCAACATTGGATAACAATTGGCTACCAGTTGTTGACATACCTGGTCTTTGAGCTCTCGAAAGGGTTAATGGACTGAGGACAGTTGATTTGCAGTGCCAATTCACTTTTCAGGGTAGAAGAGACATATTTTTCCTTTGCAGGTAAGAACCTCAAGATTTTTGCCCTATTCCAAAAAAAAAGAAGAAAAAAAAACCAAACCCAAACAGAAGCAGGGAGATGTACATGCAGGTTTTGAAGGGTGATTTATCAAAGAGGTGCTAAAGGAAATTTTCTTCTAAATTAAATTATTGTAACATATTTGGAAACCACTTTTGAAATTAAGGCAGTGGGACTCCATATAAAAAGCTGTGTTTTGTACTTGAGGGTCATGTTATAAGACCAGAGTCTTTATGCAAGTGGTAATTACAGTGACAGCATTTCTGTTAGAGTTGAGACTCGCATTTTTCTTACCGTCTTTTTATTGTAGCAACAGTGCTACCAGAAACACCAAAAGTGTTGATTGTTACCATTATCGATCATAGCTGTTTTCACTCTCTGTGTTGGTTCCTGTGCAGTTTGAAACATCTTACACATTTCTGGTAATACAACATGTTCCCACTGGGAAACCTTTACCTTAAAAAAATTCAGGCCACTGTCCAACCAGTTGGTCTGAATGCTCTGAGGCTACACACGATGTTAATACCACACAAAGTTATCATTTGCACATCGCAGCTAAAATTCTTTAAACTAATTTACAGTTCAAAGTTGCAGTGCCCTGATGGGATTTGCTAGCTTTAAGTAATACCCTAAGACCTCATTTTTAATGAGAAATCTTACATTTTGTTCCTTGCTTAGTCTTTGTAACTCTCTGGTCTTACAAATGTGTGATTCAGTCAAATACTTGACTTCAGTCAAATACAAATTTGTCTTCCGAAGTTGCTCAGCATTGGCTTATTTACAGTGGTGTATGAATTGCTCAAGCAGCAAAAATGCAGTGTACTCTAAAATATAAACTAGCTTAGGCTGGTCAGCAAATTAGGCAGAAAAGCTGACTTAGTCCGAACAATAACATGAATTTCTATAGTCCATGGATGGTGATAACATCCTGTTCATTTTGCAAGGATAACTGTTGGACCATAAAGCAAAAGACCCCACCAGCCTCTCTGAAAATGAGCTGAAGTGGCAAACAAAATGATGAGTGTGACTTATTGCTACCACAATCCAGAGCTCAAATTCAGTATCTGGAAGAAGGGAGAGCGGGATGGAGTAAGGTTTCTCAATCCCACTATCTTCTAGGATGCTGAAGTCTATTCAATAACGCAGCGCCTCCACCCTCATGATCTTGACCAAATCAAGCCAGAAAGTAGGCTCTATATAATATTGCTCCCACCCCTGGAACTGACATACATAATATTTCAAATATGGCATTTCTGTTCCTCAGTTTTTTCCTTTCCCACTTTTTATTGCTTCTCTCCTGTTCTTTAAGAAGAGCCTTGCTCCAGCAGCACCACATGCTCTGCAGCACCGCTGTGAGCTGCTGACCAGAAAGACAAAAAGCAATTCTTTAAGCAGCCAGATATTGAAAAGGGTTTGACAAATCTTTGAGTCTCTCGGTTTGCGTGTTGCGCTAGTCTTTCTCCAGCAGCGTTGCTGCCAGTGGGACACTGAAAGACAAGCCTTAGCTATTCTTGCCATCAAGGTTTAAGATATTACCACCCCCAATTACTCATCCTGGGCCTTTACCAGAGGCTACTTCCCACACAGCAGGGATGGTTGAAGAAACATATATATGTATCTTAGCCTGCCTTCTTAGCTTAAACTGATGATAAATGTGGGTCACAGCTGGAACACAGGACTGTGATTCAGGGAGGGGGTAAGATGTGAATGCACGTTTCCTTCTGCCTCAGACAGAGGGACGGGGTAGCCAACCAAGGAGAAAATCACCTTTGATTGCCACAGCAAATGGTAGAGCTAATCTGAGAAAGTTTGCTGGTAAAGGCACTTTGTGGGTGATTTTCTTGTTCTGTTTTCAAGGATGCAGTTCGCTTCAGCCAACTTTTTCTTTTCTTACCCAAAATCCTAGGGTTTTTTTTGTTTTAGTAGTGTATAAAAACCTGAGAAATTCTTGATTTTTATTTTTTTTTCATTTTAAAAATTGTTTACGGCTAAAGGAAAAGAACACAAGGGCAGTGTTAAATAGAAAGGCCTGTAGAAAATTTTCCATTGGAATGCAGATTTTTCTTCTCTTTATTTTTTCCTCTTTTTACTGGAAGGTTGAAAAAAATGGAAGGTTAAAACATAGTGGCTGTTTGCTGTGAAACTGCAGAAGTTTACCTCTCAGCATTTAATTACATAAGCCTTACTGAACTCTTTAATGGAGCAGAACGACAGACACCATGTTACAACTTTCATACCTGTGTCTAATATTGAGCATGTTTCAAAAATTCCCAAGTTTCACAGCAAATATCTATTAGTTTCACAGTCAGCAATATAACTCTGATCATCCCATTCTCACAGAAAATGAGTCACAGTGACTTAAAAACAAAAAATCCAAGTAATCTAGAATGCAATAAATTAATGAGAGAGTCATTGGAGCTCACAGCATAGCTTTTTGTAGCCAGGAAAAGGTGTTTTCTTCTCAGACAAATTATTCCCAGAAAAGTATTTCCTTGTTTCTTATTAGTAAGCAAATGGAAATTTTCCATGAAAGGCAACAGCTGTCTCTTCTTCTAAATATTTTTTCTTTGTAATTGCTATTCAAAGTATTTCCTTGTTTCTTATTAGTAAGCAAATGGAAATATTCCATGAAAGCCAAGGGCTGTATCTTCTCCTAAATATTTTTTCTTTGTAATGGCTATTCAAAAGGTGCTTGTTTGGTCCTTTAAGGAATCATGTTTAAAGGCACGCTCCCTCAGGAGTATGTGTGCAGTGCTATGCAACTTGTTACCTCACTTATTGGGGCAAAAAATAAAAAGGAAATCCATGATGTACTGCTTGTGTGGTTATTGGCCTACACAGAGCAGGGTCAGGCACCCAGAGCAGCATCCTGCCGGCCTGGCCTGCCTAAACTCTTGAAACTATTTTCAATAGGATCATGCCATTTTAGTACAATAACTAACTTTCAACCAGCCCATTGAAACTGACAGTTAGCACATCCTACAACACAATATTTTAACAGGAAATCAAGGCAAGGGGTGGAGGAAAGATTTCTATACAAATTACAGAAGTCTGAAAATACAGATAGTGGTATCACTGTGCTGAATCTTCCTCCTACAAGTAATCAGGTTTGCCCATTCCGAAAGAGGACATTATAACTTTTCTATTACATTCAAGCAGCATTGATGGGTGGAAAGCTGATGGCTGCAGTGTTGATTGGCGTTATTCTTGCATAAAATTCAATAGATTCCCTTGCATGGTACTCTATGTGTGAAGTTAGTGTCTTGGCCCTAGATTGGTAGCCCAGAAACAGAAAAGAAAGCAAGTGAAAATAGGTTCATTTCAAAATTTTCTGTAGGATTATGACAATACAAATGTGGATTGTGCAGTCATAAAATCAAAGATGGTCTGAACATCACAGTAATTAGGAGCTGATCAAAAAATAGGATGTTTGAACATAAAGGACCATGACTCTTCCTGAGGAAATGTAAGTAGAAATACTTTTTAATTGTCTCTGAGGCCTGAAAAATATGCCCTGAAAACTTTAACACCAAGAGCTAATTTACAATAAGGGACTAAATTGTAGCTTGGTCATGCCTCCTCCTGGCCAATTTTCCCTCCTTTCCACAATGTTTACACTTGCCTTTCCGTCTCCTGAGCCCATGGAACACACTTTTGTGAATCTGGGGCTCTATGGTATCATTTTGGAGTGGCTTTGTTCAGCCAAGAGAAAGGAAGTGGATGCACACAGTGACCAATCAGATGGAACATAGGAAACATGAATTTGAGCAAAATAACTCCAAGCCCTTGTCTCTCATCTCCTCATTTCTCAACAGGAGGGCGCTATGGGGCATGGTAATGGATGAGGCTCTACGAGGGATTTAACAGCAGTGCTTTCTAGCCCTTTCATGTAATTCTATACATGTATGCTTGGCTTCTTCTGGTCGCCAAGATAACAGCCTGCAAAAGAAATATTCACTTGAGGTAAAATGTTTATTTATTGAGGCACATAATAGTTTCAGTATGCATAAGCTTTAAATAATGTGTACCTTTATTGGATGTGTTCTGTAGAATTAGAATGTCTCTATTCTCTTTCATTAAAGTGTTTGACTTGATGCTTCTTGTACAGAAAAAACAGATAATGAACACAAATGAAATAATCTTCTGGATGTGATAATCACTTTGTATTACTTCCTCTGACTTGTTTTGGTTCTGTTATCAATGCATATTGAACTACCTTTTGGTTGTGATTGTGGTCTTACGTCAGTTCCATGCCTTTTTCAGATGCAGGGATATTACTATTCTACTGGAATAAGCAAGACTGTAATCAGGTTTTCCATCTTTTTGTGCAGTACAATTGTCATAAAGGATTTGTTTTCTTCGTAGCTCATAATTTTCTTCCTTGGTCAACATGCAGTGTGATTGGTACCTTTACACTCTGATCTACTTGGTTGATCTCTGCTGATTATTTTACATTTTCAAGACAAAAGCATCATTTTCTATTAAACTGGGTAATAAAACTGGGCAAAATGAACAGAAGACTGCATTGTAACACTTACCAACATTGCTACAGTTTATGGTTTTGGAAGTTACATGTAAAATCACTGCTGGACTTTTAAGATCCTTCCAAGTGAAATGATAGATGTTAAAGCTACTTCTTCAATAAAGGAGAAAACATTTCAAATGTTTGTTGCGGGAAGAAACTTTAATAATCTGCTATCCTACCAGGAAAATTATAAGAATTGTGGAGGCTGACCAGGTAAATCACACACAACAAACAAATATGTTAAACTGATTGGAGAGACATTATAGAAGTATGTAGCATGTGGATTTAAATTCCTCTGGCTGCTATGGAAAACATGATATACTTTATACCTATAAACATTTCTAATACAGAGCTGGATTGAGAGCTATGATCTGTACATAGGAGATTAATTCTTCTTGACCTACAACTGCACCAAGATACATAATTTACAGGAGAGATTTAAGAGACTTATTCAGATTTAAAAATGGAATAGCTACTTAATACCCAAAGTATTTGTAAAGTGGATACATGTCCCTATTTCTCAGTAGTACTATGGGGCAGTCAGACATTAAGTTGAATTATGAAATAAAGAGACCAATTCGAAATCATGCATGTTGATATTGTTCACTTAGATCTATGAATGCTATTGCCTTCACCACTTTCATTTTTAGCAATCTGAATTTAGGCTCAAATTTTGTTCTAATCTTACTGCATTTAGAACAGACCAAGGCATTTAAGAAGGGAAAAAAGCTACATGTGAGAGAGCAGGATCCACAGGGCCACCTCTCCTACACCTCGTCCTGAAGTCTTCCCTTGGCCTCAGGCCATGGAGAACAGAGGACCTGAGCCCAGAGCTGTTCTGTCAAAGCCTGTCCTCCTGGCATGAGAAATCCCTGTCCCAAAACAAAAGACAGATGGGAAGTTCTGAAATATTTCCATCTCCAGGGTTTCCCACAGAACAAAACAAGCTGGGTCTTTCCCACTGTGGCTGCATTGAGCTTTCTCAGAGCTTTTTATTTTTCCCAGAAAATCCTCCAAAAAGGATCACAAAGTTGTCCTATTTCCCTAATGTATTGCACTGAACTTCTGTTCTTCCTGTTTCTTCTATCTTGCAGGGATTTTTCTGGAAGAAGTATGCTGAGAGTGTTCGTTTCACTGTAGGGTTTTTTCCTGGATTCCAGAGATGGAGCTTTCAAATACCATCCAGTACTACAGTTAAGAGCTGATTCATTTGCTTTAGGCTATCACAATGTGTCCCCAGGAGCTGCCTGAAAAGTGCACAAAGTCTGGTCACTTGTTTGCTAGGAACTTATTCTTCGACAAGCTGTTGTCTTATGCTGTTGCTGTAGTTGGCTTTTCCCTGTAGCACTCATTTAGAGAAAATGTTTTAAAAAACCCTTATCTTGTCACAGTATGGCTACTTAAGTTTTAGATGACATTTCCAAGTGCTCCTACTTATTCCTGTAACTGCCCCTCTGGTTCCATATTGTTTATAAGGAAAAGCACATTGCTTTTCCTTCTTTCTCCACCTTGGTGAGAGATGTAAACTCTTGGAGTATTCTCTCTTCTAAAATAGAGAGGTTTTAGAGTCACTTTCTTCCATACATTAAAACTAAAGCCAGTCCCTCTCAGCAGTTTTTAGCATGCAAGTGTTACTTACTGCAAACTAAGCTTGCAAAAACTGTTGAATTAATTGGCACTGTGTCTTTGTGTACACTTTTCCTATTTCTCATTATTTTTTGAAAATATTCTTAAAAAAAATCCTTTGGGAGTTTTTTGCCGTCAGCTGTCTGAAAGTCAAGACTGTACATTTATTTCTGCTAGCACTTTCTCCATTGTCCTACTCAGATAGCACCCTGAACATCAGGTAAATCTTATTTTGGTAGGGGATTTGAGATTTTTAGAAAATATTCTTGGTCCAGGGAGGGCTTTAAATAAAACAATTAGAGAAATGGAGAGAAAGAGTTGCTAAATAGAGGAGTTTTTATTCCAGGTTTGTAAAAGTCTCTTTCTTCCCTCCGTTTCCTAAGGGATGGCTCACAGATAAAAGAAGCAAATCAAATAGCAACCAGCTTGCAGTCTTGCTTTTCATCCTCATGCAGATGGGCAAGTCTGCAAGCATTCTGAAGAAAGCCTGGAGGGCTGTATGCCAGGGCTCCCATCTCTAGCAAACACTCTTGCCTCCCTGACAGAAGTGCTTGCGCACATCTTTGCCTCCCTGACAGAAGTGCTGGGGTATTTCTCCAGCAAGTGCCTGTCAGGTCTCCTAACTCACTATAGGTTACTGATTTCAGCCCTGAAGACACAGTAATGTTGTCTCTGTGACTTCTACTTTTAACAAATCCTTTGCAAATAATATTCCTCTGGATTTAAAGCCAGCAAGACATTCTTTTCACCTGTTCCACCTTTCCCCTAAATGCTGGGTGACCCCTGAGGGGTGAGGCCACAAGCTGTCTCTTTAACACTTCAGAGAGAAAGCTCTCTCATCAGAAACGCTGGTCACGGGGAACAGTGCAAGTGCCTTTTCCCAACATGAAGCCTGTCACCTTTGGATGGGAATGATGCAGGGCAACCCCTGTAATGGCCCAGGCCACAGGCTATCAGCTGCCAGGGACCTGCCTTGTGCTGCCTCATTCCTAGTTTTAAAAATCTTTCATTTTATACTGCAATATGCATGAGTTATGCCCTGATTCTGCTCACAATGAAGTTCAGGACAGATTTATAATTGATTTAATACAAGAAGAATGAGGTCTTGAATCCTATCAATTGTAAATTCTCTTAGGCAGGCGAATAGTCCACCCAAATACACATTGGTTTCTCAAAACAGTTTTAATCCATTAAACCATGTTTAGTTACAAAGTTAACATAACGAG
The DNA here is from genome assembly GCF_028500815.1 of Rissa tridactyla. Classification (NCBI taxonomy): domain Eukaryota; kingdom Metazoa; phylum Chordata; class Aves; order Charadriiformes; family Laridae; genus Rissa; species Rissa tridactyla. The sequence goes on along the minus strand of NC_071497.1, from coordinate 64,433,568 downwards.
GTTCACCTCACCTGAATTTTGAATTCACCCTATACTCTAATCATTAGCAGTGGAAGAAAACATGGAGGATAAAAGATTGACTTTGGCTAGATGCATTAACCTCCTTGAAAACTTAATTTGAACTGTTTAGTGCTTATGCACGTAACCTCCCTCTGTTCCTTCTGTGCTATACCACTTTCTCATTTTTCAAATCTTTGTCCAAATTGCCTTCACATGAGTAGCTGGAGGGAAAACTTGTAATGACTCTCATCCTAGAGTAATCCTACCCGTTGAAGCAAATCCCTCTTCTGTGTCTTGAGTTAATGAAATGGAAGAATATACTCGAGAATTCTCCAGCAACAGTGGCTGTGTCATAGCTGCAGCCCAGAAGTTAGAGGCCTCCATAGGGTTCAGACTCCTAAACATTTACCAACAAAACATCACACCCTAGTCCTTGAGCAAAGGGTTATTCAGGAGGTATCTGAGCAGGAGAACTCAGACATTCTCTTTTGTAAAACAGGGAGCACCTGTGATTAGATTGCCCAGATGAAGCAATGGGAACTGCCCCCTGTGTTATGCCCTTTCATGATTCCCCATAGTCCTCCATATGTCCCTGAAAGTCCCCTGACTGGTCCAGCTCTTACACATCAGATTCCTGTTTATACAAAGTTTTAAGAACTGAATCCTGCAAGATTCACATAACTTGAAAGAAGCTGTCTGGTCTGAGTGGTCTTAAGATCCACGCAGTCCTGCTGATAAATAACAAGTACTGCTCAACGTTGTAGAGGGCAGCAGCTTCCAGCATACACAACAAACTAGGGAAAGGGGAAAAAAAAATAATAATCAGCTATTTCATTAGAGACCCAGGGCTGTATTCAGCAATCAGTGAGTAATACAGTACAGTTATGAGAGGTGGTACAGGACTGATGCATCTCTTTATGAAAAGCAGTGCATTTCTTTCACTGGCCAGTGCACTGGGAACAAGCACCCTCTTTTCTCCAATAGGAAGAAGCTGCCGATATGGCTGCATGGTAGACACACTTCATATGGACTAATTACAAGTTGGGGCCCTTGTAAGCTCCCTCTGCTGTCCTGCTGCTGGGGAAGCAATGAGCAGTGCTTTCAAGGTGGCAGAAGCTCAGTGAAGGTGGGGTGAGCCTGGTCCAGGTTTGTTGGGAGCAGAGAGGCTCCTGGACCTTGCCTACCCAGCCCTGGGCTGTGCTCAGTGCTGTCCCCTCCTTCCAGGGCAGCAGGCCAAGGGGACCCTCAGACGCCCACTATATTTCAAATAGCACTAGGCATGCTTCACGGAGGCATTCCTTACAGAAGCACCCATGTTCTTTCATTGAACTATTCAGTGTGATAGCTCATTAGTCACGTTTTAAATTTATAGAAGGACTGACTTTCATTGTCACTATCTTTGTGTAACTCGGTGACAGCTCCACTGAAATCAGTGGCGTTCTCTTTCTATAGAACCAAAATAGTGAAAGTTAGCATCTGTTTCCTCAAGTCTCCCCACAGCAAAAGATCTGATCCTAATAAAGAAGCAGATATATTTCATCCTTAAGGAAGATAGACTGAGCCTTTTTAATTTTATCCTGTGTATTTTCCCAGCAAACACTTTACAAGGTTTCCTATAAATACAAAAATTGTCACATTCTCCAAGGGAACAACCTGGACCTAAGTTAGGGGACATATCCCAAGATCCTGATTTAGCCTACTGCTTGTCTATGCTACTATGCTGCTAGAAGTTCCCCCATCAATAAACAATTGGGGAAAAAAAAATAAAAATTGTTTTTTCTAACTTCTGCCAAGCAATTAAGTTCCACCTGGAAAAGACATTTGATACATTTTGATGCTAACATGCTACATTATATATGTTGCATCCATGACTTCTCAAGTCACAAGCAACCTTTGTGTTCAGGTTTTCCCTTGCAACCTGAGTGTTTCTGTGTCAAACAAGTAAAAATCCAGACCTATTTGGTAATAGTGCAGAAGGTGTAGTTTTTAATTACTGTTTTACTTGTATTGTTGATCTCACTGAAACTCTAAAATAAAACTTCACTCTATAAAATAAAACAATTCACTCTATTATAGTTTAATTAACGTGGACACTGGAGTATCCACACACTTAAACCAGATTAATCTCTTCTTCACCTTACTACAGGCCCTAAGAGAAGAGAGGACCTCTCAACACAATATTCCAGACATGCTGACTCCAGAGGACCAATACTTTTTAATTTGCATTCTGGTATCTGCAGAAGAGAGCTCTCAAGAACATGCTAAATAAATACAGCAACGCAGACGCTAACAGTAAAAGATGATCCCACCTCAAGAAACTTGTGAACTGTGTAGCTTAGGCTGAGTGTTGGAGGAAAGGGACACAGTAGACAAGCAGGGAAAAGAGAACAGCAGCTCATCAGTATCACTTTTTTTTCTGGCCTTCTTTCTTTTTGGCCCCCAAACAGGCCTCTGAGCATACACAACTGTGTGACCAGACTGGCTTTTTGTCACTTCTTGCTTGGCTTTTGTTTGAGTGGAGAAAGGAGAAGGGAGGGCTGCTGCTTGTTTTCTCAACTTTTCATTTAAAATTGCCTGGAGGGCTCATCTGAGCAGCTGGTAGCCCACCACAACATAAAGATAATCTATCTGCAAAAAGAAGAGAGAAAGATACATATTAGAAGTGAGGTGAAAAAAAGTGTCCAGCAAAGTTTTTGGAAGAAATACTGAGTAGGAAATGAGTGAGAACTAGAAAATACAAGGTCATTACAGACCTCAGTGGAGAGATAGATCTGCTAATGAAAAGTACAGATGATATAATATTAGGAGCCATTATCAATGCAGGAAGATTGAAATATCATGCAGAAATTACTACATGACCTCAAGGTCAGGGGCAATAGAGACTCACTAAATGAGTTAATACAAGGTGCAATACACTGTAAATGTAAGAAATGCCTAGAACTTCTCCTATAAGCTCAGAGAAGATCATTTGGAAATGACAAAGGCATGTTAGCTAATGCCAGGCTCTCTATTATACCATCAGTGTAACGCAGCCACGAAACAGAGCAAAAGCTCTCTCAGCATCCCACAGGAAATGTATTTCCTGAGAGAAATATTAGTGCCATTGTAGCTGACATTGGCTGCAGCATTTCTTGAATTCTGTTTACAATATTGTCACAAACATGAAGATTAACTCAAGCTAGGAAAGGTACAGTCAAAGGCCCCTGGCACGCAGATAGGACTAGATGAGCCTGGACCAATTGATCTGCTAGACTGAGGGCTGAGAGAAAAAAAGGTGACTGATGCCTATAAGTACACTGTATGGATAAACAAAAGTGAAAGAGAAGACCTATTTGAGAGGGAAGATAAAGCTGGCATTAAGAAACAGGTAAGATCTCTGTCAATAAGTGCAATTTATCCACAGAAGGGAGGATGCAAAACCATCTCGAGTGCTGTGTGTAAGCAAGCTACTTGGCACCATCAGAAAAAGTATAACATGAGATGTGAGAGGGAGACAGCTGGGACAGTGCAAGGAAGACGATTGACCAACTTCCATTGAAGAGATGGAGTAAATTCTTTTTAAAACAGTAGTATAGCAGAATATCATAGAAACATTAATGAAGGACCTCTGAAGATCATGTAGGCCAGTCACTACTCAAACATTGCCACAAACACTAGACCATTGCTAGATCATCATACATAGTCATTGCTGGCTAAGCAAATTTCTTTCCTGAGGGATTTCTGCATTTCTCAGGAAAACAAGAAAACTTTGTCTCTAAGGCAATGAATTAATAATTTTGCCTCTCAAAGCATCATTTGAAATAGTGGAATAATTCCTCAGTATCAAAGTACAACCTGGATGAGAAACAAATTTACAGTCATTATCTTCCTTTTCCATAGCATGTCAATTTGTCAGCTTTATTACTCTCTAGGCACCAGTGCTAGTCTCAGGCTCTTACAGGATTGAAGACCAGATGTTCCTACATAGCTGGCTTGCAATCTATGGCCTAGACACAGGCAGTACCCTTCCAAGAGGCAAGAGAGGCAACTTAGCATCATTTTTACCCTGATTTGACACCCCAGTTCCCCTCCAAAAAAAAAAAAAAAAGGGGAAGGGTCTTTATAAAAGAAGATTTATACATCTTTCAAACAATATAAAAACAAAAGGGAAGGGGGTGGATATTTCTCGATAGGATCAATAATGTACTATGGCAAGGGAATTTTCCCCCCACAAAAGAAACAGAAAAAAGTTACCAGATTACTGCAGAATACTTTCCCCTTCCTGACAACTTGCTTCAGCGTTGTTCTGAGTTATTTTACAAACAGGAGGCTGGCTGGTGAAAAAAAAATATCTGGTGAAAAAGAATGAGAGAATATGTGAAAGCTATAATACCTCATCAGTGGTGATTATTCTTGTTTCATGAATCCTTTGAAATCAAGCTCTGAGGGTTTATAAATTGGATTTTCCCTCTTCATTCCTGCAATGCAACTGTCAGTGATGAGTTGAGTCAGGATAAAAAGATTAAGAGAACTAACATTTGCTCCAAATTTTCCAAACCTAGCTGCTTAAAATGAGTCTGTTACTACACACCTAAGCAGAAGTGCTCTTCAGTAGTACATAGAATCGTAAAATCGTAGAATCATAGAATTGTTAGGCTTGGAAGGGACCTTAAAGATCATCTAGTACCAACCCCCCTGCCATGGGCAGGGACATCTCCCACTAGACCAGGCTGCTCATCTAGGTATATATGTTTCCTGAGACAACTGGACTTGCTGGACTCATTCTCAGGAAGCTGGTGAATTGCAGGCAAACTCAGAGCATGTGGATTTTATTTATTTATTAACATTTTTGACCCTTACTTGTTCCCAGGATGAATGGTTTATAAGGACATTCAGAAAGAGTTGCCCAAATTGATCTGATCACCTGCTGGCTCATGCACTCGCAAAGGACCATCCCTGTGCAGGGGGCTGCAGCCAAACCATTTGCCTTCACCCAGACAAGCTGGGGCTGCTCTTCAAATCCAGTCCAGGCGCTGGTCCTGCAGACAACCTGGTCAGAGAGGGGAACTGGGGAACTCCAGCCACAAGAGGACAGAGGAAGCCAAAAATCACTGAGAAGAAGCTGCTTAGGTTTGGCAGCCTGGAGCCCTGCTGCACTGAGATGGAGGCTGCAATGGGAATGGGGGTTACAGACCAAGCCCAAATTGGGGTCTGCTACACAGCGAACTCTTCTGACTCAAACCAAAATCTTCTCAAAACTGAGCTTTATTTCAACTTTTTATAACAGAAAGTTGAAAGGGTTGACAGCAATGAAATTTTCCAGGATGGAGGCTGACAGAAGAAAAAAACACGGTTAGAAACTGAATTTTCTGACACAAAATCATGTGGACAGAGAAAGTCACAAATATTCAACGTACTTCTTGAAGGCAATTAATTTGTTCTCAAACCTCCTTCATTTATTGAAACACCAAACACTCAAACAGTGTCATGTGAGGGTGCCAAGAAATGGCAGAGACTGCCGTTTTAGCCTGAAATTAGGTAAAATACTTACAAAGTTAAAGAAAGCAGTTTTATTCCTATAGGTCTTTGTACAATTTCCATCTACAGCCCTTCCTTACTCTGTTTTGGTTTTCAAAATTTAAAGAGACAATTCCCATGCTGTCTACCACCCGCTGTGGTGCAATCTCTTAATTTGCATTAATAAATCCCGACACAGTCTAGAGCCCAAGACTGTCTTAAGCAGCAGACAAGCTCAATATGTTTATGAGAAGCTTTTAAGTTCAAACAGCTCAGCTGATTGTAATAGTGCCTGCTGATTGCAAATATCAGAATACCACCATGGGAAAGAGGTAGAGCCTGGGTACTGTGGGGACTACAGCTAATACACTAAGCCTTGTAGTGTTCCAACATAGAAATGACAACAGAATGAAGTACTGCAAGGAGAGAAAAGACACTACTGAAAGGAAGTATTCCACCTTCCACGTTCAGAAGAGACAACAGACCTGGCCACCTGCACTTTTCAATTCTCAAGGACATTGGCTGATCTCCCGCAAACTACTGGATGTGGCATACAACAGCTGGTTATTGGGACCTTCAAATGGCTGGCTGACATTTCTAACTACCTGTTTGAAGAGCCAAAATATCATTTTCCTATGCTATCAGACTAGTTGTGTATGCAAACTCAGGACATATGCTAGACTTACAACATATACATTGTGAAGCTGCATGGCAAGGAGCAGCAAGGGCTGCTGCTCCCTAAGTGCAGGCAAGCCAGGAGCCAAGGGCAGCCCCAGTACAGGACGTACCTTCAACCATGGGTGAGAGTACCACGGGGGCTGTGCACAGCATGCAGAGCTGGGTGCCAGTGACAAGGTCCATCAGCAGTCCCAGACACAGCAGAGAGCTCAGACAGGAGCAAAATGAAATGATGTTACAGATAGGGCTGAAAGGAAGGCTACAACACAGGTTCAAAATCCATCCTGCCAACAGGGCCAATGGTAGGACTGGACACAAGCTACCATATAAGCTTGGGGTCCATCCAGGAAACACACTATCCACAAGTGTGTCCAAGACCCGTGCAGGAGACAGAGCTGGAGACAAGGACATCCCTAATGCAGCTCAAGCACAGACTTGGTTCCCAGGCCTGAGCTGAAACAGGGCTCCCAGACCTAGGGGCATGGAGCTTGGGTGACGGCTCTTGGTGGTGCTCCTCAGGGCCATTAGCACATATTGGAGCCCTTGGGTCCCAGGCACTGGAGCCTGCCTCTTTGTTTTACTTATATGGAGCTTTAAAGGGCCATTAGGTATTGTCCTATAGATTTTTGTCTTAAGCAAGTGGCTTGAGAACCCTGATATTGGGCTAAAAAAGTACTACTGGCTCCTCTAACCTTTGAAACTTACACAGAGGTATTAAATGGACAGATTTCTTATGACCTCTATGCAGATTACTGCAAGCCTGACAGATCTCCTGCATTTGATTTCATCTTGATTACTTGGTCCCCTGTCAGGAGACCTACATCTCTTGGAACTTTAATGCCATGCAGTAGGCCTCATCTGTGATCTCACAAGCCATCTCCAGTTGTCTTGCTTCACTGATGACCTACCAGGGGCTATGCCCCATGCACAGGACAAGAGAAGGACGGGGTCTAACAGGTGGTGCTTCCACTGAGGAGGCAAGGAGCATGGCACACAGCAGAGCCTTTGGTGCAGAGAAACCCTTGCAGGCAATATAGCCCCCACCCGCACCCACACACCATCACTCCCCCTCCAAATAGTAGACCCAAGGGAATTTGTCAGGGCTTGAAGGCCAGCAGCATGAGTGCTGGTTTTTGTGCAGGTCTTCCATTCATTTTGCATTGACTGCTCCAATTTCAATAAGATACAGAGGCAATTCTAGCAGCAAAATTGTCTAACCTTCTCAGTCATGGGTGGCATTAGGCTCCGGCAGACACTTGTGCATCACCACAGCCTGTATTTTATCAGTTGTCCTAACAAGCTATTTGCAGCTTCCTAGTTTCCTCCAGCACGTTGCACATTCCTTCAAATTAGAGCAGTGAGAGCCAGAATTGCTGACAGGTTTGTTCATTGCTCTTACCAACAATTTGCAGAGTTTATAAGCCTGTCAGAGAGATATCATTGGAGATTTAGGGGATTGCTTTCTAGAGTCATTCTGAAATGACAGTTAATGTGCAGATAGTTTTCCATCATACTCTCCCACCCAAAAAAGCTTCTTATGTATAGTAAAAGTATGCTGTATTTACACAAAAAAGCAGTATATTATGAAACATGCTTGTGAAGAAATATATACATTTCATACAATCCTACTAATACATATATTCTTTCTGAGCTACAGCTTTTCTTGTCATTCCCCTCCCATTGTGAGTGGTATAGAAAAGGATCACCCACCAGACTGGGAAAACATCACAAATATATTAGAGTAACAGGTTCATGGATCTAGCTTGCGCTGGCTATAGTAAGGAAAATCAAACATAAAACTCAGAAACTGTAGTTTGCTGCACTGCATTCTTGTTGTGCAGAGACGTGAGCATGACCCATGAATGATGGTCCAGAGGCTATTTTAATAACAAGGTTCAACAGCAGGAAATACATACAGACCAAATACTGGTTTAAGCTACGCAGTATAGTAGCAACAAACCTGACATTTGGGTGGACTTAAGTTTTAATGGTGACTTGCTCTATAGTAGTATGTACCTTACAGCTTCTTTTATTTAGAAGTTAAAAGTAAAAAATTAGTTAAATAATAGAACAAATTATACACTCGGGTTTAACCCAATGGAAAATTACTTGTTAAAAAAAGGCCTGTTTTTCTGGCATTGTCTGTATACCAAAAAGCTCCACCTCAAAGTCAGGTTTCTATAAGAAGAAAAGTGAGAAGAACTTGAAATTCTTTTTGCTGTCATCAACCTATTTTAGACCACAGTTCTGGCAGCTGCACAATATGTTTTAAATGAGGGGGTATGAGGCATTAAATATCAGTGGTATCATTTTTTTATATGCTGACACTGTTTGGTTGAAATAAATTCAGCTGTAGATGTGTGACTGTCTTGATCTATTGTTCCACCACGGCAAAGGGCAGTCAGCCACCAAGAATCAGCTGGATTAGAACAGGAATTAATTCCTTAATGCTGAACCAGATAAGAGTCTTAAACAACAAGGTTCCTCGCATCCTTTGTATGAAAACACAGTGCTCACAATTCATTGTAAGAACGATAAATAAGATCGATTTATTGGAGTAGAACATATATTCGCAGGGCTAAATGATGCTTTCGGAAAGAAAGAGCACCAGGGCAAGGGAGGGGGAGCTCAGGAGAAGGCTGCAGGTTTGGGATGAATGGATCTGAAGCATTTCTTAAGGAGAGATTAGGTTTTTTCCATACACCTGACCTTCTGAGATATATGTTTATTCACTTTGTTGCCTAGAAAGGACCTGTGCTTTTGATCTTGCTTTGCTGCCTGTACAGGTAATTTTGTTTAATTGGTATTGTGTTTTCTCCTCAGTAGTGGTGCTGCTTTGAGGAGGTAGTCTTAGTTTTATGCACGTAATTCTCAACTTCACCACCTTCTGCAGTTACCAAGTACGCCCAGCCTTTCATCATATACAGGAGTAGTGATGTGGCAGCTACATCTTTTTTACCCCTTTTTTTAGCTCTATATTTTATCCAAACAAAGAATTGATGAGGAATGTGATTTTTATTTTTTTTTTTTGTTGTTCTGGATTTTTTGTGTGTGATAAGTCCTTGGGTGTTTTCATATAAGGATATTTCAGTCTAGGTAAGTATATATGTTTTCTGCTGAAGTTAGTGAAAACTTCAGAGGTGATGAGGTCACCCTGGGCAAGCCTGCATCTTGATCTCCCATGGAGCTACTGATAGTAAAAATGAGCATTTTAATTGCTTCTGATTTTCCTGCCCCTGCATGTATCCCTATCAGAATAATTCCTACTCAGAAGATAACGTATCGGGTGTTAATTATTAGGAGAGCAGCCCAGGGACAACAAGGCAAACTTGAAGGGTTGAAGCATCATATGCATATATAAATAAATTTAACCACCGACATATATTTTCTATTCTTGATTTAATGTTCATGTTTGAACTATGATATGTTTTTTAACATGCACATCTTAGCAAGTACAACAATAGAAGCCTGCAAATTTTAAGAAAACAAAATTTTCGCATCAAATCTTCATTGCAAGAGAATGTTGTTGAACTATAGATTTTCTCCCTAACAGATATCTCAAGAGAATAGTTCAATCTGTCGGATTTCTAAAGTAGAAAAGAGAAGGCAAGCATCCAGAGCCCTTTTCTGCCTTTTCCCACTGTCTCCCTCCATGCATACCAGTGATCTGAAGCTCCAGACAGATCATATGCTGTTCAGTGTCAGTAAATATTTACTCAGTTTGGTTTTGAGGTATCTAAATGCATTCTTAATCCTAAACCCCACACCTATCAATAGCAAGGGAATTTGAGTCCATCACTTCCAGCTTGCTTCCATCTTTGAATAAAATTTACACATTATTGTATGCTACAATGTGACATTTATTAGACTAGAGCAAGCTGATTAAACATATATATTATCCCTCCAGCTCTAATCAGATACCTCCTCTACAAAATGCATGTTTTTATGACTCAGCCTCAAGTCTGAGTGAACAATACACACAACACTGAGTTTCTAAAATTCTTTGTGCTCCTGCAGCGAATGGAAGCTCCAGTATTATCTGCTATGCATAAAGATGTGAATAAATTGCCACAGCTCAACCTCTTCTCCCTGAGTTTGGGTAATTACTTTCCCAATTAGTGACTATAAAGTATTGCTAAAGAAAACCGTATTATATGGTATTCATGGGCAACATAAGCACACATGAGGCTTTGCTGTAGATGGAAAACAGAGGGCAAATACAATAAGCCTCTCCCTTTGATTTAAGGATAAAGCTTGTATAATACAGCCTCCCTAATAACAAGGCAGAGCAAGAAAGTACAGTGTTCAAAGATAATGGATTTCTTTATGGAACAGATGAATGTTCACAAGTATTTTTGATGGAACAGGGGGTATTTTACATGGCAGGAAGTCCCAACCATGAGAAAGACGTGAGCAAAGCAATTAAGAATTCATAAAGGGTTTAATGCAAAGCTATGTGAAGGAAAAAGAAATAGTGAAGTGGTCTTACCAGATATTGGAATGGGCTCAAAAAGAGCAAATAAAGGAGAGTGAAGAGGAACCAGGATACATTGTGCCATCCAAACATGTCTATGGGACGAGACAGATTCTTTGGGGATCCTCAGTGGAATGATAACACAAGGTTGTTACAATCAAAATATTATTTCAACCTCGGCCCTCTGCAGATCAGGTCATTTTGCAACACTAGTATCCATGGCCCTCTCCAGATCAGGTCAACCAACAAGAAGAGTAATGTTAATAAAGCGATAATCAAAAAAGTAAAGTAAAAATTAAACTACTGTATTATCTCTTAGGAAATGAAAAGCAGCAAGAGAGAGGTGGAGCTCAGCTGCAGTTTCCAAAGGTGTAGACAAAGGTCCCCACAATTACTTCTTTCGGCACTGCCAGTGCACACTGCTGTGTGTCCTAAGACCCTAATGCCACTTGTCTCTCCTTGTCTTCAACACGTTGTTTCTCATGTTGAAGGAAGAGCTGGTTAGCTCAGAAGAGGAATTGCAAAATTACAGGACTGGATTTCGTAGGAAGTCTCTGTGTAGTTTCCAATGGGGTTTAAGACAACATAAAATCTGTTCAGTCGTGTTTTTCTTTCAAAGAACTCAAGGGGTGTTTTCCTGTTACAGCATGGGACTGAAGACACAACCATAAAACTCGAAAAGAAAGTTAAGCACCCACAGTCACACCTCGGGATTAAGAGTCTAGAGAGAATGGGCTGTGTAACCAGATCAGAACCACTGCAGGCGGAGCTCAGCATCAGCGCAGATTTCTTTAGTGTCCTGCGTGGTTCTGCCTCTCCTGTTACTGCATTGCTCTCCCCGGGCTGCTGGCAGCCAGCCGGCAAGCCATGCTGGTGTTGTGCCTGGTAACCCACCCAGTGCCACCCTCAGCCACTGTGAGCTTCAGCAAAGACTTTCCTGAAACTCCTGTAGGTCGCAGGCCATGACTCAACGCTTAGCACTGCTGGGGACCAAGGAGAGCTGAAATTCCCCACTAGCCTTTATACTGGGATAGGAGCAAAGGCCAGGGGCAAACCCGATGCAAAGCTTCTATTTTTGCTGCTTATTTGCTTGCATGTTTGCATGATACACGAAGCTTATGTAGAGCCGGTTGGTATGCCTTGACAGTGGAAGACATGGTTGTGAAGGATCCTGCCGTCGATGGTGCCGGAGGACTTTGGGATAGCATTTGCACATTTGGAAAAATAATCAAATAAGCGGCACTGATTAGTTGACAATCTGCTGCTGAATCCCTATTTAAAATGCTGGTCCACCTTTCAAATGCTTCCCTTGTGTGCCGCATCCCATTTTGCTTAGTAAATGAGAAGTGTTTCAAGATACTACTCAAGTGCTCTTTCTCAGCAAGCTAAATGCATTTTTCTAGTGATTGAGAAAGCTTATTCCAGCCTCTGGCAGGAAATGACCAGGGCTGTCAGGTCAGACTGGGTAGAAAAGAATGAAAGTCTCCTCGTATTCAATCAGCCCCCAATTACAGTTTATCAGCAAGAGAGCAGATCAGAAATGAGTTTCTTTTCAATTGGAGCTCTCTGCATACAGCCATATGAACCTTGGTGCTCCACATCTAATAAATAATCCTTGGTATTTAGCTCCCTTGGAACACTTTATCTATCTCATCTATCTGTTTTTTCTTATGATCACAGGTTTCTTTAAATGAGAAAAAATATCAAAACACACATCCAATGAGAAATCTTTTGTTTGTTTGCTTAAAGTTTCAAGCAAAAATTGCAGCTTTATTCTTTTACCTTTATTCAAGGATTTACCTAGCTTATTTCCCTTGACAGATCAGTTCAGTCTGTAATGAATCCATCATATTGCAAAAGCTAAACCTATCCAGACTTGGCTAAATCTATGAAAATTGACAGAGCAAATCTTTTCTCCTGAATACACTGTGAACTCAGATATTATGGTGTGTCTGTCTACTTTGCTGAATATTTATCAAAAAATGTTTTGCTGCTGTAACAAGCTAAACTCATTTCACCCTCCCTGAAATAGTTTTCAAGCCTACATGGTAAGAATAGGTTATGTATTATAATAAATGTGTGTATTTCTTTTGAAATAAAACTGAAAAAAACTAGTGAAATATCTACTATTCAGATACAGAAAAGCTTTATTTTGTCTGCTAATCTCACACAAGCCAAAGCCTTCCTCAGTAATCAGGAAAAAAAATGTATTTTGGCTGCTGAGGGAAAATGCCCAGAGCTAGCAAGTGTTTTACTCTTTGCCTTATGCTATGGTCATGCAGAGGTACACGTAGTTGACAGGAACACACACCAAAGAGAATACAAAAGTATACAAGAAAGACTATAGAATTTGATTTAGAGACTTCAGTAACAATTTTTTTTTCTTCTTGATGCACATCCCATCTGGACTACCTACATAAAATTAATGATGTGGAGGCCCAAAAAAAGAACTCAGTTTACTCTGCTAACTGATGCTGATGCTACAAGCATGTTTTGTATGGGTATTACATGCACGTGGTCCTTATTCAAATATGTGTATTCAAAAAGAGGAAAATGCTGCCTGTTTCATATAAATCTATCCCATAGCCACATGTACGGAATACATTGAAATGTATACTTGTAGAATGTCATTTACTATGGATTATTCTGTAAACCTATATAGTCTAAAATGTAGTATTATTTTAAGCTCTCCTTTCTGCACAATTTGCAAGAATCCAAGGAGGGAGGAAAAAGCTTTCAGGAAAGGAATTAGTTTAGTGACTTTAAAGCTTTATTTCAGCATCTGTTCTTCTCTGTGTGCAAGAGAGAAACTGCTTCTTATGATTAATAATGCCAGTTTTTCCAACCTTGACAATTCTGTGATTGTGTGACCATAATGGCAGCAATTTTTCTAGAAACAGAGAACATCTAGAATATAAATAAAAAAGTCCCAGCCGATACGTTCACCAATAGGTAGTCTTGTGAGCACAGCAATCATAGCCAAGGGCTGCCACTTCTCAAGCAGAAGCCAGGGTCTCAAGAAGGCTACTGGCACATACCTTTCTTAAGGTCAGAGGTGCTCAGCATCTGATGGCCCAGGAGGAAGCTTGGACATTCCAATCCTGCAGCAATGATATCAGCATTCACTAGTCCTGAGAGCAGGTCTTCCTCTGGCATGAACTGTCACGACGCCACTGAAATTAATGGAGCTGTGCCAAATTCCATCAGCCAAAGGATCTCTTTTGGGTTCCGATGTAGGGAAGATGAAAAGCTAAAAAGCTAAATACGAGCAAGTCTCAGTTAAAGGACTGTGTCAAGTTTGGGTTTTATACTTTTTCGGAAAGAATTGTAGGTGTGATTGCACAAATGGACTTTTTTTTTTCCACTCTAGTAATAATTAATCCTTTTTTGGGGGGCAGAATATGCTCACTGACCATTAATCAGCGCTTCCCCTACTCCATATATCTTCATCCCTGTCCCTCAGGCTTAGGAAGGAAGGAACTGCTGTGCTTCCCTCAATGTAGGGATTTCCTAGCCCTTCCTCTGGTCACAAAGGGTGGAGGAGACTCTTCCCATTGCTCTGAAGCTCCCAGCCATGTAGGGCCACGATGGATGTGGTTCAGATGAACTGTAGAAGGTGGAAGCCAACGAGTGCTCTGGGTTTTCTTCTTAGCACAAAACCACTGCCAATGTCTCTTTTAACTGACATGAGTCTTTGTGCTGCTGCATCTGAAAGGGGACAGCAGTCCCCACGCTGGATAGTAGAGAGCTGAGATAGCTGAAATTATAGTAATTTCCTCTCTTCCCCCCCACCCCCCACCCCCGCTATTTTTCATTATTGTGGCAAAGAACAAACGGGGTTTCACTCCTCCTGCAATACTCAGCAATACTGAGTATTTTGAAGTTTCTGTATAAATGCTCATGCTACCTGCTGACATCAGTTAGTTTTTAGGAAAAAGATGACAATGTTTTTATTCTCCTGGACTGTAGAGTGAATGCAGCTGGAGTTTTTCAAAGGTGCCATTAGCAGGCATTGGATACTTCAGTTTTTAAATCAAATGTTGGTCTGAATGTCAGAGAAAGATGCAAAGATCCATTATTCAAAGCTGTGCAGTTGTCCTTTGATCTGTCGCTGGTAATTTAATACAGGGCTTTGCTGGGTCTGGTCAATTATTTTCCATTGCTGTTTCTGTTCTAAATGGCTTCTTGCTTTTGAGTGTTTCATGCATTTTGGTACGGCTTTCCCTGAACTACAGGGCTGTGAAGAGCAAATTCAATGAGAGCAGAGAGATGATTTGCTAACATAATGTTTGCAGCTGCAGTTAAATAAAAGCCGCCACAACAATGTGCTCCCTCTGCTCATAATGCAGCAGCAATACTTCATTGATCACTTTTCAAAGAAGAGAGAAAACAAAAACGTGACTAATTTCGAGCTGGATGCTTGTCGCTTCTGACTGGGGAAAAAGTATCCACCAAAACACAGAGGAGGCTTTAAAACATTCCTTGGTGATGGCGCTGGGAAGGAACACACGCTGCTTACTTCACAGCAAGTCAAAAATGCAGCTGCCTGACGGTAGCTGTCAGTACCCTGTTTCACAGCATATTTACCCATGGCAGGGAAGCCATGCACACCACAGACCCTCATAGCGAGTGTGCCTTTCATTTCTGGAAAGGCAGATTGCATTATTCACGCCTTCTGACCCTTCACAGTTCGTGAGAATTTTACTTAGATAATGTCTTAGAGAGGTCCCAAATTGGGCCAGGCTCATATGCATTTGTCCTGGGTACAAGCCCGCTTGGGTCATGGACCTGCTGCACGATGGCACGGCAGGCTGGGGCCTTGTGGGCGCTGCTTTCTCGAAAGTGACAGCATCAACAACTGTCCCAACTCCGGGCTGAACAGCTGGGCTATGCCCTTCCTTCAAATCCTTCCTCTTGCTTCTCCTACTGAAAAAAAATTAGTATCTGAAGTGAGGGTGGGGAGAAGAGGCAGAGGAATGCCAACCTGGAAAGCAGTAGGGAACCACTGTTAGTTATCCAAGCTGAGGGTTGACGTATGAGCAGGCACTGGTTTAAAATACACAAAAAAAAGCAGATGAACCAGGGAGGGAAGTTCTGCTTCTGCTGGGTGAGTGCTGATTTAGAAAATGAACCTCACAGTTAGCGTTAGCAATGTTTTCATCAGCAGGTTCAGCCAAGGCGGGAAGAATCCCAGAACAGCTCCGAGGCCTGGGGATATTCTGCTTCTGAGGAATCTAAAAACATAAGTGCTTCCTGCTGTGTTAATTAGAACAAGTATTAAAAATAGCAGATACTGTCTCTTTATAAAAGCAAGGTCGCCTTCTGGAAGTGCACTCTGCAGTGATTGCTCTGGTGGGGAAGGAGAGGAGACTCTCCTGGGCAGGCACATGGAGCTGAGCATGGAGCCTTGGGCTCAGGGACCCATCCGGCAGGACCATTCCCCCTGACCATCCTCCAAGACACAGTAAGTGATTTACCCTTTTCCAGTAACAGAAAAGAGGTGGCTCTGTGTGTAAGCACAGGGCTGAGGAAGATACAGCCCAAGCTGTAATAATACGTAATACGTAAAATGTAACCCAGCCCCTGTGGCCGTCACAGACAGCACAGAGGCAGGCAGTGAGGTGTGGCCCAAAAATCATATACTTTAAAAAAAAAAAAGTCTTCCGCTTGTGGGTGAACAAGCAAAACCCAAAACCTAAGCAAGAATCAGACATTGCCACTTGCAAGGCACAAGAAGAAGTACATAGACCTTGGGAAGGACAAAAGTTTGGCTGTTTGAGAAAATGCCACCCTAGGATGAACCCCTTTCAGCCTGCTGGGATGTGAAAGCCAGGTGCGTGGAGCTCCTGCTTCTTCCACTTTTTGCCTTCTTACCCTTCCCTCAGTCTCATGTGAAGAACGCCTTTAATTTCTTATGTCTATATCCACTTCTTCCTTGAAGTCCCCTGCGAAGCCAGTGCTTCACTCTCCTGCCTGTGTAACCTCTCTGATTCCTCATTTACGCTGCGCTCCTGTTTGGGTTTACAGCCTCTGAAGGCCTCCGGGCATTTTCGTTTGGGTATCCCACAGGCAATACTGATGGATATGACATTGTAACTGGAATATCAGGATTTCCATTACTTCCTCATTTTGCTTTGATTATAGAAAGTATACCTTTTATTTTACAGAGTTTAAATGTCATCTTCAAGACAAACCACTGAGTACTTTTGTAAGACATTCCAGTAACAGTGCCTTGATGGCTTTAAAAAAGCTACTTCCTGTACTCTATTCATAATTTAAATTAAAAATATTGATCGCCTACTATGAGACCTAAACCACCTACTTCTTATTAAACCTAATTAAAAGACATTATCAAAGAAGACTTGAAGAATTCAATCTTATTGAACTGATGCAAATTTCCTGCCAACAGCCTACAGCCACAGCTTGTTAAAGTGCTAAATCTTATGCTTTTTGGGGCATCAATACCTAGTTCTAGAAGTTCAAAGCAGATGTTTTCTTGATTTTAGTAGATTTTAAAGTCCATCTCAACAGCCAGGTCATTTAAAATTGAGAACATATTAGGAGCTGACAGAAGAAAATACAGCACATTTACCTCCTATGTTGCATGAATGAGATGACAGGGAAGTATATTTTCCAATCTAAAATCCTGAAGGATATGATAACTGGAATTGTGTGGTTCACATATGTGATTTTCCTTGTAGAATAAGTTGATTGATTTTAAATGCAAAATATTTTGATTACTTAAGAAATACAAAATTGCATATAAATTATATGCAGTTACCATGTTTTAAAAGGACTATTTTCACAAATTGTTTTATAAATTGTGTATTAAATTACTGAAATACTTATTTGAAAGATTAAAAACATTTATACCAATTTTAGGGATTATACATGTTGTTTGTCAGTCATGGTTTAAGTGAGTGATTTGAAATCAATTGATTTAATTGAGTCACCTTGAACGTCACACCGTTTTCCTCTTAACTAGCTCATAGCTGAGCCTAGACTTAGGAAACGTACAGACACATCAAAAGTGAATCAATTATGACAGTCAGAACTTTCCAAATGTCTCTTCCTCTTCAAGTCCTTTTCTTCCAGAAAAGACTCACTTAGTGGAACCATTTGATTTGTTTTTTATTATTTCCTCTTCGTTTAACTTAAAGTCTTTTCCTTCATGGATAACCCACCCAATATTCAGAGAAGAGACACCAAATTACCACATCAGCCCTGAATTTTCGGAAAGGTTCTTTATTTTTTGTCAGCAAAAAGGGGTTTGGCTATGCTAAATCTGCAACACACAGTAGATAGCTAAGTACCTGATTTTAAAAAGGGAAAATGAGGTTATGCATCAACATTCTGCTTCATTTTTTTCAGTCTTATCTCAAAAGCTCCTGCACTATGTCCTTAATCCTCTGAGAACGGATGGTTGTTAACCATAAATTGTCCTTATATTTTTAAGCTTTGCACTAAATATAAAGCGCCTCCTTTTTTTTTTGGCATAATTGCTGTCTCCTTGAATTCAGTCTTTCAAAACAAATACAAAATGACCTAAGTATTCCCATCTATTACCTGATTCATTATCTGTCTTCTGCTAAGGTCTTTTCTAAATGTCTTCAATGGCATTAAACAATCCATAGGTATTTGAGACAGATATAATTGGAGGTGTCAGTTACAGTCATTTAATAATATGCATGTCCACCTTTTGTAGATAAACAAATGAAAGCTGCTAGCCTAAATTAAGATTTTCTTCTATCTATTCCCACTCCTGCAGGTACAATTATGCTTTATAGCTGGCTTGCCAAAACCTAGCACAGAACATGCTGCCATAGCATTATAACTGTTTAACCAGCAAGACCTTTCAATTAATGTATAATTTTTATAGATTCACTAGAGCGGGGAAAAGCTAACATTAGTTTCCTATAAGAAAAAGAATTAGGAGTCTGCTGGGTAGCCATATGCAAAATACAGCTAAAACCTACTACGTTGTTCAGAAGCGTGTCTTTCTGTTAAAACCTGTAACTGATGAAGTCCAGGCTGCTGGTGAAAGGGAGCAGGCAAGCGTATGGGACCACCTTGCTTTTCTTTGTTAGTCTGGAAGAATATTTTGGCTGTGCAAAGAATGCCCAGCTGGAGACCAAATGCGTGCCTCCTCTTGCCAAGGGGTACATCAGACGGTACCTGTTAAATGCTTTGCAAAAGTTCTCTTGAATGTGGTCTGTTGGCCTGGAGCCAAACAGCACTCTTGTTATGGATTTGAGCAGCAGAAAAAGGAGTAGCAAAGGGATAAGAGGATGAAACTAATTCTTCCATAAAAAGTATTGAAGGAGACAAGCAGCAGTAGCTGTAAGTAAAAATATTCCAGACAGGACATTTTAAAATGAGGCATTTGTCTGTTTTAAATACCAGATGTGCAGTGAAGCTCTCTGCTTTACTTCCATAAGCTGTGTTTTCAGACAAATTATGGTACAAAGACTCAAGTGGAAAATTTGTTCAATTTCTGGGTCACAAAGCCTGGGAAAAGGTCCCTACTTCCCCCACTGAACCCAGGCAAGGCTTGCTGATTTTTTTACTGTCCGAGGTATCTGAGAATACAAATGCCAGCAGAACTAAATAACAGACATGGATAGAAATGGCCATTTATAGGGCTGCTTTTGTTCAAGCAGATGAATATGTGGCTCACAGCAGTGACCTGACCATTTCTAATCATCTACAGGAAAGTCTAACTCATCTGGACAAAATCTGCTCACTTCTTTGTTTCTGTTTAAAAGACAAAACAATATAAAAAAAACCCATCCCAACCCAAGACGAGAAAGGCATCTACCTCTCAATCTGTTTTGCCATTTACAGTCCTGTTTTAATGCTGTCTCCTCAACATAACTTTGTTGAGTTACAGCAATGCATATCAACCCAAGTGGCAAAAGCCATGTGAAATCCCTGGCTCTCCCCGGCCACCTGCCTTGCCCAAAAAAAAGCCCACCCTGTGACCCATGCAGCCGCAGGAGGAATCGCTGGTTGCTGGGGGACAGCCAGCAGGTGCCTGGGGTCACACAACGGCTGGCCCGTGCACTGCTGTCCTCGCACAAAGCTGTTCTAAAAGGGGCATAGGCAAGAAAGAGGGGGAACAAAAGGTCTATTTTCTTAAGCAGTTCTTTTAACAACCACGAATCACCTTGGTCACCAATTTTCTAGCAACTGCAGCCACCGTATGAAGCTCATGTGTTTGTTCAAGTCACCGTATGCCTGCAGCATGAGAATTATATGCTTTGCGCTGGTTAATTTGTGTCACATCTTTTCCTGGTGATAGCCTGTTCTATTTGTATTATGCAAAGTGGGTAAGCTTCCACACTGTACATAACCTTCTTGCAACAAATTGGAAGTAGACCGGCAGCATTCAATAAGCCTTATTGTCTTCATATCAACATTGATCTCATGTGAGATCGGGGACAGCAACTATGCTGCTAGATGAGTTTCTCCGCTATATTAGACACCACTGATTTTCCTATTTGTTCCATGCTTTTGTTCACAGTAGAGAAATTGCTTCATTTTGTCAGTTAATGCTTATGGCAGAAAGCAGCTGAATTTGTTCAGGACAAACAAGTCAAAATACCTCTGTATTCTGTACTCAGAAATCTACAGAGAGAGTAGAGGCTATTACTTTTTTTAATAATTAATTCTGATGGCCACACATTTCTGAAAGCCAAAGTAATATATTCACGAGACTGCAAAAAAACAAGACTGAATGTCCCCTGTATTGTCCCTGTCTAGCAATTTATCAATCTGTGTGCAGTGAATCACTGGTGGGCCATAAATTATGAAGAGCTACAACTGCAGAACATTATGAAAACATACAAACCTCCTTGTGAATAGGAAAGGAATAAAATCGGGGAAGATGAAAAATAATAATCATTGAAAGCGTGCCAGCTTCTATTTGGTTGAAAATGAACACTGCAGTGTAAGCATAGGAAAAATGGTATGTGGATTATTTTCAAAATAATTAGACCATCTCCAGTGCTTTTTTAAAAGTCTTAAGTGGTCATTTGATTGATAAAGGCTGTGGAGCACCAGTAGATATCAGAGCCTTGAAGTGAGCAGCCCAAACACAATGGCAAAGGGCAACTCTGACCAGGTGTGCTCAGGTGTTTGCTCCATTCAGGTCTCACTGCACCTGCCACAGAGGCTCGCTGGTGGGGTGAGAGGCGCACATTAAAGGGCAGACTGTTAAAGATAGAGATGCTGAATTTACTTGTTCACTATACCGGTCTGCCCTCATTATGGCACAGTTTATTTTAGCTGACTGAAATGGGCATTAACTGCATTCAGCAATAGCCACAGAAAGGGATGGAGTTGTTGGGCAAACATACTCTGTACCTAAATATATTATGGGGAAAAAAAACAACATTCACATAATCAAAAGTAAGAGAAGTTTTTGTTCCCTTTCTTTATTTACTTTTATTTGTATATTGCTAATGAGATCTTGCTATAAGAATCTTCAGAGAAAGTTTGTACAATTTTATACCAGTGGTAACAGTTGTCCTTGCTCCCATTCTGAAAGCTCTTAAATTTTTTACAGTGCGACCCACAAGGCCTTGCAAGCAGGAAAAAAGACTAAATTAAGAGAAATAGTTGTTTACTCATGTATAAAGATCTGGATTTGATTAAGGGAAATCATTAACAGGCTGTTCAACATCACATGTGTTAAAGTATCAGGTATTTATAGATAATATACCTATAAACAATAGTTAAACATGACTAACTCCGTTGTTTGTTCTTTTAGTTTTGCTCACACAGAAACGTAACATTCATTTTAAGCATGCTTAATATAGCAAAAAGTTGACATTCAATTAAGGAGACATATGAAACACAGAGCTAGTTAATTCTGCGAAAACACTTTTTACAAACAGTCGCACTCTGAACTGTAGCTCTCACACCAGCCTTAACTTGCCCTTGTGAACATCTGCATCGGCGCACCTTTTGTGTGACCATTTGGCAAAGGACAATTCCTCCCACAGCAGCAGGCGCTGCTCCTGAGGAAAGAGCATATCCATCCACAACTGCCCGTCTGCTGCTGGTAATCATGAAGCAGAACCTATACTAAGTGTCACGGGCAATCAGCTGCACCTACAGATAAGGAAAGGGATATGGGCAACACCAGTGTTCGTGAACACCCAAAACAAAAATGTGTTTACTGAACGCTTAGGAGAAAGTGCCTAATGTGACTTTCCGAAGCCAGCAGCAATGCGACGGCACCAGGAAGAGGTGGGTGTCAAAATGGTACAGAGTATGTTCATTCATAATAGCCTGCGAGTAGAAAAAAAGAACTGAAAAATTCTGAATAATTCATTCACAATGACCAGTTCAACTTTGTTTCCCAGTAACACATATGTCTCCACTTCAACTGCTGTATGAAAGTGCGTAAGGAAAGCAAGTACTGCAAGTGCTCAGTTTCCATACCATCCTGCTCTGGAAACTACCCTTCCACCCCAAAGCCGCAAGTAGTAAAACATAGATGTCAAGACCTGCACTTTGACCCGCTTTCACAGAAATGGCCCATTTTAGCTGACCTTTCTTAGATTGCTATAGGAGGCCACTTTCAATATACCGCTACCTGGGACAGCCCGGATTTGACAAAGCATTCCTGGAAGAACGCTCTTGTATAATGAATACTGTTTGCAACTGGTTCCTGGTTACGTGGCACTCCAAATCCCATACAACGCAACGCCACTGAACTGTAAAGCAGCCTTACCAAGGATTAAGACTGAGGGACATGGAGTTTTAAACTAATGTTAAAACTTTAAATTATGCAGCTGCAAGGCACTAGAGTAAATACAAATACAGCAATGTGAAGTAGATACTCGAACCTGGGTGTTGACTCCTCAGGCAAAGAAATGATAAAACACAGCCTAGTGAGGTCCATGTTCAGCTGGCATTACAGGTGGAAAAATATTCCCCCTGCTTGCTTCTTTTTCAGACAACTCCCTTAGATTCAGCTTCTGACTTGTGCAATTTACATTTACAGCAGTTTTGTACTAAAAACGTAAGATTTCAAAGCTGGGCAACGTAGCACATTCATCAGGGTCTGCGTCTGCTGGCGTACAGATAGCTGTGAAGTCCAGCCAACCTTATATTGAACCCATTTGAATTACTGTGGTCTGACTGCCTGTCTGCCAAGTCTTGCAGTCATAAGCCTTCATCCAAACTGTGATAAGTGGAAAACACTAACTGGATCCAGCTCCAGATATAAACCATTATCTCTAAGGGACGTATTCCGACTTGCAGGAGTAAGATGGATGTATTCCAACCACGGAGAACTGAGGTGTGAGCATCTATAACAATTGCCATATGCAGTAAGCTGAAATGCATATAGAGAGAGGTACATAGATATACAGATATAATTTTACAATGCTTCCTCTTCACCAACACAGCAGTTGAGAGAGAGCCTGGGTTTGTCAGTAGAAATAGCTGTGTAAAACTAAGGTTACCAGGATGAGGATAAGTAAAGAAGTGAGACGAACCTAAATAGCCACAGGTTCCTCATTCAGTGCAGGCAGACAGCCCATCTCTGGGTCTTTATTTGGCACTTTGCTAAACTGTGTGACTCTCTGTTGCCTGAGGATTGGGCACTGCATGTGAATAATTCCTTTCCTAACAATTAGCAACAGAATAAGAATGGCCTTCCTCCTGGTCTTTTAAACCTTCTGCCACTCATGATGGCCATAAATATTAAGATGAAAGATTTTGCTCTGGAGACAGGATTTGGTGCTTTCTTCCAGTATCCATCTTGCTCCATCTTGCCCCCTAAAACTTCTTGTCAAAAATTCTTGTATGCAGATTTGAATATCTACAAGTGGACTGAGCCACAGGCATTTTGCCTCGGGCATCACTGTTGAGATCTGTTTCATTTCTGCTGTGATTAACTTCCCAATTTTTCTTAAGTATAAAAGCAATAGTAGAAAGCCACTGTCAAGACGTTTATAAAAGTTAATTCCGTCTGATTTTTAAAAATGTCAGCATAAATGATGTGTCTGATAACTGATGCTTACTTCATCTAATGCTATTGCTGAGTGCAAGAGGGGAGTTCCCTACACCTTCTCATTCTTCCTTCTTCCAGAACTGGCTATATCCCAGGCATGTTTAGCATTTGAATTTCATCCTGCTGCAATACATTTTTTATTAAACTTTTGTCTGGTTGAGGACAGGGATTAAGTGCTGATATTCTCCCGCATTCCTTCGTGCTGCTCTTATACGCACTGGAGAGAAAAAAAAAAAACGACACCAAACACACACACCAAAAAACCACACAAACAAACAAACAAAAAACAAAACCCAGAGGAATTGTGATCCCTGTCAATTTTCCTATTTTGATGGGGAAATAGAAGGAAAGGAAGAAGGCTGCATGTACTGTCCTGGCCATTACTGGTATCAAAGGATTAAATAAGACTTGTTTGCTGTGCCTTGCGATTCTGATCACAGGGATATCATCAAGCTTCATGAACAACAGCCTTTTTATCAGTCTTTTAGGCTTTCAAGTAAATTCAACACAAAACCCGTTTTCTACTGGAACTGTTGCAGGTGTCTCCCCCTTCTGCCTGCCTTCTGATGAGCATCTAACCAGCCCCACAGCACAGTCAAACACCCTTCATCAACACGGGTCCAAACTGCTACCACGCCCGTAATGAAGTAATTTCTTGATTAGGACTAGCTGATGATTTAATATCTTTTTTAGTAATGCAATTTTTTTTTCGACAAAACTGACTGAACTAAATGCATATTTTTAAATTCTAAATTACAATTTCAATATACATCAGAAGTAGCTACTTTTAGATTTTGAATTCAGAATTCCTCTGACATGATCCTTTTTTTGCTTTTTTACCTGGTTCCTCAGGAAAAGAGGATGAAGTTGCAAGGAAAGAGAAACATTTTTGGTTTTCCCTTCCTCTTCCATTTAAAGGCACACAGTAGGTGCACCCTAATACTGATCTTTGAAGTCTTCAATGCCAGGGGTACTTCAGCTGTCATACCTATGTCTTAACCTGAATAACTCTTACATTCTGGTTTTACATAGAATTTACCTTGCAGGAGAACAGCAGACAGCTATGCAGTTATCAGTGCCTTGAGAGCAAGAACAGGACACTCTGGCCCAGGATGCGGCAACCATGATTATAATGATGAGCTGCACTCTGTGTGCGACACTCTGGGAGGAATCCAATGTGCTTGGTTTCAGATGCAAACTCTTTAAATTAAAATGATTTCTTTGGGTCTCTAATACTATGAAGACAAGGTTACATCCTTTGGAGGGGCTGGCATGTTTGTGCATGTTTTCCTTCAGGATAACATCCAGAAGAAGATACAACCACTCAAGTTTATAATAAGCAGCATGTGGTATGGATCCACTCTACAATCTCACTGACAAGTTTTCATTACAGCAACTACTGTCGCTATTCATAAGCGGTGATGCCAAAACCCAGTAGCCTTCCAGAATAATAATCATAATTACTGGCTTTAAAACTCTAGATTTACTAGGCTACTTTACGACACAAGACTAAAATGTTAAAACTCTACATCTTACAAATCCAACAAAAGGAAAAAAATGCAAATCTTTATTCTGGTTGTAAAGACTTCTGATGGAGATTATATATGTGAATTATTTTGCTCTTTATGGTAATCTACTCTGTATTACATGATTTCACTTTACTATTACTGCTACTAATCTTCTGCACACAATAAGTCCTAAAATCCACCAAGGAAAGGAAAGGAAAAATTCAATTGCTCAATAAACAGGAAGCTTTCCATGCAACAGGAGCACTGACTATAACCATCCTTAGTTGTTGAAACACAATGGTAAAAGCTGACTGAGTTATGAGTGAAATTACATGGCTTTTTCTTTTCTCTCTTTATTTATCAAAATCTGAAGAAAGTTCTTAGAATGAAATGTAATTTTTTCTGCTTCCAAGTCATATGTCACTACCCTTTGCTTTTTCCTTTTCTTTTTTAGTAAAATACAGCTACTGAAAATTAAAATGTTTCCAAACTGGAAAGATGAGTCGTGATTGGGACTTTAAGGATTTGAGTGAAATAAAAAGAGGTCTATGTGACATATCAGAAGGCTATTGCTTGTTGCCATGCAGGTACATTTCTGATTACCCCATAATCTACCACTAGTTTTGTCTCTTAGCAAGTTATCACCTTTGTCTTCAGCAACCTAGGGCAGCACTAGTCTGATTTTAAAGTTGCAAGTAAACAAAAAACTTGTAAAAACAAGCCTTACTTGTTATTTATTTACATAAGACTGCAATTCCAAATGTAATTTATCAATTTATTCTGCACATACTTTTCACAAATACTGTCACTTACTACAATTACATGTCCAGATACATAAATCGCTTACTTTACAGTAGGAGTGACGCAGTTTTCCGTGGACAGCATCACAACGCTTAGCAGTGGGTAAGTACTGCGGTATCCTACTGGCATCTGGGACCTGCACAAGAAATTCTGCTCTCAAAGCAGGTCCCTTATGCAGCTGCCCATGCCTAAGGTGACATCCCTGCAAAGGCAGGGGCTGAGCCCCTGCCTGCTTCGGGGGTGGACAGTGGAGTGGCGCATCCAGAAGCGCTCATCTCTCCTGTAAATAGCACTGCTGCCTCAGAAACTCTTGTGTCTGGGCAGTAATTTGATGGGGAGAAGCCAGTTTAGCCAAAACACCATTTTCGTGTAAAATACATGAGATACTTTAAAATTACACAGTGCTGGTAAATTATTTCAATTCTGAATGTGGCTAGTGCCTTTTAAATGGCTATTTCACATAATTTCATTATGTCGATATTAGCAATGTATGTATTATGGGACATAAACCGTGCCTATGTCATAAGTCACTAAACACAGCCGCCACTTTGTATTGCTTGAAACATTTTTCTCCACTGAGTGGTTCATAAAGGAGATGATTAAATCTAGGTAAGACAAGATGTTACCTGTTTTCCATCGTGATAACTTAAATATTCTTTTTCGTATTGTTACAGTGACCTTTTACAACAGATCACATTCTGTTGTGATGTTGTGAAAACTTGTAACATTGTCAAAAACATTCCACACACATTTACTTAAATTCCATAGGGAAGCATTGTTTTACCTGTCTCTACTAAGAGAGCCACAGCTTGTAAGGGGGTTGATGAAGAGGCAGAGTGCTTGTTATCCCATTTTGCTTGCTGAAGCCAGACTAGAATTTGTGCAAATCTGATTTTTTTTAAAGTTTTGTGGAGCCGCAGAAGAAAATGAGACTTCAAAGATAGATCTCACAGTAATTTCACTGTAGTAATTTTGAAAAAGTAGAGAACTTTTACCGAGCAGTTTTGAGCAATTGGATGGCTTGCCCACAGAAAAAAGGGAAATAAATTCTGAGGGCTACAGAAAATGGCATTCTCAGGCAACTAGCCCAAGGATTTTCACAATAGGTGTCTGTAATTGAAGTGCAGTGGGGAAAATTGCCTCTTTGACCTGTATGGTGTTTTGATTAAATGCACGTGCACTGAACTATGACAAAATAATGTAGCGTATCAGCTGGCTCAAGACATAATACACTAAATCCATGCCTTCTGCAATTCTTCTGAAGACAGCAGTTTTCTTCAAGGAACAGACTTGATTCAATGAGTTTCCTGCTTTTTTTCTTTTTTCTTTTTTTTCTCTATCTGGACTTTTTTTTCGCACTTAAGACAGCTAAAACAAGGTATTAGGCTCTGCAAGGAGAGCTTTAAACCTGGGAATTCCCAGTTTTAGCTCCAAGTCTATTGCCGTCTAATCACAAATGCACATGGCAGGAGCAGAGACTAATGTGATATTAAAGAAAATAGCTATGAATCCTAAACGTAACTCCTATCAAAAAGGACATTCTCTGCATCTGTTTTATAGTTAGATGGGCTTTGCTGACTTGTTACAGATAGTTTCTCCTCTTAAAGGGTGAGAAAAAGC
The DNA here is from genome assembly GCF_028500815.1 of Rissa tridactyla. Classification (NCBI taxonomy): domain Eukaryota; kingdom Metazoa; phylum Chordata; class Aves; order Charadriiformes; family Laridae; genus Rissa; species Rissa tridactyla. The sequence continues at coordinate 64,405,964 of NC_071497.1, read as the reverse complement.
CAGAGTCTATAAACATTGCACACTCTTGCATATCAAAAATAGTGAAACAAGGCCAACCCGGTAATAGTGTGTTACTGTCCTGTCTACATTAGCTCTCCTGAAAGCAAGAACGACATTGGCGGATACAACCATCAGTTTCCTGCAGGAGAGCAGGCACTCCAGGGAGCCCAGACAGTCAAGGCTGTTTTGATCAAAGAGACGACCCCTCACAGATATGTGCCACTAACTCAGTAGCACCAGTTCCAGGGCTTGAGCCAGAGGCCGGGAGAGAGCCCATGGAAGACCATTCAAAGGGAGGAGGAAAAGCCACCTGCCTGGATTGCAGAAAGCTGGCAGTAATTCTTGGGACTGTGTACAATAAAGGCAAAAAGCAAAGTGTGCTGGAGGCAATTTTCAACAGGCAGTGTGACAAGATCAGACCCTCTTTGGCTCAGACCTGGGCTGACCTGAGGTTTACAATAATCTGCCCAGTGTGACGAGAGTAGTCTTCTCCATTTCAGGAGCAGAAATTTCTGAGACTGAATTCCAGTGTCCAGCCTCCTCTCCAAAAGCAGGCTGAGCTGATTCTGTGTTGTGAATGCTCACACTTGCTCACTGCTCCTCTCCTTCAAGAGACTGCACATGCCGAAAAATTCCTCCAGGGCAAACCCCAAAGGCTATCACAGGTAGGTCTCCCCCGGGGCCTTTGGCTGCATGAATTTTCCATGTTATTCACCACCTATGGGAAGCTAAAGAAAGAGGCTGGAAGATGAGGGAAGTCAAAGGACCACCAATTTGAAGGCAACACCCGGACTGGCATTTCGTCTGCGCTAAGCATAACTTTTCCAAAATCTCTGCCTGACATCAGTACCTAGATGACAGGCAGCTGGCCAAACCCGAGTCCAGGCAACACCTTTGAGCGTGGTCCAACTGTTGTACCTGATGATTTGGGTGTCTGTCTTCAAACCCAACCCAGCTTCACTTCACCTGGCAGCATTCTTCCAAAGCCCGCCTAGAAATGAAAGTCTACTGAGATCTTGACTTCAAAGACATAATGTTTACATGTTAAATTTAGTATCTTCTCAAATATTTCACAACTCACTATGGTTCAAAAGACTTAGGCTTGGACTATAGCAATTCAAGCCAAGGACCATTATATCTATTTTATTTTGTCACTGGATAGTTTAAAATCATAACCAGCCACTTAGATATCAAATTGAAAAATGACATCTTCCTTCTGAGACACTTGAACAAGAGACTACGGTATAAGCCAACTCTGTCCTACCAAGCAGGTTTCAGTTTAAAGATCGGATTGCACATGACACTCCCTAGTGAGGATGTGTGTGAAACTCTATAGCTGTCCTGGTTTCAGCTCGGACAGAGTTAAATTTCTTTTTAGTAGCTGCTGTGTTTTGGTTTTGGTATGAGAAAAATGTTGAAGAATGTTGATAACATGTTTTTTTAGTTGTTGCTAAGTAACGTTTGTATTAGCCAAGGACTTTTTCAGCTTCTTATAGAAGCTGAGAGGGAGCATAAACAGGACAAGCTGGCCAAAGTGATATTCCATACCACAGACATCATGCTCAGCATACAAAGGGGGGCTGGCTGGCGGGCAGGGATCTGCGATCACTGCTCAGGATGAGCTGGGCAACCAATCATTGGGTGGTGAGAGACACTTGTGTTGTATCACTTTATTAATTTATTTTATATATTCTTTTACCATTGTTAGTATTGTTGTTGTTTTCTTCTTCTGTAACTGTTGTATTAAAATGTCTTTATCTCAACCCATGAGGTTTTTTTCTTTTCCCCTCCTTTTCTCCCTCTTCTCCTTACACTACTGAGGTGGGGAGGGGGGTAGTGAGTGGGCAGCTGCATGGACCTCACTGATGACTGGGGTTAAACCACAAGAGCATGCGCTGTATGATATTCCCTCTAGTCAGTTCCGTACAAACTCCCTTAGGAGTGGACTCCTACATCCGCCCACCAAAACCAACCGTGGTGGGAACGCCAGGAAGTAGGAACAAGTTACAAGTTAAAATAGGCCACAGATAACACCTTTAGCTTACATCATGCTCGTTGCTTCTGTATGTAAGTTATGGCTCAGTAGAGTGGGTGTAAATAGCTCTGAAATGTGAAAGTCAATTTGGAAGGATTGTATTGACTCTGCCTAATAGCAAAAGAGCTTCAAGTGCTGTTTAGTACAAACAATAAAACAAGATGTTATTACACTGGGAGCAGCTACTGACCTCTGCTTGTGCTGGCCAACATTTTCATTACAAGGCTCTTGTGCCTTTTTCATTTGTCTGTCTGTTTGTTTGTAAGAAATTTTTTTTCTCCTTTTTAAGACCCTCACTATTTTCAACAGGTCTGTGAAGCTTGCAAGAACCATCTGGATGGTCATGTGCCTTTTTCTCTTTTTTTTTCCTGTAGTCCTATCAAATTTGTTCAGGTTTAGTAAACTTTAAAATATTTTATAATCCATCTGTTTCCCATCCCTCATCTACATTCTGCAGGACAATGCTGACAGCCTGACAAACTAACTTGGCACGGACATCCGCAAAGCTGGGATTTGTGGCCGTATATAAGTGTTTGTAAGGGTTGAGTCTCCAGTCCTCCATGTTTTTGAGCATTTGCCTTTTCTCTTAACTGAAACATGTACAAAAACACCAATAAATCTTCTGTCACTCACTGCCCAAGTCAAGAAGACACACCGTTAAGTCAAATAACTTAGATTACATTCTTGCTATGGAAAGGATCATGCACTAAAGGTTTTTTGCTTCCAGAAGGAATTTCATGCTGCACAGTTGACCCTCTTTGTGGCTGGAAGTCACACTGGCTACCCAGAGATGAGAGGAGCACAGCTGTAGACAGCAAGATAAGGTAAGGCTCATAGCAACATGTACCAAGCAGGGTGACCTGGGCTGACATCCAGAAATAGGGAAGATACAGTATATTTTGAAAGCGTGAGAGGTGTGACCATTTTAGATTTCACAGAGCCCCACTAGGATTTTCGCATGATACATGATAGCCATTTGGATTTTCTCCAGCCGTATCCAGAGGGGTAATAGTCACCTGTACCATTAAAAATTCTTCTCTGAGCAGCTATGAAACAGAAATCCACTCCCAGCATCCTTTTCTGTTTCTTCTTTCTGAGGGATGAATTTTTTGGTTATGTGTTTTAATGTAAGATTCACAATGTTGCTCTGAGCAATGTTTGAAACTGAGGATTCATTCTAAAGAACAGATTTTTAACTATGAGGAGATTGGGGGATATTTGTTTGGGGGATTTTGTTGTTTGTTCCAGACCAACAGCATGTTTCTGTCAGAATGGGAATGCCAGGGAAAAGTAGGTAGTCTTAAATATTTTATAGGGAAAATTTCTATTAAAATAGATGAAATTGCATGGACACAAAATCCATTTTGCAGTTTGATCCAGTATAGATTGTGCCGGCACGTCTTTCCCTTTTTCCTATCCCATTGTCTCCCCAGCCCCAACCATAAGTACAGTTGGCCACTGTAAGTGTGCTTGGACTGCTCTGCCAGTGCTTCTTGTCAGATGTGGATTCAGACCCAAATACAGCCTGGACTGGAGTCACGGAGCAGAGAAAATTCAAAGTTATGAAACTGTCTTCTCATTTTACAGCAGTCTAAAGAAGCATTTTTAAAGGAAGAAAAGGTTAAAGCCTTTACATCTGTGTCTATCTTTGGTATTCACAATTGACTCAAGTTGTCAAAACTCAGTTTTCTGCAGCTCTGTTTAAAACATAAAAGATATTGCTTTCTATTTGGATTTTTCTTTATTCATTGCTTGAGCTTCCATAGGTCCTTTGAAACTGAGAGGAAGCTCTCTAAACTGTGAGGAGGTTGCTCGTTAGTGGAGCAAATACAATACTGCAACCAACTACAAATATTGATATAATACAGAATTGATTTCTCCTTAAAAGCCACTAAATCCTCTGTTTGTTTGGGTTGTGGGTTTTTTGGGTTTTTTTTAATTTTAGTGGAAATCAAATGAGGAATTCGAAAAATACAGCACGGAAACAAAAAGCCCCATCTTTTCAAGCAGGCCGTTTCCTCCACATTAAAGATTTAATACAAAGGAGAAAAAAAGACAACAGAAGGAGTCAGAAATGTAAAACTGCTCAGAGAAACACTGTCCCCACTGAGGTCGGACCGGTATTTCTGCGGCGGCCGATGCATGAGGCAGGGAGCATCCCGGTCTGGGGGATGCAGTAAGACACCCCGCGGCACCGCGGCTGCCGGCCCGGCGTGGGCGCCTGCGGGGTCCGGCCCGTTTGGCCCCGCCGCAGGCAGGAGAGCCGCCGAGCAGCTCTTTTCCCCGGCGAGGAGGGAGGCTGCCGCCAACCATCCGCCTGGAAAGGGGGTAGCAGGGGTCCGGGTCCGCTCCCCCCGGCTGCTGTCCGTGCGAGGAGCGGTCGCCCGCACCGGGAGACAGGTGGAAAAGCCGGATGGGGAAAGGCGCGTCTCGCCTCCCTGCGCCAGCCGGAGGCATCTGCTCTCCCGAACTCCCAAATTCCCCCCGCTCCCGCCCCAGCCGGCGGTGACGCAGGGTGGCTGGGGCATCTCGCAACCGCCGGCGGGGTTTCGGGGGCTGTGCCCGGGCTCCCCCCACCCCTCGGCCTGCAGCGCCGGGGTGGGAGGCAGATGAAGGGGGCACAGGAGTTGCACCCCTCCTACCGCCCTGCCTGATGCGGCTCCGGGTGGGCCCTGCCTCCAGCTACCGGGGCTCTCGGCGGAGTTGGACGGCCCCCGTCCCGCAGTCGGGCTCCAGACCCCGGGGCGCGGGAAGTCGTGCGGGGCCCGACGCGGCGGGGGGGGGCACGCTTTGGGATCGTTACCGACGAGTTTGCAGGAAGGTCTGCGAAGAAAAAAAGAAAAAAAACCTTTTTTTAAAAGGTCAAAATGTGCCCAAACGCACTTGCCGGAGTCGGCAGGACTCGGGTAAGAAGGCGGCGAGAGGAGGGAACCCCGAGACGCGCCGTCCCCCGCCGCCCTGGCCGTGCGCTCCCGGTCCCGCTCCCCACCCTGCCCCGGGGCGCCCCGCCGCCCGGCCCGGCCCGGCCCGCACCCCAGGCCGGGGGTGGGGGGAGTTGTCCCAAAGTCACAGGGTACCCGAGCACGCCGGAGAAGTTTCGGCTCCCTAATCGCTGCAGGCTGAGTCTTCCGACAGTCCGGCACTTAAGGAATATCTAGGACACACGTGGTTAGGAGTGATCAAAGAGGAGATAAGATCAAAGATCACTTTAATTGCGAAAATGAGGTCAAATAAGATTTTCAGAAAATCAGCTATATATCTGAGGCTGTTGAAAGCACTATTGTCATTTAATGTAAGCGGCTGAAGTTCAGAAATGACTGGACACTTACATTCACGTGACGCACAGATTTAACATTCCCTTTTACCTACAGGTAACACAGATTACACAAAAATAAACAGGAAAATATATATATATATATATATTTGGTCAAGCATTCATTTCAGGCAGCCCGCCGCAGCCGGCCCAGCGCCAGTACCCGGCCCGACGCCATCCCCCCACCCCCACCCCGCCCCCGGCCCGAGAGCGGCCCCGGGTCCCGGCCGCAGCCGGGGACATGGCAGGGAAAGGGGTCAGGGCGGGCAAAGGGACTGTGCGGCGAGCAAGGCTGTCCTGCCGCCCTCCTCCAATCCCGGTCCAGGCGGGGGAAGGGGAAAAACCCCGGGTTTCCCGGGGCCAAGCAGGTGGGGTTAAAGGGAGAGGGGGTATCCCCAACGTGCGGGGGGGGGGGCTTTGTGGAGCCGCTGCGCGGAGCAGCCAGGCCAGGTTTGGCTCTCTCTGTCCTTGGCATCGCAGTGACACTCTCTGCTTCCGGCCGTAGCTCTCAGCTTGCGGGAAGGGTCGTGCTTACCCCCGCCGGGGCTGGCCCGGGTGAGGGGAGACCCTGCCCCTTCCCAGCCTGAGCCGAGGCGCTGCTCTCTCCCTCTGCGGCTGCCGGCGGCGGCTGCTCTCGGCCCCTCCCCTGGTGCCACGGAGCACATGGCAATGTTTTGGTTGATCGGTTTGGTTCAGTCTGTTGTTGTCTGTTTGTAGTTTGTTTGTTTGTTAGTTTTTTGTTTGTGTTTTTTTGTTTTGTTTTTCCCCGAGCAAAATGTGCCGCAGCTGGCTGCGTCCGAAGCAACCGGAACGTCTCCGGAGAAAGTTTCAAACAGCTTAAAAAAAAAAAATAGAAAAAGAAACGCTACTTCGCAGGCTGCTTAAACTCTGCTTAAACTCCCTGTGCCGCTGCGTACGCGGTGAACTCAGGGACAGTCGCACAGCGCCAAGCCTTTCCTTGGTGGGAAACCCTCGGTCAAAGGCATTTAAGAAAAAATATCTCCATATAATGAGGGGAGCGGTTGGGGTTTAAGCCCCATCACCTCCCTGCGCTGTAACGAAGGGAAGCACGATGAACTGGAAGGTCCTAGCATAGAAGGAGAGCTGTTAGACACACGTTAACGCAGACGGGGATGTTGCTCTAAGTACCTTGCAAGGTTACAAAACACTTTTCCCCCAAGAAAATCCACTTAGTGGTTTCACAGTCCGGGAAGCGACGAGCCGAAAGCCCCTTCCTCCGCCCGGGGAGTCGTCTTCAGCCTCCGTACTCACACTGCCAGACCGAGATCGGACGCTGAAGCCCCGCGCCGTCTTCTCGTAAATCCAAGAAAAATCCCCGAAACGGCGTGTTTCTGCATAGGGTGGTTTATTTTTACCAATGCTACTCGGGCAGACACTGTGGTTTACAGCAACCACAAGCAACGACCTGCAAACCTGAAGTCTACCCAGACTGATGGAGGGGAGGAAGGGAGAGCGGGAGGGAGGGAGGGGGGAGCGCCGGCGCCCAGCAGCGGAGTCCCGGCGAGGCCAGGCGAGGCGAGGGCGGCTGCGGAGCCCTCCCGAGCCGGGCATCCCCCCCCGCCGCCCCCGGTGGAGCCCTGCCCTGCCCTGCCGTTCCCTGCCCCGCGGGGCTTGTCCGACGGGCGGAGGAGCCGAGGACCCGGGCACGCTGCGGAGCGGGGTCCCGGAGCCCCCCGCCCTTACGCCGGCGCTGCAGAGGGGCTAGGCGGGGGGCACACTGTGGCGGAGGACAGGCGGATGGAGCCAGTGGCAGGAGCCTCCGCTGCCCCGTCCCAGCGCGGCGGGCTTCACTGCCGGCAAAATTTGCACTTGATAATTTTCTTAAAAGCACTTTGGAAGTCTTTGTTGAAATAGGCATAGATGATGGGGTTGAGGAGGGAGTTGGAGTAGCCCAGCCAGTTGATGACTGCTCCCAGCCACTCGGGCATGTAGCACTTACTGTCACAAAAGGGCAGGACCAGCGCCACGATGAAGAACGGCAGCCAGCAGAGGATGAAGGTGCCCATAATGATGCCCAGGGTCTTGACAGTCTTCCTCTCCCGGGACAGAGCCATCCTCCGCTTGGCCTCCGTGTTCTTCTCGTTGCGCCTCTCGAAGGAGGGGGGCGGCGGGGAGCCGCACGCCTCGCTGGGCAGCGGCAGGTGAGTCTTGGAGGAGCTGTTGCAGCGCTGGACCTCGATGATCTCCAGGGCGGCCCCGTCCTCGCCCTGCCGCACCGCGCCGTTGACACACGCACCGGGCTTGGGCTCCACAGTCCGCCGCCAGCCCTTGCCGGGCTCCCCGTTGCTTTTCTTCTGCAGGGTGGCTGGAGAGAGGGTGAGGCAAGTGTCGGCGATCTTCTTCTTCTCCGCTTTCTTGACAGTCTTGCGGATCCTGAAGCGGGCCGCCTTGAAGATGCGGCCGTAGAGCACCAGCATGAGGAGGAGCGGGATGTAGAAGGCGCCGAAGGTGGAGTAGATTGTGTACCCGTGGTCCTTGCTGATGGTGCAGGCATCGGGGTTCGAGCGGTCCTCGGGCGTCCTCCAGCCCAGCATGGGTGGGATGGATATCAAGAAGCCGATGAGCCAGGTCAGACTGATAAGCACGGCGGCCCGCCGGGGAGTCCGCTTGTTGACATAGTCGATGGGGTCCGTGATGGCCCAGTACCTGTCCAAGGCGATGGCGCATAGGTGCAGGATGGAAGAGGTGCAGCACAGCACGTCCAGCGAGATGAAGATGTCGCAGGTGACTTGCCCCAGCGTCCACTTGTTCAGCACCTGGTAGAGGGCCGCCATGGGCAGCACCAGCACGGACACCATGAGGTCGGTGACGGCCAGCGAGCCGATGAGATAGTTGGCCACGGTTTGCAGGGAGCGCTCCAGGGCGATGGCCGCGATCACGCAGGCGTTGCCGCTCACGGCGCACAGGATGAGCGTGCCCAGGAGCAGGGAGGTGAGCAGCTGGTAGCCTAGGGTCACCTCGGCGAGGCCGGCGCCGCCTGACCCCTCGGGGGAGCGCTCTGGGGAGGTAGTGTTGTTGGCCACATCCATGCCGGGCGGGGGGGTCGCTTCAGGAGACGGGCATGGGAAGAGGCGCCGGTCACTTGTGCGCTCCCCTGGCAGGAGGCATCGCCGCCCCGTCCGCTTTGGCCACGCCGGGCAGCCCCCCCACCCTCCGCCACCCCTCCCTCCCCTATATAGCGCGGCGGGAGGCGGCCGAGGCTCGGAGGACGGCGGCTGGCGGAGCCGCCCCGCGCCCGCCCATCCCCGCCGCCTCTGCCCAGCGCGCAGCCCCGGGCGGCGGGGGCGGCTCTCCCGCCGCCGCTCGCCGAGCTGCTGCCCCTCGCTCCGCCGCTCTCCCGCGCCGCTCCTTCCTGCTCTGCCTCTCCGCTCTCCCCTCGCTTTCTCCCTCCCTCCTTCCCCTCCCCTTCCGTCCCCCCCACTCCATCCCGCCCTTCCGCGGGGGGGTCTCGCTGGGTCGCCATCGTCCTCCGGCGCCGCCGGCGGACCGGGCGGGAGGGCGCGGGGGCGCGTCAGTCGTCGCCGCCCCCTTCCCGCTGGGGGGTACACCGCTGAGAAACCCACCACCACTCCCCCTCACCGCCGCCCCCTCCAAATCTCCTCCCCGCAGCTCCGCCCCGGGCAGCGGGGGCTCTGGGCTTCCCCTCGGGAACTGCGCCGAGGCTTGTGCGGGGTATGCGAGGCGGGGAGAGGCTTTCTGTGGTCAGGCGTTGTCGCCTGGGCCGGGGGACACCGCACACCCCAGCGCTGCCTGCGGACGGGGAAGCGGGAGCCAGGGCGGGTGGCTACGGGGGTGCTTATCGCCACCTGCAGGCAGGCGGCAGCGGCCCGAGGGCGCGGCGCGCGGGGGGGACCTGGCCGGGCGCCCCTGGCCGCGGGGCCGGCGGGGCTTTCTGCCGTCTGCACCCTCGCCCCCTGCCCGGCCGCCGCTCCGGCCGCAGCGGGCGCGGTGCTGCGTTGCCCGGGGAGCAGCACCATCCATGCCGCCGCGGGTGCGGGGACAGAAAGACCACGGGCAGCAATGTCGCGTGGGTGTCTCGGGAAGGATTGCTGTACAGCCCAGAGGCGGGCAGGGCTCCCGCTCTGTCGCTTTCGAGTGCTGGTAGCGATGAAAGTCCCATTCGTGGTGATTCATGTCCTCGCCCCAGCGTCCTGCCGTCGGGGGTTCCGCGGCACCCCGCGGCCTCCCGCCGTCCAGCTCCCCGAAAGATGGCATTGACCCCCGGCGCCCCCGAGCCGGGAATTACAGTGCAACACACTATTGAAATCATTGTCCTCTCAAAAAAACAACAGCAACAACAACAAAAAGGGAAAAAAGCCCAAAACGTTGCAGTTCCTCCCAGTAGGAAGAGGAAAGGCTGAGTCTGAAAGTGAAATTAGAAAAATACCTCTGGGAACAATCTTGAATAAAAAAGAGCGTCAGATAGATACATCATAAACAAATCCATTAAAATCTAGTATATAGAACAAACAATCGCAAACCTGGCAAACATCTGCCATACAAAGGGAAGAAAAAAAAAAGTGGTATTTACAGTCTTAACTCCAACTGTCCGTGAAACGTAAAAGAAAGTCCTCTGACATAACTTCTGTGGCAGGCTTTCCACTATCTTGCGGCTTTTTAGCGATATAAGATGTTTCATTCTGCTTTGTAATTGTGCCATGCAAGCTCAAAAAGCTCAGAATGCCAAATAAGTAATTGCTTAACAGGAAGAGTTGCCAGATTCTAACTTAATCGAACTTCAGATGAGGATCACACAGCCTGGCTTGCACACGCTCAGGTTTCCTCATCTTCTCTCAGTCAGCACTTAAAAATAAGGCTGCGTTCACAACTTTACAGCATTTGGACAGATTCCGGCCAGTTCCTCTTTACGGGGGGTCCAGGCTACGCTTCTCTGCCTCTAGGCTTGCTGTATTTGCTATAAACGACCAAGGCGCAGAGACGCGCTGGGTAAGCGGAGCAAAGCTGTATCCCTGCATGCCAGTTTTGTTAACAGATCGTACTAACATTTACGTGCTCTATGCCCTATCGAATGAAGATTAACACTGTTGAGACACAGACAAAACAAAACGTAATCGATATTTAAGTGTACTTTGCTGCTTCACTACCAAAACCTATTTTCTTTTTAATGTCTCCTCGAATGCACGGCACTTGAGCAGCCGTCTATTTAGACACCCTTTCCCTTCAATGAAATCAAAGTTTGTGCTTCCTGCTGCTTAGAGCCAGCCTGATGCAACGAAGAAAGTGCAAGTCTGGGAGGCAGGAAAATCTCTGAGAGATTGTCCCAGCTTTCTTACATGGTGGTGGGCAAGTCATTAGCCTAATTAGATTAGCCTGAAATTAGCGTTTCAAAGCCACGGGGAACTCGGATTTTAAGAGTCCACGAAGGACTCCTGGGGAAACTGTTTCCAGAGCTGTTTTGCACTGACACGGCCACTCTTTGCCGAGTCATTCTAGTGGGGGAAAGTCGACAGGGTCCTTTTTCAACTGAAATCTTCTAAATCGGCTTTACTTTTTGAATTTATGTTTTGTTTAGGGACTGAAAGTCATTTCACTCTGAATTAAATTGAGAAGCAATTTAGGCGACCATGGAGGAAGGGGAGGGAGTAGGAGGTGGAAGATGTAGACGAAGGGAAAACTCACTGTTTTGATGTGATAGTGTCCCTAATCCTACTAAGCCTTTAAACAGCAAAATGCTGGTTAAACTTTCAAGCAATTAAATGACGTGCTAATGTCTTTAGATAACCTAGGTGAAGAAACTAGGGAAATTCTTTAAGGAAAGCCATAGTCTCATAAAATCCACCCTGATTTGAGAGTAAATGAAACCACAACGCCACACAACCTTAAAAATTCCAATTAAAATATTAATGTTATTCAGTTATGACACAGCTGCAGCAAGCAAGAGGTTCCTCGGTAAGTACAAAAAGAAAAAGCATTAACGACTGTGGCAGAAGATGCTTTCCTGAGCAACTTCATTCTGCACATTCCAAAGAAAGGGAGAGCTATGTATTCTTGATGCTCCAGATTATGACTGTATTATATATTTGCCAAATTAAAACTGAAATGCTACAATTTGATCACAGCATTTTGTTCATGATGTTGCATATTACACTTTGGTTTGAAAAGGATTTAGGTCTTGGGTTTCTTTTTTTTACTATTCACCAGGATAAAATCCAGCATTTGTTTTATTCAAAATATTATGTTCTAATAATGGTTTCAAAATGAATGGGCTTCACTAGGGACCTAAGGAAATTAACAAATTCACTGATCCAGTATGTGCAGTCTTCTGTGAAAAAAGTTCCAAGCAGGTGGAAGGAAAGATATGCCAGGAGACAACCTACCAACTACAGCCTTCTTGAATTTTCTTGTTAGGTATTTTGGAAATACAGCCAACAGGAATTAGCACTACTCCACACTGTTTGAAACTTTCTGAAGAACAGCTGTAACTTTAAAATACAGAAAAGCAAACAAGAATTTCATGGCTGAAGCGACTGTATCATTGAAACTCCTCTCTTTCACACAAGCATACACATTTCACTATGAGATCCACTTGAGGATACCTGCTCTCACCTTTCATAAAGAGCAAAATGTTTCACAGTACTTCAACAAATTTAAGCTCTGTACTGTAAGAGACCAAAAGCTGTAAGAAGGGAACAGAAAATTTTAAGGCCATTGCTACTGTTGTAGCTGCATAGCTCTCAGCCAAACTGCTCTGGATGAAAATGAGTCCAAATTTGGCAATCTGTTTAGTCCTGACTTTGTGGACAAAACGAACCAGCTAGGAACCTAAGTAACTTTCAGTACCAGTAGCAGAACTGTTCCCCATGTCCTGTCTCTAGCTATGGCCATTTTGTGAAGCCCTGCACATCCAACTCATATACATAAAGAGGGGAAAAAAATCCCTCTTGAATCCTATAATTAGTCTGCTCAGAATCAATACACCACAAATACAGTGCAATAGCACAATAAGGAAGCCTAAATTTCCAACTTCCAGATCACCTTTGTGCCATCTCAGTATTTTTCCCCTTTTGGGGCATGGAGGTGGGGCTGGCTAGTTCTCAATGCAGCCCTGTGCAGCCAGCTCAGAGCTGGCTAGCTGTGGCCCACTAGGAGCTATGCAGTGCTGAGATGTTTCAGTAGCTCTGCAAGAATCAGCTCGGGTCTGAGATAACAGCATCAGCACAGCACTCAGCTTCAGGGCTGAGTTAAGTCCTGCCAAGGTACTGAGATGTCTCTCAACCTGTTCCTTAACACTCCATGTTCTGCAAACACAGAACAGTGACACCCCAGGTCAGGCTTGGAAAGATCTGCTGGCTCTGGTGCCAGTCATGCCAAAGCAGCAGTACTGCTCCATGGCTTTAACAGGTCTTGGCAGTGGTACAGTTGAGTTCACACGCTGTTAATTCAGCTTCTGGTGGCTCTGCACCGAACCCAGTCAGATTTCTGTTCCCTCTTCATTGCATAGTTAGGACCAGTTAGAACCAGATCAATAATCTGGGTCTGATAACCCAGAGGAATAACCTGGAAAATGCAGGAATAACCACCGTCGCAGAACGCTGGAGCCCTGTCTGATATGTTTCCCATGTTATTGGCCATGTTTCCCATTGCCACTATCGTCCGAGACACTGTTGAGCTGACTGCAAGTTTCACTGCCCAATTCTCATTCTGTTCAGCTGCCTTACTGTAACTCTCCTGTTCATCATTTTTATTAAGGCCAGAAACAAACTAGTTAGATACACAAGTTTTTATTTGCTACTTCTGCCTTTCTCTGCCAAGAGCTTACAGCAGTAACTAAAATTGTAGCATAACTCAGCATAACCCAGAAAAAGGGATAATTCATTCCACCTCACCCTCTTAGAAGTAATAAAAGAATAGGTAAATATTTCATCCAAAATGAATAAATATTATGTATATTCAAGCGGCATCATTGAAGTGAAACTGTTACTAGTGATACCTGCTATCAAAATCATGGGGCAGCTTTTATGCAATTCTAGAAATCTAAGATTAATATTGAAATATGTTTACTTTAATATTATTCTCTGTGAAGGAAAGACACATTCAAGCATATTTGTTCAAACATAAGTTTTCATAAGTTCATAGAAACTTCTCAGAATTTTGACATTCTGGGAAAACTCGACTTTAGGCTCAATTTTCTGTGTTGCCCTTTCCATATGCAGCACAGCTGTGATTAAGGAAGAGCTGGAAGATTGTCTCTTAACCATTTGTGCATTTTCTCGATACTTAAGCTGCTGAGCACAGATTTGATCCCAGAGAAACTCTGTGACAATCTATTTAGTCGACTCAAATCATGCTGTGGAGAACAAAGCAATGTTCCAGTTATGCTGAGGTTTTTATCAGCACATCTCCCGTGTCAGAGGCAAGGGAGAGCAACACGCAGAGCTGGTGCATTAGAAGCTGGTCCCTGTAAAGAAGGACTTTGCAGCTGGTTAAGAATCACCTGTGTGGTGCAATGCAGTCCCAAGAATCCAAAATACAACGAAACAGTTTCTTAAAAACTATAATCTGATATTTGTAATTTAATTAAAAGTACTTGCTCACAACTAATTTTTTTCTTAACCAGAGTTTGCAAAATAAATCATCTTAATAACATCCTCTACACAATTTTAAAATTGCTGACTAGCACTGAGCAGCTTCTTGGTTAAATCAGGCTTTTTCTTGTAGTTAATTAAGATTATTCTATCTATGTATTGAACATTCACATTCATCTTGTAGCAAAATACACAACTGGCTTAAAACATTTTCTGACAATACATACCAGACTCGAGTAGTATTCTACATCTTAAGCAATTTTTCCAAGTATTAAACAATATTTGCATGATTCTTTAAACAAGGACTGCCAATATATTCCAAGCTTTGCAAGCATTTTTATTTTTTCTGTTATTATTTATTTTATTTGTGGATACGTTTTAATGGACATATTCAAACTTTTTTTGTTTTGTTCTCGCCACCTGCCCCCCAAAAAAGACCTAGTTTCTACATAAGAAGTAATTTTATACAATGAGCATTAAAAGAGTTTAAAATAAAATTTTGCATTCTATGCATTTTTATTACAAGGGCTGTTTTTGATGCTTTTATATACATATGTTTTCACTTCAGAGGAGACAAAGTAAGAGGCAAATTATTCTTGAATAACAGCAAGTTATGAAAAAACATCTGATTTCTCTAGCTAAAGTTCTACAGGCCTTAGCTTTAAATATCAGGCCAATATAAATGAGTTTATCAATATTTTCTGAAATAAAGTTAAGGTGTTTGAATCTTACAGTTGAGTTGCAGGTGCAGCAACTGATGAACTCCTCTGCTTTTATCATGTCAGAGCTTCAATACTGCACTAGAAATTAAAAGTAAATTACGTAGCATTATTGTCTCCTTAATCAATAAAGATGGCAGGTAGAGTTCCAACATCATGGCTTATAAAGGATATAAACTCTCCTTTTTGATGCATGCTGACTGGAGCTCAACAGTATTGACTGCAGTTCAATAGTATATTAATCCAAGTGCATTTTTCAAAAGATGTTATTATGATTTAATTTTAATTTCCTTACATTAAAATGAAGACAATATTATTATTATTAAAAATAATACAATTTGGAAAAAGCGGAGTGATGTCTAGACATTAAATTTTAGGAAGGTCTTTTCTTTGCAGACTAACTTTATCCTTTTAAATGGAAAACAACTTATTTTATCTAAGCAGAGAGGAGCCACATTTAGTCACACAGACTCTGCTTTTAGAGTGACCTTGACAAAGGCCATGAGGATATTGTCTTTCTTTATCTATTAATCTCCCTTACCCAGGGCATTTGTTGGCACAGTACTAAACCACCACGTCTTCCCAGGAACCTGGGACCTGGTTCATGGAGGAAGGTGGTCTTGTTTTCCTGCTGGAAGTAAGTATGCTCTTGAGGAATTACTCAGTTGCAACCCCCTTCTTTTTCTTTATGAGTTTTCCTAGTGCAGTCACTGTACCATGCACAAACGCTAGTGCTTGAGGCAGCTAAAGTATATGGCCAAGGATATGGTGTAATGCAGAAACATCCCTTTTCGCAGCATCCTTGGTATCAATTTATAAGGGTTCACTCGTTATTGCTGGTCATTAACTTTTAAGTGTCTTACTAACTAGCAGGGTTCAGGTTGAGTTAATCACCCAGGATTACTATGTAACAAATGAAGTTCAAAGATCCCGAGAATACAGATCCACAAAAGTTAGCACATTGAACATACAGCCTCTTAATCCTTCCAATAGTAAGTGCTAAGGAGAAGAGTGTTATTTAGCCTGTTGTCACCAAAGTAGTTCAGATACCTAATTCCATCGGCAGAACTAGAAACCTCAGGAAGCTGCTATTTTCAAATAGTTTAAAAAATCCTGCGGTTTTGGGTATAAGGTGATGGGAGGCATCACTACTATCTCCTCTTGGTTATGTTTGTATGGGATTAGGCCTGTTCAAAATAAACCTGCTGGACAGACGTCACAGTCTGTGAATCCAGCTGGAGCTTAGATGGGAGCAGGAAAAGAACAGTTCTGCGCATTCACTGCAGCAACAATGTGGGCTTTCTTAATTTGACCAGGGAAGTCACCAGTGGAAAATAGACCAGTGGAGAAGTCCAAGACACAGACGAGCAGTGCGGGCCACTGCCCCACACCTCGCTTTCACCAGGTGATTCTAAAAGGAGGCCAGCAAGGGAAAACATACAGTGAGGGCAAATATTTTGGCTAACCATGGCATTTAGAAACACAGAGACTAACACATTGTGTAATCTAATGCATGAGTTTACTACCAAGACAAGCCAAACAGACCTTGGCTGCTACAAAGAAACAAAACTAACAAAGCTACAGCTAAGTGAGATTTGATCAGATCTTAAACATCACTGTAAGAATACGAGGGTGTTTGTGTTATTTCTTGGGTGCCTTGATGACATTAGTTCTTTCCCAGTGTTCTTTTTTTTCTTCTCTGCTCTCCTATCCTGTTAATCAATCCTTATAAGCTCCTACGTGCTAGGCAAAATTTCTGTGCTCTCAGGAGCTTCATCACATCTGCCACAGACACTCAACATTCCCTTTCTAGTTGCAACTGCCATCTGAACTCCCTCTTAGCAGTTTCTGTCATTATTCAATTAGGTTCAAAATAAGTACAAAAGGCTTTTTTTTGGCCTGTGATCACCTTGTTATCACTTCCCCATTTTTAATCTCATCTGACCACATGGGATGAGATTTTGAGGCCCTCAAAACTATCTAAATGTCTCATTGCAACCATGGAGGCTGTAAAGTGTAATTGCAGTGCACAGTGTCCTACTAAAACTTTTATGAATATTCATCTACAAGTAGGCTTTGTGAGAAGCAGAATTCTGCCCATAGGCACGTGTTGCAATAATGAGCTTAGTTGAAAACCTAGCCCTTACTACTTCTGTTAGGTGCTGTCTCCAATTACCTACACGCAAAAGCTCAGCATTGTAGCACCAGTATCTTTACCACTACAGAACAAAATCTGAGAATGAGGTGTTAAGAAAATTCTAATAAACCAGACCTTCCTCTCCATTCTCTCCAATAATCTTATCTTCATGACTGTTCATACAAAAGTCACAATGTGTTTTAAGTAGTCAAAGTAGTCTTCACTGTTTTTCTTGCTAAGACACGTTTTATGTTAGTCATGAAATGCTATATAACCTTTCTTTCACCTGTACTCTGGTGCAATATATAATTGCATTACTGTAAAGAAGCATAGAATTATGCCTCTGAGAAGAGCAATTAATTTCCTTCACTCCACGTGTCCAAAGGGGAGGGTAAACTACCAGTTGTTACCTGTTTCCATCGATCTCCTTCAGAAGAAAAAGGAGTATGTCAAAAGCCTCTTCTTCCTCACTATCTGAATATCTGCGGGGCATTCTTTTCCCCATCCAACACTCTGATTATGTGAACCAAGAAAAAACATAGTTTATTCACTAATCGAATAAAGTTATTTTTCTAAAGACAGTTCTATGAAAATTAACACTGCGGCCATACATATACTTCATGTATCTGTTCCCTTTGTATCAGTCCTCTTCTGCATCATATTCTATTTTTAGTAAGAAATCAATATTACGATATCACCCTTGAATTCAATTGCATTTTGCTTATTCTCCATTTCTGTTTCAGCAGGACTTTGGCAAGTAATTATGCTGGCTAAGGCTTTTCAAACAAAAAAGGGAGTAAATTGTTTTCTGCATAAATGCACATATCTGTTTTTGTTTATCTTGATGTCAGAGTAACATTGTCATCATGGGGATAGATTTACTTGTATTTGATTATTACAAGACAATGAGACAGAGCAGAGCTGAGGAAGATGGTATTTATGACTCTCTGTGTCTGCAATATCACTCAAGTTAATAATCTATCTGGCTTTAAACAACACAAGAGAGAATCACAGGGAAAAAATGATTACCCATTCTATTCCTTACACAGATAAAATCCTGGATGTTCCTTTAGGGGTTCATATTTTAAACTGTGGCTGCATCTTCCTCTGAGGGGCTTCTATCTGACCATTCTTGAAGTGGTAGGTAAATACATAAGGTTCAAAGGGGGAGAAATGCCTGTCCTTCATTTCTGTCACCAGAAATCCTGCCTTTTAAGTCTGTGGCACCGTTTCTGGCCCTTTCCAGTACTTAAGTACATTTTTTTTTTCTGTTAATCTACAAAAAGTCAAGTCAATTGGATTGAAATTACTGAAGTCTAAGGGGCTTTCTCAGAGGGAGATTTGGCTTCATCCCTCTTACTCTGAAGTCCCTGTAGATCCTGTGCAACCTGCAGCTGGGAGAAGCTCCACTCATTGAGAAAAGCGATGCATCTTTATCCGTCAGTGGCCATAAACTGGAGTTTCAGAGGACAATTATGCACAATATACCTATTGGAGAAATTACTGAAAGATTTTGCAGTCCCACGCAGTTAATGATTAATGTATATTGAAAAACAGGAGAGAATCTATTCTTATCTCTTTACATACATTTTTACCCTAATATAATTAAGGTCATAAAAATATCAGGTTCAAAAAGAAAGCACATTTTGCGCTTGGCCTTTATTTCACATTTGGCAATGAGTTGAATAGTTTAATTATATGTTGCATAAAGGATTATAAATGGGGTTTTACATTTTTATTAGAGAGTTTTCTATTTGTGTATTGAGAAAAGCCTGAAATACCTTCTATATCCTTATTTTATCTAGCGCTCATATATATTTCTAATAAGTTCTGTCTGAACAGAATTAACCCAGTCTTTTCACATCACAGGGAAGCTTTTCTATCTGTCTAAGCTCTTCTCAAAAGTAGAGTGCCTGTTGTGTCTCTCGGAAGCATTGTCCCAGGACAAGAGAGCCTATAAAGTTCCTTTTCCTTTTTCACATTTCACTTCGGCAAATGTGAAATTTTCACCTGAGAAAGTAATTTAGTTATTGCTTCTAGTCTCAATCTTCAGAAGAGTGTTATCAGTAACTAGTTCGATAAGCAGCTCTTCTCTCTCCTTGAACTACCTTACTCAATGCATATATAGTTTGGAACAAACTCCTGTATAGTATTTGGTTTCTCTTGCATCCATTTTTCTGATGGTTAGATAAAGATTTCAAGCTTTTTCAATAAGTAATAGCATTGTCCATATTACTTATCATGAGTGCAGACAGAAATTAATAATCAGTATTTAAATTAAAAAGTCTAAAGAAATTTCCTGGATAAAGAACAGTGGAAATTGGTTAGAATAAATGTCATTACTAAGAGATGTGGGTTTGATTTCCCAGCTGCTGTAAATCAGGATAGTTTAATCAAAATGTAATTATCAATAGCCATAAATTATAACAAAAACTGAGAACCTAGTAAGACTCAAAGACATTTGTGACAGATAAAATAGAATATCCTCTGTCACATGAACACAGACAAAAATTAACTCTGGTTTCCATCACACTTGGTCACCAAGTGTAGGTTAAAGATTTTGACTGCTGTTAATAATGCTCCATTATTCCATGTTTTTAAGGTAGTTCAATGGAAGAAAGAAAGTGGGCTGAAAAATTTTCAGTTGAAATGAAATTGTTTCTTGGTTACTCTGAACCACAATAATAGTTGCACCTTTTTCACCTAATAAAACATGTCCCACCTTTCTTAATCAGATGCAAATGAGGGTGATATTATCAGATGCAAGAAACTGGATGCAAATGTGTCATTCCTTTAATATACAGGCATTATGGAAATACAGACATCCAAGACTGTGAAAATAACTGCAAACTGAGACAATGCTGGAATATCTGCTCCGCTGCATGATGACTGTAATCCTGCACCCACCAATCTTCATCCACAGGATCACTGCTGTTGGGGCTACATTCCTGACTTTGGGTATCTGCCAGTTTTTGCTGTAATGGTTATCATGTCATTCTGATCAGCCTTTAACAAATGCTTTCTCTATAATAGTTGTTACCTATTCCATATAGCAATTCCATTTGCCTGCTGTATTGGGGTCATTGTAATGAAAACCACCTTTAGAGTTCTGGTATGTACATGTCACTTTTTTCTAACTCCTTTTTCCATTTTTTATTTGTCTTCTGTTGAGGTTCACTGAAGATGGATCTTTATCATCTTCTTTCTTCTATGGCTATACTAGGATCCTGGGTTTCTTCATACCTGAGGTGGATATTCCAATTCTTCATAGGATGATGTTCACAGAATGGACACGGGATGAAGACAGTCCTAAGTCTCATGCATCAGGAAAGTCCCCACTGATTTTAATGAAGTTCTGCAATCATAAGGGCTACAGGTTTACCAAGTATATATGGACAGCTTCACAATACCAACAAAATTAACAAAATTCACAATACCAAACAATTAACAAAATTTTTCTTTAAAACTACATGAAAATAAAGACTCTGGCAAGCAAAAATCCACCCATAAATGGTCTCTTGGAACAAGAGCCTTTGCTCAGACAAAAAATTTTTTCCAACTTGAATTCATTTCAGGCAGAGAGAGTTGAGAGTGCAGGTTTTGCAAAGTATTTTAAGAACATATGCCATGCTTAGCAAACATATAGGTCTGTTTGAAAGGGTATGTCCCACTGACATATATGGGCAAGTCAACTACCCCACAAATATTCAGAATTTGGGGGAAACAACAGATGAATCTCTGGCTATGTTAAAAGCAATTTTTTTTTTTTGTGTATTGAAGTTCTTTCCATGGTCTTCAGTGAGGATAGGCTTTCTTTCAACAATTAATTTTCATGTTTATCATATCTTGGAACAGATTCTCTTTTATTTTCCCAGAACATCAAAATCCCCACTTCAAAAATGCTTAACAAAAATTAGTGTTAATGGCTAATATTTACAGCAAATCACACATTTGACTAAAACTAAAAGAAGATGAAACCCAATAGTTATCCTAATTCAAATAATGATGCTTCTGTTAATGTATTGTTGATTGTTCATTTTCTAAACGGTAGAAAGGTGTCAAGGGAAAGTATAGATTCAGTATTTGTCTCTCTAATTCTCTCTTGATTAAAACTATTTTACTTTCTCTAAATAAATAAATATCCATTAGTCCCCAGGGAGAGTGATTCAGTGGTTGCGTGCATACAGCCATAAGATCTCTATCACTGTGACAGATTAATTGTTTATACAAAGCAGCACAGCTCTAACAAGCTGCTGAATATCTCCACCACAAGATGAAAAGTGCCTTACTTCAGCATATCCAATAGCCTCATGGCCAGCATGCCTTCTGGGCATGGAGAAGACCTAAATTCAAGTCTCTCCCACAAATCAAACAGAGTTTGGAGGACTTCAGTACACATGTTCAAGACCTTAGGGATGTATCCTAATGATCCAGCTGTCACTTATGAGAAGATATCTCTCAGTTTCAGGCCGTTTCTGAGGAAAAGTAATTTAATCTAAATAGTACTGTCCTTTCTATAGACATTAGTCCTAAATTTGTGCATGTATCCTGGAACAAAATTACTCTTGGTGTCAATATTTTTTCCTCCAATGTCTCATTCTTTAGTCTTGGTGTCTGGGAGAGTTTACTGAAGACTGGAGTTAGACTGTAATGGAAATCCAACTCCTTTAAATTGTAACCCTAACAAGTTCTAGCCTAACAGCAAAGCAGGTTTTCAATCTGAAAAAAATCAGTAGTTTCACAGATAATAGCTAAAAGCAGTAGCCATGGGGAATAACTGTTATTTTGATAGCCATGGATCTCACACAACTTTATGGCCTTTTATTTTACTATCAAGCAGTGTAACATCTTTCAAGGCCAGATTCCTAGTTGCTGAACTCAGATTGGAGGTATCTTTTTAGGCTCTGGATTAATCAGTCAATTGTATTTTTGCATCAGGAGGGAGTTTTCCCAAAAATCTAGAATAATCCAGGCTAGACGCATATTTCCTACTTGGCAGCCTCAGATTTGGTTGCATATTTGGTACTCAACATCTCTCTCTGAATTTGTCACAGTAACAGCCTGGTTACAAAGGCCAAGGACGAGCACTTGTCTCCACATCTATGATTTTAGACTGGCAAACTGTGAGTTGTCTGAGAGACCAGAAGCTTTGGATACCTGCAGGCTGGATCTTCTTCTTTCACAACAGGATCCTTAATTGGACCAAATGGCTAATACTCCCTAAGTGCAGGTATGTGGTCATAGCTCTTTATCTGTGCACTGGATACTAACTGTACCTGGATACGGATTTTTCAAAAAATCAAGCTGCAGCCCATCGCTTGTCCTATAAATTCTCAGTCCCAAAAGCTGCAGCCCATAGCTTGTCCTATAAATTCTCAGTCCCAAAAATGAATTCCTAAGAGCAAGTCTCTAGCGGCTTTCAGCCATAGGTAGCCTAAGAGTGACCCAGCATTTGCTTCTTTCCTATGCACCAGATTTACTCCAGTATAATTCAATGCACTTTCTCCTAGATTACAACAAGGTGATGAAAACCAAGCTCGCAGCATGCTGCAGAGATCTAAGGCATTTCTATACGTGATTCAGCAGTTGCAAACCTGCAGCTGAGATAGTGTTTCCATTTACATTTAGCCCCCACTTTTCCGATTACAAATGTCAGACCAATGATCTGGTACTGGAATAAATCAGAAATAATTCAATTAGAACCACATTGGTTTAAAATTGAAAAAAGTGAAAGCAAAATCAGCTGTATGATCATCTGCATGCTATTCTGACATCCATCTAGGATTCTGTCACAAAGTTGTCGTCTACAAACGTTTTTGATAGTACAACCCCAATATATGTTTGTTTGTGTTTTATTTATTTATTTATTTATAAACTATACA
This sequence comes from Rissa tridactyla, assembly GCF_028500815.1. Taxonomy (NCBI): domain Eukaryota; kingdom Metazoa; phylum Chordata; class Aves; order Charadriiformes; family Laridae; genus Rissa; species Rissa tridactyla. Next base: position 64,383,311 of record NC_071497.1, on the reverse strand, counting down.
CGTTATATATGCACATTCTAAAATGCACATAAAAACAGAAATGAAAAAAGTGTAAGATTAAGATGAAATAAAGACATTTTAAAATATTCTTTTGTTTTATTTATTAGTGGAACAAAAAATATTTTCTTTCCATACCCCAACAGATTGTCTAGTGCATCCCCTGGGGTGCGCACACCCCACTTTGAGGACCACTGTTTAGATTAAAGTTCTTTCATTGCTGTTTCTTTTCCTAAAAAAAGACCATCCCCATGTAATTTACAAATCACTGTCAATGACAACGGTGTTCTGCATTGATGGTTTAACTGGCAGGAAGCATTCAGCAGTTTAAAATGTACAACTACAATGTGGCAAGCCCTGCCAGCTCTGCCATCATAGTTTCTATAGCTGACTAAATGTCTTATTTGTTGCCCAGGACCACAATGTTGAGATATTTTTTTCTGCAAAGACATCATCTGACAAACAATTGCCAACACACAATTGCATATGAAGATGTAGATACCACTTGAGATGAACTATCTGGAAAAGTCGGAGAAAGGAAACAAAAAAAGGACTTAGAAGCATGAAAATAAAAGAAATCTCATAGGTAAGAGTATGAAACTTGTACATAAAATCCTGGTTCCCCCAAAATTCAAAGTTCCCATCCACTTAGACCACGTGAAAATTCTGCACCAAATACAGATGTGGGCAGATGTCCTAGTCAGAGCCAGGCAAGATTTCAAACATGTACACTGTAAGTCAGATCAATGCATATATTTAGAAAGATAAAATATATTTCACTTGCTGGAAAGAAACTGGGTTGGTGGAATGTATTCAGTAACTAGCTGGAAGAAAAAAAATCCATCTTTTGAAATTAAATGAAACTGTGCTTAAATGTATTTTAGCTGGCAATCAGAAACTGCCAGTCTGACTGATTTTTAAATGTAACTCAGCTGCAAGAAGGCAATCCAAATTTTGAGAATTCCATTCAGGAGTCAGCTAATAGGTACGAAAAAGAGCAAAGCAGCAGCAAAAGCTATACCAGTTCTTATCAAAAAGAGATAAGGTGCAGATTAAAGTGGACTTGTAAATGTTCTGCTTTTGGCATGTCTTTTTGTGAAGAGTTTAAACCCCACAATTACAGTAGCAAGGCACATCCTTTAACTTCTAGTGATTCCAGGGACCTTAGTGAGGCTATCTGTATGCTTAGAGATAACTCCTGATTCAGCAAAATACTTGAAAAAATGTTGAAACTAGCAGGCATTTACATTCTTCAGCGCTCCTGATTGAAATCACATAGCTGCATGTTTGCTTTAGGACACGGGTCAGTACTCTTTACTTATTTCAGTGGTGTTTCTGCTTCAGGGAAGCAGATAAATCTGTCAAATCTCTAAATCAGATCAACACATTAAATGGTAATATGGACACAAGAGGGAATTACTAAAGCACAGAGTCTTAAATCATGGGTAGGTGGGAATGCCCTTTACATATATGTGTACAAGCAGTGGTCAGAATGAACCAGCATGTGATGGTACTCCAGACAGGTATCTAAATTTTTCTCTCAGCCACCTGTGATTAGGAATCAATAGGTAAAATGTAAGAAGCCTTCTAGTATGTAATGCATAATCCTCAGCAGTTCTAGGATGAAACCACTCAATTTTGAGCCTGGCAAATAGCATTTTATAAGCTTCCTATAAAGCTTGCTGCCTCTCAGTCGTCATTCCAGTTCAGGTTAGCAATCCTAAAATTAAAACAGATCTCAGCTGCTACCCGGGCTGCAGTGAGGTATAAAGAATAGCCAGAAATGCTGCCAGTACCCTCATGCTCACCTGAAAACACCGAAAGGGGTTGAAATTGATGTGAGAAATTTCACATACTGCTTCAGTTTTAACAGAAGGGATCCAAGCAATGCAGTACCCATGAAATACCTTCAATAGCTCTAAACATTAAATTAGCTCATTTTATATCATATTCTCCAGGGACCTTTGCTTGTTTGGGACTTGGGGGGGATTTTTCTGGTGATGAAGTTACAAATATATTTGTAAGTAATGCATATGGGACCAGGGGAATTTAGGTTAGTAAATGTTGAAAGAGGAACATAACCAACATAGCAGACCTCAGGAAGTCAATTGTGCAAAGACAATAGAAAGAACAAGAACAGTTTTCACATTGTAGTAGAAACAATTTGTCAGCACTTGAAAGAAACAAGTCAGTGTCCTGGCTGACTCAAGCTGCTAAACGTCGTCATTTAGCTGGGAAACTGCAAAATGTTCCTCATATACACAGGGTGGAAATGCTGAAAAAAATGAATGAACAAACAAATAGCAGCTATTATAATATGAATCTCTTATGCAAAGAAGTCTTTGTAGCATAACAGAATAAAGTTGGGGAGAACTCTGCCACTAAATTATGGGTAGCTCAACTTTTAATACCCTGGTCAAGGTTTTATGTTATATGCTTTTTATAACTAGAGTTGAAAGAAGTACAATAAAAATTATTGGCTGGAATGAATATAAACCACCATCAAAGAGAGTGGTAGTTTAAAGAACAATCCTTCCTTTAAAGGGAAATGATGGAATGACTCTATCTAGGTTATAACGGTCATATGGTACATATGCAAGCATTGGAGCTTGTGAGGGAAAAGCAGAAAAATCACAGCCATTTAGCAATCTCTCATCCAGAAACTCCTTCTCATTTCTCATTCCCACATTTCTCATTCCCACAGGCATAGGGGTCAAACACTGTAGAGTCTGGCTATGTGGAAGGACCAAGGGACAGCAAGCTTACACGTATGTGCGCTCTTCAGGATCATCTTCCCTCAGCAAGCCAGACTTCCTTTGGTAAATGGCCAGAAATTGGACAGAAATATGTCTGATCATTTTTAGCTACATGTTTCCACTATTTATCACTCTGAGATATGGGGTCACAATTGATATAAAGTAAACCACACATTTTTGTAGATGCTGCATATTTATGGGCTGGGAATTTCATGGACATCAGGGGAAAAAGAATTGGCTAACACCGAGTGCCTTTGAAAATGTTTCCCTAATGGAAAGAGAGCAGTAATGGAACAAGGACAAGTTTTAATATATTTAATTAATGCTTCAATTATTATTTTCTATTAATAATTTAAACAGTTTGGGGACCATCAGCCATTGACAGCACCCAGTTCGGCAACCATATACAGTAAAGAGCAAGGCAGGCAGCTCAAACTGTCTGTTCTAGTCAATTAAATGGGAATGCTCTTGGGCACTGAAGTGAAATGCGTGAAAAGGCCCACAGCTACGCTAACAAACTCTCTTAGCACCCAGAAGATGGTAGTTGCATGCAATATGTCTTTTAGCAACAGTCCCAGAGAAGGCACAGGGATTGACTGGAAGTTGCAAATGACCAGAGCTGAAGGCATCGCAGGGAAAGCTCGTGCAGTACAAGGGGACATGTTTTGGTGCATGAGCACATTTGGGCTGCTGCTCAGCAACCTGGGAAGCTGTAAACTGCAGTGGTAGATGTAGTTGCAGAATTCAGGTGTATTGTTGCACTTTATAATTTGATGTCTGATCTCAGACACACACAAACACTTATGTGCAAATCTGAACAGTTAAAATTGCACACTTCAAGAATATGCTGTGATAAACTGCCTAGACTCTAAAAGAGGAAGGACTGATCTTGGTTCTGATCTGATTTGTATCTAAACAGATACAAATTTCATATAATTTTGAATTTTGTTAACCCACTTCACTTCCACACCCAGATTTTCTTCTGTTCATTTTGTTTGACATTGGCACTGAACTAGGCTGCAGTTACTAGCCTTTGGCATAGAACTGCTGAAGTGTGATATTGCTGAAATTAGCAATAACCATAAAATGAGAAAATGTGCAATAGCTGGTTATGTAGGACCCTCAGCTAGTGAAAGGGCAGCTTTGGCAGTAGTAAAGAAAGAATTTTTCCATGGATTGATAAAATTAAGACCCAAAGGAATTTCTGATCATTCAGCCTGGTCTTTTACATGGCACGGACCATTTTATTTCTGTCAGTTACCCCTATACTTATCCAAATAATTTATTATCCAATTTTGATTTGAAGGTATTTGGTCATTAAAAAAAATACTTTGATAGTTTGTTCCAATATTTCACACCTTCATTGGTAAAGCCCGTGCTTAACATCCAGTTTGAATTAGTCTCTATACAGCTTCCAGACTTAATTTACAGCAATTGCACTTCTTAGGTTTTTTTTTCTTTACAGAGAAGAGAGTTTTTAGCTGTAGGATATCTCAAATAAAAAACTGAAAGAATTGTAGTAAATTTCAGAGTCATCATCTCTCTCAGGTTGGAAAAACTCTTTAAAAGTTTTTTGGTACATTTTTTCACTATACTTCTTCATTTAAGAGTCACATTTACTAGCAGTTTTGGAGGTATTTCTACATCTGTTCATAAGCACTCAGCTGCTTTCCCTGATTCATTGAATACTAAAGCACTCACTCATTTTGAAAATAAAAACATTCAAAATAATTTTTTCTTTTCAAGGAAAATTGACACCTAGTATATTTTCAACCTTAACAAAGCCTCTTTTGGTCTGTGATGCTATCATCACTTGTAAATTTTATTCACACTCTCTGGGTATAATAAATGCATATTTAATACACAGCACTTTTTCAAATATTTTTAAAAAATCTGTAATGTTCAGTAATTCAGTTATGCTGTTTCCACTGCAAAGCAGAGGCTTTTGGGTCATCTGCAGAGAGCTGGCCATTTGAGATAATTCGAAAACTGGTAAGCTCAGGGCAAAGCTGCGGATTTGGCTGCAGTCAGACTTGGTAGAATGTTACACTGACTCTTTTATTCCTGTGGTGGTTTTAGCTGTCATATATGGTTTTGCCCCCACCTACCAGATTAAACCATTTTTTTTTGTCCAGAAGACCTTCTTTATTTATTGTGTGTGGTTATATGCACATTTCCCTAAGTGACAAAGCTAACCCAAGTGACCCCTGTCTCTGACTACTCATTCCTACGTCACAACACAAGGCATCACTCCTCAGCTGGTTTTACACAGCTTACGGGAGTCCCACTGCAAACTAAACGACTGAATCACTGAGATCACCCAGTCTAATAAAGAATAAACAAGCAACAACATTTTGTGGGACGTTTCTTTCCCATGGCCCAGGGTGCAGCACAGCTCATGCATTTTGGCACTGCCAAAAATGAGGTGATGACAAACTACAATGTAGAAATAAGAACATGCATCCACAAGCAAGCAAAGGGAAATGTTTTATACCATCTGGGATATACTTGGGAAAATACCTGCAACTATGCCGTCAGTCTGTATTTCCAAGAAACACTGAGTCTGGCTTTAGGGCTTCCAGTACCAGATCAAAATCACTGCATTAATGTGACACAAAAGCACCAATCCATCTCAAATTCGTTGCAACTTGAGATGTTTTCACACATGCCTTGATGAGCTGACTTTGTACCATGAGAGAATTATCATCTGAACTCCTGCATCTGGATTTTGTCATAAAACCAGCCATGAATTCCACAGTATGCTCCAGCTAAAGAAACATAAATACATCTATAGACTGCATGCTTGATTTGGATCAATTTCTTATAAATGAGTGATTCAATAATATGTTAATTTGCTGTTGATGACTGTGAAACTATGGCCTCACTCTGGAGTGAGACAGTTCAAAACGACAGCCATGACAGATGTGTCAATTGTACAAATAACTCACAATTTTTCTAACTCTGTTATCTGATGTGAATTTCTAGCAAAAGCTGGAAAAAGCTCCCAGTATACACAGTTTAGTACTGCAGGGTGGTGGTTGAGTCAAATATGACCTCTTCTCCTAATACACATACACACTTCCAATATCCACTCCTTTGCCTCCTCAAGTACAGATTGGGTGTAATAGACTGGAACCTTTCTTTGAGTTAGGGATTGTGTAAGCAGGACAAAGTTCTGCTCCACTCTTTTACACTCTCTTAGCACTAACTTAAATTCTAGCGCTAGTTCTTTGTGTCCTGTGATAAAGAATTCTGTATTCTTTTTCTGATAACTATTGTTCACATTATTCATGTAAGTGGAGTGTCGCACAGTGATTGAAGGAAGGTTTCCAGCCACACAGCTTTCCTGGTCTTAAATCACTCTATTCACAGCCCTCACAGGAAGACCGGACCAAGGACGCTACTAATCCAATGACTTACAATAAAGAAAGTACATAAAATTCCACCAGTATCTCATCCCTTCATCCCAGAAAACAACAACAAAACAACAATTAGAAATATTAAAGGGATAACTCCATTCACATTTATTATCATGAAAAGCTCCACAGTCACACCTCATGAAACACTGCTGCAGACTGTACTCCCCTATTTTACAGCAGACAACAGATGGCCAGACGTGCCCGACTCTCCACTGACGAATTTCCAAAAAACTAACACAGCTCGGCCTGAGGAGCACTTTTGTCTTGACTTCTTTTGAAGTCAACAGCCTGCAATACCAAACACAGCTGGGGAAAAGTTCACAGTCCACTTCAGGAGTCCTTTTCCACACAGGAAAACCACAAAGGAAAAGCAGGTATCTGGAATATCTTGTTTTGCTGTGATGAAATTGTTCTCTATATGTAAAAACTGGTGTTGCCAGCTTAGACAGTCTGATAGTGTCTTTATGGATCTTCTCCCCAGCGCTAACCATATGGCCTGTTGTGTACAATATGACATTAGCTGTTCTTTTAAATTTGCTTTTTTACTGCAGTTCTGTAATAATGTACTCTATCGGTTCTGTTCACGTCCCATCATGTTTCATTATTATCTCCCCTCAGAGTGCTCAGTTCTGTGAATTTTCCTCGTATATCTTAAATGCGATTATGCTTGACTGCTTGTTCCTAAATAGCTCCGAATTGCATCGGTTGCTCAATTAATTATGAAAATCTTACTCATGTATTCCTCAGAAAACATGTACACTTCCTCACTTTGTGTGTTTTGGTGAGGCGAATGCCAGTGTCACTCAATTCTGCGAAGATCAGTGAATGCTTATTAAAATATTTTCCCCTAGTGTCTGTACACTCCTGCTACGAATTTAAAGAAAAAGCTAACCTTTAAAAATAGAACATATACAAAGGGAATATTATTTGCATGTGTTTTATGGATGTGATTCACAAATGGAATGCTCTTTAGAGTTTGGACTCTATTATAGTAACACTCTGAATTCCAATCTCCTGTCTTTCCTCCAAAGCATTTTAAACTTGTTGTAGTCCAGTGGTATCTGAAGACTTTCTCAATATGGTCTTTATTTCACCTTCCAGGCCATTAATGACATTCTTGAACAGAAGCATGCCCTAGACAGACTTATGCAGTAGTCCTGAAATGACCTCCCAGACTGAGAGGACACCATTGAGAATCACATTGTGTTTCCCCACTGGATGACTACTTTATTTCATCTGGACCATATTTCCGAAGTTTGCAAATGAGAATGTCATGCAGGACAGTGACAAAAGTCTTACTGAAGCCAGTATATCATATAACCTGCTTCTCCCTCATTTGCTAGACTGGTTCTCCTACTAGAAAAGGAAATTACATTAGCTTCCGCTATATAATCTTGACAAATCTACACTGGATACTTTAATCAGCATTGTTATCCCACAGATGCTCACAAAATTGATTGTTCTAGCACTTTAGCCGATACTGATATTAGGTTGACACACGTATAATTCTCCAAGTCCTTCTCTGCTCTTTTTCAAGGTATATGTCATATTTGCCTTGTCCTTTCCAGGTTCAAAGTGATAATCTCCATTGATTCCAAGGTTGCTCAGGATTTCTTCAACAAACCAGAGTTTCACCAGCCCTTGCAACCTGTAGTCATACAGCATATACAAATACTTTATTTTCCTTTGTGTTATGGTCTGTTTACCCTTGTAAAGAAAAGTTCATTAACAAAGTGCTAATAAATGGCTCTTTGAGAGAATGTTTCATCCTTTTCTGCATCTATGATTATCTGAACACAGCTCCCCTTTACAGAATAAGCCTATCTGTTCCTTTCTGTTACAGAAGAATGCCTGTTTCTTGGTGTTTTCTTGTGTCATTTACTTTCAAGGTTAGTCTTATTAATTTTGTTGTTATATACCTGTGCTTGTTTGCTCATTAAATAACAGCAGATGCAGCCATATTTCTCCCTTTTTGTGTTACCCTTTTTTTTTTTCTCCACAGCTTGTCAGTTTGCCACTCTGATTTCAATAAAGATTCTTTCACTAATTACGTTCTTTCACATATTCCTTTTTAACACCTGCCTTTGTACTCTTACTTCTGCATGCATGGTTATGACTACTGAATATGCAAATCTAAACAGTTTCTATGTGTTATTTCGTAATTTCTGTTCCTTAAGGAATTTTCATTTTCTTCAATAGTATTTTCATTCCCATTAGTTTTCTGATATAACGGATTAGCAAACACTTCCTACTAGTTTTTTTTCTAATTATCTATTAGTTCCTCCTAAATAAGACTCAAGCCACCACTTCAGAATAGTATGAGATGCATTCAGGATCATGTGTTGGAAGAAAAAAAATTAAGAGATCAAATGATATTATCCCGTATCTCAAGCCAGCCAAAAGGTAATAGATCTGTAGTCTGTGGGTTACTTATGCATTATGCTAGAAATTAGGTGAACAATTCCATGATTGATAGGTAAGATGCTCTGGTGTAGTGTCTGACATAGGCAATTATTTCTCTTGTCCATCTGCTTGCATTTGTGTGAGGCTTAATTTGGTAGGCTCAGTAACAACTAAGCTGCTTCATGAGTGATCAGCTGGATTTGCTTCAGAGGCATCGGTGCTGTCAAGGGGCTGGGCAGTAAGGTTAGGGCAGTAAGCTTTCTGGTTTTGGTCTGACAACACACATCTTACTATGCCCCGGATAAGCCAACTGCGGCAATTTGCCCAGGACTACTACAAGTTTCAGTTATATGGACCCATTAGATTAGGACTTTTGTAACCAGTGGATTTGCTGAAAAATCCATATATGTCTATATATGTATGTCTTCTGCAAGACTAATTTGAACATCAGCAGCACCCAAGTTTTACCTCACCTCCAAGATAGGCCAGTTGGTGAAAGCTTAAAACACTGTTTGCTTCTCTCTGAGGACTTCTGGGTCCTTCTGCTAATGCTGAAAGGATGAACGCAAGCTTCTATACCTTTACGTTTTGTCTCTATGCTACCTAAATCATATATGCCCCGTGTAACAGGGAAGAATGGACAAACTTGTGCTCAAATATTACAAAGGTAAACATAGAATCTTAACTACCTCATACACATAAGTCTGTACTATAAAAAACCTGTTTCTCCTCTTGTAGATGTTTTTCTCCTTTATTACCTGTAAAATTCTCTACTTTACAATAATACATAGCAAATGCTAAAATGCTGCCAAGATCAGATGACAGTATTTTATGTTCCTTTTGCTTTGATGCATACCACATCATGCAGGGTAACAGACAATTACCCTTTTAAGGACCGAATCTTCATGTTAAATGTAACAATAAAGAATAAGATTCTACTTCTTAAATGTGAATAAAAAAATGACACTCAGAGTTTGTAATTTCTGTCTGCCTAAACGCTGTCAATCACTCCTGCTATGCAACACTTAAAGGCTGTCAGCAGTATCTTCTAGAGGCATCTAATCTTTTAGAAGTCTCCCTGCAGTATTACTGATTATAAAAATAATATACAGCTGCATGCCATGCATCACATGGGGGGAAGTGTGTATTCTTTAAAATAGATTTATTCAGCCATTGTGCAATAGTTTATGCAATGGAAATCATGTTCAGTGATGAATCACTTTCTACTGGAACGATCTGTACATGCATGAAATCACTAAAATAATAAAATAATTAGTCAAGTTTGAAACTTAAGGCAAATAAGCCTATTAGATACAACACCAAAGATTTATTTGTCTTCTTGTTTCCCCATATTTTTCTGACTCAACCGGCAGGTACAGCTTCTCAAAACTGTAATAGACTTTATACAGCCAGAGACACAGTAAACACAGAGTCTGGCACGCCACATAAAAATAAAAATTTCTTTCCATTAGTGATCCTCAAGTTTGTTAGAAATCATTTCCATTTATAGGGGAGGAGAAACCCCTTCCACTGCTCCTCTTCCCTTCTCAGTAGATCTGTACCATATGCAGTGTGTTTCCTTCAATCCAGGGCAGCCATTCTGTTTCTGTGGGCAGGATACAAGGACCATTCTGATGCCGCAGCTGGATTGCAGTTCCTTCAGGACTGTTGGACCTAAATGTTTGACAGGACTCATTCAACACAAGTCTCCACTTTTGTTACAAGCATTTTCCCAGAGCCTATTCCCATGTGCCCAGACAATGCAAATGGCAGTACAGTGTGTTGTCAGTAGCTTTGGCCTGCGGGAGGAATCCTTCCCCTGGTCATTAGCATTTGTCAGGTGTAAATTCAGAAGGAATCTGCAGCTCCAGCGTATCTTTACGAGACAGTCTGAGTATGAATTTTACAAGTCATAGACACGCCTGTTGAACAGCTGTTTTTTTCTTCCAATACCCAAGAGTGTGTCTGGGGATTTTAGGTGGGTTAAGTAACTCCTGGAGATGCCATATTGGATATCTTTTCCTTAGCATATGTTCTGAAGAGCAGACACATGTGACAAGGCCCTTTCAGAAAAAATCCTTTTATCACAAGTGCTAGTCCCATGTTCAATCACAGCAGTTCAAACTAAATCATTTAATCTGTGGGAAAATGCTTGCTCACTCTCCCCTTTCCACCCCTGGACCAACATGTTCTTTCAGCCTACTCCCAGTGTCCTTGATTTTGACATTTACCACAGTCATATGGTCAACTTTATACAATTATGACTCAAGAAATGTAACTCACTTTGAAAGGCTGAACATACTTGTCAGTTTTCTCATTCACAATGACCTAGGCAAGCATATTTGTGCAACAGTCTTCTATTCAGTATTATCTGTGGTCTAAGAAGCAAGTTAATGCCTGCATGCTAATGCGTTTCATCTACTCTTCCCGTGAGAACTTCAGGGTCTGTTTTTCCTTCAGTCAAGAGACCTCCCTCTCAATGTTTGCCACTGAACTAGGTATATTCTGTAACATCAGCAAATGCTAACAAGTAAATTTTTGTGCCACCAGTACATAAGAGGGCAAGGGTCTGGCATGAAGGACAGAGATGTCAGTGAAATATGTACAGAAAATACTTTCCCAAAGCCTGAAAAAACAGACAGAAAACACAGTAAACTGCACTGAAACTTGGACAGTTAAGCATAGATAAAATTAGAGGACAAAACATACAAAGGACATATAAAAAATGAACAGTTGCTTTTTCTCTGTACACAGTTCTCAGCAGTGAAGATAATTAAGTACTTTCTGCTCAAAGTAGGAATTGCTTATAGTCCTAGCAATGAAAATGTGTATTTTCACACTTTCATCTGTATCCACAATACCAAATTTTATTCTATTTACAACACAGATGAGTGAACTTTCCCATCATTACAGAATTCTCAAATACATTAACAGAAATGTGATTCTGCCCAAGTTTCCTTTATTTGATTGAAATTCATGGCTGGTACACATTGATGTTTTCTTCACCTCTATTTTATCCAACTTGATCTCTCCTATGCTGTTCACTGTCATAAAATTACAGAGCAAGATTGGGTTGTCCTTTGAAAACAGGTCTTTCTTTTGATTTCCCTCTGCTCTGTTACTACAACTGTGGAAACTTTTCCCCAGTATTTCTGTTTTAAACATTCACCACAGTTTTGTTACCTTCAAAATCCAGTCACCTTTAGACAACTATAGTTTGGTAAATCTAAATCAACTTATTCCCCCAAAGGTATTGGTCCATTTTCTTGCGCACAGAGCCCTACAACAAACATAATGTAGCACAGTTCTCTATAAAGAGAATTTTCTGTGTATCTATAACTGTACTATCTAGAGTCCACAAAGTCTCAAAAAAATGTTATATATTTTCTGTTTTGGCTTAAGGAAAAGAGAAAAAAATCCTGACCTTGGCATTAAGCCTGGCTAAAGTTGCAGAGTCTTCTAGATCAGAGAAATTCCTATCTCTTGTAATAAAAAACAGTTTTTCAATATTCAGATGTCCAAATTCATGATGCCGGGAGTTGCTCAGAGTAATCACAAGCTCCCTGGGAAAGTCCTATGGAATGCAAAAGTGAAGACTACAAGGAAGAAATTAGAAAATAAATTTGCAGAAATTACTCAAACAAGCTATGAATTGTACTTAAGAAAGACATCCCTCCAAAAGGATCTTATTCAAATAATTGTACTCTCTTGGATTATTACTAAAAACCTCGATGGTGCAATAATTTTTCCATTAAGATACTCAAGATACTTAACTGTTTTAAAGGAAAACATATCAAAAGTGGTATCTACCAAGGGCAAATCTATCTCTCAAAAAACCTGAACCTCGAAAAAGAGTTTTACAGAAAATGTCTAGAGAGATGCTAACTTGTACTGGAAGCACAGAAGTTCTACTTGCTAACTGACCATTTTTCCTAGTGGTTACAGATTATAATGATGTGAAAAACTACCATAATGTGAGGGCAGCACCAGGATGCCTTTTTTGATAATTTCACCTCCAAGGTGAAAAAGTAGATACAACATTTCTAGTAGCTTTTGTAATCACTATGGCAGTGATTTCTTTGAGAATCAGTGCATAGTGTTTACATTGGACAACTAGATCAAATACATGTGACAAGGCTGAATCATCTGTGTCATATTCCATAATTTTGTAAAAACGTAATAGAAACGACACAGAGCCAGTTCTGGAAAAAGTAGAGACCAGGGAGGAGAAACTGAAGAGGGAATAGCCAAAGACAAAATCTCTTCCTTTTATGGAAAAATCCACGTTTGTCACATTGTGTAATGCTCATGTGATTTGCAGACTCCGGTGGCATGCCTCATGCTATATGTACCACACACTAAAGCTTTGGTCTGGTCCTGCTTCCTGTTAAGCAGGTCCCAAAATGCCAAGAAAGGCTGAAACATTAACGAAACAGCAGATCTAGTGTAATTATTTTTAAGTGCTACACATAGCATTTGGTGATTTTACCTTACAGCTCTTGCATGCAGTATCAAAAAAACTCACAAACCAAACTAAAAAAAAAAAAACCAAAAAAAAAACACTGAAAGTTTGTCTCTGTCTATGACAAATGAAATCTTTAAAATTATTATGTGTAGCCATGCACAGCATTTTCTTCTTGCTGCTTAGTCTCATATCCTGGTTTTCATTCCTGAGTGTGTTCTGAGCGCAGCAACTGCGATGCAGTTCTTATCGTTCTGTGAAAACTTTGCTATGACTGGACATAATGCAGATGGATTTGCTTAAGACATTGTCATTTGAGATCTACTGAACAATCTTGAAAGTATTATAAGATGTAACTAGGATCATTTCCAAAACATTGTCAATGGAACTAGACATCCATCATTGCTGGTTAAGGCCATTGCTGGGTATATTTACAATATGGTTTCATATTACTTTAATCCCAACATAAATGCAGGTTGCTACTGAAGGAAGTGATTTACATCATCCACATAACCCTCATCAGCACATCCACAGCACACACGAACATTTATTTGGTCATTTGATGAATCAGAACAGGAAAGTGGTGCAGCTGAAAAGTATTCTTTTAAACTACTTGTTTACTTTGCTGTTATCAGCTGGATCAGTTCCAAGGCCCAGTTTACCCATCCCAATGCTAAGATCTGCACAAGAAAGGGTCTCGGTACAAGTGGCTGCAGGTAGTGAAAAGGTCAGATTAAAGCAACCATGAAACAACCACCTCAGAGCACAAGAGTCAGTGGTAGCGCCTCTTTGTCAGGGTGCTGGCTAACACTTCTTAAATCTGTCACTTTTTAATGGCAAATTATAATCTGACATATTAGCTTTTGTTAAAAGAAACTCTGGAAGAATCAAATTCTTGAGATAAGAGTTTATCTTGACTGCCTAATAGATTCAAAATACAATACATCTGCGCTAGATTTTTAAACAGTTATTTTAATGATATTAATTAATGTGTTCACAAAACAAACAAAAAATCCCGGTTTTACCTGGAGGTAGGTGTACACAGAGAAGAGAACCAATATAAAAAAGCCCTGTGATCCTATTCTATCAAAGACCTTTACAATAATAAAATAGTTTGCAACAGGTGTTTTAGGCAAATTGCACAGAAGTTAATTGATAATTTGTAAGTGTCAAAACAAGCTGTGATTTATATGGTTTATCAGAGTGCAGCCTATGATATCAGCACAGGGAAATCTTAATTTTAACTATGAACTTTAAACATAACCATGTAATTTTTAGGTAACAAATTGTAAAAAAAACCAAGGACAATAATTTCATTGGAAAACGTTTTACTCTCCTGTACTACTGCCAAGTAGCCCAAATTGCATTTCTAAAGCGAAAGTTAACATCATGTTGACTGGCCTCCTGTTTTCTGAGCCTCCGAGGAGGAGCATTTTCAGATTTTCCCCTATTGCTCATTAAACTATAAAAAAGCCCTTATTGCAAAGACACTTAAATTGGTTGAACTCCTGTTTATGTCTATGTCACCCAGATAACTTATTGACTCAAGTTAATTCAGTTAAAAAATAATTAAAATAGATCAAGCATATTTTTTCTTTTAGCTCTTTGAACTGCTCTATGTAAGCTGCTTTGGTTTACCCTGCTGCAACATTTTACATATGCAGGCACCCAAAGGGATCTTAGTTTTGTAAAGGCTGCCTCTTGCTCAACACACAAGGACAAAATGGGTGAATTCTGTAACTGGAAGAATCAAGATTGCTGCCGTTTGAGCTAAGGAATCATGACTCAATTGTTTGAAGGGATATGCACAGAGAGGAAATTGAAATACATGTGCAAGCGCATAGACTAGACTACGCAAAGTCGTATAAGTGAGTGGGCAGGAAAGGTCAATGTTTTTATAGGCAAATTATAGAGGTTATAATTTTCAGGAGATAGCCACTTGTATATGATGTCCACTGGTACACTCAGCCAGGGAAATCTATCGTTAAATGCTCTCCCATATGTGGATGAATTAAGAAATTAGTTCGTGGAATTAAGAAATATTCTCAACTGCAGAGCTGGCTATCTCTCCTGGGCACCTTTGCATCTTCTTGAAGGGAACTGTGCAAAGACAGAATGACCAGTTCAGTAACAGAGGAAATTTTATCAGAATCTATTCTAATAAATTTTATTGAGTAGAACAGGTTGATATATCAAAAAGAGGAAAATCCCTCAAAACTATTTGTAAAGAGTGGGAACTTGAATAGATGACATGACAATCCTCTCGTATCATTTCATAGTCATTTTAGTGGAAGAGACAAATTCGGTAATTTTTATTTTGCTCATACATCTTGCTAAAGACATAAGTGATGTAAATATTCATAATTTTTTCCATTATTCAGTAAAGATCCTCACAAGAGCCGTCTTCAACAGTTTTCTTCATGCAGATATCTCAGTCTGGTTGTGGCCTGAGCCCATCTCAGTTGGGAGAAGTTATCTTGTCTTAATTTGGGTATTGCTTTACGGCCATTATTGAAATGTGGCTTTAGTACAGGACTGTTAAAATAGCAACTTGTGATCTTAAAGCATGTTACTACTATTTAAAAGTAAAAAAAAAAAAAGATTATTTAAAAATTAACTTTATATATATTTGGAGTTCTGTATAGAAGCAGTAGGATTATATTCTAATGTGTCTCCAGTTCCCATGAGACATGTTCTGTAGTTAGGTGACCTATCCACACCGTGAATCTGTTTTTTTGTTTCTTAGTCCTCAAATCAGGTTTTTGTTGTTTTGTTTGGGTTTTTTTTCCCATTTTACACATATGGAGATTAAAGAAAGTGTCTTCATGCAGCCTAGTGTACCCTCTACCCACCACTGGCACCATTTTTGGATCTAGAATCAATTCTCAATGCCTTAAATAGGTTCCATGCAGGGGCCTGGCAGAGCATGGTACCAGTACAACTGAAACCTTCAAAAGCGAAGTCTTCTTTCAGGGCAGCTTTGCAGAAAGATTCTGGAAGAAGACTACTATAATTGAACACAGACTGCAGTTTTTTACCACTTCACATTGTTTCAATACTGATAAAAGAACATAGGTCCTTCAGCGTGGGACGTGTATAACCCACCAATTTTACTAGTCTGAGATCTAAATTCTGCCCTCATTGCACAGGGTTGTGTTCACTGAAGTACAAGAAAATCTGACATAAAGAAAAGGATAGTAAGTTTCTCCTGTGTCTATTGGTGCAACAGATCTGCTCACCTATAGAGGAGAAAGAAGGATTTAACTCCTTATCAGTGAAATGTGGCTTATGCACAACACCTTTACTGAATACTGGAAGAAAAGAATACACTTTGATTTTCTGATCCCAGTTGTGTCTGCATATAAAGATAGGGGGGAAAAAAGTAAAATAAACAGATTTGATACAGTAATAATGATGATATTTTTACAGACATTTCCCTGATTAGGAACTCATTGTGATGTTTGAAATAACATTGCACTGAACACAGTGGACTCTACCAACAAGAATAATATATTTCAAAATTGCTATCCAATTTTTGTATGGCAATATGAGCTTTGCAAAGCAGACTGAAAAAATATGTAATTCTTTACATTCTGGAACTGGCACAAACAGGCTGTCTGACTCAAAAAATTACTCCAGCCAGTGGAAGTTTTGTTGAATTATGATATCGAGCAGGTCTCACATAATACATATTTGAGGACTCGAGAGCATCTTAAATCAGATTTTTGTTTATTTTTATTACTCTGAGTTCAATCACATTGTTGCAAAGAAAATTCTAAAGAAAGATAAACACAGATTATTTTTATTGTGAGAGGTGCAATTTTTATTCTATAATTTTTTGAAAAGGGATAGATGGTCTGTAGTAGCTCACATTGAAATCAACAGAAAGCAGATTAATCAATGATGTCAAAAATCCCACACATAAATGCCTTCTCCAAAAACTTACATTCCTCTAATTAAACCTGCCATACAAAAACAATTTTCAGAAAACAGCAAAGGTAAAAAATACTTATTTGTATGACATGCCCTCATGACCCTAAGCATGTGATGGCTTACAATGACAATGGAACTGTTCAGACGGGAGAGGAGAAGGCTCAGGGTGGGTCTTAACAATGCGTACATTTATCTGAAGGGAGGGTGAAGAGAGGACAGAACCACACTCTTTCCAGTGGTGCCCAGTGACAGTACTAGAGGCAACGGGCACAAACAGAAGCACAGAAGGCTCCGTCTGAACTTCAGGAAACATTTTTTTATTGTGAGGGTAACTGAGCACTTGCACAGGTTGCCCAGAGAGGCTGTGGAGCCTCCTTCCTTGTAGATATCAAGAGTCCACCTCCGATATTGTCTTCAGTTTTGGGCCCCTCACTACAAGAAAGACATTGAGGTGCTGGAGTGTGTCCAAAGAAGAGCAATGAAGCTGGTGAAGAGTCTAGAGCATGAGTCTTACAGGAGTGGCTGAGGGAACTGGGGATGTTTATCCTGGAGTAAAGGAGGCTGAGGGGAGACCTTATTGCTCTTTACAACTACCAGAAAGGAGGTTGTAGCAAGGTGGGTGTCAGTCTCTTCTCCCACGTAACAAGTGACAGGATGAGAGGAAACAGCTTCAAGTTGTGCCAGGGGAGGTTCAGGATGGATATTAGGAAAAATTTCTTCACTGAAAGGATATCAAGCACTGGAACAGGCTGCCCAGGGAAGTGGTTGAATCACTATCCCTGGAAGTATTTAAAAGATGCGTAGATGTGGCTCTTAGGACAATGGTTTAGTGGTGGACTTGGCAGTGTTAGGTTTATGGTTGGACTCAATGATCTTAAGGATGTTTTCCAAACAAAATGATTCTATGAATCTATTCAAAAGTCTGGACATGATCCAGGGCAACCAGCTCCAGGTTGAGAACCTGCTTGTGCAGTGGGGCTCGACAGGGTGACTTCTAGAGGTCCCTTCTGACCTTAGCCATTCTTCAATTCTGTGACAACTAATCCACTACTGAAACAGAATTTTCACACATTGAATCATAAATATTAATTGTATATTTATGCTTACTATACTTACAGGAACTTGATATTAAAATAGGATGAAGAAAACATGTGCAATCAAAGTCTTTAGCTGGGAGAAATGAATGATGGTCAAAGTCCAAAAGAGCTGCTCACTTTATTGTCTACAGCTCTTTACCATAAGACCAGGTGAAATCTGCAGAAGCAAAATATTTTATGGCTAAGCTTGCATAAATGGAGGTCATATGTGACGCAGAAAGAGAAAATCTGTATATATTGAAAGAACATTCAATAGAGTGAAGGTAGAGTGCAGGTCAAGTTTGAATTAAGAATGGTAGCTCACTCAGCTGATGGTTGCAGAGAAGACTGTTTATACGCTTCAGTGCAAACTGACCATCTGTACTACTAGCAGCCTACAGAAATGTATATTCAATATTATTGTTATCCAAGCCAGCTCATTTAAAGCTAGCTTGGATACATCTATCTAGGCTGCAATTGCCATAATTCTTTTCAGACGCAGTAGCTTATACAATATTCCTATTGCTTCTGCAAGAGACCCTGTGCATAATGTTATCAACAGAGTATCATTATATTAGAATATAACCACTTAAAAAGAATTGAATCCTGCTTGCCTTGTTTACAGAAGAAATTCTACTGAAGTAAGTCTACTGAAGACTGCTTTCCTGAACAAGTGGAGGAGGATTTGCCTTTATTTGGAAGTATACTTCTCCAAAGCCAATAGGATTTACTCATTGCTTACATGCTACTTTCTTTTCTTACATGCTACTTTTTAAATGGAATGTGAAGAAATACAACTTTTGAATCTTTTTTATATCAAAGAGGAAAAAAACTCCATCAGATGAGGATAATAAAGAGAAATCTGCATGTGTTTAACAATGAAGCAACTACCTTTTGCTTTTCCTATTAAAAAATAAGTTGGAATTGATACAGAGAAGCATTTATAATTAACTGATGCAAACTGACAGTTGTTGATTGTTTCTCACACCATTTTTCATTTTGCATGGTTGCCATTTTTTCTAGTTAAATCACCTACAGACTATTCAAATTATTTGTTTCATTCTACAATACCTTTCTATGTCCTTCACAGCTACTTTGTCAGAAATTAGCAACATTGATGGAATGTTTGGAAAATATGAACTCTGGTCCTCACAGATAATCTCTTAAATGGAATTAAAAAAGGGCACTTCAATGACAACACACTGTGACTGTAAGCAAGCTGTTCAGAAGGGATTTCTTTTTACCTGTGACTTCATTAGTAAATCTGACCTTCAACAGAGTTGTTAGATCAGACAGATAGTTCCAAGTCAAGGCTGTAATACAAAATCTGCTTTATTGTTATTCCAAACAATGTCCTTGTAAGAATGTTTTGCCTGTATCTCTACTGCTCAGATTGTTTTGTCGCCATAATGTAGTGCCTTGATTTAACTGCCTGAAAGGTCCACTCTGGAAGTCATAAATAAAAAAATTAAAAAATCAGAATTTATACACAAAGACACAGATCAACTCCAAGATAGTCATCAAAATACTGCTGTTGTTGAAGGCCTGCTCTTGTTGCTGCTCTGTATGAGAGTGGAGTATACAATGATTAGGATTCTGCTAACACAGTTTTTCCTTATTTAAAAAGTAAGGAAGGATGTTTGTTTTTGTTTTTATTAGACTTCACAGACAAAATATGTACAGCCTGACTCCCATGGATGTCAGTAACAAAAAAGCCATAATGAGCAAGATCAGCTGTCAAGACCTCAGTGAAAATCATCAGCGAGACAAACTTGCTAACTTTCTTATTGTAATTCATAATCCATACCGCCATACACAGAAATTAGCACTTGTCACTACATACTGCATTCCCTTTCCTCATGTACTGTCTTCTCTGTATGTTCAGACTGAAAGTTCTTAGTCTGGGGATTCTTACATTTTTTACTAATGCTTTGAACCTGTGGTGATCAGTCAGCTCCCTGCGCATAACTCCAGAGCTATACAGCGCACTTTACATGAGGAGAAGGAGCCATGGAGCTCCCCTTATGCTTCAAATCTCAACAGTCTTTCCTATCTGTGACCTCAACTGCTTTTGCTCATAGCTTCCATTCTTGGTACACTAGCCTGGGAATGATGGACAGATTAATGAAGAAAAGATTGCAAGGCCAGCTGTGAAAAAATCAAGACTGCTTAACAAAAGTGGCTGTATACTTTTTCTGGGGTGTTCAGTGATTTTTTGCATACATGACTCGCAGTCAGAAGAATTGCAGTATTTTTGCCTCACGTTCTATCAAATCCACAAATAATTAATTGTACTGCAGAGGTTTTTTTAATGTCACTGTGCAATGTTGGCATGACTTTAGTTATAAGGTGCGTGAAGGAAATATGCATAGCTTTAAAAATAATAAGCAGCTTAAAAGCTAACACAGATATTGTCAATGGACAGACAATACACTAATATGCAACCTCCATTCAAGATTTATTTATACCTTATAATAATGACCTTTAGCAGGAAGGAAAGAAAACTTTGAAACTGAAATCTTCACACAGATAATTCTTGACATTACTGAAGTCCTCAAAACTGGTTTCCAAACAAGAGTAAGAAATACTGTTCAGAAATACTTCCAGATCTTCCCACATTTGTGCCAATAAACGTTCAGGTACTCTTGATTCTGTACCTTCATTATTTGTCTCTTTGATTCTTTCCACTAGAATCTGCAGCACCAGAGACATAGTACATGCCAAGTAGAACACTGTGTTAGCCAGGAAGAAGAATGAGACTGCTCCAGAATGTAGGAAGACATCAGTATAATGGATAAAGGATGCCTGAACAATTATCAATTACGACATGAAACTCAAGACTTCAGTCAGTGCTTCAGTGACATTTAGGATTTGAGGCAAAATAAATTTCAATTGGTCTTAAAGGTGGAATTCCATTTCCTTCATTAGTGAGGACATGAAATGTTTCACTACTTATCTCAGACTTCTGCAGAATCTATTTAACTTAGACAGGTGTGATTAACAACTAAATCTCTTGCCTTCTATGTGTTCAAAAGTTTCTTTTATATCTTTATATTTAAACAAGTAGGAAATTGCCCTTGAGAATATGAGTTAATCATTTTCATTGAGCTACATCACCATATTAGCAATTGTTTTCAAGTAAAGCTAAATTATCTTCTCAGAGTGTATTAAGTCAGAGTAGTCTGCACTTTTAGCATCTAATTGGCCTCAACTGGATGGTTACACACTGAGCAGGCACCTGTTTTAGAGTGATATTCAGAAACATAGCTTGTACTTTACCTGGTTTATGTCTTTCAGATTTCTCTCTTATCTGTGATGTTTGGTGTTTTTTATTGCCTCGTGTGAGTGAGAAAATGCACTCGCAGATGCATTTTAAGAAGCAGGATCAATGTTTTCACGCTAGAAAATCCTGCGATTGAGAGCTGGCAACACTTCTTGTGTATTAGTATGCAAAGAGTTTGTTACAGTGAGCACCGTCACTTCTGGTTAAGATTTGGGGTAAGGAGGTAAGGAAATCAATGTATCAGCTGCTCTTTGGATGCTCAGCCAGATGCCAAGGAGACAAGGTCGTTTCTGCATGGCTACTCTGGAAGAGGGAATAAGTGAACCTTACAAAGTGAGACTGTTCCTAGGCCTTCATTATGGCACTGAACAAAATGATGTAATGTCTCTTGTGTCACTTGATATACCATAAGTTCAGTTAAGTGTGCCTGTGACAAGTTGCTGACGCCAACCAGGAGGGAACAGCTCACTTCCACACTACTAAATTACCTTAGCCTCTACAGCAGCATGGGCACATACAAACTGCCTAGTGGAAATGATTCATAGTGTATCACAAACTGGGCTTGGAAATTGGTTGGAACAATGCAAGCTTGTGTGGGCCAAAAATATACTAGGAACCGCACAGCATGTACAGTTGAATTTCAGTGCTCAGGAGTGCTCCCTTGCACTGTTCAAATTTACTAGTAGGTTTCAAAAAGAGAATTTATGATAACAGTGAGGTTCCTTTGCCCTTAGGACTGTTTGAGGTAGTTTGCTTGGTTAAGGATTGATGTAATCTCAACAATGATGCAAGTTTCTGTGTACATGAAGTGTAATGGCTACATCTACTTCCTGTAAAAGAATAGCAATCATTAAGGCAAGGGATACTTCAAGTAGTCATCACACTGAAAGAAAAATTGAATTGCTCATTGTTTTTCTCTTCAAGGAAGTGATATATATAATTTCAACCCTTGCGTGAGTAACTCCCCATCATTTCTGTGCCACAGTAATAGCAGCGACATGGGAAGCAGCATCAAGAGGCTTTTTCCAACATTTCTACTCACACTTGTTGAGAGTTCCAGAGAGCCAGCCAGCCTCTGATGCAGCAAAAGTTCTCCCGAGTCCTCAAAATTTGCAGAAGACAGAAGAGAAAAAAATCCTAATCTGAAGCATCCTGAATTCTCAAAGAAATTCTGACCAGAAGAAGATGGCTGATTCCAGAGAAGACTAACTGACTTAGGTATGTCTTAATGCCCTTGCTTCTTATCTAAAAGTTAAAAGCATTTGAGGCATTACTGCTAAAGCTGCATTTAAGAAAAAAGTATCTTAAAGATGAAAAGGATGTACTCAGAATGGAAAATTTTTATTCCCCTCCACCTTCTAGTTTTGTATGATACTGAGAATTCTAAAACAAGGAAAAAGTAGAACAAATGAGCTTTCTAGCAGAAACCTTCAAGGAAGCAGAAGAAAAATAAAACACTGTCTAACTTAAGATGCTTTCAGTTTTTAAGTATAGAAAACTACTCAACCAATGAGAAAACACTCTTAAGAAAGAGAAGCGTAAAATGTTATGGAAATACAGTTCAACCAAACAGATTAATGGTCTACCTGTGCATTTTTAAGATCTCTTAAAATTTTACATAGCACCTAAACCTTCTCTCTTTCCCAATGTTTTCTGAGTTGCAAACATTTCTATCAGGAGTTGCTTAAATTTTGTGTGCTTAGCAGTTTTGCAGATTGTGCCTTTCAGATTCTAATTCCTCTATCTGCAGCTGTGGCTCTGTGCTTGAAACCTATGTGTGATCCAAATCAGAATGCTGAGCAGCGATGTGTAACGAGACTTCAGAGTAAAGAGTTGTATGTCTGAGGCCTTGACTTTGGAGTCAAATGTAGATATCCGAAATACCAACACTGTCAATTATGTTAAATTCAGAGGGGTAAAAATAATCTGAAAGGACAATCCAGGGGGATGACAAATCCCCACTAAGAGCACAGTTGCCAGTTCCAGAACTCAAGCCAGTGTAGATGTTACACCATTGTGCTTGCTCACCACTGGGGACTCCTGTGCTTCAGTTAATTGATCACAGTTAGCAGAGGGTAGAAACAGAGGAGTTAAGCTTTGAAGATACTGATTCAGATTCCTCCTACAGAGACTGAGATTCTTCCACATGTTTCCAGTAGTCCTGGCAGCAAATGCATGGGTGTGGAGCACACTTCTGTAAAAGGCAAGCAAATTGCTGCCACTTCTGCAGAGGCAGAAAATAGCTCCCTGCAAGACTTGCTCTGCTGCGTGAAACTCCAGCTCAAAAATAAGGACTTTTAACTGAAGTTTTGGAAAGTAAAAAGCACTGAATTGACCTCTTTTTACACAGAGGTGAATCTTACCTATACGTAGAAGCAACTAAGTTAGGCTGACGGATAACACCTGGAAAAAAAGGGCCCCATTGTGCAGACATCCCAGTTGAAAAAAAAAGCCATGGCAAGGTGAAGTATAGAGCTAAAGAAGACAGTGCTGTGCTCTCATTCTGTTGGCTTTCTAAACTGTGGGTTTACAGCTGATCTGCCTTATTAGTAGAAATGTTTGCGCCTCCTTTTCACCATGCTTTGAGAAACCACTAGCTGTTACAGTGACTCTTGACTAACACCTCTGTTTGGGGGAGTGGAGGTTGTTTTCTAGAACTACCATCTTTGTATTCTTCCATACACTGAGGAGGTTCAGACGGGCAAACCTAGTACGACGCAAATTTCAGCCCAGCTAATTGTATTACTAGACAGTGGAAAAATCCCTTTTAGCGTGGGCTAACAGGGTAGGTAATCTATCTGTTTGTCATCTAGTAAGCAAAAAGGGAGTCTGTAAATCTTAGAGCAGATGGTAGATTTATGCTACAGTCTGTGTTCTTTTCATGGGATTTATTACCATATGTGCTGCTTCTATTTTACCATCCTTCTGTTTTGATTACTGATACAACTCTATTTGAATGCAAGAAGGATTAGGGCTCAGTGTAATGTATCCAAGTCAGGTTCCAAAAGAGCAATAAGCAATGTACTCTTCCTTAATGTAAAGATGGTACAAGATCAAAAGTTAAAATTTCATGAAATAAATTATCAAATTGATTTAATTATCCAGTTTTTTGATATGCTGTAGTCTGGGATTTAAATTCTTCAAAGAAGGGGTTAAAGGCCACCATGAGCTTTTAAGAACATTAATGCTAAATTAGCATTAATTAGCATTAGTATTAGCATTTAGCTACACACTGAAATCCGTAAGACAGTTGGCAACTTCAAGAAGCCTTCTTTGGTGGATCGATAGACAGATGTCTCCTCTGTTTCTTCATTCCAAGCCGCAGTACTATTATTCCTATTTTTACTCCAGACCCTCATCCATTTCTTGTCTGTCTCTGTCTTCATTTCAGGTAGTTGACTTCAACAGATGGGAGGGGAGCAGCCAAAAGGAAAAAACATTCAGCCAAAGATGAAGTCAAATATACCTTTATTTCCCTAAAGAAGTGAGAGCCTGTCACTAGGTTGCAGAATAAGTGATCAGTGTATCTCACCGAAAGTCAGAAATATTTTCGCAATAAAAGCAGCCCAGAAGAGATCTGTGATTCCAGTATCAATTCTAGAAGGTTGAGAAGAGGCTCTGTTTGGCATCCTATGGCTCAGTGTTCTCCTCTATAACTTTATAATGAGGAAACGGATGGCCAGCACTAGCCCTTGAAAAACAGCTACGGTTGTGGTGCTACCTGTGTTGAGCTATAAAGCACCTTAGGCCAAACCACAAAAATCATCATCTTTCCTGGTTTTCATTTGGTTTAGTTTTGTTGAGGAAAAGGGGAATCCACCTTCTCAAGGATCTGTTTGGGGTTTTTTCCCTCATCAATATGCTGGAATGAAAGAAGTTCATTGTACATTATTGATGTCTCATCATGTTCTTTTTCTATTCAGGAAAAAATCTGTGACTTCTAGACAGCCTAGGACAGCTAATAATCAGAGAGTTGTGTATTTGTTTGTTCTGTTTGTTTACTGTGATATAAATACTAAAGTTATGGCAGACTTGCTGGAGAGGGCAATCAGAGCCCACACAAATCTGTATACTTTACACACGAAACCTGGCAGAGCCAATAAGAGTCAGTAAATCGCCACTCTGAGCATTCATTACTGACACAATTTGCATTTAAAATAAAGAGACACACTAGACACCAAGAGATGCCAAAAGAAGGATATTCTTCAAGTTTCTTATATTTTTGAAGTATAACACCTGTAAGCACGCACCATGCCACAGGGTAAATTGTGACAGAAACCAGTCAGAAACACAAGATCTCACCTCAAGTTCAGTTATGTTCTATCGAGGCACTTTATAAATAAAGGTAACTTTTAAACAAATTACAATAACAGAAATAGAAACCACATTTCACAGGGAAAGCCTAGTGCAAAGATGCTTGAGAAACCATTAAGCATACAGGTCTGCTCATACAGCACTATTCAGCACCAGTACTAGCAACCATCATATTAACTTTAAAGAAGTTAGCTTGGGAACCTTTGACAGTCTAGCCACAGCCACACAGCTCAGCAGAAGCTAAATTTAGCCTGGTAAATATCAGTTCTTAACTCACTGCTGCTTTGAGTGGATAGCCCTTGATTCTCAACCCAGGTTTGTTATATCTCTGTAATTTAGAGCAAGTCATAATCTTTAATAGCCTTTTAAAAAGCAGCCCAGCATAACCTGGAGAGTATACTGAGTGAAAGATCCTGCCTGATCTAGAAGAAGGGACAAATGACTTTTTGAACCAGTTACGAAAAGGAGAAATCCAAGTGCCAACATTTACAACATCTTTGCATTGGAATGTAAGATTTGTGTTTAACCGATACCTGTGTGTGAAATGCTTATTGAGCATATATTCATACATTCATTATTTCTGTCAAATATTGGACCTCCCTTTCTTAAACATTGGTCCCTTAGAGCTTTTAGAAACTACACAATTGCTGTAATTTGGCAAACACAATTCTACCATGTAACATTCCTACTAACAGTGGACTCCTGGACAATAACTAAAGTCTGTAAGTTGACATACAAGTACACATACAAAACAAGCAAGAACATCCACCTTCATCTTTTTAAGCTACAACAAGTTCTTTTCAAGGTAAATACTACCGGTAGTGAGCCGCTAGCTAATTATACCATATATAAAATGGTGGCTACAGAAATAGTAACAACAAATGCACCAAAGCTACTTTAGGTGAATGTCTAGAACAATGCATGCCACAGCAAGGAAGGCTCTTTGGGGAGGAGTCATAGGGAAATAACACCTCTGCCAAAAGAAAATGCCTATTTTTAATAGTAGTAGTTGCTCTTGGGAAGATCTAATTATAAATACTGTGTTTCCCCATTTCTTTCAGTAGGTTCCAATCTCTTCTGAAGCATGTCAAAAGCATATACGGAATGACAAGTTATTAATACCCAGAAAAATCAGAGAAAAAACAACATGTCAGTCATTTTGACTGTTCTGTTATCGCAAACCCGATGTCCTTTCAAAAACATACAAAAAGTTGAATATATTCTTTTTAGCCAATTTGCATTAGTGGTCTCTCCCACCGTGCATTTTCCTTGGAATAAATATCCAGAATACAAATAATACCAGGTGAACTCTGTATTTTGGAGGATATTTTGGGAACAGTTTGATGGTGACACAATGGTGGGAGGTAACATAAATCATTAAAGTGCCATTGATATATCTCACATTAAGGAAAGCAATTTCATTAGGCAATTATCTAAAAATTAATTAACCTTGGGGTGGCGCATGTAGAAGATGCTTTTTGATGGCCCCAAATCAGTGAAAATTCCTACTGTTGAAATATGAAAATTTCCTATGATGAAAATCCCATTGTGGGTGAAGATGAAGTAAGTGAGTATAGGAAAATGTCTGAACAAAGTCTCTGTCTTGGTCTTGTTCTCACAAATACTTAAACCATTTACATCATGATATGGGGATGTTGCCTGCAGTCTGATGATGTGTCTTTTCAAAGAAGGTCAGCCTTCTGAAATATGCTTGATTTTTTTCTGATCACATCAGTCAAATATAAGCTATTAGCCCTCCCTAGTTCGCTGCAAATAGAAGGAACCATCTCAAATTAAAAAAAAATCCTAAAAATGACACTTGCTGGCAAAACACTTCCAAATACCCAGCCTGTCAGAAATACTCCTTCATATATTTAATATCATATTATGTCTTTCAAGCCCCATATCTATATAAACAATTCACAAGCATGGGCTTCCCTAATTCTATATCAAAATAATCACAGCAGCTAGGGCCAAAAATAGCTAGTGGGTCACCCACCAATTATTTCCCTGCCAATATTTAAGTTTGCTCTTGTGGATGTTACATATTGACCAGACTCAATGACATAACGTAGAAATCTTTATGTTAATCTTTGTGTTCTTTTGAGAGTGACAGTGCATACTGTCTTTGCCATCCTTTAATACCTCAGTTTTAATGTTTTTCACTGCTAACAGCTTCAATCTCCTTTATCTTTTGAGATTTTAATTTTCTGTTAAGATCTGAATTACATGTATTTTAGTCAAGAAAAGAAATTAAGATGAAACCATTACCTAGTATCACCTCCCTTTCCCAGGAGAATACAAATTTGGCTGATGTTATCAAACTGCTAATTCCGAGCATTATTTTCAGACTGCAACAGACTGTTAAAATAAGAATCGCAGGTGTCCATCACTTGATTTAATGCTTTTATTTTATTAGATGACAATACGTGTAGGATTTTGCTCATTGATGATTCCCATCTTCAGGTGGGATTTTTAGGAGAAGCATTCTGTCTCAATATGATACCAAAGCCTCCCTCCCTCATCTGCAGCTACTGTGAAATTACTTTAATATTTTGCAATTAATTATGGTGAGCAAGATGTTTGTGTATTCTCCCTTTGAATGTTATTACTAGATATCCTTAAAGTAGCTCCTAATGACCAAAGCCATGCTGACTTCTATTGTGGCAGGTGCTCAACAAATGCACAGTAAGTAATTAAGCAATGTTGATAATTTTCAGATGCATTTTCTGGGCTGTTCCATCTTCTTTTATTGAATTCTAAAAGCATTTCCATGTATTAAATGAGTAATACATGTGCACAGTTTATAATAGGGTTTTGATATATTGAGAAAATGCTATCAAAATAAAATAACTCCCCCTCAACAAAGAAAAATACCCTTACGTTACCCATCCTAATTACAACAGTCTAGGTAAATATTACTTTGGCATTTGGTATGACCTAAAGATCAGCAACAGTAAGCGTCCTTATGTCACCCAAGTTTCAACCACTATGTGATGTATTACAGATTGGATTACTTACCCAGAACTCCATTGGGTGTGGTTTGGGTTGCGATTTGGTATTTCTTGTTGTTAATAAACTTTGTTACAGTATGCTTTCTGAAAGCTACACACTATCCTTTAATTTCTTTTTATCTTATGTTTTGATCTAAAATTGCATCCTAGAACATTGCCAATCCATAAATTAAAATGTTATTTGAATCATTATCAAGGCACGTTGAATGGTATTGTTCCTAATACTGACTTTTTGTTGAATCCTCATGTTTACCTCCCCACAATTAGTTTGAGTAATTATTCTTTAGTTCATAATAACCACACCCATTCATTTTATTTCTAATCTAGAGGCACAGCAATCCCCTCCCAGCAGCCCTATTTTTAACAGAACTGAAAATTAATTTCAGTAAATTCCGGAAGGATGCATATGACATTATGATCGAAATGAGATTCATAATGTTCCAGGCACTACCAGTGAATTAATTACTCATTACATAGGTTGGCTTTTATGAGTTGGTTTTATCATTTGTTTACATCATTTCCATAGTTAGTGGTGAAAATTTTGTTAACCAATAAGTATTTCAGCAAGAAGATGTAGCATTTCAGCAAGAAGATGTAGCATTTCAGTTTACACGTTAATGAACCGATATGAAAAATTACATGTTCCAGTAATGAAATGAATTTCTCTCTTAAAGACTCAATCTCACTTCATCAATATTTGATTTGTAGCATTTGTGAAGATAAATGTCACCACCATAAATTAAAATTATTTCCTCAGTATGTAATCACACTTCTACACAGCTAACCAATTTTGGGCCCCTCACTACAAGACAGACATTGAGGTGCTGGAGCATGTCCAAGAAGACCAACGAAGCTGGTGAGGGTTCTAGAGCACAAGCCTTATGAGGAACAGCTGAGGGAGCTGGGATTGTTCAGCCTGGAGAAAAGGAGGCTGAGGGCAGACCTTGTTGCTCTCTATGGCTGCCTGAAAGGAGGTTGTAGAGAGGTGGGGGTCTCTTCTCCCAAAAGACAAGCGATAGCACAAGAGGAAATGGCCTCAAGCTGCGCCAAGGGAGGTTTAGGATGGATATTAGGGAAAATTTCTTCACTGAAAGGGTTATCAAGCATTGGAACAGGCTGCCCAGGGAAGTGGTTGAGTCATCATCCCTGGAGGTATTTAAAAGACACGTAGACCTGGTACTTAGGGCCATAGTTTAGTGGTGGACTTGGCAGGGTTAAGTTTACAGTTGGACTCAATTATCTTAAGGGCGTCTTCCAACCTAAATTATTCTATGATTCTCTGAATATTTCTTTATTCTTATCTCCTAAATTCCTCAAACTTTTTACTAATTAAATAAGAGTTGCATCCATTTCAAGATAGTGCTTTCTGTTTAGGTAGTTTACATATTTTGCTTTAGCCATCTTTTTTTGTTATACATCTCCTCACAAGCTTTATGCTTGTGCCTCTGCTGTCACTGTGATGCTTGCTCTTTGGGGCCGGAGTCAGGGCATCCCTAACAGAGGGGTATTGACTGTGGAAATCACTCCCTCTGCTGGTCATTCGAGCCTCTTGCTTTTACAGTTTATAATCACAACCCAGCATTTACCAGATGGATCCAACCTACGGTTTTATCTTTTCCTATCTGTTTGGTGTCCCACTGCCTGGAAGCACAGTCAGTATTTTTGCTTTACATAAAGCAATCTCATACATATTTTTATGTGAGCAAGATATACTGTCTGCATGTTTCTGTTGAACTCATAAAATTAAGAGAGGGATATTTAATGGAAAGAACAGATACTTGGTAAACAAATAAAAGAAGAAAAGCAGTGCCAGATAAAAAAAAATACTGAACACCAATAAGAAAAGGGTAGATAAAAACTAGAACACAAGAATATTGGTACCTTGAAAGATAAGAGATACAAAAGATTGCAAAGGGGACACAGAAAATATCTTAAAACTATTACTACAGAAAAAATACACAGGCTAAGCAGGTATCAAAGAGTGCATTAAAAAATGCAGTTAGGAGAAAAATGGAAAATAAAAAAAAAAAAACCACAAACAAACCCCAAAGGCAGATACCTAGACCTGGATTTTGTGGCTACCCCAAGCATGTGCTTTCTACAAGGCAGCGTGAGAAAAATATGTATCCTGTGTAGTGTAGGATTGTAACTGTGCATGACCATCAGTATAGATGAGAGCAGTACCACTCCTGTTCATTGACAATTCAACCTCATGGAAGTTTATGGATAGCTGAAAATACAATTTTCTTGACATTCCTACTTTATTTAAAAAGTGTTACATTAAAAATATGCCACAGCACACATCTGATTTCTTCGATTAGAAGACATGCAAACATGGTTATGGGCACAAGTCTGCTAATGACAACTAGTTGTTCCTTCCCTCGGACTCAGAAATAGTGTCTTTAGCTCTTTTGGTCAGTGATGTGACACTTCTATGACGCACCACAGGTGGTTGCTTCAGGAGATGCCTGTGTCCCAGGATCATTCAGAAGCATCCAGAGCAGCGGCAGATACGCTGCCTACACACAGTGACTCGTCAGGAACAGAAAACTGAAGGGCAATTGTGTGCCTAGAAGGGAGAACTCCAGTCCACAATCTCTCCAGCTGTTCTGGAGCTCTCCGAGCAGTAGGCCAAGTAAGCTCTCACTGCCAACCTGACACAGGCGATACTCCAGTTGGGAATGTGATTCTTTGACCCATCACTTAGCATCTCCTTAGCATGTTGCCTGGCCGTGAGAACATGCAGAGCACAGGTGACTTCTGACATTATTTAGATTCTTTTAGCCATCTGTTTAGATGGTTTAAAGACCTATTTTTCCCAATGTTTTACACAAATCCCTGTTTTCAATATAACACAAAAACATTTTCTTTCTCCTTTTTATTAAAGAATTAAACTTTTAAGAATTCAGCTTTAAAGGACAGTAAAATGTTACTTCATGCATTTCTATAGCCCCATTAACTGGACAGATACTGTTGTAGCAAACTGAATTTACTTGCAAAATACCAACAGCTCTTCTCACTTCACCTCACCTTGCAATGGGCAAGAAGAATTAAATATTTTTGTGGAAGTATAAAAGGATTTTACTACTCATTATTAAAATTAAATAACATCTTCTTATAATCCTCATTATTTAAATTGCATATGAATTTACAATGCTTTTGCTGTGCTGCACTTATCATGAGGAACTTGTAAAGTATAACACTGTTAATACAGAAATCAACAAATATTGTACCTCATATGTCATTAATATTACTAATCTAACCAAATGAAAAAAAATTGCATCAAAACAAAAACTGAAACATACACAATCACAGATCTAAGATTCCTGCAGCAGAGAAAAAGAGGTGCCGTAGCAAGTATTTGGCACATTCTGAAACAGTGACATCATGGACCAAAGGATAAAGCATTGGCTGAAGACTGCCATTTAATATAAAATTATGATTACACGCCAACTGTATATTGCATTGCCACTGTTATACATCAGTATATCATCATGATATTGTACCATCTTTTAAGAGCCAGATACAGTCTCTGCCATGCTCATCCCTGAAGATACATCCCAAAAAAAATCACTGCACCTGTTCTGAGGATTTTCAGTTTGAGCGATGCAAGTGGACCACCTGAGTGGATGTGGCAAGTAGGAGCTGCATATACTATTCTGTTATAAAGAGTGTACAGATCACGTTAACTGTAACAACTATGTTGTGATTATTTTGCATTTCATGCTATTTTTGCTATGTCTTGACTGACTGAACATCTACTGTGAGAAAAGAAGACAACTCAACAGCAAATTTATTAAGAGGGAAAAACTACAGGAACAATTGAAAGGAAAAAAATCTCCCTTTAATTAGTGGGCTAACCTACAATGCCTTACGTGTGAATGAACAATTCTTCTTTTAAGCTTGATAATTTTCATAAATTCAAATTTTTAATAAGAAAATATTCAGTTTCCCACCTTTTATTTGTACCTGGTATGTATGAACTCAGATATTTAATTTATCTAAGATATGCTAACACATGTTTCACTGGTGGATTTGTTTTCCCCTGATAGAATTCAGTGAGGTCTTTGGCTGATTACTGTGAAAAATATTTTTCAGAAATACAAA
This sequence comes from Rissa tridactyla, assembly GCF_028500815.1. Classification (NCBI taxonomy): domain Eukaryota; kingdom Metazoa; phylum Chordata; class Aves; order Charadriiformes; family Laridae; genus Rissa; species Rissa tridactyla. Next base: position 64,350,547 of record NC_071497.1, on the reverse strand, counting down.
TTTGTCATGAACAAGGCTCTGAGTTTAAATCCTATTTTTTCCAGTAGAAAATCCAGATGTAAAAGCCAAGCTATTTGTGCAAATAATGACCATCTCTCTGTTATTAAGGCTTGAGAAATACAGTAATTTGTTAGGGAAGCTAGAGTGCCTGGATGTTTGTTTTGTACCAAAGTTAATCTCTTTATATCCGTTTTCACATTTCAAGGTTCAAAAAATTTTTCTGTGTCCCCATAAAAAGCACATACAAAAACATTTTACATGTCAGGATGTGAGAATATGCCTTGCTACCCTGTATCGAGATTGCAGGAATTATTCTCTTTTTCCTTTTTCCCTTTTCCTTCCCCTCCTCCTTCTCCCTTTCCTTTGCTCTCTCCTTTTCCTTTTCTTTTCTTCTTCCTTTCCATTTTTAAAATTTATTTATTTTATGGTAATCACGATAATTAGGCCAAGTTTCCTACAGTATGGGGAAAGACAGGAAAGGTTTCTTGAAACTCAGACCACTATAGCTTTTCTACCTCATATTTTTCAAGATTCTATGGAACAGTGTCAAATATTCATGACTGATCAGGTTGCTATAAATCCTGACATTTTTTTCTTATTTGGAAAGTCTTGTGTTTAAACCATTATGACTGACTACTATTTATTTTGGGCTCATTCAACAGTACCTGTGTCCCAAGAGACTGACAGGAAAGCACACTTATCACAGTATGGAACATAAATGATGCATATGAACAGTCAACTCTACTGGGCTAATGAAAGCTATTTAACATCAGGATGCTGAAGTACATTTTAAATTTGGGATTGGCAAAGCAACCAGCATTCGGGGGAGTGAAGGCAGATGGAAATAAAACCGAACTGCAGACAACTTATCTTACAGAAGAACAGTGTGCTGCATGATCACATTCTCATTATCTTCTGTGGAATGACTTTTATCTGCAGATTTTTTCCCTACTATTAATAGCAGTTATTTTTTCTGTGTCCTGTTACTCATTAGAAATTTTGACATTAAGCAAAGTTCATAGCCTCAGCATAATTTAAGTTTCATGATCCCATTCAAGGGCATATATTTTATTACATAGACAAAAGAAAGAAGTTACGTATGATAACAAACTGCATTATGAGTCCTACACCACCTTTGCAACTGCTGGAAGTTATCTCTGGGTATAAGAATCCCAGGAAAGAGCTCACATTGTTCCCAACTATATCCTGACATACTTGGCCACTTAACAACTTAAGTTTCAAAACAGCAGTTCTTACTGATTTATTGATCTATAGGTGGATTTTTGACATCTGCTTCCAGAAATAATATAACAGTTGATAGCTCCAAAGTAGGGAGGGCAGTCTCCCTGTGTTCTCACTCCTGACAGAAAGGCAGGCAGGGGAGATATTAGACTTCTGCGGGATGACACAAGGGACAGACCAGACAACGGTACAGTTCAGCTTCCATTGCTTTTGTGAACTGTGCAGTTTTCCCACTGCCAGGTCAGAAGAAGCCCCCAGGCACGTCATTTCAGGCTGCAGACATTGGTTTTGAAAGCCAGGATGGAAACAAACAGCAGATCTCTCCCCAAAAAAAGCCACACACACTTTCAAAGACTGGGGAGATGACAAGACAGCGCAGACTGATTGCAGCTGCTGTAAGTTCCCATGTGTTTGGAAGCTCTTGCCAAGTCCCTGGCTAGAAATGCTCTCTCTTATGCACTGCAAAGTGCATCCACACCAGGGCTCCACACAGACCACCCCAAGCTGCTTGTAATACACCCAGATCATGACAGGAAGATGTTTCCAATGAAGAACACTCGCTAGAGTCACAGAATCCCCAAGGAAGAGATTTCTTCAAGGCACTCCCACCAAGGCAGGGACTGTGCCACTGCTCCTCACAGGACCTGAGCTTCCTCCTGTCCACATACCCAGAAGGGGTTCTCCTGCACCCCAGCCCTTGAGCCCTGTAGCCCAGGAACAGCCCATGGTCATTGCCAGCAGCAGGGCACCAGCTGCTCAGGCTTGCTGTGCTGGGATGTGGTCTGGCCAGCCTGGAGCTAGGATTTCACCAGGCTGAGCCCTCATGGCACTTTCTCTGCTGACCAGGTGGACACTGTGCCTTCATTGCACTCTTGCTCACCTCGGTAGGGCACAGCCATGGTTTTACACAAAGACCAGCACCAAGATGTGTCTCTGCACGGAAGGAGGTATTGGGTGCAACCATACCAAGGTCGTAGCAAAGGCTGCCAGCAGAGCAGAGCCCCAGGACGTCAGGGCAGAGACTGAGGCGTGGAGGAGGCCAGGTCTGGGCTAATGAGCACTGGGGCACAGACTGGACCTGGAGACCTCCCCACCCCGCCAAAGGGCTGCCCAGCTGTACTCCCTCCCACCAGACAGGCCCCATCGACATCAGGTTGCAGCAGACACATGAGGGGGAAGGTGTGCACAGCACCAAAAGAAGGAGGAGAAAGCATCACAGGTGGGGACAGCAATACCAGTTGCACTGTTTGTAATGACAGACTAAGACTTTTCCTGAAGTTTTCATAGTTTTATATTCTTCTTTAATATTTAGATTACTAACAAGTGCCTCCAAGTCCCCTTGTGGGCCAGCGCATGTTGCAGCTGCTTCTGGGGCACCCCAGTGTTGTCAGAGGCATGGCCTCTTGTGGGCTGCAGAGGCCTGGAAGCTGCTGGCCCTCCTCTTCTGGGGGCACCAGGGCCACCCAGGTGAGCAGTCCCTGCCCTGGCCAGCAGTGGAAGGATCTGCCACCACCTGCACCAGCTCCTTGTGTGGCTCCTCCTGCTCCTTGGATTGTGGGGGCAGGAGTACCCCCCAGGGAGGCAGCGGGGCCGGGGGTGGCCGCGGGACTGTCATCCTCCTCCTCGGTAGCATAGGAGTCCAGCAGGTCCAGCTGCTGAGGAATCTCGTTGCACCAGTCACTGGTGACATGGATAAGCTGGTGCACAAATGTTACTGCCTGGTTTTGCAGAAAGGGCCTGCAGCTCCTGGACCAAGGCCTCCTCATCCAACCCACAGCAGCACAGACTTACTATGATGGTGCCCTGTGTCGAAGCTACCTCCCACCAGAGGGACCCATGGAGCACCTGGTTGAGCCAGGTCAGCAGGGGCTCAAGGATCTCCAAGCAGTCCCAGAAAAGGCCTGCCAGACCTCAGGCTGGAAGCCAGCCATGTAAGCTCTGGGCACTGGTCCCACAGCCCCCTGCTCACCCTGGTGGCCAGCAACCTGAGGAGGCAGATGGGGCAGCTCCACTCTGCCTGCGTGGCCATGTTTGCTTGTCGCAGTATGCTGGGGAGAGCTGAGGACAAGGAGCTGCTGCCCCTGCTGGTGCCACGGTGCCAGCCGTGGATGTCACACGCTGCAAAATGCAGAGAGGCCATGGTCATTCGCTGTCCCTGGGAGGGGACGAAGAAATGCCCAGGTCCTTCAGAAAGGACAGCCTCCCAGGCCCCTATAGCTTGGGTGTTGCTCAAGCACTCCCCACCCAACCTGGGACAGGGTCTGTCTATGTGGCCAGGACCTCCCCAAGCCCCATTGCCCATTCCATGGCCACCCAGGAGGATGTTTTCCTGCACAGCTCACCTCTGCTGCTAGAAGCACTCCCCAGGGTGCTTGTCTGCCTGAACCAGAAAGGGCCAGGGACAATACAGCTGATGGCTTTCGGCACAGGCACAAAGACCTTCCAACAGCAGCACCAAAGCACAACCCAGCACCAGGAAAAGCCTCGCTCAACCCTCCAGACATCACAGGCATGCTCAGCAGGAGTCCAGGCATGAGCCAGGCTGAGCCAGGCTTTGCCAGCACCAAAATACAAGCAGTGAGGGCTGTGTGCTCATGGTCCATTGCTTGGTGATGTCCCAGTGGGCCATCTGCTCCTACAGTGCTTGCATGTGTAGTGCTCTCTATGGCACTGGCAATCCTGCCTCTGCACACATGTCTGGGGCTACCGCTATGCTCCTTTCCACTCCCTGCCCTCACCTTCTATCTTCTGCTTGCCATCAGTGTTTCGTGCCAGTCACCACGGCCTCAGCTCAGCTGTGTCCTCCCAGAGTCCCACCAGGTTGCTCTGGCCATGGCGCTCTTCTGTAGCAGAGCTGAGTCAGACAGTTATTTAACTCTACAAGGTCTCACTAACCTGAACAGCCCCACAGTAACTATCTCCAGAATGTGGTATATGCCGTAACACATAAAAGATGGCTTGGTTTTTATCCATTGCTCACAAAATGTGTCAGTTCTTGTGAAAATGAAAGAATGTAAAAGATTTGTTTCTAGTTGAAGCTTTCTGTTCACACTCCATGAGTTAAATGGAGACTCAGTAGAAGGAAAGTTTTGGTGTGATCAACCAAAAGGCACTAATAGCACCACCAACCCCTTACTCAGCAGGGCACGGTGAAGACACCAGCAGAAATCCCGATGTGAGAGAACCACCTTCAAAAGCACTCTTTTTGAGCAGCACACCTTGCGCCCCACTCCCTGTCCAGAACTGTACTTGCAGTTGGCTGTGCATTTTAATCAGCAAGTATCCCTTTCCCATGGGAGTACTACAATTCTTTGGGCACAGGCATGTTCTCTTCCATCCCGTATAGTCCCACAGATCATAAATTCTTTGAAGCTGTGCCACCATATAGAAAAAAAAAACATGTTTTTACCTTTAGCTGGGTGACTAGTGTGTTCTCCCAGATTATGGGAAATGCGGGATAAATAAGCAAGTCGTAGAAAGAAGTGACCTTAGGTCTCTTTTCTGTATGAGTACTTTCACTTCTAGGAATTAGTTCCCAACAGGTGATAAACAGAACACGTCTAATAAACTTCATTGACCTTACTCATTTGCAGAACGTGTCTTCTTTATGGCGTTTTCTTTTATCCTACCTCAAGATAGCAGGATTCCTAGATTAGCAGGGCTCTGAAGCACAGAGAGGATCCCTGTGTTTAACAGTTTTGGATTCTATTCCAGGGAACAAGTGACCAGAAACTAAGAAAATGGTATTAAGAATGACTTTATAAGATCTAGTCCTAAGTAACTCTAAAAATGTTTACCCTAGCTCTAACACAGCCTATATAAATACAGCAATTTCAGGCTGATCTGATTGTTTTTTGAAAAGAAGCAAAGGGAAAGCAAATGATTTATTAAATGATGGATATTCTGTATAGGTTTTAGATTTCTTACAGGAGTAGGACGAGCTTTACAAATCAGATTTGGAATCTTAACTGCAAATATAAACTATTATCTTCAAGGGAAAGGGCAAGAAATAGCATTTTTTTACAATTGACTTTCTAATAGGAAAAGTTCTTCAATGACAGGTTAAATTGAAAAAGTGTGTATTTTTGAAAGGAAAATAACATGTAAAAAAGACTATAATCTCCCTACAGTGAAATGTTGTGCTTTATGGTTATTGTAACACTTAGTGTTACCAAAGTTTTTCCAACAATGAATCCTACAGTGAAGGGTGAAACAGGCCAGTGCTGCTCATTGGGCTTCTCCTAATAAAATGCTGTTCAAGTGTGCAAAAAAACAGTTAACAGCAACAATAAATTTCCTCCTGGGCTCAGTACCATGTCCCAAAAGTTCTACCCAGTAGCTTCCCTCTCTTCATTCATTTCTCCTAATACTCCCTCTCTGGTCATTTTCTAAGACACTTTCCTCCAGCACAGGTGATCAAATAATAGATATGCAGGTCATGGAGATGACCCCAGCTGATGGGGACAGCCTAATGGGTCAAAGGACTACGGAACTGGGTTAACGCCTATGGTAGTCACTAGTGCACTATTGAATACCTGGAGAAAATGTAATTTCTTCTATTGGAGAAGATGTATTTTGATAAAAGGAACTCTACAGGAGTGAAAGTCAGGTCATCCATTTTTCTAGGCAGCTAAGGATTACTTTTTCCAGCTTCATCAACGCTACTGGTAAATAAAACATGTCCCTGATGTAGCTATTGGAATACACCACCACTTGTTAGAAGAGTTCATAGAGCACCTGTGAACATGTGCCATGGATGTGAAAACAGTATGTGCCACTTTCTATGCACAAATCACTACACCACTGCAGTGTGTTTCAGTGTTCACTGATGCCTTCAATAGCCTTCGATATAGTCTCCCTGCTGTAGTATCCTTGTCTCAGAACAAGAAGTCAGAAATATTCCTTGGTTTCTGATTTACTGTGTGTCAGTTTGGCACTGATCCTCGGACTGCTCACCATAGCTGCCTATTCACATAATCCGGGGTTGCTGATGACACCCACTATGTGACTGCGTGTCAGCACTTGTGGGTCCCCCTGATCTGCCCGGCCTGGCTCTTTGGCAGTAACCTCTCTGGGTCTGGGCTTGTTCCTCGGGCCCGGAGAAACATATGGGTTTTGTCCCAATTTTTATGGAGAAGTTTTCCACTAGTTAGCCGCAGCTCGCCGCCGTGCCTCTTCACGGCTGTCACAGCCTGACCCCACCCCGGCTCCATCCCTGCCAGTCAGGAGACGAGAGGACGTGCCACCCTCAGGCCTCGGGTGAGGCCGCTGCCCCCTTCCCCGGCGATAGCAGGGGCTAGCCCCGCAGCCGGCCATGGGCCCGGCCTCCCGCGGCGACGAGGGAGGCAGCAGCCGCCCGAGAGGCCTGGCCTGCCCCGGGCTGACTTCCACGGCCGGCCAGGCCGGGCGGGCGCCGCGCTAGCGGAGCGCTTTCCGGCGCCGTTTGTCTCCCGTCTCTTCCCGTTCGCTGGAGCAGCAGCTGCTGCTGCGCAACCCCTTCCCCGCCCGCCCGCCCGCTCGCTCGCCCCAGCGGCGTCGCCTCCCCCTCTCCGCCTGGCACAGCGCGATCCGGTAAGCCAAGCGGGGCCGGGGCGGGCGGGGCGGAGGGAGGGAGGTGCCGCCGCCGAGCTGGGCCCTGCCTGTGGGGGCCGCCGGACAGCGGGGCGTTGGGGACGCGCGGTGAGCGCTGAGGTGCCGACACCTGGCTGGAGCTTGTGGGGGGCGGCGGGGGCTGCCCGTCCGGGGGCGAGACCGGCGCCTGCCTGAGGGGGCGCCGGAGCCCGACTTCTCCTCAGAGTTAACTTGTTGGTGCCGCCGCCGCCGCCGGCTGTCAGCGCCCAAAGCGCCCCGCCAGCCCACCGGAGTGCGGGGCTGCCAGCCCGGCCCTCCCTGCGCCGCTCCGGGGGCGGCTGCCGGGCGCGCCGCGGCTTCCTCCCGCCCAGCCGGAGGCCCGGCCGCCGAGCCGGGCCCACAGCGGGGCCGCTGCCGCCGTGCTGCCTGGTGGCCTGCGGTCAGGAGCCCAGGGGACGTGGGCACCGTATTCCTGCTCGTTTGGTCCCTTATTATGTGCAACAGCTAATGTCTGTACTTGCAAGCGCATGGAACAGGCAGTACTGGTCTGCGGGATGTCATGCAAGGAAGAGGTGACGCGCCGATCCATGGTTTCCATGGACCTCTTAGGTCTGTGCCCTGTCAAAGGGATTTAAACGTTCCACATTCCCTTGCGGTGTCTGGTAGACCTGTTGACTTCAGCGCATGCAGTAGGATTCTTTAGCAAGTTAAGTAACGCATTGCAAGTAACATTCTTTCCCGTTTTTACATTAACTGCCTTTTAATTACGTGGGTTACTCTTCCTATAAGGGAGTTATCACAGGCTGGCCACCCTCTCTCATCAACCAGCGGTCCATGGTGTGGAAGCTGAACACACAACAATAGCTGAACTGGTAGAACAGTTCGTAATCGAGCAGGAGCTGGCAGAGGAGCAGATGGCACAGCTCCTCGCACATCTTGCAGTTTTGCTTCTCTGGCAGCCTGGAGTCAGTTCTTTAAACTTTCTTTTCTGTCTTCACATCTAAGTGCTACTTTATTGAGAAACACTGGTTAAGTATGCTTTTAAGAGTGCCTCTTTAAGCAGAAATACGTTGGAAACCAGAAGCTAGCAGCAAGTTATTATGTGTACCTGAATGCCTTCCATAATTGTTTCTCCGTCCAGCAAAGTATCAGCTCCTCCCTTTCTGGGAGCAGGAACTTCTGGTATAGATACTTGTTGGCTAGGACAGCTCATCTAGCTTCTCTCTGTCATCCTCCTTCAAAGCTGCTACTCATCTGATATTTTTTCAAGACTCCTGGTAACTAACGCTCAAGTTTCTGTGCCCTAATTTTTCACTGCAGCCTAATTATTGTTGCAGTCTTCATGGCTGCAGTGTTCTGAAAGGAACACAGGTGACTTTTGAAAAAAAAAAGCGTTGAGAACCACTTGTCCTGCTGTACTCATTTGCTTATTGTTAGGCATTTGGGGATGAAGGGCAAGCTAGTTGAAAAGAAATTCTAAACTAGGTTTTCAACAGAAATTCAGTGGTTTGTGTTTAGTTCTTCATATTGAACATTTGAGAATTTTTTCTTGGGGTTTTACTTCATGTTTTCTAGCAATCTTTTTGAAGAAGAAATGGACAAAGCTTAATACATTATACAATTAAGATTGTATAAGAAACTTAGATCTAAATATCAAAGAGGACTTACTACTAGTGAAGGGATTCCAGAAGGAAAAGTGTCCCATTCAAGGAGTGATGAATAAACAGGAAGCTGATCTGCTTTGTACCATTTCTCTGGCTGCTATGTCTGCTGCTTGATCCTTCACCTATTTTTTGTTGTTTTCTTTGTGAATAGTTTCGCTGCCTTTCTGTGGTGTTTCCAGCTTTCTGGGTTTTCCAGACAGAGTGGGAGGAAGGGAAAAAATACAATTCCTGTTTCCTCTTCCCTTAACATATTGATGAGCATGTATGAATCTGAAAGTCTTAAGGATATCATGCTGAAATTACTTAAAAATTGTTTGCTGCTGGGAGTTATTTAATTTTGCAGCATTTGAGGTTCTCACTGAGCTATTGTAAGATTAAATACATTCTAGAAATGTGTTATGAATTTGTGAAGAATAAATTAATTAGAGCAGCTTTAAGGTGTTTGAGTGATACAAACAAATTCATAACTTCGGCTTCTATGACAACGGGACATTCTTCAATGACTATAGCCTGCTAAGGAGGGATGGGATCCACCTGTCTAGAAGAGACAGGGGAATATTTGGCAGCAGGCTGGGTAACTTGCTGATGTGGGCTTTAAACCGAAGGATACAGGGAACAGAGTCCAAAGAGGCAACACTCATGCCACTGCAACCAACTAGGGAAAAGCCAGACCAACAGGAGCAGTGACAAATGTTCCTTAGCTGCCTCCCAAGATGTGAACCAGAAGACCAGCCACCTCAAGGGTATGCATACCAATGCATGCAGCCTGGGGAGCAAACAGGAGGAACTGGAGCTCTGCACCCAGTCACAAAGTTATGATATCATACGAATAGATGAAACATGATGGGACAACTCACATGACTGGAGGATCGTGGTGGATGGCTATAGGCTGTTTTGTAAAGACAAGCAGGGAAGAAACAGAGAATGAGTCACGCCCTAAGTTAAGGAGAACCTTGAATATATAGAAGTCAACTACAGCGATTGTGAACGCCCTGTCAAATGCCTCTGCGTCAAGATCAGAGGGGTCCTCTCCAAGGCGGATCTTACAGTAGGCATCTGCTACTGATCTCCAAACCAAGACGAAAAGGCAAACAAAGGAGTATTTGGGTCAACACAATGTGGTTCTTATGGGTGACTTCAACTACCCAGATATTTGTTTGAAGAACAATACAACAGCTTACATGTCGTCCATCAAGTTCCTGGAGTGCATAGAGGACTGCTTCCTCCTACAAATGTTAGATGTGCCAACCAGGAATGAGGCATTGCTGGACTTACTACTCACAAACCAAGAAAACCTGCTTTGTTAGCAATAGTCTTGGCTGCAGTGATCACAATATTGTGGAGTTTGGTATCCTGCTGAGCCCACTGAAGGTTAGTACAAAGACAAAGGTTTTAGATTTTAGAAGGGCAAACTTCAGCTTGCACAGAGGTCAGCTGGGAGGGATTCCATGGAGGATAAAGGAGCTAGCAAGTGCTGGGAGTTTTTCAAGAACCCTCTCCAGGAAGCACAAAAACAGTTCATCGTCTTTAAAGGTCAGGGAAGTAGGTGGAGCAAGAGACCTCCTTGGCTTAACTGCAAGCTTCTGAGTTCAAAACCAAGAGAGAAGCGTACCAGAGATAGAAAGCAGATGAATACTCATTGAGAACTACAAGGACATTGACAGGGCATGCAGAGAAGCAGTTACAAAAGCAAAAGCTCACCTTAAGTTGAAATTGGCAAGAGATGTCAAAAAGTTCAAGAAAGGGCCCTTCAGGTACAAGCAGAAACAGAAGGAAAATATTGGCCCACTGTTAAACAGGAGAGGTGAATTAGTCACCAACAATGATGAAAAAGCAGAGGTGGTTCTCAACAATTTCTTCACCTGCCTTTACCAGCACTGTTGGGCCCCAGGCCTTCAGGACAGCAATCCAGGTTGATACACACACAGACCCACCATCAGTGAAGGAAGAGCTGGTATGTGAACCATTACAGGAGCTTGGCCCCTACAAATCGATGGGCCCTGACGCTATCCACCCGAGGGTGTTAAGAGAGATGGCTGACGTCATTGTGAGGCTGCCCTCCATAATCTTTGAGAAGTCATGGAGGGCTGGGGCATTCCAGAAGACTGGAATAAGGCTAATGTCACCCCCATCTACAAGAAGGGCTTAAAGGAAATTATAAGCCCGTCAGTGTCACGTCAGTTTCTGGGAAAGTTATGGAAGGAATCCTCCTGGGGGCTATCACAAGTCAAATGAAGCACATGACTGTGAAAAGCCAGCATGGATTCACCAAGGGAAAATTGCACTTGGCAAACCTGATCACGTTCTGTGTCAAAGTAACCTGCACGGTTGATGGGGGGCGAGCGGTGGACATTGTCTACCTGGATTTCTCCAAGGCTTTCAACACAGTTCCTCATAGCCACCTCCTAGAGAAACCGAAGCATTACAGTCTAGACAAGTGGCCTATGCGGTGGGTGGGGAACTGACTGACAGGCTGCACCCAGGGCGGGGGTTGGTGGTAAATACCTCCTTTTCAAACTGGCAACCTGTCACAAGTGGGGTCCCCCAGGGATTGATCATGGGCCCAATGCTGTTTAATACCTTCATTAACTGATGTGAATGATGGGCTCAAGTGTACCCTGATGAAGTTTGCAGATGATACCAAACTGAGTGGGGAAGCGGACACTTTGGAAGGGAGAGCAGCCCTGCAGGAAGACCTAAATAGGCTGGAAAAGTGGGTGAACAAGAACCTTATGAACTTCAACAAGGGCAAATGTAAGGATTTACACCTGGGAAAACATAATCCAGGAGTGAAGCACAGACCGGGATCTACCTGATGTGGAGCAGCTCTGTGGAAGGCGAGCTGGGGGTCCTGGTGGACGACAAGCTCAATTTGAGTGAGCAGTGTGCTGTTGCAGCAAAGAAAGCCAACAGGATGCTGGGTTGCATCAACAAGGGCATCACCAGCAGAGATAAAGAAGTCATTATCCCACTCTAAACAGTGTTTGTCAGGCCACACCTGCAATACCATGTTCAGTTTTGGTCCCTGCTATACAAAAAAAATATGGATAGGCTGGAGAGGGTCCGGAGAGGGGCCACAAAAGATGGCTACGAAGACGATGGAGACTCCTGGGGAGATTCTGATTGGACACAACAGGAAAATTTTCCACAATGAGAACAATCAGTCATTGGAATTATCTCTCCAGGGAAGTGGTGGATTCCCCAACATTGGACACTGTTAAGGTTCAGCTGGACAGGGTGGTGGGCCATCTTGTCTAGACTGTGCTTTTGCCAAGAAGGGTTGGACCAGATGATCCTTGTGATCCCTTCCAACATCGTATTCTATGATTCCATTACTCTATGATAACTTGTAATCATTCTTTCAATACCCTGTGAAGTCTATTGCTGCATTTATCACAGCAAAGTGATACACACTGCTTGTAAAAATCTTTCAGAGCCTGAGTTTACTTTTTTTTTTAAAAAAAAAAAAAGTCATTCATAGAGAGGTCCATCATTCTTATACATTGCACTTCCAAAATGTGTCTGGTACAGAAAGTAGCAGCACTGACATAGTGAGGTTAATAAAAAGTTACGAGAGATTCTGTTAAAGTCAAGGCATTTAAATCATCACATTTTGGTCATGAACAAAACACGTTTCTAGTGTAAATACTGCCTTTTCTGTAAGTGCCTCTTCTATAATCTTTTGCTTGGCCATCTTAACTTACATTAAAATATGTTAATGGAATTTTAACAAAAATTCATTTTAATTGAATGTGACATTGCAAGAAAAGGCGTAATGTCTGCCTTAATTTCACTTTCTAAGCTTAGTGTGGATCTGATTATTAAGAGCTGCATGTACACTTCAGCTAGGATTCTAATGTATGGACACGTTGTTTCTGTTCTTCCTTGCCAAATTGTGTTTCAGATTCTTTACATACGTAGAAAAGTAGGAAATCTGCTGAAAGAAGAACTCAGATAAAAATGAAAAAATAATGAATAACCTCTGTGTGTGTTCTTCATTGCTTTGATAACTTTAGAAAAAAAGTCAGGAAAGGGAAAGGTAGAAATGGGGAAAAAAGGTGAAAATGCAGAAGTCTGTATGGCTCAATAAGTCAAACTGTTCTTCAGACAGCCTGTACTGAGGACCTCAGAGTTTCTTTAGTTAGTGAAAACTAAATAAAAATTAAATCATTGAAATAATTGCAAAATCCTATCTTTGGACTGTGGAAGAACAGACATTCTTTTAATACTGGTTTTAAGTTTTATGCCCCAGCTTCCCTGTCAGTAAGAGCTGTACACTTTACCACTGTGGGTAGGCATAACTCTAGCATAGTGCTTGGGTTGAATGTATAGACGTAAAAGATTTTCTTATTTTTCTCATGCAGCTAGCACAACGGGGTAAAAACAGAAGCAGGTAGAAAGAAGAGTTGGAGGACCTTTGGAAAAAGCATGGTGAAAAGGGAAGGCTTTGAAAACAAATTAGAGAAGATCAAAGAGACATCATAACATATCAAGGCACAAAGAGAAAAATACTTGTCTTGTCCTGGTTGTCTTAATTTAGGTCTCCGTTTTAGGAGGAGGTTGATTCAGGTCTGTGAAAAGCTCTGTTGCACCAGCAGCACTGACCCTCCCACACAAGATAATTGAAGGGAGCAAGCCTCCAGGGGCACATTGAGAAAACTGTCTTCTGTGGTTTTATGTCAGCATTCATTTTTGTTATGTGGCATCATGTGTGTGTATTTAATGTGTAGGATAGCAATCACTTATTTCTATGGACGTATTCTGGGAAAACTGGAGTTCTCCTGTATTTTGTCTAAATATTGAGCAAGTTGTTTTGTTTTGTTGTTGTTGTTGCTTTCTGGTTCTGTATGCAACCTGTGAATAAAAACAACTGTTGCACTTTGCTACTGAAAATGTCTAGGTGGCATGCTATACAAGATCAGAGATTATTTGTAAATAAAATATTAGTCTCCTGTATAGTGAAGAGACAATTGATAGACTTCTGGGTCACAAGAGGAAAGTGTGTGGTTTCAACAGGTGACTGAATTATATGTTTTGTGGTCTTTACAGATAGACATAAAAAGCTGAAGAATCACAAGCTGAAATGAGTAACCAAGAGGCTGATGTTCTACGTTGCTGGAGATGTAGAAAATATATAGCCAATTCTGTTTGCCTTGCAAAATGTCATGGAAAAGAACCATCTGAAGTAAGTCGAGCATCTGGAGGGAATTTGTAACTTTTTCCAGTGCCATTGTTTTTAAACAAAGGAGAAGTATTAGACTTGCCATCGCTTAGTAATTAATCTCTTGTGGTGATAAGTACTAAAATATGGACAATTCCATAGAGAGTAATGTAAGCAGTAGTGCTAGTCAAGCTGAGTAGGTAGTGATCACCTTTATGTTCTGCAGCATGAAGGCTGGTATTCATGATACATTTGACTACTAGCTTGTGTAGAGTATATAGTGTTACCACTTGTCATATAAAAATGGGTTCCGTTTTTGACAGTTTTAATGCAGTAATTTTTTGTTTTAATATGCCTTGACAGAGAACTCTTTGTTTCTAAGGTGTGTTTTGAACACTGATACTAATTTCCACTGCAGTAGTTAACTATGTGTCAAATATTCCTACATCAGAAACTTTTGCCCTTCATTTTGAAAAAGCGGGAGATGATCTGTGCACAAAAATATTAAGAAGATTAGCCTGCCCTGGGGGGAGGGGGTGCCTGTTACTAAAATACTTCTTAGTAATTTATATAATCTTTATTAAAATAAACAGAAAAATCATTATATGGAATAAACAATGACAGAGTTATTTCCTGCTGCTTTATAATGGAAGTTAGTAATCATAAAGACTTAGAGTCTTTCGAAATATGCCCCAAGTCTGTGTTTACATCCTATGATCTTGAATCAAAGTGAAAAAGCAAAGAGAAGGGAAGGTGTTGATCTTTTATATTATTGCACTAGAAATGCAACAACATTCTCTTTGGCACTGAAGAAGGGTATAACCAATCGAGGTAGAAACTAATTTACTATTTTTAAAGATCCTGATATAATTAGTATTATTAATAACCCCCATTTTGATCAGTCCACTTACAGAGCTTGAAGTTCTGGAATAGCCTTCATTCTTTATACTTGAAGAGTTTTTATTTTGTGCATGGTTTGGAGTGGGTTTTGGGTGTGTGTGGGGGGGAAATTTCAACTCCTTTCATGGAAAAAATGTAGTGAAAAGAAGGAGGTTATCTTTGTCTGTGCCCCATGGTGGAGCTTTTAATTGCTAGTGGAGATTCACCATCATTGTGCACAAGATTGAAGTACCTCCTTCTCTAATTATGTAGATAGCAGATATAAAAGTGTAATTTAACACTACTTCCTGAGACACTGGGAGGCAAAGTTTGCACTATGATGAGAAGAGTAATGTTATCAGTATGTCAGCTTTCCCTGCTGAATTTTAGGCCTTCAGTCAAAGATGTAGCTGAAATATGAGTAAAATAGAAAAATCTTAGAACAAATCTTAAAACCATATGTTGAAGTTATGAATGCAGTATAAACACTTTAAATCAGAATTATATCCAAGGTGAAGTACAAGTACTCTCCACAGATAGGAGGAAGACAATAGCGTAGACGTGGGAAACGGATCTATCTATCTGTTGTCATTACTTGGAGAATTGCTAAAATGTTCTGTCTTCTGTGTATAGCCCCACTTTCAATCTTCAGCATAATGAAACTTTTATTCCCATGAGTTTCATAACATAGGAGTCAGTGATTTTCCATATTCATAAATTTTAACAACTGATTTTAAGACTTTAACACTCGCCAGTTTCCTTATATTTTTATCCATCTTTGTAACTTTGCTGACATTCTAAACCATATTAAAAGATTTAATTGCACTAGTATCACTTCTGTACTAAAAGGTAGTTAGGTAAACATTTTTATTTTAGTATCAGTTGGTGAAATGCTACAGTTTTTTATATTTTGTTTTCTCTTCAGCCAGTCACATCATTGCAGTAAAAACTCAAAAGTTGCTAAGAGTACCTGGTTTCTCTGCTAGTTATTCTGACAAGCATTAGAATAGTTGTGCAGTACTGAGCACAGTCTTCATATGAACTAGAACTCAAATTTTCCTGTTGTTACTGGAAAATTGTGCCAGCTGATAGTGCTTCTGAAATCAATTTCCGAATATACTTGGAAGATCAGCAATTGCATACTTTCTGTTCCTGTAAACAAAACAAAACCACCTCCAAACGCCTCCATCCGCACAATGGAGTCTGTCCAATGTCCTTAGATTCATAAATAGACAATTGTTGACAGCATCTACCTCATTTTTAGCTTAAATAATGCACCAATATATTTCAGTTTTATCATTTGTTAATAAAATATTTACTGAATTTGGGAAGCTGAATTCTCGCTATATTCAAACAAAAAAAGCTTACCTGAATGCTGAATATCAATAAAATAATTCTTGTTTTTAACAGACATCACAACCTTCAGCTGCTGCTCAGGAGTCTTGCAATGTATGGCATGTGAACTTAGAAGCCATCCCAGAGTGGGTGAAATGTGTCATTGAAAAGGTAGATCTTTTTTTGCTTGCATCTTTGTCATTCAAAATGTGAAAAAAGTAAGGGGAACAAATTTCAAGGGCATTTTTCTGCCAAGGTCCACGTATATTACAGAGACCTTCTAACTGAGGGAATTTTTCTCAGTAACTTCTATCATTACCAGAGATTTTTTTCCCCTCTTAAATATTTTTTTTAACATATGCACAAAACCTACAAGTGATAAATTCTGTTCCTGCCCATTTATAGGTGAATGTATTTATGTTTATTCACACAAAACCTATAGACTGCTCAGAAAAGGCTTAACATATTTACTCAGCATTGCAGAGAACGCATTTCTCTATAAACACCTTCAGTATCTTAGCATTCATTTTGTCCTTTAATATCCTGGGAACTCTTGCCTCATTCGCTTCAGACTTCTCTGGAAATATCCTGTGGCTTTATGGATAAATGTGTGGGGTTTTTTAAACAATTCTAACTTATCCCCAGATCCTCCTGGTCTCTGAATAATTTTGTGATCGTGTGTTATTTTCTCCTGTACGACTCCTAAATCATTTTACATAAGCACAAAGTCTATTTGCAGGCTGTAAAAACCCACTGCTTCCCAGCCAGTTCTTTTTTGCCATCTGTCCCTGTTCTTAACCAATCTCATCGGGTTTCATGCAGGCATTAGCATATAGTAATCTTCAATAATTATAAATATCTAGCTAGTGCTCCTAGTGACCTTTATTGACCTGCATTTTCTTTTCCCCATCACTGATCACATGTTTTAGCTTCTGTGACTAACCCTTCCCAGTTTTTCCTCTGTGCAGTCCATCATTAAATCTGTGTACCCTCAACTCCTTTTCAGATCTTGCTGATTTTCCCCCTACCACCTCCTCCACTAGTAGGCTGTTACTTCTTTTACTGAGTCAATGCTTCCACAGTCCATTGCCAAACTTACGCTAAATCAGTCCTGGACTCCCTAGTGCTGTACCTCATCTCCCAGTCTCTGGGCTTATAGGACACAGAGATGTCCTTTCTTCCCTACTGTCTCTTGCATTCCCATTTTTGCCAGGCTCCTGGCCTTCTTCCCTAACCTTCATGAATCAATCCTGCTCTCCATTTGAGAGATCCAGGTTACTATTCCATAGTGTTTTGAGTGCCAGAAAGACTCACTAAAGACGCTAGAAAGGTCTTTTTCCTGAATTTTACTGCCTAGCCCATGGCATCTGGGAAATGGAGTGTGGGAGATTTATAGTAAATCTCTGAACCAGCTTAATACTTCTTTGGGAATGGCATATGCACGCATTGGTCAGCCTTATAAATTGAGAGAGACTGTGCCTCTTCAAGGAATTTTCAGGGATTTGAACGCCTTTGGGCATAGGTAAACTGAGATTTTTTTCTCTAAGTTAAAACATATGCAGATTTAAACAGATTCTCATAGGTGTAATGAAAGACACATCTTTGATACTTTGTGAAATTTTGAGGTTTCAACCCGCAAGGCAGGAGTAAGTTTCTTAAAGACAGGTTTCAAGTATTTTTTCTCACGTTGCATGTGAAAAATAATCCTTTTTCCACACAAGTCTTTTTTCTGAACTGCAAAATTGGTTTTAGGGAAACTTTCTGAAGCTTTCAATCAGACAAGCATCAGTCATGGAATCATCTTCCCAAACTACCTTGAAAGACATTTGCAACTGAAAGCAAGGCTTTAGCTAGAAATGTTGGTCAGGTTCTGTATTCATGGCTCAACCCCACTTTAGGCACACTAGTGAGTAATGTGTGACTGGAGTTGTTAATGTTGTTTCTGATCTGGGCTTTGATTCTACAAACTCTTGTGTAACTTTAATCCTCAAAAATGTTTCTGCTGACAGATGAATATATTTACTGAAAATACCAATAGTTGTGCAAATATGTAGGATTTTATAGATCTTTGATAAATATTTTCGTTTGAAAAAGTGCCTTTAGAATTGAAATTAAATTCATAGAATTACAAATAATGAAAATAACTGTCTCCGTATAGACACAGTATTAAGGATTTGTCGTGCTATCTGCACATAAATTGTGTTGTAATACTACATACACCAAAATACAAGTACCATTTCAAGCTTTTGTGGGGTAAATGAAGTAAAAAGCTCTATTCGTTTTGTAAGAAATCTCCTTCCACTGTACTTAGTATGCAAGAAATGTATCAGCACTCAGAAGACTAGGCTGGGAAACTGTGCTTGCCAATTCCAGATTAACATGGTAAATTGATTTCACTGCTTTAAAGGATCTAATGTTTTCATTAGTATTTCAGCATTATACTATCTATGGGCAAATTTTAAACATATTTCAAAGCCACTACATTTTGAAATGTGTGTTCTAGGTTTCTTAGAATTAGTTAGTACTGCAGCAAATAGAGTTTTGACCAAAACATTATTTATGGCGGATTTTCTTTCTGCCGTGAAGTCTCTTTTATTGTGTTTGAAAAACAAAAAGGAAATCCTTTTATTAAAGGAGAAAAGTAACTCTAGTGATGATTTCTTAATCACTTATTTGCAATGAATGTGTTGGATGTTTTTGTTTCTTTTCTTGTCAATAGGCACAGTGGACAATTGGAAAACTGCACTGTCCATTCTGTGAGGCCTGCTTAGGGGGCTTTAACTTTGTTTGCAACACAAAATGTTCCTGTGGACAGTTAGTAAATATACATTTCTGCAAAACTCGGACTGACTATCAGCCAGCTTTCTCTGTTGAATTGGCAAAATCATCAGGAAAACAGTTACCTCTCCTCAAAATTCAGCCTGGTTTTAGCAAGGGTACGTCCCATGAAGTGGAAACTGCAGCTTTGAAAATCAGAAATCAAGGGATTTCATACATGGCCAGAAATAATAATGGAACTGAAAGATTAACAGAAGCACTTTGTCTAGAAGTAAGAGCTCCTGGATTTGAGATGAGAAGTAAAAAACTTCCCTTAAAGGCATTATATAAAAAAAGAAATCTTTCTGCTTCCTATCCTATGAATGATGCCTGCACTGTAAAACCTTTTCACAGAAGATCACGTAGTTTGGATTTAAATATCAGAGAGAGACTTGTTTTGTCACCTGCGTTATATGAAACTTGCAGCATGGGAACAATTTACCATGGCCAAAATGAAAATCCACTTCTTTACACACGGAGTGGCTTGCAATTGGAGTCCAATAGGAAAGATAGTAGTTCTTTTCAGGACCTATATAGATTGAGTGCTGACAAACTACTACAAAAAAGGTTTCGAGTTACTTCCTTTACTACCTTACTACATAGAGAAACAGAAAGTAAATGTGATTTTGAAGCTACTGGACAATCTTCTGGGAGTGCCATTGCTGATGGGTCACCATTTGTGATGGAGCTTTCTTCACCTACAAGTACTCTAGAAGAGGAACAGTACATCACACCTGTTGGTCTTGTGCAGCCTACGAGTATTTCCTTCAACCAAAAGCTGAACAAGAGAGAAAGAAACAAGTTGAAAAGCTTGAGGAGGAAACAAAGAAGAAGAGAACGATGGCTACAGAAGCAAGTAGGTGTTTAAAATCAATTATGCTATTTTTTAGTGGTTTGGCTTGCTTTTGTAAGATGTTTGTATTTATTATTTATTGTAACACAAATATTTTTATTTGAGTAAAGGATTGTTGCTATTTAAAATATTAGTCTTTAGTAGGTAAATATTTTGTCCACAAATCTAACAGAACTGTTACATATTCTTATCAATTATACAACCATGGTTTCCTTCTTCAAACCGTCTAAAGCAGAACAGAATGGTCATGCAATTTTTGGTGGGAGGGAGGGAGAAGGACCAGTAATATATCTTAAAATTAATAACAGTTTTTGTTTGCTCTGAAATTCAGTAGAAAGACTAATGATATGTATGCCTTTGAAAGAAAATTTCTCATCATAAAAAAATACTGTGCGGCCAGCAAGAGCAAACATACTAACTCTCATCACAGATCAAGAAATCGTTCCCACTTTGGGTAGGTATGTCATTGTGATAATCTTCAAATATTCCATAGGTGAAGTGTAGTGACATGTAAAGCTCACGTAAACCTTATTTCACAGATTATTTTTTTTAATGTGATTGCTTTACATTTTATACTAATCAAGTCTAATTTAATATTTATGTTTTATTGAGAAATACTAAGCTTATTTGAATGAACTATGCGTAGGTTAGATAGTAAATTGTTTTTATTTGTTTGCAGTTCATGCAATAGGATAGATAGGACCAATAGTTGTTTGTGTTAAATGAAATTATGATGCAAAAGCACAGTATATATAAGCCTTTGCACAGTCATGTCATCTGCAGTTTCTCCAGACACTTTAATCTTTGTTAGAC
This sequence comes from Rissa tridactyla, assembly GCF_028500815.1. NCBI lineage: Eukaryota > Metazoa > Chordata > Aves > Charadriiformes > Laridae > Rissa > Rissa tridactyla. Next base: position 64,330,212 of record NC_071497.1, on the reverse strand, counting down.
ATTACTTTCAAGAATGAAATGTTGTACAGAGAAATAAAAATATACTTTTGGATCTTTTTAAATGATGGTTAACCAATTCCTACATTATTTTTAAGTTTCATAGAGCAAATGATATACAGTTGTTAAATCTGGTATGTCTAATCAGTAAGCATACAGTTTACAAAGTACAAAAAATTTAAAAATAAGTATGTAAAATAAATCATCTGGTTTCAAAAAGTAGTATTAGGGGAAAATATTTTGGTTTTGCATTGATTAACCTTGGTGAAAGTCTGTGATCATGAGATGGGGTATTTAAACAGGCCTACTTCTCAGTCGCTGTGTCAGGCAGCACGTGCGGCTGGTGCAGCTGTGTTTCCCATCGCTGTGGTATCTTCCCAGGAAAACTGCATCTTCTGTACATTCTGATATGTTGCAAAAGGGGATGCTCCTCTGCAAGGCACTCCTTGTTGTGGCTGCTTCCCTTTTGTGTGCCAGTCTAGATATCCTTCCTTTTCTTGCAAGTTCCACTTGCTGTCCTTTTTCTTCATCATTCTGACACCCCTCCTTGTAAAAATATGCATTTATTATAGCAGTACTTATAACATGAAGCTGATCTGTGGTACTTTGTTACCATTTCCAGCATACTTACCACACAGGCTTAAGCAATCAGATAGTAAAACTTCGCAGAGAAAAAGCCTTTGAGTGGACAGAGTGAAAGAGTTCTGATAAATGATAATGGGAAGTATTTCATTTAACTGCTCTTTTAAGAAGTATTTCAGTGCAGCAGAACCTTGATGTGAGGTGAATCTCCTAAGCCTGTTAAAGGTACTGTGCATCTCATTTTTATCTTTAAAGCTTTTCTGGTGAGCAGTCTGAGAGAACAGAGCTGTTCAGGCTTTGGAATTTCTTTGTAAATGCATAGGCTGCTTCTCTAGGTTTATTTTGCAATGTGATAACTTTACCCGTCAAACATTTTTTCTGTCTTGCAGTAAGCCAAAATGTGCCCATAAAAGTTGTGTTGTGGCAGAATGCTCTCTATGATTAAGTTGAAGCATATAAACCGTGGATTGTGAATTGGAGTGATTCTGTGAGCTCCTGGCCTGCGCTTGCCCCCCAGATGCCTGCCCTGATGCAGGCTCTGTGGAGTAGGTGTGGGACCGAGCTCGGCTGCTGACAGCAGAGGGACCCAGGATCCCTCTGTCTGCTCTGCAAGGGGAAGCTCTTAATGCCTGTGAGGGGGATACTTGCATTTTGTCTCTGTGTGTGTGTGTGTGTGTGCACGCTCTTGCACATTTGTGTTTGTGGGGTATTTTTAGGTTTCTGGTCTATTTTTAGGGTATGATAATAACTACTTAATTCTAGGAATTGCCAGTACTGATAATGGCTCTTGTTATTGTGGGTATAGCTAAGAAGATGAACTATTTCTGTTATAGATTCCCTTTTGTGTGTATCTTGTTGTATGTTTGCATTGTTTGGTAATGTCTGAAGCTTGTAATAATTTTCTGAAGGATCTCAGACAGAAATATCATTTGTGGCTGCTCCAGTTTTATTTCATTTCTCTTCACGATCATTTTACATAGAGGAAGACTATGTAGCCACCTTCAAAACTGCAATATCCTCTTGGAAATGGTCCTGATCCATCGGAAAAAATATTGTTGTCGTTTTTGCTTCATTTTATAACTTGACACAACATCAATTCTTTTGTATCTTTTTTAAAACACGAAAGTTTTGTCTTACAAAGGTGACTAGTGGTCAGTTTTCATGAAGTGAGTTTGCTTTCATGCTCCCAGGATAAACAGGTGGATTAGATACTGCTTGTTTATCCACACTCTCAGGTGCTGTTATCTTGCCTGGCATCCTTGAGTTTTCAAGTCCGTACTGATGTTCTCTAGCAACTGACAGTCTTGTAGTTGAAGGTGCTCAGCTTCAAAGGTATAACTTGTGACCTTAGTTCACTTAAATCTATGTTTGTATCTTCTTCATCTGTACATTGGTTTATAATTCTTTTTATTGCTTTGTCATGTTTGCATTTAAACTGTAAATGCTTCAGGTGTCTCATTATGTGTTTATGTACTTGGATTTCAGTCACTCTTTCTATGATGATACTCATAACAAAAGTTATCCTCAGACTGCTTATGGATTCTGCTTATGGATTCCTCATCTGGCTGTTGGAGGGATAAAAGCATTATTTAGTGTTGGTACCAAAGTGAAGCAGGAGGAGAAGGAAGTGAAATGAAATCACAGCTGGAGGAGGCAAGCAGTAACTGCAAGGTCTCAATTGTGACCTTCGTTAGGGAAATACGAGGCCCTGGAGAAGTTACTTACAGTAAGGAAAAAGGAAACACAGGAGAAAAGGGGCAGTCCTAATCCCATAACCTGAGATCTGTACCAAAAGACAGTGGTTTTAATATGAAGTAACGTTCAGTTGCAGTGACTGACTAGCTGTGAATCCTCAGGATTAAGACTGAGGGATGCAGTAGTGGGAGAGCATTTTGACACTGTGCAGCTCGTACTGAATCCGCACCAGCTTTCACATTCACTTCCTCAAATGACTGTAAGAGAAGGGAAGATCAAATATTGATATAAACCTTTCCAGCCTGGAAAAGGTGGAAACTTTGATTTCAGTGTTCAAAACCACTCCTGCTCTGCATAAATTCTCAAAATAACATAGCAATTTTTAAGTTCCATAATTAACCGGTTGAACTTACGTTTAAAGCACAATAAACTTTGATATAAGGAAGACTGAAGTGCTTCTGTTTTAACTTGTAGTTGCAGAGTTCACAGTCCTTGTCCTGATATATTTATGATTTACTCTTTCTGAAATAATAGTATTGCACTGATGGTGCTATGGCATTAATGGTTTAAGAGACATTGAGCAGCAAGGCTGCAGGGTGTTACATGCGCATCCTGTTTATGGTCAAAGAAGAAACACATGTTGTGTATATTAAGCCAAAGAATTTATTCTTCATATAACTGAAATCTTAAAAGTGTGATTATTGTTATTCCAGATTTAACTGTTAAAGAAAAAAGAAAGAATAATATGCACTCATTTGCTCCTCCCCTATCCCTGCGGTTCTGCCCATGGCACTGCGTCTCAGGGCTGGGCGGTGGCAGCAGACCTTGGGGTCTGGTGGGAGGGGTGTTACTGCCGCTTGCCAGCATCTGGAGCCCTTCGCTGGGAGCAATATGATGTTCATGTTGATCGTTTCTTTTTCTTTACCCCAGAATCCACTTGAGATAATTTTTTGCATGTTTGGTGACACACTTTTATACCTTTGCTCTTTCTTCAGTGCTCTGCAGCTTCATGCTACATCCAGATTACCTGATGTGGTGACTCTTATGTATGTAAGATACCGTTTCTTTGTTCTGTTTGTCACCCTTAAAACCAATTCTGTCCAGGCCCAAGTCTGCATTTCTTTAACAGACCCCTGGGAAATTGCTTATAGCTGTTGTGGTCTCCAGTGCCAACCCAGTGCCCCATCTCATGTGGCTCCATGCCAGTACTCCTCCATTGTGCATCCTGGGTCTCCGTTTCTCAAGACCTCCACTGTCTTTAGCAGGCCTGTATTTCTTTACACTTCATCATTATATCAGAGTTGTAAATATCTCATTCTACATAGAATATCCTCTGTCAGTGGTTGTACCATACAAAGATAACAAAAGTAAAACAAGTTAGCCCCAGGCGTCTGATCAGTTAGAGAAATTGCTTTCGCAGCTAGATCCCGTAAAACCAAGTGGGAGGCAGGGCAAGGGAAGTTCAGCCAGAGAAGCATGGCCACCCTCGGCCCCCAGGGCTGGGCCCCAGGACTCCCAAGTTCAGTACAAAGCTTGTGGCTGTTCCTAGCAGCAATACTGCATTACAGGGCTACGTGGTTACAAGTAAGAAGCAGCATCTTTTTTAACTAGCTGATAGAAGGAGGGGAGAAATTCTGGGCATGAGCAGCTTCTGAGCCAAGGCTTGTCTATCATTGCTTTTTCTTTGATTGTAACTATTGTTACTACATGGCGACTTCTGTAATTAGGAGATTACTTCTGTCGCTGATTATAAACTGGATTAACAAGAAGGTATTAACAATGATGGATTCGTGCTCAAATGCATGACTTACTTTTGTTGAATTGCAGTTGTGGTCTGTATGGAGGTTGTATCTGAGGGAAATAGCACGTAAAATCTGCTGGTTTCTGAGATGCATCTGGAGCTCCTGTTCCAAACCTTTAGACCCCAACTCTTTAGAATTTAATTACTTTTAGCTGCAGTCTTTTCATGCGGTTATGTGTGATTGCAGCTTTTGAGGGCGTTGTCTGACCTGACCTCTTCTACTGTTTGATATGTCTTTTACACAATTTGGTATTAATAATAACCAGTGGGATAGAGAGTCATGCAAACTTGCCAGGAATTGGTCAGGAAGAAGCTCTGCTTGCCTTCTTTCATGGATTGTATTGTAAACTACTTAACACTTCACTCATACGGTGGAAAAGAGAGAAAATTACTCAGGGCACTACTACTGGATAAATGTAGCATATCAGGATTGTCTCAGTGTATCTCTGTAAACTAAAGTTTTTTCTGATTGTCTTGAAGCTAGAATATATAGACTAGAATATACTGTACCTACACTGTCATAATATACCTTTACCGAAGACCAAAATAGCTGGCTGTGCTGTGAATGTATTCCTTCATTTAAGTGAAATATATAAGAACAAGCTGCTTGTCTATAAGATACTTTCAGAATGTATAAATACTATAGAATAATCTCAGCATAGCAGAAGCCTGAGCTCTTGTGCATTAAGTGCCTGTCTTGCGAAGGGGAGATCATCTGCTTCTTCATGTGTCAGGCCAACGTTGGTTGTTAGTATGCTAAGAACAGGCAATGCTTTTCACTGACCTTTTTGTACTTTTCCAGCATCCTTGGTAATGTGTAGTTTTTCTGAAAAGAGACACACAAAGTCTGCAAATGCAGTCACCTCTACCTGAAATAGTAATGTTTTACCACTAGTGCTACAACCCTAAGAATCAACAGCTGGGGTGATGTGCCATGGCATGGATAAGATCCTGATCCATCTTCCCAGGCATTGTATCTTGCTGGACAAAAGCAACACAGGAAAGAAACTAAGCCCAGTTAAGTGAGTTATGTATTTTATTGTTGACTGTCAAAAAAGTGGGTTGTTTTAATAAAGAGCATACGGATCATTGCTGCTGTTCCAAGGTTATATTGATTGCTAGTCCAAGAAAATCTTGATGAGCAGGCTAGAACTATAGAAATACTGTATCCTTTTTTCTTGTATAAACTGTAAGTATTAGGAATTATTATTTTAGGTTTCCTAGAAGTGCACGGCCAGCGTAGATCATAACAATTTATGAGATATGCTGTCCCTCAGCTAAGACAGGCAATAACCCGTTCATGGAGGTGGGTTGCAGTGGTGTGTCGTTAGGTGCATCCCATAATTGCAGCGTGAATTCTTATTACACAGATAGAGTGAAGAGCAGACTACATTGCAGTTATATAAGATTACTTGTAGCAGATAAAAATCAAAGTCCAACAATGGTATGAACAAAAATACAAAAGTATTTTCATATTTATGAGTTTTACTGTGTATTACCAGAAGGACCACATCAGATACAGAGTAAGGAGAGAGTTTAAGATGAGACTTGGCATATGAAAAGAACTTAAAATTTTATAGAATTTTGTGCCCCAGGCCGGTAGTCCTTCACTGCTACAAATTGTTACTGATGCAGTGACTAAGAATTTGAGTAAGTTTTATATTTCTAATTGGTTTTCATGGTACTAAACTCTCTGAATAATACATACAAACTGAGGTAAACTAAATGCTGCTTGCATGGAGATTTCAGTAGGGGGTGGGGTTTAGTTCTTCAAATTCAAAAATAATTTTTTCAGGAAAAAAGGTATTCCTAACATAGGAGAATTAAAGCTCCCCATCTTTTTTTTAAAGAACTATTTCTTCATGCTTTGTAGTGGTCAATGTATCTATGAATGTGTCTCATCCATGACCTCTTTTTAAATTTTATGGTGTTTTTTTTTCCTCATGGTGAAGTGAAGAAGTTGGTAGTCTTTTGGGCATATGAATGCCTTTTTCATATCCAAAGTATAAACTTATACCAGTAAGTTAAATAAAACTTATTTTAAAGTTTCCTGTGTTATAATCTAACACCCTTATGGCTGTAAAGCTGTGACAACATGTATTTTTTAAAGCTAGCTATTGCTAAGATTTTATTTGGTACAATTCTTGTTCTGATATCATGTGCTTCCCTAATGCTTTATATCAACACCTAAATTAAAGTGATCATATATCAGAAGGGAAAGGTTTCCTTTATAGATGACTTGGCTAAAAACCTGCTTCATATTTAATACAATTTAGAATTATGGGGGACAGAATGTGTGGTGGGTTTTTTTTATTTTCTTTCAAGAGTATATATGCTTTTTGTGAAGATGCTAGAAATCTGTCAGTTCCCATTATTAGTAATTTGCAATCAAGTTTCTAATTAAAATTATTTCACCTTTCATTTGAGCAGTAGGACATTTGATGTGTTGTTTCTAAAGACTGGAGATTGCAGTATGAACAAGAAAACGTTTGGCCATAGTGAACATGCAGAAAAGAAACATTCGTATTCAGTAATGATCTCACATTTTTTAAAATGCCATCAGTCAGAAAGAGGCATATTCGTCTTCATTAAGTAAGGCGTCCTCCCCATATTCTTTATAAAAGAAATACAACAGTTTGACAAAAGGTTAACCAAATCTTAATCCTCTGTAGCTCAAAAAGTTGAAAAATTTTAAGTGGTCTTATTTTCATATTTTGTATATCTCATTTTCCTCTATGTAGAGAGTAAGGAGAGCTTGCCCTACTTTCACTAATCAATTTTGTATGATTAGTAAAAGTATGTATAATCAAATAAATATTTGACGTTATGAACACTTACTCAAAGAAATAAATCATTTGATGCTTCTCCCAACTTTTAATGGCATTATCTATTTCATTTATATTTTGTTCAATAGCTTTTAAAAGCCATTTTGAGTTTTGATTATGATTTAGACTTTTTGCTAAAGTGCACTGCTAATACAGATTCTGAAGCAAATTGCGGATAATTAGCTAGCAGCTTGAGAACTAAAATGTGGTCTTAGCTAAGGGAAACTGAGAGGAAGCAACTGGTGAAGAAAGATGAGTCTGTAACTCTTCCCTAATTACAAGAATTTTAATTCACGGTTTAGTAAAAGCTGTATAGAAAGTGAAGAAATGTCTAACAAAAAAAAGGGGGGAAGAAAAAGCAATTCCATGGCCTTTTTTTAAAGTTAAAATCAGAAGGTCCAAGTAGATCTAATTTATAATATCTCAGCTTCCATTTGCAGATGAAAATTAGTATGTCTCAGGAAGAGGAGTGCTAGAATTACAGTGCAACTCTGGAATGCATTTTAATGGAAAAACAAAATTCCAACCGTGTGCTTGCCCAACTATTATTCCCATCATTCTTATGCAAAGCAATCCATGGGTTAAGAAAATAAGTCATAGAAAGCTATTTAATTCATAACAGAGCAAAGAACATTCATTAAAACATGAAAAAGGGCTTGACTTCACAGACATAGTGAAGGATGAAAAAGCATTAAATAGTGAAAGAAACTGTGCAATGTGAAGTGCTACATTCAGTGGGCTCCCTGAATTGGAAAGAGTAGGTGATTTTGGAGCATTCTGACTGTTTTCCAATTGGATATAACAGAAGGTTTGTTGTAAAAAAAAAAAAAAAAAGGCACGTATGATTAGAACGAAACATTAGTCCTGAGGTTATGCTGAGTAAAAACTCAGTGCCAGTCATTCATATGGAAATAAACTTACATTCTTCATTTTTCTGTGTTTCCTCAATATTTTTTACCCTCTTTGTTCATTTCATCCACAATTTATGGTGTAGTAAGTTTCATCTTGGAATAACTGCTCGTATTTAGGAAATTTAAGGAAGTTGGGTAAACGTAGGAGACTCTTAAGTGCTCTAATTTGGGAAATGCTGTACATGAACATTGCAAAAGGAAAAAATACCAGTCATAAAACAAAAGTCTGTAGAAACCAAGCACTGTGGTAGCAGACCTGCCAGCACTGGCACATCCAGTCCTAGATAGGACCTGCTGTTCTTCAGTCAGGTTAATTTCCTTGTATTCCTCAAGTCTGGTGCACAGCAGATATACTTAACTTATTATACCTGTAAAGATCACAAAGACTTAATCTTGCATCTTACAGAAGCTATTAAGTATATTCCTCCCTGTTAGCAGTAGAGTTGGGGTTTAGAGAACTACTTGTTTGTTTTATTGACAAGATTGGAAAAGTAGGATTCTAGAATAGCAAAGAAGCGTAGCATTGCATGTGGACAATTGTATACAATTCTTATAATTTGCATTTTTCCCAGGTCTTAAGTGGGTTCGGGGCTCAATCTCACTTGCTACAAAACAGGCAAGGTTGCATGAAAAGATATGTAAAGAGATTGTTTGAAGATTAGATACAGGCAGACCGGGCAGTTCCTCTTGCCTGCATAATGACACAGCTTGTACTGGTAAGTAGTACTCCCTACTTGTAGGTGAGTCCAAAATCCAGACTGAAATTAGAATGTTAATTATGTTACAGTAAAGAGGAATACTGATTTTGGTGTACTAGCAAAATGAATTTTGATTTTATGCATTAGAAAAAATGCTGAACAGAAACAGATTTCTTCTGGATGATCAAATCTCTTCTACAGGGAGCTACTAAACTGAAAAGCAGAACACCATTTTTGTGGTTGCTGTGGCAATATGTTGTTTCCCTCTGCAGCACCGCGCAGCAGACCAATCTGGTTTCTAAAAGTAAGCTGTTTTAGGAGGATATAAATAATGCATTGGAATTACTACTAGATTAATCTTTCTGCATTGAAATCTGTTAATGTATGGAATATATCTGTATTTAGAATGGTATTAACCACTGTGTGGATGTCTGTCCTTTGGATTTCTTTTGTTCAAAAAGTATCCCAATTCCCTTTAGCTTGAGTATAAATGTAGCATTGACTAGTGCACTGAAACTTTTTTTATATGACTGTGAGCAGTGATGAATTTTAGAGACATAAGCTGAAAAGTAAAATATGTGACCGACGACAGTGGCAACAGATGTGATGAGGATTTCCTGGGATTAACTTGATCCACTGTTAGTAAAATACAATCTCACTTTTTAATGGACAGCCGCCGTAGGAGGTGGTTGCTCAGCCAGAGTGATGAGATGGTCTCCCAGTTGTTCTCCTCATGAACTTCTGTGAAACCTGCCTCAGTTAGCAGTGGAAGATCTTAACGAATTTTTTCTCTACCAGCATGTTATATTACTCTCTGTTTCACTTTATCCATACTACTCTTTCATCACCTTCAGCTACAAAGCTACATTTTTCTCTTGCTTCTAACACAGATTTTGTTCAGAGTTCTGAATCTCAACAACTCCAGTGATCTGGTGAGATGAGATTGAGGGTATCTGTTTATCCTGTGCTTTTGGCAGCAGTTTGTCTCTTTTTGCCCTTTCTTGACCTACATGTGGTGCCTATCAAAAATCTTAGGACTGCTGCAGTTGCTTTTTTGAAATCTCATGTGCATTTTCGCATCATCTTGTCTTTCATTTCTTATTTTAAGACAAGTTTTTTTCCTTCTTCTGTCATTTTTCGAATATGGGTGTTCAGGTTCTGTGGGAGAAGACTCGCTGTATTTTTGCATGCAGTATGCTTTTTTCATCATTTATTGCAGGTAAAGTTCAATTGTTCAAGTAATTCTTCGTGAAAAGCAGGCAGAAAGTGTGATTTTGAGCACAGTGGAAGAATTCTTACACTTCAAAATGGATATTGTAAAAAATGTTTGTCAGTATTTTCCTAGCCATATAGATGAGGGAAGGGATGCCCTCCAGAGGGACCTGGACAGGCTTGAGAGGTGGGCCTGTGCGAACCTCATGAAGTTCAGCCAGGCCAAGTGCAAGGTCCTGCACCTGGGTCATGGCAATCCCAGGCACAAGTATAGGTTGGGCAGAGAATGGATTGAGAGCAGCCCTGCTGAGAAGGACTTGGGGGTGCTGGTGCATGAGAAGCTCAACATGAGCTGGCAATACGCACTTGCAGCCCAGAAAGCCAACCGCATCCTGGACTGCATCAAAAGAAGCGTGGCCAGCAGGTCAAGGGAGGTGATTCTGCCCGTCTACTCCGCTCTCATGAGACCCCACATGGAGTACTGCGTCCACCTCTGAAGTCCTTAGCACAAGAAGGACATGGACCGGTTGGAATGGGTCCAGCGAAGAGCCACAAAGATGATCAAAGGTCTGGAGCACCTATGCTATGAGGACAGGCTGAGGGAGTTGGGGTTGTTCAGCCTGGATAAGAGAAGGCTTCAGGGAGACCTCATAGCGACCTTCCAGTACCTAAAGGGGGCCTACAGGAAGGATGGGGAGGGACTCGTTATCAGGGAGTGTAATGATAGGACAAGGGGTAACGGTTTCAAGCTGAAAGAGGGTAGATTTAGATTGGATATCAGGAAGAAATTCTTTACTGTGAGGGTGATGAGGCACTGGAACAGGTTGCCCAGGGAAGCTGTTAATTCCCCACCCCTGGAGGTGTTCAAGGCCAGGTTGGATGGGGCTTTGAGCAGCCTGGTCTAGTGGGAGGTGTCCCTGCCCCTGGCAGGGGGTTGGAACTAGGTGATCTTTAAGGTCACTTCCAACTTGAACCATTCTATGATTCTATAACATCCATAATGTGCACTAAAATAGTACATTTTAGTACCATAGGTATTGAAACCTCTGCAGCAGGACCCCTCAACTAGTAAACTATGGCCCAAATGTAGCTCGTGTCACCTTCTGCCACTCCACTGTAGCCCTGATACTAGTTTGTAAGAGGTCCTTTGTGTGTGGAGACAGAAGAGACCTGGCACAGACAGAGCTAGCTGGAAGTTTGCTGTGAATCTTGAGTCCAAGAGTAGCCTAAGAAAGTGGAGGAAATACAGGTTTTTTTCTTCAGCTGTCTCTTGTCATGCACCTGCTGTGTTGAGTAGGACTACAGCTGGAGGTCGTAGAAGAACAAAAGGTAGTGGAGCTGGAGTGCAAATGCATGTACCTTTCCTGCTTCTAGTGTGCTTTGTTTTGAAGCTGGACTATAAAGAAGAAAGCAGAGTGGGGTGAAGCGGAGCAGGCTCTCTGGAGGCTATGACATCTTACGTACACACAAGTCAAATCTAAGAAGTAGAAAATAGAGACAAAGAGTGGTGCCTGTCAACTCACACTTATATTTGGATGTTGAGGAAAGAGGCCACGAGCTTGTGGGGGCATGTGGAATACACAGAATAGACAGTGTAGTGTCTTTTATTCACTTGGGTCTATGTTTCTACTTTTAAGAAAAAGGTAATTTAAGACATATTAGTAAAAAGCAAATTGTGTCCATTTCCGTGGTTTGTCCAAGAACATCCTCTGTATTTTCTTATAATCTTATGAATTTCTCTAAGGAAACCCTCCTAGTTTAGTGTAGAGCAATAATGTTGAACTTCTTTGATTTTATGAAATTTTTGTGTTTAGCGTCAAATTTATTCAGAAAAGCCCAATGCTTTGTCAAAATTTTATTTCAGCACAAATTTGTGCTGAAGTACAAACTTCTTATCAATGCCAGTAGCTTTCCTTTCCTGTTTTTGAGCCTGTTGGTGCAAGATCCACCTTCTATGGGACATTCTTCTGGAAGCTCACTAGGAGTTCAGCGCCCCTGCTACTTTACAGCTTGTCCTTTTGACAAGTTTACTAATGAAGTTGGATTTTTTGGCACAAGACAGAGCAAAAGGTGTGATACTTGTACTCTCCTGAATCTTGTGCCCTTCTGCAGGGTTCCTACTAGCAACTTTGTTTAGGCTGTGTGAAGAATGCCAGCCTGTCAGAATGGTGGCCTGGCATAGTGGATTTCTGACTGAATCAGAACTTTTCAGGAGTTATGTTTGGCTTTTGCAAGGAAGGTATATGACTCACTGTGCCAGTGATTTGCTATTGCAACGTAGTTTTATGAATGACTTTCTAGGCAATTTGCACAGTTCTTTGTTCAAAGTACCAACATATTCAGAACAACTTGGCAGTGCCAAAATATGCCAATATCTAATTATCTCTTTAGTTTAAATGGTAGTGTGAGTAGGCAATGTAGGCAGTGGTTTCATATTACTGTGGGTGAAAAGGAATCTCCATACAATTCTGGCCACAGCTGTCTACTACTCTTGTTTCATATGACTCCACCGTACTCTGATTCAGAGAGGATAAAAAGGCAAAAACTAAATAGTTCTCTTATTGATTTTTCTGCCATGTCAGCTCATGCTGGGTTCAGTAAGTTTCTACAGCCAGCATAAGAGTATAGTTGGAACTGTGTGATTGGAGGTAAAGAAATGTTAGTTGATAGGTCAGCCGAGCTGTAACATGAAACATGCCTTTATATGCTTATTATTTTTGCTAACTATTCATTTGTTTCATGTTCTAATAATCCCGCTAGAAAATGTGCCAATGTTAGAGTTCTGGTTGTTTGCAGTCATATGGCTTCCTATCAGCAAATCTTCACTTGATAGATGTTTCTTATGATAGCTATAGCAATGTAATTATTCTCAGTGGAAATGTATGACACATTATCCAGAACTGATTTGCTGCTAAGGGAATTGAGGGCTAATGCGTAATCACAGTATATTGATACTCTGACTCTATAATGTGACTATAAAACCTGATCCATCTTTATCTTCATAAATTTTTAAGATGAGCTTTTGTATCTGCTTTGGAGCTTTTGTAGCCTTACGTACTTAATGTATTTAATAACTCATACCTAAATAATGAATTATTCTAACCTAGCATGTCCACTGATACATTGCTTTGCAGTATAGTCAGGGAGTTTGTCTTTTGGCTCTTAGAATTTTTTATACTGCTATAAAAATTACTGGGTTTAGGGGTTTTTTTTGAGAAGGACTACTTTTTCAACAGCAGAATCTGAAATGTTATTCAAAAAATTAAGAACTCTGAAGGTAAATGTTCTCCTCTGTGATATACAAGATCTTAAAATATTGGGGGGGGGGGCTGGGATGGGGAGGTCAAGTACCATGGAAAAGAAGCATGTATTGATTCTTATTTAATTAAGATCAGCTTCAGTAACTATGCAGTACCATTTATGTAGGGGTATTTGTAAGAGATATTAATATAAATATTTATTTGTTTAATTCCAAATGGTCAAATTTGAAACCCCAGTTCCAGCTGTCTGTTCCACTTGTGTAATGAAAAGTAATTGACAGTGATCATTTTACGGAGCACTTCTTAGGCACTAAGAACAGCCTGCCTATTTACTTATGTACAACCCTCTTTCCACAAGACACTGAGCATATTCTTGGGTTAAAAAATATGAAAAGTACAATACAAACTATGTATCTGGTGATTCCAGTGTTTCCAAAGAAACTAACGGGTCTAATTCTGTGTGGTACACTTTAATATCCACCCAGTAATGCAAGAACAATGAATAGGAACATCCTATCTAGTAATTGTGCCTGGGTGACCTGCATGCTGATAACATCAGGTAACCAAAGTCTGAAGATGTACCCTGAGGTTAACTGATTCAAGAAAAGACAAATTTTCACTCTCATGTTTGGCCCCTTACTTTTGTGCTAAGTGTAGCCTGAATGGACATGACAGTACATCATAAACATAGTTATAATTAACTACTCTCTACAAGTATTTTTGAAATTAATCTGAAATTACAGAAGTTATTATATTTTTATCATTTGATAGAAGAAAAAATGTCCACCCATGTTTTAATAGAATCATAGACTCTTCATGGTTGGAAGGGACCTTTGAGATCATGGAGTCCAACCATACACACACAGAGAAAAAACCCTACAATCTCTGCCACGAGAGCATGCCCTGAAGTGCCAAATCTAGACGTTTCTTAAATACCTCTAGGGATGGTGACTCAACCACCTCCCTGGGCAGGCTGTTCCAGTGCCTGACCACTCTTTCAGTAAATTCTTCCTAATATCTAATCTAAACCTCCCCTGCTGCAGCTTCAGACCATTTCCTCTGGTCCTGTCATTATTCACTTGGGAGAAGAGGCCAACGCCCACCTCTCTACTGCCTTCTTTCAGGTAGTTGTAGAGGGCAATGAGGTCTCCCCTCAGCCTTCTCTTCTCCAAACTAAACATGCCCAGCTCCCTCAGCCTCTCCTCATATGACCTGGTCTCCAGACCCCTCACCAGCCTGGGAGCTCTCCTCTGGACACAATCCAGCACTTCAATGTCCCTCTTGTACAGAGTGGCCCAGAACTGAACACAGTACTTGAGGTAAGGCCTCACCAGTGCCGAGTACAGAGGCACGATCACTTCCCTGCTCCTGGTGGCCATGCTATTCCTGATACAAGCCAGAATGCTGTTGGCCTTCTTGGCCACCTGGGCACACTGCTGGCTCATGTTAAGCTGGCCATCCACCAGCACTCCCAGGTCCTTTTCTGCTGGGCAGCTTTCCAGTCACTCTTCCCCAAGCCTGTAGCGTTGCTTGGGGTTGTTTTGACCAAAATGCAGGACCCAGCACTTGGCCTTATTAAACCTCATACAGTTGGCCTTGGCCCATCGATCCAGCCTGTCCAGGACCCTCTTTAGAGCCTTCCTACCCTCAAGCAGATCAACACTCCCACCTAGTTTGGTGTCATCCGCAAACTTACTGAGGGTGCCCTCAATCCCCTCATCCAGATCATTGATAAAGATATTAAAAAAAACTGGCCTCAAAACTGAGCCCTGAGGGACACCACTAGTGACCGGCCGCCAAGAGGATTTCACCCCATTAATCACAACTCTCTGGGCACAGGCATCCAGCCAGTTTTTAACCCAGTGAAGAGTACACTTGTCTGTGCCATGATTCTCCAGCTTCTCCAGGAGAACGCTATGGGGGACAGTGTCAAAGCCCTTACCAAAGTCCAGATAGACAACATTTAGAGAACTTCAGTCAGTGGCATTTTAATTTTATCCCTGTAGAAAAATTTTAATGCCAAGTCAGTATTTCTGAAAATTAGAAATATGCTCTGAAAAAGTGAGTGAGTTCTGGCAATACAAGCATAGCTTTAACTATTGCACTGCCTAATTGATAACAATTATATTACATAGTAGCATGCTCTCTTGTATTTTGTCAAGCAATGAAAGTGTTTTCCTGTTGTTGTTTTTTTCTTAGGAATAGAAGAATTACGAAACACGGTCCACTGCAGCAAGTGCATTGAAAAATTAGCAAAAGGTATACAGCAATCTTATTTCAATGCTGCAGAGTTGCTATAGAATATTGCTATAGCTGTAATGCTAAATTATGATGTCAAATATGTGGATACCAACAATTGCACAGTTGAAAGTAAAAAGTCTGGCAGTATATTAAGGCTAATTCTTGTGCTTGATTCATTCTGTCCATGAGGAGGGCTTGGTTTAGCTTAGCTTCATCATACTGCATTAAATATTTGTTCCAAAGCCTATGAACATTATTTCATTTTTTTTTCCACTAGTGTTGTTTTGGAAAAGACTGCTTTATATCTAAACAATAGCCATCATCACAGATGATTTGTAGCCTACAAATTGTATTACTTGTTAAGGTACGTAAGCTTGCTTATGCTAGTCACAAATTGGAAAAAAGGACATCACATTCTGGAAGGACAGAAATGAAGTTAAATGTAGAAGTGTACCAGTGTACAGTTGCAGTCACACTAAATACACAGTGATGGTGCCTAAGAAGCTGTAAGAGCTCCCCATAAAAATTGCTGTATCGTTTGTTTTAAATATTGCTAAATTCATACCAAACCATTTGGTTTGTAAGCAACATTTTGTTTAGTGTGTAGCTTTTCTGTAGAAGTGATTTGTAGCATTTCCAATTAAATCTTTAGGAAGTAGTGTATCCTAGCATCTGTTTCAGAGAACTTCAGAAGTGTTAGATGCTTTTCAGTGTAGGTAAACTCAATAATCCCTGCCTCAAGGGCATGCAGTTTACTTTCAGTAATGCTTCAGTGGAAGAAAACAGCCAACTTGAAAGGTGAAGATCAGCTGAAGTAAAGCATGAAAATTGGAGAAATAAAATCAAATGCTCAACAACACCTTGTGTATGAAGAAGCACGTGACCAACTGAATATAATTAACAAAATTAGAAATAAATAGTGTTTTCTTTACTCACTGTGACTGAAATAGGTGCTGTGGAGACTAATGGTTAGACAGTTCAGGGAGGTTACTGCGGGAGAAAAAACTATTGGAGGCTTGTGGGAGAAAAAAGCATGATATGGTGAGGCTAGAAACACCGACAGACCAGGGACTGTGAGATAAGATAGATTAGATATACTAATTCAAATTTAAATTTGATCTGATGCAAAACAAAGCATGTCATGTCTTCCAGGTAGAGGTTTCTCTTTGTGAATACTGAGCACAGCATAGGTACTTCATCTGGAGCACGAGGAATCCTGGGGTATTTCAAGGGATGGAAATGATGAAAAACACAAGTAAAATGGATTCTCCAACCATGCTGTAAAGGCACGTTGTTTGTTGCATGTATAATCGTTCTGGGTCTGGCCTGGCCAGTGCTGAACTCATGTCCGATATGCCTGTCTCAGGGAGCAAGCTGAATTCTGCAGGTGCTCCTGCGTTCTTTTGCTGTCCTCTTCAACATCACAGGACGATTGATGTGAATGCGCTGAGGGCTACATTCAAGTCGATTCCATGGTTTACACCGTCGAGAAAGAGCACAATGCAGGACCATCTGAGAGCTTCTGTATGAATCATCCTGAATCCAGGCAGGCTCGCTCAGGGGTCTTCAGCATACATTCCTCTTTCTGGGTTCATCATGCAGAAGTATTTGAGCTAACATTGCACAGAAGCGTCTCTGATATGCTAAATTTATTTCTTCACACCATGTGAAAGTGACTAGACTGCTCATGTATCTAACTGGTGCTGAAAGCTTAAGATCAGCTTTCATGTGATTCTGGATATGTCCTATGAGACTTGCTAGATAAAAATGGCTGTACTAAGAGCCAGTTGTCTTTGCTTTGTTGACAGTTAATCACAACCCAAACAGACATCCCAGAAACAGATAGTTGCCCATGCAGAATGCAAGATTAGTCCATATCAGAATGGCAGCAGACAGTGGCTAGTGATTTTTCACAAGATATTTCCAGTGTTACAAAAGGTTAAATTTCAAGAAGCAATGATATGTTTGCTTGGCAGGGCATTTACGGTATTCTTCGTTTTGTTACATGACCATCATACCCAATTGCAAAGATTTTCTTTTCTATATAAATATGTATGTATATATGTAAGTATATGCCTGGTGCAAACCGCAAATCATCTCCGATTTGAAAGATCATAGTCTTATGAAGTATTTTCCTCAGTTGGGTTAAAAGCTGCTGCATCGATTGTGGTATTATGGAGTAGTCTGAATTATTAATTTAGTTTCATTTGGCAGGTAAAATAGTTTTTAATTGATGATGTTATAAAAGATGATATATGGTTTCACAGAGCTGTTATCTGCATTTTAAAGATATTAATGAATATTTATTGCTGAGTATGTATAAATTATGCTTAAAACAAAGCATAATCTGGAACCAGAAATACATACTTGACAAAAGGACAGTTCTGTGAAAATAGTCTTATAAAAATTGGAAGTACTTAAGAGGCTGTAGTTCAGGTGATAGATTTCAAGTTTTAAGTTCAAATAAGTCAGGCACGTAGACATACTAGGTACGTCTGTAATTGCTGAAAGAGGACCATGGAGTCATCCTCTGGCCTGAAGCCTGGTGGCCCTGGTCCTGTCACTCTGCTTAGAATTCACTCCCCACAGAGCATACTTGTTGTGTCCATCGTGCAGGTCACTTGTGTGTGGGTCAGAGCCCCAGATGGTGCCCTGCAGTCTGAAGATGTAATCAGGTCTTGGATGTCTCCTTTATCAGGTCAAAGTGGCTATATATGCTACAGTGTACCAGTGTGGTGGTTTTTGCAGCATGAAACTATGCGTAGGTATTGCGTGTCTAAGAGTATGGTCTGAGCATGTGGGGTGATATTTGGGATGCAAAAGCTGTAGTTGTATAAAGGAAGATGTGTCGTTCTCCCCTTTCCTATATACCACAGTTCGTCCTGCAAAAATGTTTTTTTCTGTTAACTATTCTCGATTACTATATGTTCCCCTACCTGTAAAGTAGTTTCTAGCATAGTAAATATAAGTATTCAGAATGCAGTGCTTCTAAGCACTTGTCACATGTATAAGATACAATATCATTTCATAGAATCATAGAATGGTTTGTGTTGGAAGGAACGTTAAAGAACATCTAGTTCCAACCCCCCTGCTATGGGCAGGGACACCTTCCACTACACCAGGTTGTTCAAAGCCTCATCCAATCTGATCTTGAACACCTCCAGGGATGGGGCATCCACAACTTCTCCAGGAAACCTGTTGCAGTGTTTCACCACCCTCACAGTAAAGAATTTCTTCCTAGTATGCAGTCTAAATCTACCATCTTATGGTTTAAAACCATTACCCCTCATCCTATTACTATACTCTCTGATATAGAGTCTCTCCCCATCTTTCCTGTAGGCTGCTTTAAGTACTGGAAGGCTGCAATAAAGTCTCCCCGGAGCCTTCTCTTCTCCAGGCTGAACAACCCCAACTCTCTCAACCTGTCTTCATAGGAGAGGTGTTCCATCACTCTGATCATCTTTCTGGCCCTCCTCTGGACCCGTTCCAACAGGTTCATGTCTTTAGCTCCAGGTGGAATCTCACAAGAGCGGAGTAGAGGGGCAGAATCACCTCGACCTGCTGGCCACGCTTTTTTAGATGCAGCCTAGGATGCAGTTGGCTTTCGGGGCTGCAAGCACACATTGCCAGCACACATTCAGGTTTTCATCCACCAGCACTCCCAAGTCCTTCTCTGCAGGACTGCTCTCCACTCATTGCCCAGCCTGTATGCATGTTTGAGATTGCCCTGACCTTGCACTTGGTATTATTGAACCTCATGAGGTTCACATGGGCCCATCTGTCTAGCCTGTCAAGGTCCCTCTGGATGGCATCCGTTCCCTCTATAGAGTATCTGCCACACCACTCAGCTTGGTGTTGTCTGCAAACTTGCTGAGCGTGCACTGAACCCCACTGTCCATGTCCCCAGCAAAGACATTAAATAATACTGGTCCCAGTACAGACCCCTGAGGGACCTCACTCGTCACTGGTCTCCACTCGCACATCGAGCCATTGACTGCAGCTCTTTGAGTGTGACCACCCAGCCAATTCCTTATCCACCCAGTGGTCCAGCTGTTAAATCCATGTCTTAATTTTAGAGGCAAGAGTGTTGTGTGGGACAGTATCAATTACTTTGGCCTTTTTATAACTGGTAATAACTTAGAAGTATTATTTTGATTTTGCAAATTAAACTGATTTTGTATTCTTCGATTAACTTTCTTAGATGCTGTCTCATCTTTTAAAAAACTAACGTGAATGTTGTTTGTTGGCATCTGTATGCTGGCATTTTATATTGATTATATAAAGCCCTATCTAGTAAGTTTGTATATTTTGAAACAGGAACACACATTGTATAGTGAGATGTTATATGGACTTAATTTTGTTTAGCAAACTAATACTCAGTTGATATATAGTTTCAACTACTCTGAATATTATTTTAGAAATACTAGGAAATGATAGAGCATTCTTTATACTCAGGAGTTAACATATGCTTCTTTCTACATTTATGAAAATTGCATTTGTAGTGTATAGTATGTCATTTCAGTCTGCCTTTCCCAGGATGTGGAAGTACAGTTTAACTCTGTAGGTTTCTGCTGCAGCTGTGCAAATATTGTGCTAAAGAATGGTTTTCACAATTTCTTGTTTTTAAAGGGCAGCTTATGATGACATCTCATATAAAAATTATAGGGGTAAGATCTAACTGGATTTTATTACATTTTAGTATTGGTTTGGGATTCTTACAAGATCTTTTAAAATAATATTTTAAAGTGCTTAATATGAAGTGGTCTCTTCTGGCATTTTAAAAATAGCAGTTGAAACTCAAGGTTTATATATACTAATGTAAGGGGCACTGTGTGAATGCACCGTGATTGCAGACTGAAGAACTATTAAAAACTTGTGTACATCATTTGCTTTAGTACACAGAGCAAAAAATATAATGCTTTCTTATATTCCTTAATTGTATAATTATCTTCGACAACTATGTAACAGGTGACTTTTTTGTTTGAGGTTTTTATTGTTTTCGAAGGAAAATTATTTTGTGATCTGTATTCCTCTTTATTCCTGACAAGATATGGTCTTTGGAAGAATAACTAAGCATTTATTTATTAATATCTGCTCAATACCTTCAGGGCTGTGGTGGGCTGACAATAGCCAGCAGCCAAACACCCACCCAGCCTCCCACTCACCCCTCTCTCCCACAGCGTTGTGGGACAAATAGAAGGAAAGCAACAAGATTCACGGATCAAGATAGTGACAGTTTAATAGGGAAAGTAAAAGCTGTATGTGCAAGCAAAGCAAAAGGAGGAATTTATTCACTTCTTCCTGTCAGCAGGCAGATGTCCCGCCACCTCCTGGGAAGCAGGGCCTTAGCACACATAATGGTTACTTACACAGAGAAACGTCATAACTGCAAACGTCCCACTTTCCTCCTCATCTCCCTGAGGATTTATTGCTGAGAGTGACATCCTGCGGTGTGGGTCAGCTCTCTTGGCTATATCCACTCCCAACATCACAACATGAAGCCCACCAACAGCTTACTTGCAGTGGTGGGGGGAGAGGAAGCATTGACAGTGTGCAAGCACTGTTCAGCAATGCCCAAAACACTGGTGTGTTATCAGCACTGTTTTGGCCACAAATACAAAGCACAGCCACATACGGACTTCTAGAAAGAAATTTTCTTCTTTCTCTTATTGGTAGGTGTTTTTTGACACATGTTCATGCTTTTCTCTGCACTTTCTTCCCAGCAGCATCTCCAGTTCCCAGCTGAGTCTGTTTCGCTGCCGTTTCATACCCTATGTATCCACTAAATGATCCGTGGTTAAGTGACTAAAGTTGACAGTGATGGACTTGAGAGCTAAGGCTGCACTCAGGCTTAAGAAGGGCAGAGTTCGCATCACTGAGTTTTTCTTTCAGGTTGTCTCCACCAGTTAAATTTTATTACTTTTGAAGGTTTTTCTGCAGAATGAGGGCTAAAAACTTCTCTTTAGTAACAAAATGTTGGGTGCTAGAGGATTTGAACTCGTCATGTGCACTTGTAAGTATTTGTACTGGTCTTACCCTTCACAAAGGCTTTATGTCAGATCTTCTGCTTGAGGGCTTTAGCTTGCATCCTTTAAGACCCAAAATAAAGTCCTAGCCTCCCATTGAATGCACTGTGAAAGCCATAAAATAAGAAGTATGTAGCCTAACAACTTTTATTCTTTTTTAGATAAGCAGGTCTTTGAACAATTTAAAAGTGAGCTTCATTGCTCCGAACGTGCCCTGCTTTTGCCTGAAGAACTGATATAAATAATACATCTAAAAATGATCAGTTTGTCAGCTAAAAACTTACATTAAGGAGGCAACCAACCCAGCACAATCAAACTAAATGACATTGGTTCACTTTGTGTGCTTTACTGTATTGGGTCTTTTGTCTTTGCCTGTTATGTTTTTGCATTAGAAAAGACTTTTTCCATTGTGCTAAACTAGGACGTAGGATGCTGCCCACATTAAGGAAATTAAAATTAGTAGCTAACATCGGAAAGTTTCCAAGACCTCACTTGAGAGTCCTGAATTATGCGGGATGCTCTCGTGCAAGATCTGTCCACTGCTGAAGTCTAGTAAGTTTATTTTGATAGTTTCTCCTTTTTTTTCCCCTCCACAGTTTTACTAGATGCAAGGTAGGAAGTAGTGTCCTTTATGAAGATTTAATTAGCTATAGAGATTGTCACTATTTTAGGACTGAATTTGTCCGTTGAGGTTTTTCTAACCTTTTCATAGGTGATTTTTTATTACTCACTGTCATTTGCCAATTATTTTTGTTCTTTTTGTAAGGAAGCTGTATCGTTTTAATTATTTGTGCACGTAAGCAAAATGGGAAGTAAGTTAGTTGGAGCTCTATTTGGAGATGAACATAGATGAACATAGATGAAATGTATTCGCCACATAAAATTAACCAGAAATTGGAATTCTTCAATTGTAACAGAATGTGTTGGGGTTGCTTCAGTTTCTGGAGATGATGTGATTAGAATACGGTAATAAAGTTTCTGTTACAGTATAATCAATTCACAAGGTTTGAAGCACATTTTCTTACAGAAACATTTTATCAAAAGAATAATTTGTAGGTGAAAATGAGAACACAAAGAGCATTTCTGTACAGATCCCTTCATTAATGAAATATGTTGCTGGTTTGTATTTTGCTCATAATGGAAAGATAAGTTCCAGGTCAGTGTGCAGTATGAATGTAATTGTTACAAGAAAGGCACAAAATATACCTGAATGAAACAACAGCCATGATAGCAGAATCATAACTTACTGCTAAGCACATTTTATCAAAAATAAGGAAATATTTGTTTCCACTGTCCTACACAGATAATCAAAATGTGGAGTAATTTCGTTAGAGCAAGAAGACCAATTCAGCTCCACCGTCTCACCAAAAAAGTAATCTTCTTGTGTTGAGCATTGCAACGGCAGTGCTCCATGGTGGCCCTTGTCTTTGCATCTCACATCCCCTCTGAAGAGAGAGACATAGGAGCCTGTCTTGAGGCAGGTCCCTTGTCCCATACCCTCTGAGTCGCAGAAGAAAAATTATGTTCAGTCGACATCAGCTTATAGCAGTGGATCTTGTCAAGAATGAAACTGTAATGTTACAAGCAATGGATCACAGCTTAGTAACTGGCAATGAGGCTTCCTCTGGAAGATCATTGTCCAAGATGTTCTAAGAAAGGATAAGTCTAATTCTACCTCCTAAATGTCGCCAATATCAGAGTATCCTAAACAGCTGAGCAGAAGACAGGTTTTGTTATTTCTTCATCCTGCTCATTATTTGCAAAACTTTTTCTGCCACTTCTGCGTCATCTACGGGGCTATATTCTTTTTACACAAAGACAAGAAAAAATTTGAATTAAATTCCTGTGCAAATGTAGTGAAGCGCTTGTTCCCTTTGCTAATAAAATTTCATCAGCAATGTAAGCAGAAAATAAAATCCTGTAGCATCACTGTTCTTTTGATTTTTTTTTTTAATCCCAAGGTCTATTTTCGTAGCAACATCTTATTTAAACAGAAACTTATGGCATAATAATTAGCAGAGTAGCATGTGTATCATAAATATAACTGTGTTATAACAACTTTATACCAGTTAAAGAGGTGCCACATAGGATGCCTAGCCCACTGCTAAACAGTGAAGAAATTTCTGTACAAGAGAAGGGCACAGCTGGCAGGGCTTGTCAAAAGATCTTTTCATCAGTCTGCTGCTTAAAATTAATAAAGCTTCAATTTTTGGACCATCTAGACCCTATGTAAAGTTTATGATTTAAACAAGTTATTTCAAAGGAAATGGTGTTTGAGAAGCGAAGGTCAAGGTTATGGTGTTTGAGAAGCGAAGGTCAAGGTTATGGTCTGTGATTTTTTTAATCCATATTCTCTCTCTTACACAGTTATTGTTTACTTTGAGGTTGCTTTCTTATTGCTACTAATCCTATTTATAATCATTTATAGACTTTAGCACAGTAATTCTTAAATCTTTCTGTTGGTGAGTATGTTGCACCAACATTAATAGTTGCATCCTACTTTTTTAATCCTGGCAGAGAAATGTGAAATAGCAGATGTTCAGCTTGATTTTTCTATTTCAGTATCCTGTCAAAGGAAAACTTTAAACACTGATATTTTTTAATATTTCGGGGGTGGGGGGGGCTGCAGGGGGTGCGGATTTTCATATTCGGTTTCTGAGAAGCTTTGTGAGAGCCTTCACCAGAGGGGAAATCTGCATTATTAAACTGTAGCAGAGAGAAAAGACTGAAATCATCAGTGGTCATTATTCAGACCCCTCAAGGTTTTTGTACGAAGGCTCTCGAGAAATGTTGCCACCTTAAAATTTAAAATGGCCTTACCATCTTCATAAATAACTTCTGGGGAAAATGAAGTAGGATGCAATATGCTGCTTATACAACACGGAAAAGTCATCTTGCATGAAATAAAGTCTGAATGTTGTAATACCTGTTCAGGGAATGTAATTTGCTCTGTATGAAAGGAAATATTTGTGGAAGTGTATATGAAATTACTAGTTATTATACAAACATGCATACAAGATTTTGCACTTATCTTGTGAAATAAAAAATAAGCAATAATTTCTGCTCTGTTTATCAGACAGAAAAGATTTGGATAATAGCAGCTTAAATCAAGTATCTGGAAAGAGGATTTATTTAGGTATCATTATACCGACAGTTGACCCCTTTGAAGCCATCCATGTTGAGCACTTTCAGACTGAGGCATCTAATGGTTAAATTTGAGGAAAACAAGCTTTGGCACAGTTTGGATGACTTTCGGTATGACTGAATAAAATGCCGAGGAAAGAATGTAGTGTTTATTGCTGACAGCTGCCATGACAGAACTGTAATTTATGATAAAATTTCTGATAAATTTTGTGATAAAATATCATGAAGAATAAGAATTGAGGAGAGATTGGTTAATCTAATAGAGCATCTAGATATTATTTGTCGGAAAAGCAATATATGGAACAGTTGGATTGTATTTTGTTACTGCAGATCCACATGGATTTTTTTTAAACAGCACAGGATCAAATTTCAGAGTCACTCTCCAAAGGCTGCATGAAAAGAAGAAACAAAGGGGACTTTTTTTTTTCCTATTGCTACATGAAGACGTCTGAAACACTTTGGTATTTTGTTGGTTTATTGTTTTAATTTTGCATTACAATTTCTACTACAGATGGATTACAAGTTTTACTGAGTCAGAGTAACTATCTAATCAAAATGGAGAAAAATATTTTTCTTCTTGTTGTTGATGACTCCTAGAGTCTTAACCTTAAATTATTTTTTTCTTTCCAAAGTGTCCACTTAGAGAAAATCTCCAGAAAGGCAATAGAAGTTATATGGGGAATCAAACAGATTTGGACTTCTTGCAAATTTGTATTAATGGAAAATCTACCATTGTTTTCCTGATTTTTTGAAGTAAAGACATGTATGTATGTATGTATTTCAGTGATTTGCTTTTTTCCATTTTAAAGAAAAACTGTGTATGATCTTTTCAGGTGATCCCAGAATTGCATAAGAAGTGAATTCACAGGTTTGATTCTGATGAAGTTAGGATTCAGTAGTGATCTGACTAGGTATAAAAAAATTAAGCAACAGTGATGAAATCTGATTACCTTTTCCCTAAGTTTTTCAGGTATGTTCTTTTTTGAAACCCTTTACTTGTCTTTATTTTCCTTTAGTGTAAGTGAACATTGTATTTTGATCACTGTTTAGAGGTAGATTCTATTTATGTCATCAATAATTAAATTGAGTTTTAGGAACTCTGCACTTTAAATAGGTGGCCTGATTGTTCTGAGCAAGATGATCACCCAGTTGCCCCACCCAGAGAAGGAAGCTTTTGAAAACTGGGACAATCATTTATTTGCCTAAATACAGCTTTAGGTTCCTAATTTTAGGGCAGCATGTTTTAAAGCAATTCACCTCACTAGGTGAATTCTTCTTTTACTGTAATATGTCACAAACTATGCCTCGCTTGTGGAAACAGAGGGTACTTGCAGATTCGTAAATCTAGGGTGTCCTCTTTGTATCTTGATTTTGGGGTGGGAGGTAGGCATGTACCCAGCCCAATGAAAAGGGCACTGTGGGCACCCAGCTCAGGTGGAAGGATGTCACATTTGACAAGTGCCCAGCTGAAGGGTCAGGGTTGGGCATACCGTAATGTGCATCCAGGTAAACACAGGTAGACGCACAGTTAATTTATCTGGGTTAAATACCTCTTTTGAGTCATAGTTGTGATGGTTCTCACCTAAATTCTCTTCTCTCTGATGAATAAAAGGCAAGAACTTCTGCCCCAGCCTGTGTTGGAAATCTGTGTTATTATTGTATTAATAAATTTGAATCATCATGTAGTCACCACAATTAACGACTGAAATGAAGGTCATGCTTGCATAAGGCTAACAAGGAATTTGTGTAAAATTTATTTAAAGACATTTTTGAAAAATCTTATGGTGACAGTTAAGTTCAGCAAACTGAAACAGTAGTCCGTCTTCTATAACCATATCTAGCAGCAAGAAACTCTGTGTAACTCTCATTGTGTTGATCTTGTGATAACTGTTAGCAGACAAATCTGTGCAGTTGCTCTAGACTTTATGAGCAGAGAGAACTGTAACTTGGAGCTGGAAAATCCCAGGAACAATGAGGCTTTGGTAGGAAACATAAAATCTGTAGAGTGATGTTATTTATAAAGCTGTGTTCCAGAAGTGTTCCGGATACATTGAGTTATAAACAGTTTGTAAATACTATTCAGAACAGGAGTGGACCTCCATCTCTGACCAGCACTCTCCCCATGTCATCTGCTCCACTTTCTGCTGTATAGTGCTGGGGAAGAGCCCTATTTTAATGGTAAGAGTAGGTGTTCTGCACTAAAGAGCCTTTTCTGTGATATCTATTAACTCAAATTGTGTCATGCATCACTGTAATTTGCTTAAATTTATGCTGACTGACAAGAAGAATTTCAGATGGGTTGTTTGATATACTATGACTATATTTACGCAAAGCTGCCAAAATATAGCAGCACTGTTCCAGACGTTCTTTTACAGACATTTTGTTACAAGTATTTTCCCTAACAGAGTAATACTACACATAGATTCACGCAAAGTCTAGAAGTAGAATGGAAAAATAAATGCATCCAATTGTTATTTCAGTGCTGCAAATCACTTTGTTAAAATTAACAGATACACTGTTCTTACAGATATAACATTAATATTTCAACAGAAATATTTTACTGATTCTCTAGCTCTTGATGTATGTGAATTGACAGGATTCTGTCTTTTTACCATTTACCAGCACAACTACTAGGTTGTACTAGAGAGCAGTTGTATTCTCGTCATATTGGAGAGGAGGACTCTTCAGATGTAGATAGCAACTGCTTTGATCTAACTAACAGAAGGCAATCTTTGTGCTTGCGGCTTGTTTACTTCTTCAGGACTATCATTTAACCCTCCAGTCCAAATATGTCTGTAAACTTCAGCAGTATATTTAGCACACGTGTTACTGCCAGTTCTACATCATTTCAAATGCAAAGGAGATCTCTAATACCAAAAGGAGGAACCGGAGCAATATTAATCACATTTTTTCCCCTACAACTTCTGGGAAAAAAAAAAAAAAAGAAGTTGTAAAAAAAGAAAATGTTTTCTCTGCATAGAAGTCACACCAAAAGGGCCAATACAACCTCTTATCTGTTATTTAGGCATTGCATCAAGGCTCTAGGAGATTCATAGAAGTTTCTGCAGGCCTCTGCAAATTAATTTTCCTCCTCTTTTTTGAAATAATGGTTACAATACAGATGAATTATTATTAATATTTGCTTTATTGTTAGGTGTACTGACACTAATAGCTGTGCCTAGATGCTCTACTCTGCATATTTATTTTTGGCGTGAAGCTTCAGTTACCAACTCTAGCTATAATGCTCACATCATTTTCTCAAATGCCTGAGTAAATAATGTGTATGTTTTATTAAATGCAAAATCAAAATGAAAACGAAGGTAGGCTTGTAACTTGGCACTCATTTCTTATGTCCTCATTTAGGGGTGGGTATAAATATTAAAGCATTATGATGATTTGGGTTCAAGTAATTTGAGTAGTATTTATTCTAGTGGCCTGTCTCTGAATTCATCTTGATAATTAAATTATTTTAAAATGAATAATTCTTTATGATAAGTCAATGAAGTAGTTGCCATGATGTTCAAGAGATGTTCATAAATGCTGTGTTAACAGATATTCCTTAAACAATAAATATGATTCTCCTAAGAGAAATTTCCAAGGGGGTAATAATATCTAGAGCTGCCAGTTTAGATGTATATCCTAAAGCTTAAAGGCTCAATTACTCCACAAGAGGAACTGGAGAGATTAACCAAATTGCATAACAAAAAATGCTTAAATAATTTCAAATCCATCATAACAAGAAACTGAAACGTATTATATAAGATGCTTGGAAAGAAAGGGGATATGTACATAATACCTATGTACAACATCTTGCACAAGGGATATTCAGATCTACGTGGCCTGTTTCAAACCGATTAAAACAGTATGAGTCGGTAATATAATAAAATATTCATTATTCTAGTTCTGCGAAGTGTGTACAAGAATAAAAAGAAAAGATATTAAATAATTTTCTTCTCCTTTATCTGTTTTTCTGAGTTTTGTTTTTCACTTCTTCCACAAAATAAGCCTTTATCTCCTGACATAAATAAGATTAAAGATCTGCTGAAGTTAAGAATATTTCAGTGAGACAAATTGATTAACTTGCTATGTATCAAGGCATTTTATAAATTTATTTTTCTTAAGGTACTCCAGTTATGTCCTCAAATTGTCCTTTCACTTTAAAGAAATCATATTAACAATGCATTTAACTAATGTTAAATAATCTTTGTTGTTAACAGGCTACTGAGGTTATTACAGTTCTGTAACTCTCAATGAATCTCTAACTGGAAGTTTAAAAAATGTTCTAAATAATAGTCATTAATTCATTTGTTAATTAATGAAGTGTGTAAAAAGGACATGGTTCCTTGAGCAATCAGATTTAAATAAATATACCCAGTAAAACTTTAAATTCATTCTGAGTAAGTTATGTTTATTGTTGCTTCTTTGTAGTAGTTTTAGGTCTATGAAAGTCAGATATTGTCAGATTGCCTTGATATTTTTTAAATATAACTGCTTCTCCAGAAAAGAAAAACACAGGCTGAAACTACTTAGACTCCAGTGAAGCACCCATGTGCAAGGGCACTTTATGTTCCATCGAGTGCTGAATTAATCCAGCCATTTCAGTGCTAGTACTGTTTCTGAGTACATTTCTGCCTGCGGCTGGGTTGTAATAGTTACACACTGTTAAATAGCCTCTTGTAGGCTTTGCACTTAGTGTCTTATACCTGCTCCATTCATTTACAGGCCTTGGGATAAGCTATTTTGAAAATAAATAGTCTGCATAGGTAGCCTGTAACTCTCAGAGAGTTTATCACATTGATAATCCATCTGAATTGTTATTGTTCTTACTTCCAGTTTGTGGCTTATTTTCAGTTTGAAGTGTTAGTCACATCTTTAGCATGTGGCACCTTGTTATTCCTTTTATGGTAAATTTTTAAAAATCAAGTTGATTGAATTCTTTTGCCTTCTGTTGTAGGAAGAATTTTTGGCTTTTATATGTTTTTATTGTGCCCCGTCTGGTTTTCAATATTAATTTTAAATTGTAGATGTTCTCCCTTGGATATGTTATTCTAGAAGACATCTCAGTAACAACCTGTACAGAACTTCAGGAAGGCCTTTAAAAGCAGTTTATGTAAGGCAGCAAGAGAGCAAGTGCAAACTACATTCTTCCAACTTTTTTTATACCCACATTTACCCTGTGGTTGTGAAGGTGACCTGACATTCAATACTTGAAGAATTTTTTTGCCTTAAAAGGCTCCACAGAATTGTCAGGTTTTCCATATTCCTATATCTTCCATTAGTGAGGCCTCTGCTCTGCTGATAATGTGAATGGCCTCATCAAAGGGGCAACATACATGAGTTAAATGAAATGCATAGTTTCTTGGCTCTGGACACTTGACTTCTGCTTACTAGTCATAAGGAATAGTTTCCAGTACAGCTGCCCCAGGCAGTGTTTGTAAGCACAGAAGCAAGGCTCTGTGTCCATGCATATCCTTTGCTCAGTTCCCAGTTCCCACTTAGCCCAAGTGCTTCCATCTGGTAACAAAGAAATTGTCTCCTTTCCTACCTCCTTCTTTGTGCTTCAACAATATCTTCAAGCTAACTTTTACAGGCCAGCATATAAGAAGACTTATTTATATTTCAGGGTGCACAACTTTCAAGTCTTTCAACTCTTGAGGAAAGTAGTGAACTCAGAGCAATTCTTAAAGATTTATTGACTATGCAGAGCCTTGTCAGCACCTTTGATCCCTCCTCTGAACTGTGTCTTCTTGCATGTGAACAAAAGAAAACAGTACTAGTGCCAGTTCACAGATTATGGTTCATAACTAACAAGCATCGTTTGCTCTTTATGAGCATCTCATCTTCAGGCCAATAGCTCACTGGTTTAATCTCTAGTATCTTTTCTGTATGCTATCCAATTTTTCTGCATGCATTTTAATTTGCGGCTAACAGACTTGGACCTTCTAATGACTCACCAGTGATTTGTGCAAAGGCAGTCGCCTAGTCACGTCCAAGCACCACTGTGCAGAACTTCACGAGTTTATCATAGCTGAGTAGGTTGGCAATAGTACACAGTCACAGCAGGCAAGGACAGGAAACTTTAATGCATATTAGAGAAACTGATTGAGCTAACCAGACAAATTGTGATGAGTTGTACTCCTGAAATGCTCAGATACTAAAATAATAGACCGGATAATTATCTTCAGCAGGAGTATGATAAATTCATAGAGTTATTGACCTGGCTGTGTTTGTAGCATGTGTAATGTTTGAATACAGTAAACATTAAAAACCTGATACTTAATTTTCTCAATTATGGCCTATGCAAAATAATTCAGTAAACTTTAACTAGCCTATGTTTTTCACTATGAGATCATTCAGGATTAAGAAAAGATTGTAGTAATACCATCATTACCTAAAGATAGAAACAATTCAAGATTGATAGAGAGAAGTTAGTTAGTACGTGTACATATATTTAATTAAACAAATCAAATAAAGCATATTTGATTAGGCAAACTGCTCGAGTGTGGAAAAAAACAAAGTTTGGAGGGTCAAAAATTCTTTTCAGGTCTGAAAAGCAGTAGCCCTCGTGAATAAACATGACCTCAGAACAACCTTTGGTAACTCAAATAGAGAGGGAAAGGGCATTAGACTGTTAAGGAGCATATCTTCTCAGACAAGCAAGAAGATAGGTAGTTTATTTTTTCTGGAACATGGAAGAGGCTAACTAGAGGTTAGAGCGCAAATATCTGTTGAGAATATTCTTATTTTCACTTTCATTGTTTATTATATTCATTTATTGTTGTCTCTTTAGAGCACCATATGCAAAAAGTATAGGTGTCCTGTCAGTAGTTGCCTCAAAATCCTTGATCTGTAAAGCACATAATCACACAAGATGAACAACTCCACTGCCTAAAGCTACTTCTAAATGATGCAGAATTTAAAAAAAAAAATAAAAATACACTTTTAGCTTTAAACAAACTTCCCTAGAAGAAGAAAGAAGAAAATGCCCTTCAGTTGTTTCCCCTTGAGCATTTTTTCCAACCCAAATGCAGCAGAGAGGGTTGAACGGAGGACGTGGCAGAAGGTAGCTCCAGAGAGATGCTTAGGCTGCTTTGCTCTGCTTTGAAGTTTTTGGTTTGCCTTTGGATTTTTCTGAAATGTTGCACAGGGAGAAATTTGGCGTTCAGGGACTTCAGACTGAATTATTGATTTGTACAGGTATTTAAGCCATAGGCATTGGCCTGTCTGCCCTGTTGTGATTTGTATGTTTCAAGCTTAGGTTTGCCAGACACCTGAAAGATGCCCTTTTGCATTCATCATACCAGTCAACCAAAACAGAATGCTCAAAGGCATACAAACCCTGGTGGGCCTTATGGCCTGATTTGTAAGAACTTCTTCTAGTTCAGATTTTTGGTAGGGTTTTTCCTACATTTTAAAATTCGACTTGAATTTGTTTTCTTTTGTTTGCTTTTGAAATTCCATTAAAAGTCACCAATCTAGACTGCAGAAATTAGGTTAGATAAATTCTATTCAAAACAACAAAGCACCTGCAGACTTTCCTATAGTGATCACACTCATTTCAGTCTCTCTACTCAATCTAGCTGTCAATTTTCATGAAATTTTCATGAAGGAAATGTATCTGAGGTCACAACCCTGTGTCAGGTTTGGTTACAATTGACTAATGGGTTCAAAAGCTGTTGTGGGACCACCTGACAGATGTATAGACGTGGCACTCCCATAAGCTGCATTTCTGTTGGAAATCAGGCTAAACCAACTGGTTATTTTTCTCCAGCAGTAACCGAGAGTATTTGTTCCTTTTTGATCCATTTCTGTACAAAACAGGATCTATATTCATTCTTTCAAACTTTTTCAGACCTGGGGTGTATGATTCTGAAGACTGAAGACTTAAAGTCTATTTTAGAGCTGCAAATCATTGTAGATTTTTTTTATGTACAGTTTATGAATAGCATGGAACAAATTACCAAGAGGCAGCTTCCAAGAGAACAAAGGAGAATACGCATACTGTGCCTTTTCAAAATGTGAGGTATGCCAATATGCAGCAAATCAGGTCTTCCTCTGGGTTTGTTAAGTGAAAATGTGGCTTCTTGAGCCTCCCACACCACTGTTACCCTTTTGAGGTACTGTTTGAGGTACTGTTCATGTAAGAAAACAGTGAAGGAGTTGCCTCTCCACCTTTACATTAAGCATACAAGGACAGAAAGAAATTTTTTCACCTCCTAACCAGTCTATGTAATATCTAATGGAACATGTATTCCAATTGCCACATATGTCACTATCTTTTAGTAAGGAATTACTGAAAAACATTATCATTGTCCAGTGGAACATGTAGTCACTGTTACATTACAAGTGCAGTCTGGAATGGGATCTCCACAGTTTTATGGCAAGAATGAATAACTTTGGATGTATTTTGGTGTAATGCCTCTGTCTTGTTTCCCCAGTTTCTGTTCCACGGGGCTCTCCATCACTCTTACACAATTTTCTGCATTGTCATGTGCTATTTAATGCCCAGCCATTCCAGAGTGTTTGTTAGTACTCAGGCCAGCATCTCACACTGCTAGGTGTTTCTCTAGGCCTCTGTACTGCACAGCACTCTGCTGCTTAGCACATCCCATCCCAGATTATACAGATTATTTCTCATTCTTGGTACCACAACACTGCAAAGCACTCCCCTGAAAATGGCATGTCTGTGCTGAATGGCTTGTCCCTGACTTTGCTT
This sequence comes from Rissa tridactyla, assembly GCF_028500815.1. Taxonomy (NCBI): domain Eukaryota; kingdom Metazoa; phylum Chordata; class Aves; order Charadriiformes; family Laridae; genus Rissa; species Rissa tridactyla. The sequence continues at coordinate 64,297,104 of NC_071497.1, read as the reverse complement.
TCACACTAATTTCAATTAGATGGGGAGAGTCCATGTCATTCTTTTTTAACTCTTGGTTGGTAGAAGAATGTAGACCTACAAGGCATTTAGATTATTCTTCTGGTGTAATTTCAGGGCAATTTATCGGCACAATTACTATGCACTAGTAGTAAGTCAACTACTAATTAACTTGGAGTTGTGTTTGCATTGACAAAGCATACACAGGTATCTTTAGGCTTCCATTCTTCTGTTTAAGAAGTGAAATATATGGAAAACTTTCTCTAATGTTTACTTAACTTTAAAGCCTTTAAAAAATTCCACCTTTGATCATTAATCTTTTCTGGGTTAATATTTCTATGAAATACACTTTTATGTATTTTTTCCAAGTTTTATTTCAGGCAATTATCTTTGCAAGATAATCAAGTGAAGTATAGAATTGATGTTTTTCTTGGTCATCATTTCCTTTAACTGTGGGCATTTTTGAGCTTACAAAGCATTCTAAATTAATCAGTTTAAAATGAAGGGGTTTGCCAGTTTTTTTTCGTAGTTTGGCATCTTGGGGAAAATGTTATGTGCTTTATTTAGTTTTATCACTGTTCTGATCATACTTCCAGATTTTACTCTGAACGTCCTCTTACTGGTAGCATACATATAGAATCTTTTCTTGTTAGTGTCTACATCCACTAGTTCTAGATCTTTCACATGATTACAGGTAAATCTTACATTAAATATCATGCTATTCGTTGGTGCATGTGTTTTCTGTGAATGTGAGACTGAATCAGATACTTTCAGGTAGTCCAGCCAAACTGCGTTAGACTTCCTGTTAATTAACATTCTTTATAGGCTTTTCAAGCAAAAGTTGATCCTCTGTTCCTCTCTTTCTTTTTTTGTTAACATCCTTTGGCCGTCCAGATTGTGAAATATCGGGGGTTACCATCAGGTGATACAGTCAGTATTAGCAGTTCCAAAGTAACTTAGGAAGGTTTTGGAGGCTCTTACCTTCCTTTGATTTCTTAGGAGTAATCATTTTGCTTTCAAGGTTTTCCTATTAGTATTTGGCAATCTTTTACTCCCATGACTGTCTTTGGTGTCTACATGGCCTTTCTTGATTTTGTCTGTACTATAATTCTGCAAGAACAATATTCTGGTTTATGTTTGTAAAGCTCTCAAACGCCAAAGCTCTGGCTCTAGTTGGAACATATAGGCACTGCTTAATTGCAAATGAAAAATAATGCCTGTTTAATTATTGCGCATTAGCTTCTTGCACAAGGAAGCTGCTCTGATTTTAGCTTTGCGGTACTAAATGGTGCCTAGGTAGGTCTTTTGAGGAGGGGTATAAAGCTGTAGAAAAAACAGCTCTTCCTGTGATCCACTAAGCAAATTACTGTTAACTAGAGTCTGGTTTGCACATTAGAATGATTTTGATCTTCTTTCTAATTGCAATTGGGTCTGAGATTCTCCTGCCTGTGCATCTTACAGTGATTACAAACCTATCTCAGAACCAACCATTATCCTTGAGTCCTCAGCCATTTTGCCTCTAGCTCCCTCATTTACTTAATTGGCTCATACAAGATGTTTAACTTGCAACCAATGAGACAGGCAGCTCCTCTATAGACAGTGTGTATTTTCTTTCCAATCAGTGCTCATCAAAACCAGTCAGCAAAAGCTTGCTTCTTTCCCTCCCCCCACCCCCAGCCATCTTTTTAGGTTTATGCTAGCTTTTAATCATGATTTTGGCCTTGCATAGAGTCATAGAATCATTTAGATTGGAAAACACCTTTCAGGTCATCAAGTCCAGCCATTAACCTAACACTGCCAAGTCCATGTGGCTGGTTTGGAGGAGGTTGTTATTGTCAGAATGTATTAGTATTTCCTAATTTCTTCTGCTGTCATCTCTGTCATGCTCAGACTACTTTCCTCACTTTCTGTGCAAAATTATTTTCCACTTTTTGTCAAAGTAATGGTATTATGAGGCTTCCTTCATTCTAAGCTTCATTCTAGGTATAATCAACTCTCAGTTAATTTTTGCCATTCCAATCTCGTGTGGGTTGTCTGTGCTGTAAGTGTAGAAAAGCCTGGTCAAACAGTGTTATTGATCAGTTGTAGTACAGTGCTGCTGTTTCCTAGAGCATGGAGTTAGAAGTAATAGTCCCAGTTGTTTCTGTCTGGGACCAGCTTCTATAGATGGTAGAGAAGCTAGAATCCAGTCCCAGGCAGACCTATGCCAGCTGCTTGTCAGGACAGCCTAGTTGCCTCTACAGTAAATTTCAGTACACACTGAACCTTTCTGGGCCCATCTCAAGTCTGGCATGGAGAAAATCAAGCTGGAGTAATAACTGCTGAGGTAAGTGCTACAAGAGTCACACAGTTACTGATGCTGAGGGTTGCGCAAGAGCTTGCGTTAGGACACAGTGTTAAACACAGACTGTCTCCATGCATTTGTGTCACAGCAAGCCAGAATTTATAAGGCCTCTTGGCACCTGGTATTCTGGAAAGGCTGACTGGATAAGTGCTTATCCAGAACTGATAAATTCTGGGTAAATACTTCTGCTCTGTGTATTTAAATGCATTCCACAGTACCCATACTGTTGGGGCTTATTCATTATTTGCAGTGCTCAGTATCCCAGGTAGAAGAGGACTGACTATAATGAGAGACAACAGAAATCCCAGCCAGTAAGCCGTACATGTAATTGTCTCTGAAACAGATCTAGAGAATCCCATCTCTACAGTAGACACAAAATAACAATTGTCATTAATATTTGGTGTACCAGTGTCAGGCAGTAGTTGTCTGCCATGGCCTGTGAGTGTCAAGAGGCCTGTATATTATACAGCTGGTGAGTATGCAAATTAGATGCAAATCAAGCAGCTGCCCTAGCACAGAGTAGTATTTATTGGGTAGAAATGCACCAACAGGTGTGCCTAATGTCAATAATAGGTGTCTGGAAGGACTTGCAGGGCTGGTGTTGGAGGACCAGAAAAAGAGGTAGGTACGGAGCAGTGGTTGAGCAAGAGTTATGAGAGTATTAAGCATGGATACTGGAGCTTGCAAGAAGTCACTGGTGGTACTACAAGGTGGCTACAAGCACTGAGACTACAAAGCTACTACAATTAAGACACGTAAACTGAGATCATTAGGCAAGGATTGGGAGTTTAAAACAAGGGGCATGAGAGAAGAGTTTTGACACTCAGCAATGTCTGACACCTGCTGTCTTGGTTCTTTCCTGGTGGGTCTCTTGGATATTGGGTTATGTTGGGTAGTCAATGGGCAGTCAATGTCTCTTGAGTGGCTCCCATAGAGATGAAAAAACAATATTTTTCTTTCTTTAATCCAAAGCCCTGGATGCCATCAGTATGAGATCTTCATATTACATGGAAAGGTATATCTTACAAGAGAACACCACTTGGGAAGTCCAACTATGCTGCCCTACAAATATACCAATGCAAGGAAATTTTGGGCATACATTCTGGCAAAAACAATCAGTTACCAAGGATATTAGGGGTTCCTACACTTTCTAGTCTAAGGTTTAGATTCTGCATTATCGTAATAAAATTGTGGCTTGCTTCAAACTCTGAGTCATTATTGTTGCTGAAACATGCCATTCACAAATTGCCTTTTAAAGGGAGAGCAATCCACAGGTTATTTTTAGAGACTTTTGTTTTGCCTTTCTTGGCGAAGTAACCAGGTATTTTGATAAGAAAGTTACAAAGAAATTGCTAAAATTCATTTTGAAATAAGAAATCAGATCATAGTAGACTTTTACTCAGCCGTTTTGGTTTTGTTATTTCCTTCTTTTACTGTTTCTCATGGTTTTTGTTCTCCTTTCCCACAGAGTGCTTGTTGTGACATTCCTGTCTTATCAGTACGTTTTATCACTTCATTAAAAGTAACCTGTATTAAAAATTAAGAATATCACCAGTGTGTACCAACTTCTTAAGCATTATTTAAAGTCACCTTCCTGATGATTGGTTTATCCAAAATAGTTATGAAATGAGCAGTGAAAAGATGTTTTCTTTTTCTTCTTGCAGACTGCAAATGATAACCTGCATACAGACGATGAGCACGAACTCAGAAGGGATAAAGAAAACTATCTCTGTGCAGTGTGCCTGGATGTTTATTTCAATCCTTACATGTGCTATCCATGCCACCACATCTTTTGTGAACCTTGCTTAAGGATGCTTGCCAAAGACAATCCAGCCAGCACTCCATGTCCACTGTGTCGCACTACAATTGCCAGAGTCTTTTTCCAAGCAGGTATAAAAATGGAAATTTTTATGATACAGAAAAATATTTGTAACTTTCTTCCTGTATTTCAGGCCTGAATAAATATGTAGTTAAAAGAAGAGTAAAACACTGCTAACCAAATATAGTCATAAAAAGAAGAAAGAAAGAAATAATAATATGCAATGGGCCACATCCAAAATGCATGCAGAGCAGAATTTGTTGATGCTAATCCACTGTGAAGTTTTCTTTGCATTTAACTCTTCCTCGGATATTCCGTGCAGGCTTTCTTCAGTGGCAAGAAGCTGTTTCTGCACGCCTATTTTAAGACTTTCTGATTTTGAAGTGAGGTTCTGATATTTTGCATTTATTTGGTTTCCTCTTGCTAAATAATCACAAACTCCAAATATAATAAACATTTTCTCAAAATATCCTACCAGAAGAGCATTTTTAAAATTGCTAACTTAATGACACAAAACAAAAATGCTATTTTCTTGGTTTTATGGCTTTAATTTAGCTACAAGTGAAAATAAATGCTGGCAGAACTATAGAATCCTCCTAATTAATCTTGTTTTTAAGTTCTCCCTTCGTGGCCTCTTACACCCTTATCTCTAGTGTTCCTGACTTTTAGCAGAAGTAAAACATGGTGGGTAAGGGGTGTTTGATGTCAGAATTGGTACAGGGATAGAAGAGGGTAAGTAGTGCTGTAGATGGGATACCTGGAACAGCATGAGCCAGTCTTTTATGCCTGGAGCTTAAAAAGGTAAATTCAAGCACCATGGATAAAATTGCACAATGATGTCTGGATTTAGGCCCTTTACAGTACTTGAAACACTGCATAGACAGGTCACAAAGTAATGGAAATGACTCAGCCATGTAGGAGAGTTTGTTTATTTTTGCACGCTGCAGAGATCTTGCAACGATCCTCTTTAAACTGGGAGAGTGCTGTGATGATGACAGGTTGGGGATGCAGATTAAAGTATGATTTCACATTGATCAGCAGAGCTGCCTAGCTTCTATTTCTGGTTTTGCACAGACTCTTCCTCTGCACAGGCACAGCTTTGCATAATTTGGTGGCAGCCCGGTTTGAGGAGCTGACTGGGTTAGATAAGAACTCATTTTGGTGGGAAGGAGACAAACAAACTGCCCCACGATGGTTCAGTGGGGACCTGCTGGTGGCCAGGGATAGGGACTGACTATGTCAGCAGAGAAAATGGATGGAAAGCTGCAGCCTGAGCACTCTCAGCACCCTGCCTGGCTCGTGTACAGAGGTTTCAAGCTGTTCTCATTTCATATTCTTAATGTTTGATGCTTCTTTGGATTTGATGTACAGATCAAGTGCGTTCACCAATAGATAATTACTTCTAGATGTTTTAGGGCTATTTAAATTTTAAAAAAGCTATTTAGCAGATTTGCTGCAGTAAAACACTACTGGGAGAGCACGAATAGAGAATACAGATGCTTGCTAAAATGTATTTGCAAAACTTTTCAACACATCTAAAGTACTGTCACTTAAGTGAAATATTACCAGGATTACTTGTAGCCTTTGAGTACTTACAATGTAAACATATCTGATGGGAGGGAATGAAGAAGAGGGAGCTGGAGTTTTCTCAGTGGTGCCCACTGACAAGACAAGAGACAGTGAGCACAAATAGAAACACGTGAAATTCCATCTGAATACAAGAAAATACTTTTTTCCTGTGAGAGTGGTCAAACAGGTTGCCCAGAAAGGCTGTGGAGTCTCCATCTGTGGAGACACTCAAAACCCAACCACACACACTCCTGGGCAACCTGCTGTAGCTGACTCTTCCTGAGCAGGGTGGATTGGACTAGTTGATCTCAAGACATCCCTTGCAGTATAACCCATTCTGTGAAAATATTACAAAGATATGTAGTGGTGAGGAGAAGGGTTTGTGTGGCTAAAGTGTAAATATAGTGTCATGAGTATGTAAATGGAGAGTCTACAAATAGAAAGCCATAACAGTATATGAGATGTGTTTAGTATTAACAGCTTCAGATGAGAGAAATCCGTATGACCTTACAGCAGCTACTTGTGTATTGCTATACAGTATATAGCAAAACATGCTTGGCTTAGCAATATATTTTTGAAAATAGATACACTAAATTTACTTTGTTTTATTATACATATATTTAGAAAAATATTTTAACAGAATCGTAAAATTATAGAAGAGTTTGAATTGGAAGGGACCTTTAAAGGTCATCTCGTCCAACTCCCCTGCAATGAGCAGGGCCATCTTCAACTACATCAGTTGCTCAGAGCTCCATCCAACCTGACCTTGAATGTTTCCAGGGACGGGGCATCTACCACCTCTCTGGGAAACCTCTTCCACTGTTTCACCACTCTCCTTGTAAAAATTTTTTTCTTTATGGCTAGTCTAAATCTTTGTTCTTTTAGTTTAAAACCATTACCCCTTGTTCTATCACTATAGGCGCTGCTAAAAAGTTTGTCACCATCTTTCGTATAAGCCTCCTTTAAGTAAGGAAAGGCCACAATAAGGTCTCCCCAGAGCCTTCTCTTCTCCAACTTGAACAACCCCAACTTTCTCAGCCTGTCCTCCCAGGAGGGGTGTTTCAGCCTTCCTCTGGACCTACTCCAACAGGTCCATGTCTGTCTTATGCTGGGAGCCCCAGAGCTGGATGCAGTATTCTAGGTGGAATCTTATGAGAGCAGAGTAGAGGGACAGAATCACCTCCCTTGACCTGCTGGCCATGTTTCTTTCGATGCAGCCCAGGATGTGGTTGGCATTCTGGGCTGTGAGTGCGCAGTGTCATCTCATGTCCAGCTTTTCATCGAACAGTACACCCAAGTCCTTTTCCACAGGGCTGCTCTCAATCCCTTAATCCCCCAGCCTTTATTCATAATCATAGAATCGTAGGGTTGGAAGGGACGTCTGGAGATCATCTAGTCCAACTCCTCCTGCTGGAGCAGGGTCACCTAGAGCAGGTCGTGTAGGAACGCGTCCAGGTGGGTTTTGAATGTCTCCAGAGACGGAGACTCCACCACCTCCCTGGGCTGCCTGTTCCAGGGCTCTGCCACCCTCAGGGTAAAGAAGTTCTTCCTCACGTTTAGGTGGAACTTCCTATGCCCAAGTTTGTGCCCATTACCTCTTGTCCTGTCGCTGGGCACCACTGAAAAGAGCCTGGCCCCATCCTCCTGACACCCACCCTTTAAGTATTTATAAGTGTTGATAAGGTCCCCCCTCAGCCATCTTTTTTACAGACTGAAGAGACCCAAATCCCTCAGCCTTTCCTCATAAGAGAGATGCTCCAGTCCCCTAATCATCTTTGTAGCCCTTTGCTGCACCCTCTCCAGCAGTTCCCTGTCCTTCTTGAACTGGGGAGCCCAGAACTGGACACAGTACTCCAGGTGCGGTTTCACCAGGGCAGAGTAGAGGGGGAGGATGACCTCCCTCGACCTGCTGGCCACACTCTTCTTGATGCACAATGGGGGTTGCCCCAACCCACGTGCAGGACCCTGCACTTGGCCTTGTTGAACGTCATGAGGTTCACACAGGCCCACATCTTTGGCTTGTCCAGGTCCCTCTGGATGGCATCTCATCCCTCAGGTGTGTCAACTGCACCACTCAGCTTGGTGTCATCTGCAAACTTGCTGAGGGTGCACTCGATCCCACTACATCATTGATGAAGATACTGAACAGTACTCGTCCCAGTATGGACCCCTGGGGATACCACTCATCACTGATTTCCATCTGGACATCGAGCCGTTGACCACTGCCTTCTGGATGCAACCATTCAAGCAATTCCTCATCCACCAAACAGTCCACCCATCAAATCCATGTCTCTCCAATTTTGAAAGAAGGAAGCTGTGGGGGACCATGTCAAAGTCCTTACAGAAGTCCAGAAAATGGCATCTGTAGTTCTTCCTTTGTCCACTGATGGAGTCACTGCATCACAGTAGGCCAGTAGGACTTGCCCTTGGTGAAGCCATGCTGGCTTTCTCAAATCACCTCCCTGTCCTCCGTGTGCCTTAGGATACCTTCTAGGAGGATCTGTTCCATGATCTTCCCAGGCACAGAGGTGAGGCTGACAGGTCCATAATTCCCAGGGTTCTCCTTTCTACCCTTTTTAGAAATGGGTGCAATGTTTCCCTTTTTCCAGTCACCAAGGACTTCCCCTGACTGCCCTCACTTTTGAAATACCATGGAGAGTGGCTTGACAACTACATCACGTAATTCCCTCAGGTCTCTGGGATGCATCTTGTCAGGTCCATAGACTTCTGTTTGTTCAGGTTGCTCAAGTGGTCTTGAGGCTGATCTTCTCTTCTAGTGGGAGGGACTTTGCTGCCCCAGTCCCAGCCTTGCGGGCCACCAACTCAAGAGGAGTGGGAAGACAGATTGCCAGTGAAGACTGAGGCAAAAAAATTGTTGAGTACCTTGACCTTCTCCTCATCTATTGTTACGAGTTTGCCATCAGGAGGGGTATACTTTCTTTGACCTTCCTTTTCTAGCTGACATACCTGTAGAAGCCCTTTTTATTATTCTTTGCATCACTTGCCAAGTTCAGCTTGTAATTCAGTTGTAATTTCTCAGTGCATAACATATTAAGCAGCTTTTTAATCAACCAAGAAATACTGATGATGATATCATAGCCATAGTGAAATTAGTAAAATCAACACTAATGTGAACTAAAGGAGCATGACTGGTGCCAGACCAATGTAAAGGGTAGTAAATATTTTTTTTTACTCAGATTTAGTAAGCCTTTTAAAAATTATGCTAAAGTTACTGCTGCTATAGGTTTGTGTATCCAACAAAGCAAAGTTGCTAGCATTCTTACGTATTTCTCTGACACTACAGCTGGGATGTCTTATTTCCCTCAATAATTTATTGTGGATATTTTCTGGAGCTTTCCTCTTGGATAATTGCATTTTATCTTACAAGGATATCTCAAAAAGAAAACATATAAGGATATATTCAGAAGTTCACTTTTTAAATTGTACAGTTTTGCAAACTGAACATCACTGCAACGGAAGGATGCATGTAACAAGTACAAAAAGATGGAGGCTAACAGGTCAATTATCCACCAATTGTGAAGAAAAAGAGTACTTAACCCAGAGCTACAAAGCCGGATGTGACCCACAAGGGTGCTTCCTCTGCCCTGTTGCCTTCATCAAGTGAGCCTTTTCCACTGGTTTCCATGAGAGTGAGTTCCAGTCCAGATAGGTTGCTCTCATGGTGTCTGCCTTGCATTCCTGTCTTTCTCAGTATTCCTTAAAACCCTTCTCCCATCAGGATAAACTCACATCTGGTCAATTGATAGGATGCCCAGGATACACCTAAGACAACAGCTTTTGATCTGATTGCAGCAACCCATTTCAAGTAACTTTGTGTTTTAAATGCCTCTTCTGTCAGGGGAAAGAGTGAGCCGGGAATTGGCTTCTATGCTTTCATTTGTACAAAATTTCATTTATTTTGAGTGTTTCCAAGAAGGGCCAGATCTGGCACTTATGCACAATAAATCCACCACTTCGGAGAAACACAGACTCAGTGTAGTGGTTGTGCACAGGAGGTCCAGGCACGTGGCAGGGAAAGGGTCACAGACATGCAGAAAGACAGGTGTCCTGGGCAGCCTGAAAGGGTCCTTTATTAAAAGCCTAACCAAACAACCTTCTAAAACCCAGTAAGAGGTGTCACCACTGCCTTTTCTGAAAAGCAGGAATTAGATGCCTCACCAGAGGTTTCAGTGTTTAAATTTGGACAATAAAGTTTACAGAACTGAGTCGATTTTTGTGGCCTGTAGAAGGAAACTAAAATATTCTCAGTTGATGCTGTGAGAGGCTATTTCTGTGAATCCGAAGAGCACTTAATCCAAATATGTTCAGTAGCATATAAAGCTCTTATATAAAAATTAAAAACCAGTATTGAAAAATACACAGCTTGATCCTTTTACATTTAGGAGAGAAAATGGCCTCTTTCCCTTCGCTGACAGACGTTTATGGGTGTAGTAACACTTTTCTCACATAACGAGATAGAAGGATTTGGAGATTTCTGTACTCTGCATGTGTTGTGTAGCTTCATTCCACCTGCGTTCTGACTCAGTGAAACACAGGATAATTTTCAGAATAAGACCGGCATTTTGGGGTTTTTTTTGCTTCAAATATGCTAAGGCCTTCCTCTTACATAGAAAAAGCTACTGCGACCAAAGGGCATTTGGAATTTTTTCTTCTTTGTGGAGCCTGCTCGCAAAAAGCTTAGCTTTCTCAAATTTGCCAGAGAAAAATATTTGATCCTTTCATAAAAAATTGATTATTGAAAAAGTATATACACTTGCAATGGACCACGTAAAGTAATAATACATAAGCCTTTTCAAAGATCTGTGAAAGTTTTCCATTAACTACTAACTTGGCAACTCTAACTGTTACCAGCAGATCACTTTTCTGTTGTAGGAAAATACGGTTATTTTTAAATTGTTTTTCATTGGTGTATTGCTATGGATAGTTTAGTTTTGACGGTTTTGAGTTGCAGTCCATATAGATATTTCCTCAAATTATATCCCAAGAAGCTGGTGATTTCTTGAGATTAGTAAATTATGTCAAGTCTTACAATGTGTTGTTAATCATTCTACAAATGCGTTCTTAATTCCTGTTAATCCAAAACATTTAAAAAATCTCCAAAAAAATTTTCAGACGATTCCCCTGTCCTTGCATTACTGTTCCTATTTGATGGTGTTAAACAAAATACAATATGAACTGAGAATTAATACCACAGTCAGTTTGATAGATGCCATTTTCATTCATAGACCTCATCATAGTTTTGTAAGTTAAAGTGCCTGATTCGTTATGTATTTCATTTTGCTAGAATTTGACACTGTCTTTCCTAAATGCTTTTTTTCAAAGGAATAGAATCAAAACCGCGTGTTTAAGACTTGTTCTTGCATATCTGGAAGTGCTTGGGTTTATATGATTTTAAAACAATTTGAGAGATGTTATAATCAGAAAAAGGATTACACAATAGATAAGGCCTTTTTATTTTATAGTATAAATGTGTGCAAATTATTGCCATATTTACAGCATTGATGTATACATTCTTTTCGTATTAACTATTGTAGAACTGAACAACTCTACCAAATCTTTTTTCCCTATGGAATATTTGAAGTTAAAAGAAAATTTTCAAAAATCAAATTCTGCAAAATGGCCTCTACCAAGCTGCAAGAAAGCCTTCAGAGTTTTTGAAGGTAAGTTTTTTAATTTTTCCCTAAACTTCACTCAGTCTTGAGTACATTTGAAAATCAGTCTCTAGCTATACATGCCATAGAAAATCAGAGATGGATGATTATTAGAGATTAGTTAAATTCTTCTGGGTGACTCATACACAGTGCTCTGAATCTAAAGATAAACTGCAAATTGCAAAAAGACAATTTATGTGTTTACCTGTTTATTTATTCTTAAATCTTTATTTTTGTGCACATCATCAGGCTAATTATGTGTAGTTTCCTGTTTGGAAAAATTGTGTCTGCATAAGGGAATAAAGGAAAAATAGTCAAGGAAAAAAGTTATTAGTTCTGAGTGTGGTCAATAAAGATGTCTCCAAAAAAAAATCAGAACCATTCTTTTATGAATGAATTCATATTGATTGGATTGTGTTATCATGTATTTATAGTTTAATAACATTGTACGTGTAACACATGCATGCCATTAAATTGGAGTTGCATTCTATAAGCACCGTACAGTCACAGAAATTTCACAAACTAAGGGTAAGTCTCAAAAAGCAATTTGATACCACAATGTGGACTAAAAAAGGTGATAAAGATCATTTAAATTGAAAATGCAATACTTAATTTGGCAGTGACTTTGGTGTAGTCAAATGCAGGAATTAAAAAACAGACTGAGACAGACAGTACTCTGGGCAGAAAAGCTTGTGCATAAATCTGAGATAGAAATACACTGAAGAGACCAGAGATACAGAATAGAGTAGTCAGATGGTAACGTTGTAAAAGGGTGCTGTCTGTCTGCATGTAAAGATTGTAGATATGCCTGAAGATAAGTACATAGATAGGTGTTCAGAGTGAAAGAGAGGGATTATGAAACCTCTGAGTTACAGCCCTTGGTGACTATTTCAAGATATAATTATTCCTAGACTAATAGGAAATTTCCTCCAATTGTTTTCATGCTAACGTTTTTATTTAAAATATACTGATTAAATTGAAAATGGGTGACCCTATTTAGAAATATAGCAATTCTTTTTTATCTGTTTATTTTTTAATGCTTAATCTAGAAAACATTGCACTAATGTTGCATACAATGAAATCTGTGCTAGTTCTTTACTGATCTCATCTGTTTAGTGACTTAATAAAAAGCTATTGACTTCTGCATCAGTCAGGGATTGCAAGATACAGTGTTTTCAATGCCTGCTAATAGCAGTGGAAATTCCCACCACCTCAGTATGTCACATCTGCCATGTCCTCTTATGTAACCATTATCTAAAGAAAAGGGTGTGCAATTTCCTACATACTTAAAAAAAAATAATAATGTTTTGAAAGCTTTTAATAATGCATGTTGGTACGTTTTTGTATCTCTCTGTCTCTAAATTAGGATACAACACTTTAAAATCTACTTTCTTGATTCAAGATTCTTGTTACCGTGATTTCAGTCAGATAGGCAATAAATGAAAGACGTTAACAGCTGTGAAAATTTACAACTATAAAATTACATCAACTACGTTTTAAGTTCATACTTCTGTTTTTAAAAAGAAGAAAAAACTGATACTGGTTTTCAAGTTTCTGATGCTCTGATCTACTGAGAAGGGAAACAAGAGAGGTGTCACCGAAAATAGAAGGTGCAGCATTGATATTAGCTATAAAGAATAATGCCAGAGTATAAGTCTCTCAGAATAATCCTTATATTGAGCTATTTTTCCCAAGTCCTACTGTTCCGTCCTTCCTTACTGCATTTTTTCTTTCAGTTAGTTTCCTTACTTCCTCATTGCTTTTCTTTAAGTTCCTTTGTCATACTACTCAAGACTGCAGTTGTGTGACCATGCAATGGTTCTTCACTAGGCAGCTTTCCTTTTTCAGCCAGGATCCATCAGATTCTTCAGTATAGCTTATGGAACCACAAAAAGCTAATTTGCACACATGCATTTCCCACAAGATGCTTTTACAGTCTACAGTCTTTGCTGTGAAGAATTCACAGTGAATTTTCTGCCTCAAGGAGACACACATTACTGGGAAGTGTTGCCTTTGAGCATCTGTTATGCCTATAGTATATTAAGACAGAAAGCATGGAATCCAAGCACTGATGATTGTGTGTGTCTTAGGTCACACTGGTGGCAGCTTTGTCGTTTTGCTGATTTGTCAGCACGTGGAGCCTAACACTTGCACATGTTTTCCTTGCCCACAAGTGCTTTCAGCTCCAACAGGTCACTCGTAAGAAACACATGACTGGTTTTTTGATTCCAAGGTCCCACATGGGTCCCACAGAGCAGCTGTGCTCCAGGTACCCTTCAAGCCTTCACTTCTGCACCTCACCATGCAAAAGCGGATCTGAAAAAAAATAAAATAAAATGGAATGGAAACTTTAAGGTACAGAGATGTCTTAAGCTTCAGCTATGTTATCACTGCCACTTTCTGTCCCTGCTGTTTTGCCAACAGCATTAGTACAAAGTGTTGTGTAAGTATCAATAGCCTTGTTTATCTTTTAAGCTGTTTTGCAGAGGCTGTTCTTTAGAGACTTCTTCATAGCCACAGTCCCATTGGAAAAGATATTTTCTAGCCTTTTCCCAGTGCTGAGGACTGCATCCAGAGCTAGCCTGTGTAGGGGAGAGTGAAGTAACTCTCAGAAATTATGGCTGCTCAGTCATCTCTATTGGTTCATCCGTGCATTGAAGGGAATAAAATTCTAGCTAATCTGTATGTGTCATCAGGATTGCTTGTTTCCATTTAGCTGTGATAAGACTGGTGTACCAGGAATATTGATAGCTATAATTATGCAACACCAAGGATTATGATAGAATGGCCATGGCAAAAAAAGCATTCTGTAGCCTTTTCCCATGTATTTCTTGACATATCCCTGAATAGATGTTAGATTGGCATCTTTAGTTCTGCTTAGAGAACCAAGTGTTCATACTGGCTGGTAAGACAAACTAGGAATATTTTAGACCTCTTACGCAGACACGGTCCCACAGCTATGCTGAAGGGATCCAAATGAACTTGTAGGGGAATTAGAGGTATCACGTTTTTAACCCTGCAGCTTAGAAATTCCAAAAGTCTTTGGAGAAGGTTCTTTTCTGAAGATGCTTGAAAAAGCATAGCTGTGTTCAGGATAAGAGGGAAAATCCTCTCATCCGTTAATAGATGTTTAAAAGATACCAAACAAAGAATGGAAATAAATGATTCATTTTTCTCACCAGAGGGACATTAGCAGTCTGGTCCTAGAGCGTTATATGGTACAGTTTGTACTATCCAGCATATTTATTACTAGAAACAGAGGTCATAACGTTTGTTTACAGTAGTGAAATATTCAGAATAATAAAAATGAAAGCCAAGTGCAAGAAGTGGCAGAAGACTTGTGGTACTGAGTGATCTTTAGCAGTGTTTACATATTTTTCCTTTCAGTGCAAATGGAGGTAGTAAACTGGAAGGGTACAGAGAAGATAAATAAGAATGTCAGTTTTAAATTAGTTCCTGATGAGGAATATGTAAATAGGCTAGAATGCTTCAGCCAAAACAAGAGATGACTAAAGAGGGAAGATGATAGAGGTAATTAAAATCATGAGAGGCATGGCAAAAGTGAATGGGCTGCTGTTACTCACTGTCTCATAATAAAAGAAGTAGAGGACATAAAATAAAATTGTCATTACCCCAGAGCATGGGTTCAAATAACAGCAAATTCTTGGAAGAAAAATGGAGTAAAGTATACTAAACGCAAAGAGACCCCATTTACCTGCGAAGATCCTTGAACTGCAAGTCCCTGGGAACAGAGAGAGCACCAGGAAAAGTATTGCAATGTGCTTGCCCTGTTCTTATGTTCTTTCCTTGCCATTCACCAATTCCTCATTGTTTGACCTTGTCAGAGAAAGAATGATAGAGTAGGAAGACCTTTAGTCTACTCTTTGTATACCTGTCCTTATGAAATATCCTACAATTTGATGACAATCGTGTCTTCCATTACAATTTTAACTTAGGCATTGTAAAAAGATTTCGTGTATTTATGAAAGAAGATTACATAAGTATTTATTATTTGCCCTCTAAAGACAACTGAGAACAATACATAATCATAGTTAAACCACCCTAGGTAAACTTTGAATTACTAGCTTTTTAAAGTGGTAGTCTTTCGTCACAGAATCCGTTTAGAGCCTAAAATATCTCTTGGTCTTAATTTTTTATGTTTTGTGTAAGATTCTGCAGACACTAGTTCAAGTTACGACGGGTCTTTGTGAACAAGTGGAAGCCAAGATACTTTCAGTCTTCATCACTGGTAGCAATTAGCAAGTATCTTTCTATGTGTTCTAGTGGAAGTGGGGAATGATCCTTGCCAGCTATGCCGACTAGAATGGCAAAAAGATAGATCATGCCCACTGAGCAATGACCAGTAAAATTATTTTCCTAATTATCTATGAACTAATTATGTTTAGTAAACATTTTGTCAGACGCACTTCCCCAGCACAATTCCCCGATCCACTTAGCACTGAAATGCACTGCATAGGAGAGCAGTTTGTACTGAAGTAGCCCCTGAAGTCTCCACTCTGCTGGTGTAAACACATCTTACGTTGAAAGTTAAGTTTGCCCGGTGTTCAGTTGTTTGATTCAATGCTTCATAGAGATACCATTTGCTATAAGAATAACAAAGTATTTTGGGCTGAGAATGGATTGTAGAGAGATCAGTTGGCTTCATCACTATCAATGAGTTGATAGAGAAGAAAGTAGGATGAACTTGTACATTGTTTCTGCTTCTTAACATGCCCACGATTTCTGTTTCATACCAGTGATACAGACAGTTCCATGCCATTGCAAAATTTGGACATGAACTGCTAAGGTTTCTGGAGGAGTATGGTACTTGCATAGCATAATTACAAAAACTGAGGCAACATTTTTTGGGCAAGGCAGAGTTTTGGAGACCCCTAAAAGTGAAAACAAAAGCTGAAATTTGAATTTGATGAAGGACAAAAGAGGAAGCCTGAAAGCACTCAAGGTGACATGTGAGAATAATAAACAAGTAAAGGTGATTGTATTTTTATTAGACCAGAGCCAGATTAAGCGTACCTTCTCAAAGGAGCAAGAGATGAGCAAAGAGCAGAGTAAAGCCAGGAGACTTTTGGTGAATATCTAAGCTGAGTAGATAAAGATGGATGTTCGAAATGGCATCAGAAAAAGTCAGAGATAACCACAATTACACATTTAATGAAGGATAAAGGACGGATTTTTTTACAGTTCATAAACATATTTTTTAAATTTTAAATAGCTTCTTTCTTGATAACCTTTTAAGTAACTTTTCTTTGTGAAAATTTATTTTTAGTTTTCTGTTGAACATATATGAAGGCTTTTCAGACAGCTCTTTCCGTAGAACCTTGGTCATCTTCCTAAAAACTTGTTAAGTACTGTCAGCATCAGAAAACTTTTAGTTCAGAAAAACTGTGACACCTTTCTTAAGATATGGTCTTCTGCTTTTTATTTTTCATTCTCTGGAGGAATTAATATTTTGCTCAGAGGGGAAGTAGGAATTTTTGGGGTTGCCATTAGCTAAAGCTAAATATGAATTTGCTCAAAGATGATGGCATGGCTCCAAGATAGGTCATTCACCAGTTTCTCTGGAGGAATTAAGGGAGGCATGTTGCCAGACAGCTAGATTTGCAAATAGACTAAATGCTTTGTGTAACTACATACAGCCATGTCTTACAGAGGGGTGTGGTGAGGCCGTGGCATGCCTGTCTTGTGTTTTCGCTCTGACCTTTGCTGTCAGACTGACCCTGTCTTAAGACAAGTTGAGCCAATTCATAATGCTAGTTTTAAGTAAGTCGTTTTAAGAAACTATTTGCATTACTGTTACCTTGCGACGTTCCACTAAAATTGGCTTAAAACATTAAAGCCTTAAGCACTGAAAGGCCTGTAGGCAGCAGTGTATAACAAAAATCTGAAAAGTTTTTGTTAAATGATCCTTAGTATTAAATTAATATTATTTTTTTAACAAAATATAGTGATCATGCAAATCAAGAAATAAGCAACTAAAGAGAATTGAGCACGATACGAAATAGCATTCCCACTAGAGACAAGCAACGTTATGAAATACTTTTTAATGCTATTTTATACTTATTCAGTCATCTTGAGCTATTATATTAAGCCTACCTATAAATATCAATGGCTTTTGCCTCTACGTATTTTGTCTAGTAGCAGTCCGAACAAATGGAGCCTGAAGGGATGTAGGTTAGGCAAGAGTCGTAGAGGAGAATAAACCTACAGGGAGCTGATACCATTACAGCAATATGGTACAAGAGGGTGAAGGGTCTTATGATGGTAATTTAGCAAGTGTTGCTAGCAGTGAAATACAGTATTTGATCAACTGGGGAGATGACAAATATAAAGAAAATATAAACGTGCAGCATGACTTTTAGAAATGTTCAGTGATAATAAGTAAGAACAACAGAAGAGGGTGATGATGAATAGAGTTCACGATTTAGTGAAGAGACAGTGGAAGAGAAATGGAAAATAGATACAAAATTAATAAGAAAATTCATGGAGTCAGAATATTCTGAATACTTTTTAAAATTATTTTTTCATATAGATTATTGGTGCACATGCCATGGAAAGTTAAATACTTCAGGTTGCTGTTTGAGATTCCCTGACTTTCATTTTCTGCACTGTCATGGCAAGGAGAAAAGTTGTCCACAGGTTAAATTCACTGTTAAGTTTACCTACATGCAAATGAGAACAAAAGTGATTACAAATCCCCATCTTAAAGGTAAATGTATGAAAATTATCATAACTATAATATGTATGTCATCAGTGTCAAAAACTTATCTTTAAAAAACTTACCTTTAAAGTTAAAGGAGAACATTCTGTGGTCTAGAATGTATGCAAACTGTCCATTTAGATCCATGACATGATCTCATGGGGAGACCAGGCAGTGTCATTTCTTGGTATCAGTCATCAAGACTGTGGATTGCAGTCAGAACAGGTATGGTGAAGGGGAGGGCAGCTAAAAAGCAAATGTTTCATTTGTTCACAGATCTAGTTTACACCCTGAAAAATAAGGCCATGCATTTCAATTACTTTATATTATTTTTATTTCATCTGTATAATATTTTTATTTCATCACCCTTAATTGAATTTTGAAATAAAGTGGTTTTAAAGTAGGAGAGTAGGTTTTGCTATAAATCTTTTTAAAAAGCTGTTCTATGTTGTCCTGCCTGTTTCGTACTTTGTGTGTTATGGTTTACAGGAAGAAAGGAAAAGCAAACAAATAATTCACTTGGTTACCTAAAAAAACCCTTCTTGCAGGCTGGCTATCAAAATTTCTTTATGGTTTCCATGGTCAAATGACTTTTACATTGTGAAATGTGAGATTAGTTACTCTTGCTTTAGTATGCTTCCTAGCACTTAAACTAGCCAATTAGCTTGTATTTGTGAGTATTGATAATTATAGAATAATCAGAAATGTTTGGACAGAATATGTTTTCTAAGCGTATTCTGCCCTCCCACAGTCCTCTTGCTTCTTGATTCATTTACTTCCAGGGAATTAAACAGCCCAAGATAGAAAACACGAGTTGTTCTAGTTTTGCTTTCAATTTATCAGAGGGACTGGGCACAGTAGTCATTGAATATTTTCATAAAATTGGTAAATAGATTTCATATTTAATAAATTATCAAAATGTTGGTTATGCAAAATACTCAGTGTAAAACATGTATGCATGCATTTAATGTGACTTTTTGCATTTTATCATTCATTTTCAAAGCTTTCTCTTCTTTTCTTTTCCAATAACCTGATTCTGTGATAAGATATACTAGCTTCTTTGTTGAAATAAAGATCTCATAGCCCATTTTAACTAGCAAATCTTGCAATTTAGCTATTATATTAGTATAAGCAGAATATGATGCCACGTGATGTGCATATGGGAGAAGGCTGGTGTTTATGCAAGAAGTTTGGGATGATACCTCATTTGTGAAAGCAGTATAAAAACACTGTATCCTTGAAAAAAGTATAGAAGGCTGGGAATTTTTGGCCCATTTCTCCATGCTGTCATCAGGTCTGCAGGTGACAGCAAATTGGTGGACTGGTTCGTAGCCTCAATGGCAGGTCTGCTATTCAGAGAGAAAAAGACAGGCTGGAGAAATGCACTGAAACAGTGAAGCAGGTGCGTTGGCAGATAAAGTCCCTTTCAGCAGGGCACATAAAAAGAAAACCAGACCAAGGTAGAAGATGGAAAATATGATGTAAAAGAGCACCTAGCAAACTACATTGGGTTGTTGTTGGAATCCCACAGCAGTCTGTGTAGTTCAGAACATTCATTTGGAAAAGTGATACATATACAGCTGATAAAGTTTATTAGTGATACTAAATTATTCAGTTCACTGATGATAGTAAATACGAACTTGAAAGCTAACAGTTCTCTTGATCAGCGACCTCAAGGAGGTAACAGAATGCACTCTCATCAGGTCTGCAGAGGACAACAAATTGGAGGACAGGTTGATAGCTTCAGCACCAGGGCTGCTGTTCAGAGAGACCTAGACAGGCTGGAGAAACGTGCTGAAAGGAACCTTGTGAAAATCAGCAAGAACAAATGCTGAGTCCTGCACCCGGGAAGGAAGAGCCCCTGGCAATGAGACAGGTTGGGCACTGACAGCCGGGGCAGCAGCTCTCTGGAAAGGACCTGGGCGTCCTGATGGAGAGCAAGCTGTGCGTGAGCTGGCACTCTGCCCTGGCAGCAAAGAAGGCCAACAACACCCTCGGCTTTATGAATAGGAGCATGATGTGTGAACAGCAGTAGATGAGGGAAGTTTTTATCCCCTGCTACTCAGCAGACCACATCTAAAATACTGCCATTTTGTCATGTTTCCACCCCCCCCAATACAGGAAAGACAGCAGTAAATTAGGGCAGGTTTAGCGAAGGGACATCAGGACGCTCAGGGGCTTGGAGCACCTGACCTGTGAGGAGAAGCTGAGGGAACTGGCTTGTTTAGTCTGGAGAAGGGTAGGCTTTGGGGAGGTTCTCCAGGCAGCCTCACCATACCTATCAGGAGACCACCAAGAGGACGGACCAGCTATTTACAGTGGTGTGCGGCAGGAGGATGAGCAATGATGGATATGAGAGGTTCAGACTCCAAGTAAGAAAAGCACTTTCACTGGGAGGACAGTCAAGTGGTGGAGCAGTTCCCCACAGAAGCTATGCAACCTCCGCAATACATAATATTCACTATAATGAGCTGTAAATTAGCCATTGCCACTTAAGAAAAGAGAGCTGGGTATTACAGCTATTAGTTTTCTGAAAACATTCAATGCACAATCATAGTCAAAAGGTAAGAAGGAATTATTAGGATCATAACAAAACTGAAACAATTATGTCACATTGTCCAATTTTGCATATAATTTTAGATTACATCATCTCAAAGGATAAAGCAGGTGAAGCATATTGGAGAAAGGATGATCTGAAGTATGGAAGATTTTCCATACAAAAGAAATTTAAAAGTTTTTTTTGTTTGGAAAGGATATTACGGAAGACAGATAGAAGAGGTCCGTAAAATTATGGATGGCATAAAGATGTTTTAGGAAAGATTGTTCACTGTCTCTCAGTGAACAATTAGCAATTATCTCATTAGCAATTATATCAGCCATAATAGATAGGGCAAAACAATTGGCGCTGAGGGCCAGATGTCCACATTTGCATTTTAGGGAACAGGGGCAACTTCCAGTCTCAAGGGCTGAATGCCCATTAGTGGTTGAAGCATCTTATGGGAACACATCAGAGCTCTTGGAGCTCATCTTCTGGTTTACTTTCACCTGAAAGGAAATCAGTTTATTTGCTCTAAGACTACTCCACCAAGGGACACAAAGCGCAGTAAGTGGAGGCAGTGTGGGATCTGGTTCAAAAGAATGCACAGACATATGTAAGGAAAGAAATGCTGTCTTAATGCACTGTTCTGAGCACAGCTTCCAAAGCACTGCTGTCCTAAGCTGCTGGTTGTTGCAAGGGCACATATGTGAAGGTGTCAGTCTGTACTTGCCTTTTTTCTTATAGTCTTTCAGTAGGTCTATCTGTCTGTTGCAGCTCATGATCAGAAAGAAGAGACAGCGTCAAAGTGACCTTGGTACATCTGATTACCTAAGAACACTTGTTCTTAGGTAATTTAATTTTTACATGAGCACTTGTAATGTAAATGGCTATTACAGATTGCATATTACTCATTTCAGCGCACTTATAGAGTAAAATTTTCCATCTCATATCTTATATTCTTTAGTCATAGCAAAATGAGGTCAGTCAATTTATAAAATTGGGAGAATATTTTAAATTGTTTGTAGTCTTATTTTGAGTATTCTCATACCTCATCGGGAGCTTGCAAAATCTTTGGCGGGTACACATGCAACAGATGTGTGTATCGATGCTCTGGTGAAAGTCCTTTTTGATTTGCATGCTCTGGTGGGTATAAAAGTGTGATTTGCACACAACATTGTTTTTGTTATCTAGTAGCAGGTTTCCACTAACAGTCTGCCAGACTCCACGGGCACTGTGCATGCATATTCATATGATTTGAGTGGAAGTTCTTGTTCAGCGTATAGCAACACAGGCATGCACAAAAAAGTTGAGTAAAATATATGTTTTAACAAATACGTGCCTGTGTAGAAATTGTTTAGGGACTGTATTCATCAGATAAAATAGGATTTCTTTTTAAAAAAGAAGCAAATACATTAGATGTGATTTGAAGCTCCCTCAGCTTTTCTGTTTCATAATTCAAACCCCTACTCCATATTGCTGTACAGTTTTTGAGGAACTCTACAGCTCTGAGTTTTTATCTGCAGATGGCTAGAATCAGATGCAGAGACATGGCTTATTCCCACTCTAGCTGGAGAGATAGACATCTGAAGGTACTTTTCATGTCAGAATTTTCTAAAGACAGTAGTCACAGTACAGATCATAGAGTCTGCAGTAACTTTTGTGCATGATTATGGAGGGCTTCTAAATCTGATCCTTGGTTTCACTACTTTATGCAAGTTTACTTGGTAATATACTTCAGGGAAAAGAAACAGTTCTCATTCTTTGTTAGACTCTGTTAAGTCCTAGAATTCATTTTACATAATAGTTGTACTATTGACAACTTCAGCTGAAGCTTAATCAATTTACAGATGGTTGAAAAGAGATTATTTCAGCAATGGAATTGAAATCTCTTCCACAAAACTGGCTGTCAGCTTTCAATAGCTTTACTACACTCAGGAAAGCCCCAGGGACTACACATCATGTATAGTAAGCAGTTCCTGATTGTATACTTATGTTTAATACAGCACCAACAATTTTTCTGTGGGTTTCTGTAGGAAGACCAATTAGAGAATAGCCAGTTTCCTATACTGAAACTGCTGGTCTTGAATGTGGAATGATTACATTGCAAAGTTGAATATGTGATAAATTCAGTGCAGGTTTGCTTAAGGTGAGCTGCGCAGACATACAAATCAAGGATAATATTTGCCCAAATCCTCTAGAAGACAAGGAGTAACAAGTTAAAACTAATGTAACTACATGTTTGCAAAATTTCTTGATTATCCCTGTTGCTCCAAAAACCAGCCTCTAGCATTTTGTGTTATATTTACTTTAAGTGTAGAAATAAATAAAAAGAAAGCACAGGTAGAAGTCTCCACTAAGACCCTCCAGAGTGGATAATAGACACTAAAATTCATGTTTAAAAGGCAAAGCGAATCATATACCACTAGTGACAAAACTTTATGCCACTTGCAAATTAAATTTAAAAAGTAGAACTTAACAGCATAGATTTAGGTTTCTGTTTGACTATAATGTTTATAAAGTGTTAGAAAAGAAATTAAGAAAGATACAGGTTTGAAATTGAGGTAAGTTTTTAAATGAGCATTTTTCAAGTAAGTTCCTTAAAGAAGACATATTTTTAAGAATTTTGTTACTGAATTACTAATGTTATTTTTCAGTAATCAAAGATACTGTTTTAAATTAACATAATTTTAAATTAACATAATCTAAAGCATAACATAAAGAACAAGGAAGTCCATATCACACTTCAAACAGATCTTCAGCATCCTTAAGCAGATGTTCAGCTCATACACTTGGATAAAATTTTGTGGTATTGTAATCTAAAAATCTTTAAAAGTAAATCCTTGGAATTTTTTACTTCTTTTTTTTCTAGAGTCAGTGTAACATATTTAGCTGTGGGACAAATCTGAGCCCACTTGGAGTCACTCAAAACCATTGTAAAACATGACCACTCTCTTAACCAGCATGGAGATTTCATGTATAGTTTCCAAAATAAGGTAAATAATGTTAGAGAGATTCTGATGGATACGGATCTAGAAACTTAGTATCTGTACATGACAAACCAATACAAATTGTCATTAAAAATAAAAAGTAAAAAGAAATGCAATCATACCAGGATGAAAGGAAGAATTTCTGTGACTCAGTAGTCTAGTCAAATTCCTAAGTAAAGCAGTCATTAAACACATAGAGGAGGACCAGTTTACCTATGTAATTTGGAGTCAAAAGGTCTCTGATGAACTATCTTAGAAAAGGTTACCAAAGAGAGAAAATACTTTTATTTGGAAGGCGTGGAAACAGTTGTGCTGTAAAAGTTCTGGGCAAAATATTAATTCAGAAAAAATACAAAGAAACACTCAATATCCACCATTGAAAAGGAAAAACATTGAAATTCCAACAAAGTTCTGTATTGGGGCACTTTTAAAAATATATTTCTCAATTATCTTGAATAAGGTCTGAGAATGTTAAAATGAAAATTACTGGCACATGAACACCAATTATACACAACTATTTATATTAGTCAAAAACAGAGGACTGAAGAACTTCAAGGAGGCTTAATTAAGCTGGACTAGAAGACAGCACAGTAGTAGTTTAAAACTGAGGAAGGCACACTGAGGCAAACTGGTGTGCGGTGGTGCCCACTGAAGGGGACACTGCCTACCCACCTTGAGACCCCAAAAGCCATGATGTCAGTGCAGAGAAGAGTCTGGGAAGCTCAGCAAAGACCTGATTTCCAAAATCATAGAATGCACCATAAAAATTGAGAGTTACCTGAAAACCTGAGAGTTTACCAGACAAGTAAAACTGCATTCCCTCCTTGTCCTTCATCAGAATGGAACAGATCTTCCGCCTTTGCAGCGCAGCTCCCGGACTTTCCTGTGCACAACCTGCTCTCTAACACAGCTGCACAGAGACTCCTCTAACCTCGTATCTTGACATATGCAAGAACTATGCTCCTATACATAGAGAGGTCAGGGGAGGAAGGAAGAAGAAGGACCTTTTGGCAGGACCCCAAGCTCAGGCCATTCTTGGAGTCACAGGATTTTTACCCACTTGAAAGGCTGTGTTTGCATCTGCCTATATACTTTTAAGGTACTATCAGCATACAAACAGTAATTTAAAAATCAAATTTTAACCTGGTATGTATCATATAGAGACCTAATATTAAAGCAAGCAGGATTTATTTAGAAGAGTGTTTTGAACAAAATTCATATACTAGAAATAGAAATTCAGATGTATTTGCACTATTGAACTATATGTGTACACATATGGATGTGTCTCATTTACTGAAGAATTCAGATGAATAGACTTAGGGAATCCAGAGATTAGTTACTCACGAGGTTAATTGCAGATATGCAGCCTTTCAATTCTAGATCACTGAATCAAATTCAGTGGAAGGCAGCAAAAGAGAGCTGTTTGTAAGTCTGGATAACCTAAGCAGATAGCATTACTTTCCTATAGTAAAGAGTGCCAAATCCAAACAAATAAACGTATTATTTTCCAGACATGGGAGGCAGTTACTTTTTAAATCTTTCAAAATTAAGTCCACAGAGAGCTTCTTGCCCAACAAAGCAAGGAAACCTGGCAGTGAGGTGTGAGATTTCCTGCTTCCATTTGTTGTGTAAATAATTGGGGGAAGGAGGGTTAAACCTTTTTTTTTTTACCTTTTTTTTTTTTTAACTCAGTCTGGTTGCTTTTGTAAAGATTTCTGTCTCCTACTGTGTTTTTCAGCAGGTTTTCAAAGACGCTCACATACTGTAACAAGGAGGCATTTCCCACATGCTGCTCACAGGATGGACTACATGGACTTTGAGGATGATAGCCGTGGATGGCGGTTTGATATGGACATGGTGATAATCTACATTTATTCAGTCAACTGGGTAATAGGATTTATTGTGTTCTGTTTTCTTTGTTACTTCTTTTTCCCTTTTTAGCCTGTAGTAATCACAGTTAAGGAAAACAGCAGTCCTGTGAACGACAATAACATGAAAAGAAAAAACTTGAAGAAGGCAAAATGTTTGATAATGTGTTTTTATAATTCAAAATTGTAATAGACAATGAAATGTGATCAAGCATGCTGTGAGGCTATTTGATACCTCTGCTATGTGTGACAAAGTACTTGAGTTTGGTTCCAAATATGTGAAATCCAGATCATACTTCTTTCAGTGGGAGTTGAGCCTTGATTTTGGTGGGAACAGGGTTTATCTCCAATGTATAAAATAATTACTGTGTAGAAGTAGACTACTACTTGTTTGTAGGGGAGTTCTGTGTACTACAACAGAATATGATCCGTAGAGTCATTTTGGGGTTTGACTCTATGTTGACACACTTTGCTCAGTCATTGGTGCTTCAATTCCTCGTACATAAAAGCAATAAAGATGCTTCCCATTTACAGTCAGATCTTCTGGGAACAGAAGATTATAAGCACTGCAGTGCTGCGCCATGAGTTTTATAGGGATTCATTGGAGCTATTTGAATGTTTTAATCCAAATCCTGGAAAATTTTGACAATTGATAGACCTGTCAGCATTCTGCTGTGGAGATGTGCTGTACTCAGTGCCTGAACTTTTGAGCCTATTAACCAAAAAGAGAAATGATACTGCACAGTGTGCTGACAGTTCATCTTTTCAGCAAATGGCAATCAGAAGGAATCAAGTAACAACCCCAGGTTCTGCACATTAAAGGGACCATTTATGTGCAGATTCCCAGAGTAGCACTGTACCTTTTTTTAACCATCCAGATGAGTGTGTTTGGATCCAGCAAGACAGCTAATGAAGGGCAAGCAGCAGGCCTGCTGGCTATGATGCTGAGACGCTAACCCCAGTAAATATTGGAGAAAGAAATATTCTCCGGTGTAAGAAATCAGTATCATTATTAAATTTCTGTAACAATTTTAGGATACTCTCAAGCGTGGGCTCACCATCTCCCATCTCCAGGGAGATCACGTAAGAGGACACAGTATTTATTTGCACCTTTCATGTGAAACAATTCTAAAGCACTTTATAGTTACCCTGTATATAGATTGCGGAGCTACAGTACCAAACTGCAGCCAGTTCAGCAATCGTTCCATACTTGCTGCTTTATACAGTATTTTCAAATGAAAGTGAAAGAGCATCTATTAAATTGCAAAATGGAGGTCAGGAACTACTGTGGGAATCAGGTGCCGAAGAATGGTACAAGGTAGTTCAGGGGCTTACTTTTCAGGAAAGTACAAGGAATTTTTTATTTCTAAGGGCATGACCCTGCAAAGTACACTGTGGTTTCATCTAGAAAAGCATGTGAGTATATATATATATGTAGTCCCTCTGGTATCAGGATTTGTGTGGGAGACCTGTGGTTTTTCAGTAGGTGGTGTACTCCCCTGTTCTAGCGGAGAACAAGGAGAAATGTGTTGTGGAAGGTGCCATCTGCCAAATGCGATGGAATAGAATGAATTCAGGGGTTTTATTAAGCGTATGCTTCTGCTTCTTTACTGGAGCAGGGCCAGCTTGGTCAGTCCCTTATAGGCTATAAAGTGACCAAGACTAGAAACTTTCACTTAATCTGAAAAACAGCAGTAAATCAGCTACTAATATTTGGTTTTCTTACAGGCTGCGTAAAATAATCTCTTTGAGAATATATGTGTAAATTAAAAATTACAATTAGTCTAACTACACTGATTGGACTAAATAACTTTTGCCATCTTTTTTTGATATATGCAAGTTTAAGGGGATATAATAATTGAAATTCACCATCACCACATAGTCATGGTTGTGACAGAAATGCATTTTCTGTAATTAGAGTATATCTAGTTACTTTGTCGCTACCTAAAGGTGATTGGTTCTATTACTAGTGGCATTAGGCATAACGTTTTAAAAGCTTTAAGGTTTTAGTAAAGCATTTGGTGAATTTTCGTCTTTCGGTTCGTACAGTGAAGTCTTTTAAAAGCTAGGTCATAGGCTTATGTTTTGCTATATGTAGATGTGTTATGGTCAATAATTTAAAACATTTTTCTTACCTATGCCAGGACAGGGATTCTAGCTGCAATTTTTGTTTGTCTCTCTAATCTTAAGAATTTACTGCTCCTATCTCAGCAAAGAGAGGGACTGATTCACCTGCTAAGCCAAAATTGCTTCTACCACAAAGTACTAAAATAAAAAGATGTCATGAAAAATTACTTTAAATTAGCTGACATAGTCTGAAATTCCAGTAATAATGTAATTTAAAATTATTTAACTAGGATATCTGCTAAAACAATATCCCTAAGTAAATAATCAAAAATATATTGAGACATAAGAAACATAATATAGGTACTAACTAATTATATGAGAAAGAGTTACTTACATCATTTTTAATAGCATGTTACCATGGTTTTATTCTGAAAAAGGCAACAAAGGAGAGTAAAAAATCCAATGTAATATTGGCCTCTTTTGTACAGCAAGAACTGATGGTTTGCTGCATTTTCCAAATTTAGTAGGAGTGACAATCTTGTATAGCATTTCTAACTGTGTAACTCAACCTTTCTTCAAGGCCTAAACAATTAAGTGTTTCTTGGGCTATATTGTTTTATTTTATATTGGTTGTTTTTAATTCAAGGGGATAATTAGTTTTAAAAGATTACAAATGTACATAATGAGGACTGATGCAACTCTGAGAGACATTCTCCATAGGAAAACACTAACAGCATAGACTGGAGGCACTTTTTTTGTCCTGTATTGCTTTTTTGAGATACATACTTTTATAAAAATACAATAACAATTCAAAGGCTCAAATTTGGTTTTCTTTGAAGTCTGCCTGTAAAACGCTTTTGATATCTGTGGCAGCAAGAGCAAGTCCTTTGTAAGCAATTTTCTGAGTAAATTGATCCAGCTCTGTAAGCTTGTCTTTCTTATCTACAATAGTATTAAATTTTTTGCAATAAAATATGAGTTGTTTTTAATATTTTGCAGTCATTTCACTAGATTTTGCTCAGTGGAATTAAATTTTAATATTTTTTTCAATCAACATCTTGTTTGTTATCCAGTCTGCTCTGTTTCTGCTTGGGGTGCATCTAGGGATTGGTGAATTTTTTGCTACTGTGATTAACTCTTTTCATACTAGCAGCCTTTTATTTGTTTCAGTACTTTCCAGGAAATGGTCAGCTTTTGTCAGAAATCATCCTGGGGCAAGGTGTGGATTTTAACATATTCTGGTAATGAAGAAGACAAAGTGCTTGTGCTGTTAATCCAGACCAATTAACTGTTGAAGGCAGCATAAATCCAGGACAAGACTAAGTTTGGCCTTATCAGGCAAAGGGACTTTGTGCACACTCTGAAGTGTATGAGTTTCTTGCGTAGCAGTGGGTACGTTTGTAGCTCTCCTACCTGCCAAAGGTCCACTCATCTTGCTTACCTCACGCAATTTAAAAAAATAAAAAATTCCCAAGCAACAGCTGCACATGGAGCAGCTGCTGTGAAGCACGTCGGATTCTTTCAGAGCTGCGTGCCTGCCCACAGAAGCTGAAATCTATGTTAAGCCTTTGCTGGTACACCACATACACACCTGAAATATTTACCATACGTCAACAACA
Organism: Rissa tridactyla; assembly: GCF_028500815.1. Classification (NCBI taxonomy): domain Eukaryota; kingdom Metazoa; phylum Chordata; class Aves; order Charadriiformes; family Laridae; genus Rissa; species Rissa tridactyla. Next base: position 64,267,905 of record NC_071497.1, on the reverse strand, counting down.
GCATTACCACCGGTGGAAAAAGATGATGAAGAAGCAGAGTTGGGGTTTATTTTGTCATTTTTAGAGAAAAGTAGTGCTGATAACGTGAGCCTCTGGGAGGAAGAGTAGGTATTGTAGCTATCAAGTGACAAGTAACTATCTTGATGGTGTGTAGTGTCGCTTTTGTGGATGTGCTTTCAGCATCTTTTGTCCTTGGCAATTCTGAACACTTCGTAACTGTGGGATGCACAGTCTCCCCTGGGGAATTCCAAGCCTGTACACGGGGAGTCACAGGCAGACGGAACAGACAAAGGTAGGACATCAAGAGCATTCTGCTGGTGTTCAGCCCCACACCCAGGCAGATGCTGAGAGAAGGCAGGGAGGTTGGGCTAGATGATCTCCAAAGGCCCCTTCCAAACCCTACCATTCTGTGATTCTGTGAAAGGAGGCAAGATATGCTGTGGATGGCCCTGGGCTAGATGTGGAGCAAGACAATAAGCTCTCACTCCAAGTACACCTTACTTAACAGAAAGTGCTAAGACAGACAGTAATAGCAGACAGTGAGGTGGTGAGGTAGACTTAAAACTAGCTGAACAACCAAGCTCAGAGAATTTTGATCAGTGGCACAAAGTCTACCTGGACCCAAGTAACTAGTGCTACCCCAGGGGTCAAAATTGGGTCGTATCCTTTTCATGGTCTTCAGTAATGATCTGTATGATGGGTCAGAGTGTACCCTTAGCAACTTGCAGAGGACAAAACAGGGAGGAGTGGCTGGTATACCAGAGGGTTGTGCTGCCGTCCAGTGGGACCTCAACAGGCTGGAGAAATGGACTGAAAGGAACCTCATGAAGTTCAACAGGAAGTGCAAAGTCTTGCACCTGGGAACAGCCCCATACCCCAATACATGCTGGAAAGCAGCTCTGCAGAAAAGAACCAGGGGGTCCTGGTGGACACCAGATTGAATATGACCACGCAATGCACCCTTGCATCAAGAAGGCTAATGTTATCCTGGGCTGCAGCAGGTCAAGGGAGGTGATCCTTCCCTTCTACTCAGCACTGGGAGTGCTATGTCCAGTTCTGGACTCCCCTGTACAACAGAGGTGCAGAGCTACTAGAGAAAGTCCAGCAAAGGGCCACTAAGATGATTAAGGGGCTGGAGCAACTCTCATATAACAACACTTAACACGTTGAGGACTAGACAAAGTGGATCCTTCAATAATGGGCAAACAAACCAAAAAGTTCTGAGTTTCCCTTATCATGGTTTCCCTTATCAACACAAAACAGTACAATGCTGGAAGAACTTGGCCCACACTTATGTCCGTTTCTGTTTTTTCTACACATATCTGTAATTGTCTGGAAGAATTCATTATAATTTTTTTTCACTCACTGGTATCTTGAGCCAATGCAACCAATCTCCCTTTGAGTACCAGTTCAAACTTTAATGGGTTATCTTTCCTCCTACTTATTGAAAGCTGTGTTTGTTGCAGTCCTCTAATGGTCAAGTTCAGAAGACGACCAAGGAAGGAATCACAAGTTGTATTATTTCAGTATGAGTCATCTCACTGTCAGAAATAGATATTCAGAATTTATTATTTAAATTTTAAAGTCTAAAATCTGATTTTTTACATGTAAAGGTTTGAATTCAAATTTCAAAAAGTACCTCCTAATTTTGGGTGCCTCAGTTTGGCATTTCCAACGTGAAGCCTTCTTGTCTAAGGGGACCTGATACAGAACTGAAGATCATCTTCCTCTGAAATAGGTTCTTTAGGATTTCTTATGTTGGGATCCAAAGCCCAATAAACTTTAAAATCACCTATTTATGATGAACTTCAGCAGTAATACAGATCCCAGCAGAATCAATGGGAGCCATCATTGTAAAGATCTCATTTGTCATATACACCTGCAACTGAATTTTTGTCTTACAAACATTTTCCATCATTGTAACAAATATTCTGATGGAATTTCTGGAAAGAGTTTTCAGAAGTTCTTGTGGCACAAGCAAGTGCAAATGTTATATTTAATCACATTTGATTACCCTATGATTGAAAGTAAACTAAACCTCCAGTGTCTTAGACATGTTAGGATTTCTTTGTTGTTGTGACGCAATCCTGGAAAATACATCTGTCAAAATTAACTTAATAAAATTACTTAGTTTAAAATAAGTTAAGTTAAAAATAACTTAATAATAATCTGTTTCGTGTTCCATTGAACATTTTCTTTCATTGAAATAATTCTACATTTCCGGTAAGGCACTAAAATGTAATCCTATTTGAAAGTACTCTCCAGTGTTATGCTGTGGAAGTTTAACTGTAAAATGTAATGTCTAATTTAGGACATTTCACTTTTCGCTTGATTATATTTTTACAGATAAGTGATTTCTTATTTGAAAAAAAAAAAAAGTTCCTAAAAGAAGACTGAAGGTATGTGTAATTGCGTATTGTGATTTCACTAGAATTATTGCAGACAGATCCTACAGGACAAACTTCATCTCTGATCCACACTAGAGACAATATTGTGAATAAGCCTACACATTTGATCTCAGGAATACTTCTGGGCAAGTCAGATTGACACTGTAGGACAAAAAGCCCAGGGCTCCCTTCTCAAGGAAAGGCTCTCAGCAGGACAGAGTTATGTAGAAGACCAAATGGTTTTCCTTGCCCTTTGAATGCTGCACAGGGCACTCTACATCTTCAGATACACCGTCTCCACTGGCACTTTAGGGTCGGCTTTTGTCCTCTAATGCACAGGTGGCCCATGCAAGACCTTGGGAATTAACATGGGCATCTGATGGCAGACGTTGCTTTGCCTTTTCTTCTTCATTAAAACATTTGTGAATATTACCAGTTTTCTTAATATTTTCTGCTTTACCTCTGACTGCTGAATTCTACCCAAAGGAGAAGAGATGATGTGCTGTTACTTTTCATTAATTTTTGCCCTTTAGGGCTGCTCTTGCACTTCAGTTATTTGATGTGCTGAGGCATGGCATATCCCCCTGAAACGCCAAATTTATACCCAGGGAAGAATCTGTGACCTAATTTATTTTACAGCCTTTAATGAAAATTGTGGCAAACATAAACAGAAGGAAAAGATACACCCTGCCAAAGAAGCGCATGAAACGCTTTGTAGCACTCAATATAAACAAAACCTCAAGATCTTTTCAAAGTGACTTCTGGGTCCCAGTTCTCTATAGTTCTCTATAAGGGATTCCAGGAGACAGAGCGTGTTTGGTTCTTGCAGGTAAGCAAAGGACAGCAAAGCAGCCGCTGCCAGGGAGGTACTGGGTAGCAGTACTGGGTGGCAGTGGCAGGTACTGGATGCCTTTCAGCCTGGCCTAGAAAAAGGAAGGTGGGTGTCAAGAGCACAAAGCTATTTCACTGACCACTTCCTGGAAGACAGGTGACTATTCCCTCAGCGTTGTTCAAGGCTGACAGGAAATGAGAACAGGAACAGAAAAGTGGCTTATGAACATATTTGCCCATTGTATCTGTGGAGATGAAAGGCCTCAAGGTCCTGGCTCAGCCTGCCTGGACCTGGTTTCCTAAGGGCTCTCAGAGGCATAAGGCCTTTACACATTAATCCTTGGGCAGGAAAGCATGCACCTTCATTCAAGGTTGCTCATCGTACATGAAAAATATTGCTGCTGAAAAAATCCCCATGGGATTGTTTGACATTTCAAATACTTCCTTCAGTATTGCAGCAGCGGTCAGCATCCTGTGCTTAACTTGGTAGGTTTTGAGTTTGAAGACTATTTAGACGTCAGTGCTACAGCATACCCTAACCAGATACTCCTCTGGCACCCATCAGCAGTGCTGCCTTCCCTCAGCCACGTTTTTTAATGTCCCATCTAGTTTACAAAATTTGGAAAGACTCCTTCAGCTTCACGGCCTGTACATATCAATACTAATTTACAAGTGAAATTAAACTGTTCCCATGATTTATAGGTTGATGTTATACAAGCAATGCATATCACTGTGATACTGCATTAGTGATGTCTTATTTAAATTTGCAGTTTGGTTTTAGGATGAGAAAACTGCAGTAATTATATCTTGACTTTTCACTAGATATCATTTTAACTTAATCATAATCTATTTCATTTTCCATCAAACATTTTCAACATTTCATTAAAATATTTCAACATTTCTGGTAAGGTATTAAAATGTAATCAGGCAATCACTTAAAATATACTCCACATCTAATCTTGTATCCTCAAACAAGACAATGAAGAAAAAGTAAATGCCACCAATAAAAAGATCATGGTAAGTCATTTGATATTGATGCAAGCATTAAAAATTAATTATTCTAAATCCTTTTTACTCTGTTGTAAAAAAAAAAAAAGGAGTATTAAAATGCTAATCATATAATGTACTCCGCTGTTTCTGAGCTGGAGAATGAAATTCAGAAGGGAAGTCTTTTGTAGCCTCACTGTATTACCTGTATAAAATAAAAGATGCTATGTATTGACATAAAAATCTAGGTGATGATCCTGTTCAATGAAAAATGAAAAATAATACTTTAATGAATCCTATGTAATCGCAATCTCCCTAGAGTAATCCCTGGTTTGGGAGTATTAACTCTTCATGTAGTTAGGGTGCTACCCAAGAAATATTGTTTAGACTTAGAACCAAAGTGTGAGAATAACTGAAATTCACAAAAGCCTGTCCTTAATCCATGCAGATTATAAATGCTTGGGAATGTACATGATTCCAGAATTCGTTACCAGTCACAGCATGGTATCCGATGGTGCCTGAAAGACAACTCGTTCCAATTAGAAGCATATGAAGTAAGAGTGTGTTTGCCTTGCAGATGGCTCTAGCTAGCTAATGTATGCATTTCAGCTGTCAGAAGTTAAACTAGTTTTAAAATAATTTGAATTAGACTTCAGGGGAGAAAGAATATGGTAATTTTATTTTATAGCTTATCAAGCTATGAGAGAGAATGCTTGCAAGAAGTTAATGTTACAGGCAATTTATAGCCGGATCTGGTTCCGTCTTAAAGAACTGGACCCCACTTTTTATCTTTTTAAAGACTTGTAAATTAAATGAACCTAGTAGTTAATAATTAGCTGTATGGTCACAGATTTTTCCAGTGAATATAGTGCAATTTTACATGACAGCAATTGCATGACCTACAAAATTGTCTGATAGTTTTGTATTATAGTCACCTAGGAGTTAAGGCTCACAATCTCACTTTTATTTGTCACGTAGACTGTGACTTAAATTCTAAACTACCAAAAAATGACATAATGGCATTAAATTACCAAGCTGTACTGGTATTTTTCTTTAATTCTGCTTAAGAGGGGAATATAGTGTAATGATAAGAATACCATAAATCGAGATACCCTTCTCTTTCCTAAGTGCATTAGGAACTAAAGAGTGTTATTTTCAGAGTGATTTGCAGGTCAAATTCTCATTATTTTTAAACTCTAGAAGCAAGTTCTTCAGAACTTACATTTTCCATGCAGACTCTAGTAGCAACGATGCTCAATGTGTAAAGCACTTAGAGCTTTTCAAGTGAAAGGCACTTTTACAGGAACAAGATGGTATGTAAATGCAAGTATTACAGTGTTAATCCAACAGGTTAGCACATACTTTGGCAACAGTAACTAAATTATCATTATTATCATAATTTAAATCAAGGGACAGCCAAATTATATATGCGTGGCTTGTGCAGCTACTAAGTAAATTCTTTATTGACTTTAAAAAAAAATAAATAATAAAACTGGTTTAGAATCATAGAATAATTTGGGTAGGAGCGGACCTTTAAAGGTCATCTCGTCCAACCCCCCTGCAATGGGCAGGGACATCTTCGGCTACATCAGGCTGCTCAGAGTCCCGTCCAACTTGACCTTGAATGTTTCCAGGGATGGGGCATCTACCACCTCTCTGGGCAACCTGTTCCACTGTTTCATCACCCTCAGAGTAAAAAATTTCTTCCTTGTATCTAGTCTGAATCTACCTTTTTTAGTTTAAAACCCCTTGTCCTATCACAACAGGCTCTGCTAAAAAGTTTGTCCTCATCTTTTGTATAAGTCCCCTTTAAGTACTGAAAGGCCTCAATAAGGTCTCCCAGAGCCTCCTCTTCTTGAGGTTGAACAAACCCAACTCTCTCAGCCTGTCCTCATAGGAGAGGTGCTCCAGCCCTCTGATCATCTTTGTGGCCCTCCTCTGGACTCACTCCAACAGGTCCATGTCTTTCCTGTGCTGAGGCCCCCAGAGCTGGACACAGTGCTCCAGGTGGAGTCTCACGAGAGCAGAGTAGAGGGGCAGAATCACCTCCCCTGACCTCCCTTGACCTGCTGGCCACACTTCTTTTGATGCAGCCCAGGATGCAGTTGGCTTTCTGGGCTGTAAGCACACATTGTTGGCTTATGCCCAGCTTTTCAGCCAGCAGTACACCGAAGTCATTCTTGGCAGGGCTGCTCTCAATCCCGTCATCACCCAGCCTGTATTGATAATGAGGGTTGCCCCAACCCACATGTAGGACCCTGCACTTGGCCTTGTTGAACCTCATGAGGTTCACATGGGCCCACTTCCCAAGCCTGTGCAGGTCCCTCTGGATGGCGTCCTGTCCCTCTGGCATGTCAACCACACCACTCAGCTTGGTGTCATCTGCAAACTTGCTGAGGGTGCACTCGATCCCACTACATCATTGATGAAGATACTGAACAGTACTCGTCCCAGTATGGACCCCGGGGGACACCACTCATCACTGATTTCCATCTGGACATTGCGCCGTTGACCACTACCTTCTGGATGGAACCATTCAAGCAATTCCTCATCCACCAAACAGTCCACCATGAAATCCATGTCCCTCCAATTTTGAGAGAAGGATGTTGTGGGGAGGACCGGGTCAAAGTCCTTACAGAAGTCCAGATAGACAGCATCTGTAGTTCTTCCTTTGTCCACTGATGGAGTCACTGCATCATAGAAGGCCAGCAGGTTGGTCAGGCAGGACTTGCCCTCAGTGAAGCCGTGCCGGCTTTCTCAAATCACCTCCCTGTCCGCCATGTGCCTCAGCATAGCTTCTAGGAGGATCAGTTCCATGATCTGCCCAGGCACACAGGTGAGGCTGACAGGTCAGTACTTCCCAGGGTCCTCCTTTCTCCCCTGCAACCTTTCCCTTTTTCCAGTCACCGGCGACTTCCCCTGACTGCCATGACTTTTCAAATATCATGGGGAGTGGCTTGGCAACTACATCAGCCAGTTCCCTCAGGTCTCTGGTGTGCATCTCACCAGGTCCTGTAGACCTCTGTATGTTCAGGTCCCTCAGGTGGTCTCGAACCTGATCTCCTCCTACAGTGGGAGGGACTTTGCTGCCCCAGTCCCAGCCTTGCAGGCCACCCATTTGAGAGGTGTGGGAAACTGAGAGACTGTGTGAGACTGAGGCAAAAAAGCAGTATGCTTTACAGCATGTACTGCTTTACAGGAAGTTTGGCATTAAATGTTTTGCAGGATTTGTCTGTGACCCATTGGGAAGAAGGAGATTTCTGGAAGTTTCCCACTAGCCTCCATGTACTGCTTAGCTAGGTGCCCTCAGCAGGAAAAGGCGAAAATGCCTAGACCTTTAAGTGGAGCAGATAGCAAGTTGCTTCAGGCAACAAAATATAAATCGCAATGTGATTTATTAAACATTTTTCTGTTTTTTTACTCAGAAGAAAGTAGTTTATTTCACGTCTAGGCTTTTTAACCAATAGAAGTAAAGCAATCCAGTAGTTATTGCATAAACCTCAGAGGCAAGAAACCTTTCCATTGTCAGCAGCATCAGTGGTCAGCAATGTGATCATAGCAGTCATACAACTTTTTTGTACAAAAGGTTGCTTGTAAAGACTCTTGAGCTGTCTCTTTCAAAAACACTATAATGCATAATATAAGCATTACATTAGAAAAACAGTGCAATTGTTGTATATTGTGAATAAAAAAAAAATCATTGAAAATGTATTGAAATTACTTACTTTTTAGACATTAATAATAGGTATATTTCAAAGGCAGGGTAACAAATAATTTCAAACATAATGTATGGTATAGTATTTTTTTTAAATCTTCAAATGCATCAACAGCTGTTATTCATTTATGTTTCTTCCTGAAAGGTAAAGCAGCGATTCCAGCCACTGCACAGTAACCGAGTTATAATCCAACTAAAATAAAGGACTTGAAGGAGGAAATGTCAAGTCCTAGAAAAGACAATGTTCCAAACAGGTAAGGATGAAGTCGTGATTCAGCAGTGAAAGTCATCCACCAGCCCCTTGTTTTTAGACTACTGTTATGAACAAATCCAGCCTGTCACTAGTCCTTTCTCTGTATCACTGCAACAGCCATACTGCACCTGAAATTGCTGTGCTCTATGCCTCTTTTAGTGCAGGAATCCTCACATGGACTAGAGCCAGCGTAGCTGGCTGTATGCAGTACCGCTTGGCATTAGGAAATCATACAGATGGCAGGGAGCATGGTCAGATGACACTGCAAACTGCCCGTGCACTGCCAGAACAGGTGACTGTGAAAAAAGTGGAAATTGGGTAGCTGCGTCTCTCCAAATGTTTGTCCTTTATTCCCAGGAAAGATCTGTATCATAGAATGAATTAGCCCTATACTGTCCAAAGGTCCTGGACACCTAAACCCCCTTAGAATAGCAGTATCTGCTGTGTATAATGGTACGTATGCTTATCACGGATCACAGTAATCTTTTTCTACAGTTTAGCGGCCAGAGTGCTGCTGGGAAAAAGATTTAAACATATCCTCCTAGAACCAAATCTTCCTCGTCCACAGCAAATGCCCTAAGCGCTCTGTGATTATGTAGGCATGTGAGGGGACAGCAATGCTTAACTGTCAGGTGAAAGAAAAATACTATATTACAGTTGGACTCGATATTAAAGCTCTATTGCAACCTAAATGAATCTATGATTCTATCGGAATTTAAATACATTAAGTGCAGAAGATGGAGTTTCAAAGTTCCTGTTTCACAGAAATGTATTCTTTAAGTTACATGCTTTAGACTGGGGTATATAGGAGAAGGGGAAAAGAGGCAAATAGTAGTCTTGGATATGCCTTTCACATTTTAGGGGCTGTTTCCCCCAGTCAGCATATGACTACTGTGAATCCCATTCCCTGCATCTAATCTTCTCTACTCTAGATAGAGGAAATTCTATCTAAGTCCTATTTTGAATTTCAGTTCCTTTAGTAAATGCCTGACTTGAAGATCCGAATATGTTGATAACTTGAGCCCTTTTTAGTCATGATCCTTTATGAATCCAGCTCCTAGAAAACAGCTGTTTGTACTTCTGAAAAAAAATACCAAACTTTCAATGTTATAAAAGTAGCAACAGCTTCAGGACCTCAGTACATTCCATGGGGTCCTATAAAAATGAAATAGAGTTAAATGCAGCCAAAACCACCGTCTATTCAAAACCTCTTAATATTTAATTGATATTTAATTAATTAAATAGTAGATATGACTGTGCTTACTAGGTTTTTTTCTATGTTGCTATATATAGGGAGAAAGTATAATTATAGTACTAATCATATTAAACCACAGTATATCAAAGTAAATGCCTGATCAAAACTCTGGAGATACTTCTCTTTTAACTAGTCAAAAGGAAAAATATTGGGATGATGAGTGTGTTGAGAGCAGCCCTGCGGGGAAGGAACTGGAGGTACTGGTGGATGAAAAGCTGGACATGAGCAGGCAATGTGTGCTCATAGCCCAGAAAGCCAACCACGTCCTTGGCTGCATCAAAAGAAGGGTGGCCAGCAGGTCAAGGGAGATGATTGTGCCCCTCTGCTCCACTCTCGTAAGATTCTACTTGGAGTGCTGTGTCCAGCTCTGGAGCCCTCAGCACAGGAAAGACGGACCTGTTGGAGTGGGTCCAAAGGAGGGCCACGAAGATGATCAGAGAGCTGGAGAACCTCTCCTATAAGGACAGGCTGAGAGAGTTGGGGTTGTTCAGCCTGGACAAGAGAAGGCTTCGGGGAGACTTTATAGCGACCTTCCAGTACCCTAAAGGGGGCCTACAGGAAAGATGGGGAGGGACTCGTTATCAGGGAGTGTAGTAATGGGACAAGGGGTAATGGTTTTAACTGGAAGAGAGTAGATCTAGATTGGATATCAGGAAGAAATTCTTTACTGTGAGGGTGATGAGGCACTGGAACAGGTTGCCCAGGGAAGCTGTGGATGCCCCATCCCTGGAGGTGTCCAAGGCCAGGCTGGATGGGGCTTTGAGCAGCCTGGTCCAGTGGGAGGTGTCCCTGCCCAGGGCAGGGGGTTGGAACTAGATGATCTTTAAGGTCCCTTCCAACCCAAACCATTCTATGATCTATGATCTATGGAATGTTTGCCCTATCTATGTCAATCTGTACTAATTGCCTAAGTATCCTCCTGCAATCATTACTGTAAGCTATATAATTATGCTTATAAGTAAGCTTATATGTAAGCTATATGATTGTGCTAGTTGTTATTATATCAGAAACCAGCAGATTTCTTATTTATTTTTATATTGGTAAACATATTTCTAATTTAATATTATAAGCAAGTTCATACATACTACCACTTTCAAGTAATGAACTTCAAAAGTAACTGAAATCTTCTTCAATAATATTTAAGCCAGAATAGGAAAAAGATTGTTGAATACAGCCACCAGCAGAAGTCAATTACTAAATATCTGAACATTTGTTTTTAAAATCATTTTAAAAAACAAGAAAATACATTTCTCTGGTCAGATAATGGATGAATGCGAAAAATGTTCAGTATTTATTTCCAATAAAAGTTTGTAGCTATCAAACTTTTTGACTTTAATTGCAAGAAAAAGCAAAATAGCACTAAACATAAGAATGCTGAGTGTTCATTAAGAAGTTGGTGTTTGACATTAACAGTTCACAGGAGATGCAGTTTTTAGGTACTGTATCAGCCTTGATGCTGTTTATCACATTCAGTCAGAGCCAGATTTTCTGTGGTCCTCATTGAGAGCCATGGGGAACATGGGCCAAACCTCCTCTCTCGTCATTCCGACTTGTCACAAGTGTTCATTTTCTGGGAAATGTGGCAAATCCTTCCTTCTGTAACAGGCACTGCATTTACTGATGTTTTTTTAACTCTGCTTTCTTCAAAGGCTTGTGGCAAATTCAAAAAATATTGTAATAAAATAATATAGTATATGTATTATTAAAAAAAGAATAAAAATAATATTAACTACTAATCATTTAAACAACTTAGATATTAATCTGATTGTTAACTGATGTTAACTCTTGTATATTTAATAAATATTTTAAACCCCAGATTTTATTATAACCTATAATTTGGTAAATAATCCAAACTCCATGAATGGCAAAGACCATGATTGTGGAACTGCTGTTTGTCCAAGTTTTTGTAGGATGAACTATTTATTCATTACCAGATCTCTACTTTCAATCCCATGCAGATGAGTTGAAGCTAAAAGTTAAGCTTCAACTTAACTACTGATGCTTTTTACTAGAGATTTCTTACATGCCAGTTGCACACAGTGCTTTGTTAAGCCTTTGGCCCTCAAATCCACGGCTTGAAAGAAGATCTTAACAGGAGTCCTACATCTCCTGTCCGTTCCTTCAGAAGTACCATTAGCACACCATGCAGTGAGTACACTAGAGATCTATGTACGCATAGGGTGCACATGAGCGTGTAGTGCCCAGGAGCCTTTCAAAGATGAAAAACTCCTGCTGATCCACGGAGTGAGAACAGTACACATACTGTGCAAAGTGAATATGATGATTGATTATTGTAATAGAATAAAGTCATCAGTGAGTTTGAATCGTATGACAACGAGAGGACAGAGGGAGAAACGTGAAAAAATGTCATTTATTTTTTATTTTCTGAGTGAGGAAGAAGAGTTTAAATCTGATGCGGTGATAAGGAGGGAGCCAGTATGGGACCCAAAGAGGGAGAATAACCTGGCTTGAGCTGTACGCGCGTATCAGGGAGCCCATTAGAGAGCCCCAGCCCACTGTTCTCATGAGCCACGTGAAGTAGTGTATTAGCTGTGACAGGCTGTGAAGAGGACGACTCTTTCCTGCACCAAACATGCCTGCTGCAGCAGGATCAATAAGGAAAGGTAAGGAAGAAATCAAGTAGGCCACTTTTATTATCCATCAAAAGATGCTTGTTCTAGGAGTAGGCCCAACAGAAAAAAAGGTTACATTTTTTTCATTGGCTTTTCAAAGAGAGAGAAATGAGAATAAAGCAATTCACACAGCTGTACAGAGATAAAGAGGCATAGCCAGTGAACCTAAGGGAGTATAGTCAAAGAAAAGATTTAGAAGGAAAATTAGGAACTTCTGTTTCTCACTGAACTTTGAGGCATCTACTTTCATCAGAAATTAGATCATCATTGCATTATCTTGAGGTCTCCATTGTGGAATGCTAATAGTGTTTCTAGGTTTTGTTCTGTGGCTTTGACCTGATTTCCTTCATACTTTCTCAAAACAAAGCCATCTACTCCCAATAGAATTTTTGAAACCTTTACAGGCATGGGCTTATAAATTACTTTGGCAAAATTACAAATAGAAGGGTTTAGCTAATGTGAATGCTTTAAGACAGACTTTTGTGTGCTTTTCAGCACTATGCATAGGAGCATGTGACCCTTTGTCTGGCTTATATAATGGAGATCTATGAAAATGATTTCAACTATCTTCGCTTTTCACACCATTCTTAGGATCAAAAGTATGTACGTAATAAGTGCTTATCCCAGAATGTCAGGTAGAGTTCCCTGTCCTATTCTGGAAGAGATTAAAACGTATTTGGTATTGCATCTACTGCTGACTTATCTGTCTCTCTGTACAGTGGGTTTAAAAACCATACACCATATTCTCTGTGTCCTGTCTATAAAGGAATAAATATTCTAAATAACAGCCATCATTGCAAGTTCACAAAGTGAGACATATGACTAAAATAAAAGACAGCATTTTATTCACTGTCTTTGGGTATAGGAAAAATTGAGCAATATGCAAGACAATCAGTATTAGAACACATCATAAACTGTTCACTAAAGTGCAAAAATGTAGATGACAAATAATAATGCTTCGCTTCTTGAGCATTTTGTGTGTCTTTGACTGAAGGAGAACTGCTTTCTGGACTATTAAGAGGATTTTACTCACTGTCTTAAAGTGCCCGTAAGTAAATTCCATTTTTTTCTTTTTCTTATGCATATCAGACTTGGGACAGGGGCACAGTTTATTGTTATGCAAATAAGAAGAACATATTTCAGCCTGTAAGGTTCATGAATAGATGGCAAAAGTCTCTTATAGAGAAGACCTTTAAGTTATTATCGTAGTCATCTAAAGAATCCCTTAGATAAGCATCCATGCCTTCTCGTAAGTAAATAGTATTCTGAAAGAAACAGCTTTATTCAAGCAGAGAAGAACCTAAAAAAACCCTGAAGAGCCGTATTCATGGCTATAAAGAATAAAATCTGAGGGGGAGGCATTTCAGACCTGCCCAAGTAAATCAGGACTTAAAATCCACAAATCCAACTTTAGTCTCAGGTATACGAAAGCTGAAGGCGGTCTTCCAATAACAATGTGGTCTTACCTCCCTTTAAAGCCTTATTTTCGCTATTGAAGCTATTTTAAATTAATTATAACTTTTGTAACCATGGAAATTACAGTACAACAAAACCTCTGCCATTGATGCCTGGAGGAGATAGAGTGATACAATCTTCTCTCCTTCCAGATGTTTATGAATGTTTAGGAGATGTTTATGAGAGGCTGAGAAAGAAAAGGATGGTGACAGTGCCAGGATGTATCAAGAGACCTACATCCTGCAAAAATAATTTTGTCACAAGCTGTTTGTGAAAGTAAAGAGGGGACTTTATCAGAATAGCTTTTGTCCATTGAAAGCCTTATATGCCAAATCCAAAGCTTCTGTATGTTAAATCCACTTCCCTATAAGGGAACTAGAATTTCAAAGCGGGGTCTGACCTCTTTAAGAGTCTTTTCTGCCTGCTCCATTTTCACATCCCTTCATAAACCCATTGCTACATGCCTTGTAGGAGTGATCACCCCAAAATGATCAACTGTGAATAATCTGTGGAGCAGCTTGTATCTGAGGAAGTGTGACCATATTTATGAAGTAGCAGCTCTGTGGATTTACAGGGTTGGGTGCTCGGAAGCTGTCACAGATCTTTCCTGCCTTTTCTCAGCAGCACCCCACTAAAGTTCCCATAGACTAATGTCCTACTGTTTCATATATTTTGTATTATGTAGCTTTATTTGCATTATTCAAAGCCCTAGTACACTGGATGATTAAAAGATGACCATAAGAAACAAGAATCTGAGAGGAATAAATAGCCACATTCTCATATATGACAGCTCTGTAAATGTACACATTTAAATGACTATTTCAAAATTCCTTTGAATTGTACAGTTGCAAAAGCATGAGTAATAAATCTATTCGATTTTTGGTTTAGTATGAATTTTTTATTCATTTGAAAAGTGAGTTGAAATTATTTGGAGCTACCTTCTTAAATAACTTCCAGATTGAACATGTACATTTTGCATGCAAATAAGACTGAGAGATTGTGGCTACAAATAGCTATACTTAATTTGAATATGTAAAAATAGTATTTGCATGTGTGAACTTTACTAGAAGGCGAGTAAGAGAGTTTAAAAAACAGGCTTGATATCTGTGTTTTCTAATCTTCTGAAGGATGGCAGGAATATTTATCAAACTAATGACACATAGGACTATCAGGAATGAACAAATTTTAAAACTGATGGATGAAAAAAGGGAAAAGAGTCAAACTATAATCCAGTATGGTCTCATAATTCAGCAATCAATCAGATTGTACTTTATGGAAATAAAGCTTCACAATCATGAATAATAACAATAAACATATCACAACTTGCATTAGCCAAGTATTTCTTAATGGCAAGTTGGTAGACACTCCTTTCCTGCAGATACAGTTGATTTTTTACTGAGTCTCCTACGGTTCCGTGTCCTGGTTCTGCACCTGGATGAAGTCCAAATTCTACTGCTGCTACCTGAGGAAATCTGGAAGTTAAGAAGACAAATACTGGATAGGAAAAATGAATAAATCAAATTAATGAACCATTCAGGACAATGCAATGAGAGCAGTCTCAGAGCAAAAAAGACACTGCTTTTAAAATAACAAGATTAATAAGATCATACTTGCACCAAATATCTTACAATTATAAGGGTATTTGAGGCAGCAGCTGTTACTTTTCTTGCCAACAGTCCAGAACTGATCATCTATGTTAAGACACTACCGAAGGTATCTAAGATTTTAATCCAGGTTTTATATTTGCATAATACAGTAATAATATTGGAAATGTTTCTTGTAGAGAAGTAATGACACAGGGTTTGTGAGACCATTATCAGCATTATGTGAAACTGTGGGAAACATTTTAAGTGTCTAAAACTACTAATACTTTCATACACAGATCAAACAGACTGGATGATCACTCTGCAGATTTTTCCATTAAGAGCTGTGTATCTGTAAAAATCCTTTTAAAAAGCTTCCAATAGTTATCACCCTGGAATTTTGACTACGAGCAGTGGATCTACAACAGGGAGGACAGCAAAAAGATCACCCATAATAAAATCCTCTGCGGGGTAACTCAGTTTAAACAAAGCACAAATACAAAATCATAACAGAAAATAATTAATTTCCTGTAGGATTTTCTTCCATAAACATTTGGCTAAACATACAACTTCTTGTTGAAAGATTTGAGGTTAGCTGTGGTTTGAGGTCATGCTAAATAAGAAAGACTGTGCTTTAAAAACTAGTTCAAATAGCAGTGATGTAGGAGTCGATACTGCAAAGATCTACAGACATATTATGTGCATTAAACGGTCTTAGAAAATTAAGCAAATATGTTGACTTAATGATTTCTATAGTTAGAGATGTGTTTGTTTTTTTTAAATATTGTACACATGGGTAGATGGAGAAGCCAAATCTCAATTGTAATCCCTTCCATCACAAAATAAAGCCAACTAAAACCAAAGCCATCTGGGCACAAGGCAAAATGTTGATTTAAAAAACAAAAGAAAACAAAACAATAAACCCATCAAAAAAAAGCACCCAAACACCAGTATAAAGCGAGTAATTATTACCTAGGAAGAACAGGAAAATGGAGGTAGCAACACCACCAAAACTGGTTGTATCTGAAGACTTGTAGAAACTTTCAATTTTAAATAATTCAGTAGCATTTTGATTTAAAGCATATTTGGCAAAACCAATTGCTCTGCAGATTTAGTAAGATCAAGGTTTTATATGTGGGAAATGTCTTCTCAAATTGCTTCTTATTTGATTGAGGAGTGGAAATAATTGCAGAAATACGTTGCTTGCAAGACTGCAACCAGGATTTCACCCAAGCTATTTTGTCTCATTATAGTACTGCTGTACTTTAACTAAGCATCATTTCTTCTTCACTCTTACCGCATTTGCTCTACAAACACAATGTGCTTGATTCCTGCCTTGGATACCATATGCTTTAAAAGACACCAAAAAAAACCCAAAAAACCAAAACCCCAAAAAAACCACCAACAACCAGAGAGACAGAAAGTGTACAGAAAAGCAGACCTTTTCAGTAATGTGAATCACCAATACCATCTAACCTATATATACCAATTTTAAAATGATTTCTTATAAGACTACCTGTTCATATATGCACTAGTATGTCACTGTACTTCAATCACAACCCGAAGCAGTTAGCTGATGTGATTAGTTCATACTTGAACATGCTGATATTTTCAGTATATGTATTAAGATTTACTTTTATAATTTTTTTGCTAGTTTTAAGTTTCTAATTTCTTCAGAGTTTTGGTTGGTTTGTTGTTTTTTTTTTCCCCTGTAATATAACTATCTTTGAATGCTTTCTTTTGTGCTACAGATCCCTGACTTTTGGATTTGTTCCTACTCAGAGATTTTGGAAGAGCTACTCCAAACTAAATGATTAAGAAACATCTCCAAGGTTAAATATTAACATATTCAAAACATTTTGGGTTACCAAAAATGTTCTAAGTGGTGACCTAAAGTAGATAGTGCTACATCAGCATAAGCATCCTCTAGTATTGCACTGGCTATAGGATTTCCTAGACTGCTTTCTGCTCCTCCCCCAGTATTTAAAGAACTGTCTAGTTGTGTATCAGCTGGACAAAGAACTACTTCTAAAAGACGCTGAATAATAAGATTCCCAATATACATATTTGCAACATACATTCCTTAATTCTAGAAATTTGTTTCAAAGATCAGATTTGTTTTGTAACTTTCAGTAGAAAAAGAACAAATATGAAAAATGGTTATTATCCCTTCAGTCCAATAAATCCGAACAGACATGTTTTATAAAATATCATTTGCTTTGGCCTTAATTAACACAAACACTTCTAAAGCCCCCTAGCTTCCACTCTACATCCATGCTTACAAGAAGTTTAACAATACCAACAAAGCTACAAAATGCATCTCTGGAGTTTATCTAAGCAGGGGAATTCCAGTCCAGCTTTTCTTCTTACTATATCTGATATAAATGATTTGCAGATATGATAGTGGACAGCAGAAGTGATCAAGGCCTGTTGTAAGACGATAAACCCGAGGCATTCCCTCAAGAGTAATAAACACAGCTCTATCCATTGTTGGCCTTAGGAAGAAAGCTTGACCGACCGCAAGAGATGACCCCGCAGGTGACTGAATTAGGGGAGTCTGTTATCATGCAGGGAATCAGTTCTCAAATGCAAAGGATATTCGGGATTTTACTTGTGAGCTTTGAAAAGTCAAAATTATCCCTTTTTTGGCTTCATGTTGTGTTTGCAAAGGGGAATGTAAAAGGATTCAAATGACTGTACTAAATCCTATAAAAGACAGAGAAGAATTTAGCTAGAACCTGAGAATACATGATAACAGCTGATAACCGCTCACACCAAATTAACAGGTTGTAGCTTGTTGCTTAAATCCATTCTTGGAACCATCATCACCCACATGCGTTTCCTGCGTGATTTTATTCACCATTCTCCCAGTTAAATGTTCAAAACAAATTAACCTGTGGTCACAACAGAAACATTTCTGTAGTTTAAAGGCAGTTAAGATCAAGGATTGCAATCAACTTCACAGTCAACCTAACTTTAACAGTCTCAAAGTTTTACTGTAATGTGTGCCAGTTTTTAGCATCTCTTGTGAATACTAATGATCTAATTAAAAATTGTCTTGTGATCTCCAGAGTCCCCTCAGGAGCAGAGAATATAGCAGATGCCATGCTACTACACCATGGCAAAGACTGCTTTATTGGAATGTACCTGTGGTTAGCTGTAAATGCTCAGTGCTGCATATCAGAGAAAATAGCTTATTTAAATTTAATATTTTGTCAGAAATACTTTATTCACAGTAGGAATGCACTAATGCACTATGCAACTCAACAGCAATAACCACATAAGGGATTTAAGCGTAAAGCTCTCAGGATTGGAGTGTTACAGTAATACTACTGTATTACTAATAAATATCTATAATGAAGGGAATTCTTGTGGATGGTGATCTTTCAATTAGGAAGTCCCAGCATCCATAAAACAGAATGTTATTGAATGCTGCATTCTTTCACTCTGCCATTGCTTTTAACTGTTGAATGAGTAGCTATGAGTAGTCAAGGATAAATTAATTTATATTAATCAATATACCAATCATATAATTCATATGCCACGTAATTCATATACTATTACGAATTAATTCTCTCAAAAATTCAGGAAGTAGCACATAGAGGGGTGCCAAGGGTACTGTTTTTTACTTTCCTATATTCTGCAGATACAGTAATATTTTAGGATTGAATTGGATAATTGACAAAATTTCTAAATGACATTTTCATAGAAAAACTTAAAACCAAGTTTAATAAGGTGATGTCTTTTAATAGTAATCAACTCATGGATGCACTAGAGTAACCTTCCATTTAAAATTAAACTAAAACAATTTAAAAAAAAATAGGCTACATTCCTCTGTAGTCTTTTACTGAAGTCAGTAGAGTTGTATCTGCAGGAAATATGGATCTCATTTCAAGATAGAAAGGCCAACTAATTCACAATTTCCTCTTAAATATAAATCTAAACTGTGTTTATAAAATCAGGAAAATCCCATGGCCACAATGTAAACACAGTATAGTTAATTGCTTCTAGAACAATGCAGAATATAGGACACAGAGCACTTGCAGCTTCCCACTTGTATCTATTCTAGATGTACACAATTGTAAAGGACGCTTTTGTGCATCTATTACTTTCAAATCACAAGTTACCTAATTTCAAATGATCATAAATCATTGTCATGGTTTGGGCTGGGATAGAGTTGACTTTCTTACTAGCAGCCTGTGTAGTGCTGTGTTTTGGGTTTGGGATGGGAAGTCTGTTGATGGCGCATTGGTGTTTTCAGTTGTTGCGAAGCAGTTGGGGCCTTTTGTGCTCCTCACACCACCCCGCCAGCGAGCAGGCTGGGGGTGCACAAAAGGTTGAGAGGGGACACAGCCAGGACAGCTGACCCCAACTCACCACAGGGATAGTCCATACCATGTGGCATCATGTACAGTATATAAAGCAGGGGAAGAAGAAGTAAGCGGGGAATGTTCAGAGTGATGGCATTTGTCTTGCCAAGTAACCATTACATGTGATGGAGCCCTGCTTTCCTGGAGATGGCTGAACACCTGCCTGCTGATGGGATGCAGTGAATGAATTCCTTGTTTTGCTTTGCTTGCGGACACGGCTTTTGTTTTACTTATTAAATTGTCTTAATATCAACCCATGAGTTTTCTCAGTTTTAATCTTCTGATTCTCTCCCCCAACCCAGCTGAGGGGAGAGTGAGTGGGCAGCTGTGTGGTGCTTAGTTGCCAGCTGGGGCTAAACCATGGCAATAGTCATAATCCTTATGGGAGCATTTTTTTAATGAAGGCTCAAGAAAAAAAGTTTCCATTTAATGCCCAGCCAGATACCTGACATTAAAAAAAAAAAAAAAAAAAAAAGCAAAAAACCCCAGAACTCTCAGCATAGTATGATTTTCTTTTCTGTATTGAACATGAAATAATATAGAGTAAAGAAAAAAATCATTCTCAGTAGCCTACAGTAAACATTAAATAGACCAGCAGTAGGTGTAAGAAATACTGGCCACAGTATTTTCAAATCTGTGTATGTTACAGAATCCTACCTAAAGGCAGCAGCAAGCGGACTTTTGGTTCAAATCCTAGACCTATTACTGGTGTAGTCTCTGAAAAGGTCACTCTTCAACGAATTATCCTAGAGGGTTCTGGATGCTAAACTGCTTCTGCAGAGGATTTAATTGCTACAGGCAAAATCCCACATACTTATTAAACTTGAAATAATACTAGCATGAGCAGAAGGTTATTCAATATGAAAGTGACTGTTAGAGTGTACATAGGCAGATTTTTGTGGACTCTTATGGTATCTTTTCTTTGAAAAATATGATCTTTTCATGTTGTATATATTCTCATTTTGGAGTACATGTAAAACAAGAGCAGAAAAGAAAATTTGATTACAAGGAATTACATCTACTTTCTAAAAATTAACTAGCTTCTGAGCTTTGCAAAAGAACCAAAAATAGTAAGGACTGAAAAAAGACTAGCTGACCTCATCCTTCCACCCAACTAAATCCATGGCTGAAAGGACAGATACGTTTAGAAACACAAAGCAAAAAAAAACAAACAGAAAAATCCATAAGGAGGAAGAATCATCTACTTGACATATTTCTGCTTTCCCCTTTTGGCTCATAAGAAGCCGTGTTCTGGCTTAGCAACCCTAAAGGACCTTTGCCTTCCTTATAGGGGTAGTTAACAAACAAATTAGCTTGTGTTTCATCATTCCCTGGGTTATCACACTGCTGTTTTCAGTAGCCACTTTTGTTGTCTCCTAGTTCTGAAACTATCTGTCACAATCTCATTTGGGAGTCTGAACACTTGCTGCCCACATCAAAAGCAAGGTCTGTTGCAAATAGGAGTCAGTTACTCTGTTTATTAAACAGTAATTCTTTACAAGAGCACATGTTGTATGGTTTGCCTGTTAATTATGAGGCAGATTGTAGGCCAAACCAAAAACCTTACATGGATTTAAATGGTCTTGGATTTACTTCTCCCCTAAATTAATAGTTCCGTGGTTGCTACAAGTAGCACTTAGATTAGAGATGAGCTGTTTTCTTTTTTTAAAGAAGTTACTGATGGTTGGTTATTTTATATTATGGCCCCATACTTCTGGGATTAGATTTTCCTCTTATTTCTGCAATCTTAGAGGCAAACTTTGACTCTTTATTTACTCCTGAAGAAGGCATTCCACTTGTAGAGAGGAGCTCTGGGGAAGAGCCTGCAAAAGTGTGTGCCCTGCACCCCATGTATCCTATGAAGCCGGCCTCTGCGGAGCACAGACGTACTGTGGCACACCTCTAACAGGGACTGGAAGAGCCACACAGACACTGCCACTATACAAATCGTGTCCTTGTCCTGCTGTGACAAGGGCTATGCTGGCTTGCGGAGTGCTACTTCAGGCACTGGATCAAAGCAATGTCTTTCTACACATCACATCAAGAATTCAGGCTGTGTTGACAACGCAAAGATGACCACCTGCTTTCAAAGTAAGAACACAAGGTCCTGCCTGAGACAACTTATAATCAAAAACCTGCAGAGGACCACCCACAACTGGGAATAAACCAACAAACCACAAGTGATATGAAATTCAACTTACCTTAGATTTGTTTACCAAAGACTGCAAATGCACAGCATATTCAAAATAGGAATCATGCGTTTTCCTTTTTTCTACACATAAAGCCAATGGATTTAAGCATTCACGGAATCAAATTTTTATATCTGTTGCAAGTCTATAATGGAAAAAAAAAAAGAAACCAGGCTCACTTGACACACACTTGTTGCTCTTCATCCGTACTTGTACCTTCCTTTTCATTGCTGAATTCATAAAGCTTTCATTTGGCATTTCCTCAAAACAACTGAAAATATTTGCAAATAAAACAGATGAATGATGCCTAAAACACTCCATTCTTTCTCAGATGTCAATAGCAGGTGTTCTCTGAATAGAAAAGGAATGCAAAATAGAAAAAGAATACAGGAAAAATGTGGACTTGATCTTTTCCTGTGTCCCACTGACTTGCATGTTCTCTCTCTGACCTTCACTCCTAAATAACTGCTCTTATCGTTTTCCATTTCACTTTATTTCATCATTCGTAAGCATTCTCTGTTGCTCTTCACCTTTTTCCACTTTGTTTCTTCATGTTAGTATATGTTTCTCCTTTTCTCATCCTGCATTTCTTCCCCACTTCTTCATTACTCGTATCTTTAAAACAGTACAAATTTCTAGAATATTTAATAGCACTGATACTGCTGTCATTAAATCACTTCCTTAGAGCTCTATTGGGAAAAGCATTTACAGTAACGGAATGTTAAGAAATGCTTGCAGCAGTACTGAACTTGAGAAGTGGAAAAGATGCTGAAGTAGGGGCAAATACAGTGGAAGAAAGTATCTGTCTCATGAATTGACAAATAAACTTCCATGAAATGATAAAACCTTTCATGAGACTGAGGAAGGTTGTGAAAGCAGTTTTTACCTCATCTAGGAATATTTATAAGTTCATATTTCTTATGAAGCTGACATGGTATTTTTGTAATGCCAAAAAGGCACAAAGGAATAGAGCTGAAAAGGACCTTGAGGAATCTGTAATCCAATTTCCCTCCCAAGGGGAGATTAGCAACATGTGCGTAATTTCTGGCAGAAGATTGTCTATACTTTTCTTTAAAACCTTCAGTTAAAGCCTCCTGTGGAAAACTAATCCAGCCCTTCTCTACCCTTACCATTAAAAAGACTTTTCAATATAACATGAATGCTCCTGCTGAAATTTATTATGTATTTCTACGATGCCAGGAAAAAAAATAAAAGCAGTTTGTGTACTTGACAACTGCTGTTTTCACTCAGTTATCTACTTCCAGCACTTTCTGTCTCTACATAGTTCACCTTGTCTATATTATAATTTTTTTCTCCCTCCCACTTCTCTCCAAGTGGCCTACACCTTGCTTGCAAGGCACCAGACTGGATAGGTCTTTACCACCTGGGAAAGCCAAGACTGAGTAAATATTAAGTGGAATTATTATTTCACATGTTTTGCTAGCTGTAACACTAATTCCACCTCCTGGTATGACAGGGGGTTTTCTTACTAATAGCTTCAACTTCATGTCAACAACAAAAATGCCTAGATCCTGTTCTGCAGCATTTTACCTACCTCAATCTTGCATTTATGTGGTGGGTATCTTCTACCAAAGTGCATTATCTTACACAATTCCCTTACATGATTTCACAACATTTTTAAAGATGTTGTGAAATGGTATCTTCGGTTTATCAAGATCGTAATGAATTTTCATCTGTCTAAGTTCCAGCAGCTGTCCCGTTCACATTCATGTCATCTAATTTAATAATCATATTCCCAATACTGTCATCTGGAGGATATGGGGAACAGTGAACAGAGCTGGACTCTCAGCAGGCATCTGCTGAATCTCATTCATGTTAACCCCACATTAAGAGTAACCCATTGATTACATCTTGAGCTGTTGTTCAAACTATTTCATCCTCCCTAAGCCTTGCGATCTCTCTGGGAGAAGGGGAAGAAATAGTGTATAAGCAGATATTAAATTAATGCATAGTATATTCATTTATTTATTTATTTTCTATATATAAGCATCATATATTCCATGGGATTTCTCCAGTTTCCTGTGGTTACTCGTGGTGAACAAAAGGAGGACTAGGGATCTGTCCCTGTAAGTCTTCCATACAGGTGTAGTCTGCATCTACATATGATTTTTTATGTCATTTTTAAAGCTCATTTGTATGATAAATCTTCCTCTCTCATCATGAGTTTTAGCCTATGCAGGGTAAGTTTTGAATTTTGCTCCTATTTGGAGATCTTACATGCTAACTTCAGAACTATAGTTCTACTTGTCATTTAGAAGAACAGAACACAAAACTGTTCTTTGATCACATAGAAAAAACAGATGGGAGTGTGGACAACAGAGAATGAGTGAGAAACTAAATGGGAAAAATAAGAACAAAATATAGAGTAGAAGGATAACATGAGACCAGAATAACAAACAGAAGATGAAAACAGGCCAATTAAAAAACCATACAGCATAAACCGTGAGGAAATTAAAGTAAAAAACAATACAACAAAGTTAAAAAGAACGGGAAAAAGAAAAGGCAATAAAGAAAATGCAAATCCATGAAACAACATTGAAACAAATCTCTTATTTCTTTGGCTTTATACAATAATCCAGCCCTGTATTTTTAGGAGTGTAGTCATACATTCTCAAATCTTTAGCTCTTTACTGTCAGCACAACAGCCTTATGCAGGTTTTTAAAAACATATTCCAAGACAAGGATGTGGTATATCTTTCCGAATCTCTGCAGGTCCTCCCACATGCTGTATCCTTTTCTCAATCTGAGAAAGATTCATTAAAACTTAAAGCCGCTTTCCTTTTTTTTGCCTTTGAAATACATTGGCAGAAACATTGGTCTTGGTGAATATGTCTCCCTAAATCCTCCCTCTTCAGA
Source organism: Rissa tridactyla (assembly GCF_028500815.1). NCBI lineage: Eukaryota > Metazoa > Chordata > Aves > Charadriiformes > Laridae > Rissa > Rissa tridactyla. Next base: position 64,243,370 of record NC_071497.1, on the reverse strand, counting down.
ATTCACGGTTGTGTTTAATTATTTTTTGATTCTTACAAGGCTATTTATTTCAACGTCATGCGAAGCCCAAGTAAGAATTATTAGAAAGAGTTCTTCTTTTTGTCATCCGCAAACAAGAAAGGAGGAGGAAGAATTAGAGGAGGTGGAAGCTGACAGCCAGAGCCTTCATCCTGATGTTTCTCGGATCCCAAGAAATGCAGCTGCCTCTACAAGCAGAAGGCCACTTCTCTTACTTATGAATCTCTCCATTGCCTCAATAATCAACCAACAAGGTAAAACTACAAGCCTAGAGCAGCAAACCAGCACAACCACACCACAATAAGGATTACCAAACTTTCTGCACAGGTAAAGAGAGAAAACTAAAGCAATCTTCAACTCACTACAATTTCTAGAATCGTGCATATAATAAAGCAACAAAACTGGAAATCCTGGACAGTGTCTTCTGAGAAGCCACCACTCTAGAATTGTAAAGCACTGGGGGGTGAAATCTTTTGTTTGATGTCATATGGATATTCATATGCTTTTTTTGGTTGATTTTCATATTCTATTTTTCGTATTCCTAAATTCCTTTGTTTTTTCAGTTCTAGTTTTCCTTAAAACTCTTCCTGATTTCAGTGAATGTCCTTGGCATTACTTCAGGCAGCACCATCATTCTTAATCCTTCTCTAGATTTTAAAAACAATAATGTAATATTTAAAGGCCAGGAAAGCAAAAAATGAAGGTCGTCATTACTGTCCTTGCATGTCACACATGCACGGCCAGATTCTCAGAATTGCCCAGCATTCATCAAGAACAATTACAGGTTTTGTTTGCTTTGTTTTGAGTTGAAAATTATGCTCACGAAATTATATTAAAAAAAATTAAAATGTGAATTTAGTAGGTTGATGAGCTTGGTGAAAGCAAGATTAAGGACAAGGACAACAAAGGCACTTGGCAGTATATGTTTCTATTCAGAATGGCTTGATTTCAGTGCAGATACTCAGAGCAGCAAGGCTAAAAAGCTTGTAAGGCAGAGTAAGAGCTCAGGTTTCCCAATGAAATCACTGATCATTTGATTCAACCCATACTGCATTTTCATGTAAAAATGAACTGTGCTGCACTCGCCATGTACAAAATGTAGATTAAGTCATTGTTTGTGGTGTGTGGTAATGACACTTCTATGGAAACCACAATATTTTCTGTGTGATTTAAGCCTTCATTTAAAGAAAATATGAAAATGTGGTTATTAAAATTAGCCTTCAAATGTGAAAGTGTATTGAATGTGCATAGTAACAGTCCAGATGATAGTTCTTAAGAGGATGTGATCTATTTCTGTTCATTTCAATAAATCATTAATTCCTAAGTGAAGTAATGATAATTTAAAAAATCAATGTTGTGCCTCTTCCGACCATTTAACAGAAATGAGCAACAACAGAATAACTGAAATTGAAGTCAAAGTTTGCTTTGTAGGGCTACAATATCTCTTTCAACATGTAGCTAGTGAATAGGTACCAGAACAGGCAGAAGAGTGGAGATATAAAGTAGCCAGTAAAGGCTTTTTCACAAAGGCTAAATTCAGATGGCAAACAGAAGAGGTTTCAGAGTACTGCCGCCTCTGTTTTTTGAGGTTACTAATTTTGGGCTGTATTCTCATCTTCTTATAACACAAACAGAACTTTGTGAAACTGACTAAGCCTGTGTGCCCACTGTGTGTCCAGTATGATCTAGTTTCCAGATTTTCCTTAGGTGACTATCTCTGAGAGTCATATTGGGATTATTCCTTGTAACAGCATGTCCTGGTTCGGGGTGGAGCAGTGGGAGAGGCTCTTGCTCTTGTTCAGTGGGAAAGGCTCTTGCTTACACTTGATGGTGTAGCAATCACAGTCAGTTGACTCAGTTGTTTAACCCGTGGAGGTGTTGCACCTGTGGGGAGAAGTGCACAGGACAGGTGACCCAAACTGACCAACAGGATATTCCATCCCTGCAAATCTGCATCGTGCTCAGTATAAAGCTGAGTGATCAAAGGGTCAGCCCTCTTCTTCACTGGCTCTCTTTCTTCACTGACTGACGCCTGAGGAGGACCCTGTCACTTTGTCTGCCTTTGATCCTGACCTGTGTGTTCCTGAGTCTAGATCTAGTATCCAGTTCCGGAATCGGTGAGTTCAGTCTGGAACTTCCCCAGTGCCTGCCAGTGACATGTTCCTGGGAACTTGATATGTTTATATATATGTGTGTATATATATATATATATGTATATATGTATATAAAAATATAAATACCTGTTTCATTATTTCCTTTTTATTTTATTATTAATATGTCATTAAAGTAGTTTAGTTTTTTCTAAACCCATAAATCTCTTTATCTCTCTTCTTCCTGTCCTTGGAGCGAGAGGTGGGGGAGAGCATCTGTCGTCTTGTCATTGGCCAACCCGGCCCAAACCACAACACAGCGTTAATTCTTGTGCTACATTTACACTAGCTATAGTAGTGAAGTTTTACTTTCCTTAACTTGCTTTTGATATCTGAAAATATTTTTCCTTCTTTAAACGTTATCAGACCTTTGCTTTTTAAAATCTTGAAAGAGACCAGATGAAACATTGTAAAAATAACCATTCTTAAAAATAAAGTATACCTGTAGCATATGACTTTTTAAAACATTCCTGAAGCTGTAGTGGAGGGCCTCTGCATTGGTCTGGGCATTTTTCCTGTAGGACTAAAGGGAAGAAGATTATTTGGTTTAGGTATTTACGTGTAATTCTCAGATTCTCAAAAGATTATACTTGTTTCTTTGAATTAAGTGTATGTTCCCTAAATATCTAGAGAACTGCAGTTCACACATTTAATATAAAAACACAAGTCCCACATATTTCTCCTATACACCCATCAAACAGTCTCCAAACCATTATATGCCAAATATTGCATTTTCTAAGTAGCAAAACACTGACACATCTATAAATATTAATTTCTTAAACATCCATTTGGCTGGAGCTGTGTTCTTTCACTCCTCTTTCTTACAGCTCCTCACAAATCCATAGTGTTTTATTTTCCATAGCTGCTCCTATCCTACTTTTAACAATCACAATGTTTTACTTTAAGAGCTTAATCTTCATCATTCCATAAATAAAGTACAGATTTATTATGTGTAAGACCACCTTCTAATATTTTACTACCCAGTCATTTATGGAATTTGTTGTAGGAATTGTTATTCATAAGGAATTCAAATAATATCATAAAATTTAAATTTTAATTGTTAGTTCTTGCAAGTATTTTTAAAATTATTTAGTGTTTTGTGCTTTATGACATTAAAGATAATTTTTCTTGGCTTTTTTGCAGCTGTTTACAGAAAGAATTATCAGTGGTCTTTTTTATCTTCCATTCATTGTGTGACTTTGTTTTTATACCAGATTTTCTATCATAAAAAAGGTAACGTTAAGGCAAATTTATACTTATTTATTGCAAGTGTTTTGTATTCTGTTGACTACACTGGAGCTAAAGCTAAATAATTCCATTTATACTTTCATAACTACTGGTATTAGCCTTGTCCTTTTCAGTAATAATTTTAATTTCTGCAGTTTGAAGATTTGTTATGCTAATGTTTATTTTTTTAAAGTAAGCATTTGGTTTTTTCTCATGATAACAGAGGTGCTGATGGCAGTAGCATTATTTTAGTGATGATATGATATTTTTAAAAAATTATACCCATAGAGGTGAACGCAGAAGTTATCTTGTTGTATGGGCCTCTTTCTTAGACTTTCTTGTAATTAAATCCTATATTGTGTTAGCTAAATCTGGCTAAATTGGACACAGTTAGTTTTCTATCTACCTGAGTGCTGATACAGGTTTTTCCATATAAATTGATGTTGGAATTACATATGTAAATACATGTTGTAAAGGAAATCGAGAACATGGGAACATATCCAGGATTACCTGATTTAGAATTTCTTTCGTGCTCTGATTTAAGGAATACAAGGGTTCTTAGACGCCAAAAATCTCACCGCAATAATCTCTAGCATCCTCAGGGTATGGCTTCAGTGTCACAAACAGTCCTTTGCAACACTTACAGAGAAGGCAAGTAGAGCAGACTAAGCCATTTCGACATTTTTGCTGGCTTAAGCGTGTTGTTTCATGCATTCATAACCAGGGGCAACATGCCTGTACTGGGCTGGCAGCTACGGACAGACTCACTAATGACTGCATTTTTTTAAAACTTCCAGTGACTGCAAGCAAAATAAGCCTCTTCCTCAGCACCTCCACTGCTAATACACTGCGTGGACATTAGTTTCCTAAGCAAACTTGGAAAGTGTTGAGGATGACACAACAGAACTTAGAAAAATGTTCCTATTTTCTTTACAATCTCACCTAATATATTGCTAGTCTTTGTTGAACTGTGGCTGTAAATTTCACAGGACAGGGATGTCTTTGCTTGCTTTGCGGGGGTACCTATGCAAATTATTTTTAGACATTTTTTAAAAACACTCAATTACTGTATTTGGGGTCAAAAGTACTGTATTGACTTCTACAGAGACTAAGTATAATATTTTCCTGTATCTTGGTATTAGACTAATAGAGACTAAAAATATACTAATGTGCAATCTTTGCTACAAAATGATTTGGCTTGGTAAGCCCTACGCTGAGCACAGGCTGAGAAGAAGGGATGCAGGGAGCTGCCGCTGCTGGAGGACCTCTGAAGTCAAGAGGGCTAACACCTTGGATACATAAAAGACTTATTTATGGCATCAGGACAGAATAGCCCCTCCTGTGGCAGTCCTTTCCTTAAGTCCCTAGCCGGTAGGGAACGATTAATAAAAAAGAAATGGCCACTGAAGCTGTGGTTTTCCATTGCATTATTACATTTTTATTTATGAGGGTTAAAGGGTTTTGCTCCACAGGAAGCCTCATCCAAAAATTGAACACTTTACCTCCAGACGCTGATCTGACCCTCCATTTCCAGGGACTAAGTTTGTGTTCTGTTTAAAATGCATCATATTTACTTAGAAAAACAGTCAGTTCACTTTCTTCAAAAAATACTTCAAAGAAATGTGAAAATGTTGTTATTCTTAAGTTTTCATTTTCAATCTAACTTTAAAACTTATATTTTATTTTCCTGTCCTAAGGATATCACGCAGAACTACTTTCCTACATTTTCTTCAGTACCCATTTCAGGGTTTTGTCTTCTCTGTCTCTATCTCCTTCTACAGAAATGTCCATTTTTGCCGTCTCTATTCCTTTGCCCCTTTTTGCCTGCCTTTTTTTTTTCCTGCTCCAAAGACATCTCCTCATATTTCTCAGCTAATCAGTGTCTCTGATAACTTATCTAGTCCATTGCATTCTACTCACCCTTGGAAAATATTACCAGAATCCAATGACCAGAGAAATAAACGGATTAGACAAAGATTACAACAAAATGGAACAAGAGAGACTCACAAGTAAAAAGTTCATCTAAGCTGATTTTTTAGAATTACAATATGGGCTAGGTATAGCAAAGCTGACATATTTACTTGGATTTCATTATGAGTTGTGGAGTTGCCTAATGTAATAGGCCAGGAACTCTGAATTTATTTCAAGGTCACCTACCCATGGTCTTGAGCAGATGCTGTGGGAGGGAGCAACAAGCCCCTGCGATCCACTAAACATCAGGAGATGAAGCTGGAATAAGGCCATTTGTGACAGGAACTCCAGTTCAGACAAGAGGAAAGAATCGTGTCTCTCTCTTTTCAGGAAAGGGCTGCAGCATTTATATATGTATCTCTGCTTTCTCAAGAGAGCATCTCATCTCATGGTGGTATATATTTTCAAAGTGAGTCTTACTGCCCACCCTGTGACAGCATTTGGTGGCTTAGCTTGTAGCTCTTCCCCTCCAGACCGAGAACACGGATGCCTACAGAAATCATTGTTTCTTATGCATCCCAGAGCGACTTGTTCCCTGTCACTCCTGCTTCTCCAAGGCGTGCCATCAAATTCATCATGTTCCCTGATGATTTCAGAGGTCAGCTGGAAGAATTCCGAAAACTTGCAGTCTTATAAATTCCAGAAAGAATCAACAGACCCACTTCCAAATGTGGACAAACTGAAGATACAAACAATCAGGAGTGAGCACGCTGCAGGCCAGTGGGACTTCAAAACTGTTCCAGATGTTGGATGAAGGGCAAAACTCAGCTGTGACTCAGCTTTATGCAGGGCAGATATATCACCAGAAACTAAATTTCTAACCTGTTTTAAAAGTCAGTGGGACTTCTGGCATTGACTTCAAGGGACTAGAAATTCAGCCAAGACAGGTGATGTATAAGCACTCATGCTTCACTCTTCAGTAGATTTATTGTTATTGTTGATGGTTTTAGTATTAACATTAGTATTCCTTCATAATTGCTACTACAGTAGCTCTTTAATAAGACCTGAAATAGACTGAAATAAGACTAGAACATAGGACTAAAATGATACATGAGCAACAATTAAAACAGTAGCATTAATTAAAACACTAGCATAGTAACATGTTTTAAATTCCCTTTAAAAATACATACGTTTTGTTCTACATAGATGTGAGGAGAAGATGCGTTCACTTTGCTTTTTGTCAGTATTAAAATGTTTTCCTTGCCATTAGGTAATGGTTTGTCTGTATATGGAAGAAATATGATGTCCTGGCTCAAAGCTTGTGTTCATGCAGCACCAAATTCAAGCATTTATTTCCTATGAGTAATAGAATTAAGTTTACTACAAGAAAAAAAGTGTGGTGTCCTTAAAATAGCACTTGCAAACTGCAAGTTCTTGCTGCTCTGAAGATCTAGTAGTATGTTTACAATGGTAACTTTATAATTACAAGGGCATTTTAGTTTTAGCTAAAGTGATGACAGTGCTTGCAAGCGCTGCAAAATTATCGGCACTAACAAACATCCAGTAGCTTCCATTTCTGGGAAAACAGCAGGAAATGTCTAAAAAGAGTTTTAAGCAGGCTAACAGGCAATGTCTGGAGTCAGGCAGGCACGAGGGTGTCTGTGTTACAGTAACGCTCAGCACAGCCTAAAAAGAGGCCCTCAACCTGCCAGAGTGCCACTGCTGGCATGTTCAAACTCCTTGGCAAGACTGGGCTTCTGTGTGTGCTGTGCTCGGCGTTCCCTTGGTATCAAGAACATTACTGAAACATAAAAACGCATTATTTAATGTCCCGAAGAAATAAAATTATACCAGAAGTGAGCTAAGCAGCCATAGCCACCTGGCTACAAAGAAGAGTAAGACCAGTCCTGGAGGTGAAGCCGGCCCAGGCAGTACCTGGCGCAGAGCAGAGGGGTCCCAGGAGGGCTGGGGAAGGTGGCCTCAGGCACAGTGTTGGCACAGCCCCACAGCCGTGCACTGCCCTTGGAGGGGCTGGTGCCCCGGGCGTGGGGACACTGCCAGCGTCTGCCTGGTGAACTGCCACTGCCCTGTGCTGCTGGAGCACAGAGGAAACACTTTCTCCAATCGATTACTATTTAATCTTTCCCACAGTGAACAAGTATAACCTACAGGGCAGTCGCATCACACCCTCCAAACGTTCTCCTTAGAGCCCACCTAAACCATCCTAAAATGGTTTTTAGTGAAAGAAAACAAATTCGAGCAGTGACCCAAGCCTTTGCTAAATAGAAAAATATTTTCAAAGTAAGCTTCCTGACGATTAGTGTCAACTCCGGCAAAAGCCGGCCGGGCGGTGTGCCAGGGTCCAAAGGAGCGCTGCCCGGGGTTGGGGGCGGGGGGTCCCGCTGAGGCTGCGGCCACCAGACGGCAGGGCGCTGCCCGGCTCCCCCCCGGGGCTCCCACCGGCAGGGCCATTCGACCCGCGGCCACCGGGCGACCAAGCGAGCCAGGTGCCGCGGCTGGCGGGCTCCGGGGCGGCCGGCGAGGCCCGGGGCGGGGGCGGGAGGGCGGCGAGGCCCGGGGGTGCGGCTGCCGCAGGCGCTCCCGCCCTGTGGGGGCGGCGCACTGTTGACGGCGTCAGCCCCGCCGGGCCCCGCCGCCCCCCGCCCCGGCCCCTCCGAGCGGCTGCCGCCGGGCGCCCCGGCGAGACGCGCCGCGGGGGAGCGCGTAGCGGCGCGGTGGGGCGGGCTCGTCCGCGTCCCCGTCCCTGTCCCCGTCCCCCGCCGGCAGCATCGGGCAGGTGTCGGGGGCCGCTGGATGGGAGCTCTTCTCCGCCGGGCACGGCCGAGCTCGCCCCCGCCCTTCGCCGGCTGCGGGAAGGAGGACGGCGGAGCATGCCACCGGCGGGGCGGTTCCGCGGGGACTGACATGCTGCTGAAGGAGGGAAGGCGCCAGCCCCTCCGCCTCTCCCCGCCGTAGCGGAGGCGATGCTGCAGGGCGCTCGCCGGGCTCTCCCGCCGGCGCCAGGGTACCGCCCGCAGCTGCCGTGAGCGGCGCCCGTTCCCCGCCGGGCCGAGGCCGAGCAGCGGCCGGGGGCCCGCACCCCCTCCCCGGGGCGGCGGCGGCGGCGGGAGAAGGCGCTGCCCGCGGCCGCGGGGCCCCGCGCAGCGGGCGGCTCCGCGCGGCGGATGCGCGTGCATGAGCGCGGCACCGAGCGGGCGCAGGAAGCGCCCCCGCGCCCCCGCCGCCGCCTCCATCTTCCCGGGCAGCAAGACCTCGCCCCGCCGCCGCGACGGTGAACGGCGGGGCAGCGGCTGCGAGGGCGCCCACCAGACCCAGCGAGCCCTGGATGACTGCAAGATGGTGGGTACCGCCCGTGGGCTTCGCCCGGATTTCCACCCCCTGCCCCCCCCCACCCTTTTTTAGTCCCGGTGCCCCGCGTCGCCGGCGGCGGCTTGTCGCTCCCCATCAAGTGCAGTCGCGCTGGTTGTAAAACTGCGGGTCCTCGGCGGGCGTGCTGCCCCGTGACCCAAGCGGTGGCGGTTCAAAGGCGGGAGAGGGGAGGGAAAAGGGGACCCGGGACGGGACGGTGCTGCGGGAGCAGCAGCGCTCGCCCCACCGCCCCCGGCCAAGCCGCTGGAGTTGCTTTTTTGCGAGGTCCGGCCAGATCTGTCCCCAGAGTTGCACTCGCTGAAGCCTAAATAGGCGAAGAGTAGCCCCCTCTGCATCCCCGCACTTTCTGCGTGCTGCCGTGTGCAGCAACCACGCTCCTGCCCTAAAATCCTTCTAAAACGGAACTCGGAATTTGAGGCCTTGCGATTCATACGTGGTACCTGTTTCCAGCCTCCACAGAGTTAAGCTGGCTGCAATTGTGAAACCTCAGATCAAGGACTTGCATCCATGTTACTTTTGGACTGTCACATCGTGGTGTGACATTTTTCTCCATTCATGTTCAAAGTGCTTGGATCCTGACACTTTTCCTCCAAACGAGTGCTATATGCTGCATATCTGGCTCCTTGAGCTACAGTCAGCTGGACTCCGGGCCCTAGAATTGGTCCTCTTAGCCAATGACAGAAATAGAAAGCAAATGAAGTTGCTGCTGCTTTTCTTGAAAAATCTGGATCTTGCTAAAGCTCGGTCCTATAGCACTGGAAATGTACCTGCTACTTCTGTTCTGCTTGGATTCTGGCAATTTTGTTTCCTCTAATACTGCAAATTGTGCTGGCAGATATCCACTCTGATACTTCAAAATTGGGAGAAACTCCCAGTGCACTGAGGAGCAAAAGCTGCCAAAGTAGCTCTATAAATATACCCAACAAGTGGATCCCACTGGGTCCTGCCTTTTTTTCTCATTCCCAACAGCATAATGTGGCTAGTTAAACAGAAGTGCTAGCTTTGTCGAATTTCACTGATGAGGAATAAAATATGATTTACAGATGGGTTGTCGAGATGCCGAAAGATTCAGGAGATAAAACCCATGGGTTTTTTTCTTGTTCTGTGTCTCGATGCTGCAACATCAGTGTGGTTTTGTTTTCCTTGGTGATATTGAGGTGGCTGAATGTGTCCTCTGTTTAGACAGGGGATGTCAGGTGAGTGCTGGCAAATGTGTCTGGCGCAGCCAGTTACCCCTTGCAGGATGAAACACTTTTCTCTTTTTCTTCATGTGGCGTACTTACGCTATGACACAACATAGTACAATTGTTTTTTCTCTCCATTGCTTTCATGCCTTGTCTTAAGCTACAGAATGAGAGAGTTGAAGGCAGGTTTGGCAAATATTGTGCCTGGGTCTTTGTTTGGCGTGTGCTTTTGGTTTTGTTTGGGCTTTGGGGGTGGGAAGGTGCAGATGTACTGGAATGCGCTGGGATTGTTCTGCTGTTCCAGAAGCAGAGAAACCTATTTGCTACTCTTACAATGAAATTTAAGAAGGCACGGCCAAAAAACAGGTCCTAATACTAGTTCTCAGTTATACAGAGTAATTACAGTGAGATGCATGAAGAGGCAAATGTAATACTGCAGGAGAAGCGAATCACTTATTTTCTGAGTATGAGGATGTGAGGGCTTGACTTCAAAATTTGGTAGATCTGATAGAATCCAGGTTTTCAGCATGCTTGTGTGTTGGGATACGTTGAACTCCTGGTCGTAATGATGGCTGCAGAATTATGAGCAGTTACTCTTGTCTGGTTTTATGTAGTTTGGAAGTTGAGGTCAAATTAGCAAAACACAGATAAATAAATATTCTGTTCTATTGCTCCCTGCCTTCCACCCCCACCACGATGTGGAGCAAATGGTCTGATGTGCTTTCTTTCAGAAGGCAGAAAATGCTTCATTTCCCTAAAATGTAATCCCACGTACATGATCGTGGAACTAAACTATAATGGGCTTTCCATCACTGTAAAAGTTAGCCGTTTATCCACTAGCATCCATGTGTATCTGTTGGATACTGGATTTCTGTAAAGGTTGAAGTGTTTATTTACTTTGTCTGTTTTCCACATGCACAAACACATTAGAAAAAGTGCTTTCTGGAATCGTAAGTTGAAAGTGCCTATCTGGTACATCTTCTCAGCCAATAACTTCAGATCAATTTTAAGTCTGAAATCTGGGTTAGAGGTCAGTGACAGAAGAGAAATCATTAGAATACAAATTAGCAGAATCGCCAGTATACAAGCAAATGCTACATTCCGATCTCTAAATGTGCTGTTAATCAGGAAGCAGGAGGAACGAAGGCAATCATTTCTGGAGATATTTTTGTCTTTTATGATAGCAAAAAATAACCTCACACTACTAGTAAAACAGCTGGTTTTTTTGTCTGCTTAATATTTAAGACTAATAACTCAAACACTTTCAGAGATTAAAAGCAGAAACACTACTTTCCTGCAAATGAACATTTATAGCTCACGGAAGAGGCAGCTGCCACGGATGCCCTAGTCATTTATTACTAAATCTCGGGCACTTGATCCCATTTCCCATGATAATGGGAGCAGCAGGAACAAGCCCTAGATTGGTCACATGTTTTAAAAACTCAAGTTGTTTTTATCAGTGTAGGTAAACGTCTCATGTAAGTAAATCCTCTTTGTTTTTCAGCTTGTCCAGGAGTTCAATACCCAGGTGGCTCTGTATCGGGAGCTGGTCATTTCCATTGGGGATGTCTCGGTCACCTGCCCATCTCTGCACGCGGAAATGCACAAAACTCGAACTCGGGGATGTGAGATGGCCTATCAGGCTCATCAAAAACTAGCAGCTATTTCTGGGTAGGAGTCTACTTATGTTTCATTAAAGCTGTACTCATATGCACATCTTTGCTAAATACTACCTTACGGAAACTTTCAACAAAAGCATTAATTCATGTGTCAGTTTTAGGCATGGAGATGTATGACCACAAATTGTACAGAATGCTCATATCCTTATGATAGTACAATTTGGTGTAAAATCCTGAAGGTGGTATCCTGCTGATTTCACTGGATGCTTTTATGTAAGATGAACAGGATTTCACTCCGTGTCACTAGACTACTTAAAAAGATCAACAGAGAAGCCTTGCCTTCCAAGGGTGAAATAGCAGTGGCTTTCTGCCCAGTCTTTTATTGGGTGTACCTAATTGAACAGTTAGAGACAACTAGCTCAGCTCAACTAAAGACTAAACAAAATTAGATGAAAGAATAAATAGGTGAAAATTATATAGGGCGGGAGAATACATACAGTATTGTGAAAACTTGTGCTTACATTTTACATGTTTTTAAATCCTTATTTGTGTTGAAGCAAGGACTGAAGCTTTGCCAGCATATAATGTTTTCATTTATTCTTTGATATTACATTATATACGTTCCTTTCCATGGCGACAGAATGCATCATCACATACTTGAGACTATGCCTCGTTACAAGATAAATCGGCATAAGTTGCTGTGTCTTACGAAATGGGAATTCATGCTGCTTACGCGAAGTCTCATTATTTGTGAGTTCTTCGCAGTATGGTGAATGGGGCATTTGTATTAATTAACACACGTACTTCCTGAGTCGTGTCTCTCTGACTACACTTTGTTAGAACTTTCTGCACTTGCCTTACCTGCCATAAACCATCATGTACTGCTGGAAAAAAACTTTCTTTTTTTGCAGTTCCGCCTAATCCCCGCTGAAATTCTTTCATCACTTTAATCTGTATGAGAAATCTGTCATGGGTTTAGTGCATAAGGGAAGAGCACATTAATAGAAGAAAACGCTGGTTGGTCACTTGAGTAGAACTGTCGACGTTTTCAGATGTGATGTTGTGCAAAGACTCCTAAGTTTATATTGTGACCTCTGATTTGTTCCTCAAACAAGATACATGCTTATAAGTTGTTAAAATCTGTGAGAATTTTTAAAGTAACAACTGGCCAACAAAAACATACAGTTCTTTTTAACCACTGCACTGAAAATGTGGAAGCAAACAGTAATGAAATTGATCATGTGCACTTTCAGACTGAAAAGAGAGAATAATACAAACCAAAAAAGTACATCTGAATAGCAGAACCTAACTTGGATTTTATAATCCTTTTTTTTTTGCCCTATAAAGAAAACAATCGATATATGCACATTTAGAAGTATGGAGTGTTTTTAATTAATCATTTCACAGTTGGGAGTCTGTCATATACACAAAGATGTCCTGAAGGTTGTGCAGTTGCTGCGAGATTGACATTTAGCTAATCTAGAACTGTTTTAAATAACTGTGATAATAGTGTGATATTCATAACAACTGCTAGGTGTTAGAAACCCTCTGGAAATTACTTGTTTGGTTTGACAGACATTTTACGAGATGTGCTTCACATCCCCAGATCCCCTCCTACAGCTGAGGAAAGCCATGTGAGCCAGCTTAACTTGTTTGGTGTATCTGTGAGGAAAGATGGGAGATGAAGGTGCAGAAACGATTCAGAGTAGAAAAGAAGTAGAAGGAGCGGAGTAACAAATAGTCGTGGAGGTTCAGTTTTCAATTCAGCAGGAAGAGTGATGTAGCGCATATGGCGTAGGGTCTGGAATGGGAACCGAATCTGGTAGGAAGAAAAAGTATCAGGAAGAAAAAAACTTAGGGAAAGGAATGTATTAAATCATCCTCATTATTAAATAGTCAGGAGGGTAGTGTATTGCTCAGAAACCCCTGGTAGTCAGCAGATGGGACAAAGGCTTATTTAGTTTACTGCTTTAGTTCAAAATGCACAGCACTGCACTGGGTGAAATTCTGGGATACACAACCAATTCTGTTTTCCAAAGCTTGTTAAAGAAAGCCTATTGCTTTCCCACCCAGAGAGAATAACAGCAATTAGCTAATTATGTTACCAGACTGTAAAATTTCATTACATATCAGTACTCTATTAGTTAAGGTCATCAGTAATGTTCAGTGAGTCTCTAAGTGACCTGAGCTGTTGCAGGGCATTCTTTCTTTCAAGAAGTTGTCATCGCTGTCTAGTACAACATTAAGTTCATTAATTTTGCTTGTGCTGATGTCTTCCTTGGAAAATTAGCGGACAGCTTCATTTTATGCTTCCTGTTTGAATACATCAGGATTTGAGACTCTTAAATGCACTCCTGGTTCATGCCGCTGGAAGAGGCACCTGTTTCCCCTCCAAGCTCACCTGTTCTACAGGAGTAGGGAAGGTAACAAAGAGGAAAGCTGCAAAGACTTGGAAGGAAAGAAACAAGAACAGAGCCACTAATGCTGAGAAAAGCAGCGCTGGAAGAAAATTTGGGAATTATGGGAAGGGAAAGAAATGCTGAGGTGGAGATAGTGCATAGGGAACTGAACAGGATAGAAGTCATTAGGAGGAAAAAGCTTTGGTCACGGGCATATCAGTTCTGGAATATTAGATAGACATCAGAGTAGGACAGTGGTCTAGTATGAACGAGAAGAGAAGACTGCTGGTGTAGCTGTAGAAAAAGTGTACACTGATATGCCAACAAAAAGGAGGTTCAGCTATGGAAATGGAGGAAGTGAAAGCCACACTTGTATTTTAAAAACTGAGAGGAAGAAAAACAAAGGAGATGATGACAAAGATAAGGAAGTAGCAAAGGAAACATAAAACCTTACGAAGTCTGCACTGGATTAGACCATGTCACCCCATCTAGCTCAAATCTGACAGCTTCCAATAGCAGAGAGTTCACAAAAAAGCATATAAAAAACAGACTGTGTATAGAACGATGCCTTCCCTCCTATACTTGCCACTACCCAGCAATCAGTAGTTTAGGGGGTGCCTGAGCCAAAAGCTGCATCTGAACAATTTGTATCTGACAAATATGAGTTCTCACAGAAGATTGCATGATTTGTCTAAATAGGAAGGTCTTTCACTTAGAAAATTCTGAGGATGAATAATGACTGTGATGTGTTTAAAAATGTTACAAAATGATTTACAAAAAGAAAAGATTGCTGAGAAAGGAAACTTCAATCTCCAACTTAATAGGGCCTCATAGCTATTACATCCTCTTCTTAACTTGCTCTGTTATGTATTTTTCTGTAGCAAGAGGTGAAAGTTTATCAAAGAGCAGATGCGTGCCTCAGTTTACCAACACTATCATGGCTTTCAGGGAATAAAGATTATAAATAAAAATAATTGAAATTGAAATATCCTAGTTGATGATCTTTTAGGAATGGAAGTCAAAGTAAACTCTTCTTTCAGTGTTGGTTTTCTCAGGACTTCAGGTCAATTCCTACTCACCACATTTGTACTAAAAATTCTTAGTGATTTCTAATGAACTGTCTTCTGAATAAAGGGAGTAAGGTTTGGTCTGTTAATTATACTTTTTGCTGTAGTAGTTTATCAGAAATTAAATATCTCAAATTAATTACGTTGCATCCTTGCATTTTCAGATGTTGCGTTCAAAACTGGAGAAAGTAAAGCAGCAAGAAAATGAGTTAGGATTTTTTTTTTTCCAAAAGAAGAGAGAGGAGAAATACTTGCAACAATAGCGAGATGGGGGAAAAAATGTGCAAATCTCTGTTTTGGAAGGGGGTCTGCTCTGTGGGATGGTAAAGGCTGATATTTTAGAAGTCATCAAACAGAGCCAGCTTTATAGGTGAAGTACACTAAGTCTGGGATATAAATGGAAAGATAACTCAGAACTGTATTTTAAGATACAGGCCTGCACAGCTGTGTACACACTTTTGTAAATGTCCCTTTCATATTCCCAAGCACTTGATATGCTTACATAATGCCAGTACTTCTGTGTGCGCCTGGCACACTGAAACCAGAACTGGCAGTATCTGTGACAGCCTGATATATATGTTGACGGTGGCTTTTTTTTTTTTTTTTTTGCATGAAATGAAACTGTGTGAGGAGCTTAGGGGTGCATGGCAATGTACATCTGTGTGAACGTAGCTTTGAAAATGGTTGTCCTCTGTTGTTCAGCCTGGTGTTGCAAAGTCGGGAATCTAAGGAGGAATAAACCCCTACACCAGTACAGGCTGGGGGCCAACCACCTGGAAAGCAGCTTTGTGGAAAAGGACCTGGGGTGTTCTGGTGAACACCAAGTCAAACATGAGGCGGCACTGTGCCCTTGTGGCAAAGAGCACCAACAGCCTCCTATGCTACATTAGGAAGTGTTGCCAGCAGGTTGAGGGAGTTGATCCTTCCCTTCTGTTCAGTGCTGTTGAGGCCATCTCTGGAGTGTCTCCATATCTAGAGTCCAGTTCCGGGCTCCCTAGTAGAAAAGAGAAAGGGACGTACTGCAGCACGTCTAGTCAATGGCCATGAAGATGATTAAGGGCATGCAACATCTGACATACAAGGAGAGGCTGACAGACTTGGGATGGTTTAGCTTGGAGAAGGCTTGGAAGGGGATCTTATCAATGTGCAAAAAAAATACCAGATGGGATAGTGTAAAGAAGACACAGACAGCCTCTTCTCAGTGGTATCCAGTGACAGGACAGCAGGCACAAATTGAAATACGGAAAATCTGATTTAAACATTTTTGAAACTCGTTTTTTGCTGCTATGTTGGCAAAATATTGGAACAGGTGCCCCGAGAGGTTGTGGATTCTCCATCCTTCGCTATGTTCAGAACTCAACTGGATATGGTCCTTAGTAACCTGCTTTAGCTGATACTGCTTGGAGGACGAGGGTTGGAGTAGATTAGTTCTAG
This sequence comes from Rissa tridactyla, assembly GCF_028500815.1. Taxonomy (NCBI): domain Eukaryota; kingdom Metazoa; phylum Chordata; class Aves; order Charadriiformes; family Laridae; genus Rissa; species Rissa tridactyla. The sequence goes on along the minus strand of NC_071497.1, from coordinate 64,226,971 downwards.
ATGACCCTTCCGGCATGTGTTAAACGTCATTGTAAATTTCTCATTGGGAGGATTACAAAATAAAGTTTCCTTATTTCATATTGAGGTGCATCTTGTAAAACAGTTGTTAAAGTAACTTACCCTGAATTCAAGAGAAGTTAAGGAAGTAGACCTAAAAATCAAATCCTGATGGTATTCCCATCTTTATTGCAGTGCACAAAAATGTTACCATAGTATTGCTTTAAGTATGTAGTTTTACATAATTTCTACTTTTGTTTTCCTTTGCAATCCACGGTAGATTTCTGGTGTTTTCAATATGGAATAGAGGGTAATTTCTCAGACCTAATTAATATTAGATCAGTTCCTAAGGTTGTGTTAAAACATTCTATTGACGTCCAATTGTAGCCAAAATTTTATTAGATTGTCTGAATTTTCCCCAAATTATGACACTTTAAAATTATTATCTGCTTTCTAAAGCACACAAGCAAACAAAAAAGACTGCTCCAAAATATTTTACAAATTAAGAGAAAAGGAGACTTCAGGCTTATAACTTAATGGGAGCTGCATTACGACAGACGTAACAGAAGCTATTTTAACTGTTTAACTTCAGATGCTAAATAAAGCACTGCTGGCAGGCAGTATAGCAGAGCAGAAACAAAACACAGCAACACTTAGGTCAACAGGGAAGAATTTTTATAATTGTGAATCAAAAACAAGGCAATGCCAGCAGACAGAGCAAGAAGCTAGAGCTCTGCCCAAGCTAGATACCAATCCAGCAGCATGTATGGAGGTCTCTGCCCTCCCTACATGTCTTTCCAGTCCCTGCCATTGGACTCCTCTAAATGTATATGTCAGAAGTGGGCAGAGGGATGTTAATGTTGATCCCTGGAGTTCTGAATCCCAGGCACTGCCCCTGTGTCCTGCCTCAGTTACAGTTGGCTTTGTTTCAACAGCCAGGTGAAAGTTAAGAATAAGGTAAGCGCTTCACAGAGGTCACACCATGACAACCAGAATGTAGCCTGATGAGAGTATAATTAAATATTATAAGTAATGTGGTGACATGTAAGAAAACAAAGAAAGTAGTCAATATTCACTGCAAGAATCAGTACTGTTACATATGTAATACGAACAGCGTAATGATCCCTGAATTCATATGGGGTTTTTTTTTGCTAAAATATTGCAGATATTTAAAACAGTAGGAACTTAAAAATCTGACCTTCAAAATCCTGTTAAGTAAGTACAAAATGTTGAGATACTCCATTTCTGAAAACTGTTGGAAATAAAACTTTCCATTTGCACTCACAGGCGTATACTAAAATCATCTCAGTAAGTTGTTCCAATCTGACAGGCCAGATCCCGCAACTCTTACAGTCATTAAATATTATCTCAGTCAGTCCTGATGACTTAACTGGGACTGTCCAAAATGAGGGAAAGCCAGGGAGATCTTTGTCTCCCTCCGAAGTATAACTTTCAGGATCTGGAGCAAGTTCATTACTGAGCATTCTTATCATATAAAGTCTCATTTTCCCTGAATCTTTACATTCAGCTTCTGTAAACATTTACTGTAACTTTCTTAAATGCTTACAACTTTCTTGTGATTTTGAGCATATCGTATTCTAGGGGCAAATTCTGACTTGTGTTTGTTAGACTTTGTTTGGAATATCTTCACTGATTTCTCAGTCATGAAGTGACTCCAGATTTAGTATTGTGTATCAGAGACTGCACCTGTTCCAGTGACTCCAATGGGAGTTGGTCTCCATGGGAATGTTTTGGGAAGTAACTCAAGTACTCAAGTATGGACATTTTGTGAACATACTCTGTATAGATAAACTAATAAGTATGCCGTAGCTTACTCCTTTCTCAAGAGGATAAGATGCACATGTATTGTTCTCACTAGATTCCGTTGCAAGAATTTCTCTAATTACACAAGCCACGTGCATCTAAAAGGTTGCAAAGGGACACCGGAAATCTAAGACCATTTTCTATGGAACTGAGTTAAGGTGGGTTCTGTTGTTGAGCTTAAAGTCTGTTTACTCAATTTGAGTTGCAAGTTGAAAAAGAAGTCATTTAAGTCAGATACCTCAAGTCCTAATAGGTCGATTCAGAAGGTAAATAATGAAGGAGAAAACAAGGTTACTTCCTAAAGCTAGAGTTCTCAAAATAGCTAACCTCGACAGACTCACTTTTCCTTTGTACCTTTGTCTTTGGAACTGTGCTCTAATAGGCAGTTGGGACTTGAAGATACAAGGTATTAATATCTCCCTTTATACATCTGTCTTTCATGACTGGAGGGTGGATTTAGTAAAGGGCAAACATACCTAAAAGTGAATTTAGCATTTACTTCTCCATGTCCAAAACAGCAATTCTGAAAAGCCTGAAAGTTCTACTGCTGCAGTGACACAGTGTAACTTAGTTTTGACAAAGAGGAAAAGATTACCACCTTGCTTAATGGTAAACCTAATCATCAGGCAGAAGTGAGGCATTCTTGCTTGTCCAAGATCTGACGGGCTTGATCCCGTAGGTGCTATCAGAGGATCCTTGGAGCCCAACACGCACTTACAATTTTGGACTCCTCACAAAATGTGTTGGCACCTGCCACTTTCTTTTAAACCAAAGCAGTAGGTACGTCAACTTAGTTTCTAGACCACTTGCACCTAACTCCCAGAAAAATGCCCTGAATATAGTCAGGGGAAAGTGGGAGCTAGAAGTAGGATGGACATCATCGATGTCAGTCACTTATTTGGCCCTTTCTTCCATCTCGTCCTCAACCAGCATGGCCACTGCTGAGACACTCAAGGACTGCGTGTGCAGTTGAGCCTGCCACCTGCGTGAAGGGTCCTCTGACAGAGAAGCTGTGTCCCAGCCCAGAGGCTCTGCCCTGTGCTCGGGGATCGCCACGAATAGCCATATCCTCCCTGGCAGGCACAGAGCCACGCAGCTTTTCTTCTGTGACGTGACCTGAAGCTGTGAGGTAACAGCGGGGAAGGAGGACGCATGTTGCCATCTTCTGACCCAGTGGGCAGAGTATTGTGTGCAAGGGAGCAAAATGGCATAGAGGTCTGTGCTGTGCTTGGGTTTCAAGCAGTACCAGTGCAGGATGTACATCGAAGACTCTTAAGCAGGTTCCTTGGTGGTAAGGAGAACCTGTATTCTGGTCCCTGCTCCCATCGTTTTTTCTGTGTTTTAAGCAGATAAAACACATAAAGGCACAGGGGAGCAGAGATTCAGGACTTGCATAAATGCTGAGTATTCTTCATCATTCTGCGTCTTCAGCCTGGTGAGTGAATTCATCTAGACAGTACCCTGGTCTAGGGTAGGAATAGGCTGTAGGTTTAGGTTGGTTTGGCTTCTGTTTTGTCATGCCTTCTGCGTTCAGCGCCCCATTCTGAGCCCCAGATGCCAACCTGGAAGAGAATACCAAAAGGTAAAGTGTTGCTGTATTTTAAGTCCTTCACTGGAATGCTCTTCTCTTTATGCGTGAGCAGCATTCCACTATGGTTAGATTCCAGGGGGTTTGATTCTCTTAAGTCTAACTGGGGAATAATGGAGTATTCCAGCCATAGGTAAGCCTATTTATCTGTAGCAATGGTTGAAATAAGCACTCTGTTTTACGCTCCTATTTTGAGCTTTACAAACCTTTTACATCACAAATTGAAGTGACGGAAAACAACTTATGTAGCCAGAGAAATCTGGGGACTAAATTAGATTGGCAGGGTCCCTTTAGAAATGCTGCAGTGTCAGAGCTGACCTTGTTCAGACAATCCAGTGTTTTTGCAAGCATTCTCTAACTTCATGCCTTTCTCTTGCCCCTTTTTGTCCTTCCTTCAAAATACCTGCTATCACTGTTGGACATAAAAAGCTTTTCAGACTTCTTCTATGAAAGCAATTTTCTTAGGGAGTAATCAGCCAGAGGATCCAGCTGTTAGGTACATCTATGGAAGCAGGAACTGTGAGGATATGGAAAAGCCTACAAAACTTAAGTGTTGACTCATTTTTGGCAATTACCTTTGCTTCGCTCCAAATTTCCTCATAACCTCCCTTGTCATCCCTTTTCTTCAGTTTTTCTTTTTCCAGTCCTTTTCCCCTTCGTATCCCATCTCCAAACAGTAATGAAATTAATATCAAATTTTCTGCTGCCATATTAACTATTTGGAAACTCTTCGGGGCAGAGATCTGATGTACTTACAGCAAGGTCACTGGACTCCACTTACACTTAGATCTGTGGTATTATTGTAATAAACACGTTTAACAAGAAAAATGAATGCTTTGAATATTTATTTTTTTTTATGTTTTGGGAAACATCTTGAAAATCATTCATTCAAACCCTGACTAATGTTTTAGGCAAATTACTTACTAAATAGGTGTACCAGTACTTATTATCTCTTAAAAATGCTGTGTCTATTATTTAATTCTTTTACATCATATTTCAGTCTTCCAAGGGAAGGCATAATATCAAAATATTATATTTTATTACTGCCATACAGTTTCCTAAATAAAGCATGCAAAGATTACATTTTTATCATACTGTTTTCCTGAATTCTTTCTCAAAAAATTGATTTTAAATGTCAATTTGTGGAATTTTAGGCCCTAACACGTAACAGAACATAGCAACTGCTGTATGTATCGTGGCATATCACAAGTGGAATCAGTCAATAAGCTCTTCCTGAGCAATACTAACTTATATCTGTAAATAGTGCTTTAAAAAGGGAATTAGAACTAAATTTTAAAAGGTAATTAAAGACTTACAAGTGCAGCTAATTATGAATCTGACACGCCACGCTAATGACCCTATGCCCACAAAAATTATGGGTACTACAGAAGTCTACATGGGTTCAAAATTAATGTTAGACTAATCCAAAATACGTTTTTCATTTCAGTACTTCTGAGAGAAAATTTCTTTCATGGCAAAATTTTGCAAAAAACCACATTTGTGGAAAAAAAGTATCCTGAAGCTTCGTGCCTGTCTTCACAGATGTGATTAAAAGATGCAGTTGCACTGATCTGTAATGAAGACGGCCAAGAAGGGCGCCTTCGTATCCCATTTAGGCCCGTTGCTTTGAGATCCGTCTCACCAGCATATTTCAGTAATTTTCTTCTCTAGATTCCTACTGAAACACAGCTGAGGCCTGAGCTGAGAGTTTAGTCATGAGTTCTAAGTGCTTCTTTCCTGATCGTTTTCTTAAATACTGTTTGATTAAGAAATCCCACATGGCTGCAATTTTTAGTGTTCGACACTCTGCTTCTCTTCGTTCTGTATAGCTTTGGTTATATTGTTTTCAGAAAATTACTTCTGATTCTCACTGAAGTTCTTATAAATCTATTCTAGCAATATGTTCATATATCTTAAGAGAAATGAGAACATGAGATAATGAAGTTGAGCATTAGAAAAAGACTTCAACATGGGCTCTTATAATTCCACATATACTGCATTTTTGCTTCTGATTTCCTAACTTTTTTTTTTAATTGAGATTTTCTTGTTAACAGGAATATTTTTACTAATTCTCAGAAGTTCCAATGTTCTGAAACACTTTTCTCTAATTAGAAAAAACAATTTTGATTTTGTGCCCTTGACTGAAATCAGCCAGTGCAGTTGCTAAGTTAATTGGACAGGACCATACAATTAAGGGCGTGTCCTTCTCATGACTCATGTCCTGTCATGTCTCTTTCAAGCTCTAGACTTCCTACAGAATCATGTAAGAGAAGACTTTCATACCTATTGTGAATTTTGGTGCATGGAGGTTTGATCTAGGAAGATGTCGAGTACCAAACTATAAAGGATAGCTGCTCTCAGCAGCATTGTCAGTAACTTGCAAGATCAGTCTCCAGCCAGGGGAGATCTCAGATCTGTCAGGTTTACAAAGGAAAAATTCCAGCCAAATCTGAATTTACTCTAAGGTGTGTAAAATCTGTTACAGTTTTTCTGATTGCTTTATACTTCTGGTTCGTAACAAATAAATATTTGAAGCCATTATCTGGGCATTAAGGTCTCATCTGAACAAAGCGTTAAATTAAGCATTCTTGAATCAGGCGTCCTTCCAGTATTATCAATTAAATGAAGTTTAAATGTTTTAAAATTAAACATATACTGAAGTGCTGGCTATTATTGAATACTATTTCCTCTTTGCTGGATATATTTGCAGATCTACATAATTTTTAACTGTGAGAGAAATAATACAGTTATTTATATATTAATTATTCACTGTAGTTCTTGCTTTTCTCTCTTAAATTCCATTTTTTACCTTGCTATTCTTGTCTTTCATATGAATACTTTCTGCATGAACATCTCCTGTCAGTATAGGAATTTGGCATAGGGATTCAAATACTGTCATATTGTATTAAATTATGTGATTGAAGTTCTTGAAGAAACTGATTTCCCATTGCAGAAGGAAACAAGTTTGTGTTTATTGGGTGAACAAAGAAAAGCTGACCTTTTATCTCTCTGTCTATCATGGCAAGACATATCATTGCATACGCACGGTTAGTAACCTTGTCGGCATGTCAAATGGTGAAGTGGCAAAATATGTAAAAGTGCCGTGTTTATACAGCAGCCTCTAATGATTTCCGTAAGTTCTGGAGCTGTTACTGTGATGAAGCAGATCTGCCCACCCATATGCATTTACACCCTCTTTCAAAAAGCCCCAACACCAACAAAACAGAGATTGGTACTTTGGGATAGTACGACAACTGCTACCATAGCCCTGTGCGTAGGCTGAGCGAGCAATATGAGGCTGTGTGCTGAGGAAGCACTCCCTTCTTGCAGGCTGAACAACACCAGAAGCCCTAAAGTCGTGGGCATTCCAAAGCCTGGGCATTTAATTTAGCTGCAGACCTACCCAAAGTAGTGTGCAGCTCTGCTATTACATCATTCAGGACCTGGAAATGAGTAGTGTGTCTGTGCAGCTGCTAATACAGGGTACTGGGTGACCAGGGAAGACTCTGTGGAGGCATCCTTCTTCCCAAGCAGAAATAGGCATTTCAAAGAGGAAAAAAAAACCCCACCAGTTCACAAAGTCAAGTGGAGATTAGAGCAGGATTCAAAAATCCAAAGTGAAAAAACCGCAAAGTTCTTTATGCTAAAATACTGCTTCCTGAACACATTTTATCAACAGATGGTTTTGAACATTTCTTTTTCCATATACAAATTTAAACATTTCAAGAAGCTAATCTTTCTTTTTTCTCTCTTTTTTTTTTTTTTTGACACGTTCAAGTTTTCTCACAGTCTCTCAGCTGTGATTTTTAACTTAACTATTCATACAGATTTGATCTGTGAAATATCTGCTAGGGCTGTGCAAGATACTTCTACTGACACTATACCACAATTTCGTTTTCACTTGTAATACTTTTATGTGGAGGTATTTGGGTATTTGTTTTTGAAAAAATACTCCAGAGCATAAGAATCAGCTATTGAAAGCATTCCTAGAAGCATTTGGTACATCCAGAATCCCAAATACTACCTTATTCTGAGCAACCTAGTAACAATCTGCTTGGTGAACTGTTTTCCTTCCAGTTTAGAATTGTAGCAGTCACATTGTTTGACTAAAATAAAATTAATAAAAAAGGATTATGAGAATATATGGATCTTTTCAGTAATTTTTAATGCAATACAGCTCTTGTCCAAATCCCAGTGAAGTTTACAGAACATTTTCCCTTTAGTTTCAATAGTCCTTAGGCAACAGTGTTTTGTCATATTTTTGAGGAAATGCAAATACGTTGTTCCTTAGTGCTTCTCATTTTATCATCTCATCATGTCTGCTCTGTTTTTCTCATTTTGAAATACGGAAAAACAGAAATTTAAGTTACAAATAGATAACAGGTGTCCAGATCACACAAGCACTTTATGGAATGCCCTTTGGAAAAATTTTATATTGAAATTTATATTCAAAGTAGGTACGACAGACAGAAAAAAATGGAAAAGAAAAGTGTCATAAATCAAAGCAGTCATCTGGTTTGGTGTCCTGTGGATGGTCAACAGCAGATGGCATCACTTGCCTGCAGCAGAGTTCCTTCTAAATCCCATATGTTAGTAGTTTGTTGTGACCTAGATCCTACAGCACCAAATACCCGAAGCATTTCATTAATTTTCAAGCCTTTCTGGGAAGTCTGAACCTATTTGTCCACACAGATCAGAACAAATATCATAGATCATCCCCCATGGGGTACTTGTTTTGATAGTTTTCATTCTTTTTCCAACTGTTAACAGAAGGAACTACATGGGAGTGTAGGTATGTATTCTAACCATTTAAGCTTTGGAGACTTGTCAAAGATAAGAGTTTATTAATCATTTATTAATGAATATTAAGTGATTAAGGGACATTTTAAGGAATTCAGAAGCTTAACTAAAATCAAAGGGGAAATCCATATGCAGTCAAGTTCTAAGAGGCAACATGGAGGTATACTGGGCTTGTGCCTGTTGGCTGGCACAGACCTGTCCCTGCTCTCGCTGCTGGTTTATCAGAGAAATTCGTTTGAGAACAACTTGCATATGCTGACGAGACAGGGTGCTGAATAGGAATTTCGTTGGGAAACTTAAAAGTTGTTGCATATACAACTAAGACTGCCTCCTTCTTGGTTGGCACAGATCTTTTCTGGAAGGTCTGTGTTATGGTTTGGGCTTGTCTGTTGTTTAGTAGTGGTGTCTATCATATAATTTGAGGCTGTGAGATTTTTTGTCCAGCTGAGGCTAGAGCTAAACAAGGCTGACTTGAGAGCTCACCCAAAGATTTCTTTTGTCTAACCTGACACCACCTCTCTCAACAGGGAGCCTGACAATGTGCAGAGAGAGAGATGTTCAGCTCATCTTTGGCTAGTGCAGAGGTCTTACGGATTTCCCTAAAGTAAAGGCAAGGGACAGCCAGCTGAAGGCAAGAACTACTGAAAGGAGGCTCAGTGTTAATTTCTACAAAGGTTTGGTGGTGAAGCCCTGCATTCATGTTTTTTTTTAAATCTTAGCAGCAACTCAAAAGCATGATTAAATACACACGTGCAATTTCAGTTTGAATTCTGAGTGCTTAGAAGTATCGTGTCGGGGATTTTAAGCTTATCTAGTGTGGTGGTTTAGCCTTGGCCACCAGCCAAACTCCGACCCAACTGCTTGCTCACTCACTCCTCAGCAGGACATGGGGAGAAAATAGGAAGAACAGGAATGAGAAGGCCAGGGTGGGGGGAGGATAAAGACGAGGACACTGCTTAACAACTACTGTTGCGGGCAAAGCAGGCTTGAGTTGGGGAAGATTAACTTAATTCATTGCCAACTAAAATAAAAATAATTACTAATTTGGATAATGGGAAGCAAAAAGACAAACACTAAAGCAACGCCTTTTCTCCCCCCTTTCCCATGCTCAGCTTCACCCCAGACGCCTCTGCCTAACCCCCAAACAGTGCAGAAAGGATGGGCAATGGGGGGTTGCAGTTCTGCCTCGCCTCTCCTTCCTCCTCACACTTTCCTCTGCTCTAGCGTGGGCTCCTCCACAGGTGGCAGTTCCTTCAGGAATATCCATCTGCTCTGGTGTGTTCCTCTCTGCAGGCTGCAGGGAATATCTGCTCTGCCATGGGGAACCTCCTCCTCCTTTCTCTGACCTTGATGATCCCTCTCTTGTTTCTCACTTTTTTTGTTCCCTGTGGTGTTCCTGCCCTTTTTTAAAATAAGTTTTCCGAGAGGTGCCACACACACACTTGGGCTGATGGGCTCCGCTGTGGCCTGCCGTGAGTCCCCCAGGTGATTGTCGGTGGTTTTGTCCTCTAGTGGAATAGTTTGGGTAGTCTGGTAATACTCTGGTAATTTGCTTACCCGTGCTTCAGTTAATTCAGCCAGTGAACTTCACTTCTGAGGGAACAAATGTAGAAAATTTCAGTCTGTGATTCTGATCATTCCAAAGAAGTGCTTTCTGACTAGCGCCTGCAAGTACTGGATACGCTGCCAAATACAGGCATAGCTCTAAAAACTGTGTGATACTTGTTCTCCTGATAACATAAAGCCAGGGGTGTGGAATAATCACAGTATTAATTAATTAGTAATTAATTAATCAATCAATTTTAAGGTAAGGTCATTGCATCTTTAGTAATAGAGTGGGTTTCTAAAAGAATTTTTGAACTTCAACATAAAAAAAAAAAAAAAATTTCAAGACTTCAATAATTTAAGTGATGCTATATTTTTTCCTTTGGGGGTATTTCTGAAAGAGAGGAGCCCCGCCAGAAAAAGGAAGCAACAGCATGTTCAAAATGACTGTAATTTGCAGACCATACATGGCCCTTGGTTTACCACACAACTTCTGTGGAAGTCAGTGAGATTTTCTTGAATGGATAAGAAAAGTATATATCCTATGATACAGTTGTAGCTAAATTGTTCTAGCATGGAAATATCTAAACTGCCATCAGTTTGGGAGTTGGAAACCTCTCTACAATATGAGTCACTGCATTCTGGTTTTGTTCTGCTTGTATTTTTATATGCCCAGATTGACTCCATCAGCCTTATCAGAGTATTTGGAGATTTACACTGGTCTAACTACACAAAATCTGATCGCATATCTTCTGCTATTGAGAGCGCTGTTGTAACTGCTTCAAAACAACAATCTGATTTAATAAAAACAACACTGCGACCATTTATGGATCTGCTAGAAAGAACTAGAACTGCTTTTCCTCTGGCTGGACTGGGATGTTGTGTAGCAGTTGTACCACAGTATTACAGCACATTACTAGAGAACAAAAAAATAACACATGATACTGAAACTGACAGTAATTCAAGTGAAACAAACAAAAAGAACCCAACCAAAACGCAGCAGATGGGAGGAACACAAGAATTTTCTCAAGATCTGTTTAGAAGAAAACATTGTCGCTGGATGACTTTTCCACTTTTATTCAAAATGAATCAGCAAGTCTTTTGTTACCTTTAAAGATGAATGGTTAAGTGATAAAAAAAATAAATGATGTGTTTAAGATAGAAAAGCAGAGGCAGGTTTAGTAGGCTGTTGCACCTGAGCTATAGTCAGAGGGGGCTCTACCTCCTTATCTAAGGTACTGGGCATATCTCCTGCACTATTTGTCACATTTGTCATTCTAGCGGAAGAACCATCATGTTTGAGGTAGGCCATGTTTCTAGATCCTCCTTGTAGCTGCTGTCTATTTCTAAACTGCAGCGTTTCTGACACTAAATTAAAAGACAATCTACAGGGTAATATCTGTGGACAGTGATTTTCCACAGCTTATCAAGCCAATCTACATTCCTTTTCATGGGAAGTACATATATGGGGCTTAAGGTAGGATTTGATTAATTAATTTTCACTTCTGATTTGCCGAAGGTTTATTTTCCTTTAGCTTTTGAAGAAAAGCAGTCTTCATTATATGCCTGGGTAGTTCTTTCAGCTTGTAATATTTTAGAACTATTGATACTGTTTATAAATGATACTTTTCCTTAGCATAGAATTGTCAAAACAATACTTTTGAAAGGTGTATCAAACCCTTCATATAACATAGCTACTCTTTTAAACAGAGATAATACATGTGTGTATTTTTGAGTGCTGTTGATATTAAAAGTAAAATGCTGCTTTGTTGTAAATGTGTGACAAAAAAATTTAAGTTAAATTTATAATTAGACCATAATCTTTGTTAAGTTTTGGTAGTCTTAAATTTCACTAATTTCAATGTAACTATCAATGCTGGACACCTGTGGGAATTCAGGAAAACCTGAAGGCATTTTTCGTTTGTCACCAAACTTGGCAGTACACTAAAATCATCTGTCAACTATTTTGGAAAAAAATCAAAATTTTAAATGGAATTTTCACTCCTTACCTTTTCATGTTAAGGAGGGACATTTTAATCATGTTTATTCTTGTATTTTAAAATTATTATCCAAAGACCTGCATTCATTCACCTTTCTTACGTATGTTGGGTACTATATGGTTGGTGTAAGAGCTCCCTCTGTAGGTTTTATTTTAAATATCACTGTAGGAAAATATAAAGGAAAGTAAATTCCACCTCTTGTCAGTGCTTCATAAGCATACTCGGTTGAACAACACGACTTGCTTTTTAAAAAACCAGGATTTTATGGAAATAAAACCATCAATTTTAGCAGAGGTTAAAGTAAGAAAATGTAATGTTATGGATGTATTTAAGTTGTATTTACAAAAATTTATACTTTAGTAATTTAAGCTACTGTTATGTGACAGAATAAACCAGCATTTTGTCTTTGGTAACTACTTTTAATACACATAGGTATCAGAGCTCTCCAGCTGCAGAAGTATGGCTCACCGTAGTATGAGTTTCTCATCAGCTGACTGGTATTCACATCTTTGAATAAGAAATTCCACTCTTTATGGCACCCTAGTGGTATAATATTCATGTGACAACTACAGAAATTCCTTGTAAGGGAGGGACAGGATTTTTGAAACTATTTAATATACAGCCATCAGCATAATTTAGCAGAGAGAGAAAAAATGAAAATCTGCCAGTTTTCCCTAGACAAGTGTTTCTAAGTCAAATAAGTAATCCTACAGACCTCATGATGGGAAATGTCGTTGGTGGTAGTAACAAGCTAACCATCTGGCTTTCCTTCATACAGGGTTTTTATTACTAAAAAAACCAAACAAACAAACAAACAAACAAAATCTCTGTGTGAAGGAACCTGGTTTTTTTTTGAAAATCAAAGCCCACTGTTTTCTAGTGAAGATCAGGCAGGAGGCCTGACAGCTATTAAGCAATAATTATGTATGGATGTATAGATGTATAAACTTTACCCTATGTGCACAATACTTGCATACGCACATGTACACCCATCTCACCATTTCCCCTTCCATGTGTTTGGGAACACATGTGTCTTGCCGCTTCACTGGCAGGTCAAGAGGCTTTCTCAGAGCAGTAGAATTCCATAAATTTTATCTTAAGTCCCTTCCTACGTGGGCCATTCATCACATTCATTCTGTGAAAGGCTGCAGTGCTCCCCTGTCGGATGAAGGATGCCCAGGATGCCACAACCTGTGTATCAAAATCCTGTAAAGGTTATCAGTACCTCTTACCTAAGTCGATAGGGAGAAGGAAGAAAATTTCTCCTCCCGCTCCCAACAGGTGTGGGAAGGGAGGACAATTCCTATTCACAGCCTTGTGGCAGCTGTGCTCAGAAGCCAGTGATTAGGAACTGGTCTTTGGCTCACGGGCAGGTGCTTGGTTTTGTGCTGCCTCTGATGTGTCCAGCTGCACATAAGCTATTAAACAGCTCTGTTTGACAACACGATTTAGCACAGGAGTTGTATGAGTTGTGTTACATGAGATTTCTCTTGAATATCTAAGAGGTCTTCATAGAGAAATCAGCTGGACTAACTGAAACAAGGGTAGCTGACTTTGGGGTGTAGTAATACAAGTTTGCATGAACTTTTTGTTGTAAATATGTATGAATTTGGTATATAGCTACTTAATAATAAACATATCGTAATCAGCATTCTGAAAGTTACGTCTGTACTAGTCCCCTGTTCAACATTTCTCACGGCATGACACTGAACATATAGAAGTAGAAAATTACTGAGGGAAGTTGTTAAATTGATGACACTTTAAAGGGAAATTTTAAGTGCACTACACAGAATGAACTTCAGGCATTCATTATGTGCATTGACATCAGAGCATGTGGCTTTCAGAGATGAAAATGAGGCCTATATTCGTGCATAAGAGAAAATTGTTCGGTTGCAAGCTAATGGAGTTCTTGTGGTCATTACTGCAATTAAGCACTAATTAGACAGTTTGAGACAATCAGTGAGGGTAGTGGCCTGGAAATAATTCCCATTGTATAAACTTTGGATAATTAAAAATATTTTTCTTGGATGTCACTGCTGTTACTCTGGGTTTACAAATGAGAGAAGAATTTTGCCCACAGTCAAATTACAGATGCTCCATATTCTTGAAAAAACAGGAATGGGTCAGAACATGCATATATCGTAGATGTTTCTAGTTCTTATTCTTTTGCTATTCATAAATATAGTTTACAAGAAAAATGTATTCGATTTACAACAGCAAAAAAGTCAATTAAAATACCTATTACTGTGCTTTCCAATTACTCTTCCAGCTCATTTGCGAGCAAGAAGCCACTGATAAATTCAAATTGGCTTATGAGCCAATCATCTTGTATATAATTGCTGCTTTCTTAGTCTGCACAATGAATAAATCTGTCAGTAAGACCAAAAAAGTTTTAAAGAAAGGCTTTCACCATTTTTACTTCTTAGAAATTAAGTAGCTGTATGAGGAAAATACTGTTTTCTTACACGTGTGTGCAGACCCTCAATGTTTTTGCCAGCGACAGCTAGAAAGGAAGAAATACATTCAACATTGTAACTAAAGTTCCTGTGATGGCCAAGACTTCTAAAAAATCTAAGTATTTCTAATATTTGAAACAATGAAGAGAAAAATAGGGCAACCATAATCCAGTTTTATCTAAATCTGCTACAAGGAAATTATCTTCTCATGATACAAGTTTCCATACTCCTCTTAGTGATAGACTTGTGGTTAAAGAATCCAAGCTTTCAGAAGAGCTAGACATATTCAGCTTGCATAAGAGAGCGGAGTATATCTCTGTCTCCCTACCAGAAACAGCTGTCATCACTGAGCAGAAAAAAGGTCATCCTTACCATCTGTGGTGCCTTTGTTTTTTGCAGGTTCCACTTCGCATGTGAACGTTTATGGGGCATTGCCCTGCAGGTGGAATAGGCAAATCAGTGACTCGTTTATCCGTTATGTTGTGTAACTGTTTGCCTTCAGGACAGAGGAAACCCTGCTCAGAAAGAAAAGTTTAGGCATCTAGGAAACTCAAGCAGAAAATGAATGTGCTAGTGTGAGTATATTCGTGGGGCTCCAGGACTTTGCTATTACATCAAAGAAGCAATAATTTTGAAGAGCTGAATTTTGGACCTTGGTGACGAATATGGAAAGTAAATGAAATTCTACACTCCTAAATCTTTTTGTAATGCCTCTATTGGTAAGAACAGCTCAAGGGAAATTACTGTATGTGTGCTCATGGAGAAACAAGCTGCAACAGTATGTGATGCAGATGATGGGAGGGGGAGAAATGTGCCATGCATATGTCAGAGTATGTGACACTAAGGGGTATAAAAAAATATCATCTGTAAGCTAAAAGGTAGGCCAAATAAGGATAGTAAAAGCCTCCAAGAGACCATGTATTATCTAAGTACGTACTACATGGTTCTTAAATTTATCTATCAGAGAAATAAAACCAGGTATATATGCTCCAAAGTTCAGAAAGTTAAAATACTATTCCAGAGGAAGAAAACATGATGTGTAGTGCTTTTGCTGTATTTGGCTAGGTGCTTGTTCATGCTGAATTTGGTTAGATGAATTCTATAAGGTTACATTTACTCCAGAGACTGCATCTTACATCAAACATCAGAATCCTATTCCACTCTAAGATTCATCCAGTTTTGTAGTAACTCTGTTACAGAAAATGTTGAAGTTGTTAGCCATACATGTAAAGTGCAGGACTAGAAGCTGGTCTTGAAAATGCTGATATGATTTAGAAATAAGTCTACTTCTGAAGAACTGCTCCTGAATTATATTGAAACAAATTATATTTCTACCTGATCTATATGTGTTTTGGCTTCTTTGGTTAGTACCAATGTGATTGCATTAAAAACCCTTCTTGTCATCTGCCTATTTGAAAAGAAATGCTGTTAAATTTATGGTTATTGTTTATGCAGAGAGAACAGTCCATTTCTAATCAGCTAAGTGATCACAGATCTAACAGTTGCAATTCAAATGACAAATAGATTGGTTAAAAGTGAAAGAAATGGCAAACACAACTGCAGAGAACATCAAGATTTAACTCTTGTTAAGCCAGGACTAGATACTATGGATTAATGCAAGATAAAAAAGTACCAGATACTTAATGCAAGGTAAAAAAGTATAAAATATTGTAATACACAAAGTAGAACTTGTAAGGGTCTGAGGAGTCTGCAATTAAGTACAGTTTTTAAAAAATCAAATTCAGTTTGTCCCAAAATGATCTTACGTGCATAAATGTGTGTTGTAATGCTGTGTATTTCAGAACTGGCATTCTTTATTTTGTTATAATACTGTTTATGCATTCACTAAAAATATTTATGTTCCAATCCTTTGATGAGAATGTGAGATTTCAACACAGATTCATTTCTAGTAAATACGTGTTTTCATATGCAGTTAAGGACTTCGAATAAACAAAAAAAAAATTGTCAGGTTATTAATTTTTCAGGAAAACAATTCAGGGTCGTAAGGCTATCAAATATTTCCGACTTGGAATCACTGAGAATAGGAAGAAATATAGGAAGCATCAGAAGAGACATCTTCACAGTATTGGGGGGTTTTGTTCTGCCACCATAGCTGTAGTCTGTACTTATGATAAGATGCAGGAAATACCATACCATGCGTGGTATAGTTTTTCAACAAACACAGACCACTTTAAAAGTAGAAAAGCAGATGTGAGGTTTAATGTCTGATTTTAGAGCCAGGCATGAAAATTGATTCCTGGATCTGGGTAAATTGTTTTCTTAGTGTCCTAAGCAATTAATTGGAATTGTAGGATTACTCTTGATTTCAGTTTTTGTTTTCAAGATTATTATTACTTTTCTGAAAAAAATTCTTGAACATCCCGTTCTCCTCACAGTGCAGTATCACATGAGTACTAATATGAACACAGGAGGGAAAAAGAAATTCAGGCAAAACTGTAGAACCAAAAGACTACAACTGACTTGTTTCTGAGGAGAGTGTCTTCAACATTGGGTTGATTATGCCTGATCCAGGATTTGTAACTTGAACAGTGATTGTGAAAGTGACCCTGCAGCCTCCTGCGTCTGCACCAGGACCAAGGGTAACTGAAGTAGGATGGCAAAAGAACCCTTCAATCTACCAGAAAATACTTAACCAAAGCTTTTAAAGAGGAGAAAAGATCTCAGTCACTTATTTATCCCTTTTCCAAAAATATGCGGAGATGAAAATGAGGACGTGCAGTCTTACCAAAGACAACCCAAGTTCAGTTGCTTTAAGCCTAGAGCTTTGTAGACCTGAAGAACTGTTTGTAAATAGAATTTGTTAGCAACAGGTTTTTTATCATGTACATAGCTTAGTAGTATAGCAAGCAATTATGATGTGGGTGCTTCCAACAGTAGGGAAGTGGATTTGATGACCCTCACATCCTTCCAATCCCATTCCTAACTAAAATTTTTCTCTTTTACTGCAGCCCAGAAGATGGTGAGATTCATCCTGAAATCTGTAGACTGTACATCCAGTTGCAATGTTGCTTAGAAATGTACACAACAGAAATGCTTAAGTCCATATGTCTGCTAGGATCACTGCAGTTTCATCGGAAAGGTATTGAATTGCATGAATATCCAGATGCTGGTTTAAAAGAAAGAACGGTCTTACAGGGCATGAAAGACAAAGCACCAAACTGTAAAGTGAACTATACGCTAAAGCTTTTCAACTACTGAAAAAAAAGCTGTATTTCTATTTCATTATTATCATCTAACAGAATTGTGTCATATCAGGCATGTATCACTAATGTCCTTGTAGTTCAGAAGTCTGATTATTTTTTAAAGAGTGGTCCCAAAATTTTTAGAGGTCATCAGTCAGATCAGTGAGCAAACTATCGTAGTCATTTTATTAGAGGTATTAGTTGTGTATGATATTTGAGGGCAAGTATTCGGTGGAGCAATATGGCATGGTTTTAATACTAAAGTTATCCCTTATTATCCTTGTTGTTATTTATCCAGCAATGCCAGTTTATAGCAAAAGACAGATAAATATGGTTAAAAAGCTGCCTACCTTTATAAAACTAGATACTAGATTCAGAACTGAAATCTACCTTGTAGAGTATTTTTACACACAAAGGAGATGTCCTTGCTTCAATGAACATATCTCTCTCTAATGATTTCATATTTGATCAGCCACCTACTGAAGGGAAGATGTAGAAATGCAGATAATCCACTGAATAGGTTACTTACTAACCTCATTACTCAGTGACAGCACACACTGATTGGGACTGTATCTGTGCTAATTGTAACTACTCTTTCCCCAGTAATATCTCAGCAGACTATACTAGGTAAAGACAAGACAAAGTTCTGTAATGAACTGTAATGAAGGTCTTGTAATGAACCTTATGTATTTCCTGTCATGCTGAAAGTTCCCATAATGTATTTTTCACATCTAGCTATAGGTTATAGCTATGGTATTTTGCAGACAGTGATATTTTTATTATGAAAATAAGAATTAGACTTTAATAACTGCTCAATGGAGCTTCTCAGTGGTTTTTCTCAAGTCAAAAAGAAATCTATAAAATAGGAAGAGACAGAATTAACATAGCCATCCTATAACAAGATGCCAGTAGCTGCTGAAATGAATCATCACTGTTTAAGACAGATTGTACTACATTTCTTAGCATTGGCTACAGTTGTCAAACCACCTTCTGTAATTCCATATAGGAAGTAGCTTGAGGTGACCTGAGTAATCCTGGTATGTCTTGTCTCTCCCTTTTGCCTCTGGATAGAATCTACATTAATAACTTAAACTAAACATCAGACTATTAGATGTCTAAAGTTGGATAACACGACTTACAGCATTATAGTGTGGGCCAGCTTAGTTCCGATCTGGCAGTACTTTTGATTTACATTGGTTCCTCCTCTCACCATAGAGAAAGTCATGGTAGCTATTCTGTCATGGTTAAATAGAGTAATTTTGTCTGGTATCCATATAGACATAAGCATAGTAACTTGGCTTCAAGTTTTTGTGACATTCTTTGAGGAAAATTTGTAATAGGCAAAAATTATATAGTCACAGGGATTCCAATAATTTGAATTTTGGAACTTAGCCAATAGAACATTGCTCTTGTATATTAAATATTTGGTATTTACAACACCTAGAAGTATTGTAAAGGCATCATGCAACACGGGAAATTGCAGTTACATGTTAAGTATTTTTTCACAGTAAAGGTATTCATGTACTAGAACAGACACCCAAAGAGGCAGTGAAATCTCCATTCTTGGAGATACTGATAACTTGAATAGCCGTGAGCTATCTGATGCAAGTTGGCCCTGCTTTCAGTAAGGTGTTAGACTAGATGACCTTGCAACCTATTTATTCCATGTTCTGCCAAAACATACTGTTTTCCAAGGAGGAGAGTGAACCCATATCTTTCTTTAATTTCTTTATTTATGGAAAACAGTACTGCCATGTGGGCAAGGTGCGTAAATTTATCTCAAGGAATGAAAGAGCTGTTAATTTCACCATTGTAAAATATTTTGTGATGTTGCTAGTGTAGAGCTTTTTTACTTTTTCACCTGTTAAGTTTTTTCACCAGTTTTTCTCCTTCCGATTGACCATAGTAAAAAAAATAAATAACCACATTCCTTGTGTACAGAGAGTACTACCTGTAGAAACTTTGCTTAAGTCACAAATGGGCATGTCTGATGTTCTTGCTGTATCTTGAAGCTCATTTTTGAAGGTAGTATTTTCTATTTGGATGTAATGTTTTCCATTTTGTAGTCCTCTTACCTGTTGGATTAGTGGTTTGTTGGGTATTTATATCTCCCATGAGATTTCACCAATTTATGTTCTTACTTGGGAGCAGCCAGCAGAGATTCAAGTAGAAGGACATGCAGGCTGTTCTCAGCAACGTGCAGCTAATAAATAATAATGCAGGTACTGGCATCTTGACTGGACAGTATCAAACAAACTATAGAATTGATAAAGCTAAGGCAGTGCTGATGCTCTTTTCCCGAGAGAAACTCAGCCAGTGCTCCCTCCTGGGAAACAGATGCTCTTTAATGAAACACCACACCACAATTTGAAGGGCTGAGCTCTGGGTATTTTCACTGTCTTTCACAGCACTGATTTTCTGTCTCTCTTATCTTTCTGTTCAACTGAACAAACACTCCTATATATACTGTACAGTATATATCAAGCTTCCTGTACAGAAATTTCTTGCATATTTACAGTGCTTTAGATTAACTTACTACTGTTATACAACCTCTGCTAGAAAAGTCAGATAGTCTGTTATTTCTTTGAGAAGTAACAGTCACAATGGGGCCTAAAGCCATAAATATTTCCAGCTGTGTTATGCAGTAAGTAAACTGAGGTAAGTTCTCTCTAATAATTTTTTTTTCGAAGATACGTACACCACAAAAGCCCAGTGTTGAAAATATGTTCAACATTCAAAAAGTTTGCAAAGGACACAATGGAATGTGTCCAGGTAGCCTTAATTTTTGTAGTTACTAAGTCTTTGGTTACCTGACCGTATATATATTTTATTACTGCTCTTTTCCACAGTCCCAAGAGTCCTGGCTAACTAATACACATGTAAATATTTACTTGGGCATACATCTTTCTCTTATCCTAATTGTTCAGTGTCATACATTGTATTTATTGCACGCAGTTTTGTTCTAAAGGCAGAATCCGTCTGTTCCTCAGGTCTTTCTCAGTAACTCATACACTGGTGGGGCTGTCTTCAGAACTGCCTTGGGTAGTGAGGTAGTAGCAATTTTTCCCGTCGAAAAGATGGAACAAAGAGAGATTAAGCTAAAGATTGCTAATTTAGAATCTCAGCTTGCAACACACTTTATGCAGTGCTGTGTGTGTTTATTATAGAGTAATTTTTCAGTAGCTCCCTTTGCAGCTGAGCGCAAAGAGTCTCTGGGTTGAGCAACCAGACAATTAGAAATGCTACGTCAATAACTATTTTGAGGAGCTGGGTTTAAGCAACTTGGATAGGATCACATGAAAACTTCGGGCAGGTATAGAGTCCAGTTTTCAGGGCAGCACTGTGAGAAACTTTCTGGTGTCTTCCTGCAGTCCCTAACACGATGGCTGAAGGATCTTGCTGTCCCTTTTGTTATAGCAAATACCTGTTGGGGGTGACTATAGCAAATACCTATTGGGGCAGATAAGGCAGATGGCAGCTCATGTTCCAGTTCTTCCAGGAAATTTTCTGAAACTTCTCACTGCATTTGTTCACCTAGTTTTCTTCTGCGTTGTTATCACACTCTGGCAGAACTTCTCTGGATAGAATCATCTTTCTCAGACTTTGTCAAGCAACAGATGAGTTCACTTACCTACGACCTGCAGCTTCTCTCCTCATCTTGGTTTTGCTTTGTTTTTTCCCCTCCATCATTTGAATTTTATAGCTTTGTACTTTAGGGAGCAGTGTCAAACACAGTTCTTAAACCTAGTGATACTTTTTAAAATTTGAGTTAGAGTTTCATGAAAAGTAGGACATTCTGAAGGAGTTTAGGTACCTCTCTAAGTGTTTACAAAATTCAGCTCTAATTCCTTTAAATGTTGTATGTCTATGATGCCGTTATTTGCATTGCATGTTCCCAACAATGACTATTCTTTTGATTAAATAAACAAATCCTGGCTTAGCTACCAAGGTCTTGGAAGAAGTAGTTGACATAATTTCTGTCCGTGGAAGCTGCTGGATGAGATCGCCTTTTTTCCAAATTAATACGGAGGTTGTCACGGGTCCCACATTGAGAAAACCCAGACAGAACAACCTCAGAGTTCTTAAGTACACTGTAGCATGCATTGCTGTATTCAGCCACAAATATTTCGGGGGTCAAAGGTTTTCACTGGTACCTTACAAAGAACTTAATTGTATTTTTAATATGTAAACATAACAGATAAAAGAACTTTGCTGATCCATATATCCAAAATAGTAATATATTCCTTTCATTGTATTACTGAAGATTAATGTCTATACATGTTTACATAGAAACCATTCATTTCTAAGGATCATCTACAGATATAATTGACTTGTTTGGTTATATAATTACATATATTAGAAAATATTTTTTAAAATCCTAAATTTCAGATTGCAATCATTCTATTAACTAGCTATGCACTATTTGGTCAAGGCACTCATTTTAATAATTAAGGGAGTGAGCCCATGTAGGAAATAAAAGGCAAGAGGGGACAGTTTAAATGAACCAGAGGTGTTTTCTGGAGTTCAAAACATGCTGTAAAAATAGTTAAAGCTACCTTGTCAAAGAAGTACAAGTTTGAAACTGGTAGTCATTTATGCTGAGTTTGAACAAAGTTGCTGCTTATGTAATATATTATCATTATGGTCCAGAGTCAGTACAACCTGCTATATTGTTTGTAACTTACTGAAAAAGAAGCGTGCGCAGATGGAGAGGTAATTCCTACTACTCTCAGTTATTTACACGTAGCTCTAGTCATTTTAGTAGAATTTGAATATCTGTGGGAAAAAATGAGTCCAGGATACATTGGATTCCTAGAATCTTACAGTTTCTTGTATGAAATGGTCTCAAAGTCTTATTTTTTCCTGTGTGTTCTTTTTCTTAATGTTGTGCTTATACATGAATAATTTCTTGTATAAAGATAGCTGAGGGCAGAAGGATACCAGCCCTCAGCAGACTGGTAGGTACCTGAATACTTATGTAAAAAAGGGAAGAACTGAGTCTTATGGGAAAATCTTGTGTGCATACTATCGACAGAAAACATTAGGCTTTTGTGATGTAAGTTCAGACTGAACTCATTCCTGCATTGTTGGTCTATCAGAATGATACCAAATCACAGGTAACTGTATAGTGTACCATAGAAGTTCATAGCATAATTGTTGTTTTTCCAGTACATGTTTTGTGATAAAAATCTACATTTCCTTGTAATAGTACCTAAAAGCCTGTGATAGCTTATATTACAGATTACAAAAATAAACCCTCAATTCAGTAAAGGGAAAGGCATTTTTGTTTTATTTGGCTTTGTTTAAATTACATGCTACTTAGAGTCTTGAAGGAGAAAAGAAGAATTGTTTAACAGATGTGAAACGATCTCAGCATTCAATTTAAAGACTGGTAGATTTGTGTAATTACTTAGACATATTACTTACACAAGAGGGATAAGATGTGAGAGAGAAGAGAAGCACGTAGGTGTGGAGAAATAAGCACTTAAAAAATCCAGAGAATCACCCTTTCTCATGTGGACACTGTGAACAGGCCAAAATGAATAGAACAGAAATAGACATGGATGGATGAAAACACAACTTCTGCCACAGGCTTGTTGTTCCCATTGCATTTTCCTTAATAGTAATATTTCCAGTGAGACAATCTCATGAGTTCTGCAGGCCCCAAGTGTAAGTCAGGATTTAAGTTCAT
Organism: Rissa tridactyla; assembly: GCF_028500815.1. NCBI lineage: Eukaryota > Metazoa > Chordata > Aves > Charadriiformes > Laridae > Rissa > Rissa tridactyla. The sequence continues at coordinate 64,203,866 of NC_071497.1, read as the reverse complement.
TAGGCTGTTAGCTATATTTGCCACATTTCTTTTTTACTTCCTATGTTATTTTTTCCTGTTCTCTGTTGATGTTCTCCTTTTCAGTCACTTTAGCTGTGATCTATAGCGTGTGCATTTATCCTTAATTGCCAGGCTAGAAGCCTGATGCAAATGCTGCCTCCTTTTTGAGAGAGGCGTTCTCTCAGCTTTGTTAAATTTTCTTCTTCCCCTCAAAGATCTTTCCAATTCATCTGCAGTGAAATCTAACTAGCTCTGAGGGACCTGTAACAGATGGTCTTTTTCATTATGTAAATTTCTCTGGGAAGTAGGTGATCACTAAGGGTAGGTCCATAGGGTAGCACGACAGAAGCAAACACAGAGGTCACCACTGAAGCAGTAAGTGAGACAAGTAAAGCACAGTGATTACAGGTGTTGTATGTAGCCTTACTGAGCTGATCGATTCTACCTTCTGATTATCCTCACTCACTGATGTTTGATCTTCAGCATTATTTCATTCAGTTAATTTAATTTCATACCAAAAGCATTTTCTGTTTCTTAAAGTAAAAAAAAAATATTAAATGTGGTGAATTAGACTATAAGACAAAGAACACATCATGTTTTATATTAAAATTTTACAGTAAAAAGAGCCTCTGTCTACTCAGCTGGCAAAAACAGCAGGCGTATGTGGACACCTCGGAAAACATTGTGTGCATGATAAAACTCCAACTAAAATCAATAAAAATCTTTCTACTGACTTAATGGAAAGTGAAATTTAGGGTTCATATCCCTATTTTAAGAATGTATAATAGAAAAGATATCCTTACCACAAGTAGAAAGATGAGAAGATTAAAGAGCTTTTGTTTCTCTGCAGGCTGTGCCATGTAGTAGAAATGTTAAGCCTGAGTCATATACGTTATTCAAGCAAAGCCTTTATCATTAGCTGGCTCTTTAACTGTTTTCAAGTGATTGAGCAGATGCTCTGAAATTCAAGAAAGGCTTTATGAATTGTTCACGATACAACAGAATTACTGGTAAAGAGCTTTTTTGAGTTGAAAAGAAATCTGTGCTGTTCATTATGCTAAATCTGCAAGAGCTTGCCTTTGTGCTAACAAAAAGAACGTTACAGTGTCAGTGCTTCTGTTCTCAGGTTGCAAAAGGGAACCTTTTCTGTTATTTCACCTAGCATTGTTACTGTTTCCATTGAAACACCTCTCACATCCCTGAAGGATGCATCTATTGACAGGGTTGTTCTTGACAGTATGTCACCAAAGATCAGGTTGGAGTTCCAACATAATGGTTCAAAATAATGGGAAAATTAACTAATATCCAGTTACAGCAGTAACACCTTGTGATATCAGTGGCAAATTAGATGGTTTCCCTGGAGCAACCCTCTTTTGCAAAGAAGTGGTGAGATATTGGTAACAGTATGTTGTGTTATGGGCTTCTTGTAATGGGAAAAATAATGAATCATAGAATTGTTTAGGTTGGAAGGGACCTTTAAGATCATCGAGTCCAACCATTAACCTAACACTGACAAAATCACCACTAAACCATCTCCCTAAGCACCGTGTCTGCCCGTCTTTTAAATACCTCCAGGGATGGTGACTAAGCCACTTCCCTGGGCAGCCTGTTCCAATGTTTGACAACCCTTTCAGTGAGGAAATTTTTCCTAATATCCATCCTAAACTTCCCCTGGCGCAACTTGAGGCCATTTCCTCTTGTCCTATCACTTGTTACTTGTGAGAAGAGACCAACCCCCTCCTCTCTACAGCCTCCTGTCAGGTGGTTGTAGAGAGTGATAAGGTCTTCCCTCAGCCTCCTTTTCTCCAGGCTAAACAACCCCAGCACCTTCAGTCGCTCTTCATAAGACTTGTTCTCCAGACCCCTCACCAGCTTTGTTGCCCTTCTCTGAACACAGTCCAGCACCTCAATGTCTTTCTTGTAGTGAGAGGTCCAAAACTGAATACAGTATTCAAAGTGTGGCCTTACCAGTACCAAGTGCAGGGGTACAATCACTTCCCTAGTCCTACTGGCCACACTCTTCTTGATACAGGCCAAGATGCTGTTGGCTTTCTTGGCCACCTGGGCACGCTGCCAACTCATATGTCAACCAGCACCCGCAGGTACTTTTCCTCTGGGCAGATTTCCAGCCACTCTTCTCCAAGCCTGTAGCATTGCATGAGGTTGTTGTGACCCAAGTGCAGAATCCAGCACTCAGCCTTGTTGAACCTCATACCATTGGCCTCAGCCCATCCATCCATCCATCCTGTCCAGACCCTTCTGTAGAGCTTTTTTACCCTCAAACGGATCCACACTCCTGCCCAACTTCGTGTTGTCTACAAACTTACTGAGGATGCACTCAATCCCCTCCTCCCAGTCGTTGATAAGGATGTTAAACTGAGCTGGAGAACACCACTTGTCACCGGCCACCAACTGGAATATTGAAGCTTACACAAAAGAACAATTAAAATTGTACAATATGAGGTACCTTAAAATAATAGCTTAAGCTCCAGTCAAGAACTAGAAAAGATTGAAAGTTATACCTACAGGGTGATACACAGTAAAACATATGATCTGGGAAGCAGGCTTAGGCTAGGTTCCACAAGCAATTGAGTCAGCATAATAGCTTGTTACCACCAGGAAGGTCTTGATGTTTTCTTCTCCCTTATCATGCCTTCACTTCTTTATCTTATCCACTGCTCCTTGCCATGTGATCATCCTCCTCTGGCACTTGCTCTGGAACACGTAGGGTTCTTTACTGACCGGACCTAAATCACTGCAACATCAGAAAACTTCACATTTTATTTTTCCTTTTATTGGCTAATCTTCTACCATTTGACAGGTTAAAGTGGTTCACAGAGGGACCTGGCAAAGTACAAGTTAGCAGTTGGTGCCAAAGTAAGCAGTAGAGAACGGACACAAGACATCATTCAATACATCAGCACAGGAAGGACATGGATCTGTTGGAATGGGTCCAGAGGAGGGCCATGAAGATGATGAGAGGGCTGGAACACCTCTACTATGAAGACAGGCTGAGAGAGTTGGGGTTGTTCAAACTGGAGAAGAGGAGGCTTCGGCAAGACCTTATAGCGGCCTTCCAGTACCTGAAGGAGGCTTGTAGGAGAGATGGGGAGAGACTTTTTATCAGGGAGTGTAGCAATAGGACAAGGGGTAATGGTTTTAAACTGAAAGAGGGGAAATTTAGATTAGATATTAGGAAGAAATTCTTTACTGTGAGAGTGGTGAGACACTGGAACAGGTTGCCCAGGGAAGTTGTGGATGCCCCATCCCTGGAGGTGTTCAAGGCCAGGCTGGATGGGGCTTTGAGCAACCTGGTCTAGTGGGAGATGTCCCTGCCCATGGCAGGGGGGTTGGAACTAGATGATCTTTAAGATTCCTTCCAACCCAACCCATTCTATGATTCTTTTATAGATGGTAAACTTGTAATGCTAGGTCATTCAATCTCTTAGAATCAGATGACTTGGTTGGGAGGGGAGGCAGGGAAAAGGGCTTCCTACTGACTTTAGAGAGTAATGAAAACATTAAGCAAGTATCTTCTGTAGTATAAGTAATGTCTAGTTTGACATTCAGACAAGTAGCTAAGAATATTGTTTTTTTCAGCAAAGGAATAATTTAACAGAATACAACAGTTTAGAGAACCTGCCCAAAAAGAGCTTCTTAAGATCCAGGAATTTCTAGTTTAAAAAAAAAAAAAAAGTTACAAGCCTGATAGCAGAGGTAGTTATTTGTGATGTAGAAGAGCAATATAGCATGATCTGCAACCTTGGTCTCTAGGGTCCCAGAAAAATGGGCTGAATGACCACTACGCTGTTAGCTGTTCTTGTTCTTCCTGTTGTTTGTCAAACCTTTCAAATTGCAGAAATTGTGAGATTAAAAAACATTTCCAGCTCAACTCCTCATACCACTGTTTTAAACATTGTCATTTTTTCCTATGTTCTTAGAAAGTTTTATTTGTTTCTTTCTAAGATTGCTTACTCAATTTCATAAGAGAACTCAGAGGAGGAAATACTTTACCTTGTCAATAATGTGTCTGGCATGCACTCCAATTTGAGTTTTCTCATATAAATGTACTTGGTGCCAGGACTGTACTTGCCACTACAGAAAAGGAATGCCATCAGACAATCCACAGGAGGTTTGCAAGGATAACACAAAATCCCACCAGTACTTAACTCTCTTGCATGCTCCACTCTCACAGTCCACATCCTTTACCCCATTCTCTCCCTGACAAAAGCCCTGGCAGATCTGTCATGAAGCCACCATTAAATTCCAGTGCTGCACTGCATTTTCATATGATGAGCGTGAATCAGGCAAGTGTAAGCACGGAAATTCAGAATATAATGCATATTGGGTTGTGAGTGGTGGCAGCTATGTATTGCTCTTAAAATCACTAAATACAAAACTGCACATATGTGTCTTTTGTTTTCCCTTAATATTGCTGTAATACCAGGAGACATGGATTGCAATGTTCTTTAGTGTCAAAGTTTCTGAAGTTGCTTTCAGAATATATGCTGTAGTTTCCTTACTTATTTTGTTCTGGTTTGTCGTCTGGTTTTTTATGTTGTGTCAGATATGAGCCACTGCAGTTTAACTGAAACTCTTCATAATACTTATTATGTCAAATTCTAAGCTCCACACACGCCCGCGGGGGACTTCTCTCAGTTTTGTTCAGTAAAGTAACATACAGCAGCACTCTGATTAGCGGACTTGTGTGTTCTGCTCTCTTTCTGAACAGTTCTTACTCAGTGTTTGCATTCAGCAATCTCTCTTCATTTATACTGTGCAAGATCAAGGTCAAATCATCAATGATATAATCTGAGTATGTATTTTAATTAATAACTAAAGGGGATATGTGTTTTGTTTAAATATTTTAAAGGAAAAGAACCTTGTGCCCCACCCAAGATCCTAGATACAAAAGTGGAGGAGAGTTCCGAAGTACCTATTTTAGAAGACACGTCATCATCACCAACAGATATTCAACAGCATTTATGGCAGGTTTCCACAGATATTGAAAACACTGAAAGGTATGTGTAGCACTTCATTCGTAAACAAAACAAATTTCTATCTAGGGTTTATTTAGTCTTTTCCAATTAGGCAGCCAGTGCTGCTACTATTAAAGGTATTAGTTAATTAAATAACCTGTTAACATTCAGTTACATTTAGCATATCTGAGAGCAACTCCTAAAACAAGGTCAGAGAGAAGTGACGCTAATTACCAGAGGATAGTTGCCAAAAAACAAAGGGTGGCAAATGATGTTGCTAGTGGGGCAGGTTCTCTAAAAGAGAACCTGGCAACTTTAATCTTGTCTTGAGTGATTTCTGATTTTGTACCTGAAATCTGCTGACCTGCGTGCGGTTCTGCATTCATAAATCAAAAGCACAGAATCTAGTTCATGGCAGTTGTTTGTGCCCATAGTTATGAATGTGGAAGCCTTGGGAGGAGAGGGGAACATCATCCACAGGCTTGTTGAAGTGGACTTCTCTTACCCCTTAACTATACAGCTGAAAGTCAAAAAATGAGACCCTTTAGTAGGGGGTAATCCTTATGGCCAACATTTCTTTGCAAAAAATACCTGTTTTGATGGCTTTGCATATTAAGCTGCTGCTGAGATTTTAATGGTTACCATGTTTATTTATATTAAATGAAGTTCTCTACTGAGAGAGTAATGTGGAGAATAAAACTGAGCAATTTCTTATTAGTTATGTTTCTTCATTTCTAAGAACTATTTTAGATGTAGATGAATGAGGCAAGACCACATTGCTTTTAAAAACTGAAAGCCTGAAGACATTACAAGCCTGCACACAAAATTGCCAGTCTGCCATCTATCTGTAAAACAGGAAACTTTTTGCAACTTCTGGCCTCTCTCGAAACCTATCCAAATGTAACTTGCTTTGTGAGATGGTATTTTGTTAACATATTTTCCATCTTCTGCCTTTTAGAAAATTTCCTGCCAGAGTCCTCATAAAAGGAGTGAGAATGAAAGCCGTGTTTCTGATATTTTCACTTAATGTGCAGGGAGCTTAAGTGTCATGGATTAGCTACATGTGTTATCATAAATCATAAATTTGGACCAGATGTGACTAGTTAATGTCAGACTGGCTTAAAAGTGCTCCCTTATTAAATCTACTGCTCTTTATTTTGGTATGGTTCCTCTGATACATGTATGTGAACCAAATGCTTGACCAATAGATTTTTGTATTTATTGCTCCATTATTTCAGCATATGAAGCTATACTGTGAGCCATTCTCCATTCAGTCTTCAACTGCTGTTCTATTGTATCTCTTTCAACTTTTGTTTCCACAGAGATATGAGAGAAATGAAAAACCTTTTAAGTAAACTCAGGGAGACTATGCCTTTACCACTGAAAAATCAAGGTAGGTTTTGTATTTTCTTTGTGTAAGGAAAATTAAGATAATTAAAGGTTTTGCCTTCCATCACATCCAAAAAATCTAGGGGTTTTTTATAGAAGTTACAAAAAGAAAAATCTAGGTGAAGTCTCTTCCCTACTGATTCAGTGAAGTCAGAATTTAGTATGTGAACTTTGGCCTCTCGAGTTCCACATGAGGTATTCTGGAATTTTATAGATACGGTATCTATAGATAAAATAATAAACTTTTTGTGGTGACACAAAGGCAGCAACAAAATTAATTCCCCGTGTCAGGAGGTTTTCTTTTTCAAAGGTAACGAAGGTGTAACTGGCACAGACTATGATAGGGATCCTACCAAGTGATGGGGTTTGCTTTAACTCCGTACAAGGCTTGTAGCTTCTGTGAGATGACGTTGACCCTGTGCAGAAAAGACACTTGCCTTGAGCCTGCTAACAGCCTGCTTTTCCCAGTAGCTGGCACATTGTAAGGCTCATTATACAGATGCACAGGGGGACAGGATCTCCATCCTATGCAGGTATTTAGCAGTGTGTCTTCATTTTGCGGCCCGGCAGTGTTAATGTTCCACGTAGACAGGGACTCTCTTTCTTCATGTGAGGAACATTAAAAAGATAATAATTTTCCTTTATGATTTCTTCGCATAATGTGTATTTCTTAAATGCTGCGTAGTCTTTGCTTAGTGGCACCTGATGGACTACACCTAATATGTCCTAGATTTTGTCCCAGGTAACTAGGCAGTCTATCATTCATCATAATATGGAAAGAGATGAATACAGAAAGGGTGATTTCATTATATGAGTAAGAGATTGCGGCAGGATGGCTTGGTGGAAAACTATGTGAATGGAGAAGGGGAATTGCTTATGATACATGGTACAGATGTGCCATTGTAGAGACCAGAAAAATGACGTAAAGTCTATGCCTAGCCTAGAAGAAAGGAGAGTGGTGGAAGTAAGGAATTAAAAGACACATTTGGGGGATATAAAGCATATAGAGACTCAAATTCAGAACAGAGATAAAGGTGTACTGAATTCTTCTCTGGTGTCTGGTGTCTACACTGCCCTCCAACCTTGGCCAGAAAATCACTGATCACCCATGCAGCAGGATGGGAAATGTGTCAGCTGGAGTTTAAAAGCTCTGAGACATATCCCAGGATCAGGTAGTCATAAACGGTGTTTTTGCAGCTCCCACTGACTCCCAACTGTGTAGTTTGCAGATGACCTCTGAGAATGGATGCCTCAGGAATGGACAGTCATATTCATTATTCATACAGCCCTTAAAATTTTTGAAATATTCCAAGACCTTTAATTAATTAAAGCTCAATAACAGTATAAGTAAATAGAACAAACAAACTACATTATAGGTAATTAATATGATCTGGACTGTAATTTTGACACATATATGAATTACAAGCATTTCATGCCATTGAATGAGTTTATTTTTACGAGAGCCGATCCTCCTTTCAGTAAATGACTGACCATTTTGCTGTTGATTTCAGTGACAGACACAATGAAGTTAAGGTTGCAAGCCTGCAAAAGCGTTACAAAACATTACTGACTCCTCACAGACCTGGTTTTTTGTATGGAATTCTCTTAAGTGACAGCAGGAAAGTTACTGTGCTAAGAAATTTAGTTGATGTGGTTCATGAGCTTGAGACATAATATTAAATGATCTCTTACCTACATTCTTAAGTGTTTGTATTACAGTAGTGTCTAGAGCCTACAATTAAAACTAGGTCCCTGCTGTAGCCAGAATAGGAACATAATGAGGCATAGCTCTCAGGCTGAAACCATGCCTGAAGATGGCTCAAATTCAAAGTGAATTCTAAAGATTTTGGGAGATAGCTCGCTGACAGTGCATGAGTTGTCGCAAGTATAGGCACTAATATAGAGAGTTTGTATGAATTTAAAAGGAGTTACTATAAAAGGTAGAAAGCTAACCAGAAACGGGGTAAGCATATTGTGCCAACTTTCCCAGACAAGTGCTTTTTCTCTTGATGTGCGAAGATGTTCCAATGTTGCAGTTTTAAATGTACGTCTCCCTGATGTGCACAAATGGGCACCCTATAAAGTTTTTTTTATGTTTCAATTAAGCCAGACTTTAACCTTAGGATCAATATTTCCAAATTTGCATGTCTGCAAGCTCTCAAGCTGCTTATCTTTTATGTTTTATTTGGGACCCTAACATTATTCATCCATGCAGAAATATTGTGGCTTAGGTCTCCCAGTACTGGGGGTGTAATTTCCTTTAGGTTCTGTTATTGAACTGGTATTATTCTTGCCAAAATTTCTATTGCATTATTATGGAGATCCTGATAGTTAGCATTGTAAGACTCTTAAATACAAAATTCAAGTTATTATTTGCTCTATGCCTAGAACAACAGGATCTATTACTTGATCATGTAGGTGCTGTTAGGACACATAAGTGAAGTAAACTCTTTTGTGTGTGTGCATGTGCACATACTTGTGTTAAAATGTGGATTTTTTTCATCACAGATGATAGCAGCCTCCTAAACTTGACTCCATATCCATTGGTAAGAAGACGGAAGCGAAGATTCTTTGGACTGTGTTGTCTTGTCTCAAGTTAGAAGATTAAGTACAGAAGCACCAAGAAAATCATAACTTTGATTAAACCACTATTATTTGACCACTGAGAAGATGAACATTGCTACTCTTGATTATAAAGTACATTTTCTACGCAATTCCTTTTTCTCTTCTGTTCCATCCCCCTTTTCAAAAAAAGAGTTTTAATAGTTTAAAGTTATGGTGGTCAAAAACCAGCTGTGGAAAAGATCTAGCATAACTAAGAATGTTTTTAAAACTTTTTGAAGTATGTTTTGCATGCTTACTTTCAGCCACTCAGAGAAAAGACACATGAATTATGGTAATAGATAATTTTAAAGTTTTTTTTATTGTTTGAACTGCAGCTAAAAGTTTGTGCATAGTACAGTAATCTTATTCGTATCATATTAAAATACTTGATCATATTCTAACAGTCTTTAAGCATAGAAAACTATTTAACAGCAAAAGTATTAAACTTCTAAAACATTTAAACAATATTGTAACAGAATTTGCACAAAATATCCAGTTGCTTTTTGTGCTCTCATTCATATTTAGTCTTCCACTATATCTCAATTTAAAAGTTTCATAGAAAGATATCTTAATTTACGATACACAAACCATATATGAAAATACTTACGACTTGTAAATACAGAGAAATCATAATATCTACATACTGTACAATGCATAGAAGCAGCAAATTTCCTTCTAAGCCAATAGTGTCTCTACAAGCTTTTGGGGAAAATAAATAATTTATTAAAAGAAAATGTATTAAAGTAAACAATGTAAAACACAACACCAACTGATTTTGTTTCCAATAGAACTCAAAGCATGGTGTCTGCATATCACTAAGTATTAATTCCTATAGGGCATGCCAGAATTATCTCACATTGTAAGATACTAAACGTTTTACATTGTTAATAAAGTTTTTTATTTAAATTAAGTGTTGTCTTGTTTCTAGTTATATTGCAAGAGTAAGTCTTTTTTCTCTAATTTTGTTGTCAGAGTACTGCACAAGTTTTGATAATTTTTCCATTTCAAGAAGTATGGTAACAAAGACAGATAAAAAATTATGGTGAATATGTAAATGCTCAAATGACGGCTAGCAGCAGCAGTAGGTATGAATAGGTCAGACTCATTGTACTGATATTTCAGGATGATAGGCAAGACACCAGAGCTAAACTTGTGCTAGACTGCAACACGGTGAAACCCATAACAATCTATAACTACAGTGTAGAGCAGGTCACCGTAGTCGGTAATACCTGAGGAAGGTGACTATGAGCCCTTCTGCCATTCCACCATGACCCAGCATATCAACAGGAACCAAATTCCTTCTTACTGTGAGAGGGTTTAGTGCTGAGTAAGGAGATACTGTTTCCTTGTCACAGGAAACACCAATACATTAAATTCTCCATTATTTTTTTTGATAGGACACTGGTACACTCCCCAGAGCAGTTTGTTAGGGATAGCTGTATCTGTATCTGGCACCTACAGAGTTTGAGCTGACTGATTTTTCTACCAAGTTTTTCTCCTAGAGTGCTGTTTGCTGAAAAAGGAAGGAAACACCCCCGTTGTCAGAAATACTGGTGTACTGCCCATAGCAAGGACCAAAAATTCAAATTTAATTCCCAAGGCAGGAAGGTAGGATTTTTTCTTCCTGAAGAGCCACACCACTCCTGTTGTACGCATTCAGGTAACTGAGCTTCCAGCAGTTCTCTGAAAGGTTATTTTTCTTTTCACTCAGATAAAGCAGAGTGTTTAGTTTTTTTCTAGGTTGAACTGATCTATTCACTTTTCACCTTTCAGTCTCCCAGACAGAAAATGTATTTTTGAATAAAAAGGCACCCAAATAAATACTTTAAATGCAATGAGGACAAATAAATCTAAAATGTCCTCATGGAAATTGTGTGTTTCCGTAAGCAAAATGAATTCCATCTGAGGAATACATTGCTAAATTCTTTAAATATCACAGAAAAAGGTAACTGCAACATGTTTCAGGATTTCAGGTCACAAACTATTCTTCAGCATACACGGCATTTAATGCAGGGAGATCCCTGCACACTCAAAAAGCTGTGTGCTTGTGAGCATGAATGTATTTTTCATAGGGTCATAGAATGGATAGAATTGGAAGGGACCTTAAAGATCAGGTAGTTCCAACACCCTGCAATGGGCAGGGACACCTCCCACTAGCCCATTTTGCTCAAAGCCTCATCCAGCCTGGTCTTGAACACTTCCAGGGATGGGGCATCCACAGCTTCTCAGGTCTCCAGTGTCTCCACATCCCCACAGTAAAGAATTCCTTCCTAATATCTCATCTAAATATATCCTTTTTCCATTTAAAACCTTTACCCCGTCATCCTATTGCGACACTCCCTAATAAAAAAGTCCCTCCCCATCTTTCCTGTAGGCCCTCTTTAGGTACTGGAAGGCTGCTATAAGGTCTCCCTGGAGCATTCTCTTCTCCAGGCTGAAGAACACCAACTCCTCCACCTGTCCTCATAGGAGAGGTGCTCCAGCCATCTGATCATCTTCATGACCCTCCTCTAAACACACCAACAGGTCGATGTCCTTATGTGTGGGGCCTCAGTACTGTGGGTGCGGTCTCAGCAGAGCGGAGTAGAGGGGCAGAATCACCTCCCTCGACCTGCTGGCCATCGTTCTTTTGTTGCAGCCAAGGATGAGGTTGGCTTTCTGGGCTATGAGTGCACATTGCCAGCTCATGTTGAGCTTCTCATCAACCAACACTCCCAAGTCCTGCTCCTCAATCCATTCTCCACTCAGACTCGTGCTTTTTAAGAAGAACGGAATCATAGTCTACAGCAGGACATTTTTTTCAAAGTTAATTCTGTGACATTTTCCCCACATCCCTCATGAACAATGTCCTCGTTAACTGTCCTAGTTTTCCATAATAAGTAGTTAAAGAATGTCCAAAAGATGGCAGCACTGACTTGTTTTCATTAAAAGTCTACAAACCAATAGCCTTGCCTTGCTCTATGACTCTATTCCCAGAGTTACAACAGGCTTTGCAACTGCTAAAATTTTAGAAAAATAACTCCTGATGTCTAATAGCTATTAAAAAGTATTGTCTGGGGATTCGATCTGTAATTACAATTAACCAATTAATTTTGGTTCAGCCTAAGTTAAAAAGACCGATTGATACTATTTTATTAATCCTGTAGACACTAATGCCAAAAAGGAGTGTATGAAAAAAAGACTAAGCATGCAGCGATGCCACAGGAGACAAAGGGAGAAACAAAATTTCACACAAGCAAACTGTGTTAATTCTTTTAAAATGTTGTTATATTAGTATATACACAGAAATTGGTTTATCAGTTCAGTGTGATGTCTCTAACAACTACTTTCAAAGGAAGATAAAGCAGTAAGCGTGTCTAGTGCAGTACCTGCCCACATATCATCACACGTAGGTTAACAAGCCAAGTTACATGACAGCTCATGTCTCTGTGTTTTTATCACATCTGCTGCGATGGCATATAAGTTAGTGAGAGAAATGTATACATGTTAATTAATTATGCAAAGCTCTTGACATCAGTAATACTTCATCACAATGAGCTGTACAACTTCAGGACGTTCTGTGATGGAAACAGATTTACGTAAGTTGTCTTTGAAGTCCTTCCCGTTTGCACTGTTTTAAAGTGTACAGTAACATGCACATACTTGTACCTTTTGTTATTCTGGAAACTTTAGTACTGTCTTTGCTCATTTTGAAGCTTTTCTGTATTTCTAAACAATTTCGCAGCTTCTCTCAAACTCCTTGTAATTGTTATACCTGTTACTAATCCTAACGGACACATGCTTTAATTCCCAAGCTTCATGGCCACTTAAGGAATACTGGTGATCAAGGGTGAATGGAATGTCCTCCAGTTATCTTTTAATAGGTAGTAGCCACAAATCAAGGCTCGGTAAGTATCTGAATTGAAATGTGTTAAGGGATAAATTGGCTTAGTTAGGAATGCAGAGGATTATCTTTCACTAAAATTCAAAAGGAAACAAAAGAAACTTTTTTTAAACCCCAGAACATCACATAGTTCCAAGAAGGATAAATGTTAATGATATTACTTACATTTTAGTTTAATGGAATAGGGCAATGTGGGATCAAAGCTTAGAAGTTCCCACAATAAAATGACATACAAATCACTTAGAGATGATTTAGAACCATTCATTTATTTGTTTATTTTCCAAGTATTAAAAAAAAAAAAGACAACTTTACATTGATAAATGCTTGAATGCATAGAAACAAGCAATTTAGGGGAGATACTGAGGAAAACAGTACCTGCTTTCTAAATCCTGAATGGGGTTTTAATATTTTAGTTGAAAATGCTGTAGGATAGAGGCACCGTAAATCTTTTGCAGGATTTGAAACAAGAAGCACCATACCCACCAAATATATCAAGTTTCTGCAAGTCTTTTCTATCAAAACTTTGTGCAGCTCTGGCTTTTCTGAGCAAGCCCAAGTTCTTTATAACCACCATTCACTTGCAGTACCTTTCCTGTTTTCACAGATATTTCACATCATAAAAAATATGTGGCTAAAAAGTCGGTTGTCTACGTACAGTCTAAAGTGTAAGGTTTTCAGAGCAGAAGCAAAATGCAAGCATATAGAAATAGACAGTAAATACATATTGCAGGCTGCATGTTAACTTACACAATATGTAAAAGACAGCATGCAAAATCTGCATGCTAACTTACGCAATACAGAAAAGGTTGTCTCTGTGACCTATTAACTATTCGTCCTATAGCAGGCTTACCTGGGATGAGATACAACATAAACACACTAATTTTTCAATGTAAGGTAAATACAGAACTACAGATTAAAGGACTTTCAAGAGTTTGAAGAGCTGTCTAGACTGTGGTAATGCTAGGATCCTCCCTCAGGATTAACAGTAAGACAAGAGAAGTTGCTGTTTTAGTGGGAAATACAAGGAGATCGCCTCAATGCCACCACCACCTCCCTGGTCCCCGTCACGATGTGAAGAGAAGAGGCAAAGAGTGGGCAGGAAGGGCGGGCTGGCGGCCACCGCACCGGGGCTGCCTTGGTGGGGCCTGGCCTCCCTCTTGGTGTGGGAACCTTCCCCACGCGTGGTGTGGGTAGCCTTCACAACATTGAAGGGGTTGTAACAAACCTAATGTGATTAGGGAAATGCAACCGGAATAGGTTTTCATAGTCATTGAGTTTAGGGGCCTTGGCAGACACACCGCAGGGTACGCAGAAGCTGAAGGGTGTATGTCAGCAAGCTCACCATGGGCTGGAGAAGGCATGGAACTGGAAACTTCACATGCTGTCAGTAGCTGCAGGTCATTCCCTCTGTTTCAGTTTTTGTCTGCCAGGTCTTTCAGCAACTGCCTCTATGCAGATATTACTTCCACCACTTGCCGAAGTGATGCTTTGCAAGCAGAATCACAGCGCTCTCCTTGGCCGAGCCCAGAGCAGGCCTCTTCGTTGAAGTGTTGTTGTAATAATACTGCTATTTGGGCTTTTTGTGTTTAGATTTAGAAACACTGGTGTAGTTCACCCAGAACTAGGTGTAGTATTTGTTGTATACCCAGCCACATCTGTTGCTCTCTCGAACACTTCAAGCCCCATGTTGCGCGCTGTGGTCTTGAATCTAAAACACAACACCCAATGAGCTACTGTGAAGAAAACCAACTCTGTCCCAGCCAAACCCAGTGCATCATGCCATCGTAAGGAAACCTTAAAATTACAATTTAAAATTTTACTTTTATCTTGATGTTCAACTTCGAAAAATCTGTGTCAGAAAATGGGAAAAATACAATAACCAACTTTTATCCCATTTCAAGAATAAACGCACAGTGATGCACTGATACCTCTTTTCAAAATATCTGCTGGTCTTATGTCAGCTTAAAGGTGAGATTCTTTATTATCTGTGTAAGAAGTAGGCAACAAATTGTCCAGCTGCATGGACAAAAGGCAAGAAAAGCTAAGGAGACATCTATTTCTGCTCCTGCTCAGTCCTGACTTGCTTCGGTCAGAAGAGATTTGTAGCATTATTTGGGGAAGTTTGTGGTCCTGTTTAAGTTCCAGGACCTTGAAGGCACTGTCTGACAGGCAGCAAAACTTATCCTTTACCAGCAGAAACTTCGTTTTCTGCTTTAAAAAGAGCTGAGCCAGGCTAGACATAGGTGGACAGGAGATAATTTCAAGGGATCACCATGTGGCAAAGGTTGAAACAGTGACTTCAAACTGTCCACAGCTGAATCATTTATCTTAAATCCAGAAATCTTTTTCCTAAGGCTCTATTTCCTTGTACTATCTTTAAAATCTCAATTACCACCTCAGTCATATCTCAAGTAAGAGGTAGACTTTTACTCTGTAGTTGATGGTTGTACCCTCCAATGTGGTTTTTTCAACCTAACCTGCTGCCAGCGTATGCATTATCTGCTGTCCAGATCTAGCTTCATGTTGCCAGTCTCATAAATTTTTCGTTTTCCTGTCTGAACTCATCTAGCTTTGAACTATTGGTCTCCTCCTCACTAGTACTTGAGACTTCACCTTATTTCCTATTATCTGTAAATTTTCTTGGTATGATATTTATATCCTCTCCATTCTTCTTAAATGTATTTAAGTACCAATAGTAATGGGAATTCTGGACTCCAAAAGAGCACATGGTTCTATTTGTCCAGTCTGTTGCTGCCTCATGAAACCACTCCTTTGTTTGAGCCATTATATGTACCAAGCTCCCTCTTTCAGCAGCTGTTTTTCTTGCCCTTGTGGGACTGCAGTTCTTTGGTGCATAGAAAGCTTCTGCTAATTTCCAGCCTAGATCTGCTGCTGAACAACTAGTAGCAATTTGTTTGTATACTTGTATTATATTTTAAGTGCTTTCTCTGCTTTTGTTGACATCTTATCCGCTAATATTTAGGGAGGCCTATACCCTTATCAACTTGCATTTTACTAATTGAAAAGTCAAGATTTTCTAGTTGCTTGTAAACAGTGCTATAACAGTACCTTCAGAGTGCAAATACCTTCCTTCTCACAGACTGGGTAAATATCAATTTCCTTCTGGTTTTGATTTCCTTCAGTAATAGTTTACTGAAACAAGACTTAACACAAAGCACTTATCAAATTTAAGGGGGAAAAAACTTAGTACATGATGGTTTTGTTTAGGAATATAAAAGATCTGCTTAAAGCATCCAGACAAGAGAAAAAACATCCTTTAATAATAAGAAATGTAATTTTTCTCCACCCATATTGTGAATAACTTATTCTTTTTTAGCAATCAAATGACAAATAATCTACACATGTACTCATTTCACAGTGGAAGATAAACATTTATTCCTTTCTGCTTTTTCTTCCTTTAATTTACTTAGCTCCTGTATTCTCTGTGCTAACTTAGAAAATAATTTTTTAGCTATCCAGGAAAATTTAAAGAAATAATTTGTACTGTCAGCATTGAGAAGAAGCTTTTTAATCTTTTCTGTGCTGCAACTTAGAAGGAAAGTAAGAAAGCTTCTGAAACTGGGACAGGTGGGGGGTGGGGAGGGGAGAGAATGTTGCTGATCCCAAAAGCAACACACTGTTGGCCACCTTTTTCAAGATTCAAACAATTAATCTCTTTCAGTCAGTAGAAGATACAGTAACAGCAGAAACAGCAATTGCACATGGAACATATCTGGCAGATGTTCTAGAAAGAGAACATTATTTAAGATTCAGAACACTTCAGAGATTTGGAAAGCTTTGGCAAAGCAAATTCATAGAATTTAAACATAACAGAAGAGATTTCCTTAAGGAAGTCAAGGTTATATATCTAAAAATTGGTATCTTTCAAAGGATTGAGTCTGTTTTTTCTCCTTTGAAAGTTCCCATTCAAGTTCTCATTGGTACAAATCCACAAAAATACTTTTTTGGTTAGATTCCAATCTTTCATCCTTCTTCCAGAACCATTATAATCCTAGTCCCTGGCATAAGCAACCTAGTGTCTAAGAAAGGAAACTTCATCCTCCTCATCTTCCCTACTTCTTTTATTCTGAAGTTGGCCTTAATAGCACAGGAACTTCTTCAATTTCAGTGCCTCACTAGAGAGCTGATCTGAATTGAGGAAGAACCTCAAAGGGAAACTTAAGCATCCTGTAGTGATTGTTTGGCAAATTAGCCTTTCTATAGCAAACCATCATGTACTGGTTGTCTAAATACAGAAATAAAATTATTGAGTCAAGTGTCATATAAGACCTTCTGAGGTCTGTGAAACACCTACCAGCACCTGAGTTTCTTAGATTTTGTTTTGTAAGGTTTCTGTGAGATATTATCTGAAGCTTATTTGAGACAGCTTACTATTAGTGTCCAGTATTGGAGTCTTCCTGTTGTCTTCAAAAATAGATTATTTTCCCTGTAATGGTTACCTCATTTAATTATTGAACGTTTTTAAAAAACAGGGGTTTACAAGTGTAAATATCCCCAGACTCCTTGCATAAACCCAAGTCGAGAGTTTAACCCATTCCTTTCTAAACGTAATGTGGAAAACTGAAGCCTATGCAGTGAGTTTCATATACCACAGGGTCCCATATACTCACATTTCTTACATATACGGAAAAGGAAAACTTTGCCTTAGTGTACTAGTTTTTAGAAGTTCAGTGGGGGGTGGTGGTGGTGGTGGTTGTTGCATTGTTGACTCCCATTTTTTTTTCTGTAATATTTCAGAATTAAGTTGATGTTTGTTAATGTAAAATTTTTTTAAAAAATGCATCAAATAATTAATTTTGAACTTAATCTTTTTTTTCTTAAAAAGTAGAATTAACCTCCAAATCTCAGAAAACTCATACTATTCAGACTAATACAGGTCCACTGTTTTAGAACCGCTTTCCCTGCAAATGAAAGAAAAGAAAGATAAGAGTGAAAAGAGTGATAAAGAGAGAAACAGGAGGGATGTAACAGCTGTAAAGTATTCCTTGGTGTTGTCCTTTGGAATGCATACAGTCCAGGATCAATTAAGGCATAATTGTCTCTTTGTGAGCTAACTCTCAATTTTCCTGCAAACAAGAGCACCAAAATTTTGTTCATTTAAAACATGAGTTGCTTCTACCACCAAAATAATTTCCATTAGGTTCCTAAGTCTGAAAAGCTGTTCACGCTTGGTTTGGCTGAAGAAACAGCTGTTTTTATGGACTTTGATGAACTTCCTGTAAAAGGCCACAAGAGTTATACGATAGAGGAAAATGAGAAATCAGTAGGAATTTAAAGTAAACCCTACAAGAATGGAGCATAGCTTAAACTAGTATTGCTGTTATATTTAAAACAGTCTTGAAACTCCCTTCTTGGATATGGGCTGGATACTCTATGATCAAATGTTTTGAACCAGATGTACGTATAAAAATTGGTTGCTGAAGTTCATCAGTTCTTGTTTTCATTGTCTTAGCACCAGCACATCTGTCTTCAGTTTGAAATTACTGAGTGGAGTCGTCCCTAAAATAAGCTATAGCTTTGGGGTTTTTTTAATTAAGTGTAGGAGTTCTATATAGATAAAAACTGTAATTTGCGAACTGTATCTTCAGAACATCACTGCATACTATCGTCGTGGCAGTAGGGAATAGAGGATCCATAAAGGTGGCTTATAACTTCTAAGCTTTAAAGTGCACTCAGATGAAACGCAGTATTCACATACTGCTATCATACAGCGTGTTTCTTAGAGTTGAATTTAATTCTTCGTTGAAATTCTCTCATGGTCAAAATTCTGCCAGGATACTTTATAAACAGTTACACTAAGTAAAAGCCTCAGGGATGTTTATATGCAATACAGATAAATAAGGATTAATCATTCTTCTTCACTGTACACTTTCTCAGTGGGACAAATATTTAGCTTACACAGAAAACTGTAAACAAAAGTTAGTCACAGTTTTAATACTACGCTAAAGTATAAATGAACTCTACTAAATAGCCTATTTCTATTACAGAATTTTCTCCTGTATTGCTGTTATTTTAACTACAACATTTTAGGAGAATATTTGCATTTCTAGACAAACAGTTCCCTCTGATCTTCTTCCTCAAATATTTTTTTTTTTTAAACATAAAAATATATCATATTCTTAACAGGATTTTCCTGTACTGGATAATCATTAGTTCAGACTGCTTATATGTTTTCCACCCTTGTACTGGCATTTCTCTAGTCCCTTCTGTTTCTTCATTCTTGTACCTCTTCTGCAATTCTTTATTTTCTGCTACCACCACCTCATCTCGTATTCTTCTTTATCCCCTAAATTCATCTTCATGATTGTTATACTAGAACTTCTTGTGAACAGTTTCAGTGTTCTGGCATTTTTATTACAGAAGCATTTTTGTTGTGTTTTTCCTTCCATCCACGTTCATATTTATGGTGATTTGTAGCTTAGAATCTCCATTAATGCTCTTCTCTGTCTTGAGGCAGAGGAATTGTGGTAAGAGGCACCAACCGTGTGCTCTGCCCAAAAGAGTCTCTGACGTACAGTAATTTTGACAAGTTAAGATAGGTGAGTGCCCAAGACATGGCAGTGCCAGAACTATTTTCTAACAAACCAGCTTCACTGCTGGCTCTACTGTGGAGACTGCAGAGCACTACTGAGTAACCAGGTGAGTTAAAAGGTTTGTGATATTTGTCATTCTGCTCTGCATACATACAGATTGTGCCCTTTTTTGACTGGGGAGAGAAAATGTGATGAACTGCAAAAGACAAACTGCTGAAAATACACCTTAAAAGTTCCTGGAACTGATTATTGTATGAAACAGACAAGCACCCTGTCAGATTCATTACTCGTGATACTCCTTGGAGCGATCTGCAGCTATGACTTGCTTTGTTGTTGTCAACTATAAAAGCACTGAGTAAATACAGAGTTCAATATGCATTGATTATCTCAGCAGCTTTTACCTCCTTAAAGATCAGACCTTTAAGGCTACCCAGCCTGTTCCAAGTTCATAGTTAGACACTACATTTTTTTCTATTTATCTACAACTGCCTTGTTGCAATTCTTAGCTATATTATGATTCTTCAACACGATTTATTGCTGAAATAAAAAACAAAACAGTTGTAGAGCTGTGTAATAATACTGTGTTACTCAGAATTTATTTTTCTTTTAGTTTTAGTCCCATCTTTTGGATGCCTATGGGTAACACTTTTGTTTGTCCTCACTTAGATTCCCTTGCAGACTGCACAGAACCAACATAGACCATTGATGGTAGCTCAGAATACAACAAAATAAGTATCTGACTCACCTGCAGGAAATACTCAATAAAAACTCCTGGAAACAACACAAGCTGACACTACCAAATGCCATAATTTAAAAAATGCAAGCTTAGCAAGTGATGGTGTAATACAAATTTTGATGGCAAAGAAACACGTAATGGTAAAACAGAAAACTAATTATTAAATTGTTAAACTATCAGTGATGTACATGTCACTTGCGCTGCAAACTGATGCTAGGAGCAACTAAAATACTGCAGAATTTTAACAGATCATGAAGACAGCAAGTATGTTCATATTGATAAAATGCCTGTGATCATGAAAACTAATCAGCATGGAAGCGTATTTCAGAGAAAGTCTAAAGAGAGAAAGATTATTGCATTGTTGTTCGCCCCCCCTGCCAATCCAATATGTATTCAAATGAAGTTAAAACATGTTATACAGGTTGCCCAGAGAGGTGGTGGAGGACCCATCCTTGGAGACATTCAAGGCCAGGCTTGATGAGGCGCTGTGCAACCTGATCTAGTTGAAGATGTCCCTGCTTACTGCAGGGGGGTTGGACTAGATGACCTTTACAGGTCCCTTCCAACCCAACGGATTCTATGATTCTATGATAGTGCTGAAATATAACTTTCCATTACTCTAGGTACATAAAAAAAGTATATATGTGTCATGGAAGAGACTTAAGAGTTTTCCATGGTGTCTCACATGCTGCTGAGAATGGTGACACTCTGATTTTTGTGCTGTGAATGTGTATTTTCTTTAGCTATTTCTAAAACAATAGCTTAATTCAGCTTTGATTCAGTGACGCCAGCTGTTGGTGCACTTTACAGCACAGTCTGTTCCCCAGCTAGTAGGTAGATTGCAGACGTGCATGTTCTTCCCCTATCTGGGAAAGCAGACTGAAGGCAACACGAGGTACCTACTTTGTTTCCTGGTGCCTAGATAGAGGTTGATTTGCATTTCAGAGCTAATTGTAAGGCGTATGGAGGTTGTTGACTTTTCATTATTCTATCCATTTGGCATGCCCTTGCCTTCATTTCTTTTCTTCATCCCACCCCATATATCACTCACATGCAAGACAAAAATATTTGTCTTTCTTTATGAAAATAGGCATTTCATTCTGTAACTGAGGTAAACTGACAGGGAATGACAGTCCTTGTTTGTACTGGCATCACCTTTATACTGTAAGATCTTTGGTGCTTGTTGAGTAGCCGGCACACAATCAATATCTTAGCCCTGTACAACCACAGCATTTATGTCAGGCATTGCCCTTGAAAGTGTGGTTCATGAAAGCTAATAACAACTGATAGAAGTGAAGGAATAGCTGAGTTCTAATATTAGAAGTCTTGTTCTGATACTTAAACTTGCTGAATGTTACTTCTTTTTCTGGAAGCAGAGTAGGCATTTTGGTTCAAGCTGAGACAATAACATTTGTTACAACACAAAAGAATCACTAACATTATGTCTAAATCATATAAGAAAACCAATGATATTTATTTTTATATCACTTTAAAAGATTAGCAAATATTAACTTGGCAGAGAACTGTTCATTGCAGCATCTCCTCGATGTATCAGTTAACGTACCTGAAATCCTGAGCACTTCTGCAGAAAAATCTATTGACATTAACATACATCTTTGTAAATAAAATGGGAATATGGCCTGAAAAATAACCCGACACATTATATTCTCTCTGTTACATAAATACCTGAATTGAGAGAATAGCAATATTTAAATTGTTCAAATTAGAAAAGCCTTTTTCCAATATGAAAATCTATGTACGCCAGTAACAAGTGCCAAGACACGAACACTGAAATTCATGCCTTACACTCTTGTAACCACTGTAACTACCATAAATAGCTGCTGTAATGCTACATGGTAAGTAATTGCACTATCATTTAGATAGGTGATCTTTTGATTTCAACAATTAGAACTAGAATCTAAAATGGCTATTTTAAACTACACAAAAGCATAAGGAGCACTAAAATAGCTACCAGCTGCTTTTCTGAATTTTATGCCTCTATCCATTCCCTAATTTGTCCTTAAATGTAATTTGATGTCTAAATTATACTTATGCATAGAGATATATTAACTCAAATAAGGGTTGTTTAATAAACTCTTCAGCCATTCTGGTATAGAAAGCTCAGTAAAATTTCCCTTCTTGTCTTCAGATGAAGCTTTCAAAGATCGAGAAACAAATAAAGTACAAACTCCCATTCCTCAGAATTGGCATCATGGGATCACTGGGAGATCATGGGAAGATCATGGGAGAATTACATGCAAGTTCTGAATTCCCCTAACTCAAATAACCCAACCTCATTAAGTAAGGAACATTTTAGGGGGAAAAAAAAATAAATCACAATGAGCTGTGTCTTAAGCTGTGGCTTGATTAAGTATTTCCTTTGGCAACAGTACTGGCTTAGTAGCCCACAAGTCCCCTGTTGCACTCTACAGAATAACTGTCTTAGAGAATTAACCCAGTCAAAAATAAGCTCTTAACAGCCACAGCAACACTAAGGAGACTAGAGTGAACAGGGTGCCAGAATTTGTTAAATTAATACTTACAAAATAAAAGTTCCTTATACTATGCACAGGTATCAACTAATTGAAGAGTCCAGTCTCTCTTCAGTTCTATTATCCAAGCCCATCCCAGAAATCATGATATAAGATATGAAAAATTAGATTGGACCAACGGCAGCGAGAAAAAGAGCAGATGCAAGGACTCTTGCTGTCCTCTATTGAGAGACCTACATAGAAGGTTACAGATTATTTCTTTTTGCTCTGTGGTTTTCATGAGTATTTTGATCTTTAATGTTCTGTAGCACAGCATTGACAGCATGAGTTGCCTAATGATAAGGGTATGGGTCTGAGACATAAAGGTCTGAAAGACAGAGTTAGATCTAGATATCTCACTTTCAGGGCAAATACGGTAGCCATTAAAATACCATAAAACGTTTTGTACCAACCCAATGCTCTTACCCACTGTAGAAAACATAGGCAAGAGATACTATTCTTAAGAAAGCTTAGTTGTTGCTCTTCCTCATACTTTGACTCCTATGAAACTTACACTGCAGCTGTGTGCCAAGCTGCTGAGGTGTAAGCAGTTCTGTGTCTAAGCAAAAAAAACTTGAAACCACAGGCAGGAGGAGCATTTTCAAGAAGCTGTAAACATAAGCACTTTGAGGTTTCGGCATTTCTGGGGCAAGATTATATCCCTAAAATCTGCTCAACTCAAAAGTATCAGCCTATCTTGAACCTGTACCTTACTACAGAACATAATATGAATTGGATACTCCTGAATTCAGTTATAAAATTTTGACATACTTAACATTGCTCCCAATAGCAAATGGTAAATTTTGCTACCAACTTTAACATGACAGATTGCTTACTTTCCACAAGAGGTTGGCTTGTTTGTTTGCTTTGTAACTTTTCAATGGGAGTTCTATTATAATGAACAGAGGCTTCACAATTCTTGTCACTTGTCAGTCTTTGAATTTCCTGTTTTCATTCATGTAAGCATTAATCACCATATTACCGTATTAACACAGTTCTTAGAACTTTGTAAACAATCTTGCTGGATAGTCATCTAGTGTAAGGAAGTGGCACTTTACAACTATCTCAAAGATGAAATAGTCGCAATTGTAAAAGAACAAAACCTAGGCAGAAAGGACTTTGAAAAATTAATAGCTTTTGTTTGTTTCCAGCTTGCTCACAGTGATCCTTACAGAAGAATAAGTAATTGTGTTTCACAGTCTATGACTAGATCAATTTTAGAAGATAATTTTGAACGAACAATCTGTTTTAGCTTCTCATTGCTCATTCTTTCCCTTCTACGGACCCACACTCTACTTTGTATTTGCACTTACTGGTTAACGTATATAAGTAGAAAATGTTATGCAAAACATACATTTATTTAGAGAATAACATAATAGAAAATCTCACTTTAATTTCCAAATTTGATTTAACCACTCTGACATTAAGCATATTTAAGTCCAAATCTTTCTACACAAAGACTAGAAAACTGAAGCTTACCATATCCTAGTGTGAATGATTCCAAATACAGCTAATCGCAACTGAACTAAGAATAAGAGTGAAGAACTAGTTAAACTTGCATGGTTCAGTACTAATAAACTTGAAATAGAGGAGCAGATTCTTTTCCCAAATGGTTCATTTAATTATTTGAAGCACTGATATTTGCAAACAGATTTCTTAAAAATATATATATATCATTTTAAAACAACAGCATTGCAAAGCATAAATAAATTTGATTTGAAAGGAAAATCATATTCTCTGCAGAAATGAACACAAAAATAGCCAGCATCTCAGTCACTACTAGAACTGTCTGAACTATCAGAAGATGAACTTTTTTCCTTTCGTCTCTTCTTCTTCTCCTTTTTACGATGTTTTCCTTTCTTAGATTTATTCTTTTTTTCCTTTTCCCTTTCTTTTTTGTGTGATTTTTGTTTTTTTGACTTTTGCCCATCCTCTTCAGCTGCACTTGATGAGGAAGATCTAGTAAAAACAAAAAAATATAGATACATACTGATATGCAATTAAAGAAGGAAAATGCCACAAGAATAATGTGGGTTTTTTAATTTCAGTATTTATATAATGTCACAAATCAAATTTGGTGTAGAATTTGTACAGTAGCATCCACTGGAAAGCTTACGATATCTCAGTCTGCATGTTCAACTGAACCACAACTTTTCTAATTAGAAAAATTAGACTATTGTGACAAAAAATGCAGTATGTCTATGGTACAGATTAATTAACAATGGAATAGGCAAGTTGTGTGTTTTTCAACCTTCAATAAGGAAACGACTAAGAGTACAGACTGACAGAAAACTGAAAGTATGACAGTAAGATAGAGCTTCCAGCTTTTAAAATATCACATGATCAGTAACAATGCGCCAGTAATGCCTTCAGACAAATCTAATGTCTTTCTCTCACACAAAAAAATAAAAGAAACGGGTATGACAAATTTGGATGCCCTTCCAGCTCATTATATTGGTCTCTCACCAGCAGTGATGAGTGATTACAGACATACAAGAATTAAGATGATAATAAAAGAAAAGGCATGATTATTATACTCAAGAGGGTAGATTTGTCCTACTGTTTACATGATTAACTATTAATTACTTGCATGTAAAGACTACAGCCAGCAGACTGACTCTTTTTTACTATCTTAACTAAGTGTATCTTACTAAGGGTAAGCTAGAGCTACACTATGTAAATAAGGAAGGGCAAAAACGCCAATACAACCACTGTTAAATCCTGTTTATTTATTTCTGAAAACCATCTTATTGTGGTCTCCAAATACATTACACGTTCCCTAGCTCTCAGTGCAGTTCCTGGCATATTGTCTCATCAACAGCCCTAATGACTACAGTCTCATCTTAATAAAAAAAAACAATACTCAGATTCACAATGCATTTGAATATTATGATATTTGAGACTGGAGTAACACATTTTTTAGGCTTCTACAAGAGCAGGAATGCTAAAACTCAACACATGCTAAGTAAAACTAGTTTCCCCCTTGATAGTTACATGTTACTCAGAGTGTGCGTGTATGTGCGTGTCTACACGCATACACGCGTGCATGCAGGGCATCTTAGGGTCTCTGAACTGCCAGGAGGCTTCTCCATATGAGCTAAGATGGGAACCAATCCCATAACCCTCCTGACTCCTTGTTCGTCTCCCACCACATCTTGCCTAGTGTTGGATAGTCAGAAGGAGCATTGCTTTCTCAGACCTGCAGAACCCCAGCTTGTTATAGCTTTCTAGACTTCCATGGTCCTAAGTCCACAGCAGAGCCACTCCACAGTGGCTATACCATTATTCAGAGAATAAACAAGTTCTTACTGGACAACAAGAAGCTTTTCAAACCAAAGATGTACTTGCAAATAAAGCTGCATCAAAAGCAGCATTGTTTTCCGAGAAACAACCCAAACATCAGAAATATTTCTAAAGTTGTTTTGAAATTAAAATAGGTGTGTGAGAGAGTTACCTTTTCCTTGGTCTCTTTAATTTTGGTTTTTCTTTGTTTTTTCTTTTTTGTTTCTTTTTTTCTTCCTCCTCATTTAAATCTATGGATAAAAAGTTACAGTTTACAAAACACTTGTCTGAATTAAGATCAGCATTAAAAGAGTGGCTTTGACAGCAATGTAAAGTTACTACAAAATTCTTGTTAAAAGTTTTTCCTTTCCTTTCTCCAAGTTCTGGACTAGTATAATAATTTCAGAAATATTTCGCAGACTAGCAGAACTTTTTATACAATTTACATTCTAATGACTTTCATCTAAGCACTAACAACAAAGCAAGTCCTGTAAAATGTAGCAAAAAGTTGTGACTTTTCCTACATTTTTACATCAGCTTTAGATTTCATATCAGTTCTTCCATATTTTAAAAGACTTGCTCAAGTCTGAAAACAGGTCATTTAACTAGAACATACAAAAAAAAAATATACCCGTAGGCTTACCTGAATTACTGTCACATATATTCATTTCATACTTCACAAATAGCTATGCCATAACTGAGAAAAGCTTGAGTTAACTGTCAATATACTGTCTACGAAAATTGGCAGAAGAATCACCCCTCATCTGGTCATGTTTGTTTCTGGTCCTAACACTGTATAGTTCCGTGTAGTATTGTATAGTCTCTTCACCTTTCACTTACAAGCAGTATTTTTATAACACTGATGAAATTTCTCACCTTAGGCTTTTCTATAGTAGTTCAAAAGTATTTTTGAATTCTCCCAAGTGCAAATCCACTACATAAACATACATTACTACGTCAGCTAACAGGAAAATGCTGGCTTTGCAATTCATCCGTAAAACACATAGCTAATTTTGAGCATTTCATCTTTTGTCTATCATACAAATAACCTTCCATACAGTCTGCATGCTAGTGCAGTTATTCATTTGCTAACACAAATGGAAACTACTGGTCTGTATGTTCTGGAGCGAAATTTGAAAGAATTCAGTATGTTACAAAAAGCAAAATACTTTTGGAGCAATTAAAAACCATGAACAAGAATGCGTGATCAAGCACTCAGTATATATTTAAGAAAATGGTGCAAAAATCTAAGCGCAAACAGTGCAAAAATCTCGAGATGATGAGGCCACTTGAAAACGGCAAAATCCTTCCTAGATTATTTACAGTTAGAGATACATATCTCCTTGCAGTACACACAGCAGCCACAGTTTGAGAAGGAACATATAATAAACGGGGATATCACAAGATCAAATAAACAGCTGCTTTTCCTGCAGACATGTATCTTCAATTAGTTTAGGGCCAAAAAAATGCCCTTACATGCAAAAGTACATAATAAATGGGAACAAGTTTTTCAAAAGAGACTTGTTCCAAGAAAGGACTGTTGCAGTACCAATTTAGCCCTGCTGACAAGCAGACTACCCATTTCTTTTGAAGTGTTCCAGCAAATTACAGGGTTCTATCTCTCCCTTCTCCTTCCTAAATAGCATCTTTAGTAGGAACTGAATGTTGAGTTTGTAATGTGAGAGCAACAGAACAAAACATGATGTTTCAAGGGGCACAGGCAAAGAACATTCATCCATTTAAGACGTGCTATGGTGGAACAACCTCCCCTTCTGACATAGGGAAGCAGTCTCTTTGGAGTCCAAATTCAAATGAACTCAAGTTTCTGCCAAATAATCCATCTATTCTCTTTCTGACAGTTGATGCTCAGACCTTCCAAACAGAGAACAGTACTTCTCCAAATATGAACATTTAAATTCAATTCACTAGCTGTTTCAGTCAAAACACTACTTAGAAACTGGAGAGGAATTCAGCTGTTACATTTGTCAATAGTTTTAAGACTTACTATCAACTTTAAGATGTTTAAACTACATGCCATAATCAAAAGATTAACTCAAAACATCCATGTCATTTTCTCCTAAGCAGTTTCTTAGTAACAGTCTTACAATCTTTTTTACACAGAAGTCCTTTTTGAGATGTTCCAAATGGGTACATTGTTCATTTCCTATGACAGGACTTAATAATAATTTCAAAAAAAAAAAAAAAAAAGATGTAGCAGATCTCTGAAGTCTGAACACATGAAGTAAAAGACCTGCTTTTAAAGCACAGGCTTTAAATAATAGTAGTTATCGAAAAGGATAAAAATGAGAGTTCCAGTACTTCAGAAGATCATTATCCAATTTACTCTTTAAGAAAAAAAAAAAAAGCAAAACACCTTACTTTTTTTTTCACGCATGGCTTGCAATCTCTGTAGTTCTTCTTCCTCGCTGTCTTCACTGCTAGTGCTGCTAACATCTAAAACAATATCTCTTTGAGGATCTACTCGGAGGAAGTTTCGACATTCGAATGTCAGATGACCAGCTGAACAAAACAAATATTCAGAAAGAAAAATTACAATTCACCAAAAAAATATCAGATACTAAAGAACATCCATTTTAGTATTAATCAGTTTTGAGAAGGAAAAAAAGGCTAAGCTATAGACACAGGAATACAAGTAGCAATTGAAATAAACTCATCTTCTTCATATCAAAACACCTACATCTTGAAGACAAAGCTTTTAGGAACATAAATACAAGTTGTGTGATTTGACTACAAGTTTCCTCCTCTTCTAGAAAGTTTCTGACACTTACTGCATGTAGAAATGAAGCACTAAATCTATATTGATATCTGTGTTCCTTTAGAACAACAGATACACAGAGCAATTCATTGATGACATTTGCTGGAGACAAAGCCTACAGTGAAAAAACGAAGCATACTTTCCTCTCTCCTCACACCACATAACGCTCATAAAAAAAAATTATATTAAGTCACTCTGTTAAAAGTTCAACACAATTCACTGCAAAACCAGCATCCACCCCTCCATCATTATAAAAATAAGAGTTAGTTATTAACAAATTAAAATCTAAGACCTGCTGCATTCATCAGGAAAGTAGCCACAGACATGCTTATATGATCAGAGCATCATGCAAAGCATGAGCTAAATGCTAACTACAGAACTTGTAAGTAACAAAATCAACTGTTTCTTGAAATGCAGAATGCCCAAAGAAGTCTGTTTTCTTAGCATAGAAGATCATACAGATATAAAATTCTTTTTTCTTTTAAAACAGATTGGACTTAACTCCAGCTGAAATGCCTGCCCAAGTTTGCAGTGAGACTCAGAAGCACAAATGCTAATCTCAGTAGATATTTGTTATGAGTTGAGAAACCCATAACAATTTATTGTTGTTTAGACAATCATTCTATCACCTGATGACCCCTCCCCCACCCAGAAAGGGGAACCAGGGAAAACAAGAAATACAAGGGTTGAAATATAAATAGATTGAATAGTATAAGACTAAATAATTAACAATATTACTAAAGAACCAGTATCGATCCCAATACTAATATAAGATGTACCAGGATTATACTCAGCCAATTCTATCAGCAGGAAGCCATGCAGTGGACAGCAAATGTTGGACAATGTGAGCGCCATGGCTTTGGGAGGAAGGGAAGGGCTCAGGGGTCTGGCACCAGGGCAAGAGTTCTCTGGACCACCACCATCAAGGGAGAGAGAAACTACACAGCAAAACTTTCTAATTTATATTGAATGTGACGTTCATGCTATGAAATAATCCTGTTGGCCAGCCTGGGTCAAGTGCCCAGGCCTCGCTCGTCCTCGTCCCTGCACCTGGCAAGGCTTGAAAACACTGAGGATCCCAGCCTAGCTGATATTTCCATGAATTCAGACACTAGAGTCTTCTAAAAGTGCAGTTTTCCCAAGCATTAGAAGAGAAGTTAGTCCTGTATCGCTCAACCCAGAACAATATCAAAGACCATACTTTCAATTCAAAGTTTCTCAAGTAATAGTAATCCAAATGTAATATATACAAACACAATAGCATACTTTTTTTTTCTCTGAGAAACTCAAGGGTTTTCAAAAGCAGCAATAGGTATGAGGAGCCACAGAATAAACAGGAAATAAATACAGAAAATTACAGTAATTTAAACAAATGTATAAGCAACATGGGAGAACATTTCCACCAGCCCTCTCCGCCCCGCGCCCCGCCCCCCCCCCCCC
The DNA here is from genome assembly GCF_028500815.1 of Rissa tridactyla. NCBI lineage: Eukaryota > Metazoa > Chordata > Aves > Charadriiformes > Laridae > Rissa > Rissa tridactyla. Next base: position 64,173,692 of record NC_071497.1, on the reverse strand, counting down.
GCAAAAAAGGCAATTCCAACATCACAAATTGAAGAAAAAACACTGTAATTTCATATTTCTTATTACAGACTCACGGTATCCACACTTCTTGCATCCTGCTCTGATGTTATCTTTATTTCCACCTGAAAGAGAAAATTTCATCAATTAGGTGTTGCTAAACAGAATTCTCAAGTTTCTTTTAAATCTGGCTTGATAATTTCAATACACAGACAGGAGTGATCACTCCTGAGAGTATTAAGTACATTAAGATCTCTTAAAAAAACTTAAAGAACAGCAAAACAGTGCATTTCTAAGATCACTTTTCTGTGAAGTAATCTATCAGAACAAATTTGGCTACTATAAACCGCTACAGATCATTTAGTTTCACATAACTTATTGCCAAATTCTCATTTGATTATGACCTTACCATTATAATTTTAATAATTATTCCACTTCTCTGACAGCTTATGCATTTGTTTAGTTACAGTATGAACAGAGTAACAGCTATCTGACATTCCAGTGATCCATAACTGCACACTACAAGTGTACTTACAAATTCTAGCAGTGCATAGATGTTGACAGACATTCAATGAAAACTCTGAAATAATTTATATTTTAATTACAAGAACTGTCTTTAAAAGGTAATTAAAAAAGAAAAAAGAAGAGAGATAAACAATCACTCCTGAAAAGGGACAAAAGACAGATAGAAGACACCAAAACAACCAATGCTAAATAAGTTGTTAAATGATTCTGACTCTAGGCAACAAAGCACCAAATACAAAGAATTAATGTGTACAAGAAAGCAGATGGGGAATAAAGTGCAGAGTAACAGAAAAGTCTGTAGATGCTATGCAGGAAGGAGGACCAGAATAGTGAAAATTTTAGGTATAGCAAGTGTGTGATTTTCCCATCTGAGTGCACAGTTAAGTTAAACAGACATAGTAGGATATGACTCAGAAAAAGAGAAACCCCAGAGACCCACCCCGCAAAAATAGATCAGTCTTGTTTTTAATTATCTGAGCCTATTCATAATGAAAGTCACAACTGAATTTCCAAAATCAGAGTGCCCTTCTATCTTCCAACTGAATACAGTATGAAAAAAGCAGTGACTTATAAACAGTTATATATAGTTTTCTGACAAACTAGGTCATTTATTTAAATAAATAAATAAGCAAACATAACAAGAAATCCATGACAGAAATTACAGAACCAGGAAGTTAGTACATTTGCTCCACAGAAACAGAAAGTGAGTACATTTGCTCCATGAATTTAAACTGATTTACTGAGACAAGCACTGTCTTTAGAAAATTCTACTCAACAGAAAAACCTTCAAACCCCAAGCTGAAAAACTAACTTGGAAACTTGTACAACTCACTGGTCTATGCCCTGAAGAATACTGGAAAGCTAAGCAATACGGATACATACATTCCATTATGACACATGGTTTTCTGTGGATCCCAAAACCTTACTATTGCATATGCCCTTCAAGGTCTACAAACTCAGCAGCACTTACATGCCTGTTTTATGACTATCTTCTGAGGGAAATCCACGAGAGGTACGTAGGAGGTAGAGAACATGAAAGAAAGTGTCAAGAAGCAAAGAACAAAACTATACTTGTATCTTGCAATATCATGTCCAAGAAATACTCAAAACAGCATCTGTTTGTTCCCTACACCTTGGGACTAGAAAGCAAGATCACCTGAGCTACTACTTTGCCTTAGCTTTCTGAAATACTCAGTAAACTTCAGCCCTGCTGCGTAACTGACCTGTACGTAAAGATAGATTTGGTATTGCGTGCAAGGGAGGTCAGTACAAAATCTCCCATGGCATTGTGCAGGTGCCATTTGTGAAGATTTCCAATAGAAACACTCAGCAGATGACAAGAATATTGTCACCAAATACTCCCACCAAATTCCCAAGACTGAAATTTTATTATTATTCTTAGTTTTAAATGTTAGAAGCAGGGTTTTAGATTAGGTGACGTTTTAGATGGTTAAAACCAAAGTAACTACTAGAAGCTTCCTTTTCTCATTCCCTTCTTCCCAGGCGTTAACCCTCAACAAAATTAACAACGAACACAGCAGCAACCACCACCAACGACCTCATTCATTTGGTGGAGCACAAGGTTGCAAAAAAAGCTTTGGAAACCTTTGAACGCAAACACGATCCGTCTTCCTCAAGAACCCCTTCTAGAATGGGAACAAGCTTATTAAGGTCTTCTTTTCTCTTAAGAGAAGCAGCTTACCAAAGCTCAGACTTCTTCAGCTGTTCCCAAACACTCCTCACATCTCAGGATCAAGAAAAAATTATGAAGCAACGGCTCTATGTTTGGCTGACACAGATCTAAATACCTTGAAAACAACACAAGTGTTTGCGCCTGTCCTGTCTCACCATCCTCGGCAACGCGTCTATGTGAACAATAATCGAGTGGGGCGCACACAAACGTTAACCCACAACAAAAGACGAGGAGGAAAGCCAAGTCTGATAACAACCATTCGCCGGATCTAACTTTAAAGAAGGTGGACCGCGCTAACAGGCAACAGGAGCGTAGCACACGGTCATCACTCGTCCAACACGCCGGGGAGAGGCCCCGCAGGCCTAGAAGGAGGCGACGGCATGGCCGCGGTCACCGACGGCTACCCTGATCCCCCTCCCTGCCCCGGCCATCTCCCTCCCTCCCGCTGCCCCAACGACAGCTGGTTTATAGCAAACCGGCCGTGCAGACCCCAGCAACGCGGGACCCCCGCGGCCCTGGGGAGACACGCCGTGCCGTCGCCCTCCCCGCATCACGCTGCGACCCGCGCTCCCCGCTCCCAGCATAATTTTCCACCAGCCCGCCGCTTGTTTCCCCTTCCCCACCCGCCGTCCCTGTGGACAGCCGGCCATTGCCCCCTTTTCTCCCCGCTGGCGGCGGCGCCTCACCCGGCAGAGCCATGGCGCCTCCCGCCGCTCTCCTCGCCGGCCCGGCCCGGCCCAGCAGCGGCGCCTCTCCCCGCCGGAAGGCTTTGCCCGGCGCACTCTCGGACAGTGCCACTCGCAGGGGGGGCGGGGGACCTCGGCACGGGGCGGAAGACACGAGGAGGGATTGAAGGTACCTGGAGAAGCTTCCGAGTCTTTCCGAAAGAAATTCATTCCTAAGTGACTCCTGCGGAGGGTCCGACCGGGGACCCATCCCTTCGTCTTTCCTCCTGCCTTGGTCAACCTCCTCCCCGCCTCCCTGGGCTGAATAGAGGCGCCCAAGATGGCGGGAGGTTCACCGTTGGTAGGAAGCGTTAGAGGCGAAGCGTAGCCGCGTGTTGAACCTGGGTGGTCTGGGACCTACCGGGACCCTCCTTTCCCCACCATGAGCAACATCTACATCCAGGAGCCCCCCACCAACGGCAAGGTGAGGTCGGGGGCAGGGGCTGCGGTGGGCCACGGGCAGGCCAGGCCCGACCGGCCCGTGGGGTGGATGCGAGCTGTACTGCAGCGTCGGTGAGGGGGTGCCCATGACGGGGAGCTGCTGCTGCTGGGGGGGTGTGGGCTCCTCGGGGGGTGCGGGTGAGGAAGCCCTGTGCTCCAACGGGGCTCTGCAGGCGTGTGGGGGGTGTTGTAGGGGGTGGGGGACACACAGGTGAGGAGGGTGTGCGCTGTCTGCGTGTGGTGGCGACTTGAGTGTTGTGGTGCTGGTTTGGTTAAAGTTACTTGGAGGTGATATAGCCCGTACAGATATTACGCGAGTCAAAGCACGGCGTAAAGCATTTAATTTTTTTCTGTTCTTGACTATGTCTGTAGGTTCTGAACTTTTTTATGATCTCTTACTGAATTTAATACTATTACTCGCAAGAGAGGTTTTAGGAGCATGTAGTGATGGGACGAGGGGTAGTGGCTTCAAACTGGAAGAGGGTAGATTTAGATTAGATATCAGTAAGAAATTTTTCGCTATGAGGGTGGTGAGACACTGGAACAGGTTGCCCAGAGAAGTTGTGGATGCCCCATCCCTGGAAGCGTTCAAGGCCAGGCTGGATGGGGCTTTGAGCAGCCGGGTTCAGTGGGAGGTGTCCCTGCCCAGGGCCGGGGGGTTGGAACTAGATGATCTTTACGGTTGCTTTCAACTTAAACTGTTCTGTAATTCTGTATGTCTTTGGAGGTATACGGCTTACGGCTTTTTTTTTTTTTTTTTTTTTTACATGCAGTTTCCATTATGGAAGTGTTAAAGGATATCTAAGTTTCTGTTGTGCCAGATACCAAGTCATTGGCCTTGAAGCTTTATTGTACATGTTGAGTCAGAACTGTATCTTAAGTTTTGACAGCGCTATCTATACCTAATAGTAGCTACATGGCACATTTGAATGTCTACTGTTGTTACTAATATAATGAATGCAGAAGTATTTTTTTAGCTTAGCAATGATATTCTTTGATTGGTGACTAATTTACAATAAAACTAATGGTGTATTTATCTGTGGTTTTTATAGGTTTTGCTTAGAACAACAGCAGGAGATATAGATATAGAATTATGGTCAAAAGAAGCACCAAAAGCATGTCGAAATTTCATCCAGCTTTGTATGGAAGGTAATGACTGAATGGGATAGGAGTTGTTGAAATTATTTCATATGCAATTTTTTTGCCTTTTTTTGTAAAATAGAGGTCATAATTATATTTTAATTTTAATAGCTAATTAATTTATTTGTATTTAAAAAATATTAACTAACAGTCAGACAATGTTTTTCAACGTTATTAAGGAACCCCGTGTAAAAAAATAAAAACTTTAGATGGTTTTCTCAAATGGAGCAGATGACATAGTATTACTGAAAAGTTGTATGTCAGAGGTTTGGGAAGGCTTATTTTCAGCAAGTCTCTACAGATTATAACAACTACTTTAATGTATGTACGAAATGGCAATGATCCTCCATCCTCCAAAATTGTGATTTCATCATCTTTACTACCTTTTCATTTTTCTCATGAGGGCCTCTAATGTTTCATTTGCTGTAGCTTTTTGTTGGTGGAAGCTCTGTAATGCTCTTCACTGAAGTAATGGGTACCAGAATGAGAAGCTTCCTATTGGGAAAACAGTAACAAGAATTTGTGAAGGACCTGGTGCCTTTATGTGTTTTCTAGCTGCTGCTATTATCCCATTTATGCATTTATAGAGTACTTCAGAGTTCTTTTAGCTGTCCTCTGTTAAGGAAAAACACCAGTCTAGGATTTGTGCCTCCAGCACGGATCCAGCCTGTTCCGTGTTCTTATGCATAATGTGGAGATTTTTTGCAATGGTAAATCAATTTCTTAGCACTTGGTAAGTCATAAGAGTTCAGTTATCTTCAGTGTTAAAGAGCTGTGCTTTATTTCCTTTCTGAATTTGTCTGACTGCTGTGTAGGATCCTATGCTTTGTATAATAAATGTTGGTATTTCTGTTGTGAGTATCCTAGTATATAACCATCCATGAATACAGCTGTCTATGCTGTAACATTTGCAGATCCTGCTTTGTCTTGCAGCATTCAGCAGACTTATTTTTATTTCTTTAAAAAAAAAAAATCAACCAGAGATATATGTCAAGTAAAGTTAAGTTTTCATTCCTTTTGTTTTCTTACAATCTCCTCACCGTTACCTGATAGATAGATAAAAGAGGATAACTTGGGAAGTAGAATATTTCGTTCCCTGAAAATGATCAGTTTGGGTACAGTGTAGGTGGTGAAAGAGGTGACACTTGTGTTCCATGCTGGTGATTGAAAACGCTAATCATTTGGTGTATGGATACGGCTAAAGATGTATGTGAGATGTTGACTGGGACAAGGCATAGTAGTTTTAGCATTCCTTTTAAGTTGATGTACATTGGTAGTATCATTCCAAACTTGAAAGCTGAAAAGAAAATAATTCATCAATATCATCTTGTCAGTGATTTGCAGTGTCTTTTGCAACAGAAGCATATGCCACCATTTTTTTTTTTATTTTTTTTTTCATAAATGTCATCAGCGATACTTTGTAGCTGAGGTACAGTCACACTGAGCAAGACAGTGGAAGAGGAGGAAAGCCAGTCGGAATATCAGAATCCAGTTATAGTGCTTGCTTTCTGGAACTTCAGTCTCTGGACATTTCTGTATAATTTATATGAAAGTTTGATTTTTTTAGACCACTTATATGTATTTATTATCATATTTTTCTTTTTTTAGAGTATTACAACAACACAATATTTCACAGAGTAGTGCCTGGCTTTATAGTGCAGGGAGGTGATCCCACTGGTACTGGATCAGGTGGAGATTCAATCTATGGAGCTCCTTTCAAAGTATGTATCTGTATCTCTTATGCAATAATTTTTGGTTATTCTCTACCAGTTGTTCTTCCTACTGCGTTAGATTGTGAGAAAACAAATCTTACATTAGAAATGCAACATTATACATGTATAGTAATTGCTTTCACATGTTGCTTCAGTATTTTTGAGTTGCCTTTTTGAATTGAGAGTTCTTAATCTAGCTGTCCGGATACTATGATAAATGTATACTAGCATGTATAATGTATACTAGTATGAACTTCAGAAGGAAAAATAGTGAGGGGGATGAATGAAGAGTTGTTGTTGATATGTGGCAAACTCAGATGCAGAAATGTACATTGTTTATGCATATTGTAATTCATTTAGCAAAGGTCTCAATGTTGTATATGTGTTCATTGGTATTGTTGATACCAGCAGGGCTCACCTCTTAACCAGGAGGCTCGGATCCTGAGTGAAGCTACACACGCACAGCAGCTCTGTTCTGTTCTGCCCGATTGTTTTATTTCAGATGGGGCAGGCACCTTAACTCGTGACTGAAGCTGCATAGCCTGGCTCTGGGCCTTCCAACTCCCTACTGCTAGAGTAGATTTGTACCTACAACAGGAAAGCGAAGTTTGTGGAAGGGGTTGGTACCTGAGCAGAGAACAAAACAAACATGACCAATATTGTAGTAGCATTGCTGCTTAAAATTTGTGATATCTCAATATTGCAGTGTTTGGAATTGTGATATTGTCATGGTATTATTATTTTGCTCATAGCTTTCACTTTGCTCTGAAAGTAGTCCTTTCTTATGGTCCAGAACATGTTCTTCGTGTGGATTTTTGCAATGCTATACTGTTTTTGAGCTTCCAGTTATTTTACATGAAGTAGGATTTTTTTCCCCTAAATACAGTGATTAACAAGAATGCTAGTTTTACAAGAAATGTATGAAGTGCAATTACTTTTAGAAATGCATCAATCCAACAAAAGTAATGAATAACAATTGATTCGTTGGCAATGACTAAAAAAAGATAAAGTTACCAAGACAGAACTTAGAGTTTTTATTAAATCGTGTGTCTTTCCATTCTTGATATACCAGTTTCTAGTTTTTGTCATTTGTTGGTTTTGTGTCTGTGGTTTCTTCTCAAAGAAGATTGTTCATTTGTTTGCATTATTGTAGGCACTAAGAAGAAAAAAGCATTGATTAAAAAATATCTTTTCTGATGAAAACAGAAGCTTTTAAATACAATTATGGCATTAAGTTTCAAAAGACTTTTTAGAGTCGTTAGAGTTTTACTACCATCTGAATTTAAAAGAAAATTAACAGCACGTTTTCGGTGTGTGCATTGATGTAAATAGCCCATAGCTAAAGAAGTGGAAAATATAGTTACTTACTTAAACTGCGTTCATTTCTCTTCTGTCTTTTCCAGGATGAGTTCCACTCACGACTGCGATTTAATCGAAGAGGACTTGTTGCTATGGCAAATGCTGGGCCCCATGATAACGGGAGTCAATTTTTCTTTACGTTGGGTCGTGCAGATGAACTTAATAACAAGCACACAATCTTTGGAAAGGTCTGCCACATGGACTAGAGTCCCAGTTTGAGTTTGACTGAAGCTCCTCTGTATTCAAAGGCTATTTTAGTGTTGTTCGCTGCTACATACATTTGAAATTTATTTTACTGCTTTCTAAGCTGTCTCCATTTTCTGTTTCTCATGCCTGGTAGAAATGTTTCTACAGGTCGTTCCCATAAGTATCTACTTTGCTGTTGTTATTCTTCTGAATTATATTTTCATGTTGTGCTTCCTTTGAATAATCTTACTAATATTATTATGGTTCTGTCTTATTAATCAGTTCATCTAACACTAGTGACATGTTAGAAAATTCCGTTTGTAAATTCTAGTTACCCAAGAAAAATCAGGGAAAGAAAAAACATAAGATGAATTTACCACTCTCACAATTTGCTTGAAAGAAAAGAACACAACTATTTTTTTTACTTCACATTGTCTTTATTTTCCTCTTTCACAGCTCACAATAAGAATTTCACATCTTCCCTGCTATATGGTCTCAAAAATGCAGTTTTAGCTACCTTCAACTTTTAAACTGTTTCAACAGTTAAATTTGAAAAAGCCCAAACCTTTGGACATTGTACTTGCTGTCTTTTAGAAGTCTTACATGCTTACAGTGTTTCCTATGTCATTTGTATTTTGAAAATTCTTTACATAATAATAGCCTTGCATTTTGCAGAATAGTTAACAAAAATTATAGGCAAGGACTTCAAACCTCTTTTATAAATTTGACAGGTTACGGGAGATACAATATATAACATGTTGCGGTTGGCTGAAGTAGAAGTTGACAAGGAAGAGAGACCTCTCAGTCCACACAAAATAAGAAGTAGTGAGGTGAGTATGTTCTGGTTTGAAATTTGAAGGTTTAAAAGTCTTTGTGTTCTAAGTCTGTGTTCTAGTAGGAAAACTTGGCATGTCTCTTTATATATTGTTTATAAAATATGGAATAATTTAATTATAACAAAATGCTTATTAAAGATGTGTCTAAAATATTACTTTTTTAACAGGTTTTGTTTAATCCTTTTGATGACATTGTTCCAAGACCAAATAGAAAGCTGAAGAAGGACAAACCAGAAGAAGAAATTAAAAAGTCCAAAGTAAAAGGCACAAAGTAAATATACGCAACATAGAATCATAGAATTGTTTAGGTTGGAAGGGACCTTTAAGATCATCGAGTCCAACCATTAACCTAACACTGACAAAACCACCGCTAAGCCATTTCCCAAAGCACCATGTCTACCCATCTTTTAAATACCTCCAGGAATGGTGACTCAGCCACTTCCCTAGGCAGCCTGTTCCAATGTTTGACAACCCTTTCAGTGAGGAAATTTTTCCTAATATCCATCGTAAACCTCCCCTGGCGCAACTTTAGGCCATTTCCTCTTGTCCTACTGCTTGTTACTTGGGAGAAGGGACCGACCCTCACCTTACTACAGCCTCCTTTCAGGTAGTTGTAGAGAGCGACAAGGTCTCCCCTCAGCCTCCTTTTCTCCAGGCTGAACAACCCCAGCTCCCTCAGCTGCTGGTTTGTTTGGTTGGGTTTTTTTTGTTAAGCAAGTGGTGGTTAATTTTCTTTCACCTTTAATTTGCAACTTGGTAATTTTCTATTTCTGCTTTTGAAACACAAGGCTTTACCAAAATGCACAGAGGAATGTTCTCTAACCTTAGCAAACCTGTCTTTGCTGTTTGTGAAGAGATGATAGACATTTAGTTGCTGTGACTGAAGTCGTTACTGTGCATCAGCTGAGCTGTAACTGTTTCATGTGTGCTGATAATTTGTTGTAAAAGAGAGGTACAAGGTAGCTTAAACCTTTCCCATCGGAGGGAGTTGCGTAATGGTGCTCTTGGGGCTGAAATGACACTGAGGTTAATACGTACTAGTAACTATGGCACAGCTCATTTGTTTGAGGTTTTTGAACTTATTTTATCAGTTATCACATCTCTCCCACTAAACACCTTCGCAAAAGTCAGGCATTTGACATGGGAAATTTCAGTTTCTGTGAATGAAATTTGGTAGTCCTAAATCTGTCGTGAAAAGTAATAGGAAATCTAAAGTGTGTGTATGCTGTCAGTTCTGTTGGACAGAAATACAACACATTGCAACTGACTATTTCCAGCATATTATAAATAATTACTATTGGAAAAAAAAATATAAAAGATCATGATTCCTTTTAATTACATTCTGTGAATGTGTGTGCATTTGATGCCTTGCTGAGCTGTCACATCTTGCAAATTTTATGTTTGGTGCTTCAATGTTGCTCTGTTAGATGAAAAAAAAAAATAAAAATACAACTTCTCTGCTTTCAGAGCTGTCAGCGTTTGAGATTCTGTGAAACTTAGTCAAAGCAGAATTTCTTAAATTCCATCTTACCATGTTCTAACTGGTGCTTAGCTATCCTGATTGTTTTGTCTCAGGAATAGAATAGAACACGCTTTTCAAAATATTCATGGTTTATTGCAAAACAACATGTTGTAGTTGTTTGAAAGTGGTACATTTAGCAGGACAAAAAGAATCACATACAATATGAAAGTAATATGTGTAAAGTTTATAGAATATTAATAAGACAGTATTTCAAGTCATACTACAGAATGTGTTTTCTCTCTTAAAGAAATTTTAACCTGCTTTCCTTTGGGGAAGAAGCTGAAGAAGAGGAGGAGGAAGTCAATAGAGTTAGTCAGGTACCTTACCAAATCATCCCCTGTTTTCTTTTCAACTTAATTTTACCTTTTTTGCATGTTAGTAAAAGCTTTAAAGTTCTTCATCTTGTTCTTACATTTGAGTTTTGAGCAATAATACTAGAAATTACTTCAATTTTTATCTTCTACTATTTTAACCTTTTGAAAAAACAGAGGTTTTTAACTTTTCTAACTTTGAAGATGCCTTCAGTTACTGCATGATATTTTTACATTTCCATAAACATAAAATGTCATACTTCATAGGGTAGATCTATGTCTACTGTTTAAAATTCATGGAGGTGATAGAAACTTCGTTCTTCTTCACCTCCTTAATTACAAGAGTCTGATTCGACAGTAAAATGCTTGAGATTTGAAATAGATCAACTTGTTCATTGCCAGTGCATTCTTAGCTCCATTTTCTTATGTATGTCCATTCTGTGTGTAAAATTAAGTGGAGTATTGTGGGGAAAATAGTGCATTATCATAATTAAATATTGCACTATTGTGAATTGGACACATTTACAGAATTAGGCTTGCATAGGTAGTTAATCTAGCATTTCCTAACCTGACTTTGCCTCTTAAATAACATTGGTTTAAAAATTTCTTCAACAAGTTGTCATTCTCATTTCTACTGAGACCAAATTATTCTACTGCTGACCAAATTATTTCTTTAGAGCCCTAGTCTGTCTTACTTATTTGTATGGTCCAAGTATCTGCCTGCCTCAGTTAGTGATCAGACTACATGGTGCTGAGTACTGTACCACATAAGTGAAAAAATGGTCCTCAGCCCTCAGGATTTAGTTAAAATACAAAAAAACCCAATGAATAATGATGAACAATATTAATGAGATAGTAGCAGTCAGGATGATAGGTGAGGTTTGTCGCAACAGTTAGTTTTAACTATTTTTCTTTCTTGTTTCAACTTACCAGTCAGACTAACTATACTTGTTTAACATGCTCATCTGCAGTTCCACTGTTGGTATAAGTCTAGTTTTTAATATTGCATTTAATTTGGTTGCTTTGATGTTCTTCCCTTTCACATCAAACACTTGCTTTTCAGTTTAAAATTATCTAAATAGAACATCTCTTTTGTGACAAGTCCAGTTTCAGTGTTGTCATGCTGTTTTCAACTGTCTTAAAATCTCATCCTCGTATTTATCCTGACTAAATCCTGGACTAGCTGTAGCTGGCAAAATAACCAAATCAACAGTTTATGAAAAATTTCTATTAATTCCTTATAACGCAATGAAACTTTTCTTCCCCAAACCTCATTGCTTGTTTCTAATAGGTTTGATAGTATCTCTATAGTTCTGGACATTATCTTTGTCTTGATGAGGTTGATGAAATATGTGAACTTCAGCACGAACTTTCATTCTCTGTTTTTGATAAGAAAAATTGAAAGTCAAAGTTAGTAATGGGATTCTTGGACATCAGAATCTGTGAATCTGTGAACTTTTTTTTTTGATTGCTAGATGCAGTAAGTCTTGCTTGTTTCAAAGTAAGAATTGTATGTTTTCAGGACTGAGGTTGAGAGGAAAATCTGCCGGTAGCTGAGGAATCCTTTAATAGATGTGGGAAAAGGGAACATTTTTTAATTAATTTTTAGTGTAGTGAGGCTGGGGCTAAAATTATATAAAGAGTAAATTAAAACACCATATATCAGGATGAAATTTTTATGGTATTTAATGGTTTAATGTTTAGATGTGAAAAATAAGAATTCTTGTCTCAGTCACATCATAGTAACCAAGTGAGTACTGAATTTAAGAATGGCTTCCTAAGTTTTTTCTCCATCTTCCCCATTATGAACAATTTTCTACTCTGGACTTGTTCAGCCTGCACTACACTTAGTCTAAGCGAGGAAATATATTTTGCTTTTGCTGCAGTACATCACCAGACTCTTATTCCTGAGGCTGTACAAAGAAGGGCAAGAAGGATAACTGGGAATATGGATCATGGTAACTTTAAAATAAAATAAAAAAAAAAAAAAACAGAAGAGAGGAAGGGAAAGATTATAATGATTATTCCTTATTTCTTACAATATGAAAGTTGAGACACAAGGATAAATAAGCAAATAAATATACAAAGAAGTATTTTTTTCCTCTTGGAATTTAAGTTGTGAGGATTTATGCAACAGAACATGGTGGAAGTGAGAAGTGTAAATACTTTCAAAGGGAGATTAAACAAGGGAATAGGGCCATTGGTGTCTTTTAAACGCTAGAGGTCAAATTGTGTCTTCTGTATCAGGAGAGTCTCTAAATGGTTATATTATAGAGAGTATGAATCTTAGTAAATTTGTGTATGCCAGGAGGTTATAGAAGGCAGACATCACAGGGTTAGGGAAGTTTGTGTCAAGGGGGAGTGGCAAGAGCTTCTGCTGCATGAGGGAGGGTGAGTGAGGAGGCAAGAGTGATTCCTGCACAGGCAGCGCACTCACCAGCAGGGGCACAATCCCACAGGGTCTGGATGCAGCAGGCAGAATAGGTTGCTGGTAACAGGGTCCATCAACAGTCCTAGACACGGCAAGCAGTAACCAAGACCAAGGTCCCCATCTGAGATTCCAGTCAGAAGCAGCAAGAGATGCAACGGGAGACAGGGCTGGAGAAAGTCTACAATGTGGGTCCAAAAGGCCCGTCCAGAAGACAGGGTTAGACACAGGTATACCTCTGGATTGTCAGGCCTAAGATGAAATGGTTATTATGGGCAGAGGATTTCCAGGTGAAACTCCTCAAGGCCAGTAGGGCTGTTAGTGCACTCAGGGACCTGACAGTGGGATGCCCACTGGGTGTTGATTAGTGTTTAATCTGAACCTTTCAGTGTCCAAACTGCTCATTTAATTGTATTTGTTTCTAGCAGTTTGCAAAGGTGGTAAGCACTTGTGTTATGTTTTATCTAGCTCCTGAACACACATGCACAAATTAGTTGTTGAAGGAGGTAATTCTTCATGTTGCTGAATATGTTAGTCGTTCTTTTTCCACATGATAAAAAATTGAAGTTGTGTTTAAATGAGTAAGATTTTATTATCCACACAACAATTGTCTTCCTGAAAGGATTATAAGGTGCAGCTGAAATGGAGACATTCAGGTCACAATACAGACTGTTTCTGTAAAAGAGATTTTCAGTCTGATTTCAGTCTGGATTAGCATGGGGAGTGCTTTCTTGCTGCTGTCTTTCTGCCTGAGGTTCTTATGTGGTGTTTGATTTTATTGGAAAGTCAAGTTCTTACCTCTTCATTCACTAAACTATATAGTGCTAGACCATGTCTCTTTATGATGTGTAATGATTGTGACAATTAAACAGTCTCTTTGTTTTTTCTCTTTTTTTTTACCTCTTTCCTTTAAAATTAAGTGCATTGCTATTGCAAAAATACTTTTTAAATTTATGTAGTCAGTTTGATTCACCTCTTTCTGGTGGAACACCTTCTCTGTTCTGCTGTTAAAAGTATTTGTGCTTACCGGTTAGGCTAAAGCTAACAAGAAATAAGTTGTCTTTTTCTTACCGTTATCCTTTTTCACCATCTGTTCCCTCAAACACTGAAATTTTATAATACCTTTTTTCTTCTCTTTTCTTTTTGTTTTTTTAACAGAGCATGAAAGGAAAAAGTAAAAGTAGTCATGATCTACTGAAGGATGATCCACATCTAAGCTCAGTTCCTGCTGTCAGAAGGTTAATATGTGATTTCCAATTTCCAGAAAGGATTTACTTTCAGGATTAGCATCATATGTACTCATTGTTTGTCTGTTACTCTTTAAGAAATTAAGAATAGCAATGCTGGATTGGACCAAATGTTCCTCTAACCTTCTGTGCTGTCCCCAACATTGTCTGTCAGTGAATGCCCAACAGAGAATAAAAGCAGGGCAAGCATAATGTTTACCTGATTAGTCTCCCAGCCTCCATCTGCTTTCAGTTCAGGGGACTGTCAGATTTTGATGTGATTCATCTATTCAGTAATCCTTAATAGAGCTCCCATCAAAGTACTCGTTCAGTCTCTTGTAATAGTGTTTACATTCACATCCTCCTGTCTGCTGCAAGAAGTGGTACCTCCCCTTTTTGTTCTGAAGCTGGCTGCTACTGCTATCATTTGATAATTCTCTTATGCTGGAAGAGGTAGTGAGCAGTCAGTCCCTTTATACCGCTCTTTACCACAGTCTCTTCTTAGGCCATCTCTTTTCTAGCCTAAACGTTTAAAGCCTACTCAACTTTTCTTCACACAGAAGTTATTCTGTACCTGTGGTTATTCTTGTTGCTCTTCACAGACCTGGTTCTGTTCTAAAGTATCTTTTCTTTTTTTTTTTTTTTCCAAATCTAAACAACATATTAAAAATGAGGTGAATCACAAATCTGTATAGTTGCATAAAGATAGTCTCTGTTTTCTCTTCTGTTTAATACTTCTTAACTTCTGATTTGCTCTTTTAATCACTGTTGAATATTGAGCTAATTCCATGAAAATATATCAACTCCAAGAATTGCTTGTCATAGAATAGTTTGGATTGGAAGGGACCTTTAAAGGTCATCTAGTCCAACCCCCCTGCAATGAGCAGGGACATCTTCAACTAGATCAAGTTGCTCAGAGCCCTGTCCAGTGTTTGTCCAAACATCCCTTGAATGTTTCCAGGGATGGGGCATCTACCACCTCTCTGGACAACCTGTTCACCACCCTCCTTGTAAAAAATTTCATCCTTATATCTAGTCTGAATCTACCCTCTTTCAGTTTAAAACTGTTACTCCTTGTCCTGCCGCAACAAACCCTACTAAAAAGTCTGTCCCCATCTTTCTTATAAGTCTTCTTTAAGTACTGAAAGGATGCAATAAGGTATCCCCAGAGCCTTCTCTTCTCCAGGCTGAACAACCCCAACTCTCTCAGCCTTTCTTCGTAGGAGGGATGTTCCATCCCTCTGATCATTTTTGTGGCCCTCCTCTGGACTCGATCCAATGGGTTCATGTCCTTCTTATATTGGGGGCCTCAGAGCTGGATGCAGTACTCCAGGTGGGTCTCACGAGAGTGGAGTAGAGGGACAGAATCAACTCCCTTCACCTGCTGGCCACACTTCTTTTGGTGCAGCCCAGGATACAGTTGGCTTTCTGGGGTGCGAACGCTTATTGTCAGCTCCTGTCCAGCTTTTCGTGCACCAATACTCTCAAATCTTCCTCAGGGCCACTTTTAATCCCTTCATCCCTCAGCCTCTATTGATAATGGGGGTTGCCCCAACCCCGGTGTGTGACCCTGCATTTGGTCTTGTTGAACCTCATGAGCTTGTCCAGGTCCCTCTTGATGGCATCCCTTCCCTCTGTGGAACTCTGTATTGATACAGAGTCTGATGTCAACCACACCACTCAGCTTGGTGTCATCTGCAAACTTGCGGATGGTGCACTCGATCCCACTGTCTGTGTCATTGATGAAGGTATTGAACAGTACTGGTCCCAGTACAGAGCCCTGAGAGGCACATCATGATCAATGATGGTCAGCTGAGAGTTCCTTGTTCTGTATGTGGGACTACTTTTCCTCATGTGTGTATCTTTACTTTTATCTACTTCATCTATCATTTTATTGTCTCATAATTTAAGTCCTCCTGCAGTTCTTCAGTCTGCTCTTGACTTTACTACCCTGAGTAACTCAGTATTATCAAAAAATTCAGTGACGTGGCAGTTTGCTTGCTTTGTCTCTGAGTTCACTGAACAGCTCAAGCCCCAACACAGACTACTGTGGATATACACTAGTGATCTTCCTCCATTGCAAGAAGTGATTGTTTGCTTCTAACTTTTGTTTTCTGTCTTTTAACCATCTCTTTATTCATGCGTGGACTTTCCCATCACCCCAGAACTGCTTAGTTTCTTTAAAAACCTTTGATTAGAGATTCTGTGTGAGTCCAGATACACCAGAGAGATCATCCACAACCACGTGTAGCCCATTCAAAACCCTCCCAGAGGTTGGTAAGGCAGTTCCCTTTATAGCCATGTCACAAATCCCAAGTAGATCGTCTTACCTCTTACCATGGCTTCTACTTGTTCATGACTGACATCAGAGTTGCAGACCTGGAAGTATTCTAGATATTTTCTTTAATACTTACAAACGTGGATTGTTTTTTGTTTCTTAAATTATAATCTTCTGTCAAGAAATAATTCCCTGGATTAATTTTTAAATTAAATTAATGGCAATGATTCCAGCAAATTTATGGTTTCTTTGATGACCTTGATGACTTATTGATGTTTTAGAGTGCACCTCAAAGCCTTGACTTTGGAGACTCCTTTAATATTCCTTGCGTTGTTTCTTTAACTTAACTTCTTTTTTAAAGTGTGGGATGGAAAACTCTGTTTGTGACAATTAATAGTGGATATGTTAGCTTTAGTATATTCAAATAGATGCCTTTTTTAATACACTAAACTAGTTGTATAACACATGAAAATTTTGATGTTAACCATAACTATCAGTATAGAGCATGTCAAACATGCCTATATAAAGAAGGCTTTCAAAAATATAGACTATTTGCAATGAGGTGCTAGAAATTGTTTAATATATGGGATCAAAACCATCCATATTAAGTGAGTTTTGTTGTTTATTTTTTTCTTTTAGACAAAACATTAGTGTTTTGGCTAGATAGCTCAAGATATGATTAGAATTTATCCTGTGTTTTTAAACATTTCTAATCAGAAAGGATTATTACAGTCAAATGATAGAAAGTACGATTAATTGGTACTTTTAAGATTAATATGAGGATGATATAAATGACTAGGTTCACTAAAATTTCAAGTAGCTAACCAAACAAAATTTTTCATTGAAGAACTGGTTTTTTTAAACAGTATTTTAAATATCCTCTGGTACTTCAGAGTACTTATGATTATTTTTCTTCTTTTAGTGAAGCAGCAAGTGAAGAAGGGGATTTGAGTGAGGTAAGTAACTTTTTTTTACAAGTAAGTCTTTGATTTTTACTGTGTGTGAATTAGATTTTCTTAGGGGAACAAATGCTACTTTAGAGGTTTTTGAAAACTAACGAGCTCAAGTCAGATTTCCAGCAAAAGCTGGAGGCCCTTTCAGAGCTCAAAGGTTTGGCCATTGTGAACGTTCACAACAGAGTATGCAGTAATAACTCTACCATCTACTGTATTTTTTAAAAACTGATTACCAGATATTTCAGTCATTATATTAGGTGTATGGGAGGTTACGTATCACAGAGTGACAAACCAATAATAAAAGCACTGAAATTGCTTTTAAAAAAAAAAAAAGTTAAGTTTGTCATGAATAGTGATATAACTCAGATGTCGGAGGGGAAATCTGTGTATGACTGAGAGTCCTGTTAGAAAGATTTCTTCAAGGAAACAAAACTTCAGTGAATATTTATCATTTAAATTGTATTGATGAAGACTGTCACCTCTGAAAGAGAGGAAATCTGAATAACCAAGCAGTAACATTTAACCAAGCATGGAGGCTATTTTAATTACAAGGAGATTGCCATACATGGTGCAGAGTAAAGTTGCTAGGTGAAGTATGTCTCTGCCTCGAGCTGTAGGTCATGGGGGTACCCCTTTGAGTTGCTGTTGAGACAAGGGTATAATATTTGACTAAGAATGTAATCCCCCATTCCCCAAACTGAATCCTGAAAAGTACCATTTTCTGTATCTATCCACCATGCACAGCTACTTCACTGTTAGTTGATGCACAGTGGAAGCGAAGGAAAGACACAATCTATCCTATTCTTGTGCCTAAAATAAAGAAAATAGTCTGCTTCCACCCTGTTTCCTGTTGCTTTTTCTATCAAGCGTATGGGTTCAGGTTTTTGGACTCTTCTCCTTTGTAATTCCTGCTGTGCAGGAGCATTTAAGTGTTAGAAGGGTTCTGAGAATGGTATTTAATGAATAATTTTTCGGATGTTCAAATAGCCGTTTAAGTGAACTGGATTTGCGGAATATAGAACAAATACGTTAGGTATATTTACTTAAATTTTTATTTTTCAGACTAATTAATGTGAATGCTGTTATAGTAATGTCATGAAATAGGAAATAAGAAGACCTTTTTTTTTTTTTCCTCTTTGTGCTCTCCTTAGATTTCATTTCATTGAAAGATCTTAGCTAGAACCTAGCATTTCAGGCAGTTTCCTGAGCCTTGTGTAGCAGTAGTAGTATTTTATCATCTCACTTGGATTTATTTCAGTTAACACATCACAGGATCGCTTCCACATTTACACAGCTGGAGCACGTTGGTAGTTTTATTGCCATCCTATGAGCAAATAATTCTTCCAGATCTCCACCAAATAACAAGTCCCTAGCGTGTAAGAGAAATCCTTCTTATTATTCCTAAAAGCCTGATCTTGCTGTTCAGGCCATTAAATACCATCTTGTTTCTCTTACTGCAGTCCACAAGATCATACATTTCATATTTTGAGAGCTGAGTCCTTTGTATTAGCAGTACCTCATTGCTATTTGTTAAACCTCATTTTGTGCCTAAGTCATTAATGAAAACATTATATGAAATGTGTTCACAAGACTGAACGTTTTTTTCCCACCAGTGACATTCCTTTGTTTCCCCTTTCTGTGCAATTTGTTTTCTTCTTCCTATTTGCCAGTTAGTTACTGAACAGTAAGTTTCATGTAGTATTATGGATAGATAAAGCTTGATGTCTGCCCTCCAATTTAATAATCTTCTCTGTGGAAAAGGATCTGAGAGTCCTGGTGGACAACAGGATGACCATGAGCCAGCAATGTGCCCTTGTGGCCAAAAAGGCCAATGGCATCCTGGGATTCATCAAGAAGAGTGTGGCCAGCAGGTCAAGGGAGGTCATCCTCCCCCTCTACTCTGCCCTGGTGAGGCCACATCTGGAGTACTGTGTCCAGCTGTGCGCTCCCTGGTTGAAGAAGGACAGGGAATTGCCGGAGAGGGTGCAGCAAAGGGCTACAAAGATGATTAGGGGACTGGAACACCTCTCATGAAGAAAGGCTGAGGGATTTGGGTCTCTTCAGTCTGGAAAAAAGACGACTGAGGGGGGATCTTATCAATACTTATAAATACCTAAAGGGTGGGTGTCAGGAAGATGGGGCCAGGCTCTTTTCAGTGGTGCCCAGTGACAGGACAAGGGGTAACGGGCGCAAACTTGAGCATAGGAAGTTCCACCTAAACCTGAGGAGGAAATTCTTTCCTTTGAGGGTGGCAGAGCACTGGCACAGGCTGCCCAGAGAGGTGGTGGAGTCTCCGTCTCTGGAGACATTCAAAACCCACCTTAGACGCGTCCTAGATGACCCTGCTCTGGCAGGGGGGTTGGACTAGATGATCTCCAGAGGTCCCTTCCAACCCCTATCATTCTGTGATTCTCAAATGGCTAAATTTGAGTAGCCATTAGTCATTCTGACACAAAACCTCTCATTACGTTTTTGTATCCAGAGCAAAGAGAAGAATAGGACAACTCCACCCAGTTAACAACAGCAGCAAAAACTAGTACAGCTTCCAGGCAGACAATTGTGCATTTTTGTGTCGCTAGAGGAACACCACCATCCAACTGAACAGCCACTTCCCTCCTGAGTTGTCATGTAGCTAGCTCACTCTGAGTAGAAATGTGTTAAATCTATTAGTTAGTAATGAGACTCTAAAAGGTATGAGATCAGATAGAGTTAATGAGACAGAGGAGGGACTGAAGGAGGAGACTGGGCAGGAGAAAAGAGTAGAGTTGCAAGAGGGGAAAGGGTTGAGGAGGAAGCTTATGTCCTATTTTGTCAGTGTTATTGTAGGAGGAAACTGGTGAAATCCTGTGCAGAGTGGGGGGTATGGAAGGTTTGGGAAGCAGGTGATTCAGATGAGTTGAACAAGTTGAACCATTTTGTCTCTCCCATTTTAAAACACCATCAATGGAACCCCCCTCCTGCTATTCAGATTTCTGTAGTTTTTAATTAGCTTACTACTTAGCAATTGCATTTTGTCTAGCGTTGTCCATTTTTATTCTAGACATTCTCCTATCCAACTCTGTGTTTCAGTGAAATGCTCTTAAGTCCTAGCCAAATCTCAGCAAGGAGTCTGTCTTTATCCTTGGCTGTTAAACACCTTGAACACAGTCCTGTTACATTCCTTTTCTGGATTGTGCTCCCTGCCATTGAGATATGTTGTCACCCCATTTCCCTGATAATTGATCAAGTAACCCTTCAGAAATCCTTAAGAAAGTTTCATTATCTCCTCTGTCAAACAGTAACTTTCGGGGAAATTAAGTGAAATGCGTATCCTGTTCCACTTTTTCCCCTACTTAAAAAGAACAGACAGCCCCCCCTCCCACAACAACCTTTCAGTTATTTCATCAACAAAATATTCAGCTATTTTACTGTGCTGAATATTCACAGATTTCATATTTTATTCCTGACTGGTCTTCTCTTGTCTAAATCTAAAATCTAAGCGTGGTAGTATGAAGATTCCTAAACAATGACTCAAATACAACATCTGAAATCCAGCTCTTGATTTTTCTCTTCTATTCCCAAAATCATGGGTCTTGGTTCTTTTATTATTTTTTTTTCCCCTCTCCCTCTCCATGTTTATGGACATGGTCTTCATACTACTCATCCTCCTGCCTGTCAGTCACCCAGGAATTGTACCTTTTCTTTAGGGTGTTCCTCTCCGAGTGCTGACATCCTGGCAGTTTCCTGGATACAATACAGTCCTCTGTAATACCATTTCTAAGTCTGTTCTTTCTCTCTGTGTGATTAAAATTACAATCATGTGGTGTCTTATGCTTTTGCTTTGGCTAATTACCATCACTCCAAAATAAATATGAAAAGATGTACCATGTAGTATTTGAGCTGGCATCCTTTCATTAAGATCCATGCAGGCTTTCTTCTTCAAGGAAGGAAGTAATCAAACTTAGATGCCTTGCTCTAGTCAGTCATCTTCATTACTGAGAGGAATGACTGACTTCTCCCTCCAAATGTCTTTGAACCAAGGTGGTTTATCCCCCTTTGCCTTTCTCTGCTAGGCCTGGAACCATAGTATCTCTAGCGAGTTGGGGTGATTGATTCCACGGGTTTTCATGGCCTCTTTTGATCAATGGGGTATTTATAAATTCCATCATGGAGACTGATGGGCAAACCTCTTCCATCCCATCATGACTGTAGTATAGCCCTGTCGCAGGAAGTTCTTAAGTTTTGTTTTTCTTTTAGTGGAAAATTAAGGAAGTGTTTAATGTATTGCCTTGATCAAATTTTGGATTCATGAACAATGACCATACTGATACCACATTGCTATGAGGACTTCTGCAGATCTGCAACAGTTTATAGTCTAAACTAGACTGTTTCAGGTTTTTTTAAGCAATATAAAAAAAGATGTAATTTGTGTATGAAAAAATAATTAATTATCATATTTCTAATTTTTTGTTCCCTCTGAAGCAAATAAGGAGATATTTGTTCGAAAAGTTTGCTTTGAAATGAAGTATTGTTCTTTTTTTTGGTGATGGATTATCTTTGTAAGAAAATCTTTCCATATTCAACATTCTTTATTAAAAAAAAAAAACTAAAGGAGCAGTTTTATCATTTTAAATCAATAAAGGAGGAAGAAGAACATGATGAAGATGCTGATAGCATAGAAGATGAAGCTGCTAGCAATGAAAGATCTCAAATAAAAGAACGCATTGCCAAGAAGTTGAAAATAGATACAAGTGAAAATGCGAAACACCAACTTCAAGAGGAAGAAACAAAGACAGAAAAGAAAACAACTAGTCGCAGGTAAGTGTTGTGCTTTGGTTTTGGTTTTGTTTTTATTTTTCCCTTCAGCTTATTTACAGTTAAATTTTCTGCTCAGTTCCAGTTTTGCAGTTACTACATTCATAGGTTAGTATTTATATTAAAATTATTCTCACTTGCCCATCTCCAACTATGGAAGATGAAATTGCGTTTCACTTTCTCATTTCTTAGTTTCATTTGGCAGTTTAAGCCAAACAGTTAAGTTACGTTTTGTTACACTGAGCACTTATAGGTACCTTGTAGGGGAGTTTTCTTTTTCCCCCATGACTTATGAATGAAGAGTATTTATATGTATTTATCATGATTTAATTTACCTTCCTATACATTTGTAAAGTTTGAGTTTTATAGTTTCTTTATCTGCACACACGGTGGTCATCCAGCCCTGAGACTTAACAGAAAGTAAAGACTTCCTAGTCATCCATTAAAGTCTGGTTTAACACAGTAGTCATTCTTAAAGTGTACCAGTTTTTCAACACTGCAATTAATACATCATTTTTTAGATATCATCTAGGGCTGTTTTTAGAGGGTTGGAATATGTCTGTGTTTAGTAGCATAACACTGCATTCAAATTATTAAACCAGCTCTAGACAAATCATTAAGTTTCTGTAGCAGTATTCAGCTCTTCACAGACATAAAATTGTGGGTTCCAGTCATGTAATATAGCTGTGCCGGCCTTCGTGAACATCTGTACTGATTAGTGCTCAATTTTCAATGAGTTAATTCGTTTTCTTGGAACCTTGTGTCTTGGCAGTCCTTCTCCAGAGCTGACTTGGGAAATTCTGCCTAATAATATTTATATTGCATGAAAACAATCATCATGAATGCAAGTGATATGTAGTGGGCCTGATGGCAAGCTTACTAGGAATTATTGTCCAGTATTTCAATAAACATGGGTTCGTGAAGTTACTGAACAATTAAGTCTTTGCAGTTATAAACTTGAATGTGTAAATTTACTTATTCAGTGAAACTTTCTGGGTCATAGTGGGAGGAAGCATCAAAAAGGTAATTCAGATTTTGTACTCTAACTCTGCACAGTTATTATAAATAGCTGCCTGATGAAATTATTCACTGCCTATATTAAATTCCGCTTATGTAGCGGCTGTCTTAGATTCTCTCGTACAAGAGTTTCCTCTGAACTGAACCATTCCTCCTCTTTTCTTTTTTTTTTTTTCCCCCCTGTTTGTCCCCACTGCAAATATGGTTTTATATGTAATGGCCAAGGCATATAGCCAGCATGGAAGAAGTCAGGACAGTCTGTTTGTGACAAAAGAATATCTGGTAGTCAATATAAATGCTTCACAGGTACCATAGCATTTACCATCCCTATTAATAACTGGGAAGTAAAGGCTTCGGGTCACAACATGTGAAGATAAATTTTTTGTAACAGTAATACACTTTAAGGTAGAATATATATTGAAACTTTAGTTGGAAAATGGAAGGAATAACTGCAACAAAATCAATTGTTGTTTTACAGTCATCAGAAACTCACCCCTTGCAGGTTACTCTGGTTTCATATGACTATATATACCTGCTAAAAATAAACCCAACTATATCTTATTGAAGAAGAGTCTGTTGTGAGTTATGGTGGGCATTCAATTGTTATCTTAATTGTAAAACAAAACTAGTTATTAAGAGAAAAGGGAAATCACACCCTGACATGTGCAACTTCACAGGTATCGATCTGATAATTTTTCCTGAAACAATTTAGTATGATTTTAAAAGCAAGATGAGTAAGCTTTGAGCATTCCATGTGAGGTAGTGTTTTTAACTCTGTGTGGCCTATATGTTTAGAAGCAGGCTGTGCTTTTATAGTGGTAGGAACACTTGCATTATTTTGGATAATCTTTTAATATTGGTATATTACAATATACCAACTGTAAGTGTTGCTGTTTGTCTGCCTTTTTTGGAGCAGTGAAAACCCTGGTGAGAACATTGCCAAGAAAATAATTTTTATTAACCACTTTAATAAGTTCGAATAACTCCAGAAAATAAAATATTTATGAGATTTAAGCAGGAAATTCTGTGTCCTTTTCTACATCTTCTCCAGTGTTGATTTGAATCTGAGAAACACATCAGGTACGGAAGAGAAACCTTTGTAATTTGAGCAAATCATACAATAGTTTGGGATGGAAGGGACCTTTAAAGGTCATCTAGACCAACTGCCCTTCAGTGAGCAGGGACATCTTCAACTACATCAGGTTGTGCGGAGCCCCGGCCAACCTGACCTTGAATGTTTCCAGGGATGGGGCATCTACCACCTCCCTGGGCAACCTGTTCCACTGTTTCACCACCCCCAGAGTAAAAAATTTCTTACTTATATCTAGTCTGAATCTACCCTCTTTCAGTTTAAAACCGTTACCCCTTGTTCTGTCACAACAGGCCCTGCTGAGAAGTTTGTCCCCATCTTTCCAATAG
The DNA here is from genome assembly GCF_028500815.1 of Rissa tridactyla. Lineage (NCBI taxonomy): Eukaryota > Metazoa > Chordata > Aves > Charadriiformes > Laridae > Rissa > Rissa tridactyla. The sequence continues at coordinate 64,149,127 of NC_071497.1, read as the reverse complement.
GCTCTCTTTAAGTATTGAAGGCCATAATGAGGTCTTCCCAGAGCCTTCTCTTCTCCAGGCCAAACAACCCCAACTCTCTCAACCTGTCCTCATAGGAGAGGTGCTCCAGCTCTCTGATCATCTTCGTGGCCCTCCTCTGGACCCCCTCCAACAGGTCCATGTCCTTCTTGTGCTGAGGGCTCCGGAGCTGGATGGAGTACTCCAGGAGGGGTCTCACGAGAGCAGAGTAGAGGGGCAGAATTGCCTCCCTTCACCTGCTGGCCGCGCTTCTTTTGATGCAACCCAGGATGAAATTGGTCTTCTGGGCTGTGAGTGCACATTGCTGGCTCATGTCCAGCTTTTCACCGACTAGTACCTCCAGTTCCTTCTCCTCTCAATCCCTTCATCCCCCAGCTGTATTGATAATGGGGTTGCCCCAACCCAGGTGCAGGACCCTGCACTTGGCCTTGTTGAACCTCCTGAGGTTCACACAAGCCGCATTCTCGAGCTTATCCAGGTCCCTCTGGATGGTGTCTCATCCCTCAGGTATGTCAACTGCACCACTCAGCTTGGTGTTATCTACAAATTTGCAAAGGGTGCACTCAATCCCACTGAGGAGGTTCCAGTCAGTTCTTTTGCAGGCCTAGATGATGTTACTGCCAAAATTCCTTGTAGTTTTGTGTTTGCTGAAGAGAAGACGCAATATACTTAATAGCTGGAGATAAATAAGCAGAGCATTTGCCATCAAAAAGTCCTGCACAATAATGGAAAAGGATATAGGAAACAAAATCTGTAATTTAATTGGGCATTAGTTTTTCCTGTCATATGATTTTACTTTTAGTTATAGGCAAAGCAACAAACTTTTATGCTTTGGCCAAATTTATGTAGTCAACAAGACTTGTGTGGTCAGATCTGTAAACTGATGTTAATCCATTTCTTTTGGAACTGTCATAAATTTGTTCTCTTTATAGAACCATGTAGTGTTAGGCACACCAGCATAGAACTCTGTTTCATGAACACTGGCTTTCTGTGTTTCATTCTTCTTTTGTCTCCATAAGAGCACCTAAATCACAATACATGAATCTAGCGCCATTTTTTCATGGCTGTGCTATACATAACTGGGTATTGTTTCAGAGGACATATACAGGATATCTAAAAACCTATCCCCTGTTTCTCCGTTCTGCCATCTTTGAAGTTGTGCTGTGTGGCTGCTTTGGAAATTGGTGGTGGAAATTGGTACTATCTCTTCTGTAGACACCTGGTCCACAGGAAGCATATTGAGATCTGGGAGGATGATGGATAACTTGGATCCCAAAATCTGGTTATGGTTGAGATAGATGGATAATCCCTGTGGGAAATTACATGAATATTTATCTTGTGTCGATTGAAATGGTTTTATGTCAGTATGTGGGATGAGGAATGTGAGGTAGTTTTTTGTCACAAGTCTTGCAGAAACATTGTGCTGAAGTAGTTTCCTGACTGCAGGAAGAAGTAGTTCCTGGTTTTCAGTACTCTGCCTTCAGTGATTGATTAATCCTGTACCGCAATAATGTTTGTGATATTACCCATAATATTCCCCGATACAGAATAAGTATAAGCTTCTTGGAGTCAATGTACTGTTCTTGATCATGGAGGTTGGACAAATACAGATTAGCGTTAGATAGCTGTGTCTGATGGTGGAGGTGACGATTGAGAAATTTAAAAGTTCTCCAAGGAGAGCTTTTTCTCAAAAAGTACCTTCAAGTACACAGCAGCCAAATAACATCTTTAGAATTGCAAAAGGTATCGGACTTCATATGTACTTACTACCTACCTATCTGTCCATCAGTCTGTCCACCAATATGTTTAACTGTCTGTTGGGTTTTATGGGGGTGGCTGCTAGAAACAATTTTGGCTAAGATGTAATAGCAAATTTGTAGCATGAAAGAACACAAAGCTAGAGCATACCCTTAGGCATGAGATCCTGCGTGCCCAAGCTTGCATGACGTTTTATCACATTTTCAGAGACATTTGTGTAGGCATTCCATAAGCTGCGGGCTCTGCATGTGGATGGTCAGTGTGCTGTGTTTGTGGCTATTCCACTCTTTCAGGGCAGTAGCAGTAGTGTTATAGCCAAATGCGTTATCTTAACTAAGAGGGTTTTATTGGATGCCTTTTTAGCAGTTGGAAGACATAGCCTTGGGTACTGCTTAGTACCCCAAGTAATATCAATTTCTAGACTTACTGTTGTCCAATTAATTGTCTGGCATCCTCTGGCATGAAAATCAAAGGCATGGTATTGTTTATTATAAATAAGGTGTTATTAACTTTGAGGTTTGGTGACATAAAGTAAGATAAATATTATCAAGTTTCATTGTCTGGCATAGTGACTTTTTTTGTAAGTGTACTGGAGATGATTGATAATATGCTCCTGGGACTTCACCACCCGCTGTAGTCCAAGTGTGTGTTGATCAGAGCAGGCAGAGATGTGGGAGGGGCAAACATCAAACAAGAAGTTGGACCCACCATACATAGCTTGAAGGATGATGTCTACTAACATATCAGAGGGCCAAGAAACATCTGATATCTATCAATTGCTCATCTCATCAGGTACTTAAACGTGCTAATAGAATAATTGAACACCTGAACATATTTTTTCAGAACACTGTCTTTCAACATGCATGACTTTTTCTACCAATCTGTATTAATTTGTATCAGTCCTGTTTCTTTTAATACAAATAGATTTGTGAAGTCAGAAGTTTGCATATCTGTTTCAGAGAAACAATACGTAAATAATAGACACCACCTCAAATTCATGGCACTGGGATCCAATACCACTTCTAAATGCAGTCATACTTGGAGTGCTCCAAGGATTACATTAATTTTAGCCATTTCAGTAGGCATTTGAACCTTTTATGTATGTTTTTAAAAATAATTTGAAAGACTTTCCAATATTAGATAGGAAACCTTGCGAAAAAAATTCCTGTTAATTCTGGCAAGTTATTAGAGAAATTTCACAGTTCTGTTTGGGTTTGGTTTTTTTTTTTTTAATTAGAAAGCGTAAACCTAAACTTCAAAGTATACAACAGCTTTTTACATGAAGGAATGTATATAGATTAGAGAAGCATTTGCCATCATTGCAATAGTAATGACATTTATCAGCATTACATTGCATTTGTAAAATGGCAGTGGCTTGAGATCATCTGCAGGCTTCAGAGTAAACAGTCCTCTTTTAGTTTGGTAATTAAAAATACTGGGTTTATATTTGTTTTCACCCTGTAGGTGGAGCTCGGGTGCTACGTATTTCTCTGTACCAGCTTTTAAAAATTTTCACTGCTTCTTGTTTGCAAGACATGCAGTGGGCAAGTAGAGTACAGTTGACAGTACAGTTTTTCACTCTACAGTCAACAATTTCGATTGCATCCTTATAATGGATGTGCTATTAAATAGCAATATGAAATAAGTGTCTGGAATAGCTAAACTACTGAGGAAGAAAAGCTGACTTTTTCTGAGTAATCAGCATCACCTGAATTTAACTCTGTGTTTTTCCTGCTGTATATTTTTGTCCTCATAATCCTATGAATTGCAGTTGAACTAAGTAATCACTGTTCTTTTTGGCTTATAAGCCATCACTGACTATCATAAGGAGATGTAGTAATAGTAGTAGTTACTATTAACTACTGTTGTAATTAATAGTAGCTATATTGCCACTCCCTTGCTTTCCTCATTTTTCTTATATGCATGTTGCTTGTCATGAAATAAATCATGTCATGAAGCTTTAGACATGTATTGTGTGTATATGTAAGTAATTACTTGCTTCATCCTCAAAGCAGAAGTCTATAACACTTTTTAAGGTGTAATTCTTCTGAATTCTTTTTCTCCATTTGTTAAAAGACAAGATGAAATAACTAGGTTACTTACAGATACCTGCACTTGGTCAAATGACTTGCATCCCCACTCATTTTGTCATCTAGGCACAATAGTAATAAAAATATTTAATGATGATAGGCAGACATGCTCACGGTCATGCTAAGTCCATTTCAGACCATGCAGTAAAAATTGCATGTAGTTAAGACACCATAACATTTTCCTAGCATCTGAATAAACGTTGACACATTGAGCATGCAAGATTGCTTTCCTAAAGTGCTCTCGTAGTACTTTGGTATGGAACAGCCAAAGGTCATTTTATATGTGATCTCATGGTAGTCTTTTAAAAGACCTTTAAATCAAAACTGCATATTCTCTTTGTAAATCTGCAGTTGTTATAAATGAAGAGTTGGATATTTTTTGTTCATAAATTAATAATACATAGTAGAATATTTTGTTGTAAATTAATTTACTGCGTACTTTTACCTTGTGCTTATAATGCGGGCATTATAATGAAAAGAAAAATAATTTTGGAGACTCACATAATTCTACAGTGGAAGAATTCTTGTCATTCTTGTAATTGTTGAAAATTTATTACTTCTTTGTTATTTATAACCGTGAACATTTCTGTACATCTATGGAATGTGTTCAAGGGGGATGAGACATGTCATACAAGTCTGTTGTCTATAATTGTCATCATAAGGTGGCTGTTGTCATTGCAAGGCTGTTTTCTTTGAAACTATGGAAATCCTCTGACTGGAGGATGTTGCAGAAGTTGCACCCATTTTCAAAAAAGGTAACCATCGTAGGGATGATCCAGTTAGCCTCACTTTGGTCCTTGGGCAGATCATGGAGTGGGTCCTCTTGGAACCTATTCTGGGCACGTGAAAGAGAAAAAGGGGATTGGAAATAGTCAGCATGGATTCAGCAAAGGCAAGATGAGGGAAGAACAGTAGATATCATGTAGTTTGAGCATGAAGCTAGAGTAGATGAGTTTCTGAGGTTCCCTCCGTTGTGAATGCTTCTGTGATCTGTTGGTTTGTTGGTTTTGTTTATTTTGTAAAAATTGTTATTTCCACATCCCCTAGACTCTGCTGAGATCTGGAATAACAACTCCAGCAGCTCTTTAGTTGTTGAGGTTTTTTTAAATTGTTTTTAAGTTACATGTATATGTATTTAGGTATTTTATTTATGCTTCTGCTTATATAAACTTAATCAGTATATCATCTTGTGTTCAGGAAGCTACTTCTGTAGTTTTTTGTGAATGTTTTTTGTTTGTAAGTGATGGCAATGTGATGTGAATACCATATACTTAGAACTACTTATTAACTTTGAAATGTGAAGTTTATCTATTTCTGTATAGAACTGTGATATTCGTTCTTCACAATAATTACTATTTCCAATTTATTAACTATATTTTTGATCCTACTAACATTTCCTTAACGAGGTATAACTGTTACTATCAAGCCTTGTCCAACAATACATATTGTCTCCTTGCTTTTCAGTTTAGCATCAGGAAATAGAAATTGTACGTTAATAAGACTGGCTTTTGAGTTCTTGAGTACAGACTCTCTTTGCAACTGACTTCAAACTTCACTATACCTAAAGAGCTGCTGCTGTTTTCATTGCAGCATCATGCAGATTCAGGTATTCTGGTAGTAATGTTTTAAGCCAAAGGAGACCATTAGATTAACTGTATATCTCATGCCATAATTTACTGCCAGTTTACCCCTGTATTGAGCTCACTGTTTAGCTACAGTTGAACAGGAAAGGCATTCAAATGTAATCTGTAGATATCAAGAGACTGTAGGTTCGTCCATATTTAGTCAGGCAGTGTAATCTATTCCAGTATTTAGATACCTTACCCCTAACAGTACCTCATCTAGCTTTGCATTTTAATTTGTCTAGGTTCAGCTTGTAACCAATGAATTTTTTTGCTGTGCCATTTTCTGAAGTTCACTGCAGTATGCTTTATTTTCACTTACTTCAACTACTTAAATTCCAGTTGAGTCCTTTTTGCCTTTTTGATAAGATGCACCAGTTGAGTTCTTTCAGTCTTTCACAGTAAGACATTTTTACCAGGCCTCAAGTCACTTTAAAGCTTTTTTTGTTCCTTCTCCATTTTTTCAACATTCTTTAAAGAACTTTGATCAGTAATCACTTATTAGACTTACTACTGCTGTATAGAGAGAGCAACAACTTTTTTTCTTACCTCCATGGTTATTCATACAGTGCCCACATCAGCCCTTCTTACTGATGTTCCACTGAGATAGTTGCTAGAGCTTTCCAGATTATTTTCAATCATCACTCTCCAAGAACTAATTTCCCATTTTGTACACTTACCTAGATTTTGGCAACTAATTGTCTTTGGATTTGGGGTTTTTTTAGCAATCCCAGTTTGCCCAGCAATCCTGATGGGAGAATTTGCTACTGTGACAGTTTGTGTGATTCACTAGTAGTGGATGTAGTACCAAGTTCCCTGGAGTGAATAGATATATTTCTAGTCAGTGTTTAAATCTCATTGGCAACTATTTTAAGCAATAACTTTTTAACCTAATTCTTACTTGATGAAGATGTTCTTTCGGCCTGTTTTGTGTTGCTGATTTTTTCAAGGACTTCCGTACTTGAAAGTTCTGAGAAGGAAGTTTTCCTGGTTTCATATATTAAGAGGGGTTATTTGGGTTGACTCTAAAATTAGCAAAGTTAACAACCAGTCAGGAACTCAGACTGAATTCTACTAAGAAACTCTCTGATAGCATTATGTCAGAATCAATATGCTACTCTGAAACTTTTTTGACTATTGTGCTTTTTCTGTGGGAAATTTTTATTTGATTATTGTATTCTAGCTTGATTCAAGAAGTACTTTTTGTGTGTATGTAATCCAGTACCATATTTTTTTAAAGAAGAGATATTGCCAATAAAATTGATGTAAAAATCATTTAAATGTTGAGATGAGCACATGTAAACTGGTTAGTTTTCAGTTTTGGATATGTAACGGAACTAATAGCTTTAGCTGCAACTCATTATAATAAATGCAAACCTATTGTCCTTTTATCGTTACCTCTTAATTTTGGATCCAAAAGTCTTTGTTGAAGTCCATAAAGTGCCAGGTTTTAGAATAATAGAAAACATCTGTTAGGTGTTAAAAGAATAAAAGAAAAAAACACCAAAACTGTCAAGTGGAACCAAACAGAGATTAAAATCTATCACTAGATATACTGTACTACTAGAAAGGGTTACTGCATGAGATTGTATTGACATTTGCAGTCTCTCCTGCTCTTGTATTTTTTTCATATTATGGTATCTTCAGATCTTTGTTACTATGCTGCCTGCATTTTTAATTTCATTTTCTTAGAACTTTTGAATTCTTACATATTTTTAAGTGTTGAGAGTAATGCATGTGTTTCATCTGACAGCGAGAGGTTAATTGTAAATATTTTTATTTTATTCAAAATCATTAATTCCGTACTTCAAAAGAGACTTATTTACTGTGTGATTATTGTGCTCCATTTGTATGGGTATTCTTTTAAAACTAGGAACCACCGATAGATATAAACCAGCAAATCAGCTTACGTTGTTTCATTTTAACTTCCTTGAAGTGGGCCACTTTGTGCTCCACCCTAAAATAAGGGTCTAAAACTATTTTAAACAATTCATTAGATTAAATTGAGAAATTCCAGTTTTATGCAAAAGTAGCTACTTAATCACATACTGAAATAGAACAATTACTAAGCGACTGGTGACATGAAATCAGACTTTTTTCTATTTCTGCCTTGCTAGATAGAGAAGTATATTTGAAGTCTGTTTTCTTGATTTGAAAACAGAGTGGGTAGTGATTACATAACACATGACAAAATTAGTTATATATCTGTGTAATATATTGCTACAAAACAACAGCTATAGAGTTACAACACTTTTCATTTGACTTCATTGTGCTCTATGTAGCCTGTACTTCACATAGGATCATAACCAGAAATCTGTAATCTTTTCTCAAGGCGGGGAGAGAAAGTATTTTATGACCAAAAAACCACCAACTTTCCTTCTCAGTACTTCTTATTTGTTCTTCAATTCTTCCTTGTATTAAGAGACTCTGTGCTGTGCTTTGCAAAATTACATTAAGCATAAAACTTGCACGGAGTAGTCACTAGCACTCCTCACCCTGCCCTCAGAGTTCTGATTTTTAGGTACAGTGTAATCAGCATAACATTTGGGAAATTTTGCAGGTTACTTAGCTAGAGTTTACCGTCAGCATCCCCAGAGCTCCATTTGTTAGCGTACTGTATGTTTTATATTAAAATATAGTCTAATAAATAAAATATTTTAATATATAGTATTAGAGTGGAAGCTAGATACTGAGAGGCCACCCATATGTTCTTGGTTTGCAAGAGACTGAAAAGTATTGTGGGAGAATCCTATATACTGACATTTTTGCAATTAGAGGTCAAAGACAACATGGTGTTTTATGTAATCTCGCCTTCTTTTATGCAGTTTTGTCCCATAATATACTGACAGAAAGGTCTGGAAAACAGAGCCTATAAACTTCCCGAGGAAGTTATTTTACTCTTCAGAACTGTCCAGTAGTTTCTCAAGTAGGATGCAGCACCTATTCTATAATGCATAAAATTGTAACCAACAGTTCTGGAAAAGTGCAAAAGCTCACATAATGCTGAATTTCAAGGGAACATGTAAGCAGCAAATCTTTCCTAACAGATCTCTTTCAATGCGGAGTATCAAAATGCTTCTCTTAAATCTTAACCTTTAGTGGGTTTTATGACACTAAACCTACTTAGGACTGTTCTAAATTCTACTGATTGTTCTTCAGTATTTAATAGATTTGGTTTTCTATTTCTGCTCTTTCACTCTTGTCTTGAAATGTCATTTGAAAAGCTCTTTGTAGGAGCAGCACCTCTCTGATGGAAAGTACTAGGTGTGTGAAATACGCTGATACACGTACAAAGCAGTATGGCAGTGTTTCAGTCTTCCTGTTTTTCTTATCTTGATTGATTTGTGTCCAAGCAGAATTCCATTAGGTTAGTCGTTTGCCTTAGATACAGTACATCATGAACACTAGCTGAATTAGACAATTTTGCTTGTTCATCATATGAATTCTTGAGAAGGTATTAGTTCAATCATGTGAACTTGTCTACGAAGACCTATGACGACCTCCTACGAAGGATGTAGGAGATATAATTTATATATTATGCAAGTAGTACCTACATAAATATTTTCAGTATACAGAAGACAATGTTCTTTCACTAGAGTGGCCGTTTGCAGGAGTCTGCACAAGACTCAATCTGAATAAAGAGGTAAAGAGTTTGGAGTATTAGCTGTGAGGGAGGGATTAAGTTATTCCATTAATTATGAATTGACTTTACAGCATAAGAATACAGAAAGCTGCTGCCACGTGTCAAGGTCAACACATTTTCCTGGTTTTATTCTATAAACGTAGGTGCTTCTCTCTACGTGCAGTGCTTGCCATACATAGGGCAAACTCAGCTCAGGTGTTCCTCAACATGTCACTCAGTTGTGACATGCTTTAAGTGGAGCAGTACCTTTGAAGAATTTAGAGATTATTTCAGAAATTAAGTAGAAAAAATGATGGCCTATGAAATATTATTATACAGCATAATACCTACTTGACACTGAAAGCGCATTGTACTGGTTCTGATTTATGCGTGCCTCCTGTGGTTTGCAGGTGGAACTCTCTTGAATCCTAAATACTTTTAAGTCTGTGTTACCTCAGAGAACATGACTGGTGTGCTTTGTTGTCACAGCTATGCTAAGCAGATATGTGTGATCCGGAGCTACCTCATAGAAAAGGGAAAACTTTTTTTTTTTCCCCCCCCACCTGTGCTGTTCAGGAAAAGCACAGACATTGGGAATTCATTGTCTAGGTATCAAAAAACAGCAGGAGTGGTAGTTGGTGTAAACTAAGTCAGCATACTTTCATGAAGAAATCTGAAATAGGAACTTATTTTGATGTATTTTTGTAAATTACTGTGTAAGAGAATTAATTCTTTTAAATTCCAGTTTGGTTGAGTGTGTGTCTGATTAAAGTAGTAGCTGTTTTAGCTTCTGCCTTTTGAAAAGTGTAAGCATATAAATCAGAGAATCGTCTAGGTTGGAAGGGACCTTTAAGATCATCGAGTCCAACCATTAACCTAACACTGACAAAACCACCACTAAACCATGGCCCTAAGCACCATGTCTACGTGTCTTTTAAATGCATCCAGGGATGGTGACTCAACCACTTCCCTGGTTGGCCTGTTCCAATGCTTGATAACCTTTTCTGTGAAGATTTTTTTCCTAATATCCAATCTAAACCTCCCCTGGCACAACTTGAGGCCATTTCCTCTTGTCCTACTGCTTGTTACTTGGGAGAAGAGATCGACTCCCACCTTGCTACAGCCTCCTTTCAGGTAGTTGTAGAGAGTGATAGGAGCCCCTCAGCCTCCTTTTCTTCTGACAAAACAACTCCAGTTCCCTCAGCCGTTCCTCATAAGACTTGTTCTCCAGTCCCCTCACCAGCTTCGTTGCCCTTCTCTGGACATGCTCCAGCACCTCACTGTCTTTCTTGTAGTGAGGGGCCCAAAACTGGACACAGTACTTGAGGTGGGGCCTCACCAGGGCTGAGTACAGGGGTACAATCACTTCCCTAGTCCTATTGACCACACTCTTCCTGATACAGGCCAGGATGCTGTTGGCCGCCTTGGCCATGTGGGCCTACTGCTGGCTCATATTCAGCAGGCTGTTGACCAACATCCGCAAGTCCTTTTCCTCTGGGCAGCTTTCCAGCCACTCTTCCCCAAGCCTGTAGCGCTGCATGGGGTTGTTGTGACCCAAGTGCAGGACCCAGCACTCAGCCTTGTTGAGTCTCATACCATTGGCCTCAGCCCATCCATCCAGCCTGTCCACATCCCTCTGTAGAGCCATCCTACTGTCAAGCAGATCAACACTCCCGCCCAACTTGGTGTTCATCTGCGAACCTACTGAGAGTGTACTCAGTTCCCTTGTCCAGATCGTTGATAGGGATATTAAAGAGAACCAGCCCCAATACCGAGCTGTGAGGAACACCACTTATGACTGGCTGCCAACTGCTTTTAACTCCATTTACCACAACTCTTTGGGCCCAGCCACCCAGCGAAGCATACGTCCTTCCAAGCCATGGGCAGCCGGTTTCTCCAGGAGAATGTTGTGGGAAATGGGGCTAAAGGCTTATAGTAAAGTCCAGGTAAACAGTATCCACAGTCTCCATTCATTAAGCAGGTCACCTTACCATAGAAGGATATCAGGTTTGTCAAGCAGGACCTTGACAAACCCGGGCCTTTCGTAAACCCATGCTGACTGGACCCGATCAGCTGGTTGTCCTGCATGTGCTGCGTGATGGCACTCAAGGTGATCTGCACCATAACCTTCCCTGGCACTGAGGTCAGAATGACAGGCCTGTAGTTCCCCGGACCTTCTTTGCAGCCCTTCTTATGGATGGATGTCACATTTGCTAACCTCCAGTCAACTGGGACCTCCCTGGTTAGCCAGGACAGCTGATGAATGATGGAAAGTGGCTTAGTGAGCACATCCACCAGCTCCCTCAGTACTCTTGGGTGGATCTCATCTGTACCCATAGACTTGTGTGTGTCTAAGTGCTGTAGCAGGTCAGTCACCATTTCCCCTTGGATAATGAGGGCTTCATTCAGACACACAATAATTCAGTTTAGCTATAAGAAGAAAAAGAGAGAAAGAGGCTTAATCCTATACGTTTCAAGAATGTCTGAAAAAAGGGAAATTCTTTCTGAATTTTTTGGTTTGGTATTGATATCCTAGCTTTGTAATGATACCATACAAAGGTATGGTATCTGTAATGATACCAGACTCACCAACAGGCCTTATAATATCTTAGGTATACCTACCTACATGTCAGATGTTTGGTTTGATAGATTTCCACTTTAATTTGTGTGTGTGTTTTATGCTTTGGGTCACTTACCATGGCATATAAATTCAATATGGATTTGAAATCAAAGAGCTAATTTATAAATTGCTATTTACCCGTAGTCATATGGAAACCACTCACTTCTGTAAATGTTTGCATGAGTCAATGATTCCAGTGAAACTATTAATGTAAGTAAAAGTTCATAGAAATAAGCCTGAGAACCACTGAAATGGGTTCATTTGACAATCATTATGTTGTATGAAGGACAAAGGAGAGGAAGGAATATTTTGGATAAAATGACAGAAAAAGTCTTTACCCTTGGGACTGAGTAACTTTTTCTTTTTTTTTATAAGGCTGTCTCAAGAGATTATTGCCTTCCTTTCCTGTCCCCTCAGCTACCTTTTCTTGACATTTTTTCCTGAATTAGAGTGTTACAGTTGCTTATGGAGTTCCTTGTAAAATAGATCCCTTATACTGCACGGGATACCAGTAAATCCCAGTAAATCAAGTGAAAAAAAAGTGATCTACAAAGCCAGGACCAGAAGTAATCTGTCAAAGACAAGAGACTTTTAAGCAAGTTTTAGTGCTTTAGAAAGTGCACATAACCTTCTGCCTACAGCACACTGCATAGAAGATACAGACATCAATCTTAGAGAGAAATGGGGAAGGCATTTTGCTGGGGCTAGAACCCTGAATGATGCAAGCTTTTGTTTTAATCCTTATATGGTTTATCAAGTCATTTGGTTATTAGGATTTTTTCTTGTCTTTTCAAGTAATATTATAGTACTAATGCTTTTAAAGTAAACTTAATTGATATTTTCTTTTGCTTTACATGCTACCTTTCCTCACTGCATGGGGGATCACTCATGTCACTCGGGCTAAATTTCTTTAAGGAAGGCAATAGTATTTGATTTAGCAAAGTGTAATGTTTCAAATTTTACCCATTCTTCTTTAAAACTTGACCATTTACTTTTTGACTGATGAGGTTCTCTTTTTAATTATCTGAGAAAATGAAAAGAATGGTCTTCTTTTCCTTTGGTAAAAATTAATTCCTAAGTTATCCATAAGTTTAAGAAGTTAGTGTGTTCCTTTTCATTTGCATTTTTATAATTTGTTCAAGAAATTCAGTATTTCAGACATGTATAACTGACATATAGGAAAGAAAGATTACTTCAGAATTGGTTTTAGAAATACTTTATTTTTCTTAATAAGACCGTTTACTTAGTGCTAAGGGTTGCGTGATTCATTTATTCTTTTCAAAATAATGTAGATTTTTTTGTATTCTTTAGCTTAATAACATTCATTGTAAAGAAAAAATAATCCCAGACATACTCTTTGTAGAGTTAATGATTGGCAGTAGCTTAAAAGCAGACTATACTATATTAAACACAAACCCAGATTGTTTGGGCACAAAACCCAGAATCCCAGCACTGAGATTTTTCTTGGCTAAGCATCAAAGCGTGTTAATAGGTATAGTGTTAGACTGGGACAAAGACGGGATTGTTACTGCGGTATATTTCATCTTGCTGATACTTGGCAAGAGTCAGTGTATTTTTAGGTGAAGTTTGTGTGTGCATTTGTCTAGTCACCTGGAAAAAAGGATGCGTAGATGACCCGTGAAAATGCAGTTAGCACGATGGAAGGTGAGAATGTGTAATCCTTATTATACAGTGAATTGTTAGCACTATATTGTGGGTAAGATATCATTTCAAAGGGCTGGAGTGTTCTCAGTTGTTTGGCTGCACATGTGGGGTTTTTTTTTTTATAACGTAACGATGGATTTAACAGTGGTATAGCCATGTACTTTTTAATTGCTAAATGTTCATGCTCCATTTCCTTTCTTTGTTTCAACAAAGTTGAGTAGCATGGGAAGAGACATTTTGAGGTTTTTGTTTCTGTTATAGAATACATTTTTTGTAAATATGAGCAATACTTTTTAAAGTGGTACTGCAGTGAAGGATGACTACAGTATGTTCAAACATTTTATTTATTCATCACATCTGCTGTTTTTCTCAACAGTCAATTCATGGTATAATTCAATATTTTTTTGGTTTTACATGCCTTACTACAGAGCCAAATAGGTAATAGGTATTTTTTGTATAGTGTAGAACAAGTCATGTTGGTTGTCAGATTCTGGTTGTGGAATCTTTATGATTAATAATATTTCATGAATAAAAGGAAGTGAAATTCAATTCTTGCCTAAAAAGTTGTTAAGTTTTTGATAGTTAGTAGCTAATAGTAGTAGTTGTTAGTTTGGTAATAACAAAAAAAAGTAAACTACAAATTTTGTGAGCTGAGCAGATTCGATTGGGAAATCTTTCAGACAGTAAAGATAACTGTTACTAAATTGATTACAACTTTTTTTTTATCTCAAAGATTGCAGCTACTATGCTGTCATAGGTAAAAAGCCATGTTTCATATGATTCTGCAACCTGTTTTATAACATTTAACATGCTGGTAATTTTTTGAGTACAGGTCTTCACCAAGTTGTCTGCAAGTCTGCCTATCATCTTTGCTGTCAGTTGGGATAATAGATTTTCAATCGTGTTTTTTTTGGGAAGGGGCCATTTTCAAGGTTTTTCACAGATACATTTATATTAATTATAGATTGTTAGCTGCATTGCCACCTGGTCCTGGTGGATATTGTGTGAATATTGCAGATGTGATTTCAGGAATGCTATTTCAGATTAAATGATTCTTCATAAATTGTTTTTTCAATGTTTCTAGCAATCAAATTCAGAATTTTGTTGAAGGCATTTATTCTTCTAGCTTAATAGACAACTTGATGTCTATATTTAAAAGCAAAAAAACAGTGGTTATTTTCTAGAACTGAAGACCAGAGTATGCTACATTGACCGTCGCTTTTCTGAGCAGATGCTTTGTAAAATATGCAATTTTTACTCTTAGAAATCTATTCTCCATGGTAAATATTTCCAGAAGAAAAAAGAAAAAAAGGAACAAACCTGAGCATTGCGCTGTTATTTTGGTCTTAATCTTTAACACTGTCAGGTATTCCTGAATGTATCATTGTGGACCATGTTAGTAGGTTAGCATATCTGGACTAAGTTCTGCAGTGAACTTTACAAATCCAGTCTTGCAGAAGTCTTTCAGTTGTTCATTCTCATTTCTTGCATGATAATAGTACTGTTTCCTTACAGTTGTGAACTCCCAGAATGAGAAGGCTATAGTTGTGTTTTAAGTAGAAATTACATAGCAGGTTCTATGGAAGTTGAAGTATGTATGTATTCTGTTTCTCCCATAAATGGCCTAATTTGTGTTGTAAATGGTATTAGTTGCAATTCCAGGCTGTGTTTTGTGGGTATTTTAATCCTGGTTGATGGATTTTCACAAACATCTTGTTAAATACTTATGTGCTGCTTCTGCAAAATGTCTCATAGAGAAATTCAAGTTACAAAATTTTAGGTTTTTTTGGTTTTGTTTTTTTTTCTTTTGCATTGTTTTTTTTTGTAAAGGGTGAATGTCATTATATGATATGGTGTTTTGCTTTCCATATGAACAATTTAAACCTTTATATAGGTAACTAAAAATAGTAATACTATTAATAATATCCTTCAGATTCAATCATTTTACCATTATTTGTTGACTTCATAGTTTCAGATTTATTTTGGATATAAATGACAACTCTCTGGTTGCATAATGTTCCAGTTAAGATTACATATACTTAATCATAACTGACCCAGTTAAGATTACACATACTTCACTTAAGCAGTCAAGCATTTGACTTGCAAAGCATGTGTAACTTAATATTTTTTTTATTAGTTGATCAACTGTGTTTTTAACATAGACATGCAGCTAGTTATGATATGTATTGGTTTCTACCTCTTTGTGATGATCCGTTGAATTTTATATTGAATCACACTAGTGTAAGTAGTATTAGATCTCAATATATGACACTGTACATGGAGGTTATGGTCATAGAGACAGCAAAAATTAATACCTCCTTTTGAAAATGTGCTTTTATTGTACTGAATGGCAGCCTTACTGAGAGTGTTGATAGGATAGTAAGTATGACTAATTTTCTGTTATAGTCTTGTAAAGAGGTAGTTTTACGTTTATGAATTACATGCTCATAAACACACTTAAGTGCCCTGTTGTGCTTGTGAGTGTAATCTATATTTGTCATAGATAATTATGCAAAATCTTTTCATAATAAATTATCAACAATTTTAAGAGTTTTTTGTGTGTGTGAATGTATCTTTACTGCTACAATTTAGTTTGGAATTTGGAATTTGTTTTCTTTTTCCCTTCATTTTCTTTCTGTGAGATTACTTGCTTGGAATGAGTGATAAATTGGATAATTTCTTGCAGCTCAAATTTTTGTCTCTTTGAGGACATAGGAGTTTATTTGAGAACAAGGGAGTAAAACATGGCACTTCCAGCTAGGTCCTCCAGCTTTTTGCTGCAAGTGTCATGATTTCTGTAATTAATAGTCTTACTGGTTCACTGAGTCTGAATTCAAGTAAAACTGACTCAACATGGTAATAAGTATTACAATAAATTTTAAGAATTATGTTTTGAGGAATGAACTTTTGAGGTTCGTTGCTGGGCAGACTTTTTGTTGGTCTCGAGTCCAGAATACGTACAGGCTGAAATACTCTCTTTTTGAACAGAATCCTTTGCACATAATTAAGGGAAAGCTATGTAAATTGTAAATGAATTGGTTTGGGGAAAAACCACTGTGTTGTTTTGTTCAGCAATTGTAACTTTAATGTATTTCAATGCATGTGTTCCATGAGAAGTGTTACAGACTGATTTCTCTTCTTAGGATTACTTAACTTTAAAGTAAGTTTAAGCATGGAGAACATAAGAGAGCTTCCTAATAATTTTAAGTGTGAAAATCTATTTTAGATGTTGTATCAGAAATATGTTTCATGAAAATTATCGTCACAAGCACTTGCATTGATTATTTCTGCAAAAATATCTAAGATGTATTAATGAAGGTTCTGAGTAGAATTTGTGTCAGCAGGAATAAAGAAAACCCAACTTGAGTCCTTATAAGGGTATATCTGCTTCTAATGAGAAGAAGCTGTTTATCTAGTGAAAATGGAAAACATCCAAAAAGCCTAGACTTTGAGAGGATAAGGCAGAAAAGACTGCTATGATAATTTAATCCAGTGTTTTACCTAAAAGAGCACACAAGACTCTCTTAAATTATTTTATGTCACTCTTATCATTTGGTGGAAAAAAATCCCATTTTAATGTAGAGATTTATGCTGAAAGATACCCCGCTAAAATTTTCTTCAGTAAGTGCCTTTCTTGTTAAGTAAATAAAAATGCCACTTCTTTTTGGTCTGCCTCTTGGCTCATCTTCGAGGTCTTAGACCCTTTTTCACTAGTCTGCTGGCCTTCTGTTAGCACATTTGTCTTCATTTGCAAGTTGTGACCAAATCACCCTTAAACTTTGTTTGATAAATTAGGTAGATTGAGCATTAACCTTCCTTTTGTCACATTTTACTGTTTCCCCAGTCTTTGTCATGTCTAGACTTGGTCAGAAATTATGCTCTTTTCTTCCTTCACAGAAGGTAGTTTGACAGTCTCTTTTCTTTATGTCCACAAGTAGTAGAAATAATTTTTTCATGGTTCTAAGTTGATAGTTCTGTTATTTTTGCTCAAGAACAGTTTATCAGGCTTAGAATTACTTGAGTTATATTTTCTCTTTATAAATAGTGATATAACATTACAGTTTCTGCCCTTCTTTTTCCTCCTACTCCTCTAGAATTTCCCTCCTATGTTATTCACAGCCTTGTTCCCCATGGCTCGTAGATCTCTTTAAGCATCTTTTAAACAGCACTGGATGCAAATTGCATGGCCCTGTTGCTCTTTTTATACTGCTTGGTTTTTAGTAGCTGTTCTTTCTATTTCGGGGTAACTCAAGAAAACCTAAAAATATATTATCTTCAAATGTCATATTGGGCTTTCTCAGAGAACAGAAAGAGCTATAGAATTTTTTTTTTTTTTTTCCTACATTGCTAGTACTTTTCCATTTCTTTAGGCTTTAATCCCTAACATAAAAAGAAAATTTAGAAATGTGGAAATGTGGGCTTTTTTCTATATGTGCTCAAAGATGCATGTCTGTATAACTTTAGCTATGTCTGTTGTCATAAATAAATGGACAATGGTTATTTAATGATCACTTTTCTATTTAAAAGTATTTTTACCTTCTTAAAGTAACATCTGAGGCCAAGTTAAGAAAAACAAAAATTTCCTGTTTGGTACCATTTTTCATTCAGGCATTTGGCAGCAAATTACAAATAAGCAGCTTTACCCTTTTCTCTGTACAGCTGCTTATTCTTTGTATTTCCCTGGATCTTGAATATAAAATAAAAGATGCTGGTAAAATCCAAGTATTGAGGCCAAATATTGTGTGTTTAGGGAGGCATCTTTTTAAATTAAATTGTTATTAGAAAGTAGTGTTTCTTTTCTACTCTGTTAAAAGTGAGAAGGCAGTCTGAGTTTTAGTGGATTTTGTACAGTGCTACAGAAACGTGGCTTAACTGTCTGCAAAGAGAATTCAGTTTTAAAAGCTGCATAAACCATGTTAGTGCAATGTGGGATCAAAGTTAGTAAGTCCTGCCCAGTCTGTCAAGTAACACGTGGAGACAGCTTGTGTATTCTTGCACATGTTCTTAGAGCAATGGAGTTGACCGTTTTGGACCATGTGGTGCATGGGGTCAGCATGGCTTATTGAGTCAGTTTCTGCAACATGTAGGCTGCACCCAACCCGACTTCTAGAAAATTACTGGATATTTCTGCATAGTGCTCATAACCCTCCAGAATGCGGAGGCTTTATTGGAACATACTGAGCCAGGGTGGTATTTCTGTATTTACCTGGGGAGTTTACCTGGTATCTTTGCACCAAGTTTGTGTGCTTGGAACACAAGGGAGGGATTACAAACCTGGCCTGGGAAAGAACCAGTTATTGTTAGAGTTTGTTTCTGGTTTTATGTCTCATTAAAGCAGTCTTTGCCCTTTTCAGACATCATCTCTCTCTGGAGATCACTGCTACAGGTGAGACTTCTCAGCCTACTGTCTTCACACATGTAGGTCTGGCTAGGTGCTTTGTGGTCTGCTGTGGGATTCATATGTTTCTTCAGGTCAACAGCGGATGTTGCTGGGTTGGACTAGTAAGTCATGCCATGTCCCCAGCTCACTCAGGGTTGAGTGTCTATATAGTCTTCTGTTGTATCTGTGTGATAGATAAGGGTGGATTTTGTGGCGTGTCACTTCCTAAGCCTGGGCACAACGAGTACATACCTGTAGCTTGCTGCTACTGTGGCATTGGGGGGTATCCCAAAACACCATCTGTCCCTCTTTACTGAACTGATTGTACCACTCTGCGTTACAACTGAGTTGTTCCAAGTTGTCATCCATTGACTGCTCTGATGTCTTATAATAATAAGTAGTTTATGGGACTACATACTCACGTACATATGTACCTATGTGTATTCAGTTAGATGTGTGATGACAATGTATTTGTAGCCTACAGTTAACCTGAGGAGTTTTCCATAGTCCAGAAAATCTGGTAAATGCTATGTAGGCATTTTATATGGCAGTATTATTTTTTTTTTTATGAAAAATACTGGATAAATAAAATAAGTATCAATCTCAAAGAAGTTACAGTTTAATATATACTTGTGCATTAAAATGACGTAAGACAGAGGTTAAAACATGAAACAGTCTTGATCTGGATCGGCCAGTTTGACAGTGGAATACGTGCTCAGATAAGCAGACCTTTAATGCTTTCCTATGCATTCTGCCTCAAATTGTAACAGAAAAGACAAATTCAGGAAAATTTAAATCACTATACATTTTATCATAACTAACATTAGGAAAGGACTATTGATAGGATTATAGATCGATAGAGTTTTGTACTATTTCTAAAAGTGGTTTGGACCATCATGAAGAACTGAAGTTGAGCAAACACTGTATTCCAAATTGTGATATCAAAATATTTTGCACATACTCATTGCTTGGCTATATTGCAGATACTTGGTTTTTTGTATCCTTTTTTGAGAAATTTCAACTGACATGCAATTCTTACCATTGTTTTCATTAGTTCTCATTTTGACTTACTATATACTTGAAAATTGGTGATCCTCCCAGTAAAAGGGTTAATGCACATTGTTTGACACCTTCCCAAGTTTTAGAACAGCAAAGCATACCATAGTCACAGTTGGATAATTTCACAGCAAAATCACTTTTTAATGAGAAGTATATCAGCAGTACAGAGCTTTTGAAGTTCTTAAGTTTGGCTGATAAGCAGCCATACTGAGCTCATTGATGGAAAAGCATCATTTGCTGAACAAGCCTCATGGTTAAGACTGGAAGTCACAGTTACGTCATTGCTTGGTTAATTGGCTGCACCTGTCACTTGTTAACAGCTCTAATCCAGTAGTCTCTGAACCACGTGTTGAGAGGTCAGCAGGAGCAGGAAAGAGCCTGGTGCACTGGGAAACATTGTTAGATGTAATCTTAGTTTGGCAACCTGTTGTGCTTGTTAAATTCAAATTGTTGCTTTTCATCTCATGACATGAGCTTCCCAAAGTCAGAATGTTGCAGATATCCTGAAAGTAAAGTACGTGGTTCTCTTCCTTCAAGGCAATGCTTAATTAACTTAAGATCACATATTATTTTTCAGAATGTATTCATTTGTGGTTTTGTCTTTTGTAATGAAAAATTCTTTACAACTTTGTTCTTCTTGGAGTTGGAGTGCAGTTAAAAAGCATGAATACAAAATTCATAGTAGCAAGAGAAAATATATCTCTATATATAGAGATACATACACAGACATGCATATGTATTTGTTAGTATTTAGATGTCCCCTCCATGTTATAGAGTTTGAGTCCTCAGCTGTCTCAGGTGCTTGTCATTGTGCTGCCTTTTATCACATAATGCTATTTGGGGCATTGAATTTTTAGTATAGTTATTGTATACGTGTAATTATGTTGGTGTTTCCTGCTATTTATATACTTAAGCTATCGTTTAATTCTAGTGATCTTTTCAGCTTTTTAAATAGTTTGAGTTCTTCAGTACATCTTGAAAATATTTGCTTTCTACATATGTTCATATTGATGAACATATTGAAAGTATAGTCAAAAATTGCTGAATTTTTAAAAGTACATCTGAGTGTTTTGGGCAGTAGAATTTGAGATAACTCATATGTTTAGCAATTTTTGTACATTTTGTAATGAGCAACTTGCTAAACTTGTTTAGACAATTTGAATAAACTAATTAGCTTATCCTACATATAACTGCAGAATACTGCTGCGTTATCATCCTGTATTTCAGAGGAGCAATTCTCATACTATTAAATGGAAGTTAGAAATGTAGAAATGTTTTAAGTTTAGAACTTCATAACATTTTGCAAGTATTTTGCTATTTTTTCTTTTGTAAATTTCAGAAGACTGCAAGTACACAGATAGGATTTTGGTATTGATGGTTGTTGCTAAGAAATTAAACAAGTTTAACAAGTGGTATTTTGCATTACTTGACTGATACTCTTACAAAATTCTTTATCAAATAGGAATGTTCTTGCTAAAAGTTATGATATCACAGAATGTGTTGGGTTGGAAGGAACCTTTAAAGGTCATCTAGTCCAACCCCCTTGCAATGATCAGGGACATTTTCAACTAGATCAGGTTGCTCAGAGCCCCGTCCAACCTGACCTTGAATGTTTCCAGGGATAGGGCATCTAACACCTCTCTGGGAAACCTGTTCCAGTGTTCACCACTCTTGTAATTTTTTTTTCCTTATATCTAGTCTGAATCTACCTTCCTTTAGTTTAAAATCACTAAACCACCCACTGTCCTATCGCAATAGTCCCTACTAAAAAGTCTGTCCCATCTTTCTTATAAGTCCCCTTTAAGTACTGAAAGGCCACATATTGGTTACTTGGGAAAACAAATGTGCTACCAACACTATTCTCATCCCAAATCCAAAACTTAACACTACACTACCTGCTAGCAAGAAAGTCAACCTCATCCCAGCCGACACCATGACAGTTGAATATTAATTGTGAGATCATAACATCTAATTTGGAAGTGGTTGGTTGTATATAGAATGGAGAATGTTTCTGAATGCATGTACATTAAATACTATCCTAGTACCAGTGTTTATGATTCATTATTTTTGAAAAAATTCAGCAAGAAATAGCAGTGACTTTAAATATGGCATGTTATTGTTACAGAAATGGCATTACGGTGATATTGTCTTTAAAAGTATATGTGTACTGTAATTCACTGTATGTGGAATAGATGATAGTGAATCAGTCATTTATTGCTGCTTTTGTGGTGGTAAAAGATAGGGTCTATGCTAATTTTTATGGATATATTTGCTCTCTTGTAGCATTTTTAAACAAGTAAATGGTGTGGCTGTTTCAGTGACTGGAACACAAAATGGAAAAAAAATACTTTTATCGTGAATTGAGTTCAACAGTTGCATAATCACCTCCAGGAAAAGGGGATGGCCTTAATATGTGCAGCTTAGTCTGAACTGCAATTTTTTAAATTTTTTTTTTTTTCATTTTTAATGCATATTATCTGTGAGACACTCAAACTGATGGCTTCTTCAAGACTTACTAAGGGATATTAGTTACAATTTACTTTGGAGTTTTCTGATGATTTATCTTATAAAGAAGATGCGATCCAGGTTTCAGATTGTTTCATAGATGCTTAATGTACTCAGTTTTTGTCATACAGTTCAACATTGAGCAATTTACTGCTCATTCACGGTACCCTAAGACAAATAGTTACTAAACTGTTTCTTAGGTATGTTCAGATTTCTAGCTGTTTTGATTACAAGCTACGGTATCTGAAACTAGCCAATTCGTTAAATTGCCCAAAGAAAAAGTGATTGTGAGATGTAAAGCAAACAAACAAATCCCTTCAGCCCTCTAAAATGCAAATTTGTATATCAGAGTCATAATATGTTTTAAGTTAAAGTAACCTTTCATCAACAAATATGTTTTTCTCATTTGCAAAAGTAACTGCTTAAATGAAAAGTAAATCTTTGGCTACTTAAAATAGCAGTATTTTTTTATGTCAAGGCCTCTCTCGTATTTCATGCTGGGTATAGTATCTTTATGATAAATATTTCTAATGGAAAGTGTCATTGAATTACATTTGGTAATAATTTTCCATTGCTATAAAAGTGTAGAAATTGAACTAAAAGCAAACTATTATTTTTAAAAACACGTGCATGATCCAGTGAAAACAATCTTTTTAATTGAAGGTGTTGGGTTTTTTTAATACCACTCCTGCCCAGAAAAAGGAGTTGTAGTTGGTGGAATTTTATCAGGGTTTTCAAGCAACATTGAGACACCATCTTATGCCCTTCCTGTAAAACTGAATTCAAACCTCTTTGAAAAAAGACTTATGCCTACCAAGAAAATGGTATTTATCCTGCTTTATGTATGAATCAAAATCCAATGATACTTTAAAAGGATTATTGTTGCTATTAAAACTGTTACAGTCTTTTTATTTTTGTTTGGCAATTCTTCAACAAAGATGATCAAAATAGTATGATCATCATTAATCAGAGATGATCTTTTAATCACGTAATATATATTGCTGTCCAGGTCAGTTTTATGGACTGTCCGTCAAATCTTGTCTGTAATTTGTATGACTAGAAATTTCTCCTGCACGTTTTCCAGTGGCCAGACAAAAGAGGAACTGCTACTGACTGTAACGTTAAATAGTTTAACTTGTTCAAAGGCATACAAAATATTTCTATTTTGCATCTGTAAAATTGTGTCTGCAGTTTGTCCATCGCAGATGTATTAACATAAGGTTATAGCAGAGCTTTAGAGTTGTAGTTGTAGTCATTTTCTGATGGGAAGTTTAAAGGATTAAGCAGCTGTTTTCATAGCTGTGTAATCAATAAGGTTGTAGAACATTGGTGGGGGGAAAAGCATTCCTGGGTGTCTGTGTTTTCATTCAAGCAGTTCCTCCACAAATTTACTGCCCAGTAACCTTTAGGCTCAACTGTGTTTTTTTTTTTCATTGACTGCTGAAATGGTAGTTGCAGTGTGTTGGCAGAAAAGGACGGTTTTGAATGGTGGCTATTGTTCTATTAACATTAGAACCCTCTGGCTACAGGATCAGCAAGAATGCCTGCTTAGATAAAGTGACAATGTTGTCTCCTGTTCATGGGAATAATTTGCTGATAAACTATGACAGTACAAAAAGCCCTAAGGGCTAAGGGTGGGGAAAGCTATGTTAAACTTCATGTATTGCTCAGCAGAATTCTTATTTACAAGGTAATTCATCCATTAGAACCTATTAGGAAGTATGAATTGTAAGCGCATCTTACACAATAAACCTTCCTTATTTGTACTGTTACGGTTTGTAGAATAATTCTTGAAACAAATAATGAGGTTCTATTTCTGTGCCTCTGCATTCGTGTTATTTTTTTGATGACAGAATGGCATCATCTAATCCTTACAGGACAAAGAGTTATGTAATGTATATTAAATAAGTATATTTCCAGTGCTCTTACTGAAACTTGTATGCCAAAAGGCTAAATAATAAGTTCCTCTCTTATACTTCCTAATCTTTGAGTAATTCTTGCATTCAGACTAACTGTAGATAAAGGATTGGTGCCATCATTGTTTCATCAGGCTCTCCTAGAATACTCCGAAATATCCTCAGCTTGAATTAAATACTAGTATTTAATGGTTAATTAAATAACTAGTATTATTTGTGATTAATATAGTGTTATAAAAATGCATGCTTCTAAATATCTCTGGAATTAAAATGTTCTGTGGTTCTTGAAACATTTTAGTAGGTACTGAAGATTGGAATTCTCAAAGGCTGATATTTCATCCTTACAGTAACGTATGCTTTTAGAAATTTTATAAGAAATGTTGAAACTGTTAATTTAGAATCATAGAATCATTTAGGTTGGGAAAGACCTTTAAGATCTTCAAGTCCAACTGTAAACATAACACTGTAAGTCTACCACTAATTCAAGTCTTTAAGTGCCACATCCACACATCTTGTCCATAAATACAACGATGCACAACTGGAATGAGGTAAAAATCCAAACTCTTAGGAACTAAGATTTTAACATAAATCTTAAAGATGTGTTTCTAGAATTCATGTGTAGTTGAAGAGAAAAATATAGTAAATGTCCTTTTATTTTCCTTTTTTTCTGTCTCGAGTGATGTTTCTTATGTAAAATCATCACATTGTAATTATTGTTCATTCATTTATATCATCATGAACTTTTAAGTGTATCTTGTACTGAAATTGGTGAAGTACAGATGTTTCCTTTGTGGCTGGACAGTTTTTCAAGTGTGAAATTGTTGTCACATGGACTGAATAACAGAATTAATCTTTTACATTTTAAGTTCCCACTATGGTTGTACAGTCAGTTTCATAGCCAGGTATTTGGTTACATTTGTGGAACTCCAAGTTTGTGATGCCATCCCTTACTTTGAGATCCAAATAATGCATATTGTAATCTAAATGAGTGGAATGAAAATGACCTTTTTAGAGTACTTGTAGGTGAATATGTTTTAGAGCTTCCATTGTTGCATGGGTTCTTGGATAACTTACAGTTTGTTGTGGTTTTGGGTTGAACTGACCACTGAAGTGAGCAACAGGTGTTCCCCCGCACCTCTCTCTCCAAAGAGAGGAGAGAGGGATATAAAGAGATTTACAAGTTTAGGAAAAAACTAAACTACTGTAATGAAAATATTAATAAATTAATGAAATAATAAAAATTTTTAAAAATAACAAAATATATACAATATATACAGAACTGTATCAAGCTGCCAGGATGATGATCGCATCACAGCAGGCACAGGGAAAGTCCCATACTGGACTCAGCAGTGGACAGGAGCTGGATTCCAAATCTGGAGTCAGGAAGGCTCAGATTGGCAGACAAACAGACCTCTCCTCCTTGGGCGCCAGCCATTGAAGAATGAGAGCTGACCCTTTAGTCCCTCAGCTTTTATACTGAGCATGGGGCAGATGGGATGGAATACCCTGTTGGTCAGTTTGGGGTCACCTGTCCTGTCCGCTCCTCCCCCCTTCTGTTTGCAGTGTCAGTAGACTATTAAATCATCTGAGCTGTTCATGAGACCTTCATCTATGCATACTGGTAAATCTCAGACAATTTCTGTAGTATTCCATGATGTTAGTTTCCAGCTGTCAAATTGTATTAGAGCGTATTCAGTATTTTCCGATTTTCTGAACTTTAGCTTTCCATTAAATCATAGAATCACAGACTGGTTCGGATTGGAAGGGACCTTAAAAGATCATCTAGTTCCAACCCCACTGCCATGGGCAGGGACACCTCCCACCAGACCAGGTTGCTCAGCCTGGACTTAACACTTCCAGGGATCGGGCATCCACAACTTCTCTGTTCCAGTGTCTCAGCACCCTCACAGTAAAGAATTTCTTCTAATATCTAGCCTAAATCTACCCTCTTTCAGTTTAAAACTGTTACCTCTCATCCTGACAAAGAGTTCCTCCCTGTCTTTCCTGTAGGCCCCCTTTAGCTACTCGAAGACTGCTATAAGGTCTCCCCAGAGCATTCTCTTCTCCAATCCCAACTCTCAGCCTGTATTCCAGCCCTCTGGTCATCTTCATGGCCCTCCTCTGGACTCGCTCCAACAGGTCCATGTCATTCTTATGTTGGGGGCCCCAGAGCTGGACGCAGTATTCCAGGTTGGTGCCTCACCAGAGCAGAGTAGAGGGGCAGAATCACCTCCCTCAGCCTGCTGGCTGTGTTTCTTTTGATGCAGTCTGGGATATGGTTGGCTTTCTGGGCTGTGAGCATTCATTGCCAGCTTACGTTGAGCTTCTCATCAACCAACAGCCCAGCGTCCCTCTTGTCAGGGCTGGTCTCAATCCATTCTCTGCCCAGCCTGTATTTGTGCATTGGGTTGCCCTGACCCATGTGCAGGACCTTGCACTTCGCTTTGTTGAACCTCCTGAGGTTCATGTGGGCCCACCTCTCAAGCCTGTCAAAGGCCTTCTGAATGGTATCCCTTTCCTCCAGCACATCGACTACTCCACACAGTTGAGTGGTGTTGGCAAACTTGCTGAGGGTGCACTCAATCCCACTGTCCATGTCACCGACAAAGATGTTAAACATCACCAATCCCAGTACCGACCCCTAAGGAATGCCACTTGTCACTGGTCTCCACTTGGGCATCGAGCCATTGACAGGTAGAGTTGTTACTTAACTGTGAATGAGAAATGTAGGCTGTTGTGATGTTATGGTAGAAGATAGCATTTGAAAAAATATGGAATATTGTGATTTCTGTAGAATTGGTGCTATTGGAGCACTCACACTGGAAAAAAAAGAGGAATGCCAAACAAGTTATTTTGGTACAGGAAACCCTAATTTAAATTCAGATATATAGTTTTCTCTCCCTGCTGTGTCTGCAAGTCCTGGATAGATCCTATTCTTAGTAGAAAGAAAACGTGTGTGGGAATAATATCTTCCAGTTGTTCTAAAAATTGTTTCCTCGTTGCCATTAGAAAGTGAGGGACATACGTGTAAAAACCTGAGAGGCATTATGTTCTTTCGTAGCATGTTGCTGATAACAAAGTTTTCTACTTCAGTATGAATGAAAGAATACATCAGTGAAGCTTATATGGTCAATGTTTTGCCACTTCTTCCTTTAGCCTGATGCAGAACAGCCAGTTTCTTCCCATTGTTTCCTTGGGAATTTACTTTACTTGATGAATACAACATGCTGAATTCAAATACATCATCAGATGCTTTCTCTCCTTCAAATGTGTTCTCTAGGACTTACATGATGCTGTTTCTGCTTACTTTGT
The DNA here is from genome assembly GCF_028500815.1 of Rissa tridactyla. Taxonomy (NCBI): domain Eukaryota; kingdom Metazoa; phylum Chordata; class Aves; order Charadriiformes; family Laridae; genus Rissa; species Rissa tridactyla. The sequence goes on along the minus strand of NC_071497.1, from coordinate 64,121,560 downwards.
TCAGTTCAAGTGGACTCAAAATGAATTGGAGAAGAGGAGATTTTTTAAAATTGATTTCCCTCTCTCCCTGAAAATTTTTGAACAGAAAGCTACAGAAATTACTGATTACTTTAAAGTTATGTTTTCTTTCCTGTGCTACTGCTGTAGCAAGCTGCTACTGTGAGATCTTGCTACCCTGTTTTTCACATCTGTGTAGTTCCTAGATTTTTCTCTTTCTTATTTAATTTTTCTATCTGATTTACTTTGACCTAATGTTGAGCATTGTCGCAAATTTTTCCTTTCTTCCATTTTCTCCTGCTTCTCTCCAGTTGGTGATAAGTTATATTATCCACTGCCTAGACTGACTTGAAATTTTAAATGTATGCTACCACAAATTCTAAATATTTTAATTGTTTTAATTTTAAAGCTTTATTTTTTTATAGCAGGACATTTTAAAACTGAATTTATTTCATACTGATTTCTTGAAAAGTATGCCAAAATGTAATTCATGTGCACTCGATGCTCTTTTCAGGCTTTAAGTGTTTCTAACTAATGAAACAGGAAAAAATTTCCGTAATACGAAATGAACCATATTATGCCCTCCAACTCACCCTCCATGGAAGAGTCTAGGGTTACATAAACTTTTTGCCAACCCATCAATAAAACTGCATTTTTGTCATGGCTGTCATAAGAGTTATGGATTCCACGATTTTCTTGTTTTTTAAAAATTGTCTGTGACTTTTGACATTGTGGTTTTTTGCATGTGTGTGGGAGGATGTGATGGTAAACAGTGTGAACCATTTCAGTGAGAACTTTCAGAGCTGCCAAGTTAAGCTTTGAGCTCCATGGGAAGCAAGTGGAGAACAGGAGCTCAGCAGTAGTTCTTCAGCGACACACAGGATTAGGCATGTGAAGTCTCAGTGAGAATTTCTAATTCCTCCAGAGGTAGTTATGCTTCCACATCCTCAGGAGGGTGGTTTTTTTTTTATATTGTTACTTAGAAGGGTCAATAACAATATAGCGTTTCCTGTTTGAGATCCCGCTGTGGTTCTCAGAGCAAACTCCACTCTGGGTTTTGAGGGGTTTTTGCCTTTTTTGGTAGAGTCAAGTACATGGACTTCTTGATATAAGAAATCATGACTTGTGACACTCTGCACTGCATTTCTAGAATCTTTAGCCTTTTATTTCAGCTCATGCTCTTAGTTTTTAAAAAGGAAGAGCTCTTATACATGGTTGTTGATTATAAACACTTGAATCAATTTCAATAAATGGTATTTTCTGTTTTGCCTTGAAAATACAATAAATTAAAATAGCAAAAACACTCAGTTTGTGGGTTTTGTGGTTCCTGAATTTGGCTGGGACTAAGGTTTGCAAATAACTTCAGGGGCATAAATTAAAACTGGATTTGATTAAATAATGGTACGGAAATTTAACCCATTTTTACCTTAAATGCCTCATCTTCCCCACTTGTCTGTATGCGTGTGCTAGCGCCTCATCATTTGGTGCCTTACAGAGTTTTTGGATGACAGATTGTCTTTCAAAAGCACATAAAAATAATAATGCAGCTAAGCTCTGTGTTACAGATTGGTCTTGAAGAAAGATATTTACACTCATGTATGAAATGCTTACGTTAAATGCTGTGTGCTCTTGATAACCTGTGGCACTTTGTAATCTGTCTCAAATGGTTACTGTCCAGGTAAACTGAGTTTTGCAATTGTGTTGCACATCAGGGGACAAGGAGCTTGGGCCAGGCAAGCTTCTAATCGATGTAGAGACCCAATATCATAGAGCCACCATGTCCATTCAGAGAAGGCCATTGTTTTCAAATTTTAATTTTGGAAATTCATCTTTTTCTGTTCAATGTATTACATTCATGGTTTTTTTTTTTCCAATTTTCTATCCGTACAGCATATGTAGATAACATATGCGACTGTATTGTGTTAATGTCAGAAAAATGTGTGATCTTCAGATAGTGACTTGTTACAAAGCAACATGAATTAATATTTTTGTTCGTAGTTTTCAAGGGCCAGAAAGCATTATTAGGTTATGGAATCTGACTTCTTTTATACCACTCATTCACTTTTGCCGGTACCCGATACTGAAACTAATTAGTTCATGTTTTAGTCACTAAACAGTTGTTGTTAATAAATTGTTACATGCCACAGCCAGAAGGTTCTAGTGAAAGATGTATCACCAGTACTTAAACACATAGTATATTAGAGAAAGTATAAAGATTTGCCCATATTAGTGGACAATCTCTAGCAAGAGGGTGAACTCACAAAATTTCATGGCAGCTGGACCTGTGGAGAAGGTCCTTTGTGATACCCAGTTAGACATTTTGAGTCTCTATCTCAAGATTTTACATGATTTTTTAAAACTACCTGAGAAGGGTCATGTAGCCCTTCTGATACTTTATCCCCATTCTATTTCAGTTACTGATTCTGTAAAGGAAAGAAAACAACTCCAACATTTTATAAAAGTGTCCTCGTTTGTGTACTAAGATATATTATTATCATTAGTGTCTTAATTGAGAATTGCTGTGTTATGACCATGTTAGAAGAACTGCAAACCTTATGTTTTTCACCATAGAGTGTAGAGTATGTGCAGGGAAAGCAAGGCCATTTGTTCATGAGTAATAAAAAAGATCAGAGGCAAATGTTAAATTCTTAATATAACAAAGTTTGTGCTTATTCTTTTGTCATGTGGAAAGAGATTTTAATAAATATATACTTACTGACAGGAAAGTCTTGGGTAAACAAATGCGTATTCTGTTCTGCTTGCAGAGGAGCATTTAGGAATCTAGGAAGAGAGGCATAAAAGTGACCTTCAAGGGCACTCAGAACAGGCCCCAGCTATTGCAGGTATCAAATTATGCAATCCCTTTAATGAATTTATCAAGATTTATTTTAAGAAAGTGTGTGCTGTTTTTTTCCTTAATTTAGATAGGTACTACCACATACAGATATTTTCAGTGTTATATTTGGATATTTTTCTTTTTGTCATGTCAGAGTTTTGCCTGGACATGATTCTCTGGAAAGAATGTTAGGCTACTCTTCTAATCTAGTTATTTATATATAACCCGGCTTCTTCAGAGTTTTTCATCTAGAAACGTGACAGCTGGCTACATTCACTTTCCCCAATGCGCTTACAAAGCTGTCTTTTTATTCTGGTGCTTCTCTATTCACTTCTTTACTATACATGCTTTTCTGAATACATCTTTTACTACTATGCTGCCTATGGTTTTCTTCAGAATATCGGAAGAAATAGACTAGGGTTTTATTCCATCCTTGTCATTATATTCTTCATTTATATGACTGACATCTGTGAATTAGACTAGAGGTATCATAAGAAGAAAAAGAAGAAAAATAAAAGCAGACATATTTTCTTCTTAATTTCATGATTACATGTTGGAGATTATCTTCATTCTTTTGTTTTACAAATACAATGACTCTTTTGTTTTCATAAAGTCCAGCAATCCTCTTTGACTCAGAGTTATGATTAGACACAGGAATATTTCTGCCATCAAATACATCAGATTTGTGCAGAAGAGGATAGAAGTATTTTTATCTGTTTATTAAAAAGATTTTAAAAGTCTACCAAGCATTCATAAAAAGTGTAATTCAGGAGTGTCATCTAACCATTTAATTTAGGAAAATGAAATTTACTTGTAGTCATCATTATAAAGCCAAATATTTTTCACAAATCCTACATAGATTATGCAGAGCCTGGAAGAGACTGGAAAGAGAGTATTTCTGCATGATTCTGGCATTAACTCAAGTAGCCAGGGGGTTTATTAAATTTGCCCAAACAGTTGAGCTCAAATATTCAAAAATAGCTTTGGAAACGACAGCAGATCCAGTATTTTCTTTCCAGGTCTTTGTATGTAACTATGTAAGATTGCAATGTTAGAGTAGACGATGCTGTCTCCATGTATAAGTGAGTAAATGGTGCCTGATTTTGTCACTTTCATACTAATGGCTGTTCAAAGAGAGTAGTGCATGATGGAGACTTTGGTCAGAAATCTATGATTTGCACATTTCATTTTTATAGAGAGGTCTGCGTTCTGGTCTATGAATCTTAGTTAACTTTGGGCACTATAGATTTTTGAATGCTTGAGAAGGAAGTATGTTTATTTTGGCTAAGAGTGTGGAAACGTGAAACTTTCCTTTTTCCCATCATGTAAACTAGAAATAGAAAAAAGTAGCATGGGTTTTTAGAGCTATTAGATCATCTGGTCTGACCTTCTGTACACCATGGTTTGTCCCACTTACCCTTATTGTAATCCCAGAAATCTGTGTTTTTTGAAGGCAGAATTTGTGTTCAGTTGCAGAATATATTTTGGAGAAGTGGCTATCTTGATGTGAAGACAAGAAAATGTGTGGGATGTACTGCTGCTTTTGGTATTCTCTTCTAACGTTTGGGTATACCTCCTATGAAACATTTGTCCCCAGTTTGGTACCAGCAAATATGTCTTTTTGTTTTTCTCTGATAAGGTTAAGTCCTTCTTGATTCTCTCTATTATTTCCTCTTATTTAATTTGTAAACTTATGCTGTCTGTCTTCTCTATTATTTTTTTTTCTGGAAAGACAGAATAGGCAGACTTGCACTCTTTGTACAAGGTATTTTCTCCAGTAGCTGAGCAGTTTTTTGGCTCACTTCTGTGCTACCTATGAAATTGCACTTGTTAGATGAGACCTATTTTCCATAAATGTCTTTAATAATTGAAATTTTACCACTGACTGTTTACAAAACACCTTTTTTTTTCCCCTCTCATTTTTTCTTGTATTTAGTAGCTTGTTTATACCAAGCTAATTGGCCAGTAAAACCCCTGGATAATCCTAAATTCACTTTGCAAAGGTTGGCATGATATTCTCAGTCTTCTAATATTCATGAGATAAATTGAAAGATGAGGAGACAGAGTGTCTCACAACTAAGCCTTTTAGTAATTCGAATAGAAGTTGACAGGTTAAAATGTATGTATTACTCCAACAGATGAGGTCTAACAACTTCCTCTACAACTGATGGCCTGAACAATATTGCAGCGTATTTGTGTGATATGATAAGGCAATTTTGGGCTTTGCTAATGAGACAGAAATGTTTATTGATGTGTTCATCTCTCTCATTGTTACACGTAGTGATTTTCAATTCTAGTTGCTGCCTTCATTTTGACAGTGAAGCTGGATGGGTTTTCTACCAGTATTATCCTTTTTCTGTGTTGCAGAATTGTGATTTTCAGCCAACTGATTTTCTATCTTTAAGGATTTTCAGTTGCAATCACAATTTCTTTACATTTTAATATTCTCAGTTTTGTAATAATTCTACAATCCTTCTATAATTTTTAGCAGTATTGGAAAATTAGCTCAAAAGTCACACTTTTCATATGGTGGTAAGCCAGTTTGCTCTTTTTTTTTCTCTTTTATTTTGTTTTGTGATCAGTGGTCTCTAAGCAGTTGCCCACAGTTCAGTAACCAACTAGCCTTCATCTCTCGTAATGAAGTCTCATAATGTAAGTAAGAATACTTACTCTGTGTTGAATGCAATATTAGTGATGTTAAGAGGTCGTATATTTGATTGCATTTGAACTCCCAATATATTTTTGGGTTTTTGTCTCTGTCCTGTTAACAGGTAATTTTAAAGTATTCCGCTATTTTTGGTTGGGATTTTTTTTGTTGGTTGGCTTTGTTTTGTAGGCAACATGAATAAATATTCTTTTTTTGGGATGTTAATTTTTTATTAGCTATCAGACCAGTCTGCAGGCCTGAAGATTTCTTCAGCTCCAAAAGTATTTTAAACTAATTTCACCTTCCTAACCTTCCTTTACTCTGCACTCTTTCTTAACTAGAATTCTGGTCACTAATTTCTACCCAGAGTTTTCAACACTCCAACCGTGCGTATTGATCCAGTAGGTTTCAGTAATGTCTATTATATCAGTTAGCCAATTATACCAATTAGTGTCATCTCACTAAGTACTTAAAGTGGGATCATTCCTACTAGAAATAAGGGCATTATAGTAAATGCATGTAATCTAAAGACAGAAGGGATGTATGGGCTATCTAGTCTGTCATGTCATCAGTAGGAGATTATACTCTTTCATACTTTTCTAAAATTGTGTTGAGGACAAAATGTTCAGAGTAATGGTACTTAGAATCGTAGAATGGTTTGGGTTGGAAAGGACTTCCATTGCTTCTCTTAATTACTCCATAGGCAAATATGTTTTCCGGCAGCAAAATTCCTTCCTTCTTTGTGTTCCCTACTAGATTATTAAGTGTCTGAAGTTTAAAGTACTCACAATTTTCTTAGGCAGGACTGCTTCAGCAGTACAGTTGTATATTTGTTTGTTTTTTGTGGCCTGTTCTTCATTTAGGTTGGTGTGCCCTTTCCTAGAATCTGGCTTATATGGATTCTTCTAAACAGGAGTCTTTTGCGCACTTCTGATAGCTTTTTATAGTTTTATGAAGAGCGCTTCCGTAAGTGAGTCCATTTGTCTTAGCCACTATATTTTCCACTAGAATGTCAAACTCTACTAATTTCATTGCATCTCTCGCTGTTGATCCTTATTTATTCTTAGTGTACTGGCTTTTTATATCAAAAAGTAATCATACATAGGAGGGTCATGTACCTATCAGAAACACCATTTCATTAAAAAGTTTGGATTTTAATGTGGTGGGGGTTTTTTGATTTATTTTTTTACCCCTATATATGTGTGCATAAAAGTTGTTTCATGTACCCATTTTGGAATGTTTTTTCATCTCCGTTTTCACTGCAGTCAAATCATAGTTTCTTCCCAATTTAGTTGTTGATACAAATTGGTTTTATCTTTTTAAAATACCTAAACAATTACAATTTTTATTAAAGCTTATTATGGATTAGTCATGAATGGTTCAGTGCAAATCCTTGGCATCTTGTAATCAGAAGTTATATAGTTGGTCATTATCTGTTTCTCTCCTTCGGTTCTAGGCACTGAGTTTGGTTAAAGTTGGCAGTTTCTGTGCATGGTTTACCACTAGCTTATACTCTGGCAGCAGATAAAAAATTGCAACAGTACAACTGTACTATTCTGAGTTCTAAAAATGAAGAGAAGGTTCACAAAATTGTTTTAAATATTCAGTGAGCTTAAATGGAAGTAGATAATTACTCTATTTGCAGCATTATTTTATTTTTTTTTAATAGCTATTTCTACCTGTAGTGTATGCAGTTTGCCTTTTGGTGGAGACCTAGAATGCCCTGCAAAATTTCACTGGAAGGTAAAAGCTGCTGACTCATTAAATTCAAGAGGCTAGCCTCTGGTTTATGGGGTAAGAGGACAGGCTTGCTCAGACTGTGAAACAGGAGACAGACAAAACAGCGCCCAAGTCTTAGAACTTCTTACGAAATACATAAACATGTATCACAGAATGGAGGTGGGAGAAGGAGTTTGGAGATGTCTCAAGGAAATGAAGTTATAGGGAAAGGATGCATTTTAATGAAAACTCACTATGTGTGCTGGAAATGTCTTTTATATGCCCCTCCAAGCAGATGAAAGGGTGCTTTTTTCTTTTCATTAATTGAGACCAAAACATAACATCACTACTTCACTGGAGACTCCTGTGGGACAGGTGTGGTCAGAAAAAGACTGCTAACGCTGTCTGAAGGGAGGGAGTCTTGAGTGAGCAATGTTTTGAGATGGTTAACGTTCACTGTTCTGTAACAAGTTTTTGCACATGTTTCCTGAACATTTTTTATAAAGCTTACTTAAACAGCGAACATAATGTTTTTTATATTTTCCTTTTTTTTTTTTTTAAAGAAAAAAGAAAAAAAAATTAGTCAGATTTTTAGTTTCTCTGCGGTTTAGGTTATTGACATGAAGTTCTTTGTGTACAATTCCTGCCTATCTGTATTGAAAAACAATGTGAAAAAAGCATGTGATATTGAGTTAATCTAACACTGGAATGAAAAGGAACATGTATAACCCACAGGTTACCAATTACAAGTAATTTGATTACCAAGAGAGGCAAAGACACATTTACTGTATGACCAAGAAAAGGAGTATTTCAGAATTGCAGATGGGTTGCTGAGCACAATGAGGTATATGTCTCTAATGTAATAGTGTTTCATATAGACTATTTTGTGGGACAGTACAATGACAGTTGAATGTCATGCCTTTAATTCTGTGGTCACAGAGTATATATTACCTATTTTTTTAAATTAGTATAAACATGTAATATAAAAAGGGTAAGCTACTTTTGGATCAAATACAAGGACAGACATGTCTTCAATATAAAGAGTCTTAAAGTAATTGCATTAAGTTTAGTTGGCTAAATTTCAATGTTCTCCTAAGCCTATTAATGTTATAGGAAGAAAAAACCGCACAAAATATGCAGAGGAACAAATATAATAAACTTTTTTGTCATTAGATCAAACTATTTCAAACGTACAAGATTATTCTTTTCTGTGGGAGAATAAAAGAATAATTGTCAAATAGTACATTAAAATGTCACTGAGATCAGGTTTTTATTTCTGCTTCTTCCTTCTTCTTTCTTATCCTTCGTCTTAAGAAAAATGGTGGCTGTCAGGAAATTCTGTGTTTTGTGGTATAGAACAGGGGATATGCATACCTTTTTGACAAAGTTCTTTTCTTCTGATTTTTATTTCCAGATATTTAAAAATTATATTAATTCATGCATGAATCATGTAAAAATACAAAAGCTCTCAAACTTCCTGCAAAACTTGCTACCCTAAGAACAAAACTTAGAACTTGTATTGAGAAGATCATTCCTATAAACCCCAACCAGCTGACACAGAACAACATGGGATTTTATTTTCATGTCAAAATGCTTTTAAGTTATGTCATTGTTTCTCGGGCCATAAAATCAGATTGTTCTGTTCTGAATGGTTTAACATCCCTAGCCCATCCCTATGATGTTAAAAATATCAGAGCAGCACAAATTTCCATTTCAGTGTGATACCAGAGATACTTATGAGTTTGAGATTTGGTTTTGTAATTTTTTTTTGAGTGGGCTTGAAAAGAATGATGTTTACATCCAGCAGATGACTCTTCCTTTGATCCCAACACTTCACATGCTACTAATCTGTACAGCAATGGAGCAGCTTCACCGCTAACAACTAATCACTTTTTATATGTTCCCAGTGTATCTTTTTGGGACTTCAAAATACAGAGAACAGCAGAACAGTAAATGCTTTGAGGTTTTTGTTTCTATACTTCAAAATATTAAATATGTAGTAGCAGTTTAATTCGATTTGTTTTAGTTTCTAAGTTCAGGAACAGAGAAGGCACCAAGCAGTAAAAATCACCTGCAAGTGGTACCATGGATCATTTATTCATGAAAAAATATGTAATACCTGTAATATACTACTACCAAATGTAAAAAAAAAAAAAAAAACCCCACCAAACCAAACCCCACCCAAACAAAGCCCTGAAACATGAGTCAAAATGCACGTATAGCAATATTCTCAAAGTATTTTATGGAATCTGTTCTCCATGCATATTTAAAACTCAGACTATTCAGTTAGGAAGTACTGATTAATGTATTGCTACATTTTCTCCTTAATTTCCCTCTACCCATCACTTAATATGCAAACATTTGCAAGTGTTAAGTATATATGAGAGAGGGCATATGCCATCTCCTCTTATTCTTCTGGCTACTAGCCTGTCCGATTGGATATCAAGCTGTTAACTAACCACGCTTACAACTGATAGTTTCGCAAACAAAATGATTACAGAATTTCTCAACATAACAAGTGTGTCTCCACCCCTAACTCTCTTAGGGGCTCAGAAGAATATTCTGAAGGAAATCAGTAAGTATTTTAAGGTTAAAGGGAGTGTATCCTTCAGCAAGGGTGCTGCAATTTGCGCCATTTCCACCCTTAATGCACTTGGAGGATGTTTCACTTGCTCCAGTTCTCTGTCAGTGTCATAGATCTGATCAGATCAAGATGTATGCAGCAGAATAGGAGGGAATAAATAAAAAAAGAGCGCTGTCAATTTGGTTTGGCCAGGGTTTAGGCTAAACAGGACGCACATGAATTGGATGGATGGGTGGAGTAGCTCACCAAGGCTGGAAAAAGAATCAGAGGAGTAGAGTAGGAGGAGAATCATAAGAACTGAGATGATATATATGATAGTATTCACAGTTTCAAACCAATAATCAGTGTTTACAGGTTTTGCGATTTAATTACTGGTTGTGATTGCATGCCAAAATTGCCATGGCTGAAACCTAGTTCTTGTGGTTCAGGTGAAGAAGGTTCAAAGGCTCAAGACGCCCTGGTTACAGGGACTTCGACATTCTGTATTTATTTACTTCTCTCTAAAATGGGATGGCTTCATTCTTAAAAATAATTAGTATAATAATCTGCTATGCAGTTTTTTTCAAAATTACTTTTTTTTCCCTTCAACTAAAAAAATTTTATAGGACTTCTAAAACAATTTCTCACCTGCATAAACCAGTTTGGTTTGCACTGGCATAGAAAGCATGATTGCCAGTTATCCCACAAGTAGTTTCATGCAGACTAACACCATGACCTGTATTGAGTTAATGTTCCAACATAAAGATTTGTTAAGTGTGAGCTTGACACTGCACTTATTTGGTCCCTGTAATATTCTTTCTTTTGTGATGCATAGACTACAGGGGTTGTTTTCCATTTACGTAGCCAGCTCTGTAGAAATAAGTCTTTTTATTTGTATACATGTATGAAGGCATTTGACAATCAAGTATTGGAGAGAAAATAAAAAGTTACTTTTTATATGCGTACATTTACATATAAAAACCCAGTCTGGTGGTAGATCATGCTTATTTTTAACAGTGAAACTGTAAGTTCCTATTCTCTGTTTGTTGCCACTGCCATTTGGAAGATGGTCTCATGATAATGATTTTTAAAATGTTTAAAATATTTCTGCTGATCTGGAAGCTCTCAGCAAAACTGCTGTTTAAAAAAAAGAAATTTATTCTCCATTACTTTTGATAGACTTGGTGATTATTGACAGTGAAGGTATTGATGCCACTGTATGTAACTGGAGTTAGGTCATTTCAGATTGAATTCTGTGTTAGCATGGAAAGGGTACAATCTTTGCTAGTGTACTTCCAAGCTATGGGCAAACAGGAAAGTGGGGATTAGGAGGTATAGATACAACATACAAATACGGAACAAGAAATCATAAGATTACCTTTAGAAAGTAATGTAGTTCCCCTCTTCTTATTTACTATTTTGATAAGTGGGAGTAGAGAATGACAGTGGGGAACAGTAAAGAGGACAGAAGGTGGCTATAGACTGGCATCTGTTTACCCGTGGTATCAGTCAGTGTTTTGTGTTTTGGCAGAGCATGAGTAACGCAGGAGGTTTTTGAGGAAGAAGTGTTAGTCTCTCTCGGGATTTTATCATGGAATTTCAACCCAGACAAAAGAGGAAGTAAAAGAGAAAGCAAAATAATATTTAGGGAGGGAGCTGACAACTATTTATCTACAGAGCTAGATACAGCTGTTACGGGAACCTTGTGAGAAAGGGGTTAACTCTATCATTTTATGCCATAGTAGATACATGAAAGGAAGTTTCCGGATGTCTTTTTGCTTGTCTGTAGTAAACCCAAATTTTCAGATTCCTAATGTTCATATAGTCTGATTCAAGTCAAAATACAGAAGTTGTGTAGGGTTGATCTCCTGTTGTACAAATGTAGTCAACAGTGAACATGTTCTGTTGCTATATCCAATTTACGAGTACTGAAAAACTGCCAGGGCAGCGATTTGAGTTAGTGATTTGTACTACCTATATCCAAGGCAGTCTCTGTGTGTTTCTGTAATAAGTTAGCACATCCTTGGGAAGAAAAACAGTAAGAAGAGACATTTTCTCATTTTGTATGTTGTCATTTTTAATGCAAAGGAAGACAAGATTTTAATCATCACTTAATGCAAACTTCATTTTGCAATTATTTTACTTCTCTTAAATATAATATAATGTTTCTGTACACCTCTGTAGCTTCAAGGCATCAATCCTCTCCAGAAGCAGTAAATTCCATTACATTAAAAGTACAGTTGTAATCAATTTTCTGGTTTAAGAGGCATTTCTGGAATTTATATTTCAAAAAATATATTCAGATTCGAATATACCCACTCATCTTTGCCTTCCTAAATGCTCTAGAATGTGTTTCTGGAGAGCTATGAAGCTATTTCTGCAGCAGATCATAAATAAAGAGTATAGTGGACCTGAAGGTAGCACCTTACCATATATACTATCCGAGGTGTGAGATGCAGTTAATACTTATGCTTCTTTCCAAATGCATTCATTCGCTAGTTTGTTTGGCTTTTTGATAGACCTGATACTTTATTTTAGTGGGATTTTTATGACATCTGTTCCTGGTTTAGCCCTCACTACCTTCCTTTGCTTGCTAGAGAAGTTTACCACATAAATTTTTAAGGCAATGTTCTCTGTTAATATTGAAACCTTTATCTAGGAAATGCTGAACATCGTGAACTGCAGGAAAATGCATAAGTAATCAGAAGACTGCTTCTTTTTCTAATTCTGTGCTTTATAAAATGTAGCTAAGAAATTATATTTAAATATCTCTCTACAAAAAGTATTTATTAATTTTGCCTTAGTTTCTTAAACAGTTTTACTGCTTTCTCCAGAATGTTAAAGAAATTACTTCAATTTGTCATAGGGTTTTGGCATATCTGTTTAGTGTCAGGGACAGGTAGGAAGGACATATGTGAAGCCTGGCAAAAGAAAGGTATGGCTGTACTTCAGTAGGGCTCACTACTGATCCTGCTGTTTTCACTCTTCCGCATACCTTAAACTAGTTGTGGAAAAAATTGTTCTTGATGAATTAACCCTTCTTTTTAGCCCTTAAAGTGAGTTTAGTAAAGGCATTGATAGAAGTATAAGGAATACAGCTCTTCAGTATCTCATACATCAATCGTACATTAATGCATTCTCTTTCTTTTTCCCCTTGTATTCTATACCACACCACAAATTAGGCAATAATTTGTAAATCTAAGATTGCACCATTCTTTGTAATAAGTGCTTAATCTTCTTGCAAGAAAGACAAGGCAAACACACAAAAGACAGCATTTGGCAATAGTTTGCCTAAGGGTGAATTGTTAAAAGGAAAAAGTAGATAGTAGAACAGTCTGAAAAGAAAAATAACTGATAGAAAGGCAGTAAAAACTGTTGCAAGAGTAACTACTGGAAAACTAATGAGCCACAAGCCAAAACTGGTGTCAAACATATTAATGCTTGACTATGATGAATAACTAAGTAAGTTTCAAGCACTTCTGTACCTAAAATAAATGCTAGAACTAGATTTACTCAATATCTAATTTTTTCATGTTTTTTTAGGCTCTTAAATATTTATGTCAAAAATGGTCTGGTTGATGGTTTTGATGAACTAGTAACACAGTGAGACAGAAGAGTTGGGTAGATTCTTGCAGTTGTACTGACACAAGAGACAAACTGTTAAAGACAAGACAATCAATGTTACTCTTGTGAGGAAAACAGGATAGTTCTTTTTCTGCATCCGAGCTACACAAAGCTGATGTTAAGTACCTACAGAAAGAGTGCATGAAAGTAGCCGGCTAGCAAACAGCCTAGTGCAGGGTACATTATCAGGAAAAACCACATTTTTGAGGAAAGAAATCCTGCAGAATGACTTGTGAACAAACTTTACCAACAAAAGCAAAGCAAAACAAATAGCAGGTGGAGGCAACTTATGTAAAAGATGGATTTATGCAGCTGTGGGACATAAATACGTCGGCACAGCAGGTTCCATGTAAGTGTGCGGTTCTTTTTATCTTTATTTTCTATGGACACTTTTTACATGGAGTGGACTTTAAAAGTGCTCTGAACATGCAATTAATAGTTCAGTGTTTTTACGGTTTTGGGAACACTTTGATCGTGTTATGCATACCAAAATCCAATAAACTGTTGTTAGTTTTTAAGGGCTTGTGTTATACACAGTTTAAAAATTAATACTTGTCAGGTTTTAACTTGGAGATTTCCTGTTAGTGCTTTCTCTTATAGTAGTTGCTTTACTGTATCGCTTGAAAACAGTATTGGCTGTTACACAAATCCTTTGTTGAGCAAGATTCTGAAGTAGGAAAAACCTTTGGAAAGTAATGACTTACAAGAAAGTTTCTGCGTGCATTGCTTGCTTTGTTATTAACATTTTGTTTAACAGAGTTTGGTTTTACTAATTGTGAAATTTCCTGCAATATAAATGTCAGTAATATAAATCATTGTTTATCTTTCCTTTCTATGTTTTGTTCTTGTAAGACTTATTTTAAACAAAATGTGCTATGGTTCATGACTGTTTGGTCATTTCTGAGAACAGATATGCAAGTAAGATTATTCTTTTATACAGGGCACTTAAAAATATGTATAATATTTTACTGGTGAAACAATTATAGGCCTGTAGTCTGTTTATAAATACATTACTTCAGGATACCATGAACACTAACCATTTTCCTCACCTAAATTATATGAAATATGAACACCACCTTTGTCTTGAAAGTCAGAATTTTAAGGATGCGATGGCATAAATCATAAACTCATTTAGGAGTGTGTTTTGGAAGGCATTTTTTACAGAATCGTAGGGGGTTGGAAGGGACCTTCAGAGATCATCTAGTCCAACCCCCCTGCCAAAGCAGGTTCACCTAGAGCAGGCTGGACAGGAACGCATCCAGGCGGGTTTTTAATATCTCCAGGGGAGACTCCACCAACTCTCTGGGCAGCCTGTTCCGGTGCTCTTGTCACCCTCAAAGTAAAGGAGTTTTTCCTCATTTTGAGATGGAATTTCCTGTGTTCAGCTTGTGTCGGTTGCCCCTTGTCCTGTCACCGGGCACCACTGAGAAGAGTCTGACCCCATCTTCTTGACACCCGTCCTTTAGATGTTTATAAGCATTGATAAGATCCCTCTCAGTCTTCTCCAGGCTAAACAGACCCAGGTCTCTCAGCCTTTCCTCATAAGAGAGGTGCTCCATTTCTTTGATTGTCTTTGTAGCCCTCAACTGGACTCTCTCCAGTAGTTCCCAGTCCTCCTTGAACTGGGGCGCCCAGAACTGGACACAGTGCTCCAGATGTGGCCTCACCAGGACAGTGTAGAGGGGGAGGATGACCTCCCTCGACCTGCTGGCGATGGTCTTTTCAGTGCACTCCAGGAGACCATTTGCCTTCTTGGCCACAAGGGCACATTGCTGGCTCATGGTCAATTTGTTGTCCACCAGGACTCACAGGACTCTCTCTGCAGAGCTGCTTTCCAGCAGGTCAGACCCCAACCTGTACTGGTACATGGGATTATTCCTCCCTAGGTGCAGCACCCTACACTTGCCATTGTTGAACTTCATTAGGTTCCTCTCCGCCCATCTCTCTAGCCTGTCCAGGTCTCACTGAATGGCAGCACAGCCTTCTGGTGAATTTATATAGAACATTCATCAGCTACTTGCAGAGTACTAGACTTACAGATATGTATAAATATGTGTTTTGTTACTGGTTTTGTCTGCAATGGCCATAACGACCCAAAATTGTAGAATTGTAGAATCATTATGATTCGAAGAGGACTTTAAGGTCATCAAGTCAAATGGTTAACCTAGCACTGCCAAGTTACCACTAAACTGTGTGCCCTTAGATCACGAAACTTCTCTTTTTCTTCACTACAAATATTAGTTGCTTTATAACCTTTTGAAAATAGCTGTCTAGCTGTTCTTTACAAACTGCATTATTTATTTATTCTGTGAAAAGTACAGTAGCTACTGCGGCATACGGAAACCTCAAAAGGAACCAGTTGTCCATTCACATTTTTTAATGCATTTTGAGTACTAATCTGCCTAATAATCTGTTTGGAAAGTACCTGTGCATGTTTTGGTATTTCTTGGATTCCATTCAGTTTAGGAATACAGTTGAATATAGTGTTAACCACGCACATTCTGTATGGCTTGGCTTACCAAAAATGTTAAGAATTTAATTGATATGGTGCAACTACAAGATTAATTATCTTGAGTAACTGTAATTAACATTTTAATATAATTTTAATCTAATGCGCTTTATTTTGTATTTGTGATTTCCTGAGTGTTATAGATAACAGTTATAACTGGTCAGTGGACACAAGGTCACTTCAAAAGCTTTGGTCTGTATTCATGTCTGAGGGTGTAAAATAGCATGTTATGTATGGCAGCTTTAAAAGAACAAGAGTAGAAAGGATTCAGGATGCTGAAAGGAAAGGGGAATTAGAATATTTGAACTGCATATCAGAAATATTTTCCGAATTATGAAACATAAGGAAATGATTGTTTCAGATATTTAAACTAAGAGTACCAAAAAGTCATATATGTCTGTAGAAGTGAGGAAGGAGATAAACTAAGTGACCTAGTAGGTCTTTTGCATTTTCTTCCTCCAGTTTTAAAAATCATTTGCTACAAATTTTGAGGTATCCCTTTTTAGCTGTTCCAAAAATCACTTTAACATTTGTCATGTCATTCTTCACAGTGAAATCAGCTAGGACTGTTATGACCAGAATATTAATTACACAAAATTTTTTAAAGGGAACTGTGAGTATAGCCACAATGCTGGCTTGAATTAGGTTTGTTTGCATTGTCTGTGGGTTTCGTGTTACTACTTAGTTCTTCCTGTTGACTGTCTCTACTTCTATTTTTCCCAGATGTTTTTTTCTTGCATTTTTCAAGACAGAGTTAATTTCTGCCCATATTTTAATTTTTATAAGTCTGTTAATGCATTTCTTGTTTCTTACTGGAGATAACAATTATTTAGTGTCTGCAGATTTTATTAATATGCTGTTTACTGTCTGATTCATAAATTAGTGAAGAAAAACAGAGTGATGAGCAATACCAACAAACTCAGAACACTGATGATCACTGAAAGGTAATATTTGTGGTACTAAAAGTGTGGCAGACTGAGTAAAAAACAAAAGAGCAAAATCAAATATTTCTGAAGTAATCTGGCCACATGGAACAAGCTTATCTCATGTGTGTTGCATCAGTATAACTCCAGCTCAGTCATAATGTGAAATGAAACACTTTTTACATGAATAGTATTTAGTCTGAGCATAAATGTAATTCAGTTTGTGGAAGTGCAATGCATCTGTATTAGCAGACACACAATGATTTTAACAAAAAAAAAAAGTTCTGCTAGCAGATGGTGTCCAACAAAGACCACTATTGTTTCAGTGTGAGATGCTTCAAATGTTCTGGGCATTTAGCCCAGACAGAGCCATTTTTCCTATAGTATGTGACCAGGCAATAACAAAAAGAATGAAAATAGAGGTGTCAGTCCATATAAAAATATTTTTATAACTTAATATATCTAACAAGTCAGTGGCAATTATTAAACCAAGTTAAATTAACAAAACTGATAAGATCGTTATTTTTACATTTTCATGTCTCTCCGAACAGTTATTTGGCATTCCACCTTCTAGGAAAAATGAGTTTGGAAAGTTAAGCTACCTGCTGGTACTGTTTAAATGCCCACAGATAACATAACTCAAGCAGCCTGGTGCCTGAAAGTGAGTGTTAGGGCAATCAACAGGAACAATAAAAATCTGTTCAAACAGAAAATCCACAAATCCCAAGGATTTGGAGCCTCTCTATGGATTTTCCACAAATTTTGCTGTTTTCAGCAGAACCCAGGCTTTTATTTTAAAGGTGAACTGCAAAGCTGAAAAGAAAATTGAGTTAATAAAATATGTGCTGAATCCCCTCCTCTCTTTTTGCAGCCTCCTAACTGGGGCCGTCTGCTGCATATGTTTTAAGTTTTTCTTTTTATAAAAAAAAGCAACAACAAACTCCCTCTTTGAATATCATCTAATACTTACTTGTTAACTTCAAGAATAAACTTCCATTCTTCTCACTAGTCTATCGACTCTGAAGTATTTCTTAAATCCATGAATTTGTTTTCTTCAAGTCAAATGACTGCCATCCCTCAACTTGGTCTTACCCACTTTCTTTGTCTGCATTTAACTCTTTAGAATGCGAACTCTTGAGCATACAGCTGTTGTCCTTCCATTTATATCTGACATGTTTTTTCAGAAGAATGAGATTAAGTGTTTTTGGGAAAATGCAAGGATATTATAGATATAAAATAGGTTTAGGATAAAATTGTGGTACAGGTAGCTTGAATGAGGACTATTGATTTTAGTTTGCAACCATCAAAGTATTTTTAGCTCTAAAAAATCAGATGGACTTCCACAACTGTTGCTAGAATTTGATGTGTGGTAACTTAAGAGCCATGAGAGAGTTTTATATGAAAACTGACATTCCTTGTTTGAGAATATTTGAGAATAATGATTTGATAATCATTAGTAGTTCAGTGAAAACAGGAATAGGATTTTACTGACTAATCAACAAATGAAAACCAGATCCCAAAATACTGATAGTGATAAAAGAGACGTAACTGATACTCTTGTTAGTAGCTATGAATTTTTAAGCAAAACACCCTAAATTACTATACATTTTGTTTTTTATTTTATCATGCATGCACTTTATGATAGAAAGGAAAAATCCTATTAAAATGCTTTCTTTATTTATTTATTTTTAATATAAGGGAGAAGTAGTGTTGAAAAACTATGGGACTCATTCTCTGTGGTCCAGTGACCTTTGTTACTAAACTAAAACAAAGATGCACCTTGGTAAAAAGAGTATTGGCAAATTTTTCAATTTTATATTGTTCCAGTATGACTGCTTCTTGCTATGATCTCTTTATCTTTTTCTTTATAGTATTCTTTTTTTTCATTGATCTTGACTGGCAATAAATGTTCTTTGCCAGTAATTTTAGTAAGAAATTGAAAACTTTTAAAAAGCAAAAGGCATCCTATGATTTCTAAGTGCAAATATCATAATTATTTCAACTCCCTGTCTCATTTCTTAAGCACTGAGTTTTATTGGGTTACTGGTATACTTTAATACTTTTAGCTAATTAAATAGATGTAAATTCAGAGCAGCTTATAGATAACATAGTTTGGTGCTGACAGCTTTTGGAACAAATAAGACTCCTGCCAACTCTGAGAATTTCTCACAAAACAAAGTTCACCCTTAATGTTACATATTTAATTAAAAACACTGTTGAAAGCATTGTTTATGATGCCACATACCTATTGTGTTCCAGCAGGTAGGGATGCACTAGTCCAGTTGCTAACTTTTTGTTTCTTAACCCAAATGAGCACTATCTTCAGCAGATCGTAGAAATATTTCCTTAGTGTTACACCTGAACTAGTTTTCTTGTCTGTTGAATGGAACTTGTCTATACTGAGAATAATTTGCATTACTTATAGAGTGTAAAACATCTTAAAATGTTCATAGTGTGAAAGGACTAGTATGTAGGATGTTGGTAGTTCATTATGTAGTATATTATTTAAGCAATAGTAACGCATTTGCACTATTCAGAAAATTTTTTTAAAATCAAGTGCTATATTTAAACATGATAAAAATATTACTTTACCTACATAATAAAATTTTTATATTTGACGAACCAGTGCCCTCTACAGCACTGATCAAATTAATGTCGGTGGTGTTGTTACAAGAACTGTTCTTGTGGTACTAAACATAAAAATATTATTTATGTGAGCTTAAATATAAAATCCAGGCAACTGTTTTATAATAACTTAGACCAGTAAAGACGAAAATTTAATTGACTGAAACATAAAAAGATTAAAATTGCAGGATACTTGTTGATTGAAGCAGTTGTACATGGGATAAAACGCATGTCAATTTGCACCTGTCTTACGAATGCTCAAATATAAGTTTAACTTGCATGCTTACGGCTAATTGTTTGGAATTATTTCATCTACGTGCTTTGCTTTTTAAATCAGAATAAAAGTTTTAAATTACATCTGGGTCTGAGATGAACCTATGAAGTTAACTTTTATTACATCATATGATTCAGGTCCAGTTGAGATCTACTGCAAAAATAAAATGTCTTTGCTACTTGATTTGCTTTTTTGAGACTTGCTTTATGTCAATTCAGAAATACTTTTTATTCAGTCTAAAGAGTTCTCAAAATGTTTTTTCTGGCTTACATACAGTCCATGCTTAATTAATGTACAGATGTGGGGTAATAATGTAAGAGGTATTTTGGAGCCATTCTTTCTTCAAGTGAGAAGGGAATGGGTAAAGGGAAGAGATTAGAGATGGAGCTACTTCATAAGAATGTGAAATCCATCTGGGGTATGGAGCAGATCAGCTCAAATATTCTGCTGTAAAATGACCTAAAGCTCAGATTGTGTGTCTGTAACTGTGAGTTAATGGACCTTACTTCTTGGTATTCACAAACTTCACAGATTTTAATAGTTGCTATAGGAACTATCACTTTAATTTGCTGAATTGTTCTTTAGTAGTCTTACTGTGAAGCAAATATGTTGCTGATTTTTGTGAGTAATTTTATAGTCGAAATAAAAAAAAACAGTTGCACAGAATATACTAGGGACACTGAAATACATGCTTTGTCACATTGTGGGAAACTGGGGAGTTTTTCTGATTGTGTGTACATCAGTGTCATTAAAATTCTATAGTTTTCAGGCGTTTGCTGATAGCTCTATGTCAGCTAGTGGCATAATGGTCCTGTGTTAACTGTTCAATACGGAAGTTCACGCAAGTCCTAAATACTGAGTCAGGCTTTGATTATATTTCAAAATCCGTCTAATGATTATTAAACTCCTTCCTTATTTAGCTATTCATGCATTACATAAAAACAAGAATTTTTTTTTCTTTTTGTTTTACCTTTACATATCTCACAGTTGTTGCTTTTGAAGTTATGTGAAGCTTTTCCAATTACATAAAAAAGATTATGATCTTCCTTAGAGCTGTGAAAAAGCTTACTTTCCCTCCATTCAAAACCAGAAAATGACAGATCACTTTCTCTGAGGAATATTTTTACATAACAGATATTTCATCCAAAAATCAAGTGAAAAAACAAATACGTTTGTGCACCTTGAGACGTGGACCTCTCCAGTATGGAAAATATCACTCCACACTTATGTGCTGCTAAGTCAAAGTAATAAATGTCAGTTTTTTAGAAGTCATAATTGATTTAAGAATAAACTAGGCTGGATTAGATCAAAGATCCGTTTAGCCAAATATCCTGTCTCTGACAGTGGCCAGAAGCCGAGTAATTCTACGATACTACTGGGGAACTTTTCCCGGTTCCAACAATCTGAAGTTTAAGGCTTATTTAGTCAGAAAGTTCATTTGGCCTATTGTGTTTAATGTTCTTTGGTGTATTTTTCTTCTGTGAATAGATCTAGCTACTTTGAACCTGTTCGTGCTTTTGGTCAGTAGATATCTTGTGGCAATACATTCCTCAATGCAATTGTAAGCAGTGTGGACAGTATTTCCTTTTGTTTATTTTGAATCTGCTGTGTTGCATCTTCATTCTGTACTCTCAAGTCCTTGTCATATGAAAAATAGTGACTAACACCTGTAGCTTACATTCTGTTGAAGACATTTCTGTCTTGGTATTTGTTTGGAAATCATTTTCAGGCTAATTCAGATCTCTATTTACATTCTAATTCGCCTTCCATACGATATGTCCATATCCAGCATCTCTAATCGCATCCGGTCTCTAATCTCTGGATTCTGAATCATGAACAAACTTTGGAAGTGGTGAGACATGAGGGTTCTCTTCTTTCACTGGACAGCCAGAGGGACTTGATGGCCCATTCCCACTGAAATCACAGTTGAAAGTGGTCTGCTCCTTCTGTCAGCACATTTAGATAAAGGGCATCATAAAAATAAGGCAAGGGGTTCTTAAAAGGTCCTCATAACCACTCTTGTGTACTAACACAGAAGTGGTTGTAGACTGAGCTATGTGCTTGACTGGTGAGTGAGCAAGCTACGTAGTTTTTTTCAGAGGTACAGAATTCCTGAAATATTACTCGGCTTATTGTGAATGCATTTTACGGTGCATCTCTGAAGATCAGTTCCCAGAAGTACTGTATTTGCTGTGTATGCGTGTGCTTTCTGCCTTAAACAGGAAAAGGGAAACAAGGAGCAAGATGCTGCTACCAGAGCATCTCATCCAGCCCCTACCTAACGTGCTCTGTCTTCAGGAGCCCCTCACACTTGGACAAGAAGGGTGATGAAAGCCAGAGAAATTGTTCTGACAGTGGAAATTCTGGCTTTTGACTTTCCCAGAGTCCTGCATCCCTCCTCTGTCACATCATGTACATGTGGTTCCTCCATGTGACAAAAGAGGGCTTGGGAAAGGCAGTGCTCAAACTAGGTTTTTTTCTTGCTGCCAGTAAAATTCTTTCCAGTCTGTTCTCTCTTGTCTGGATCAGAGGAGCCCCTAGAAGAGGGGGCAGCCAGGAAGGATCCTCAGGCTGGATGAATCACCCTGTTGGATCCTTTGAGGCTTAGATAGTACTATTGGAAAGAGGAGGGTTTTGTTAGCTTTGAGTGAGGCTCAGTGATTGCTTCTAGATTTGAAACGTTCTGCAAATCAGTCTTTAAACTGACAATAAGTTGATGACATTTTTATGTATAGAAAACCAATTTTATATAATATTGAGGTTTTAGAAGAATTAAGTTATTTTGTTTCTCTTCAGAGATCTGCTTGTTTTGAGTCAGTAAAAGAGAGAATCTATACTTGCTTGCGGAGGAATACAATAGGTAGATTGAGTAGTATGTTTAGCTGATCTTTCAGACAATTTGGCATTGATCTTGCAAACACCTCAGTACATGCTTAACTTTGAGCCTTTTTTTACATTGTTAGAGTTACTAACTACTGTGTACTCAAACAGAGTTCTCTAGTTGTAGTTTGCAGTAGCTGAGCATTTGAATGTGATTTGTTTGTTTAAAAATATGCATTATATAGAGACTGCAGAGCAGACTCACTTGGGAATAATGTTGCCATTTCGTAATAGGGAAGGATGCTAAAATGTAGAAATGTCAAGGCCAGCTAACTCTGAAACATTTTTGGCAAGATTATGTTTTTTGAATCTCGCTTTTCAATATAATTACAAATCAAGTAAAGTTGATTATTTGCTTTATTTTAGGCTGCTCCTATGACATAATTTACTATTTTGTATAGACAGATGATATGGGAGGTCAGAAAAGGATTCTGTATGTCTGTGGTGACTATATTTTACAGTGTCTGATAGGTTTTTATGGAAGCCATTTGGTGATCTCATCAACAACAAGTATATTGTTTCATTACTATCAGATTCAGTGTGTTTGTGATTAAATCAGCAGAATGGAGAACATGAAGGGAGTGCTGTTCACTTTGCAATCATTTCCATCTGTTATAAATTTTTATCAGATGTTGGGAAACAGCAGGCAAAACTCAGTGCAAGTGTTTTATCCAATTTCCAAAAAATGGTGATATTTAATTGGCATATATTGTGCTCTTAGTTTAATCTGTCCATTTAGATATCTGAAATGTCCTGTGGTATACCAGTACTAATAGAGTATGTAGAAAGGTATGTCCATCATTCCTCACATTATTTTCTTTTGAAGGCTCTGATGCTGATATAAATATTTTGGTACTTAGTAATCGTGAGCACTGGTGACACTTCTCATAAAATGGAGAGTAAGAGTGAGACTTGGAGAGGAAAATCTCCATTAAGCATATGCTGCTGTTCTAAGTGTCTTTACCTCCCATTGATGATGTAGGAATCTGCAAGTGGAATTGGCTGGCTGATGGCCAGTGCCATTTGCCTCAGACAAGTGCGAGAGGAACCCATCAGCAATACATATAAGCTGATTTATAATTAGATGGTCCTAAGGTATGAAGTCTTATATGTCTTCGAAAATTCATTTTTAGTATTTATTACTCTAAATAGATGTTCCTGGTTTTCGTGAAAATGTCTGAGATACTTTTAGTAATATGAAGGGGTTTACTCCAGAGAAACCATCTGCAAAAGAATTGTGTGGTCTTGTCTGAAGAGTGAAAAATATTTTATCCTTTTTTTCTAAATTACCGAGATTTTACCGAGTGTCTCCTTGACTCAGATATTAGAACTCTGCAGTAGTAGTGTTTTTCCTGTCCTTTTTCATGTTTCCTCTGTCTCACTTTCTTTCTGAAATTAATATTTCAATTTTTCTCCATCTTCATGTCAGGGGCAATATTTCATGGTGGGAATAATCTTTGTCATCCTTTCTGGAGTTTCCTGTATTACTGTGTTGGCCATTTTGACATGGGATATCCAGTTTCATTTATAGTATTCTAAACTGAGCAATATTGGCTGTCTTTTGTAGTGCCACTATAATACTTTTTGTCTTACTCTCCTTAATAAGTGTTCATTTTATTTTATTGTTTTCCACAACTGCATATTAGTAGAGGTCTTCATTTAGCTGTCACTAGTAAAGTTCAGAGGCTTTTCATGAACTCATTCTGTTACTTCAGAGATGCGTAAGGTGTGCAAGGATTTCCCTCTGCAGAGTCTCCTTCAATTTTGTAAGAGAATTTAATCAGAATTTATGAGGACCTGACTGCAGGCATTTGTTCCATTCTCCATTCCTGAGTTAAAACCCTGAGAAATCACCGTATTTTCTCTGGGCTTGACTGAGATACTCATTTTGGATCTTCAGGAAATGTTGCCATCATACACCTCACTCAGTTTTTTCGGAGTAATTATATTGAAGTATTAAATTTGCCATATTGAAAGGTAATTGTTTATTCTTGTCTCAGTTTGTCTAATTCTTTTCACTGTGTGCTTTCTTTTCAATTAATTTCTCACCATTTGCTTTCTCGTTTTTACAAGGCTCATTATAAAGGCTTTTTGAACATCTAAAGCTGTTCGCTTTGTTTTCCATTACTCTGTTCATCCGCACCTTCACCAACACATTGGAATGAAAATGATAGATTAGTGAGACAACATACAGACCTGGTGTTGGAGATGTTGTGTATTTTACTAGTTACATAAAACTACTCACCAGAATCTACTATGAGGTTTACTGTGATTTCTTTGGTGCTCCCCTTTGTTCTAAAGATACAGTTTGTGACGATCTTGTCATCCCATACAACATTGTTTTTAAAATGAGTTAGTGGAACAGCCATTCCTGATTTCCTTCCAGAGTACGTGCTCTGGAGCTTTATCACACTTTTAATTGGTTGATATCTCTTCTTCTGGAACCTCTCTCTTAGGTGTTATCTCATCTTTATGTCCAAATCAGATCAGGTTCTTAGAGAGTTACCTCCCTAGCATCTTCTTTTGAGAAAGCTGACACAAATCAATCATTTATCTTAGTAGCAGTGGTTTTGTTTTATGTTATTATTACCTGTAATCCCATGTGACCTAGTGACCTCTTCGTTCTTTTATGTTTTCTTGTTTTAATTAATTCAATCATTTTAGCATTAATACCTTCAGCTGTTCCTTGTTAGAACTCATCATAGACCCTTTTATACGTCTTCTAACATACAACATTCTACAATTTATTCTGACAGCCCTAGCTTTAGGTTTACAGATACAAAATGATTTGCATAAACCTTGTTTTTAGTTACGCTGTTTAATTCCATGCCTTTCTGGTCCCTTTTTTGTGAGCTTTGCATTGCATCTAATACTTTTTATTGTTTTACAGGAAATATCCATGTTTCTTTTAAAGCAGTTAGTATTTTCGTCTTAGACATTAGAACTTCTTTGACTTATCTGGTGAAACCACGCTTTTAGATTTTTGGAATGTCTTACAGATTTGGTCTGCTTCCTCTAACATGATAGAACAATATAATACAATGGTCTAGATTTGAAAGTAAGAAACAAGGACAGTGATTAGTGGCTAATAGAAAAATATCTTGAATTGGTTTTCTAAAGGAGATTCTGCTAAACTAGCCTGTCTTTAGGTATTTCCTGAGCAAAAATAATCTTTTTTCTAGGCTAAATGTGTATAGAATTATAGAATCATAGGATCGTCTAGGTTAGAAGGGACCTTTAAGATCATCAAGTCCAACCATCAATTAACACTGACAAAACTCTTCACTAAATCATGGCCCTAAGCACCATGTCTACCCGTCTTTCAAATACCTCCAGGGATGATGAGTCCACCACTTCCCTGGGCAGCCTGTTTCAATGCTTGATAACCCTTCGAGTGAAGAAATTTTTCCTAATATCCAATCTAAACCTCCCTTGGCAGAACTTGAGGCCATTTCCTCTCATCCTCTCACGTGTTACTTGGGAGACGAGACCGACACCTACCTCTCTACAACCTCCTTTCAGGCAGTTGTAGAAAGCAACAAGGTCTCCCATCAGCCTCCTTTTCTCTAGGCTGAACAACCCCAGCTCCCTCAGCTGCTCCTCACAAGACTTATTCTCCAAACCCCTCACCAGCTTCATTTCCTTTCTCTGGACTCGCTCCAGAATCTCAGTGTCTTTCCTTTAGTGAGGGGCCCAAAACTGGACACGGTACTCGAGGTGGGGCCTCAGCAGTGCTGAGTACAGGGGGACGATCACTTCCCTAATCTTACTTACCACACTGTTCCTGAAACAGGCCAAGATGCTGTTGGCCTTCTTGGCCACCTGGGCACACTGATGGCTCGTATTAAGCCGGCAGTCAATGATATAATAAGACTGATTCTGGATTAATCTGGAGGAAATGGTTAAAATGAAGAAGAGGGAAATATAGAACAAGAACTGTAAAACAGGTAAGAAGATGGTTAAAAGAGAACATAAATTATGTTGAAAGAGGAGCTGTTGATTTTGGCCAAATTTATTAGGATAGCTCTTATTTCAGATTTTCAATAATACATTAAATATGAAAAAAAAAACCCTAAGTTTGTTGGAAAAAACTTGTAGGTAGTGCAAAGTTGGAAAGTAATGTTAATGTGATAGGAACAACTTAGACAGGAATATCCTAATGGAAAATTGAGTGATCTCAAAAGCTTGAATGGTAGAAATAGGGTAAAACTTAACAGTCACAGGGTCATGCAGTAAGGAACTAAAACAAGAATTCATCCTGCAAGCCATCATTCAGAAGTGACAGTAGAGGAGGAAAACCTCTTAAATGACCAATGTAGTGTGCTATTGCAAAAAAGAAAAAAGGCAAATGCATTTCTATCAAGCATTCAGCTAGGCATTTGCAATCCAGATAGATACACCATTGGTCTGGACGAGAGGTGCTGGCAGTCTCCTGCAATTTTTATGTTTATTTGTTTTAGTTTAACCATGTTGCCTGTTTTACGTTAGCCAAAGTTAGATTCTTCTCTTACACTGGGAAAATTTAGGTTCTTCTATCTGTTCCAGAATCTGCTGTGAACATAGAAGTACAGATAGTGCATAAAATCAGCCTTAAGCTAAAACTATGATATATGCTTCTATACATGCCCTAATGCATACATCTGCAGTTTCTGGCAGTGTAACTGGTGGCTGAACAATGTAAGCGAAGAAAGTTTGTAGGGAAAGCTAATACCTTTTATTAAGCAAACTGTGGAAGAAAAACAAACTAGCTGAAGAAGAGCTCCTGTGCCCTGAAACCTGTGGGGTTTTTTCCCTCTCCGTCTGTGTTAGTTGCTGTAATGAAATATATTGCTTCTCCCTTAATACCTTTCCTCTTCTAGAGCAAGTTTATACTTCATGCTCAGTCTGCCAGCCCTGCTGTTTTGCTAAGCTTGTCCTAACAGAGTAAAATGGTAACATTCTTCATCAGTCTCAGCTTGTGAGAATTCATTGCTCAGTACTGAGACTGCTGACATACAGTGTATTTTATAGTCCAGTACACATAATTACATTAAAATAGAGTGCCAATTTTCTGATGCTTTAATTATGTGATCCGCTTCTTTACACTCAGGTTTATGGAAATGGAAAGACAGTGATGATTGCTCATGTTGTCTTTAATAAACATGCCAGTCCTATTAGGTTTCAGCATTGAAATCTTTCAGTAGTCCTAGAGGAAATATATAAATACTCACAATTCATACATAAACTTTTTCAGTGCAGAAGTATTTTAAACAAAGAGTTATAGTACTAATTGCAAACTGTAATATACTAAGTACTGTTATAGTCAAAACCAGCATTAACAGTTAGCGTTAGCATTAGAACAGGGCCCAGCAGCTATATTAAAATACTTTGTTTACAAGTTTCCAATGTCAAGACCTGCCGAGTATGTCTTCCACCATTCTTATGTCATCATCGTATTTGAGATACGACTGCCATGTACCATTTGCAGAAGATAGGCACATATATGCCTGACTCCTGTAGCAAAACCAGGCTGGCAAAAAAGACATGGTGCATTTTCAAAACCCATAATTTTCATTCTCATTTTTACAGTTGTAAAATTCTTGCAGTGCCAGAGATGAACTGTAATGTAATCCAGACAAAAATAAGATTCTTGAACCCTAGAAAAGTCTTAGATCTACATGCCAAATGGGGGAATTTGCTATCCATTCCAAGACTTGTATGGTCTGCAGGTACCCCAAGGGGCAGAAGGGGGAGTATCAGAAAAGGCTTCAAAACTGACATTGTAGAGCAGACATTTCCCTTGATTTTTCCACACATTCCACAAATCAGTTAGTTGTACAAATATGACATTTATATTATTATTTTTTTTTTATCATTCAAGTTCTCTATTTGGAAATACTATTTATATTTTAACTTAGAATTCTCAAACAGAATATTATGCACTTTTCAAGAGTATCTATCAGAAACTAAAAGCTATCATCTGAATACGGATTCTTCCTCATTGTCCCTGTTATTATTAAGGTGTCTGCTTGTCAGTTCTAGAATAACTTTTCTGTATAAATCATGGGTGGTAATGATATAATAGGCATTAAAAGTTATTAATAAATTTAAGAAAGAGAATATGAAATGTGCTTTTTACAGAATTAATAAATTTGGAAAAATAAATGTGACTGCCTGTAATTGGAGGGGATTGAATCCCGGACTTCTTTCCAGGCTTTTATCGTACATTAGGACGGGATAATATTGTCCTACAGCCTGATTTTTGTGTGGTTTATCTAAACTAAATTGGAGTCATCTATTCTGCTATGAAATTAACATGAGCAGTGATAAAGTACCTCAGTATTCATTTTATTTTATTAAGATGTTAAAGGATGCTGCTTGTATCAAAAATAAACTTATGTGACAATCTTGACATGCTGTTATTATTCATAACATTTTAAAATGACTTTGTAAAATGAGTAAGAGGGTGATTTTTTCCTTGTTCTGATATGTTTACTTGTAGCAACACTTACTAAATAATGTTAACATTTAAGGATAGTCAGTGAGTAATTTTCCTCTGATGCTGCTGAATGAGAAGACAGCAAAAGCGAATGAAAGGAAATGGCCTTTAAAAAAATAAAAACAATGTAATCATAATACCATAAAAAGAGGAACGGAAATAACATGCTATGCCATCAAAAATAATAATTTAATCTAATATTCATTATTACAGAAAAAAGCACTTCCCTGAATTAATTCTTGCTTCAACTACCTTTCAGAAAAACACCAGGCCCAGTGATGCAGAATACACCATAATCTTTCAGTTGTTCAGTCACTGAATAGTTCCTCCATTGTATTTTCACGTTTGTCTGAGTGAATCCTCTGACTGTGAGGCTATCTGTGTAGTTTTGGCACCACCTAAATACTTAAGTTTTGAAAGAGTGTGGCCTTGTTTAACATTGTTTGTACCAGGATCAGTGAATGACTGTGTGCTAGGGTAACCTCAAGCAGTTTGGGCCTCTCTATGGGGTTAGGTGGAGTTTAGAGGGGGAGTTGTGAATACTCCAAATTGTAGTGAAGTTTAGAGTGGAGTTGGGATAAATTTGGAAATGTGTAGGAGGCAAAGTTTTTAGGCATTTTGTAATCGAAATAGAGGCATCAAATTAATTTTAGCCTCTACTGAGCTTTGTCATCATTGAATGGGGAATATCTAAATTAAAGTTTTGAATATATGCAACCACCTTTTCCCTAAATCACAGTTGAATAAGGTACTGTGCCTCATTAGGCCTCATTTGTGACTGTGTATCCTATATATTTTATTAGTTACAGATTTTATATTATTAAATAAATACAGCCAATCATGGTTTATATACATGTGTGCATGAGCATGCAAGTAGAAAGAGACACATACATGTGTAGACACATACATAGAGAAAGAGAGGTGGTTTTGTGTTTGTGCATAGCAAGTATAATAATATGTTCGCTTACACCAAAGTCACAGTTAGTGTTTATTTCTGTAATCAGTTCTCTTTTCTTTTGCCGAAGTAAAGTAAAATATAGAACGTCTCCGTTTTGAAATAAGAAGGTACTTTGTAAATTCAGAACACCCCTTATTACTTGCAGCAAAACACCTTCAGTACATGGCACTTAGAAACAAGTTTATTCATTTAACTTATAATTTTGGGCTAAATTTCCATGTGATTTTATTCTTTATTAACCTAGTATTAATTAATGATTTAAAATACAAAAGAAAAATAAAATAGCTCTATTAGAAAGCCGAAGCATGGAATATATGATGTTATAAAGGTAACTGCAGACAACCCTACTACTAAGATAAAAGTACATTGAAATACTGGTACAGCTAAAAACTGAGAGATGAAAAATCTCCTGTAGTAAACAAGCACTACAAGTGGCTTTTGCAGGCACTTTAACCATGCCGAAAAAACCTGAGCATGAATCAGTAAAATGGCTAAGGTACTGAAGCTCCATACCATAGCAATACTATGATGAGGTTTTGCGTCTATGCTTGCCCACAGCTCATCAGCTCAGGGCACAGTGTAGCAAGCATGTGCTTGCTCACTTGCGGGTTAGATTCTTAGTGACAGAACCAAGATAAGAGTTGTTACTAACCTTTACTCTTGTGTTCAAGCCACTGCTTCCCATTACATTTCATAGGGTTGGAATCTTGATCCACCAAAATCTGGTTTCTTTCAAATTCAGTAGGAGGATTAAGGTCAAGCAGTCTCCATCAGATTGTGTGTGGACTCCGTCCAGCCATATGGATGTCTCTAGGCTTCTCGGGTATCCTAACTTTAGATGACTTGTGACATTAATCTCTGAAACAGTCTTAAACTTGGAGTCAAGAAACTTTTGCAGTTTATGTATTGAAACAATCAATGAAAATGATCTTTTAATCTCGGTATCATAGAAAATACAGGAAGATTTTCCAGACCAATACTTCTGCATGTCTGAGGCCTGCTTCACCATGAAGTAAATAAAACTGCAAATAAATTGTGAAGGTACTTCTGCTGTGCTGAAGTTAAGAAAAGGTACTTCTCAGTCAAGAGGTGTAAGCTGAATTGTTTGAGATATGCTGATCCGCTTTATTGCTGTTTTAGAGATTAGCAACCAAATAGTGTTAAAAAAAAAAAAGTTCATATCCATTAAAAAGCTTGAAGTTTGTCAGCATTTTTTAAGATTAAGCATTTTCAGATAATAGGCCTAGCTAACTTAAGTCTGATAACTTTGCTGAAAATGCAATGCTTTCTGCTCTACTAGTGTTCATTTTTAATAAAAATTGGAAAACTACAAGAACGCCAAATAGAACTACTATTTCAGAGACTAATGATACGATGTCGAGAAATGAAGACAGGTTAGCCTGTCTGAAGACCGGAAGCCTGTTGCTTCACTCCTAACCAGCTATAACAGAATGCTTTATTCAGCAAAAAAAATAGACTAAACTTGTAACTAATGCTGGTTAATGTGATCTTGTAAGTAGTAGATAACTATGTTGCTTTTTGGGGAAACTGGAGGGAGGGGATGATGCAGGTTCAAAAAGGGTTTACTTTTTTGATTTATAAAAATAACTGAGTTGGTACAGTGTTTATAGCAGAGGTAGATTTGTGTCAAACGTGCCACTGACATTTTTATTTTTATTTTTAAAAGGTCTTTATAAGAAAATAATAGGGTACATCAAACCAACCATTACAAATAATTTGAATTGACTAGCTAAGTGGTCACAATGCAATAAAAACAGCCTTGTAATACAACTAAATACTAGGTTATATAATTGGAAATCAGAAATGCAGGTTGCAGCTGCAGGATAGTACAAACACTGAACGACATTTTGCAAAGAAGCAGCTAAGAGGTGGTTTTAGAGTCATTGTTGAAAATAATGTGAGTGCTCAGTGCAGTGATGACCTTATGTTCCTTGGTGAGTTAAAACTAAGGCACCAAATGCACCATCAGCAGAGCCCTAGAGGAATGCTGGAAGCCATCAGTATGTCCAATTCTGCGTCCACATTCAAAAGGGCTGTGGACATACTGCAGGGAGTTCTGAAGTAGGCAGAAGTGATTAAAGCTAGCAGAACATCTTCTCCTTTAAAATAAACTCATAAAAAAAAGCATAAATTACTTGGTCTGCTGAAGAGAAGCCTGAGCGGTGACCAGGATAATAGTGTAGAGGTGTTTGTTGATCATGTATTGAAATAGTTCAATAGGAAAGCAGATGCCTTCACCGTGCCTGGTGTCATTAGGGTGTAACTAAGTTACAGTCTGAAGTTACCCAAGTTCTCATAGCTCCTAGATTCTGGAGTTCCTGTCAGTCCTATCAAACTGATGCAGAGTCCTATCAAACCAAGCCACAGTTGAACCAGAAATTCAAAGGGATTCCTAGACTTGATTTCGCTACAAATGTTCTAGATAAAACAATTCTATTTGTTCTGGAAGTAAACTAAAAATTCTGGAGTTAAACAGTTTGTTCTGGAACTGTTTGGCTAAATTTTTTTCAATTTTCTGCAGAATGAATATTCTGATTTCAATTAATTCTGATACGAGTAGGAAAAATGAATAATTGTTTTGATATTGCTGTTTCATTCTAGTTTTAGGCTTCAACAGGCAGTTTTTTGGGTTTTCTTTTTTCTCATAGTGCTTCTTGGAGCTAAGTGTTCTAGAGAGTTTTGGCGATGTTACTCAGAGAAAAAGAATATGATCTATAATTCTTTGGAAACATTCAATATATAATTTATTGTACCCATGCATGCATATACACGCACATATACACAGACTTATTTCTTTGCTTGATGTTGAATACTGAACAAATGATTGAGACAGTTATGACCATTTTGCTTGGCTCTAGGACAGTATAAGCCTATTGGTAAAGTTGTTTAACCACTGTTATCTTTCAGGATGTTCCAGCTTCAGTCAGAAAAAGCTACTGAGGGTTATGTAGTTAAGAAATTGTAGTAATTATAGAAAAATAATTAGGCTAAGATACTTCAGATAAAAGGTTAAAAGCTGTTGTTTAAGTATAAACTAGTGCTAGCCAGTATTTGGAAAGTTATGGCTTTCATTTACTAGAAAATGTAGTTAACTTTCGAAAGCTATAAAGAAAAAAAATCACTGGTAATTGGAAGTTCGATCCATGTTGTCTAGTTTTAGAAGAAATTTCTGCAAGATGGAATCCAGCTTGGTACTTAAGCAATTTTACTGAAACATTCTTCACAAACTGTGGAGATAAAAGCTTAGCATTACAAAGAATGAGCTACTTCTCTATTTTCAAAATATGAAATTTAGGAAGGAAATCTTTTGGGGGTTTGTATGCAACATTGGTAATGCCATTTCAGGAAGACAAAAAACAATTGCGTGTTACTTGTTTATTTTCCATTTGTGCGTTTTGGCCCTTCGAAGTGGTGGTAAGTAGGCAGGGGAGGAGATTACACCTGCTCTGGGAGTACCTCTCTGTGTTGAGGGAGGAGGGACAGCTTCCAGGCTGCAGGAAGTGGCAAGAAGAGGAAGAAGCAGAGTGTAAGAGGAGGGCCTGCAGCGTGACCAAGAGAGCCATGAGACAAGCTTGGAACAGACAGAGCTAACTTTCCAGGGACAGGAGGCAACTGCATAATTGGCTACAAACCAGCAGCTGAGTTATATTGCAGGCTGAGTGCAAATTTACTGCATGCTAAGGCCAGTGCTTCAAAGATGCAGGGGCCAGGTACAGACTGATTTTTAGTCCCTTATTTTGATACTGCTCTACCTCATCAATTTGATGTTTTCCTGTTTACAAAAAGTCCATTATTTCTAGTTATTTTCCAGTAAATCTGGCTTGTGAGTATAGCCTGGCTTTCCCATCAGTCAGTTCTTGTGGCTTCCTCTTTAGCGTGCAGGCTTTTTGGATTACCTTTCTCATGAACCTAACTTGGTAAAATGAACCTAGGAATAAAAAATGTAGGAACTGTGGAGTCTATAAGGAGCCAAGTATCAAAGTTGTATATTGACCTAGTACTGATCATAGAAGGAGCTTTAAAAAACATTTTAGTATCAGGCTGTCTAGGAATTAGGACCTTCGGTGTTTTGTACAAAAACCTCTTTCCATTGAAAAAATACAACTTTTATTGACACGTATGTTGTTCCTGCTGTACAACTTCTATAAGAAATATTGCAGTATACTAGATTAGTGTTGTAATGCAGTTTCCTTGCCATACTATCCCCAATTTATGTAAAAGCAATGAAGATACTTGGGTTAAAAATGTCTCTTTATCCTTCCCCTATGATTTTGTTCTCAGGATAGAAAAGTTAAATTTATGTAAAAGCTGTTAATCTGGGTTAGTGTAGCTTCTGCCATGCTGTTGAAAATTAAGACCCACTGCTGTAGTTGATTGGTTGAATGCATTTACAGTGGTAGTCTTGTTTTCCTAGTGCTTTTCACAAGCTCTGTGTTTGTGCCTACATACAAATGAAAATGAACTTCAAATGAAGTCATCACCGCACAATTCAAAGTCTTTGCATAAAAAAGGCCGTTGTGTTGTGAGCAATGGTATTACAGATGAGAATTGAGGTACACAAAACACCTGCAGGGAGATGCTTGCATGCCATGTTCCTGCATTGTAATAATTTCTGCTATTCATTGACTTTGATGAATACTAAATCAATCGGAATTTAATTTTTTTGGGGAAAGAAGTGGTAAATACAGATTCTAACACCAGAAAAACTTGAAGCAGTAGTCACCATTCTTTTCCACTGGTAACCATTAGACTGGCACAAGTAAGCACCAGCTGAAATTCAAGGAATTCCTCTTAAACACGCAAAAGTGCTTTTTTGCATTGAGGGAGGTCAAGTAGTGTTTGCTCAGAGTGGTTTTGGAGTCTCCATCTTTGGATATTCAAAACCTGACTGGACAATGCTCTTGACAACCTACCATGGTGCTGCTTTGAGCAAGGGAGCTGGACTGGCTGATCTTCACAGGTTGCTTCCAGCCTGTGATTCTATGAATACAGGTATTTCGTTTGATATTGTCACAATGACATATAAATTTTGGTTTCTTGCTATCACCCGATTAATTTTTTTTGGTAAAATTTGTGAAGTGAAATGAATTTTCATATGTAATAATGTATACTTACATACATATCATGTCTTTATCACTT
The DNA here is from genome assembly GCF_028500815.1 of Rissa tridactyla. NCBI lineage: Eukaryota > Metazoa > Chordata > Aves > Charadriiformes > Laridae > Rissa > Rissa tridactyla. Next base: position 64,086,367 of record NC_071497.1, on the reverse strand, counting down.
ACAACTACTACAGTAAGAACTACATTGCATGTCCATCTAAGAAATCTAGGATGCTAAGATTTATTACTTCAGTAAATAGAACTTTATAACACATGTAATATTTATTTGGCAGTGCCTCTGCTTCAAATTCTCTTTGTGTGGTTCTCATGGTTAAATATTAAAATGTTAAATTAAAAATACAAATGAAGGTTCTTTGTTTTATTATTCATGTCTGTGACATATTTTTAATGGGGTCTTAGAGTAGGTCGTCTGTTATGTTCTTTTGTTGTCTCTGCTTATGAAAATATGAACTTTCTTAGGTTCTAATTGAGTTTTAAGCCACGTTCCTAGCATCAATGAGTCAGTACATTCCCTGTGTTTATATCAGAGATTTACTGCCCATTAACTTTGATTCTATTTCTCCTGAGTGGCTTTACATTCCCAGAAGATTAAATTTGTGTAAATATTTTTCTTTTTGCAGTGAGGAGCTACGGAAAGAAGCGCGACAGCTGAAACGTGAACTGCTGGAAGCAAAGCAGAAAAAAGAAGAAAGATCTTTAAAACCCAAAGAAAAGGAAGGTAGGAGTAAATTATAGCAGGTGTTATGTAGATCTCCAGTTGACGTTACAGCTTTAAAGTTTTTTAGTGGTTTAGTGTTTCTTGTGGACACTATATTGTTGAAATGCCTTTTTTTTTTCCCAAGAAAATTAGTTTTCCTTAAGAATGTTAGTAATGTAAGGATACCAGTATATAAATAATTTGTACAGGTAGTATTCATTCTTTCAAATGAGGTAATATTTGTCTTTTCAAATGTTCTTCAGTTACATCTGTGTAGTTGGGCAACCTTCTGGATTTGAAATATCGTGGCATGTGATTGAATTACTTTGTCGGGACATATCTGTTCTGACCTCTGACTTGGAAAGTCATCTTGACTTTCCAACATAGAAAGGTATTTAAATGCAGATGGTTAACTTTGAACTCAAAGCTACTGACTTCAGATTTTTATGCATCTTACAACACCAGTGGAACTCAAATTCAGAAAGTCAGTTCCATGTTTATTTTCAATAAACCTTTGCAAAATTGGATCTTCAGATGCCCCCTTCTGTGTCAGACAAATTTTATGCGTTATTTCTTTCTAAATGTGCATAAATTGCTAAGTTTATAATATAGTATGTAAGATGCGTGTTGTAGTGCTGAATTGAAGAAAAAAAAAAGGGCTGTTTTTTAAGCACTCTGGAGTTGCTAGGCACATTTTTTGAGTGGATTCTTGGTCCAGTTCTCAATACAATAAGAAATCTGGAAGAAAATATAAAATTATTCAGAAAAATTTCCAGATGACACACAATTTAGAAGAGTGGTAGAAAGTATGACATCGTTTTTAGCAAAAACTCATGGGCACTCTTGAGTAACAGGTGAGCTTAGTCAGCAACCAGTTTAGCAAAATAAAAAATACAGTATCTTGAATTTGTACGTGAAACCTAGCACCAAATTTTACAAAGTCATGGCTCTGAAAAAGTTCTAGGAATCATGCTGAATCACTGGAAGAATATAAGCTCTCATTGGCACAATAATGAATGCTGTCACTGGCCATGTGAAAAAAGAACTGCAAGTAGAAGTGTAGAAAAGGTAAAGAGTAGTCTTATGTACATATATGATAGATTATATAGAATAGTGCCTTATATGGCAATTGTAATACTATCACTTAAACATTATCCCTGTTTTGGTGCCAGTTCAGTCTGAGGACTTACTGTGGAGTAATTTGAGTAAATCTACCTTTACAGTGACAAACTAAAGTAATACTTGGGCAATACTCATAGTTACTACTATGGTACAGTTTTGAAGGATACTTTTTGTTCAAGGAAGGGGAGTTTATAAACCAGGGTTGTTGGGTTTTTTGCTTTCTTTGAAATAAATAGCAGGTAGGAGATAAACCTGTTGAAAATCTATAGGGAACAGCTAATGGTGAAAATAATCTTGAATAATCTTCGGTTTCCTTTTTTTGTGATTACTGTCAGAGCACAGAAAGGGGTCTGTTCCAGTACCTGTTGAGAAAGATATATGGCAGGAAAGAACGTATTCAACATGTTCCTGGAGTACCTAACTGAAAATTCTGAAAATAAACATGTTCTAAAATTTAAGAAAAAATTAAAAAGACATTAAATGAGATGCAAATAGTGAAGGGCAAAATGATTTATGAAAATACAGTAACAGGAGAAACAGGAGATGAATGATCAAGAGGAGATTTGGTTGTCTCTGGCTAAACAGAGAGGAAATAAGCTTGAATGCTTGTTTTCACTCCGTCTTTAGCATAGCGGTCAACTTTGATCATATGCTTACATCATAAGTGACATAGAAGGAAGTGTTCAGGTACAGAACAAGCAACTAGAGAAGACTTAGATAAATTAGGTGCGTTAAAATCATTTGAACTTGGAGTTCACTCAAGCATTAGGGAGGACACTTAGGGAGTCAGGTAAACCAGTCCCAGAGACATTAAGATTAACAAAATGTTAACAAAATGCTTTAAGAGAATTGTTTGTAATCAGGCTGGAAAGCAGTAATCCTGGGAACCTGTTTATTAGTGATCTAGAGAAAAAAACAGATTACCTTTATTAAATTTGCAGACTAAATAAATATATGAGAGCGGGAAGGGGAAGAAACTTATGTGCTAAGGTTGCATTTTCATGTACAGTTGTTGAAGTGAAGAGCTGAGTGGCTTGCTCTCTTCACTTCCACTAGTCCATGTTGGAGCTTTTACTGATCTGATTCAGTTTAAACTGGAAGAAGTGTTCTGGTTTTTTCTTTGTTTGAATGCTGGGTTGGTAGATTCAGTCGGTGCATAGAAGTTAAAAGCCAGCTCGAGGTAAACAAAATATGTTTACCCTGGGAGATCTTGGGGAAAAAAAGATTATTATAGTAAGTGATTTGTATCTCTCTCACAAAGTATGAGTTGCACAAACATAAGATGCTAATGTAGCACTTTGGCAGCTTCAAATCTGAGAAATATAATAAGTAAAAAGCTGATAGCAAGTTGATAGTGCATGCTATTGAAAAAGTCTAAAGTGTACTGACTGTAAAACGTAGAAAATGGTCTGTTGTAGGCAAGACAGACTCATTTTCTATTCAGCCTGAGCAGGTCTTCAGCCTGAATCCTTTGCCCAGCTATGGCAATTGCACTTGAAAAAAAGATATGAGGCATCTTAAGGGAGCACAGAGGAAAGCAACAAAGGTGATTGGTGATCTGGAAAGCATAATATCTGAAGATTGTAAGAATTGGGGCTGTTTAGTCCAGAGAAGAGGTGACTGTGTAAAAGGAGACATACTAATGAACATGAAGAATGTTAAATGCTAATGTAATCCCTGTGGAGAAGATAGGAGATAGTAGGCTTCAATTGCAGCTAAAGAGATTTAGGTTAAATGTTAGGGGAAACTTCTTAAAGATAAGTATTGGAATAGATGACCTACAAAGTGGAACTTTTCAATTCAGATTAGGCAAATAGTTCTTAGGACTCAGGTAGAAAAGGTTGGTCCTGCCTTTTGGGAGGGATGGGCTGTTTTTCAAGATTCTGTGAAGCACAACTTAATCAAAAGAAAGTTAAGATGTGACTAGGAAGAAGGTCTTGGTGGAGAGGAGAAACTAAGCATCTTGATAATGGGCATAATAGTTAGGTGGAAGCATTACCAAAAGCATTGTATTTACCATCACTATGAGTCTTTAAATCAAGCAATTAAAATAAAGGCTTGCTTGTAGGTCTGCCAAAATAATTCAGTAAGGCAGTACTCTCTTTACGTTTTGCTTTCTCTTCAAATAACTTATTCTGGTTATCTATTGACTTGTTTTGTCTATTGTCTGAAAAGAGAAAGTCAGTGTCCTAATGATGTTTCCCTTTTTGAGGAAGTATTGCACAAAGAAATGCAATTCATTGTATGATCAAAGGAAGTAAAAAATCTTCTCATGGTAGAGCGTCTACCATTACAAAATCCGCACCCAAAGAATAAATGTAAAAAGTTCATTAAACGTATTTGGCATGGTCTTGAAGAAGAGGAAACTGTTCCTACATTTAGCTAGAATGAACATGTAGTGCTTAAAGGTGATTACTGAAAGGCAGATGGGAGATTTACTGTGTGACTGTCATATATTTTGGACTATAAAGGAATTTGGATTAAATATAAGAACAGCTTTAACAAAATCCATATATTAATAGCTAGGTATATAATCTAAACTTACTTTTTTGGTCTCGGTTTCCAGATGTCTTTCACAAGCCTATCAATTTGTTGTCATTTGAATTGTACAAAGTTTCTCATCTGTATGGAAAGAACAAGTACACTTGCATGATAGGTACATTTCTGGTAAAGGATGAAAGAATTTACAGACTTCACGAATAACTGTGGAAAGTTGAAATTTTAATAGGAATTTAAGTAAAAGGTTACATCTACCTTATTGTTTTATCGCAGACCATGTGTGCACTTTTGGATGAAGCCATGCTGGAATACGCATTCCAGGAGCACACCTGATGAGCTCCAACTGGTAGTCTAAAATAGAGCAGCCCCCAAAATATACAGTGAGTGTATCGGGGCCTCAGCATAACAGTTTTGCTCCTGTTTTATAGTAATGTTGAATAACGTTGAATTAGCCAAAGTTTTCATTTATTTTGTGTATTTCAGCATTATAACTAGAGGTGACCCAAAGACACAAAAGTGATCCAGAGCTAACTGCCTACATTTTTAAAATCTTTCAGTCTTTTTGCACTTACAACAAAGCTTTTATTTTCATCATGGTTCTTATGGAGCTAAAAGCAGTTTTCTGAAGTTTCCTTTTTTCACTCTATCCAGATACTTATATTTTTTCTCTGAAGTCTGTTCAGACATCTCAGTTATGAAGCATCAGCTTTGAAGAAGATACAGATTAAAATTTAAGAATACGTATTAGAAAGATTAAATAGCAGCTTGTGACTGATAACCTAATAGTAGTGATGTCTTGTAGTGATGTTGGAATACTAAGAAGCATAATTTCACTGAGCAAAGGCCTCAAAACTTTCTTAATATTATTTAACTGTAAAACACTTAGAGTTGTAAATATTATAAGTTTTGTAAAATTAACATGGTGTTGTATCTTAAACTTCACTGTTGTAACATCACCTCACCATATTGTACTTTATGGTTGCTGTGTTATCGAAATTGAAACAGGACTGAGTGTTTACACTCTATCTTAATGACTATTGGAAAAACATTGTTAGAAAACTATGAATTTATTAATCATCAAGTACCAAAAGTAAATATCACTAAATACTAGATTCTAGTACAGGAGGTACTAGAGTGGAGGAGAGAAGAAGAGATTTTGAAAATGTTATTGAAAATAAATTGAGAGTCATGGTTACTTCCTTAGCATTAAGGAAAAAAAATATTTCATGCACAAATTCATAAAATAAAGAAATTGGGAAAGCCATAATACTGAAAGATATTTCTGTTTTGTACTAGGAAAAAAACTGAACATGAATTTACATCGTGATGTGTCTGTGATTGAGTCGTTGTTGCTACAGAGGCATTAACTATAAAAGCACATTTGTATTATTGCATTGGTTCCAAGTATTGTAGCCCCAAAAAATTACTGAACAACTGCATACAAGTGGACAAAAAACCCCCAAACTAGCAGAAAACTAGGTGAACTAATTCATTAGTAGATACTTGAAGATATGGCTAATTTAGGTAGGGAGTGGAATGGAAGAGTGGAATCTTAAGTATTTAAAGATGGTAAGTGAAAGGAATGAAGAATACCTTTACTGTGAAACAGCCATTCACAACTTAAAAATAACAGAAGATACTTTAGAAGCACTTCAGTTTGAGTATAATGAAATCTAATAGGAGTAAACCAGCGTTGTACCTGAGCAAGTAATTTTGCCCTAAAGTTAAATGCATTTATCACATCTCATGTAATTTACTCAATTTTTCTTTATTGGCCTGAATTTTCATCAGTGCAATAGGGCTGTCAGCATGCAAGGGCAGCCCACTGAATTTATAACAGTTTACCTATTCTGTATTAGTTTACATATAAGAAATTGCATATATTTAAAACAGACTACTACCAGGAAATGAATGTGTATGTAGCAGGACATTTTTCCATTGTTCTCTGCCTGTCTTCTTGGAGAGTGTGAGATGGAGAGTGAGTTGTGTCATGCTGTATCAGGTATGTCTATGCAGATGGTGCAGACACTTGCACAGCGTCTGCCTATGCTCTGAGCTGGCTGCATTAGGAAAAAATGCTAGTTGAGAGGCTATGTAACTGCATTAATATGACTCTGTGCTTGATTAATAAACAGTGCATCTCAGCCAAGACTTGCAACTATAGTGGGAGAAATTCACTGAAGACCACAGAACTGTGAGAGTAAGGCTTAGGTCATACTGGACTTTTTGCAGGATGAGTGTGAGAGGTTGCTAATGAACAGGTGGTAGCACGACACATCTATTTTATGTCCACTGGCAGATCTTTATTAGTATTGGTTTCACACTTAGTATCACTGCTTCAAATTGTTCATGTTACATATTATGCCTACCTAATTTTTTTCTGTATTTGTAGATTAGAGTAATTAAGGAAGATTGGGGGGTGAAAATGTAAGTGTTTACATTGTTCCAAGAGGACAGAGAAAAAACCTAATTCCCTCTGTACGTGTTTGATTATAACCAGCCTTCCAATTTGTGAATAAGATTGTTGACTTTGCCAGACTGCTGTCAAGACCTTACTTTAAATAAGATGTTTTTCATTTATGTGACATTTGCTCTGGTGATGCCAGAAATTACATCAAACACTATAATTTGAGTGCTGAATTACTTCAGCATTTTGAAGTACTTAATCAAATATTTGAAAAAGGTACAGTTTTCAAAGTTCTATAGCGTAAACCTGTGAATATACTCCAATGAAATTTGCTTTAGACAAGTACCATCTGCCCAATTGTTTAATTATATGTTGGTTTTAAATAGTAGTAGTATTTAAGATGGACTATTTTAGGTTTTTCTTGTTAGGACATTTTTGTAAACTGTCTGATAATCTGTGGATGGTGAAATTTAATTGTCAAACATGAGAAAATAGAAAAGCTACAAAATACTAAAAGCAGAGAAACCTAAAAAGTAAGTTAAAAACCAACATTCAAGTGTAAGAATTCCACTGAGGCATGAAGTATTTTCTGCTTTAACTGTGGTCCAGGAACCAAAAGATTGAAGTGTTTAGAAAACTCTCAAAATCTAGCAAGGGTGCCAATTTAAGATTATGTTTTATTTCTGTTTTACTATTAAGTTTGGGCAATGTCAGTGGCATTTAAAGATTTAAGTCCTGTCTTACATGGAAAGATGCTTTCTTGAAGTCTGAAACTAACAGAATTTTGGACCCTTGAGAACATCAAGAAAACAACAAAATCCAAATTTTCGGGGGTTGGCAATTATGCAGCACAAATAGATTAAGTATGAAGATTTTACAGTATAGCTGCATGATATCAAAGTACGCATCTTGAATGTGTCACTTTTGCAAACCTTTATGTTTTCTTCCACTTTACATTTTTTTTTCTCTTTTAATCTCATAGAGTAATAGCCAGCATCCCTATTCAGTCTCTTCCCTGCTAAAGTGAATGTTTTTTCCTCTTGTCTCTCTGCAAAAGAAACAAGGACAAAAACCTCCCTGTAAGCCAGCTTTGATTTTAGTAGTAATCTTAAGCATGTGTTCAAGATCAACTGACTTTGGACAATTAACCACTTCTTAGACTAGGACTGTAGCCTAAAAGCTACCGAATTTCAGAAAAGATTCACTAGAAACTTCCACTGTTACATATTGAAGTTTACACTGTTTTACAAATCAGTGGGCTCTGCTTTTTCAAAAAAATGTTTTGAAGCTCTAGGAATTACTTCTAAGATTTTGTTATTTGAGTTGGTTAAATGAACTAAAATGTTTTTTTCCTAGAACTGTTGCTTTTTTCACTATAGCAAACTGAAAATCCAGTAGTCAGGTCAACCCTGGAAGCTCATTCGGTAAGCAAACCTGTTCAGTTAGTCACAGTTAGTAAATATTTCCTCGTACCTAACTTGTAAGCAAACAGTGGCTCTTCAGGAACTTAGGCAGTCCAGAACTATAGTAACAGTAACTGAAGAGTAGTTAAAGGTGCAAAGAAAGCCATAAGTAGAGTTAGTCCTAAATAAAAATATACTGGAGAGTATGTTATAAATTCTTTCAAGCATAACACTATTTCATGTCGTATTTTCTAGTACACTCATTTTTAAACTACTTTACAGTAAATTAATATTTGTATTTTCATAGACGTAGTATTTAATGCTGGAAGAAAATTTTTTCCTGGATTCTGGAAGTGTGTTATCTGTCTTATATCTTAATTATATAAAGTGGCTTTATGTTCTCCATCTGTCACTTCTGATAGGAATTCCATTTTAATTCATGAAATATTAAGGCATATCAGAATTTCTTTTGTAATTCATAAGGGGTTTGTTTGTTTTGGAACAAAAATAGTTTTTCTTTTCAAGATTTGAATCTCATTAAATTTTTTAAAATCAGTACTGCATATGTCTATAATTCCAGAAGAATGCAATGTAAACTGGATATTGATGAATAGCTCAAAGTGGAATGTACTGCACAAATACAGGAATGTGTTTTAGGCTTCTTATTTTAATGCACAAAAACATTCAGTCATAACTTCTTTCATTTCAAACACAGAGTTGTCCAACGTTTTTTAGGTTTTTGTTTTCCCCTTCAGTATTTAGTCTAGTTATACCATGCATTTCTTGATATTTCTGTCCAGTAGGTCTTTCAACATATGAAATGTGTCATCTGAGTTGCTAAAGAGTGCATTTGAGATACTGATGAAAATTAATAGATCCACCACATTTAAAAAATATGCAAACTCTGCTAAATAAACCAGGGTACCTTTTAATATAGATTTCTTTGTACAGTCTTTTTGTTATCTTACTTTGGTTCTGCATGAACTCATGGTTATATATGCAAAGTGCTTTACAAGAGTAAATGGCATTACTTTTGTGAGGTTCAGCATATCAGGAATGTTTTGTAATGTAAGATACTTCAAGTCTATTTGTGTAAAAATCTTCATGCTAGCTGTACCTCATCAAAGAAAAAACATAAATCAAAATTCTTTCATTGATCCTTGTCAGTACTGTAAGCTCTTTCTTTTTTATGGTGGTATTAAACCTTCAGAAACAACAGGTATTTTCCTCTGTCACAAAATGTGTTGTTTCTACTCATCTGAAGGCTAGTGTGTTTCTGATAATACTTTCAGCAAACCACACTGCTTCTTTTTGCAACAAATATTTTATGCAAAATATTTGCATAAAATATTTTTCATATTCATTATCCTTTTCTTAAAAAGGGAACAAAATCTCTAGATTTTATACACATTCAACCTCCTATGTTAAAAGGACAGTCATTATTTGTCAAGAGTGATACAAATGATAAAATATTAAAATAACAAAGTTCGTACTGTGGAAAATTGTACGCATACTGTCAGGAATACATTTGTCTCAAAGTGTACCTTCGCTGTCCCACAGTTGGTGTCCATCCTCAGCCGATGTTACCCCACCTTCAGTGCTAGAAATGAAGCCCAGTCATTAGGGCCAATATGAATGTCAGCATAAGCAGTGATCGCATTTATCTGATCTACCACAGTCAGCAGATCTAGAACTCATACTACTTGTTTTTTATAAAGTAGAAGATAAAATTCAGTTGCAGTTTCTGAAGTAGAGCATGTCTGATGCAACTTTTTTATGTGTTTATAGTGCTATTAAGTTTACCAGGTGCTTTAGGAATTAGGCTTAAAATTACTCTATCAAGCTTCCGCTTCTACTCCCACTTCCTATTTAGGGATTGATCCAAACCCATCCAGACTGCCATTCAGTTCAGTTCAACACCCTTTGATCAAGTTCTCATATCTTTGTTACACTTCTGCAATTCTGTAGTTAAAAACTGACATAATTTGAACTGTTCCTAATTTAAGTGTGAGTGAAATAAACCCTTCTGTATTGTTTTTAAATCAATCTCTTCCTTTCTGGTTTAAAGACTTCTGAATCTCCTCCTTAGTTTCAGGCTATCATGGAAACCATGTCCCAAAACCAAAGTTTTATGTTAGATTACACCACCAGGTTGGCATCTGTTACTCCTTAAAGGAATATTTCAGGATAGAAGAATCTATCTGAAAGAAAATAAATTACTTAAATGCTAAAGTTTTTGTCACAGTAAGATGACGGTTCTCTTGGCAGTAACTCAAGCTAGCTGAGGTAAGTAGCAATGTACTTACAGGTTCTGTTAGAAGAACGATGAAGTGTATTTTCAAGAAGGAAGGTTGTCTTTTTTCTCTTTTTTTTTCCTCACTTTCCTTACTCACAGAATATACACGCCAACTTGTTCAAACTAAGGAAAAAATCTTTCTTTGCCCGATGCTATTTACACTTTGTGATAAGAAGCCTCTAGGGCACAAGTGTAGAAGATCCCTGTAACATAAACTAGCATCTTCTCCATCCTGTGATACTTACTTAAGGCATTTGTTATTTCACTGCTGTGTATCCATGTCATGTTTCATTTATTTTTGTCTGAATAAATCCTCTTAGATTAAGGAGTTTTGGAGCTTCAGTATTTTAACACTGATATAATGATCTTTATACTTCTGATGGATCATCAAGGTGGACCTAAGTTTGTCAAGCTTGATGTGAAGGTCAAGTGCATCATATAGTGTTGTGGCTCCTCTTTTTTCCAACTCTTCCAACTTTTTTCCAAAGATTTGGAGGGGTTCTTGGATGGGAGATATGAAGTAGTAGCCATCAATCTATTTTTATATTTTAAAAGGGATTTTATATTTTTAAAGGGTTCTTCCCACCATCAAATTTCTCTTTCAGATGTTTTCTTTTGCTTGGTAATTACCTGAGTTTATTCATGCAGACATGAATAATTTGATGAAAGATCTGATACTTATCAAAACTGACTATTTCATTTATATTAAAAAATAGACACTGTTTGTCGTTTTGAAATGGTTGTTTGGAGTTTTCGGAAGTTTTATAATGTGTTAGAAACCCATTGATTTAGGGGCTCTTGAAAGTCCTTCCTGTTGTATTACTTGCTTTTAATGTGGAGTAATAGGTTGTAAGACCTCATGGAGAAACACAAGGATGGCTGTAAGTCATTTTAATGAAAGGTGCAGAAATATGATGCATACAAGTGCATAACTGTTTTGGTTGACTCACTCTGAAGTTAGTTCAGGTGGATCTGATTATCTTTTGTCTGACTTATGAAAAGGCTTTCCTAGGAGGTAGAGAGAATGAAGTTGAGGATTAGAAAAACTCTGACAGGCAAAGACCCAAGAAAACAGTAATCTCAAGAGAAGGCTTAAACCAAAATTTAAATTATTTGTGTTAGCAGTAAGTGACAACCATATGAGTGTGATAAAAATACACAAACACACAACTGCAGGGGAATTTAACCTATTTGTATGAGAATTATATTTGAGCTGCACTGGATTAAACTAAAATCATAGTCAAAAGACATGTATGACTAAGGATCACGTCTTCTTTAAATTCAGCATGTGTATATCGAAGTTTGGATCACAGGTTTAAATGTTTATGGCCAGCTCGAGATTGGCATTTTCATAAATTTTCAAGAACACTCTTCTCAGTTATTTTCTTTGTCATAGAAGGGCAATTATACTTATCACTGGGTAAATGGGATTAATTTCAAAATAGCCCTTTAGGTAAATGTCACCTGAAAGGTTGTCTTCTTTAAGAAAGCAGGTGAGTTTGTACTTCAAGTTATTTATCTAGAGGCTGAATGGTAGTGAAACAAGGCAGTATGTTGTTTCCACACAGTCAACAAGTTTGATTGGATACATGAGTTTATGCAAAAAACAGTGTTTTGTCTTCACAACGGGTTGGTCTTGAATTAAAAATGGGGGTTTTTATTAGTAGAAGAGACTGAGGTAATAGGGGGAAGGATGGAGCTGAGACATGATAATCTGTAATTTTATACTGTACTTTACTGTTTTCTTCAGTTCATCTGAAATTATGCTGCATGAGATTTTATGGCAGATTTGATTTCATTGATTCATCTGTTTAATCATCCTTAAATGACTGTGTATATGCATTTATCTTTTTTGGTCTTTCTAGAAGATGGCTTTTTTCATTCTTTATCTTGCTGGTACCTGTAATCCTCTGTTGTTCATTATATCCAACATGTCAACTGGAAAACAGGAAGAAAAAACTCCGAATGATATTATATATGTTTGATTGTTTTCCCTGATATTCTTCAAATACATACGTGCAACAATACATGCAACATATAAATTAGGATAAAAAGGAAATATATATTTTATTTGTAGAAATATATAAACAAATATTTTATATGTAGGTATACAATTACAAATTTATTTCCTATTATAAAATCTTATGTTTATAAACTTTATAGAAAAGTTTAGGTGAGAGAGAAATTTAGTTTGGAATCAGAAATTTTATCTGTATAGCTGTCAGCAGTCATCTAAAAAATGCTGATGCAGGGTTTGATTTAAATTTACAGTTGATTGGGATGTATATCCTGAAATTTGTTGAAACAATTTCCTCTATAAATATTTTCTGTTCATCATTTCCAATGGACATCTGGAAGTTCTGTTCTTTTGCTCCTTATCAGCAATAACAATCCTGTAAATACATGTAAATAAATTTCAAGTATACTAAATCAATATATGAAGTGCTATTCAAGAGGAAAAAAATGTGAAAGGATGGTGCTGATCAATTTTCAAATTGAGATTTTGTCCTCTTAAGTTATTAATTTGTTATGGCCGTGGATATTCTGCAGAGAAGAAACTGTTAAAAAAAGACAAAGGAGAGTAGCTGTTGATTAGTTCAGATATTACTTTGTTAGTACAGAGGTTTTTTCCTGATTGACAAGATGGACTCTGTTTAAAATGTTATGGGTTTTTTCCCTATTGCAAGATCAAGGATTTGGTTGATGGCTACTTCAGCTTAAAAAACAGGAAAGCAATGAATTTGTCTATAGGCAATATTTGTCTGTATTTGTCTACTCTGTAACAAATAGTCACAGGATCTTAATTGCACACCACAGTTCAGCTGCTCCAAGAAAGATCTTCATAAATGAAGGTAAACTTGTAAAAGGAATTTCAACAGTTTTCATTTCTCATCTTAACATCAGAGTTTTTATTTCTGTTACTCTGCTTTCCCTCGCTCCATAGTAAAATAAAGTTGAAACAAAAATTTTTGGACTCATTGTCTGCCCAGTACAGTGTTGTGTTTTTCATTTCAGCAAGTAGCAAATCATTCTACTTGCTGAGAAAGCAATACAACTGAAACAATTTATGGAAGTGTTTTGCTTGTATTTCAGAAGTCACAAATAATCTCCAAAATGATACTAAATCATAAAACCTAATTTAATTTGTTTAACCAAATATGTTTCCTTATACAGAGGAGGAACCTGCTCCAAACAGTGTTGTTGAAGAATACCTTCAAGAGAAGAGAAAATATGAAGACAAGCGGAAGCAGCAGCCAAAGAAAGGGGCTTCTCGCGAAGATCAGGTAATAGTTCGACAACCTGGGGAAAAAAAAATTCCAGAAAAAGTTCTGGAAATGATTCTCTCTTCATTTGAGTAAAAATAAAGTTTAAAATCCGTTATGTTTCATTTTTCATTAAAAGAATCTTATTATTTGTAAAAATAAATACGTACTCTTCAGTCCCCTATTTGATTACCCAGATAGACAGGTAAGTGAAGTTTCAATGTGTATTTGAAAGTGCTATCAGTTCAGTCACTAAAATGTTCCAAAAGGAAATGCTACCCCCGCAGATGTATCCTTGATTACATTTACAAGAGTTTGCATTTCTATACAGTGCTTTTCTTGGCTCTGCAGCTTACCATAAGATAACATTGGGACAGAAGTTTGCATACTTGGCATCTGTCCAAGCTGGGTTTTTTAACATTTTAAATTGTTTTAAAGAGATTAAATTCATCCACACCTTTTGGTGTTGTGAAATGAACCGAAATAGTTTTTAACTGAACTGTAAAGAGAAAAGCCTTTTTAAATATAATGAAAATTATTTTTCAAAATGAGCTAGGATGTATGTAGACTTTAGTATGCAAATATGAGCAAAGTAAAGTTTGATATAAATATTTGTTTTTTCTACAGTAGGAAAGTTTGAAACTGTTGAATATATGAAACTGCCTGTGAAATGGAAAATACTATTAACTTAAAATCTGTGCAGTACATCAAACCCATCGGTTTATAAGTGCATGTCAATTCATCTACGAAGATGTTAATAATCAACTCTTGAAGCTAGAAGAGATTGGAAACTTGAGGCTTACTAACTTCAAAGCAGTGGTTGGCAAACCTTTATACATGCAGCAAAGTGATTTAGCTCTAAACTAAGTAGTTTATGGAAACTTTGTACATTCAAAAGCCCATTAACTTTGAATCAGAGAGTACTAAAGCTCTCTTGGCAATGTGGATCAAGGGGCTTAAAACCACTTCTAATGAATTTATATCACCCCTGTCCTGGACATCATAGGAAAACAAGATGAGATGACAGGGATGTATATTTTAGTAGATCTAAATTTTGATTTATGTAACCCTGCTAGGAACTATTCAACAATAGTTAATCAAGTTCTTTGTAATCCATTTCACTTGTGGAGAGCCTCTTTTAGCCTTTTATCCCTCCTACGTTGTCCTACAGCACAATACCATTTTCCATCCTCTGTATGAGAGTTAAAGAAGAGGGGGAAAGGTATGTGTCTCCTTACAATATTAGATTTTGAAAGTCCTAATCTTCTAATTCTACAAGAGTAAATTTATAAAGTTATTTGATCCACAGAATGGCATCTAATCACTCACTGCAAAAATGCCTACTAAGATATTTTGAAGTTATTTCTATCACCAAGTCTATTCACAGGAATGCTGGCACCAGAGAAAATTAGACAAGACACAAGGAATGTGGCTTTGGTTGGTCACAATTTAATGTAAAAAGGATTAGTTTGTTTTCTTCTGATGGCCTAGGCAGAGATTTGCTGTCTCAGATATTGCAAGCACAGGGCTTGTTTGCGATACTATGGAAAGCTATAGAACTTGAATTATTTGCAGGCCCAAATATCCTTGAAATTTTCCTCTCTCCCATCTTAAACAGAAGATTAGGCATAAAACAAAGAAAATAAATGCAAAAAACCCTTCCAAAACCTGCCTTTGGCAGTGCTAAAATATGTTTTTGAAAGAATTCAAAAGCCAGGAAACTCCTAAAGTTAAGATTGCTCCCAGAAGGAAATTTGATTCCAGTGAACACTTCTGGTATTTCCTATTTCTGTTTTCTATTCTTGTTTAGTTTTTATTCTTTTAAATTTGAAAAACTTGACCAAACAAAACTAAACAGCCATACAGAGGTGTTTTACAACATAGGTGGCCAACCTATCACCTACAGATCAAATGTAGCCTGCCACATAAATTCAGTCAAGCGCTTATTCCCTGATGCTTTCCTTTCCAGGAATGTCTCAAATATCAGCAAGAAGTGAGCTGTGGGCTGTGCAAATTGTTCTTATGGTCTGCCCATTTTTTGAAGAGACTCCTCTCCCATAACAAGGCTTAGGCATACAATTCTTGTATGATCAAAATCTCATTCCAGGTGATCAGAAACAAGACCTGCGGTTCGATCTTCAGGTGTCACCTGAGATTTGTTGACTTCTTTGTAGCTGAAAAAGACTAGGCAATGTTAGATGGACAATAAAATACAAAATATAAATCAGTATGAGCTTAATGTATGCAGCATAAGCACTTGTATCTGTAGAATTAGTTAACATGGTTTGTTGCATTTGAGTCAAAAGCTTTGAATTTTTTTCAATGTCAGTACATAATTTAAAAGATCAGCAATGTAAAGTATATAAATATTAACCAAACTGGGTCTTCAAAGCTTGAATGATTTGTAAGTTATACAATGGATTGCTTTATGAGAAGAAAATAGCAGGTTCATGCGGTAAAATTTGTTGTAAGCAGTTAGTGTCATTTAATCAGCTATTTTATTCTGTAAGTAGCCACAAGTTTTTGTTCCTTAAATATGCATTTTGATTTCATCAGGCAGCCAGACAAGTGTTCTTTCACACCTGTGGCAGCCTCCCTGCTTGCTTTTGCTCCCTCAGCATTGCTCGTTCGCTCTTGCTTGTTCTCTCGATGGGCACTTTCAGTGCATTCTCACGTTCTCGCCCCTTGCCCCCACTCTCCCTACCTCTCGCTCTCTCACTTGCCTCGCTCTCATGTTTCTTTCAAATTCATATGAAAGATCTCTCTTCTGTCTTTTTGTACTATTCCTCAAAATAATAACAGTTTAAAGATTCTGTGTGTGTCTGTTGTTATGTATAAGTATATATACCTTCTCTAAAACCATACATTTCATTTCAGACATTGGCACTGTTGGACCGATTTAAATCAAAGCTAACCCAGGCAATTGAAGAAACTCCTGAAAATGAAGTTTCTGAACCTGAAGTAGACAATGACGAAGGATGGTGAGTTTTTTGGATTCAGGTTTCTGTGTTTACTGCTGGAAATCCTACTGCATTAACATAGTCTCACAGTTCAGCATAAATTTAAGGAGTAGCAGAAACATCAAATGTGAAGACAGTTGCTGCAGTAGGGGTCAGCTAAAATGTACTGGTTTAGCACTCTGGAAAATAAGGTGAGAGAAGAGAAGACATTTTACTTTGTGTAGTGTTAAGTCCTACTAAAACTCTGTGTTGGGGGTGGTAAGTATTTTAACAACTGATGGATGAGATGAAGATAAACTGATAGACTCATCCGAAGTGTAGGGTGACCCCAACGAAGCAGGGGAGCATTGAAATTGATAAAGTACTGCGGAAGTTATTAGCTCAACATCTCCCCATCAAGGAAACAACTTGCACCATGTGTCTTATGTTCCATACAAAGAACCCACCTTAGGTAGGTAAGGGGATAAAAATCAAAGTGATTTGAATTGTGAGCCTAAAGTCCTAGACTACAAGCTGTTAAATGATAATAAAAGTATGTGCAGAAAATGACTAGGAAAAAAGCAAAAAAACATAGCAAAAATGTTTTGTAAGGACAGGTAATCTTTTTTTATAAGGTGAGCAATATAGATGGTCTAATAAAATAGGCTGTTTCTTCCTACAACCTCTTCCTTACTTGTAGGCATAAGCCATCACAGCTACAGCAAAACTAACACTAAAATAGAAATTTTAAAAAAGTTCTTGGCAAGTGTTTTAAGACAACTAATATGGAAATATGTCAAGGTGTACCCTTACAATCTTCCTAAAGGCTCCCTTTCTGGGAGGGGGAAACTAATAGGATACCTACCTGCCCCAAAATCTCCAAATTAGCACCAGTAACTAGACTTGAAAAAAATTGAATTACAATTAAAATGGACAAACATGTACATTAGACACCCTTTTTAAATCAAAAAGAAATGATGTAACTAAATGTGTTGAAAGCATCCTGCATCTGTTTTGAGAAGACTCATACAAAACTGCAAGATAACCATGTTAATGGAGTTGTTTTTCTCAGATGAGAAGACAGTTAGCATTGGTAGGAAATGCAGACTGTCCAAATAGTTATTTTTACTGTCATTCCACAAATGAAAAAGATGTGCATACTGAAGTGAGAAGAGACTGTGAGGAAGATAAGATATGGAAGGGAAAATTATTTTCACGTCTTAATTTACATTTTTTTTCCACATGTTGATAAATTAAATTCTTCAACTATCTGTGAGTTACACATCAAGTTACAGTAAGCTATATTATAAAAATATTTGGATTTTTATATATGGAATGAGAATATATTAAGACTATTTGAACATACATTCCATATAAATTAAAAAAAAAAAAGAAAAAAACATAGGTTGTGAAAGTTAAGCTGAATTGCAAGTTCTGAGACCTGTTGTGTTGATGAGATTAAACTTTTAGATCCCTCTTAGATAACTTTTACTTTCTTTTTTATATCATATACATGATGAATCATTGCATACATTTTAATTTATTTATATAAAGATACACAGATTATGCAGCTTTACCTTCACACTTTCTTGCTTTTCACTGAATCGAGCTGAGACTTCACATGGGAAGTTCTAGGATTTGCAGAAAACTTCAGGTACATGTACTGGCAGGAAGACTAACACTAGTCAGTGTAAGTGCTATAAGTATAGCAGTTAGTGTAGAATTCTTGCAGTTTATAAAGCAACATTTTTACATAACTAGCGTGCAATGAGTGCATTTATTTTTTCAGTGTTTCTCTGTGGGCATTAACGTAGTCTGCTTTCATCTTAACAGGTACCTTGGCATTTTCATCACTGAAAATGTGCTTAAGTGGTACTAAGTAAGCTGTTAAAAATCCTGAGATTCTTTCAGAATAATACCAATTCAGATATTTTGCTTATTATGTTATTGATTACTTTAGAAGTTAATTCCATTATCTGGAAATAGATCTTTGCTTATATTCTTTGGCTATTTTAACAAATAGATCAAAACAGAAACATCTTGGCTGTGGGTTATTGTCTTTGAAACAATAGAGAAAATAATTTCCTAAATCTTGCCCCTTTCAGGATACCTTGTATTACTAACTAGCTATTATTGTAAGTTTTCTCTTGTCACCATCTGTTCCGTTGCTTCTTCAGACCACGAAGTCTTCCTCCATTACGTCTTTCTTGGCTCAGGCTCTTTGAGGATGAGGGATAACATACAGCATAAATTTTGAGGTCCTTGAATTTCACTGATATTTTGAGATCCTTCTGAGCTACCAACGTGCTTCTAAGTTCTCCAAGAATTATAGAATAGACTATTTCAGTTGAAAGGGACCTACAACGATCGTCTAGTCCAACTGCCTGACGAACTCGGGGCTGACAAAGTTAAAGCATGTTATTCAAAGTGTTCAAGGCCAGGCTGGAAGGGGCTTTGAGCAACCTAGTCTAGTGGAAGCTGTCACTGGCAATGGCAGGGGCTAGGAACTAGGTGATCTTTAAGTTCCCTTCCAGCTGTAACCATTGATGATTCTATGATTAAGGCCATTATCCAGCTGCCTCTTAAACACTGACGGGCTTGGGGCTTTGACCAGGAAGCCTGTTTCAGTGCTTGACCGCGCTTCCTAATGTCTAGTCTAAACCTCCCATGTCCGGTCCAAATCGCCCTTATGCAGCCTTTCCATGAACCTGAAGGACTAGTGTTCATGTCTGATGTTTTCTTGTCACAGTAATATATCCAGACTTTTAAAGACTTACTATAGAGTCCAATCACTATCTTTCCTATTCCTTTCTAAGTAACTACTGACATCTAATTGGTAATAATTCTTTTCTCTGTAAGTAGTTCATACTGAATGAAGACTGTTGCAATTTCAGATTATGAAGCTGTATTTTTTGTTCAGAAAATAATATTGCATTCAGAATTGCACTATCATGAAGACAGAATAATAAGAAGCTACAGAGTAGACTAATAATTAACATCATATTATTAATTTTACAGCACAGTAAACGTGCATGTTAACTTTACAGGCAGATGAGAGTTATTTTCAAGGAATATACTTTGAAGCTAAATAAATTGTAAAGTGTACACATTACACAAATTGGTTCTAAACACACAACATTAACAAAGCAATGAAGTCTTCTAAAAGCTATTGATGATTGTTAGAATCGCTTGGAAAGTTAAATTGCATATTTTGGGATAAGAGTTTACATTTTCAGTGTCTTTGTATTGGACTATTTGAGATAACTGTAGTGACTTTACATTTTAAAATTCTTTCTTAATTCCAATCTACTCCTCAAAAGACAATAATTCTACTTGATTTGATTTTTATTAAATATAGTTAGTGTATGGCTTATGCATATATGATATGCACAAATTATGTGATTCCTCCAGGCCATTTTGTAGGTCATTGTTGCTGTTTTTATGGGAAGTGAAAGCCTGCCAGTATGCTTTGCTCTACTGTCAGGGTGTGTTATCTGAGGTAAAATGATTGCCTCTAAGACATTTTTATGTGTCCACATGAGTGGCCACACATTGAGGTGTAATTTTCATTTTCTGTCAAGATAGAAACCATTACCAATTTGTTATGTTTTCTTTTATTTGGCAAACTTCTCTCTGCATATTTGGCTGAGCTGCTGTATTGGCATGGAGTGTAACAGACGTTTGGGCACTTTTCAGCATGATTCTACTTTTTATGCAAGAAAAAAGAAGAAATATGACTCTATTGTAAACACTGTGTATGGTGTTTGATAATTATTACCAGATTTTACTGTCTAAGAAGGCATTTGAGGAAGTGTTGTGAAGAGAGCTGAAGAGAAATGCATAATACTGTTTTAACATGAAATACCAGAATCTTTGCTGAGACATTCTATTGCAAACTCTTCTGCTATGTGAGAATGATTATATGTGTATCTGTCTGCAGCAATCAAAATCCAATTTCCCCTACAGAATTCCAAACTATCAAAATAAACATGGTATGTACTGCCAGAAAGGGTACTCGTAACAATAAAAATGTCTGCAAACAAGTAGGCAGACACATTTTCACAGCATCTGGGTACCTCAGGAAGACATGCTTGATCCTAGTTCTTCCAGGCACAAGCTTTATTGTCCCTATGGTTCTGTATGGAGAACTATTGTTTATGCTTTTCTTTTAATGATTTGTCAGATGTCCTCAGTACTATTTGATCATTAGTTGTTCTTTATTTGCTTACAGTCCAAATAAGAAAGAGTCAGATGCATGACTTCATTCTTCTCTCGCACAAAGGTTGTACAGAGTGCGGCAGAGGTGGGTAGAGATGATCTGGCAGAATTCAGTCGCTCATTCTGGGCTTTAAGTCTTATCCAAGAAGACTTTTCCCCAAAATGTAGATGAAGTCCATCACAATATCAGTGAGGTGTCATCTGCTTAGAGACTAATGGTCTGAAAACCAAGTATGTCATAGCAGAAGACCCACCTGGAATCATTCATCTATTTGGTACTTCCTACCTGAATAGTCCTGAATTTGAAAGTGAAAACACTGCACACGCTACGCTTCATACAGAGCACTGCTGCTCTTCATCTTCTTTAGGACTTGGACTGCTGTACACATGTAGTTGTGTGCATGTGACACCCAGTCAGGTTGTAGTGCCACTTCAGGGCTCTGATTATAATATCAAATAGTTACAGCAATAGTAAAGCCCAAATTAAAGTCCAGAAAGTGTTATGGCAACTGCAGATAATGAAACTAATGATGCAGATCCTGTGGACGTGAAATGTTTTCCAGAGAGAGAATCCAGCTACGGGAGAAAACAATTCAGATGCAGTCAAGTATATTCAAAGATTGATTGCTTTAGTTAATCTGTGCAGAATATTCCTACTTCAGATAGGATAAGAGCGATACTTAGTACTCTGAAACAACCTCCCATCAAGTAATTCTGAGAGTTCTGAGTGGTTCATCTCTCTTCCAAAGCATGAAATCCAAGACTAGATACAACACTCAGCTATGTCTTTGTCAGTGTTGAGTGGAGGATTACTGTATTTGTCATTGCTTCTTTCATACCTGGTATCCAATCCATTCTAAGCCACAAATCTTTTCCTAGTGAATGGCTGCCTAACCTAGTTCTGTCCAGTACCCATGCTGTTGATTGCCCTGATTGAAATTCAGCCATTGCATTTTCTGAATTCTGTCCTATTTCTCATACTACTACTCCTGTTTGCCAGAATAACGTAAATTCTGAATACTCCAGTAAAGTTTCAAAACACATCTTCACAAACATAAGTTCTATAACTATATTCTTCTCCAGTAAAGTCATGAATGAAAGTGAACTAACCAGCTAACACTGATCTTTTCACTTTGTCATTTAACTATGGCTGTCTACTCTTAAAAATAGGGCTCTCCAGCTGAATTTTTACCAGGCTTACATCCTTTTGAAATGGAAGAAGTATGTATCTATACTTTTCCAGATGGAATGCTGGTCTTCGTGGAAGGTACAGATTCTCTGCCATGAAAATCCACCTGTCATATCCTTAACCAAAATTCTGGACTGTCTTCTGCTCTTCTCTCTCTCTGATCTTTGAAAACAAGCAGAGCCTTCCTGAAACTGCTAGATTTATTGACATACTGAAGTATTTCTATTCCTATGACAAATTTTGCAATCCGGAAAAATTTTGAGCTGATGGAATTTTCTGCAGAAAAGAACACACCACTTTCCTTCTTTGAAGCTCATCTGGTTGCCAAGTCAATTTAGCATATTTCTAGGAAGATTCCCCATTGTTTGTGCATTCTCACAGCTAAAATCCACAAGGTTTACGAACCAATTCTGGTACCATTCTTGAATTTAAAGCTTAAATTGTCATGATCAAGTAACCCAAAACTCAAAAGGAGCAGCACTCCATACCACTAAAAAGCCAAATACATTGCACACTAAACCAATCAAGTTTGCACTACCTTGTAAAACCTGGAAGGCACATAGGCTAGCAAATCACCGTGAATTTTTTTTGTGGATTGATTGCAAAGATATGCCCATCCATTCACTTCTAAACAAAGTTCTTAGTTGAAGTACATAATAGCTAATAGGCATCAAATCCTAGAAGAGCACCAGAAGGTGTTGGTATGTAAACAAGGCATTGAGGCAATGTTCTGTTCTTGCTTAAAAACTGTTTCCATGGTGGTAATCTGAGTCCTGATAAGTATGGTTTTACATTATTGTTACTTCTTCAGTTTGGATTTGATAGAAGATGCCCAGTTCATCCTGGTGGACCTTCAGTATTCAGTGTAGAAACTGGAATATTAACATGTGAAAGCTGTTCCTTACCAGATGAACATGATTATGTGAAGTGCATTTAAGCTATTGTTGCCACTAGGGAAGCAGCCAAAGTTTCTGTCATCCTCAGAAGAGGGGTTTGGTCTATTATTAATCCCATCAGTTCACAAGTCAGGGCTGCAAGTAGACCTCCAGTTGATTTTAGCGTTTGTGTTACAGTGGAGCCCAGTAATTTTTCCTTCATTCTGCACCCAGCTAGAAGTTTAGGATTTCTTCTGGTTTCAGATCTCATCACTGGCCTCTGTCTGCTCTCAGTAATGCACTCTATAGCCACTTAGAATTCAACTGTAACTGCCAGCATGCTACATAGTTGATTTAATTAATAACATGTGATGCCAGTGCTTCATAACTGAATCACTGCAGTGTTTCCTGGGTGAAATGTAAGGTTTTGGATGTGAACTACAAAGCTTCTTAATCTTTAAAGAGATCAACTTTTTCCTTCCCCATGGAACGCTGTCATAGCTGTAACCAAGCGATGAATGTAAATGAGACAGTCACTTAAGTATTTTTGGGAGGATGTCTAGACTCTGAAACATACTCTTTCTTTTGATATGAAATAACATAAATCCATTCAGCTTTCAGATATGCTGTGGGACAAGAAAGAATGAGTGGAATGGGAATTTGGAATGTGGTGATGGTTTTTCACATGGTTTTTCAGTTTAAAATTCTTATGGTTAGTTACCTTTGTTGAGTCTGAGCTATTCTAAATGTTGGTTATTTTGAGGGACAGGAAAAATAGTCGTTTTTTTAACTCAAAGTGAGTAAGTCAATGCCTGAAAATACCTTTCAACTTACAGTCAAAAAGTTGTGAAAATTATGGGAGAGTAAAGGTCTTCTATCTCAAACAAAAAGGCATTTCAGACTTGCTTGTTAGATTGTTTCATGTGCAAGTTGTGTAATTACTAATGTTGGCACGACTGTTGCCATCCTAGTTATTTGTGACAAACCTCATTTAAGGTATTGAGGATTAAAAACAATTCAAGTGGGATTTTAATGGCACTGTTGACTTAAATAAACCGTTTAAAATCTTGTGGCTTTTATAAGGCATTTAAAGATATCTTCTTGGTCACAAAATATTATTTTAGTTTGCACAGTGAAGCTTTGCATACATCTGATCACCAGACTATAGCAAAAAATAAAGGGAATGGGTCTGGTTTTATTAATTTATTGCTTCTGTGGACAAAAACCTCACTAAAATTCAGTGCTAATCATTAAAAGTGCAGCCTGGTTTATATATGTCAAATTCTGTAATCTATTCCCAGTTCTAAATTTTGCAAAACTATCACTGAGGCCAGTTAAATATTTTGACAACACTGGATGTTAATGCTAAGCCCTTTCTGCAAGGACATTCATCGCAATTTGACAGTATAATTTTTTACCCAGTTTGTAGAGATAGTTATATATTACTCCAGAACAAACAAAATCTGTATATTCAATGAAGGTATTCTTTATCCAGCATCAATAGTTATGTCCTTTATCTTCTTTAAAAAATGTTTTTGTTGATAATACAAGGAAAACTTCTCTCAGAATACTTAGCCTTGGTTTCAGTGAGAAATCTGTTGCAGTTAGGAGTGGGAACACACAGTATTTCATTTATTGTGTATTCTCCCAGTAAAAGGCTTTGTGGCTGAAAGAGAGAGATTTGGGTCTAAAAAAAAGTATAAAGGCACCACCTTTCCAATGTGTGTTGTAGAGAGTAGGCTAGAATTGGTTTGGCTTTGGGGTTTTTGTTATTGAAATAGCAATTTCAGAATCAGGTAAATCTTTAATTTAGAGAGACTGGTTTTGTATTGCAAGATTTCATTTATATTAAGAACTAAATAATGATGCACACTGTTAGTATCTACACCACATAAATTTGACAATGTCTTCCACATTTTATTTCCAGGATTTCCTATTTAATACAGCATCTACTATTAAACTTTGCATAGTGAAATTCTTCTGGATAAACGCCTAAAAATATTGGTTATATTTCTTTCATAAACCTACCTTTAGACACATTTGCTAAAATGCAGGCTCTTTCTTCGCTGTAGTACCTCAGACTGAGGGTTATGAAATATGGCTTCCTCAAAATTAGCACCAGTCTCTGCAGATTCAGTTGCAGAAGCTTAACTGTGACAAACACAGTAAGCTCCTGAAAACTAAGCAGCAGTCTTTTTCACATGCCGATGCTAGCTTGGGGAATGAAAGAAAAAGTGCTGCTG
The DNA here is from genome assembly GCF_028500815.1 of Rissa tridactyla. NCBI lineage: Eukaryota > Metazoa > Chordata > Aves > Charadriiformes > Laridae > Rissa > Rissa tridactyla. The sequence goes on along the minus strand of NC_071497.1, from coordinate 64,061,376 downwards.
TAATTTATGCCAGTGAGGCACAACGATGGATTAAAGCCATGTTTGCTCCCCTCCTCCCATCCAGACTTGAGCCAACGTTCCTCCACTAGTCTGGAAAAACTGGCTCTATATTAGGTCTCTGCTGCTAAGGCCATTGATTTACTCAACTACATTTTTAAAAAGTTGACAAAATACTTACTTGATTGTTACAAAGGATAAATGAATGCCAGAGGTCTGTATTAGAAACACATTGGAAAGAGGGGTTTCTTTTCTGATTGGCAAAAAATAAGTTGTTTGTTTGGGGTTTAGTATTGCCACTAACATTTAAAGGAAGGAAAAAAGAAAGGAAAAAAATACTTTCTGCTGTAAATCTTTTCTTTTTTCCCTCCAATTTTCTCTCCACCTTTACCGCTCTACTGCTAGAATGTGTTCAAACCTTGATATGTAAATGCTAGCTGCTAGCCCACTGCCTCAGTCAGTAATTTTGCATTAACAATTTGTTCTTCTGTTGAAGTTGTATATTTATTGCCCCTAGCTGTTCGGCATGCCTGAGAAAGTCAGAGCATTTGGGGTGGGTTTTTTGTTTGTTTATATTTTGTTAATTCCTCCACGTCTAAGTTTATTTGGACTAGGCATCTGGGCTTGGAATCAACTACTGTTTGACTTAAATTCAGAGATGATCCATGCTTTACTCAAGGGATATCTAGTATTACATTTACTGTCTGGAAATCTTACATTTTATTTCTTGCCAGCAAATGTAGTGAAGAATGAAGAAATAATCTTCTAAATCTTTAATAGCCTAGCTTAAGCTTCCTGCGTATTTACACACCTTTTCAGGCACCCCAACTTCATGTCATTCTCTGACATGTCTAAACAGTAAGGATTTGGACATATTCAGAATGGGGAGAGGGAGGGACAAAAGAGAATGGAGGGTGTCTAGAGAATGTTGAATGTTATGAAAATCTGAGTATTTTTGTGCTAGAAATAATCTCCTCTTCCCCTCACGGCAGCTCTGTGTCCTGGTGATACAATACTGCCTGTCCGTTTGTGTTAATTTGGGGAGGCAATTTGCTGACTTCTAGAGTATCAGATGCTGTACAAGCTATTGCCAGAGACAGGATGCTAAACTAGATGGATCATTGGTCTATTCCGGTATGGTGCTTCCCATGTCCTTATGGTAAATGCTGTGTAAAGTTTTTCTACACTGGTACACTGTCTGGAACAACATCTGGAATTTGGATTATAGTCTTCCACACCAATCTACTCTACCAGGAACATTTGTCTATTTAAAGCACCCAGTTTCTTTCATCAAACTACTAAACATTTTTGTGAAGAGGACAAGGAAGTAGTGTAAATATACTATGTATGAATTGTTACCAAACAGATGTGGTTATAGAAAAATAGTAATTGCTTAAAATCATAAGTCATCAGAGGTTTACATACTTCTAATTCTGATACTATAAGAACTAAACACATTATTGCACAGTGCTTTGATTGTGTTTTGAATTGGATAAGCTATTTCGTAGTTAAGTTGATTTTTTTCCTTTCTCTTAGAATGATACTTACAACTAAATCTTCTTTCAACAGAAAAAAAAATGCTTAACACTATCTTGAACAATGGAAGGATACTCTCTTACATTAGTCATCACCAAGAATACTTTACTTTGTTGTTAGCTTTGCAAAAACTGTAGTATCTTTTGGGGTTTTTTAACCTGGATATCCCATATTTTGTGAAACTATCAGTTTCTTATTATTTTTGCAGTGAATATTTTGGGGTAAAACTGAGCATGTAGAATTCATATAGAATATCTCAAAAAAGTCATACAGTAGAAATATCTGCAAAAGTTCTGCTCTGATCATTTTATGCTGTAGAACTACCTACGCCAAGAGAAAACATAAACCACGCAGTCTTTGGCCTATGGAGGACCCACAACTTGCTGGTTATTCTGAAGAGGTTATACCTCTTTTTCTTCATCTCCAGTCCTTGTAATACAATTTCAAAAGGCTAGTCAAAGTTAACAGAAGTGTACAGTCTGACTTTGTATAGTATTTTTTTAAAGCATATTTTTATCAGTTTTCCTTGTTTAGAATTGGGGAGATTTTTGCTCTGTGCAAGACCAGCAATAATATGTTACCTTCATTGTTAACATCCAAATGCTGAAATATTGTAGCTGATAGTACGCCATTCATCCAAAAGCTAGAAAATACCACTTTCAGTTCTTGCTGAAATGAAATTAACCTCAGGAGAGTGCTTGGGGGTGAGAGTGTATCTAGTCCAACTCCCCTGCTAGAGCAGGATTGCCTAGAGCACATCACTCAGGACTGCATCCAGGCACGTCTTGAAAGTCTCCAGAGAAGGGAACTCCGCAACCTCCCTGGGCAGCCTGTTCCAGTGCTCTGGCACCCTCACCGTAAAAAAGTTTTTTCTCATATTTCAGTCTAAAATCTGTGCTCTGTACTATATTCACTAATATGGATTGAAATGGTATTATTTTGATGTAGCATCACTTAACCTGTGAAATTGACTACAATATGGCAAATATCTCCATTTATAGCAGTTTTCTCAATACTTTTCTAAGTATTTTTTTACATTAGAAATTTCTGTGGAGTAACAAATGATTTGCATTTGTCTAGGCCTGAACAGAAAATGTTATTTCTCTTTTTAAATAACAAGTCAATAAATTTGAAAAATAGAAGGTTTTATGAAAGCATAAAAAATTGGAGGGGCAGGTAGTCTGATCATTAGGAAAGGAGATGGGGAAAGAGGACCAAAGGAATGTGGAGTGGTGGAAACAAGCAGTGAAACAAGAGTGAAATCTCTTAGCAGTAACAATCACAGCAGAAACCTATGACCACAGATTATTACTAGGAGGCATTATAAACTTTGTTAAAGTGAAATCAAACCCAGTTTGGCAAACTATGCTCAAACAGGAACAGTGTGTGATAACAATGGAAGGTTTAAATGCCAAATGCTACGGAAGAGTACAGGCTTTCATAGGTGATTTAGCACAGCTCCGGTACTATGAGGTAATGAGACAAAACATACTCAAGGAAGCTTGTTTCCTGCACACATCTTTTTTTTTATAGCAGTGGCTGTGTGAAACAGAGAGAATTAAAGACATGAATCCAGGTTTGAGACTGCGTCTATAGCAGTACTCATGCTATCAACCCTCGTTGCTGTAAGAATCAGAACCTACTTCAAGTACTTTGGGAAAAACTATTTTTCTTTTCATGACCTGTAAGAGAAGAGAAACTTGGATTACAGGACTCCTTTGTGTGAAAAGAGGGATGATGGGTTATCTCTTAGATGAAAAGAAAAACAAAGCTGGATGGTGAGATAAGGCAGACAAAAACTAGGGAACTTGCCTGCAAGAGTTGTGTTGCACAGAGCACTTGGTGATGGTTGCAGGTTTCATTGGAGACATAAACATATTTCCTCTCTCCGGCTGCATTGTGTTTACAAAATTATTTGTAAAGCTCTTGGACACTCTTATGCAAAGAATGGTGACAGCAGCCTGAGCCAAGAGGCTTGTTTTGGTTGTAGCATCTCAATTCTGAAAGAAGGTGGGAACAAGATTAGATGTATTAATGTATTTCTTCCTTCAAAATTCCCATTATTTATGGTTTTGACATTCTTTTTATCTTGTTCATACTCTTGTTCTCTTTCCTTGATTCAAAATTTTTGCTTGTTTTCAATTGTCATTTCACATTTTTCTTCATTTTATTTACATTTTGGTCAGTCTCTTTTTCTCTATTTTTGTTTCTCATTCCTGTCTTTCTTTTTAGTCTTTACATTTCTCAATTTATTTTTCTTTTTGGTCTCTCAACTGTCTCTCGCTGTTTCTGAACTGTCTTTCCTCTTCTTCTGCCACCCGCTACTCTGCTGGAAGTCAAAAGGGTGCCAGTGTGGTCATTCTTCCAGAACAGCCAAATTTTTTTTCCTTAGGAGAGAGATCTGATTTGCTTTGATCTGTGGATTCACTCATCTGTTTTCTCATCTGTTCACATGAGCTACATTTCTATCCACTGCCTATGTATCATGAGGGCGATGGGAGGAAAGTTATGTTTCCTACATTAATGCTTATAGTTTAACATACACATTTACAATATTTGAAGGAAAATGTTAGTAGCAAACAGAACATAATTTGATTAAAGCAGTAGTGCTTGAGTACATCTCATTGTTTTTCTTTTAAATATATGGTGCATTGTTGATAATTGAGAAAAGTAGGTAACATGTTACTTGCAAGCAATGTGGAGCTTAAAAACGAGTGGTAGTGCTAGTAGTTATGGTCCATATTGGTCTCTTTCTTTTTTCATACAGCCTGTACAATGCAAGAAGCAGCACTGAATTTCTTGATGCAAATACTTATTCCTGCTTTGTTCATTTTAAGCATCCTGATGGAGAGAACCAGTAACTTCCATAAAACGTAGCAATAATTTGCAAAATTCTGATATTGTAAATTTTATAACAATGTGATTAGTCGCTTAATTCCTTTAATCTGCATTTTGAAGTGCTATGTAATTTTTGCCGATGTTCTGAGCGCCAGTTTAGATGTGTTGTCTGTAAGTAGCACATGTTTAGTAACATATAGTTCTACATTTGGAAAGGGAAAAGCTGTGTGTTGCTTCTTCTTGGTGCCTACTAATTGCAGAAACTAAGGATATATCATCACCATCTGCCATGTTATGCAGGCACTTCCAAAACTGCTTAAGAAGTGACTGCTTCTGTGCCAAAAGCTGATACCCTCACAACAGAGTTAGCAGAATATAACTTTTGTCCACACCTGTTGACAATTTACTGCAAAGCTCAGCTGTTTAAAATGCTGACATAGGTGAGTGCAAGATAATGTCCTGGGCTCTCCACTGAAGTGTCAGGGGTACCAGAGGGCATTCTATGTAGAGTCACTTGTGCAAGGAAGGCTGAGTGGGCAGCAGGTGAGCTGATAAAAGCCAACAGCTGTGTCAGTTTGATAAGCAATGCAGCTTTGCACTTTTGTTCAGTTAGTATAAAAGTCACTGATGCAATGCAGAGCATTTGTACCTGGAGATCTGAGCTTCATCACTAGTGCAAAAGCATAGTGCTTCCTTGCTCTTGGTGAGATTCAAAATGATTCAGTTCAACAACTACCACTTTGTTTTCTCCCAAAGGGCAGTTCTGGAAAGGCCAGAACCATTGTGATACCAGTTTTCTGTTTATGATACACTTACCTCGACAGCCACCCGTCAGCAGCTGGCATATGGTTCAGATGGCTCACATATCTCAAAATCAGAGGGATTACTGAATATCATATCTTTTCTTGCAAGTACCATCTCACTAGAGTAGCTCAAAAGAACATGATCTGTCCCCTGAATAAACTGGTTGAGTCTGCCTGGAGAGCACTTTGTAGGTGGGGTTCGTTCTTTGTTGTTCAGTTGGCAAATACGGTGTTGCCTATCTGTCCTGGTTTCAGCTGGGATAGAGTTAATTTTCTTTCTCGTTGTTGCTGTGTTTCAGATTTGGTATGAAGGGAATATCAGTAATGCATATTATTTTAGTTGTTGCTAGGTGGTGTTTATAGTATTCAAGGACATTTTTCAGCTTCCCATAGAAGCTGCAAAGGAGCATAGAAGAACAAAACAACAAGATGGCCAAAGGAATGTTCCATACCGTAGGCATCACACTCCGTACATAAATGGGGGTTGGCCAGGGGGCAGGAAACTGCAGTCACTGCTTGGGTTGGGCTGGACAACCAGTTCACCAGGCGGTGAGAGTGACTTGTGTCTTGTATATTCTTTTACAATTATTATTATTGTTATTTTCCTTATCCGTTATGGTTCTATTAAACCGTTTTTGTGTCAACCCACAAGGTTTTTTTCCTTTTCCCTCCTTTTCTCCCTGCCCTTCTTGGGGAAGAAGAGGGAGTGAGCAATGGGCTGCGTGGTCCTAGCTGCTGGCTGGGGTTAAACCACAACACTGTGCTAGAGTACTGGACACAATAATAGTTCTTGAATGCTTTCTGATGTGCTGAAGTTTCTTTTCTAGCTTCGGTTGCAGCCAACATTCTCCCACTTGTTATCTCCTAGAAAGAATCAGACTGATCACAAGGGTAATGTATTAGTTACTACAGCTTAAGGACATATCGGAGCTGCTGTGCTAGTAGCTGTGAAGAAGCAGCCTTGTTTGCTGAGTGTTGCAAAAATCATTAGCTGAGAATATCACTAGGCCAGGAGAGTGTCCATATACCTTTGATGTCCTGTACTGTCTCTGAAACAGTCTTAAATGAATTCAGGTATTTCCATCTAATGTGTCAAGACACTTCATTTTTGGAATACTGAAGAGAGCCAAGTACTGACTGTCCTTTAGTAGCATGGAAGGAAAGAAGTGCAGTACGGCAGAACAGCCTTACATGCATTGCATGGGATAGGATAATGGTTAATCTGTAGGATGCTGTCATCTGGCCAGGGTAAAAATCAACCCTTTCCAGCAACAAATCTGTTCTAAGATAGCTGATTATGATTTGCGCACTATATTAATAAAAAAGCTTAAGAAAATAATTTTGTCGTTACTTCTTCTTCTAAAGAAATTCAACGATTTGCACACCTACATAGTTTAAACCCAGAATCATCAGTTTTGGCAAGCTATTTTATTAAAACTAGTTTTGGAAAAAAAAAAACAAAACCTAAGCTGCAATTTTTTTTTCTTTTGCGTTTTGCGTAGGAGATCTGACAACCTTTCATCCTTTAAATTTTGAAGAAAAAGTGTGTTTTAAAGTTGTGTGTCTCACTCGTTTAAAAACTGTCAACAAGCGGTGATAAGCATAAGTTAGTAGGTTCCCAAAGACCAGACATGAAGTTAGAGCTTTCAGTACAGTGGCTGCAGAAGCGTGACTGTGCAGCCAGCTCCCCACTGAACCCAGAAGCATGCAGAAGGGAATAGAGCTATAAACCAAACAGGGAAAAGTCTCATGCAACCTGTATTTGTGGAATTGCAGCCTTAACTGCACTTGGAAAATTGTGCAAGTGCAAACTGTTGTTGGAGGAGCTTGTGTAAGATTACTGTAAATTCAAATAATTCATATGGAAATAATTATTAAATACTTCCTGTGTTCCTTGAAAAAAAAAACTGTTTGAATTGGGTTTGGAAAATTGTATTAAGTGTGATTTACCATTTACATAGATGCAAAACGGTCTACCTGTGAAGATGTGTGACTTGCAAAAAATAAGCTTAAGTTCACATCAGGAAAATATTTTTTAAAATCTCCACCACAGTCTGTGTTTATTTTGCTTTACCTGTGAAATGTGGCATCTGAAATTGATTCTGGGAATATCAAAAAGTTTCTTAATATTGGCTTATTTTTAATCACAGCTGGGAACAGCTCAGTGGAAAGTTATGAATAGGAGTCAGAGACTATGACTTCTTTCAGCTCTTGGAGAGAAGTAAACATTACTTAGTCTGAATCTCCTGCATCTAATTTGCAAACTACCTGGGATGCAGTATGGCCTGACCCAAAAATTAGAGAGGTATTTATTTTTAATTCCTATTAGTTGTATCCTGCAAGTGTGCTGTGGCATTCTTTGAAAACCCAAGTTGATGAAACAGCTAAGTGTGACTACACTTCTACTTTCACTCATATACCACTGTCTAAAACCACTCACCAAGGGATGACTCCATCTCTTCAGCCCTATACTTCAACTCAGACTAGGATAGTGTGATTTGGTATGTGTTCTTAAAAAAATATTCAAATGCTCATCTTTAATAAGTTGAGAAGAGTATGACAAATGCAGAAAGCATGTTAACTAAAATAAATTACTTCAGTCTCTCCACTGTGAGACAATGTTTTTATAATTAAACTACAAATACGCAATCATGAGTCACTCTGATGGTACATTATGTTATTCTGAATTGTAAATTTGACTAGAAAATAAGTTTTGGTGTTAGTAGTGTGTACGGGGTTATAAACTACTGAAGTTTTATATACTGGAAAAAAATCTTAAGTATTTCCATAGGACAGGGTAATATGCAGGCATGCTGACAATGCTGTACAATAAGAGGTTTATGAAACCCATATGTCAAGAATCAATTGTGATGAAAAGTTTCAGTTTTTAAGATTTTTCTAAAGCGTTCAAACAGATCCTATACAGTCTATAGCTTTGAATTTTGTCTGATTTCTTTAATAGTACTATGTTGTAATCTACAGTAGCTGAGCTGGTTCTCCCTCTCTTCCTTTCTTTATGCATGGAGATTTGCACTAGACCTCTTAGAAAAACCTGTTCAATTCATGACCTCTTACATGTTGCAAGAGACTGATAAAGCAGTATTTCATTGGCTAGAAAACTTTCATTCTCATCCTGACTTGCTTTTCTTGGCTTTTCTGTCACAAAGCCCGTAGACAAAGATATCTAATGCTATAAAGATTGATATGCTTAGATTCAGTTCAGGATAGGTCTCGTTATTTTAAGTTGTCCCATCAAAGATGTTTTTGCAATTGATTAATACAGAATCCAGTTGTATGTGGGGGCTTTGCCTGGGCATGTTTGTTTGCACTGAAAAATATTTTAATTCCATTTTGTGCTTTTTTTTAATTGAACATATGAACTTTATACTTCTTCTCCTGGATCCTAAGTAGCGGCTCTACTACGACTGTATATTCAAAAGTCTTGCTTATTTGTCAGTAAAGACCAATAGGTTTACAATCAGTCGACTTGTAAGCATCTTTGGTTTGGTTTTCTTCTCTTTTCCTCCCTCATTTTCCCCCCCAAGTAAGTAATTTATCTTTTTGTCTAAGATTTTGTTTGTCCGAGCTAAAACTCGTAGTTTTCTGACAGCTTCTTTAGTAATTCGCACCTCATTGACACCTGCTAATAAGGCCGTAGTTGGCAAGCGCCAGGCTTTCCTGCCACTGACTACAGCTAACAAACAACTTTTGTCTCCAGGCTATCTAGAATCACAGACTAGTCTGGGTTGGAAGGGGCCTTTAAAGGTCGTCTAGTCCATCCCCCTGCAATGAGCAGGGACATCTTCAACTACATGGGGTTGTGCAGAGCCCCGGCCAACATGACCTTGAATGTTTCCAGGGATGGGGCATCTACCACCTCCCTGGGCAACCTGTTCCACTGTTTCACCACCGTCAGAGTAGAAAATTTCATCCTTATATCTAGTCTGAATCTAACCCTTTTAGTTTGAAATCATTACCCCTCTGTCCTATCACAACAGGCCCTGCGAAAAAGGCTGTTCACATCTTTCCTGTAGGCCCCCTTCGGGTACTGAAAGGATGCAATAAGGTCTCCCAGAGCCTTCTCTTCTCGAGGTTGAACAACCCCAACTCTCTCAGCCTGTTCTCACAGGAGAGGTGCTCCAGCCCTCTGATCATCTTCACAGCCCTCCTCTGGACTCGCTCCAACAGGTCCGTGTCTTTCCTGTGCTGAGGCCTTCAGAGCTGGATGCAGTACTCCAGGAGGGGTCTCACCAGAGCAGAGTAGAGGGGCAGAATCACCTCCCCTAACCTGCTGGCTACGCTTCTTTTGATGCAGCCCAGGGTGCAATTGGCCTTCTGGGTTGCAAGTGCACATTGCTGGCTCATGTCCAGCTTTTCATCCACCAGTAACCCCCAAGTCGTCCTTGTCAGGGCTGCTCTCAATCCCTTCATCCCTCAGCCTATATTGATACTGGGGGTTGCCCCAGCCCAGGTGCAGGACCCTGCACTTGGCCTTGTTGAACCTCATGAGGTTCACATGGGCCCACTTCTTGAGTTTGCAATTGTGATGTTTTCAGATTACTGGAAATCTGCTGGAATGGGGAAATATCTACTAGGGGGAAATTTTCTAATCAACAGTAAAAAAAACATTGCATTGAACAAAGCACTAGTTTAGTCTCATATTCAAAGACTTAGAAAACATGACATGCACCAAGTTAAGGTGGAGCAGCAGGATGTGAAGAATTTCTTTTTTGATCTTCTGTGTACCTACTACAAGCGTTTGCCATGAAAGCTCTTCTCCCCTGTTGTAGAACCCTGATGGTGAAAGGAGGTCCAGAGTGACTAATAGGAAAACTTGAGAAACACTCCTTGTTCCTGGGAAAATCATTCAGTACATTTGTGAAGATACATTTAATAGAAAAAGACAAGACAAGAGAGTTCAGTACATGAAATTAAGTCCATCAGAGCAAACTTTAGCTGTATTTTTCAAAATGGCAAAATGGTTCTTCACAAAAGTGGTTAACCCTATAATATTAGGGTCTACTAAGAAAGAAGAAAAAACAAACAAAAACAACAACAAAAAACCCAATAAAACTTGGATCTTTTTTGCTGTCCCCCAAAATAATTCGCGGTGCTAAAATCTTGCCATGCATATCATAATTACAAATCATAACTTCCCGTTCTTTCACTGAATTTGAGCTATGTTTTATTTTTGTAGGATGTCACACGTACTTCAATTTGAAGATAGAAGCAGAAAGGTGAAAGATGCAAGCATGCAGGATGAAGACACTTTTGAGATCTATGATCCACGGAATCCTGTAACTAAGAGAAGAAGAGAAGAAAGCAAGAAGATAATGAGAGAAAAAAAGGAAAGGAGATAAAATGAATGTAAAGCTAGCCAGAGCTGCCTTGAAAAGTGACTGCAATAAAGCACTGGCTCTTTTGTACGCTGTAGCTCCTAAAAATATCACTGGACAAGTGTGAAAAGGAATCTCTCAAGAACCTGTCGTGCAGTTTTGAAGCAGAGCTATCATTTGTTTCTTAAGTTGTGCAGTCAAGTGTGCTCAGTGCATTCATTATCCAACCTCTCTAAAGGTTTTTAGAATTATGTATTTAATAAAACATCTGACTTGGCTTTTGTCTGTACTTTAGTTATCACAGTCACCGTCATTGTTTTATCAACATCTGGTAGTCAGAAAGTTTTCAACATAATGAATGAGAATTTGTCTAAATAAGGGTGAAATTAGAAGATAGAATCCCCATCTGCAGCCTTTTAAGATTTTCTGAAGTATAATCTTAATTATTTTTATTATTTTTTGAACAGGCATATAAACTTTACAGCAGTAAAAGCTGCCTTCCTCGACCACTCTGTCGCAGAATTAAGATGATGCACTTGCAGATCTCCTTAAAATGGTCCCAGATTTCTTGAAATAAACTAAGTTTAATTGGAGAATTTGGTTATTTTCTCCTTCTTTTGAAACACATATTCTAATACAGATCCCATCTTGGGAAACTGGGATTATACACAATTTGGGGAGTGTTATTTCACTATGTGTACCCCATGAACAAAAAAGAGAATCTGAATGTGGTACTGTAGTGGTTGCTTAAACTGTTGGCAATAGGAAAAACACCCGTCTGGTAGAATTTTCACTGTGAAGTACCTGGTAATGAAGATTGGTTTGTTAATTAGTCCAGTACAGAAACAAAAAAAAATGCGATTGGTCTAATTAGAAACATAACCCTGATTTTACTAATTATTTTACCACCTAAAAATGCACAACTCAAGTTTCCAGTTTACAGACTTTCCACAGATTTGTTCTCCCAGGTGCCAATATTTTTATAGAAAAATGGGAATTTTCAGTGCTCCTTCCTTACAGCATTTCTGATGCCACAGAAACATGTAGCTAAAGAAGAGTGAGCACAAGTGAGCAAGGTCATTAAAAAGTGCAACCAGGGGAGTGTTTTGCTGATGTTGTTTTTAGAACAAGTTCAGTAAGGTATGGTGTTCTTATCAAGCTGCTGCTGCCAAATTTCTTGATAGGGTCTGAGGTGTGAGATACATAAACCTGCATTGGTGGGTTTATATGGCCTAAATGTCAGAGGTCAGATTAATACAGACTATTGCTTTAATGCGCGGTGCAACCTTTGAGATAAGGAGAAAGCTTGGAGGTGTGATGTGAGATCCTGTATAAAGCTGTCATTATTCTCCTCTTAAGCTGAGTGAATTGTACTGTACCGTGGTGTAAAGAAGTTAAGAGGGGTTACGTTCTTAAACACAGCCATTCACAAGCTGGTGCGTCCAAGTGTTTTAATCATTAAGTTATTTTCTGTCGGGCTGCTATTGGCAAAATCAAGAACATCTAATGTCACATGCCGTTATCTCTATTGATTGCTTTGTGGAGAAAATTTTAAAACAGTCATTACAGGAAATGAGCATATCAAAGCCCCATTCTGATGGGGACTGGAGGGAGGAAGAGAGAGTGAGTGTGTGTGTGTTGGCAGAGGAGGTCAGCATGGGGAATGTGAGGATTAGATCTAGAAGGAAACTTGAGCGTCAATTCCAGGAGACAGCTACTGTCCCTGTAATAGAAAAATGTTCTAATTGCATGTTTTTCCCGTAAGCTTAAGTAGGATGCATGAGTCAATGAATGGGCAAGTTGACTAACACCCCTTTTAGCTGAATCTTTTTGCCCACCACCTGCAGCAACTCTGTCTGTGCTGTATTAGATGATTCCTCTTTTTAAGCACTACCCAAGCACAGGGAGAAAAGCTTAATGCAGGGTTGTGGGCTCTGCTCGGTAGGAAAGGCTGGACCTTGCATTCACAGTATTGGTAATGTCACAAGAACAGGAGAGTAACTATGCTACATTTTCTTCATAAGTGAAGTGTGTATTGAAAATCAGAAAACATTTTTCCAGAGATAATGTATCTTGTGTAATTAACGCTACAGTTGAAACCAAATCTGTTGCCTTTTTAAACCAATTCTAAGTACTACAGTGTTATGCTTTGTGCTGGGAGAGCACAAGGGCTGGCCCCAGTGGAAGGATGCTCACCCCAAGCAACTGTCTTTCCTATGTCCAATGAATATCACTTAAAGTGTAATGGGCATTTACTGCATGAAGCCCAGGTTCCCAGTAGTAAGCTGGCATGTGCTTTGCGCTAAGGCTGGCTATCTGGATACAAAAGAGGAAAGCCTTTTGGAAAGGGGGTGGGGTTTGGTTTCAGGTTCTTTTTTAAATGAGAGTTGGGACCAGCTTCCCTGGCAAGTTTGCATTTTGCTCTGTAACAAACTCATATGTAAGGGTAAGGATATTTGGATTAAAATCCTTCAATTTTATGGTGATTGTGAATCGAAAATCCACTTCACCTTGCTGGGGACAGCTGGAAGTGCCAGGCCCTGGATGCTTTGTGAAGGTAATTGGAGTACTCGTGTCTAAAATCAGTCCTGTGCCACTGGGGCTTGGCACAGAGCCTTGTGCAGGCAGAACTCGCCATGAGGGAGCATCGGTGAGAAATGCTACAAATAAATGAATTCAAGCATTTTTTAATTATGAATTCTATGTGATAAGTGTATTTTATAATACTTATTTCCTAGAAACATAGAGCCTCTAAACAGTTTTTGGTAATTAATTGTTACAAGCGATGTTAGTCTTCAGGTCTAAGCAGCCTTGCATAGCATTTCACAGCATTCATTGAATAGGCTTCTCTCAGAGTTCTCAGTTCATTTATATTAATGCCACTCCAAGAAAATAAAAGGATCTGCCTTTATTCCTTTCCTAAGGAAAGAACAAAATTATGCTTGTAGGAAAGAAACCATACCTATGCAGTAAAGTTAATTTCCATTTTTAAGGAAGGCAATTTTAGTAGGCTTCCCTGTTCTTATTTTGTCTTCATTCAACCCAATGACAAAACTTCCCTACCACTAAGGACTAATACACACTACAGCATGGGAATATTACAAATTATCTCAGCTAATCAACCAAGAATCACTTAGAAAATGGCTAAGGTGTCTAAATCTTACTAATTTCACTAAGGCAAAAGTAGTTCATTTAAGAGGCGTCTGGAGCAAAGTTATGAAAAGGTGTCAAAAGCACACTCTCAGGTAACTGTCCTTAAACCCAACACTAAGGAGCAAAAAACTCAAAGAAAGACGTTGAAATGATGGCAGTTCTCTGAAACAGCTAGTTTGCGATGCCACAGCTAACTGCCATACTGCCAGCAACAATCCTGCCTCTATCCCACAGCTAGGCTGGCAGAAGCATCTTTTAGCTCAAACTAACTTCATTCATGATTTGATGTTGCTAGAGTTCCATGACATGTTGAATGCTACAGAATTGCCGTATTTCTTACAGACCATGAAATACGCGTGCTCAGAGTTACACCCTTTGGCAATACTGAAAAGCAGGTGGGAAATGCAATGCGGGCAGGTGTGCGCCTCTGTGAAGCAGAAGTCTTGTGCAAGGTTAGTGGCTGAAAACTGGAGGAACAATTGGTTTTGTGGCTGTGGAAAGGATTTGTTCTATGGTAGTGAGATTTTTCAGTGAATATGTTTTCTTGCATCTTCTTATTTAGCAGCTACCATGTTCCACCCCGGTGGCTAGCACCTCACTTGTCTGTATAAACATCTGAGCATCGTTTCTACACCGTTGTAACATAAAGCTAGGAACATTTGTCTATGCACTACTAATACAATGTGCTTTGACACTTGGGAAGTTTTCCTTCCTAAAAGATGCTAATTATGTGGACAGACCACCCAGCTTGAAGGTGCACACCACAATGCTGGGATGTAAATAATTTCTTTGAAAAAGTCACAGTTTAAAATCGCAGGGTATTTTCCACTTCCCCACCACCACCTGGTTTTTTTGATTACTCATTTCAATAAGCTAAAAATGGTGTAAGTCCAAACTATGACTGAATTTTGAGTTAGAGCACAAAGGTCAGGGATACCTATTTTTAGTGGCAGCTAAATTGCAATGTCTGTACGTTAGCTTTGCTGCCAACACAGCAGGCCAGTGTCGACAAACAGTCTTGTGAGACCAAGTCCTTCCAGTCATGCCGGCTTTCCACGTAATGGGACCTTTCATTTCACCAGAGGGAATTTAACTTTCCTAAATTAAAAGAAAGGATGGGGGAAAGTCTTACATCCCTGCACACAGCATTCTGTTGGTAAAGTTGACATTTTTGTTTCTGGACCAGCTGTATTTCAAGAAGATAAGGTCCTTCCAGGCCACATCTGGTAATAGCAAGATCCTCAAGAACAGCTTAAAGGCTTTTCTCACGAGTCCTGTCAGTGATGCCAACAGCTAGCACAATGTGCCCTTTCTGCTTTGGACCTAAAAAAACCACAAAGTACAACTGAAGCTGTTTTATTTCTGCCAAATAGCCACTACGCCTGGGCTGCTAGGGGTGTAGTCTGCCATGCCACATGACGTAGCTTCCCTGAGCTGCTGGCTTGCAGCATGAGCAGGTTTGGGAAGAGGTTTTTCCCATACTGTCTCCATTCCCCAGTAGAAGGGTGCCTGAATTCTGCTGGTTAAAATAACCGCACACCAATGTTGTCTGCTTTCGTCTAGAGGACCTCCAGCTTGCAGGAGACACAGTTATGTTTTGGCAACGTAAAAACTGGCCTCAGACAGAATGGATAGCGCTAGACTCTGCCTCATTCTGGCAGAGACGTGTGTGTCTGTCGTTACTTAAATGATGACAGACTTGTGACGCCTGTGTGTGTATTCTCAGTAAAAGATGTAGATATTTGCTTACATCTTTCACTGTAACAAAACATGAACATGAGCTGATCATACAGTGACTACACTTATAAGATTCCTGCTGAAGTATATACAGCCCTAGGATGTAAACTGAGAAGTGAAACCACGTGTCCTCATGTTTCTTACCCTGGTGTAGAGTGCTAGACCCATCATGAATATCTACCAAATGTCACCAATTAAACACAGGAGACTGAGTGCATTATATAGCCAGGATGCACGTTGGAAAGGGTGACACTGAAGTTCCTTGAGGAGGGCTGGGAGCACTGGTGACAAGTATAGAATCACAGAATCATAGAATGGTTCAGGTTGGAAGAGACCTTAAAGATCACCTGTTTCCAACCCCCTGCCATGGGCAGGGACACCTCCCACTAGACCAGGTATCCATCACAACCCTGAAGGGCAACCTCCAGCTGCCTGCTTCTTGCTGCTACTCAGTGCACGTGGAGTAATCCAGGCTGATAGGAGCAGCTGCCTCACCGCAGTGCTGCTGCTGCTCCACTGGCCTCCTCTTACAGAGGCCACATTACCCAGGCTCCACTCAGCAGCTCACTTACCGTCCTTCTCAGGCAGTGCCTCGGACCAAAAAGTCTCCTGGTGAATACGTGCTAGTGTCCATCAACTCTCATCCCGTTTTTGAATATAGGTGATCATACTTTGATAACACGCTCCTGCCCTGCCAGTACCATAAGCTCGCCATATCCCTGTCTAATGCCATAAAGTGACCGGTTATCCTGGTCAGATTTGCCACACTCCAGCTTGCTGGTCACAAATTCCTCGTGCAGACAGACAGAAACCTCATACCCACGGTGGGATGCTCTGATTGATAAGCTTTGGTCACAAAATCTGCAAGGCACCCAGGGCAGGTGGCACCCAGCCTGTCAGGGGCAAACAGCCTCTGCACCTCAGCTGCTGTCACCACAGAATCACTCTCTGAATTCATTTTCATTTTCACAATATTGTGAAACAAATACTTGTTTTTCTTGACAGGATTTCTCTTCCACTTTGGGGTTTTTTGGGTTTTTTGGGTTTTTTAGATTTTTTTTTTCAGCACCCTCTCACACGGCACAAGTTTCATTTATAAAACACAGATTGGAAGAGTATGTTTAAAAAGCTACGGCACACTTGTTCAGATCTTTCTTGTGCATCTCACACAGATGAGTAAGAACTGCTTTTTGCCTCACCAGGCTTCATCATCACGCTCTCGTCATCATGCCTTCCCTGTCAACCACTATTACCAAAGGGATGGAGGAAGCGTTTATACCCTGCTCCTACCCTTTTTGAAATGGATAGCTGTTAAATTTATAGGCTCTGCCCTGCTGGCTTCTCAAACTCTATGTCTCTGTGTGCTTGGCTTCCTAATGCAGAGTGGAGAATCCATATACCCTTAGAAGACCCATGCTTAAGCTGAAGCTGCATTTTATTTTATTAAGTGCATATGTAGTTTCTGTACATACTACAAATGCAAAAAAAATGAAGTCAAAACTTCAGTGAGCAGATTTATAATTGATATTTTAACTTTAGAATATTTAAAACACTTTATTTGTATATGTCACTTTCTAAATTCCTGAAACACATACCGAAATATCATTGTGCCAAAAGCGGTTTCTGTTCACTCTTGATCCTACCTGTAAGTTACACATAAAGGATGAAAGCTGGAAGCTGCCAGAAATACCTAATATGCCAGACTGTTACACTAAATTGACATTATTTGACTAAATATGAAGTGTCTGCTACTCAGAAAAATCTGACCACAGAATAAGGATCTTCTGATTGTAACCTGCAATTGCTATCTGGTGTTCCTCCAAAGCAGTACAAAGGTCTGAAAGCTAATTTTGGGGGGGAAATCAGGCCTATCCTTTTCAATTTTTTTATATACCAATATAAATTGGTAGATAGTAACCTTCTACTCCTAAAGCACCATTAAAAAAAAACACAAGCACCCTACCTTAACAACTCTAAATTTACAGACATGAAAGGAGACTACAAACAAGACAGCACCTTCTAAAATAAAATAATCTGTTCTTAAACATCAATGCATCAGAAAAATGTGCATTTTTTTGAATATAGTCTCCAAATCTAAATGGAGGAATTTTGCAATATGGGGAAGTCTAGTAGGAACTTCTAGAAGGAAGGAAAATCTACTGTTCTTGACTTAGAAGATCACATGGAAGAGAAAACAATTCCTGATATAAAGAGCTTCTACCGTGGCTCCTATTTTTAATTTATGAAATACACTGTCTGTGGAACAAAGGAAGATAAGACAGTCATATTCCTCAGTCAATGGGAGTCATGAACTTGAATGTCCAGTCCAATATTCATAAGGTTATTTAAGTTGTACACCTGCTTCCCTTTATGATTTGTTTTACTTTATTATAGTAAAAGGGCACAGTTACAGAATAGCCCTAGGATAGCCTTTATTTTTGGCAGCTTCATTTTGGCAGCAATAAAGCATTAAAAGCTTTATTTTATTTAAAGAATAAAAGTTCTTTATATTGAACACAGTCTGGAAGATGGCATTTTTGCAGTAGCTATTGAAAACTTGGGTCCAAAACCAGGTATGCTATTCTTCAGAAGTAACTTCTCAGTCAAACAGATTTTAACACAACATTGCGCTCAAAGGATACTTCTTTCACCTGCTTGGACTGAGTGCCTCTCTACATTCTTGGCAAGCAGTGAGAGACACTGATTCACAAGTGACCTTGTATTTTTCCCACTTTTTCTTTTTTGCAGCTTCGCTGTGTGAATGACCTGTATGATCTGACCTGAGTTATCAGGTATTGCGCTCTTCTGTCTCTAAAGCTATTTCACTGGCATGGCAGACAGTAACAGTTAGTATATGTGTAGTCATTTTAAAAAGGATTTCCATTACAGCTACACTATGCTCTCCCTCACATTTACACACCACACAACCCAAAAAGTTTACACATTAAGCGCAAGAATTCTTTCAAGTAACAGAGCATGGGTTTGTCCCATTTGTTCTTATGGACTGAAACAGACTTGGCAACATGGCATAGTAAGCATGAACATCAGAACATGAGGAAGACAGTTTTTAAGATGACTGACCCTTGAGAGGAAACAGAAATAGGCATGTTTTAATAGAGAACAAGATGTCGTCATCTACAGCACCCAAACAATCGAGGTATCCCTGAATGACACAGAACAACATTTGAGAGTGCAGTAAAAGAGAGAGGAAAAAGTAATTCTGACCCAGCTATTCCAGACTTACTCATATTTATAATGAGGCAGAAGAATCTCCTTCCAGTGTTTCATATCAGTTGATTTTATGAAGGCAAAAATCATCAGACGGAAAAACCACAGTAAGCAATGTTTGCCTTTGCCAAACAAAGAATTTACATAAACGTCTGCAACTAAAAAAAACCAGCACCCAAACCCAGCTTATTCCGACCTCTAAATCTGATGCACACTACTGTTTTTTGTTTAATTTCAGGTGGTTTCTCTGCTACAAGATGAGACCTCATATACTGGAGAGACCAGAATATACTACCTCACTGTCATATAATTTAGGCTCAGTCATACCTCAGACAATATTTTTACAAGGCCACTTTGCAAAAGTATGTCTAGCCTATCCAAATGACAATATTATTTATGCCAAAGGTTTCACTTTAAGGATGGAAGTATTCCAACTACTGTTTAATAGGCTATATGGAGAGGCTAAGAAAACATCATTTGTTGCACACACAGCTTATGTGTATAATATAGAACTAAAGAGTACAGACTGATCATTGGCAGTACGGCCTAAAACTGGCCTCAGTGAAAAAAGCCACAAAAGCAATGAGCTTTTGAGTTTTCCTCTCCGATATTATTTTTGGAATTCCTGAGCTTAACCAGAAATATGAATGCACAAGTGAGAACTACATCTGAATTGAGTACCTACCTGGATATTCAAAATGTAAAAGATAGTTTTCAAAGGAGAGTTTGTAACTCAGGCATATGACATTTTATAAGCAGACAGGACAGCATATTCTCGGCTACAGTCTTAGGACAGGGAACGGACAGGAGAGGGATGGCAGGAACTCCAATAAAAAGCTTTTGAGAAATACTGAGGTGAAGACAATACACTCTCCATAGCCAGACTAATTAGTACCAGTCCAAGTGTTTCAGAAGGCAATTAGAAAGTAAAGTAAAACAAGCACGTTTCTTTCTTCTCAAGCTCTGTTCTTTGAAGAGAAGCTTCGTTCATGGACTTTATTTCTAGCCAATTTGTAACAGTTTTTCTGGTAAACTACACTTCTTCAGGGGCTGAAACCTGCACTGCAAACTCATCATTGTTACTGACTAAAATTATGCTGAGGAAGCAATGTATTTTTATGGTGTGAAATCTGTCTAGATATTAGTACTGACTCTTGTAACCTGTGCTGTTTAAAAGGCTAATTTATTCAGGAAGTATGGTATTTTATTGCAATAACAGGAGTTCTCATGTAATACTTGTCTATTCATAAAGCTCAACAGTTAAAAACTGGAAAAGGTGTTTGTTCCTGTGTTTCTATCGCTCTTATCAAGGACACTGGTATTATTCCTTAAAGAAAGCCACTTGCCTGCTGTCAGAATCTCTTCAGTGCACCAAGAAGGATACTGATTCTGATGCTGTGAGTGACTGAGATTGCAAAGGCCACGCCAGAAAAGCGCTACCATGTGCACCAGCATATTACAGCACTTGAAATTTAACTGGCATCCAAACAATCCCAGTGCATCAGGCTCATTGGGATAGCGTAAGTAAGATTTGGAGGAACAGAAGCACAAGAGGAGACCCCACAGACTGAGGAAGGAGCTGGAAAAATACCGCAACTGTGTAAAGCTCTTAGCTGTGCAACGAAGGTTCATAAGCATGGGAAACCCCAGACAGGCATTTTGAGTAAAAGTGCATGGCATAAGAGCCTTTGCAATACATAATATATCTACTACATAATATTCTATAATAGTTCTGCTTTCAATATAGAAAATTAATGTTTAATTATCCTACAGAATAGTGGAATAACTGCTATTCTTCCTCTGTTTCAGAGCCATTTACATCCATGCCTTTTTGGCAGTGCCAAAACATGCAGAATTTGGGGGCGTTTTGCCATATGAGAAAAACTGCAGAAGAGTAAGCAACCATTTATTTGGTTTTGAGAATGCTTTTTATGAACTGTTAGTCAAAGAAGCTCCATTACCAAGACTGGCAGCAGCCAGTGGATTGTTGCTCTCCCACATCTGACCATTCTGTTGTTTAGGTCTGATGTCTGTTTCACAAACATCAGTCAGCCTTTTGGTTGTCAGATCACAGGTTCAGTTCAGGTTCCGAATAGGAGGGGGAGAGGCAAGGAAAGGGCTTGGATAGTGACAAACTATTTGCTTTTTCCACAATGATACCATGTGGCCTTTGGAGAAGGGGCCACCTGTGACCACAGAAAACCACAAGCATTCAGATCCGTTTGAGCAAGCCAGTATAATATCACACAGCTATAGACAGACAGTGTGTGTCTCCTGGTCATCCTGTGTGGAATCAAGTTTTAGAAAAAAAAAATCTTAAACTGCTCAGCTGAAGGGCAAGTCCAAAGACACCTCGCAGAAAGACTGAGTGCCTCAAGTTATCTTTCGATTTCTATCTTGAATACACGAAGTACCACATTCATTTCTGAATGGTATGAATGCATCTAAAAAGAGAGCTTGGAAGGTGAGGTGGTATTTATTCGCAAACTATTGAATAAATATGCACTACACCCCTCAGAAATATAGGTAACATTAGGAAGGGAGAATACAGGCAGCAACTCTAATCATGGAAAAAAGGATGATATTGTACAAAGGTAAAACCTGACTGAAGAAAAGTTAAGTCTAGACTCGTTTAACAGTAGTGATTTAATCAAGAATCTTTAGCACGAGAGCTACGCTGAGAGCAAGTGGGGCTTTGTATGACACAAATATCCCTGAAGCTTCTCCTTTCATGCTTTCTTGGCTCTGTGCCTACATAGAGCATCCTCTTTGTACTGAGTTTTCCAAATAAAAATTACATACCCACAAAGCATTGAGTTCACATCAGAATGGACAGAACATAATCAAATGTACCTACATAATTTAAGAGAGAGGTTTGTCTAATCTCTCTCCCTTAATACTCCACACTTCCCAAATAGTCTTTTCCAATGCATGACCAATATTGTTTTCAGAAATATTTTCCTAAAATCTTACGTAAATCTCCCTTGCTGTAGTTAAGCCTATAAATTCTTGTACCAATCTGAATTAATAACCTTTTCCCCTCTGCAGCAATATTTCATGTATTGGAAGATTAATCATGTCTCCTCTCAACTTTTTCTTCTCTAGAATAAAAAATCCCAAATTTTATTTTCTTTCCTTAACAGTCATGTTTTATATATCTCAAAATCATCCCTACTGATCTTCTCTGGCTTTTCTCCCAGTTGGCCTGCATTCTTCTTTGCCTGTGGTACCTAAAGAAGGATGGAAACAGCAGTCTAGCTAAGCCTTACCAGTGCTAAGAAGAGAGGAATGAATCTTAACTTACAGCACACCTGTCTATTTATCCAGGCATGGGCTTTGCTTTCCCCTACTCCATTGACTTTTTTTTTAAAAAATGATATTCAGCTTGTAAACCACTAGAATTCTCAAATCCTTTGCTGCTAACCTGTTGGTGAGCAGTTATTTTTTATTTTAGCAGTTGATTATTCCCAAGAGTGATATTTTGTATTCATCTCTATTGCACTGCACCCTGTTTCAGGGGGATGTTTTTTCAATTAGTTGCAATCATTATGAATTCTAGTCTTACTTTACAGCATGCTTGCAGGCCTTTCTAGCTGTAGGTTCACCTAGGCAATATTTCTTAGATTGCTTATCAGAATGCCATATGAGACAGGTCAAACTATCAAACGATTAAACTTAATTACATTACTTCTCTCCTATCTGCAAGCCCTGTTACCATACTTTAGAAGGAAATTAGTTAATCAAAGTAAATTCATGCTACTAAAGCTAAGGGCAATTTCATCATGTTTTGAAGAATAATATGAAGTGAAAAAATGTACTCCTTGGAAGGAAAATATTTGCTGAAATGCAATTTATCTTAATATGATATAGTCTGTGTAAGATAATGAATGCTTTTCATAGTTCACTAAATCCAGCAGCATGAACCAAGTTAATGCAGAGTTGAGGCTTAAGCCTGATTAGCCATTCAGTCACAGGCATTTCTTTTCCCCAGGTGTGTCATGAACAGTAGCAATATAACCTTTGGCTGCAAATTGCGATACGCATACCCCAAGCCTCAAGTCCTTTGAACTGTCTGGATGAATGTGTGAAACTCAATCAAAAGCCAGCTCTGGGTCTAAACAGATGGTATGATGCAGGTAGGCACTACTGAACTTTCTCAGTCTTTTTATCTCAGCAAGGGTACAGAGCTCCTTCTGAAAAACAGGAACCTGTAAAGGCTTATTCCTTGTGCTGGCATGGCAAATTGTGTCATCTAGGCAGAATAACTACAAATTTTTCATTTCCTTTATGTCCCTGTATGAATGGTTATAATTCCTCTTACAGAGGAAAAAGGTGAAAAGGCAAAGAATTAAAGTGTCGGAACAACTGTTCTCATCTGTCATTTGATAACTGACCTGCCACGTCTACACAAAGGAAGCAAAACACCTCCAGCAATTGTTTTTAGACTGATTTGCACATGGTTCTTTACACTTTAGTCAAGTGTACTGCCACTGAGAGGAAGCCCACATGTTACAGAGAAGGAAGATAAGGGAGACGGTAAGTGTGTGGAATACTTAGTGGTGACTGTGAATGTAAAACAGCATTTCACATTTGTGAAAGTCAGCTGGACTGGGGTGTTCTCTAAGAAGACCCACAGCCTTGCATGTGAAAACAGAATCTGTCACTAATCAGGCTGAGGGGGAATCTCTTGTCCTTATTTTCTGAAATTTTGCACACATAATCAGGACGTATATTCTATTTGAATTGTTGTAACTAAACAGATCCAAATATATCTGTCCTGTGCAGTGCAGTCCTTGCTTCATCTAGCCCTTCATTCTGGCACCTTAATTTTTCTCTGCACATCAATGAGACTTTAGACAGCTCGATTTGCCTACTGTCTCACGATTAAAGAATATATTTTTGTGAATGGAGCCTGGTAGCTCATTAAACAGAAGCCAAGAAAATACGTATTTTCTTGAAAAATCTGTTGAACTGGGAAGCAATTTCTTTATCTTGTTCCTGCTGGAATACCAGAACAGTATAGGGGAGTAGTGTTTCTGTACACTGCTGGAATTAGTAGAGCCATCCGCTATAAGTTACAAGTAAAAACGAGTGACAGTTGTTTCTTGGGAGATACTGGTACTGGAATGTGGTTCCTTGTTTATATCAACACAGTCCTTAATGCTCTGCTATTGATGCTTTCTGCAGAATTACCTCATCCCACGCTCAAAATTTTGACAATTCTTAACGTCTTGAACAGAGCCACTGCTTTCCTCAGACAAAACACAATATCATCTACCTAAAGGGACACTTCTGCATTTCTTCAACAACTCTTTTTCAGTGGGCATTACCTAATCAGAACAGATGTGGCTATTATAAGGGTAGTTTGTGCCTTAGGTCTCCAAATTTTTGTTCCCGAGACAATAAGAAACAGATGGTACAACAACGGTCAGGAATGCATCCCCTAGAAAAGGCACACACTAGACTTATTTTACTGAAATTAGAAGATTTTTAACATCACAAGCAAGGCTGAAACCCTGCACACTAGGATCCACAAAATATTTTCTCTTTTCAGGTCTAAAGAGAAAGATTAAATGTTCATCTTTTCATAATTGAATGAAAGCAGTCCTGCATCAGGGTTGAACTGGAGTCAGACTGTCCCACCAGCCTCTCCTCACACAAGCAGAGCTTAGAACCTATTGGGCGAAACACAGCCATGACCAAGCACTGCAGTCTGAGCTGCATTTCTGAGAAGCACATTACAGACGCTCAGTCTGTCCTAGCTGGAAACACTCGCATGCTGCTTCAAACACAGCGCTAACTTATCTCTTCTGTCTGCTTGCACCTCATTTCTGCTTTGATGCTATGCGTTGAAAAAAGAAATTGTCTTCTTGTTAGAGCAAAGCACTAGGTGTCAGAAATAAAGAGCACTTCTTTATACACTGGTGGCACCAAAACAGTTGTTTCTCTTTTAACTAATATGACATTATTTTTACTTACTTGATATTAGAAGTTATTGTTACCAAGTAGCTACTTTTGTTTTGGGGTTTCTTTTTTGGCCAAAAACTGTCTTGGAGCAACACCAAATGGAAAAGCATGTTTTAAACCTTCCATCTTATTGCATGGATTTTACTAATGTGACATTTTTCTCTTTACAAGTGTTTTTCCATAACACCTATACCAAACTTACTCTTAGGCTGTAGGGAGGCAGAAGGCTGACAGGGACAATGCTATTTGAAAGCAGATCAACTCACCTCCAAAATAATGCAGCTGTAGTATCTTGCTACATTGGCCCGTGCTCACAATCAAAAATTAAATGAAGTATTTGAAGACAGCACTTAATTCCCCTGAAATCCAAAGAGAACAAATCCCTGCGCAGTACTTGGACCCCAGTTGTTTGTTACATCCAGGTAGACTATGGGAAGTCTCAAGTATTGAGTATGGACCCAGTATTTCAAGGAGACCAGCTCTCAAGCTCAGGACTTCAGTTATAGACGTAAAAGCCATTTTGAAGTATTTGGGAGTTTCAAAACTGACAGAGTCTTGAAAACTGTAAACATGAAACTACATTTTTTTAACGTTGAGTGTTTAGAGGTTGTTTTCTGAATTCCCTTTCAACAGAGTTCTGGGAGGGTTTTTAATGGAGCAAATCTGTTTTCCACCTAAACATGAGGAGGAACTTCTTTACTTTGAGGGTGGCAGAGCACTGGAACAGGCTGCCCAGAGAGGTGGTGGAGTCTCCATCTCTGGAGATATTCAAAACCTGCCTGGATGCGTTCCTGTGCAACCTGCTCTAGGTGACCCTGCTCTGGCAGAGGGTTGGACTAGATGGTCTCCAGAGGTCCCTTCCAACCCTATGATTCTATGATTCTAATAAAATGCATTGAATGCAAACACCATTAAAATAGATTAAGGTGGATTTGCTTCATTCACCAACTATCTGAAAAGTATCATCAAACAGCAAACTTGGAGATGGCTAAAGAAACAGTCTCTGGGTAGATTACAGAAAGCTTTTCTCTCCTCTCCACAATCAACATATTATGGCAGGATCACAGACTTTGTACTTAGTATTGCACAAAAATTTATTTTGAACCGTAAGACATATAAATATTTTCTCTCTGAAGTGAAATGAAAGCATTTTTAATAAAATAAAAACATGTTTAAAAGCTAATGGTAAAGAAAAAATCTCACTAAGGGCTCACACAATGCGTCCTCATGCAAATCAACCTTCCAGCTATATTTGTGCTAAAAAAAGATTTTTCTTCTGTAGAAAAGAGTCATTCTCGCTCTATTTTATTAGAAACTGTTTAATGGAAAGTTAGCTCCCCTCCAAGGAGTCACTGAGGAAAAAAACTTCATTCCTAGCCTTTAAGCATAATTACTGCATGAAATAAAAAAACTACCATATGAAATGTCTTAGTCATTCTTTCAAAATAATTTTCATCATAGTCTCAATTCTGGAGTCATTACTGGATTTCTTTATAGTATAAAAGGTCTGTTTAGAGTTATATATAACACTCAGAAGCAAGAAAAGGAACCAATATGAGGGGAAAAAAACCAAAATAACTTACATATCTTGGTTTCTCCCTCATTTTCTTTCTCTCTTTGCACCTCTCCTTTGGCTCCTTTCCCCTCAGTCTTCCTTAGTTTCAAAAAGTTTTCTTCTATTTCTTCTTTCAGCCAGTTTCCATCATTTATCAGCAGTCCTGGCTAGCTGGGGAGGTCACAGTTGACTGGAGGTTAGCAAATGTGACGTCCATTCACAGGAAGGGCCACAAGGAGGATCTGGGGAACTATGGGCCTGTCAGTCTGACCTTGGTGCTGGGGAAGGTTATGGAGCAGATCCGCTTGAGTGCCATCACCTAGCACGTATAGGACAACCCACGTACAGGCCCAGCTAGCATGGGTTTAGGAAAGGCCGGTCCTGCTTGACAAATCTGATCTGCTTCTATGACAAGGTGACCTGTTTAGTGGATGACAGAAAGGCTGTGGATGTTGTTTACCTGAACTTTAGTGAAGATTTTGACACCATTTCTCACAGCGTTCTCCTGGAGAAACTGGCTGCTCATGGCTTGGATGGGTGTACTACTCTTTGCTGAGAAAAAAACTGGCTGGCCGGCTGGGCCCAAAGAGTTGTGGTGAATGGAGTTAAATCCAGTTGGTGGCTGGTCACAAGTGGTGTTCCCCAGGGCTCAGTATTGGGGCCAGTTCTGTTTAATATCTGTATCAATGATCTGGACAAGGCGTTCAAGTGCACCCTCAGTAAATTTGCAGATAACACCAAGTTGGGCGGGAGTGTTGATCTACTTGAGGGTAGGAAGGCTCTACAGATGGATCTGGACAGGCTGGATCGATGGGACGAGGCCAATGGTATGAGGTTCAATAAGGCTGAGCACCAGGTCCTGCACTTGGGTCACAACAACCCCATGCAATGTTACAGGTGTGGGGAAGAGTGGCTGGAATGCTGCACAGTGGCAAAGGACCTGGGGGTGTTGGTTGACAGCCAGCTGAATATGAGACTGCAGTGTGCCCAGGTGGCCAAGACGGCCTGGCTTGTGTCAGAAATAGTGTGTCCAGCAGGACTAGAGAAATGGTCACCCACCTGTACTTGGCACTGATGAGGCTGCACCTTGAATACTGTGTTCGGTTTTGGACCCCTCATTACAAGAAAGACATTGAGGTGCTGGAGCATGTCCAAAGAAGAGCAACGAAGCTGGTGAAGGGTGTAAAGAACAAGTCTTATGAGGAGTGGCTGAGGGACCTGGCATTTTTTAGTCTGGAGAAAGGGAGGCTGAGAGGAGACCGTATCGCTCTCTACAACTACCGGAAAGAAGGCTATGGCGAGGTGGTGGTTGGTCTCTTCTCCCAAGAAACAAGTGAGAGGATGAGAGGAAATGGTCTGAAGTAGCACCAGAGAGGTTTAGATCGGATATTAGGAAAAAATCCTTCACTGAAAGGGTTATCAAGCATTGGAACAGGCTGACCAGGGAAGTGGTTGACTCACTTCCCCTGGAGGTATTTAAAAGACACATAGATGTGGCACTTAGGGCCATGGTTTAGTGTTTGATGTGGTAGTGTTAGGTTTATGGTTGGACTCAATGATCTTAAGGAGGTTTTCCAGCTTAAATGATTCTATGATTCTATCCTTTCTCTTTGCAAAGCCACATGCTTGTCTTCTCTTGCTGCTGCTAAATATAGCAGCATCACTCCATTTGACTTCTGTGACTCTTCTATACCTTCCCCTCTGCCTCTTTCCTAAGAGTCTTTTATATCTGGCTACAAAGGTAGAAAACCTTTCTTCCTCACCTTTAAAAAAAAAGGGAAAAAAAATCCCAGGACACCACTGGGCAAGCAATGACCCTTTGGTAATAACAACTGCATTCTTATCCCACCTCACCATCTGTCAGACCTTCTCCCTTAGTTATATCACCACTGTAGCTCCTGGCCAGGAGCTGTTTCTTAAGGACAAGCCAGCCAATACACGACACACTACTGGAAAGGCCAAGTAAAGATCTCTGGACATTTACCTTTCCCCTGCCCTTGGCATACAACCTCAGCTAGCTTCTATTCTATGGGAGGCTCCAGGCTTGCTGCCAATTTGGGGACAAGATGTGTTGGATGACACACATGTCAGGGTACAAGCATATTCAGCTTTCCTTTAGAAGAATTAAGACAAGAAAGCAGATACACATTTGCAGTTCAGTATGTGCCATTTTCCAAGTTGTTTAGTTCAAACTAATGGCAAAGGCCTCACATGCAGTTGCTGGGAAAAGAAGTTTGCTGAAAAGTATAGATGGTCAGGAGTTCCCATGGTGGTGGCCATGTCCTATACTTTGTCCCTACCCTAATGCCCAGTGGATGACGAAGGTCACTGTGAAGTTCAGTTCCTCAAAACAGCTTCTTCTCTGTCTGGGCTGCAGCAGGATCCTTGGACTCCTCACTGAAGCTCCCCAAACACCCCATGGCAGATGCCTGGCAAATCCAGAGGGAGTCTAAGTGCTCAAGAGTGAGTAATGCCTGCTGCCAGACAGCCTTAAAGGAGCGGCCTGGGAGTCTCTCTAGTACCTGGTGGGTGGTAGCCCATATCAAATGCACCTAATTGGAAGAGAGGCCATCCTGCCACCACCACAGAATAATCTTAACACACAACCAGATCATGAGCCTGGCTAAGAGGTAGCAGCAAGTCTCACCATCATCCGCGCTGGAGGCAGCATGAGGATTGAGGCATGGGTGTTCACTTTGAACTGCTTTTCCTCCCCTCCCCAGCAGGTGACAAGTGATTTTTTCTTACCCCACAGGGACAATGTTTTTCATAGTCACAGGGTGAGCAGTGACATTCTTCCTCCAGCCCTCCTGATGCCATCTCAAGTCTAGGAGAAGGGCAATAGGATGTTACTACATTGCAGAAACTGTTCTTCAGCAGTTCATTTTGGACTTTTTTCCCAACTAAGTGGTCTCCAATCCCAGCTGGGCCCTCCAGGTAGTGGTCTACATGCCTTCCTGAAGTTGCGTACTTGCTCTGTATGGAGCCATGCTATCCCTCTCTTTCCTTCTCACCAAGCAGTAAGTGCATGTCAAGGTTTAGGCTGGACTGGCCACTAGACAAACAACAGATATTTTCTTAATCCCTCTCCCCTCCCACAAGGGTGGGAGAGAAAATAAGGGAGAGAGCAAGATTTATGGGTTGAAAAAAAAACCAACCCAAAATTAAAC
Organism: Rissa tridactyla; assembly: GCF_028500815.1. NCBI lineage: Eukaryota > Metazoa > Chordata > Aves > Charadriiformes > Laridae > Rissa > Rissa tridactyla. Next base: position 64,032,056 of record NC_071497.1, on the reverse strand, counting down.
AGCTTTAATGAAACATTAACAATAAAGATAAAAAATAATAATATTAATACAAAAATAATTAAATATATACAGATATATATAAAACCAATATCGAGTTCCCAGGAGGAGGATCGTGTCACTGGCAGGCACTGGAATTGGACTCAGTGACAGACAGGAACTAGATTCAAAAACTGGATTCAGGAATGCATGGATCAGGACCAAATACAGAGAACGGACAGAGTCCTCCTTGGACACCGCCCATTGAAGAAAGAGGCTGACTCCTTTGTTCCCTCAGCTTTATACTGAATATGATGCAGATGAGATGAAATACCCCACTGGTCAGTTTTGGGTGACCTGTCCTGTCCACTCCTCCCCACAAGTGTGACCCCTTTACACTCTTCTGCTTCTGACCCTCCAACATGATTCATAGCAAAGTTAGCTGACCTTTGTTGTTACAGCAATAAGTATAACCAAGAGCCAAGCCTCACTGCATACCATTCCTTGGTATTAACTATAAACATCAGAGATTATCTGCTAGAAGCAGACACTGTCTGAAAAACATACCATTGATTTCAGTGAATACAGTCAGTTAGAGGAGATTTAACTGAAAAGTAAAATTACTGAAAAGAAAATTGGTATTGTCCTACCTCAAACCAGGACAGTTCATGAGCACAACATGATGGTCACTTCAGTACTATATTAACTGAAGAAGAGGCCTCTGCATTATGTCTGTGCCACTGACTTCGAAGAGGCGTGTTATGAAGTGCTGGCAACACAACACATGGGTGTCCTGGTGCAACCAACTACACATGCTGCGTCCCCACAGTGAATATGGGGAGCTCTCTAGTGAAGGCTGCACAAACTGCATGTGGGTAGACTTGGTAAGCACAGCCTGGTTGCCAAGACTTCATCCTTGCTCCATCCAAGCATACAGGTGCTCTCACAGTGTCCTAAGGTTGGAACAGGATAAACAGACAGGAAGATTAAACCTCTGGGAGGCCATGTCAGTGGCCTCTCAGCACACCTCAGCCATGGTTAAACTTAGGTGTCTCTTAAGGAAGAATATAGGGATTTTAGGATGTCAGTCCGAAGAGGAGTATGATTACAAAAAAAAAATTAAAATAGAGGCTAGAAAAGCAAACTCTGAAAGGGTTCAGAATATATGTAGATGTAAACACTTATGAAAGGGGATACGTTACTCTAAGTGTCTGGAAATCAAATCATCTGGTTTCATCTGCAAGTGACAGATTACTATTCATCATTTGATAGATCTCAGAGGGAAAGGGCAAGTATAACTAAACCTTTTACAATTCGTGCTTTCAGTTCATTTTCATATGCCTGAATCGGATCTGATCATTTAGATTGATTTTGCATTTCCCAGACTCTTGTGGGATTCATTTGCACTCAGCCAATTTTCATTCCATTCCCCCTCCCAGACCAAGTAATGTGCTACCACACACACAAAAAAAAGCACCAGTGCCATTGTAAAATTAAAAAAACAACTCCAAAAAACCAAAACCAAACAAAACATACCACACAGCAATTTTAGAGCATGGAGAGAGAGCTTTTAAAATTGCAAGCAGTGTGATTGTCTTTTTGTTTGGATATTGAAAGGAACAATAGGATTTTTGTCTAAGTCCTACAGTTCTAGGCAATTAGTAATGAGAGATTTTAAAACAGCCACAATATTCACTTGGCAAGGAAATGCATGTTTAGAATTACTGCAATAGCTACAGGTGAAATTTTACAGATCTCCATTTAATTGCATGAGGAGAAGTTGCCTTTATGTGTGTTGTTTTGCAAAAAACATGCATCAATCAAACATAAAATTGTCAGAAATTTGTATTCCTAGAGAAGGAAATTAATAAAGAGATACTGGACAAAACCAAAACAATGAAACATGTAAATAAAAACAGTGCCTAAATGGAAAAACAGCAGAGAAAGGACAGGAAAAAAAAAGCACACTATCAGGATCAAAGAAGAAAACTAGTGATAGATGGTCAATATGCTGCAGGTCTAAATTATTTTTTTCACACAGTACACACAAAAGGAAAGAAGATAACATCCTAGGGACTGAGGTATGTTTTCCTTGGCTTGGGGGAGTGAATCATTGAAAGGCTTTACCCTCATCATAAAACAGATAAGAAGGCAATTAGAGCTACTGAAAGCCAACAAAGCACTAGACCCAGATGACTTAAATACCCAAATTATGAAAGCGGAAGAAAGGGGAACTGGAAACCTTATAGAAAAGATTTATTATAACTTACTGAGAACAGGGTATTACTAATGGGCTGGAGAAAGAATTGATGCAGTTACCACATTTAATAGGGGAATGAAGGAGCCAGGGAACAAATGTGTTCAGCTGTAGGTGCACATATTGGAAATACCCCCTAGGAAAGATAAAAAATTTGCATAAGGCTGAGTTAAGATACGGAAATAATAAAAAGAAAGGGAGGGCAGGGAACACACATTTGCAAACCTCATTATTTTTTGTTTCTTTGGATATCTGTTTGCCTTCAGTATTGACCACCTGACACTAGGAATAGGCATCTGTAGTAATGGCCATTTATCTGGGTTTGAGGCAAGAAAGTAATGTGCAGCCAGAGACAGGCTCTCCCAGATCTGCATTCATGGTTGTTAGTCAAAAAGAGCAGTTCTTCCTGATAAAGAATCCAGCACAGGCAGCTACATCAGTCAGTGGAGCATAAACGATTTCATTCCAGTGGCAGGCTCCAACCTCACAGAAGCAGAAGTTAATTGAATAACCTGGCAGACACATCTGACCACTTAAGAGCAATTTCAAAAGTGCCACAAGGCATGAAGACATGTAAATAATCCTTCAGAGACTACAGAGCAGCAGCAGAACACCATTGAAAGACATATGAGTCACAACTCAACACTGAAGGGACACTTTCAGAAGTGGCCTTAATAAGTAAGCGTTTTTATAAGTGCAGACACCACAATTTGAAGTTATTTGCATCGTCAAGGCAAGATATAAGGGGACACCATTAAAGAGCTTAATTTGATTTAAGGTCAAAACACAAAAAGCAGTAAGTGGATGCTTGTAATCCCTTCCCTTTCTCCCTCAAAACACTCTGCCAAATTTGTCCCACTAAATTATGCTGATAATTTACTCTGGACATTAATTTGTACTTTTAATTTGTACTTTCTATTTATAAAGAATTACTAGCTTCAGAAAAAGCAAAATCTCTAAGGTCAGAAGCTCAAAAATACCTACTTACACATTTCTATTTGTGCATTTAGATACTTGTGGGCAGAATTAGAGCTGCCAAATTTAAAAAGACTCCAAACACTAATTTTCTTGCCATAATGTCATTTGGCACATGGACCTGAGAGTCAGGTAGTCAATTTCGCCTCTAACTCCTTTAAAGATCTTCTCACATACCACTTCACATTACAAGTTGAGAAAAGTACTATACAATCAATACACTCAGGATATTTTTCAAAACCAAAAGTATGAACATTTCCAACAAAATGAAGCTTACAAAAGCATAACCACAATTATGGAAAGAGGCAGAGCTGCAAGACAGACTTTATGCTTAAATAAATGTACAATCTTCAAAGGCCTTCACCCTTCTTATCAGCAAGCCTGTGCACACCCTTGTCCAGAGTTTGTCACACAATTTATCTTTTCTAAGGGGGGAAAGAGTTTCGGTGGGAAGTGCTGTTAAAACACTGGAGCACTTCATCAGTGTGAAACAATTTAGAGAAATACTACTATTTTTAGTTTCAGTGAGATATTTAGTTCATTAAGTGGCACTTTTAGCTGTCCTAATCACCATGTTTGCCTCTTCTTCTGGCCAACATTTCTGATCATCAGAAAACTAAAATAAGCTTGCAATTTATACATCATCCTGAGTAACAACAGGGATGAGAAAGGGCTAGATTCACTGAGAAAAGAAAATCCAAAACCAAAGAAAGATTTACCATGCATCTCAAAATGCTTATAAGAGCAGCAATAAATCAGAACCTGGTACCACACTGGAGTCAGATATCATGTCTTCTAAAAAGTGCGTAAAGTATTGGTGTACTAAATCCACGTACCAAGATCACAGAAAGAGATGTCATGATAAGGTCACACATGAATTAACACACAAAATCAGCAGAACTACATTTACCGAAAAGAATTCTAGAAATATAGGATAGCAAATGCAGCATTGGAAAAAGGATTAACTGCAGCAAATTAGGAAAGTTGGGACATATGGGTAAGGAGAATACTAGAAGTTCAAAATATCCAGTTTTTAAATGTAAAGACTGTAAGAAGACAAACAAAAAAATAACTGTATTAGCATCTCAAATATTTTCTAAGGACAGCTCTTTGTGGCTCCATTCTGAATAAGTGCCCCATCCCTGGAAGTGTTCAAGACCAGGCTGGATCGGACTTCAAGTAACCTGGTCTAGTGGGAGGTGTCCCTGCCCATGGCAGGGGGTTGGAACTAGATGATCTTTAAGTTCCCTTCCAACCCAAACCATTCTGTGATTCTATGAATAGTCATCATCTGTCACTTATTATCTGTATATTCACAACTACACAGTTAACCCTACTGGAAGCTAGGAATCTAAGGACTGGCTCTCCACTTTTTATTCATACCATTTTCCCACTGCCTTTTAAAGCACCAATTGGACAAAGAAATTACACAGCTGGCATTAAAGTGATACACAACAGACAGGAGCACTTGCTGGTTATATACAGTAAGACCAAAAACAAGTAAGAGCTGTGGTATTTTTTGGCTCAGAACAGGACAGTTAGCTGCTAATTCAACTTCTGACACACCCTCTCTGCACAGACAATGTTTTTTTTCTCTGTTGTTTTTACCTGATATTTTGACTTTTCATTTTACCAGGTCATACTGTATCATCTTAGACAGCCTCAGGGGCCTCTGAGCAATCAATGGCACAGAGTACAAAGGCTGAAAAAGTAACTGCAGGTGCAAACTCTGCTATCTCTGATCCCATTTGGTGCACTGTAATCATCCATTGCTTAAGGCTTCAAAAACTCCAAAGCTGACCCTGTGCTCTGTAAGTCATGCTTCTTTTACAGAACTATCCCCTTCAGCTATTAAATGAATTGTTTTGTATAAACATCCATCAAATCTTATTGTTTGTTTCCAAGCTTCCAAAGTGCATAGCTTACCCCAGAGGGGAGAGAAGCTAAGAGAGACTTGGAAGATCATAACAAAAATATAAAAAAAAAGAAACAAAAGAAAAAAAACACAGCTACTATATTGTGGCTAGTCAAAAACTATACAAAACAATGCTTATCCTCAGAATTTATCCCTGTTAAAATTGTTTCTGTCATTATTTGAATGCAGCATAAGTTTCCCAAGAACTTTTAGCTCTCCAATACAGTAAAACAGATATTTTTTTTGTCATTCACAATCCCATTTAATTAGCATAAGCACAGGAAAATGCTGTAAAGCTGACCTTCAGGCAAACTAACAGTATCTTATGGCTACTATTAGGGCAGGGGAAGTCAATACATTAGATGCATAAGGAAGTTCAAGACTTGCATCCATTTAGATGTCCATCGAAACCTAGTTCCTTAATCCCGCCACCTATGCCTCTAAACAACTAGCTAGCAAAGTTACTAAGAAACTACACTTAGGTTTAGATATGTACCTAAATGCATACCACTTTAGATGCATTAGGCAGAGGGGTGCTAAGTTATTCCTTATTCACAGGATAGAGATGTTGAATCTTTCTCACTTCTGGGTATATGCACTCAGACCACATATATGTCAAAACAAGACACAAAGGAAATACCACTGTTGTCTCCTACCCAGTGATTAAGACTGTCATCCAGGATGTGGGAGACCAGAGTTCAGTGCCCTTATCTGCCTTCAGGATTAGCATCCATACCTCACCTATGCTTTTTTTTTTCTTTTTTTTCCCCCAAACACTGAGCTATGGGATACCTTAAGCAAAGGGTGAAAACAAATGCCACGAAAAGGAGATATCCCATTACACTGACACAACATCCTCTTGTTCATCTAGCCATTACACACTCTTGGAAATTCCCTCCATAGCATTTGTTTACATGGCATTTTGCAGGCAGGCAGATGAAAATTCCACCCAAACTCAGCCAGCAGGACAGGTGCCAGCTCTGAATGAAAAGCCATACTGTTGCATTTAGCACATCCTTGAAGCTCAAATGATAAACTCTGCTCAGCAGTAAGCAACTTTAAATCCTGGCATTTCTTAACTTTTCACTGTTTAACTATATTAAAACCAAAAATGCCTGCTTGCAATATATTAAGTAGCAAGACTAGGAATTTTCCTCTGTAGCACTTCCCAGGACTTGAGCTAATGGTGGTAATAAAAGACTGTCTCTCATTTTGTGGCCTTATCTTTAGGGGGAAAACACACACACCTTGCCAATTTGTTTTACAGCTTTTTTCAAGACAGTAATGCAACCTGAGATTTGGGAGGAGCGGTTCTGCAGGCAAGCAGGCCATAGTTAATGTGCCAGTCAAAATGATCAAGCTGATTCTGAGAAAAAGGTTGGAAAAAAAGCAAAGCTTAAAAAAAAGTCATGTTCTTAATGAAAATGTTTATCATCTTTGACTTCCCTGTTCCTTTGCTAACAACATCAATGAAAACCACTGCTAAAACATCCAAGATTCACACAGAGGAGAGCAACCTACTATCGCTGCCAGTTACTTGCTTACTTCAAAGGATTTGCTTCTGTATGATTAACCACAGATTTCAGTCTATTTAGAAACAAAAAAGCACCTTAAAGAGAGTAGTACGATTCTTAAAATCAAGCACTCAAGAGTAATAAAGAAAGGAAACTAAAACCTGCTTATGCAACATTAATTCAACTACCTGTTTACAAATGCACTGGTCAGATATAACAGAGAATGGAGCTAAAAGGACACTAGCCTTTTACAAAGACAGTTCTCAAAGCCACGGCTAGTAAAATTCACTGCAAAAAACATCCAAAAAGTTACTTATAAACATCCTGTCCAGTTTCAGTTGAGAAGTAGCAATGGTTTGTACATGCTTTTGGAATTTTCAGTTTGCCTGGATGAAAAATAGGTTTCAGTGTGTAAAGCAATTATACATGCAGTTACAGCCAAACCCCAAACCACCAGCCCAACATTCCCCTCACAACAGGTTAACAGTTTGAATATATTTCAGCAGCAGGGCAGTCATAAAAAATCTCTGCTTACTGTTGGGAGTCTGAGCCTTGCCCAGGGGTCCTTCTAGTTTAAAGCAGGTAGGAGTTGTGAAAAAACCATCAGCAGAAGTGTGAAGCCTAACAGTAAATTCTGAATGTGCTTGTATTAGTAACAGAGGGGGCTGAATCTGAACAAAACCTCAGAAGTTTAGTATTACCTGGATCATTTAATATCCTAGATACATTTTGCAAGAGGATTGAATCTCAGTCTTGATGTGAAATATGAAAGTCTTCCCCAGATGAGAGAGGAAAAAAACCTTCAGGGGTTCCTCTATTTTAACCTCGTAACTATGGAGTTAATACTGAGTTAATATTGAGGTTGGGTAAATAGCTATTTACTTACTTGTCTAACATTTTCTTTCGTAAATGTTGATTCCAGTCTAAAAGACCGGACACCACTGCATTCCTTTCCCGTGAACGTGGCAACTCCTAAAACTGAGGGAAGTACAGCATTTCAGCAGGGAGAGCCTGAACCTCAGGACACTCCCTATGAGTTCGCAACATTCCCTCACTCCCCTCATCTGTCCATGATGTTATGTTGCATACTTTAATGATCACAAAACAATTTTTTTTGAGTGACCTCTGCCCTATTCTGTATGTTCCAGACTTGGAGGGTGAATCCAGGCTCCACATGCAGTACAAAAGGCTGCCTTCTGCAAGTACTCAGTTTGGCCAAAAAGCTGGAAGAAAAATTTGAATGAAGTCAGAACCACAGAAAGAAGACTCTGGTTTCACTGTCAAGGCTGATAAGTGGTAATCTGGATCATTTTTCTCTGGACCTGTCCCTGCATAACACTCTTCTTTTAATTGTAGTTAGTGCTACACAATGCTAAGTACATGGGGGAACGAAACATAGAAAAAAGATCGTTCCAAGGCTTCTGAAGCTGGACACCCAAAGGGGTTATAGCACTGAATTGCAAGATTTAATTCTAATCTATTAAATTGTGAAATATTGGCCTTTTAACCTGTTAATAGTGTTCTGAAAATATTAGTGCAAAGCTTATAAAACTCTAGTGCATCTAAGATGATCTTCTTGATTCTTAAACATAGAAAACTACATTTACATTTTTACTTCTTGTTCCAGAATTTCATTAATGAAGTTGCTCACACTAAGTAAATACCACTTAGAGGCCTGTTCCTTTTCCAAGGATTCACCGAAAAAGTCTTTAAAACTTTCTAAAATGTAAAAATTTTTAGAAAATTAATGTTAAATAAAAGGAACTCAGCTGTTTGCAGTAATCTTATTTCTCAGGACAGAAAGCACATTCTTTCTTTGTCGCCTGTAAAATACAGATAAGTCTATTACAAAAATTGACAATTACAAGTTCAAAAAAAGATACGTTGGGTTTTGGGGTTTTTTCCTTTTTCTTTGTTATAAACTGCCTTCAGCTGATACTGGTTTGACCACAGGACTTCAGGCTACAATATATCCCAAAATCATTGCAAAATACTAAACAATTAAATTGTTATTTTTCTCCTCTTCACAGATAAATCGTGGTTTTCCTACATGGATTAATCTTAAAATGAATTGGTTTCTTCTCCTACAATGTTATACTTACTTGACACGTCCTACCTTCCTTGTTTTATTTGTTGGACTGGAGCTGGGAGAAAGAAAGTTTCCTCTCTAACATTAAACTCCAGGCTGCCCATAATTCAGAAAACTCTCCCTAACAACTGAGAGAAAATGAAGTGTGTCTTGTTTTATTTTGTTATTATGCTTACTAGTGGTAACACTTAAGATTCTGAGAAGCTTCTTGCTGAGTCTAAACTGAAGTACATCCTAATTACCATAATCATATCAGGCAGTAAAAAAATGAAGGCCCCATACACATGGTAAAAGAGAAACAATTTGACATATACAAGGTACATAAATTACTTTTCTGGTTGAATATCATTGTTATGGCTTAGATTAAGAGAAAAATGTCCTTTTAGTCTGCACATAATGGTAAACTTTTCCTAAGGTTTATGAAATTATTTAATATTAAGGATGTTTCTTCATTGCTCAGAAGTTACTAGCGTATACTCATAAGCCTTTGAGCATAAGGTGGAATAGGACATTTAGCATGCTGGTATTTAACTGGCATGTATCTATATTACATATTTGAAAGTATCTTATTTGTCTTCTTTTGAAGATCTGAGGTTAGATTTGACTTTCTAGGCAAATGACAATGCATACCAATTATGTTTTTTATTTCCAGAAAAATCCATTACAAAGTCCGTGTTACATATAAATTTCTTTGGAAAAAGCAAATCCATTGTGTTTGTACAGATAAACTATGCACTGATCTTTAATCCTGTTTCATGCCAGCAGAAGGAGACATTTTAACCATAGCATGGAAATATTTTGCAGGTGCTGCGAATGAACTATAATGGAATAGTTTAACTGTTGGAAAGATTCCATTAAAAATTCATGCAAATTAATACTAATAAAAATAACATTCTGTCACATTTAAGATTTTGTAAAATCTTTATTTTTTATCCAAATGCGTTGTCAGGAGAGGATTCCTACCATTGCATAAAAAGATATTCTCAGCTTCTTCAAACCTCTTTCCATTTACTGTGTAGCAAGTAGAGTCAGGAATTCAGGAATGTAACCTGTGTGGCATATTTTGATGGACATACCCTGAGGCTGCAATTCCATAAGTGATTAACAGAAAGGAAACAAATGCCTCGTTGTCATCTATTGCCTGAAGTAATCACCATCATAGCTGTCAAAGAAAGAAGCATAAATTACTGAAAGGAAGAAGAAATGAGAATCCCTCTAGGCATCAAGTTTACAGCACTAAGCTATTTGACCGCAATATATAGAGTAATTCAAAGAATAATTCCTCCTAGCATGAACAACATGAATAACTTTGCACTCTAAAAGGATATTAACAATTTCCATAAAGTATTATTTAGTCAAGTAAGCTGTTGAGAAGAGTCTATCATTAACTAGCAGGTGATCACATACACGTTCTTTTGTGACTGTTGAAAGTGGAAAGGAAATGCAGTTTTTAATGTCTTTATCAGAATGTTGCCCTGGTTATTGGTACTGACAGCTACAGGCTGCTCGGAAGGGACAGGTGAGGAAGGAGGGGCAGTGACATTGCCCTCTACATCAAGAAATGGATAGAGTGTGAAGAGCTGTCTCTGAAGAACAGCCACGAGCAGGTTGAAAGCTTATGGGTAAGAAATAGAGACCGAGGCAACAAAGGGGACCTTGTGGTTGGTGTCTACTACAGGCTTCCCAATCAAGGGGAGATTATTGACGAAGCCTTCTTCCTCCAGCTACAGGAGGCACCGCGCTTGCAGGCTCTCATCCTGCTGGGGGACTTCAACCACCCCGACATCTGTTGAAAAAGTCACATGGCAAGCTGTAGGCAATCCAGGAGACTGTTGGAATGCACTGAGGACAAATTCTTATGCCAGGTAATAGACAGCCCCTCCAGAGGGGGTGTGATACTGGACCTGATGCACACCACTGCAAGTGAGCTGGTCAGTGATGTGAAGTCTGGAGGCAGCCTGGGCTGCAGTGATCAGGTACTGGTGACATTGGCAGTCCTCAGGGATACAGGTCAAGCAAAGAGTAAAGTCAAAACCCTGAATTTTAGGAAAGCAAAATTCCAGCTCTTCAAGGAGTTAGTCAATGGGACCCCCCAGGGAACTGCCCTCAGGGACAAGGGAGCAGAACAGAGGTGGCAGATCTTTAAGGACACTTTCCATAGAGTACAAGAGCTCTCAATTTCCAGGTGTAAGAAATTAAGAAAGAATGGAAAGAGACCAGTGTGGCTGAGTCAAGAACTGCTAGTCAAACTAAAGGGCAAGGAGATGCACAGACAGTGGAATCCTCCTAGAAGCTATGCTAAGGCACATGGAGGACAGGGAGATGATTCGAGACAGCCAGCATGGCTTCACCAAGGGCCAGTTCTGTTGGACCAACCTACTGGTCTTCTATGATGGACTGACTACATCAGTGGACAAGGGAAGAGCTACGGATGTCATCTATCTGGACTCCTGTAAGGCCTTTGAAACAGTCCCCCGCAACATCCTTCTCTCCAAATTGGAGAGATATGGAATTGATGGATGGACTCTTCAGTGGATGGAGAATTGGCTGGATGGTCACATCCAGAAGGTAGTGGTCAATGGCTCAATGCCCAGATGGATATCAGTGACAAGTGATGTCCCTCAGGGGTTCATACTGGGACCAGTACTGTTCAGTATCTTCAGCAATGACTTAGTGGGATCGAGTGCACCCTCAGCAAGTTTACAGATGACACCAACCTGAGTGGTGCAGTTGACATGCCTGAGGGATGGGTTGCCATCCAGAGGGATCTAGACAATCTCGAGAAGTGGGTCCATGTTAACCTCATAAGGCTCAGCAAGGCCAAGTGCAGGGTTCTGCACCTGGGTCGGGACAACCCCCAGTATCAATACAGGCTGAGGGATGAAGGGATTGAGAGCAGCCCTGACAAGAAGGGCTTTTCACTGGTGGATGAAAAGCTGGACATCAGCCAGCAATGTGCGCTCGCAGCCTAGAAGGCCAACTGTATCCTGGGCTGCATCAAAAGAAGCGTAGCCAGCAGGTTGGGGGAGGTGATTCTGCCCCTCCACTCTGCCCTGGTGAGACTCCATCTGGAGTACTGCATCCAGCTCTGGAGGCCTCAGCACAGGAAAGACATGGGCCTGTTGCAGCAGGTCCAGAGGAGAGCCATAAAGATAGTTGGAGGGCTGGAGCACTTCTGTGAAGACAGGCTGAGAGAGTTGGGGTTGTTCAGCCTGGAGAAGAGAAGGCTCCTGAGAGACCTTATTGCAGACTTTCAGTACTTAAAGAGGGCTTATACAAAAGATGTGAACAGCCTTTTTAGCAGGGCCTATTGCAACAGGACAGGAGGGTAATGATTTCAAACTAAAAGGGGGTATATTCAGACTAAATATAAGGAAGAAATTTTTACAAGAAGGGTGGTGAAACAAACACTGGAACAAGTTGCCCACGGAGGTGGCAGATGTCCCCTCCCTGCAAGTGTTCAAGGCCAGGTTGGACGGGTTATGAGTAACCTGGTCTAGTGGAAGGTGTCTCTGCCTATGGCAGGGGGGTTGGAACTAAATGTTCTTTAAGGTCCCTTCCAACACAAACTATTGTATGATTCTGTGTCTCAAGTAGTAGAGCCAAATCGGGACTAAGGAAATAAAGTCTGCAAATACTTTGTAATAATTCTAATTTCTTTAGAAGTCCACATGTGACCATCTATCAAGTGTGGGTCCCAGCTGTTTATGAAGTATCCGGATTGGTCTAGCCCCACAGCTTGGATGATGTAAATAGCTTTTGTCTCAGCAAAATCCCAGAATTATAGAAGTAAAAAAATATAAAGGCCGGTCATTTTGTTTGAGGAGCTGGAAGGTCTCTTTCTTATAGATGTCTAGTCACAGTCTTATAGATGCTAGGTCTCTGCAGCCAAAATGGGAAGAGACTTTCATTACGGATCAGTTGTAAACAAGATCTTCCAGGTCTTCAAAGGGTCTTAGGAGACTTTTTCCACATGATGGAACACAGTGAGATTTCTAAACATCCCACAGCAAGAGTGAATGTTTGTCTAACTTCCCTCCTCCAAGACTCTGCTTATCAAAGATAAGATACAGACCACAAGATGCAATTAAGCAGAACAGACAGGCCCACCAAAGCAGGAGGAAATGTAGGCAATCATCTGTTACTGTTGTACAATTATTTCCACTCCCTTTCCACTTTCCTTCCTTTCCTTCTTTACTTTCTTGATTTATAAAAGAAGTAGAATATGAGAAGCTTGTCATACGTTCAGTTATCTCCAGTGTCTTACACAGGACAGTATCCAGTAAATGAACAGTTAAACATTTTTGTCCGTATCCACAAGCTCTCTGAAGGTAATAATAAAAAACTTGTTCTAAATTTCTTTCTTCTCTTTTAGCTTTAATATTACCTAAATCCTCTTACTAAAGGGACATGACTATCTAATTATCTCAGAGATGACAGTAAGAGTCAAGTTGATATGTCAATAAACAAATCTGGAAAAAAGGATTTTTTCTTCTTTTTAAAAATAGCAAAATCATTGACTATGTAAATTAGACCTGAAATTCAGGTTTTATTTAAACAAAACATATGATATATTAAATAATTTATTTAAAACATGAAAGTTTGGCCACACAACTACAACATCTTGTGCAAATCTAAGAACAGGAGGTGAAAAGGTGATGACTGACAAATCTCAAAACATGGAAAACGGTCTGGATCCAGACTTCAAGCAAAAATATTCAATTGAGTGATAAGTTCATTCTTCCTTAGTCTCTTCACAGTTCAAATTCGTACAACCATTGAGAGAGCTTGTGCAACTGGATGCATGCTTAATGCAGGTACTTCTAAAATTAGTATTTTTACATGACTGCACGTTACAGAACTGAAAAAGTTGGTTAATTACGAAGACCCTTCCTGACTCATTATAATCTCATTGACAGTTACACAGTATTATTTTCTCTATTAATCAAAGCCTCAAATTGCTAGTATGTTTATATATGAGCAAAAATATATCAGTATAGGCAAAGAACACATTTCACTTGTGAGATATTGAAAAGAGGACTCTATGTCATAAAGCCTTTATCTTGAATAACAATAGAACTTAATTGTACTAGTCATTTTCTATCCGTTACCTTACTTTGGGATACTGCATCCAGAGCAAAGAAAGATAAGAGATGCGTCAAAACTGTTTAAAGAGAAACAGAGAAATCACTACAGTGTTGTTTGCTCAGAGCAGAAGGAATCTACAGGATTAAGGTTATTTGGGCAAGGATTGTTCTTGGCTATTTTAGATGCTGACATTCTTTTGCCAATAACAAGATGATTGAGGTTGGTTAGCTGGAGTACTGAATAGTATCAGTAAAGAGCTAAATAAATGTAATGTGCATTGATTACACCTCAAAAACTAAGAGCCATCAGATTGTTTTCTAAGCTGCAAAGAGCTCAAAAGTCATTTGGTATTGGTATAGTTTAAACTTCACCTTTACATCAAAAGACATATATAAAAACTTGGGTGCCTTAGGCCTCTGGGTTAAAGTACAGGTTAGTTCTTCAATTTTGGTGGTATAAAAAACTTGTACGAGGCATCACTGACTAAAACATGGCTCTTCATATCTCAATTTTGTATGCTTTGGTAATTGGTTTTAATCACAGGACTGCAGATGTCACTTCATAGCATGGAGGTAAACATCTGGCTAATAGGGTTGTATTGGACTCCTTTTTTGTTCCCTCCCATTCCTCAAAACATACATATCTATGTTGGACAGTGGGCTGCCTCCCTTCCTCAAGGCCCAGGAAGGAAACATGGTAAGGAAATACGTAAAAATCCAGGTGGCTAGTTCTGGATGTAGAAAGCTGTATTTCAATAAATGGTCCTTAAACAAGCTTTCTCCATGTTGGCAACATCAGCAACACTACTGTTTTAACTTATGGAGAATGGTTCTAAAATATATGGCAGACATATCATTTACAGATGATCAGTCCCAAAATACGTCTTGATTTATAACACAGTTTAGTATGCTATATAAGTATTCATCCTGGTCCAAGGTAAACAAGAAGTACAAAACAGAAACAATATTTGTGACCTATTAGGAGTGTCTGCATTTATCAATCACAAGGTAAAAAGAAATAAAATCAAAATAATTTTGACTAAATTTTGGTCTCTCATTTAAAAATGAAGTAATAATATTGCTACTTCCTTGTCTTTATCCTGTGAATATCTGCACAGCTTGTTTCTCCCTTAACTAGAAGCCCAAGGCCAAGAGACAATGCTAGATGCTGCAGATTTACAGAGATTAAATCCCACCTAACTTTTTGTGACACATTTCTTACTGGTTAGGTCACTACGGAGGCCACAGGAATTGATCAAAGGCTGTACAAGCACCACGTACAGGCACCTAGGTGGAACTCTTAAGTAGAACACTAGGTAAGCATGTAGGCATTTAGATAGAGGCCAGATGAATCTCTGCCCAAGAATCATATTCAAGCAGATCTCAACTTGCAAGGGAGCCACCATTTTATGAGACAGCTGCTGATAACACATCTTTGTCTAATTTTTACAGCTCTGAAATAAAAACCTCTCCCTCCAGTTTAAACTAATATAAGAGAATTTCAGTTTAGCAGAAGCTTATTAAGAGTCCAGACCTCCACTTCACCAGGAATAATCCAGAAAAGTCCTGTTTTTCTGTCTGTCATGTCTGAACATGGAAAGTTGTATCAAGCCAAACCACACTGTGAGACTACTCCTTACATAGCTCTGGTGCTTCCTTACCACTTCATTTTGTCCTTTTTTTGGGATGAGACTGGATAAGGTGGTCATTCCTCAGGAGTCCTTGATTTGGGTTCCTGCCTGCCATTGTGCATCCCTCAGCTCCTCTGGGCTTGTGCAGATGGGCCTTTAGAGAGCTGCTGGCTCCTGTGATGGGCTTGGCAAGATTTTATTTGGCCTCCTCCTCCTCCTGCCACTGTCTCTCTGAGCTCCTTTGTGTGTGTTTTTATCACATAATCAACCACTCAGATTCAAAAATAAAGAAATAGACAAATAATTTTGAAAAAAATATTCATTTTTTAAGGATGCTATTCAAAATGATAAGACATATAGAAAATGGCTATTTATAATATAAGCTTTCCATTTATCCTTACAGTCTCAAGCTGTAATAACTGCCAGTTACAGAAGCACTGGCGGAACCAAAGGAGGCAAAGTGGACATAAAGTAGCACTTAAAAACAAAAGTTGTATCTGGTTTTGCACCTTTCTCTCTGTTTAGTTTTTCTTTCTTTTTTTCTGTTTTTTGTTTTCTTTTGTTTTGTTTGGGTGTTTTTGGTCTGTGGTTTTCCTTTTTTTTTGTCTCATCATAGTTCTGCCTTGCTCGGCAGATCTTTGAGGACTTATATTTTGAACACACTCTGAGCTATATTTCTCCTCAGCTTATCTTATGCTTAGCTTTATCTTTTCATAAAACTTCTGCCTATTTCAACATCTCGTAACAAGTGACAGATACAGGGTGATAAGTACTAGCATTAGATGGGATAAATACACGCTCTGACTGTGGGTTCCAAATACTGCCATTGTGAAACCACACTTGGACACAGGGAGTCTGATTAGAGCCAAATGTTTAATTTTTTTGTGGAGTTCAGTAAGTTCTGGCACAAACACCAGGTACCTTAGGTTCTTCTACTGCTTTTAGAATAAGAAAAAGTTCAGTAACACAGTATAAATTCTGTAAGTATAAAACCAAAGGATTTTTGGCTTCATATTAATAGAGAGGCCAATGAACAGATTATAAACTGGCAAGAAGGGAATCTCACTTTACTGACTTTGGCCTAAGATTGCCTGAGATAGGAAAAAGAGAAAACATAGTTGCTTTTTTCTAACCAACGCAGCATAAGCTTGACTGGTAGCAATGCTTGTTATTAAGATTACCAGATTTTCTCTTTTATAATGCCCTATGCCTCAAGTGATTAACTGCTCAGCAAGACAGCAGCTTTATGTAGTTCTCAGTTTCTTTTTACCACCTGGGCTTGCAGCATCTGTAATTCTTTGACCACCAAGAATCCAATAACTGAGATTAAATCTAGCAACATTCAAGCTGCTGCTGTTTCAATTTATTACCAGCTGTTTTTTAAAAAAAAGTAATTTAATATCTATATGAAAGCAGGGTATTTATAGAGTTTCTGTTTCTCCACCCCTGCTAACAGGGCTCAAAATATCTAATCACACAAATGCAGAATGTAAGTCTCCTAGACTGCAACAAAGCTCAGTGATGACCGTTTGAATTGCCTCTTAATGTGCACACATGCCAGAGCACTGCTTGTTTTCAAAGCAAAGACTCAGGCAGATTGACACTGTATCTTCTGAAAGCAAGTATGTGTCATCAGACCTAGTTAGTCAGGTCAAGAGACCAAATCTCTACTTATTCTTACCCCGCTACTATCTGCATTAGCTACAACCTCTGAAAAGTACATTTTCACCAAACTACCAGATACTTGCTGCCTCTCACAGCAGTGAAGTAACCTCTCTTTCCACCCTGCAAAGCAACATCAGTAAAACTGCACTAGCTACCTGAAATACATGAGTTTCTCAGTTCTAGTCACTGTAGCGCCAAAGGAGTTTTTGGCTCTGACTGCACTGGCATCATCAACACTGAAGGTCTTCTGACTGCTGGCAGGCTTGGTAATGAGTTTCCAGTACTAGGGGATTATCAGACCAGGCCTGTTTTACTACCTCTTTGTTCTAAGCAGAGATCTAAGAAACAATTAACTTGCTAGGGAAAAAGTGTTACTCTCCATTAGTGATAAAAGCTTTTTCTTCTAAACTTCAAAGGGGGTTACAAACAGCAACTATCCCCTAGATCTTAACCCTTTATTGAATACCCCACAGGGTAAGAGATTAATTATTAAAATTGTATATATGTATTTTAAATCTCTCTCTCAAAGGTTATAAGACTCTCTGACACCATGGCCAGCCTGGGATCCGCCTGTGTGCCTTCCTATTTGCCCTCATGCGACTTCACTGAGTAATACAGAATGTCTAGAGTTGCCTAAACATGGACACTTGCTCCACAGAAATGCCCATGAGCTCCATGGGTTTGCTGCTCTTCACAGTGCCAGATATCAGGCATTCTCTGGGAAATCCAAGCATCCCTATGGACTGCGTTATCACTTCAAGAAAGCAACTCATGAGAGCAGCACAAAGACTTCCTGAAAAAGATTTTGAAGCAAATTCCTATTCGCTAGAACTGCATGATCCAACCCCAAGTCACAGGAACACCGTTAAGAGGTTCAGCTTTCCTTCAGACAGAATTGTTCAGCAGCAGCTCCAGAAACACCCTTCCAAACTACAAAGAAAGCATCAAAGAGCCTTTCAACATCCCTCCTTAACCCCCTCTTCAGAAGCCTCCCGGTGGGGACAGCCACCCAAAGGCAGTTTTGAGAGGAACTGTAAGAGCTGTGGATCAGCCCACTTCACAGCCTCACAGCTACATTTATTAGTTTTAGAAAGTGCCTGGCGTTACCTAGGACTGGTGGTTTCTCAAAACTCACAGAAAAGGGTTCACAGACAATTTCCAAACTCTTTCAAACCTTTCTGCATTTCCAATGCCTAGCTGAAGGATGAGTGACAATGAAGAAGTCAGTTCCCTAATACACCTGAAGTAGGTGAAGTAGGAAGCTCCTACAGGACCTCAAGGGCAAGAAATTCTAACTCTACTTCTGTTGCACAAGCATTTTTGGAGTCTCTCATTTCCAAATGTACAAGTACTTGACTTTGTTTGTAATACAGTCCAAAATCTACCTGTATATGGCATTTCTCACAGCTGTGATGACAGCATCAAACCAGGCAGAATGATACATCAGAGACTATTTCAGTGCAACGTCTTAAGTGTTTGTAAATTAAGGAAACACGATACTGCCTATCACATCTATTACCTATTCACTTCCCATATGCCTTTTCGTTTTGTCATACAGAATTACTATCTCAGAGCTTCATGAAACAGGAGAAGCAGTTTTGTGCTGAAACCCCTCCACTGCAAGCCAATTCAGTGAGTGCATTCCCTCCTTTCTGTGGCATCACTGCCCCTGTGTCTGCCTCTGCCAACTTCTATACATGAGGCACAAACGTAAGAGTTATGCCTTGCCTAGAGCACATTCTTCATAAAGGTAACAGAGGAGTTGCTGTGGATTATGCAGAACAGGAAGGTGAGCTCAGTATTGATAAGAGACATTTTAAAGCCGCATCAGGAGTGACATTTGTTTCTTTTTAGGGAGAAGGGACAATCCGAGTCGAGCTTCAAAGTAGAGAGGAAAAAAACTGTCCAGACATAGGAAAAGGCAGTCAAGGGTGTGACCCAGACTGAATTCATTCCAGTACCTTGAGATGCATCATCTGGTACAAAGACACACATAGGTAAAGGATCATTTTAAAATGAGCTCATTCTGTGACAAAGTAGTTCTGCTAAAAAGTATTTGTCCAAAAAAAAGTAATAGTCCACATTATACATAAAGCGGTGTAAATGCAGCTTATGACACTGTGTTCGTTCTTGCTAATCACCAGGAAACTTGTAACTAGTCTGAAGAGAGGAGAATGTTAAAATAAATGTCATAACATGCAACTTATATGATTTGGCACTTGGTTCCAGGTACCAATGGAATAAAATACTTGTAACTTTTAAAGTTTAAATATGACTGCTGGTGGCCAGTTTTCAAAAAGGGAGTGACAGGTAGCTTCTGGCACAAAGTCATTCACAAGCTGCTTTTAAAAACTTCCTCTTTAACAGACAAATACACATGTGACAAGGTAGCATAAGATAAAGCTGGAAATTCCAAAGACTGTGTATAACACAGATGCAATGCTTATATGATCATCAGTGAATAAACACCTTGGTGTCTGGGTATGCTCATTTACACATGATCTTGAGAACGCTGGTGAACTTCCTGAAGCATTAACTGATTTCTGTAAAATGCATGAAGATCCACTAAAGAAAGGAGTGAGCTAAGAGTAAAATCAGTCAAGGAGGAACGAAGGGGGTACTAAGTGAGACCATAAGCGTGTTTTGCATTTTTCTGATGTCAATAAACTGCAGTTGCATATTAGTTATGCAATATATGGGTGATGGTGAAAAAATTTTCATTTCAAAATTGTTTCTCCAAACAATGCTTTCTGAGCATTTTTCCCGGACACTGCTAAAAACTTTCAAAGACTTACATATAATTTTAGTTCTGAGTCAGAAATGCTGTTTGTGCTCTTTTTTTCTGAAATTTGAACCAAAATTCCAATCTTCAAATCTTATACCCCCACCACGTTAACAGGTGCCTATCAAAAGGTACAGTTACTCTGTAACCACATGGCAGGTTGCAAAACAATCTCAAGCAGAAGAAAAAGGAGACAAAATACTTAATTTGGGAAGGATCTCTGTCAGTTTGTAACTAACTACACTGAAGGAAACTCAGTCCTTTATTTAACACTTTCACATATAAGATAAAGAGTTCAATATATTCCATTTTGTGAAATTTTCAGAAGGCTATAAAAGTAAATAAGCCTTCCAACTATCTGTTAATCATTTTGGATGAATCATAGGAGCACCTAGATACCATCATATCAGAATAGTCCTTCATCAAATACTTACATACAAAAATGGGTCAGACTATCCACCCAGAAAAATCATACTCTTCCTTGTGTGTTTACCTCAACATCATTATGGACATATATGGAATTGTTAACTAATCATGTATTTGCCAAACTGGCTATAACATAATCCACCTACGGCTGACCAACTACAGAAGAAAAACTAAATAAACATTTTGCTGTTGTTAAACATTTTTTTGTGGGTTTGAGCTTCTGAAGTCAGAAGGTCACTTGGATTATGTATACAATGTTGGTAATTTCATTCCTTAAACCTACAAAATGCCACGAAACTCACTATTTTCCAAAATAGCTTTGCAAACAATGACAATTACTGACCAGACATTTTCAAACACAGCAGGTTATTGGCTTAGGCAGTGATGGAAACCCTAAAAAGAAGATAAATATTTTGAAACGTACTGTAAATCAAATTTTTGCACTGGACTAAGAATGGATTATCTGCCTCCAAACAGCAAAAGATGTTTTAGTTTGAGGGTTTTTTTCCATGTTTATTTACTAGAAATGATTTTAAATTGTGTCTTTGTGATACTTTTTTTACTCAAGATTTTTAGCAGTTGCATTGTAATAAGTACTCTACTATAATTAGTTATACATACTTTACTCATTACATTTACTGATGTCCAAGAATTCACTGTTTCTCAATCTTTTAATAAAAAGTACATTTTTCAGATTAAAAATTGATTGGGAACAATACTATGTCAGCTTCATGCTGCTCTGAAAGTATTTGTAGCAGATGTATCTACAGTCTCAACTGGGCAAATTTCTATGATGTAATTAACTGAGCCCTTGACTAAGAATGAGCCTGTGAGGAGGTATATTATGTTGTCATGTACTATGTTCTGGTATTGTGGTACCAAGAAAAGGCAGCCACCTTTACACCTCCCATTTCAGAAAGTCAGTATGTGGACAAGAAAAAAAGACAGCCAAAACAGGAATTCATACAATTGACTGTCCAAGTAGCTTTGCCTAGTATCAATAGAGAGGTAATATCAGGAAGCCAAAGGCACTGTTTTTATGTATGTGCACTCAAAGCTGATTATGAATTATCAGGTTTCTGACTTTGTGTCAGATTCACGTTCTCTGTCAGGGCAAGGCTGCTGTAGGGTGAAGACAACATCACCTTCATACTCTCTGTGGTGTCCTTCAGCAGACCACAAGTTCAGGTTCACTGGGCACCTTTGTGAAAGAAGTAATATAAGTAAGACAGGATGCTGCTAGATTGTTATTGACGGTTTACTAATTAGTGTACAGCTGGTATTGCATCCCTGCCTTTCCTAGCAGATCACAGATGTTAGAGGCAAATACAATGTGGGCAGAATACGCCTGGACTGTGGCAGCTTCCAGACGGAAGACAATCCCTGGAAATGACCCAGAAGAAAGCAGCATTTCACTAAGTCAGGTCATTATTTTTATAAACTGAGGATCAAAGCTAAAAATTTTATACAACAGTTGCCTTCACTGAGGAAGGTAAGTATAACTGACACTTCCTAAAAAGTGTAGTGAGCGTTCCATTCTTAAATAGAATGGAGTATTTATCCTGCTAGCCCTTGTAATTTTGTAATGTCTGAAAGTACTCGTGTTTTCTATTGAAAGACTATTGCAATGACATGAATCCAGCTGTTGCATTTCCTGTCTTTCCTTTCACCCTTAGAAAAACAATTTTCTAGCTTTCCTCAGTATACAGAGGGGGGGAAATTTGAAACAAGAAAACCATAAGGCTTAAAAAAAAAGCTAGTAAGAGAATAGTAACTGCTAAGTTTGGTTTTGGTTTGGTGGTTGGTTGTTGGGGTTTTTTTTCCCCCAAAGGCAGTTTCATCATTTTTTTCAAATCCTGGCTCAAGATTTTTGAGCAGTAGGACTGACTATTCACCTGTGCATCCTTTTCCAAACTTCCATAGACTAAGTCCAGGTAAGTACAGGCCATTAAAAGCAACCTCCAAGAACAGCAAGAACTTGATCAAAATAAACGTATACTGTTGAATGACACACATGGTATAATAATGGTATAATAAGGAAAACACAAGCAAAACCAAGCTGACATTTTACACGTAACCACAGTGCTTCATTGCACAATTCTGGACACTCTATGCAAGGTGACTGCTTTTGTAATCAAGTTGCTCAAGCCACAGAGGAATGATCAAAATTTCAGTCCAAAGTTTACCAAAACATGTTACCACTCTCTACCCTTTTATTTTTAAAGGAGATTCAAGGTTTATTGTTTTGAAGGCTTTAAGTCCCAGACTCTTAACAAGCAACATACCTCTTGGCAGTTCCTCACTATCCTGATGACCAGCTGAGAGTCAACACAGGCTGTAAGCATTTGTTCATCAGCTCAGCAGAATTACACGGGACTCAGCGAGCATTTGGCATTCGACAATGCTGCTGTCTTTGCGGCAAGCAGATTTATGGACATCATTTTTGCAACTGCTACTTTTCGTGATCATTTGCAGTTCACTCATCTGCTAAATACAGCAAGGCCAATTAAAACAGGCTATCCAAAGAGGTATAGAGTTCAGCATACTGCTGCAAGTCACCAAAAGAGTCACAGCTTCTTTCTTTTAATAGTATATATAGCATTTCATAAGGTCACTGAAGGGATTAAACTGACCAACGGTCTTTCTGTATCCACAGTCCTGCATGAGCCCTCCACTCTCCATCCTGAGGACTGAGCTTCTGCAAGGGAAGTCCCCTTGGCGTCGCTGAGATCAAGGCTTTCCTAAAAGTTTCTCATACACTCCATCTACTCACAAGAGCCATCTACTCTCTGCTCTAGGGACACCTCTACCTGGAACCTGTGGTCTCCCACCAATTCATCCAACCCTTGCCCCAGGACTCCCTTGCTACCCAAGATTTCCTCAGCCTCTCATGCCCTCTCAGCTCATCTACTCCATCTCATGGCCCCACTCTCCCTCCCCATCCCCTGCCCCTTCTGCAGCCATCCCAGCCCGCTGGCGTCCCTCCCTCACTGAGCAGCCCCACTGAGGCACATGCCCCAGAGCTGCGGCCCCACCATGGCTCCTCAGCCCCACTGTTGCCGGCCTTCCACCTCAGCTTGAGCCCTCCTGCTCACATGTGGGGACTCTGGCTTTGAAGCTGTGTGGCTGCTCCTCACTGCGGCGTCCCCTTCACCCCTCTGGGTGAGGAGGCAGCTGCCGTGACCCACAGGCCGGGCGGCGGTTGCTGCTCAGCCCAGCCCAGGCAGCCGGTGAGGGCCATGGGTGCTCCTTACCCTGGGCACTCCCCAGGCCCAGGGCTTCCCAGCGAGAAGCAGACCCACGCCCAGCTCTCGGCCTCCCCTCGGGTGCCAGCTGCCTGTGAGCTGCGGAGGTGACCCGTCACAGCTTGGAGCTCAGCATGGGGTCCTCACTACACCTCGCTGCCCACCAGGGCAACCCCCGGCCCCAGCCCGGCCCCGTGACAGGCTTGGGCGCACCAGCACCCCATCCTGAGCTGCCAGGGGCCACAGCTGGGCTCCCAAAAAGGACTGAGGGACACCTGTTGCTGTAGGCAGGAAGGCTACGAGGAGGCTGATGGCTGAATTTGAAAGATGCGTGTTTCTTGACTGCAGCCTGTCCCTGCCATGTGCGCCAGGAAGGCCATGTCCTGCAGAAACCAATTTGATGCAGTGCTGTCCAAGGCGTCACCGGCAGAGGCACCTGAAGCATCTGAAACCACATCCACCCGTTTTACTGACTGTCTGCCCACAGCCTGGGAGTGCTGAGGAGCCGCCAGCGAGCTGGTGGTGCCAGAAATGTGTTTTGCTCATAGTAGGGGAAAAAGGGCCATGTGGTAGAGTTCTGCATCTAGAGGAGAAAGGGACTGAGGGGACACATCCAGAGCCATGAAACCAAGGTCCCAAACCCATAGTTCTCAGAAGTTCTTCTTTAATTTAAATTTGTGATCATCATGACTGCAAGAAGTGGCAAAAACAGCATAGCAACTTCACAAATCTTCACAAATACTTTACAGAAGGGTGTTCATCTTAATTCTCAAGACCTTTCTCAGGCTGATTGGGATTAGAAAGTTAAAAAAAACAACCAACCCATGTTAATTAAATTCAGGCTATGCTCCTTTAGCTTTACAAATATTTTACCAAAGATTGCAGTGAGGAAGAAACCGAAGCTGAACGAACTTCTTAAACCTCACTGAAAATCCCCAAATGGAATATTCTTCCCTTGTATTTTCCCTTTGTGGCTGGTGCAAAATGCAACTTAAATTCTTTCCCCCTTTTATTTTAATAGCTTGTTCTGCACTCTAGTTCACAAGGACTCTGAGCAAGATATAGTTAATTGATATGTGTAATTATAGCCATCATACCTCCACTCCTCCCTAGAAACTCAGTTACCAGACCTATCCTTGACAAAATGCTTGTGAAGAATAATACATCTGAAGTCAAATGTTATCTGCTAATTGACAGGATGTTTTCAACAATGAAACCTTATCTTAGGTAAATAAACTTCTAAGGAAACTTTGAGCCAGAAAGGCCAAATGAGATGTTTGGGATTCCTTTTTTGCTGCAGAAGGTCTTGTTTTGATAGTGCATTTCAATAGCAAAGGCTAAATGTGTAAGAGAATCTGAGAGACCAAAAGAAAGGCTCAGTTCTCTCTGTTTATATTTGCTCCCATCTGATTTGCTCCTAACTATTATTTTTCATAATAGGAAAAAGCATCTTGATGGGGTCTTTAATTATTGCAGCAGGAAAAATGCGAAAATTATCTTTATCTCGTTCCTTATTTGAAAAAAAACCAAAAACATTTTAATGCATCTCTAGCATTTGTTTCTTTAAATTCTTATTTAGATTTTATATGTTTTTATACTTCAATAAATAGTTTGTAAAACCAGCCTAAAATTAGCATTTTTAACACACAACAGTGTTATATAAAACACCTCTCAACAAGGTGTTATATAAAGATATAACAAAGATATAAAAACCTCTCAACAACGTTCACATTAAAGTATCAGATCAAAGACAGCAGTACTGCACACCAAATATGAGATCCTCAGATGTATGAAAGCAGTGAGAAACAGGAGAAGTAGTCACCAAGGGGAAGAAGATGATGGAGGGAAGAGAAGTCCTGTCCCAGCGTGTGGATTCTGAGGAATGTAAGAGGGTCTTGGAAATGAACTGCAAACTTTTCAAACACACGTCGCTCTGTGTGTGCGAGGCCCTGACCCTGTTTCTGATCAGTATTCAAAGACGTCAGAAGGCAGTGACCCTGCACTTCTGTAAAATTATTTGCTTTATAAAGCACAGCTGACCCCAGCATGCCCCAATGTGGCAACAATAATTTAAGATGCACTCTCAACTTAAGTTTGAACTCCTGAAATTCCAGTTAACTTGAGGGTCCGTGTCCTTCCATAAAGATCTAACTGGAAGACGTTCCCACATGTGCGGAACTGTTATGGCAGCTTACTTGCACACAAAGCATTACTCAGTATCAATCTGCTTCCAAGGGGAGGGAGATCTTGAATCCTACACAGAAGACTGATCTTCATTGTAAAAGATAAATCATATTGTGAGATGGGTTTTCAAGCAGTATGAACGATAATTTTGTTATGTCATAAACATTTCAAGAGTGTGTACAGTTAAAGACTTCGATGTCAAGGGGGGGTGGGGAGAAGAGTAAACAAATATACTGATTTCGATGTGCTTAGCATTAACAAATCCAATTTCCAAAAGCCATGGCCTATCCCTTATCAGCCACGCCAAATCTGATCCCTCTGGGTGGTCATTGCAACTGAAGCCTGGAGCACTCTCTGGCTGTGCCTTCACTTCTAGCTTCCAAAACACTTCCTTTTCTGTCTCAAGCTGTGATCTGATGCATTTGTTCCAAACAAGATTACTAAAGAACCGAGATTATTTATCTAGTGATTTTGCTAGGTCTTCTCTGAAAAGGCCTTTCTGTTTGTAGAAATGGCATTTTCCCACTCTTAATGCAGAAATACATACTTATATCTTTTGCAGGACAGATTTCCGTAATTTTCTGACTGGCAGCTATACGACCTCTGAGCATAAACTGTGTGTCCTGTGGCCTGTCCAGCTCAATGAAAATGTCAGTCCTGTGCAGAAATAGAAGAAAATAAATCACATGTGGTGCTCAGGTGATATGCCAGTTTAAGGGAAGTGGTATCCTTAAATGCACACCACACAGCATTCTGACTGGCTCGGTTTCCTAAACTGGACATGAACTCCCTGTTTAGCTGGGCCAAATATACTTGGGAGACTACCAAGTCTCTGGTGCTGTAGTGAACCTTGTTCTGTGGCTGACTGAGCCCTTATAAATCTGTTTGGGATTCCATCCTGATTACTGCATGCAAATGCTCTTACACCATTCTGTCTAGGACAGAGATTGGAGGGACCACACAGAAGCAATGATCCATCCCTTTCACCTAATTGTTGTTTGTGGTGAAGGAAAGATGGCCAGATAGGGTGTCACTTCTTGCAGAATGACAGCCTCAGCTTAGTAATGGCCTTCTCTTAAGAATTATATTGGTGATTGACTGACTCCAGATGAGGCTCACAGGACTCATCCAAAGTCTATTGCAGTAAAGCTCCACAGAAGAGTCCTGGATCTTAGTTCCTAGTAATAAAAAATAATAATAATAAAAAAGTCAGCAAAACAACCAAGGCCTGTTCAGCATTCTACAGAGGATGTTTAGAAGTCCTTCTTTTAGATCAGATAGCTTCAGAGAGAACAGGGAGTTTACTGATTAAGGAACAGTTGTGGGGTACAGCAAGGGAAACCAGAGAAGGGAAAAACAAGTATCTCAGGTAAAAATTGTGTCCATTTCCTCAAGAAATAAACCAAAAAAGTGTAACAGAATTATAATAGCAGGGTTGGCTCCAGAAGGAAGTTCAGGCACAGGAGGAGTGCATTTTAAGAAGACTGAAGGGAATTTTGTGTGCCAGGAACTCTATTGTCAGCATGGGTGATGTTAGGTTTAAGGTAGCAGGAGGAGGAAAAGAGGAGGAAACCTAACAGCATCTGTTTCAGTGTACCCAGTTTGTCATTACAATCCAAAATACAAACACTCCAGGGGGAGAAAATAATACTCAAAACTGAACAATAGTGGGAAACTTACTCAGGTAATAACTTGTAGTGTGAATGTATGGGAGGAAAGTCAAGCGAGTTCTGGAATGTCAGAGAAAACTCTTATTAGACTGTGTTATTTAGTAAGACTACTCCATTTTTAACTTCTGATCTGTAGGGCAATAATACTTTGTGATAGAGCACAGGTAGCAATAGCCATACCTTTAAAACAGGTAATTGGTTTTTAAATCCTCACTTGTAAATAGAGTTAAAAAAATATAACCAGAAATTAGTAAGCACCTTATCAAAATATTTAAGGTTCTCTGTACCTTCTTTAACATCTTAACAGTAGAGTGATTATTTTCATTAAACCAGAAACTAGATTTTAACTGAGACACAAGAAATATTTCATAGGACTTGATCAGTGACTTCCATTTCCACAAGATATTTTTACCATACCAGGTAAGAAAAGAAGCATCTCTCAGCAACAGTGACCTGAGCACCAAGTCTTCTGAAATTGCTATCTTCTTTACATTTAAAAACATAATGGCTTCAGATAAACTTCAGATAAAACCTTAAAAGCTCAATGCAAGAAGGACATTTTATTGTTATTGTTATCATTGACTGGCTGTTAATGAAATAATTCCAAGAAGTACAGGATATTTTTGCTGCCATTAATTTCATTCTTGATCTACATTATTGCTTAGGCTATTATCTATTAAATATTATCTAACAATGTACATGACCATGTTCTTGAATTTTCCTTTTCCTTATTGTTTTGCTTATATATGACAAACATTGCTGCTGCCAAGGACAGGATTCTAGCATAACATATAGATGTTACTTGAAGGAAAACATTTAATATATATTTTGATGCACCTGATGAAGCAAACATTAAGCATACAGAATTCTAGTAAATGTAAGTCAGGGAATAGACAACCATACCATGGGTATCATTCTTAAAAGCTGCAGTTTTATTTTACTAAATTATCTATGTTAAAAACAAATCTGTGTCTGGTGTGGAATTTCACTGCATCAAGTGTTACAATATTTTTTGTTTTCATTACAAGCAGGAGAATGCATGTAGAACAAGTGTTAAGAAACATGACAATAAATTAGAATATAATTTACAAAAGCAAAAATAATAATAAAGTAACAGTGTACCACATTAATACTGAGTATAAAATAATAAGCAACTAATCACAATAATACAAAGGTAATTTCAGTCTGTATTATTAAGGATATCTATGTGACATTCACTCCATTACAAAGTTCCTAACGAAATGGACTATTTTTGGGTGTATACACCTTGAGGGGTTAATCGCTAGATTTTTCTTTCTGTTTTGATCTTCTTCAGCTGATAGTATTGCTCAGTGGAAGTACTGGCACCAGATTGATTTCTGCATTTCATATTCTACTATTTGATTCTAGGCCTGTCATATTTATAGCCTACACAAATAGTCATTTTGTCACTATTTAGGAATATAACACTATTTAGCTTAGATTATATAGATGGCTACAGCGTAGCAGCAGCAATGAACTGTGCTGTGGAAACCAATTATTTTTCTTTGAATTAGGTTTCATTTTTCAGTCTTAGTCTGAAGCATTGCTTAGTTTGTAAATCCACATACATTCTGTGTTTTGTTCCCTTTAACAATACAATTACATGTTGCTCCAGGGAGTTCTTTAAATTCCAACCTCAGTGCTGTTATGTTGCAGAGTAAACATCAGACTCCCTAGTGTTCTAGCACCAGTAAGAGAGCAAAATGCGTCTTTGGAAACACTCCTTACAGTTTTAATGTCCTAAGTGAGGTAAAAAAAGAGAAAAGGTTTCTTTCAATACATAGAAAACCTTTTTATTGTTAGCTGGAAGGACACATTAGCTGATAAACAAAATCATCCCCTAGAGAAAACTGGACCCTGATACAAAGAGGCCTCTTGCTTCGGGAATGCCATAGCAATCCCTTTCCCTTTCATCACACTTTTGACCTAGCCAGGGCATGCTAGCACCAAGGTGTTTTGTCAAAAGGATACAGAAAGTTGATTCACTTAACAGAGAAGGACTATGTACTGCCCTTAATCCCTATGTGCAACTCCCAAAGATTGGGTTTTTAATCTACTGGTGTCAGTTTTAACAGGAGTTGTTTACATGGTGATGAGAGCAGCTGATAAGCATATGTGAATACACGCAAGCCAACTGAAAATGAATTCCACTGGTCACAGGCATACGGAAGTGGAAATACTGGCAAGAGGTAGCAGATGACAGGAATTTGATGGTCATGAATACATGGGCTACACAAAACCCCACAGACAGATTGTCAATATTTTCAGGGTATTTCATAGTATGAGTCCTGTTAGCAATATCTATTGTTCCATGTTAATTCACATTAGTAAATAGTGTGCAACACATTTGGCTTGTTATTGGTAAAATACACGGGGTACACTTCAATCTCATGGTATTTTGAAATTATTTTTCACTGAAAAAAGTACTTTTTTTTGAAAGTGCTATTTTGAGTTAGAATTTGTAACATGTTATTGTTCACATAATTTTAATTGCACTACAACAAAGGAGGCATAGGTGGACACAAAAGCACATTCATCAAGTACCTGCTGCAAAATGCAAGCATTCAAGTACAATATATTAATATAAACAAGTACCTACTTTCCTTATCTCCTTGTTGAGTCTGTTACTGAAAAGTGAAGGGGAAGGGGTGCACAACAATTGACTTCTTTACGGTAGATTCTTGAATGTGACTTGCCTAAGTAGTTTGGTTTCACATTTAAAAATGCAAAGTGTTTGGCGAATATTAACAATATGGTAATATGAAATAAGTGGAGTATGGCAGCAAAATAGTGAAGGCATCTAGCTACTAATCCAAAGGCATGAGTTTGTTCCAGTCTCAGCTTGAAAGCTGTCCCTAGCTTTAAATACGGTCCAGCTTTAAATATGTACCTGGCCGTTTAGGTGAAGGTGGCCAGACTTCATTCTAGCTACCTATTTTCCAGTGTGCCTTACTCCTGATAGTCCAACAGGCCTCCTGGCCCAAGCACACTTTTGATTTCTGATGTGAACAGAACCTAGATACCTCCATGAGTCATTTATTCTTTGGTTGTAATCCTTGCCCACTCAGATGTGGTCTCCTGAACTTTCTCATAAACAAATGCCCTTCTGCTATGGTATCAAAGAAGGCAACATCTGGAATCCATTTTAACTTCCAGCTTTGCAAAGGATTGTTGCTATTACACAGTAGGCTTATCTTTTGCACTGGAATTCCTTAGTTTCGGAGAATCAAAAGTAACATGTAAACCAGACCTAGATGCCCACAAAGTTGTTTCTTCTTTGTGGCTGGTGTTGTAAACAAAAGTGAGCTGGAATCAAAGTGTACGTTCTAAGCAACCTGTAAGGTAGTAGTGAAGGAGCTGGCAATAGGGTCTTCACCACTGTTGGAGTCTGCCTCCTCCATGATACTGAAATATGTTCCCATTCAGTGGAAATCACAGCTTCACTTGTACAACGGTAAGATGGCTATAAACCTGCAACACGGATTTCATTTTGTTTCATAGCACACTTGTATTTCATGCACCACTGCAATAACTGTTGCACCTCTTAAAACTAAGTCCCTCATGGTTGTTCTGTTTAGTATAGCTTTATATATGGCTCACAGCAGTGTACAGGAAATATGGATTACTCCAAAGGGAATTAGGTGGAATGAAGGAAAAATACATATTTTTTTTAATTTCTGCTCCTTAAATAACATTTCCAAGATCATTTTATAATTTAAATTGTGGTGCTGTGTCGTGAGATAAAATAGTTAACATTTTTAAGCTATGACTTAACTTTTTTTTGATTCTTCTTTACTTCCATAGTAGACCAAGTCATAACAGCTACATTTTAAACAGTTTTAAATACAAATGGATTCAGTGTCATTGCTAAGTCCATAATAAAAATTATTTTAATGGTCCAAGGAGGTAAACAGACTATTGGATTTAGTCAAAAGAACACAAACGTTCCACAGTAAGCTATTCTATATGTGTTGTGTGGATCTTTCCAATTTGGCATGCCCTCCTTATACTGTGTCCAGCACTTTGGATTAATAAATCCCACTTCACAGAAGTTAAAATAATATTGAAATCCTGTCAGCTGGGGCTGACCAGTGGTTACGTTTTCCACAGGGTAATGCATTTGCAAGGACGTCAATCTCATTCCACTGTGTGGCTCTCTTCGATGGACACTCTTCCACAATGATAATAACAAGCACATTCTTGTGCTTTCTGTGGGTCAGTGTCCTTGGCAGGTCTTGCAGCACATCTGTCTGAAGTATGCTCGACTGCAGAACTTGAACTTCAGCACCAGTGGGCAATATGCCACTTTGTTCACATCTTTGCACTCTAATAATTAAGAGCATTAAAGAGAAAAAAAAAAAAAAAATTAAAGTTAAAAAATAAAAATTAAAGTACAAAGAAAATTTTACATTTAACATGCTGCTTCTCTATTCATCCATCTTGCCCTTTTTGTAAGTACTCTTTCTAGTCCAGCCTAGTGCACACAACATATTTTTAGAAGCAATAAAAATGTTTGCAGGGCTTCTGTCCCAGGCATTCAGAAGTGTGCCCACTTTGTATTGGAAGAATTATCATTTATTGGGATAAATGATCACTTTAGACAGCTAGGAAATGTGAGTCATTTTTCTTACAATACTTTTATAGCTTCTTTCTCAGGAGTTATTTTATCCATCTATGAGAAGTTATCCAAAATCTAACGATTTGCACTATTTGGTACCATGCCTCTGCCTTTGTAAGAATCCTTGAAATAGAATGTGCATTGCAGCTAACTGGGATGGAGAAAATGACGAGTGTCCAATGACAAGGCACCAACAGTGTGAGTTCACTGACTGGACTGAACGGTGGATTATACTTTAGGCTTGGTTCCACACATCCACAATCCCTTTTATACAGGAGGAAAAGCCATTTTTATGCCTGTAACAGACATGTAAGAGCTTTTTTTCATAGTTGTGTTTTCCCTATATGCTCGGCTTACTGCCTCAGCAGCCCTTGTCATACTGGCAGGTTAACTCTCCCAGGAAGGGAGAACAAGAGCTCAACCATACAGAGGAAGGATTCCTTCTTTTCCATCACACACAGCTTGTATTTAAAGTGACTTGTGGAGGTACATTACAGGGGCACTGCTGAAATATGCTGTGGTTCTCTGGCTCAGTTGCCTGTCTGTAGAAAGAAGGTTGGAATAGGGAACGGAATAGTTTGTTCCATGCCCAGTTCAAATTCTGATATAGCTGGACATACAGCTGTACCTGAGAGCTCAGGGGTAGACTCAAGTTCTACAGCTCAGATGTTGCTGTTGCAAATTTGCTTTCCACTGGAGTGATTATTGCGATCAATGCTTGACAGGGGATTTTTAGTTAAAAGCATTTGTGCAGTTCCTTCCAGACTGGTATTAAAATAGGACTTTGGCAAGGAGTTTTGCTTCACGTGTAGGAAGATGGAAGAGATGTATACGGAGAAAAAGTAAACCCCGCAGGTTTGAATTACAAAAATTACTTGATGGGAAGAATGAAATTAGATTAATTTCTCAGAAAATGATTTGTCTCAAAAGAATGCTGTAAGTTTGTACACTTTTAAGGTTGCATTTAATACTGGCTTCCTCCTACAATCTTTCTCAGACTACAACAGCTATACAGAAAATGTGAATAAAAAGGAGATTAACAGGCAGCACTTTGACCATTAGTGTATTTTGTATTGACTTGATACGTAGAAGTGAAGACTGGAGGCCAGGATGCTGTTGCTCCAAGCCTGACAGAACAACAGACCTTGACTCTGAGACGTCTGTAAGCCCAATATGAAAGGGACAACAGACACACTAAATAGGTATGAAAAAAAAAAAAGCAATAGTGAAACAAACACAAGCAGCATGTACAGTCATTCAGCTACTCCTGTTTGTCTTCCTTCCAAATACAATCTCCTAGTACATTATTTTTGCTCTTAAACAGGCAGTTATGGACAGTGCGTTCATGCTGCAAACGTACTATAGTGGCAAGTTAAGTGCAGATGGGAATTTTCAGTATTTGAACCTAGGAAAGCCTAGAGGCTGAACTTCAGGATCTGTACAGAATTTTCTGGTATTTCTGATAATGGCAATATGCATGCTTTTAGTTAGATGAGTAGAGGTCATGAAATTATTTAAACTTTCATTTCATTAACACAGATATAATGCTTTCATTGTCATATTTTTACTCCACTTACCCACTGTTTCATGTATTACTTTTCTAATTTTTTAATTCTATGTACTACTTTTCTAATTTTTTAATTCTCAATTTGGAAACAGAGTTGGATGCCAGGAGAAAAGACATTGGGGGTAGCTGGTTGAAACAGACATATTTCTCTATCAGCAACCACACTTGGTCACTGTGTTTCTCTGAGTTTCAAAAACTCTTCTCAAAAGAGGCCAAATATCTTCCAGAAATATTTCAGGTCCTTGTATTTGTGAAGACTGTGAATATAGGAGAGGCAGATGGTGAATTATAAATGAAGTGAGGAATAAAAAGGTTCACTTGATCTTGATGAAATGTAAAAAGTTCACTCGATCCCAAAAATAATCCTCATACACGTTGTATTTAGTTAAACACAGGTAAAGCCACTAACTGCATTTTTGCTAGAAGTACAATTTGAAATTATCCTATTTCATCTTCTTTAAATTACTCTTCCTCTTTACTAAAACTGGACCCTGTTCAGCCAGTGCTACTTGGAAAGTAGTGAGACAATATTCTGGAAGCTACCCACAACTTCTGTTTTAAAAATCAGTTTTGAAATAGATATGGTGGCTGATGAAGTAGCCTATTCTTCATAGGACTGTGGTGAATGGAAGAGGTTTAGCAGAGCCCTTTTGTTCCTAGTAACTACTGATAGCAAGTTTCAGTAAGCTGCATGTATTAAACTCTTCCTTCCTGAACTTCGTGGCTAGATCAGACAATATTATGGTATCACAGTATGTCACTGTGCCTTCAGCTAAAGAGACTGCAAAGACATATCACACAGAACACAAGTAAAACTGAAATGACATAAAAATGGATAAAATAGTTTTTCAGGTAAAGTTTCAGATGGCCTTTAGCAGTCTAGATTCAGCAGAGGTATATATACTTAAGAGGATAAAAAAATTCTGAATACATTTCAAATTGTGTGGTACATGCTGCCTGTAGTTCACTTCCAGCAGCAAATGCATCAGTGGCAGCCTGTCAAAACCCCATCTACAATATTCTAAATCACCAATGAAGACTTTAAAGAAAACAAAGAGCTAAAGCAGATGTAAAGTGTGACAAGATATATTGTAACTTTCTTTTACTATTTCTGTATCGCCAAAATTTTGACTCTTTATTTTATGTAAACAACCCACACTTTCCCCAGGAAAGTGCTTTCAAACTTTACCAACATGGTCATTATACTGCAGAATGGCTCAAAAATATGTTCTTGGGTTAGCAAAATTAAATTGTCCAGAAACTGTCGAATGGGTTACATAGTCTGTGAGCAATGGAGTTAGGCAAGTGAAAGGAATCGTGAGGTTTGCTGGAGTTTGAAATAGTAAGGGAATCCCCTCAGGTGGTCTGACCCTGCTGCAAACCAATGACCTGCTGCTGAAGTTGCTTTTGCCCCGCAGTGGGGCCCAAAGCACGAGGCAGTGCTTCTAGGTGACACATGGACAAAGTCTCCGCGTGCAAGCAGGTAAGCTCTGCTACGCACATGCACTCCCAAGGGGCAGAACCCTCCCTCTGAGAGACCCAACTCCTCCCCTGAAACTTGAATTCTGGTGCACAGTTCACATCCCACTGCACCTGGAGAGACAGAAGCGAGCATACTGGCACAGTATGCCCCTCTCACAAACACATTGACAAGGAAATACCAGAACTGAAATAATTCTTTCTTAGAAAGTATTACCTTTCTGATAATAGCTGTGCTCTTTCGGATTAGTTAGTTCTTGAAATCCTACAAGCTTTCCATCATCTCTAGTATGCTGAAAAAGACATGCCTCTCTGCTTAAAGGCTAACACTTTACTAACACAAGTGGTATCACCTCCTCTTGTGTCTAAGAGGCTTTTTTAAAGGCAAAAAATGTGCACTACACGCACATTATTCTGCAAATCCTCAGTTTGTTCTTCTTATAGTCACTGTTTAATGGCAGCTCTGAAATGTGCATAAATTAGAATACATATTTAAGAAATACTTACAAAAGTATTGAAAAAAAACCTTGAAGGTAAAATTTTTTTCTAATTTTGGGATAGAGCACCATTAGTATTTCATGGATTGCAGCAAGGTTCTTCTGAAAGGATGTAGGCATTTTAAACTGTTAAATGAACTTTGAGATTACATTTACTTTTGAGCCATTTAATCATTTACAAAATGATTGGTGGATTCCAGTAAATACATTCAATGTGGGACATAAGTGAAAACGGGATGCTAGGTGGCAACGTGTTGGGAACTGTATCTATTGGAATAGATTGTGCTGTATCTTTTTCCACTCAGTTCTTCCTAACTGCGCTAATGAGGCTGCATGGCTGTCAGTAAGGAACTGGCTCGTGCCTGGCCCATTCAGAGAGCAGGCCAAAGAGCTGATGTCCATCTGGAATACTATGTAAGTGATTTTCAACGTTTTCAATTTGTGGATCCCCAAAATTTTCCAGTAAAGGTCTAAGTCCCTGAAAAACACTACTACCAACAAGCTTTCTTTTCATAGTTACCATGCATAGTTCCACTGTAAAGAAGTCCACATCCACACAGTGTAGACAGACCACACACAGAAAACTCCTGATTGTATTCATCTATGGGAGAGAGTGTATTTTCCTGACAATATTGAAGAATTACTAACAAAATGACCTTGTCATCTTGAAATGAAGAGGAGACTAGGACTAAATCATGTCCACTTATAAGTACTTTGCTACCTTCCTTACATTGGAAAAAATCAACATTTGTGTTTGGAAATAAAATCTCATTTATCCTTTGAGCTTTAAAGGCAGAAAGCATCCTAGTTTGATAATCATCCCATAAAGATTACTTGAGAGCACTAAACATACAAATGGGAATTAAAACAACCAAGGAAAATTCTATTATGAAGATGTTTTTCAAATGGCAACATAGGATGATAAGCCCCTCTTTAAAATTAAAACTTCCAAGCAGTAAGTTACAGTGCTCATACACTGAATCATGAGTGTATTTCTGGGAAGATTTTAGTATGCTCCCATTTCATCACAGACATCTCTATTTGACAGACTTTTATGACAATTTTGAAACTATGGCACAAACCTGAATGGATACAGTAGATACTGAATGAACACCAAATCAGGACAGACTGTAGCATAAATTTGCTTTTTTTTTGTTCCATATAAATAGAATATTGAACTGCAATGTAGTCGGAGAACCCATGTAAGATAACCCGTTATATACTGCACAAAGATTAGTTATGTTAAAAGGAGCAGTGTTGGTGACATTGTGGTCAAGTACTCAAAATTCAGGGAATAACTGTTTTAAAAGAATTATTACTGCTGTGCAATCTTTCTTGATTTTTGGACTCGTGTGTTTTGGTAATGTTTTATTCCTTTTTGCTCTTCCACACAAAAGGAAATGTACTCATCTGGTGAGCAACTATTCTAAATTTTTGCAATCAATTAGGATGTTTTGTTTTTTTTTTTTACTGCCTAACTCTCCAATTCTACTTTGAAGACAGCGTTTCCTAATAGGTTGGCTTGGACAATTTAAGAGTTCAGGTCTGGAGCCTTTCATAAACATTAATAAGCTTATTTTGACATTATTATCTAATATATGCTTTAGCAAAAATATGTTATGATGAAGCCAGTTAATAGTCTGATTAAATTAGACTGTATCATGTAAAAAATTCTGTAATTATTTCAAATAAGCATTATAAATCCAAGAAATTAAAAGTTAACTAGAAGAAGCTGACAAGTAAGTCAAAGTATAATAACAGGCTTGTAGCACTGTGTAGCATTAAATCTGTGGTCCAAGGTTTTCAATGAACATGTAATTAACTGATTTGCCACTACATTGTTATGGTAACCACTGATCGAGCAGGCAGGAGGTCAGTGGATGAGAAGTGTGTCATGCCCCTCTGCTATTATGGACATTTCCATTGAACCAATTAAGAGACTGGAAAATTAAATTAATGACACAAAACAATAGTATTTTGTCCATGACTTAGGCCACATACTCTTAAGCATGTTTTCTTAAACAAAGAACCTGTGTTTAGTTTTTTATTGACTTCACCTTTGAACTACAATGACTGATTAGGAAATAATTGTAAAAAGTTCATTCACAGTCTGAAAGATGATGTCCTCTAGACTTCTACTAATAAATTAATGCAGTAATTTTGATCATGTCACTTTATTCTTTCCAGAATAAATTATATTAAGATGGGAAACTTACCTTCTGTGTTGGAAATGGGAGTACTGTCACATTTACTTTCACACTGCTGCATTGATGGAGGTCTAAGTGTTTCTGGACACTCGCTGGATGCTTGTCCGGTGTATGAGAGGCACTGTACTGTTCTCATCTGTTGCCCAAGACCACACTGTGCAGAACACTAAAAATAAGAAAGATTAAAAAGTATATTTTTAAATACAAAACAAGCTGACAGGAAAGCAATCAGGAACATTACACGTGCACAAATTTTTAAGACGACAGGCATCTGGAGACATTTGGTTAATACAGAAAATAATTTTCATAGAATAGTTTAGAATATTTCTTTTTCGACAGTATATGCGAGCAGTTGTCTTTCAAAGCAAATAAAATACAATGCAATGTTGGCTTCCTGAACAGTTCAGATTTGACGTATAATATAATTTACACTATTTCATGGATCATATCTGAGTTTAAGTGCATGTTTTCAAGAGAAGTAATCACTTTAGAATAAAAAAGAAATCCAAGGAGAACAAGAATTCAAATCTGCTAGAGGACTACTTTTAAGGAAAAAGGAAACTATATTTTAAACAAAAATGATTTGCTGTTTAACATTTTTTATTTTCTATAACTGTCAGCAAATCCTTCATATCTCCACATACAACTATCATTCAGAATCACATTTCAATCTGAGACAAACAGGACAAAAGGTTTTCTTTCAGTCATGGGAACCATCCATTTCCAGCAACATCTTATCCGTAGAAGGTGCTAATGTGTAGGAGATTAACAGCAATAAATACTTATATGAACTATCTCACCTGTCCCCAGTCTCCAGTAACCCAGCGAGGAGGAGGACATCGGCCTAAACTACAGCGGATGCGTACCGGAGGCTTGCTTTCTTCTTGGCATTGCGCAGCTGGAAAAGTTTTTAAAAGATCGCTGCTTTTGCACAGAACAATTCGGTGTTTGAATCCTGGGCCACACTTTGGTGTGCACTAAAAAAATATTGATGTAAGTAAATAATTAAAATCTCAGTAAAAAGTCAATAAAAGTGTCAGAAATGTTAGTATGGAAAACAGGAGAATATATTTGTGGTCTTATAATTAAACTATAATCACAATTTTCCCAAGATGATAATGATAATCTTAAAATGTTCAGAAACACAAACAAGCTGACTGATGATTGCTTCATTAAGTTCAAGGTTTTATAAGTTTTAATTTGATAAAAGTAGATTTCCTTTGCTATTTATATTTAGGCTATGGTGTTACTATTTATTTTTACATATAAGATCCTTTGGGTTAGGTTTAAGGAAAGCGCTTTGCTGCAAAGTAGAAAAGTCTGACACATGTAGCGTTATTATGAAACATACTTGAGCATGCCTTTGAGAAATTAAAAGTGGAACTCTCAGTTCTTAATATGACCTTAGTACGCAATCTTTCTCCACCTCACTTGCAGACTACTGAGCTACAGTGGACACATAAGGGAAGAAAAATGCTTTACCAGACTCCATAGAAACCAGACTATTCAGACAGAAATACTGTACCCCCTCCTACAGTGTATGCTTTCCTCTCTTTTCCTACTTAATGCTGTTTTCACACAGTTCTTGGTTTTCCTCCTTTCATCACTCCTCTGTTCGTTCTAACAGCAAGCAGATAATAAAACAGAAATTTGAAAAGAAGCAGGTCTGATGACCTCTGCTTTTCCTCCTCTTTCTTCATAGTGGTTGCCACCCCTTCTCCTTCCTTTTTGCTACTGACAGTTAATACTGGCATTTAGACCAGCACAACTGCAGAATGGGGAAGAGACAAGTGCTAACAAAATTAAAACCCAAAACCTTCCCCAAATCAGTCTCTCTTTAACATCTGATGAGGAGATTTTGTAAGCACAGTTTCAGAATTCCCTATTGACGTGTTAGCCTTTATCCCATAAGCATATCTGTAGTATTTGGACCAGAATCAGTTTCTGATAGTATAAACCTTACGTACAGATTATGCTAAACCTGTGAAGTGTGGAACTGCCTTTCATATGAAAGCAGCTGTAGAGACAAAATATTATTTGGGAAATAATACTACGTGGAACTGATGCAATATTCAAGAGGTCACACACTAAGGGCCTTCCACACATCCACAACAGGCAGTATACATCTGGGAAAAAAGAAAAAACCCTGAGATTTATTTTCAAAAAAATTACTTGAGTGATCCAAACTTTACTGTTGTATGCCTAATCCTGAAGCATCTCTGCCTAATTTAAAGACATTTTAAAACAGTTCCAATGTAAACTACCAACATTCCCTATACATACGTAAAGTTGTGCATGTGTATATATACCTCTCTCAAAACAAGATCTTTAAGAAAATCTCTCAGTGGGAGCCACCTAAACTAATCAATGCAGAATGGACAGGTTATTCTATTTTTTGACAGAATGCTCAGTCACTGAGAAGAGATTAAAAGGACCTTGTCAAAAATGTCAAAACTCAATGTGCCTGTGCTAACACATCTCTAGAATGTGTTAGCAAATAAGCAATAGCTTGAGGATCAAACTATTTGAGTTTAGGTGCATCCATTTTCTAGTCCTGCTTGAAGACACATTCTTTTATTCTGTGTCTTAGCTGACATCTGCAAAAATCTTCTTTCAGCTCCCAGTACCATAAGAAAACAACATCCCTTAAAAAAACCCACTTCTTTGGAGTCATAGTCAAAATTCCACTAAATCGGATGGACTACACCCTGTCCCCAGAAATGAAAGTGAAGTAAGGAAATAGGCTGCCTACAATAATACTGAATCACCAAAAATAATAAGCAGCAGTAAAATTTAACAAAAAATGTATGTCTCCCAAGCAAATGCAAGACAAAATACCCAGACAAACAAAAACAGGAAAAAGTGTCTTCCATTACTAAACGCTTCTAGAATTTTGACTCAGTGTAAGTCATGACTAATGGTAATACGAATGCAAAGTAAATGTGCTTGTCTGATAAGGCTTTTCTCAAGAAATCCTTAGATTCCTTTTTGCCAGTTTATTTTATTATCTGGAAAAATATAGAAGTAATTTACAGTGGGCAGAATAATTCAGTCAAATCTCAACTATTGCAAAGCATGAAAAATTTTATGGCAAAACTGGCATTACCTGAGAATAACTACTAATTCCACTAGACAAGACAGTGTTAGCTTTAATCTCTATTTGATAAAAGCACTTTTACATTCTCCTAAGGACTTTATTTAATCTGTATGTTTACAAAATTATTTTGTTTCTCAGATCATGAAGATACAGAACTTCTTGTTAATTATAACTGAAGATTAAAAAATCTGTTAACTATATTGATGCTCAACAAGTGCATTAGCATATAAAAGAGTTCTATAATTGTTTAATTTGTATGCTGTATTGCTTCTTTTGAGTATGAAAACAAAACTTTAGAACTTGCATTCCAGAGAAAAGTAGCAGAGTTTTTGCCACTGGTTTCAATGGAAACAGTATGCTACTCTTCACTTTTTGAGTTCACCCTTGTTTTGATATAAAAGCTCACTAAAATGGCATCTCATTCATAATTTCTTACAGAACAAAACCAGTTGAACAGTACAGCAAATTGACACATTTTTCTTCTGCTCATAGAAAAATAACATGTATACTAGTAATAAAAAAACTGTCTACAGAAGTAGTTTCTTCAGCTAAGATGAAGATTGTACAAGCGTGACAACAGCGTCCACGGCAGCTCACAGCCTTGTAATTTAACATGCAGATATTACTACTTTTAGGTACAGCCATATTACTTTAGACTATTATTAACTAATAGCAGATGGAGTCTCCACCCTTTGAGATATTAAACAGCTGCCTGGACATGGTCCTGGGTAACTGGCCCTGCTTGAGCAGGGGTGGCTGGACAAGATGACCTCCAGAGGTCCCTTCTAACCTCAACCATTCTGTGATTTAGTGAATGATATTACCTGTATTAACAAATTATGGTAAGATCTTTCTGTACCACTTCTGTGGGCACGCACAGTGATGCTAGTAGGCTTCCTTCTTTATGCTTTGAATTTCCAGAGACTGTAACAACTTTTGGAGATAAAAGTATCTGTGCATAGAAGAGGCACATCACTCTTCTTTATATTACCCAGTGATTTATCATTTACTTTGAATGAAGGACTGTTTAAAGGCAAACAAGTACAAGAAAATGAGATACAATGAATCATGGGTGTATCATTGGTAGATCATTCCATTTTATTCTACTGGTCTCCTTTCATTTTTTTAGACAAAGGAAATGGAACAGTTTTAACCTACCTGGGCATCAGTACAGTATTTGAAAGAGGGATGACAACTGGGTAAAGTGTAGGACTTGAGAGATGCTACCTGCAAAGACTTTCTAGGATCAATCACAGGACTGATCCGATTCATATCTCTTTCCAGTCTACTTAATGATGTTTGTACTAAAGTAGTTTTAGCTATTCAGCGTTTCTGAAATTACTGAATCTAGCAGATAGCACAGGCAACTAACTGACCTTGATACTACAAAGTTATGCTCCACAGAAAGAACTGGACATCCATGAAGACATTAATAATAGAAATGAAGTGAATTTTGGCAGTGTGACACGCAAGAGCATGCATTTCCAAAGAAAAACCAAGAAATGAAAAAGGGAAGATAAAGATCTGGATATATTAACAGATTGTAAGATGACTTTATGTAATCAATATGTGATAGCTGTGGAACAGAAGCAGCTTATTTAGAGTATACTGATACACTGTAGGTTCTGGGTATTTTCAGTAGAGGCAGGAAAAAAAAGAATGAGGCACGTGTGAAACATCCTCTGGGATAATACACACATTTAACTCTACTCATCCATTCCCAAAAAGACAACTTCAAACTGAAACATGAAAGAAGAATGTGATCAATATTGATTAATTTCTGATGAATAATAGCTGAAAAGGAAGAAGGGCTTTTTCAGATAGCAAAAGTAAACAGATATAAACTGGTATGGAACTAGAACATTAGAACACTTCCTGCAATTCAAAGATTGAAATTCAGGAACAGTTTTCCAAGAAGCAGTGGGACAACCCCCCAGTTCACTACCTGTAAAACATAGTTTAACCCATTTATGAAAGCAATTATATGATACACTGCATTTGACATCAAAGACACAGACAGGGAAACTCAGGAAATCCTAACTTGTAAGTACTCCAAAGGCAGTTGAGATAAAAAGTCAGGTGAGGTGAAAGTCCATGACAGTAAGGATCTAAAAAAGTATACAGATATTTTTGCACTCTGATCTGCACGTGATGCAGTCCCATTCAAATATATTTGCTTTTCCTTTCAGCTGCGCTGGCTCACACTGCAAATTTAATACTTGAATCAGGTATAGTATAAGCTTGGCTTATACTGTAGCAGATATCACCGTACTCAATGAAAGTGTTCTTTCTTTAATAAAGAGAATACCAACTTTCACGTCTGCCTCTTGAGGCATGTTGCTAAGAAAGGTGATGCAGTACATCAGCATGGTTACTTCAGAAAAATAATAAAAAAACGCAGTTTATTCTGGCTTCTGCTACTGTTTCTACTATCCACGTATTTGCCTGTTCAAAAAACAATGGAAATGGAAATTGCTTTTTTCTTTAAGACAATTATCTCGTACCAAATGGCTATTATAGGGGTTTTTTCACTACTTTACTATTCTATTTTGTTTTTTATTATTTTTCTACTGTGATTAATAAAACCAGGTCATAATCATTTGACAAAACAACAGAACTGACAACACAGAAGGAAAGCAAAATGAAAAAACTGCTTCAATGCTAAATCTATGAGATTTTGAATTTCTCATTAATCCTTTACTTAGCAAGCTGCGATACAAAAAGTTCAGTGGTCAGAGCTCTTGTCTCCACTATTACCAATGAGCTAACACAGCAAAATTTCCTTACTTCTGACCAGTCCAAAGCTACCCACTGTGGGGGACAGGACTGATTGTTACAGGGCTCTTTTTCAATAGGCCGATGTGTTAAACAGTTGGTATTGTCCAGTGTCTCCTCCTCGGAAGGTCCAATCTTTCTGATACAGAGAACTGTTCTTGAACGCATTCCGCCATCACAGGTCTTACTGCATTCTGACCAATCTCCTATAAACCATCTGGATAGAAAAAGTTAGGAGACCCAGTTAATGCATTTCACAGG
This sequence comes from Rissa tridactyla, assembly GCF_028500815.1. Lineage (NCBI taxonomy): Eukaryota > Metazoa > Chordata > Aves > Charadriiformes > Laridae > Rissa > Rissa tridactyla. The sequence continues at coordinate 63,988,118 of NC_071497.1, read as the reverse complement.
AACACAGTAGATAATAGCACAATTCCAGAATCCAAACAGTTTAAATTACTAAATCTAAATCATTCTTAACAATACAAGTATTCACAGTAGAAACAAAGTAGAAACTTATGGATCTTTACTGAACATTTTAATTTATGCCTCACTGCAATCATATCTTCCAATAATACTAATACTTCGTATATTTCTAGAGCAGCAATTCCCAGCTTAGGCTATAGTTGTTAGAAAGGAGTGTTGAGCCTGACAAAACTGCAGCTATTTAAGTAGATCTGTACTGGACTTGCTTGCAATTATTTCTCTGAAAGTGGCTTGCAACCAGAAACATTTGGGAACCACTGCTGTAGGTTACAGCACAATTTAAAAGCCAAAATAGTCACCTCTCTAGTATCATTACAATAAAATAATTTGATCTCAAAATTGGGCTTTCTGAGTTAACTGTCATCTGATTATGAAACACTGGAACAGGCTGCCCAGGGAAGTGGCTGAGGGACCATCCCTGGAGGTATTTAAAAGACAGGTAGATGTCGTGCTTAGAGATATGGTTTAGTGATGGTTTTTGACAGAGTTAGGTTGATGGTTGGACTCAATGATCTGAAAGGTCCCTTCCAACCTAGGTGATTCTATGATTCTATGATTTCAAAATGTTTTTTAAAAAGGCCATACTGAATGCAAAATATTCTTATTTATTAGTCTAAGCAAAGCAAACACTAGTAAAACATGAATTTATCACATAAAAAAATCTTCATCAAATATTTAAAAAATTTAAAGCACTGAGTGATAGCTGCTAGAGGGAACTTCTGAGTGTTTGAGTGTACATAGTAAAAGTCAGGAGTTGTACAGTATATTTAGATTACTTTGTGTTGCTCCAGAGATTAAAGCAGCTGCTAACCTGGCTGTAATTTTTATTTTTTTTCGCTACTGTTTCATGGTTAATGCAGCTCAGTTCACTGAAAATATCTCCAGTCAAGGAAATTTGGTCTTCAATATTTTATATGTTGATTAGATACCCTTGCCTGAATCATACATGCAAAGGATGAAGGTGAAGTCTAGTATGCTATTACATGTTGACAACATGCCAAAAATGCCAGGCATGTCAGTCACTGTGCATGTTCCTGGAGGTATGCTTAGAGCTGCCTCGTAAGATTTGTTATTTTCTGAAGCCTCTGTCAAAAAAAATGTGCTGCTATCCTGTCTTGTGTTACAGAATCTGTAATATATGAACGTAGGTCGATGCAGAGATGAAAACAAATATGTTCTGCCATTAATTTCCCAGAAGATGAGAAAGAATTTGTGAATCTTCACCACCAAACTTACACTTTTGCCACAGCAGGGAGAATCAGATGCTCTTCAGAGCTTTGGAGAGGCTGAAGTGTTAATTTTTAGTTGGTACTATGACTTGCTCAAATGCATTTTCTGGTACCTTTTATGTTTATACTGTATGGCAACACCGTAATAATTCATTGAACTATGAGGGTTACCTGTATCATTTCTTAAGATCTGGAACTTTAGGAGTTACTTATTGTAATAACAAACAAAATATTGTGACTATTGCTGCTACTCAGGGACGTCAAGTGTAATGTAACTGGCATTCAGTTAGAAAGAGTAACATTTTCATAACTTTTGGTATACACAAGGAAAGCGGAACTGTGTTAATTAAAAAAGGAAATATTTGGCCACTCTATGTAAAGAGGAAGTCTTACTGGGTGATAAATCTTCCAGCCCAAAGACTTCTTTGGGTAACTATCTGTTATTTGAACAGACGCCCTCTTGACTACTTACAGGATCAGGAATCAAGAACCCTTCCTTAGGAGTCTGGCACTTTGTATTCACCCTGTGGAGAACATCAGGATGGAGGCAGACGTGGGCTGAACTGCTCGACATATTCAAGCAGATGATGATTAATACACACTACCCACTCTCTGAATCCTGATGACTTGAGTTTCACTATGTTCATCAATTGTCCCTGCTGTACCAGATGGAAAATCCAGAAGTGTCCCGCTTTGTGGGTTGGGGTTTTTTTTCTTGTTTTTGTTTTTTAAATAATGTCATTGCAAAAAATAAAAATAACTAGTTTCAAATAACTATGTAACATTATTTTTTAAAATGGTAATTTGTTAATAGTTAAACCACACAAAGGAAGCGACAGGGTTGTATTTGGTAAAAAGGAATTGACCAAACATGACTACTTCCCAAGTTCTGCTCTCAGGTATGTGTTGTGACAGTTTAGTTAGTGCACTTATAGCCATGCTAAACAGTGTTATCCAAACAGAACTCAAGTGCATATCCTTGCAGGGTAAACATATATTTACATACAGACCGTGGGGAGAACAGTTTAGACCTACTTCAGGTCTGTTTGTGAGACAGCACGTTCACATTCAAACACATGCAAGGTGAGAGCAGTGCAATGGCTTCACTTCTGTTCACGTCAAATGAATATGGTACATGACACGTGCAGAAGCCATTGATCTGCCATCCTGCATCCAGTCACCACACCAGGGAAGCAGCCGATACTCTAGGAAGAAACTGGCTTTATGAAGAACTGTTGGGATTTTAATGCATTACAGTCTTGTCTCATTCCTCCCAGTGTCCTTCATGCTAGAATTTTACCAGTTTCTAAGAGACATTTAATAGAGACCACAATATTTCTTTATTGTGCAATATCTACATTTAATCAGCATTAATGATTTTCATGCCCAATTAGAATATAGCTACAGATTATCACCAAACTTAAACTAACCAGAGCTTGTGAATCAATAAACTATTTTATCTCTCCCATTTTTCCCACACGTTTTATTTGTCTCAAAACATAAGAAGGAGCTGTTGTGCATATGCTGAAATTATTTTCTAGTGCAAAATATCACAACTGTTCCTAAACAGCTTTTGTAGTGAGAATAAACTATGCTCCATGTCCTTGCCAAATTTCATTTTTGAACAAATGAGTTGCTGTGTTTTTAGTTATCTTTTCAATATATAGCATACGGCTACCTTTAAAAATAAAACTCAACAGATATAACCAAGTGGGCACCTAATCTTAAAGTCACACAGCATTACCTACAACACTGAGTATCCTGGAGAGAAAGTTGTTTTACAAAACTATTATCAGTAAATGGTTTCATCTAATATGCAAGTTCTATGTTTGCCATTTCTCATGTGAACACTTCAACACAAATTTTAATATAATAAAAATATGGCAAACATTTAGTATGTAATATAAATATTTATGGCAAAGTTAGTCTCACCTCAAGATTCTTCTGTCATTGTTACCTTAAGAATGGTCCCCAGTTCTACTCTGAGCACTGTTCACCACATCTGACACTTACACCCTAAGCAACCACTTTGCTAGTACCTTTTTTACTTACAATGTCTGAGCTGCTTTGTGTAGTTTAAACACCATTGTTCCTCAGTCAAATCAGGCCTCCTCTAGGTCAAAGTATGTATTTTTCACAACCGATCTGAGAGGAACAAGAAACGATAACCAAAAACCAAAACCAAATATCCTGTCTGATAGACAGGACCCTAATACTAGATCAGAATTTTATACACATTTGGCCAGTAGGATTTATTATAGATTACAAAGACTCTTATAGAATCATAGAATGGTTTGGGTTGGAAGGGACCTTAAAGATCACCTAGTTCCAACCCCCTGCCATGGGCAGGGACACCTCCCACTAGACCAGGCTGCTCAAAGCCCCATCCAGCCTGGCCTTGAACACTTCCAGGGATGGGGCATCCACAGCTTCTCTGGGCAACCTCTTCCAGTGTCTCACCACCCTCATAGTAAAGAATTTCTTCGTAACATCTGATGTAAATCTCCTGTCTTTCAGTTTAAAACCATCACCCCTCATCCTTTCACACCACTCCTGATAACGAGTCCCTCCCCATCCTTCCTGTAGGCCCCCTTTAGGTACTGGAAGGCTGCTACAAGGGCTCCCCGAAGCCTTCTCCTCTCCAGGCTGAACAATTCTTCTATCTATACAAAACACATATCCATCTTAGTAATTAATAACTTACTCAGGTGGGCAAGGCTCAGTGTTGCAGGCTCTTTGGTTTTCTGGAGGCTTACTGTCAGGGTCACAGTAATTGTTTTGTACAATGGAGTTGTCATCCAGCCTTTTACACACCACCTCTTGTTTCTGCACACCTTGGGATGAAACGAAACACCATTAATTAATCATTCTTCCTCTTCTACTTGTTGGGTAAAAGTGTACTTCACCTATTGATTATTAATCCTACCATATCACTTCTGAAGTGGCTGAATGCTACAGGGGTGTGAACCCCAATTGACTGAATGCCCCCTGACCACAATAAATCTTTCATTTTCCTTCAATTTTAGGCCACCCTACTCAGAGAGGATTTTAAATTGCTGTTGTTTTCTAAAACAAAGGGAATATATTTATAGATATACTAACAGATTATTTGTATATTGCATAAAATCCATTTTCTGTCTACCCTCCTCTCCTAGTAAAAGACACATTTCCAAAGAAAACATCACCAAATAGAATGTGGTCACACTTCAATGCAGAATTATTGTTTATGTGCTCTGGTTTAAATAAACCAGCAATACTGGGAAACAGTGTTGCATTTTTATGCATGTCATCCTATAAACATTTTCTTCATTAAAATAATAGAAGTATTATTCATTCTGAAAGATACACAGTTTGTGAACGCTCATTTTGTCTGGCACTCCCAGCTCCTCTTTCACTGTTAACCATCAACGGGGCGGTTTAGAATTGATTACTATTCCCAAAACACGACATATCACTGCCAAGGCAACGTTACAAGGTAACATATTAATCAGATTTTCTGATTTTTAAAAAACAAGATCTAAAGAAAGACATTAAAGAACCATTGATATGACAACAGTGCAGCTCAGAGAATTGTTGTAAAGAGTAGTACACGTGGTCTCTTCCTCTCTTTTCTTTCCTCTCTTCCTCACACAGAACAAGCTGTATGATCTTTGCTAGCATAAAGACTGTGGATCTACAATTTATATGCACTCTTTATTTAACATGAGTAATCAAAATACTTAAATAACAGGACTATTTGTATGATAAAATTTGCAAAAAGTCCTCCACCCTTCTTAAAAACAGAAGCAACTATTTAAGTTTTTCCAAAACGTGAAATGCATGCAATTAAATAGGGATTAAAACATCTTGGCTTCAAATATCTGCCAACTTTACTTTACAGCCCTCTCTTCATTTTAAGACAAGCTTTTTATAGGAGGTAGATGTGCAGTAATAAAATTAATTATATAAATATGTTTTTCAGACACTAAACATCCCAATAAAAACATGAGATTTCTTTCACCAAATATTTGTAATCCTTTTGCTCATTTTAAACAAGCTCAACAACTTACCTTGCAATTGCTTCGTTTGTTTTTCATTATGGACAAGAATCAAATCTCCTACTTTGGTTCCTAAAATGTGACCTCTACAGAATTCACGTATTTAATTCCAACAGTGAGCCAAGCCTAGCCTTGAGATGCCTGAAGTTTCGCCCACAAAACATCCTGCCTGGCTATGAACAGAGGTCTCACACTCTACACACAGAGGCATGTGAAATGTCTTCATGATGTTATGTGCAAAGGACATGGCGAAAATGGTAACCTTCTTTTTCATGAGTCTTGAGGATGGCATGCACCCCCATGGGGCTGCAGATGAAGGAGTAGGTATGACCCCTTCTCACCCTGAGGGGATTCCTCATTCCTATGAGCACACTGTAACTTCTGTGACTTAGTGGTTAATTTAGCTAAGTGGTTAATTTAGCTAGTGTGATTTCTAGTCTGTAGATTATTTCTAGTTTTTATTCAATTACAGACTGATGTAAACTGCCTAAACCATCTTGAGAGCAAGGATGAAAATCCATCTCTGTCTGTGCTAGACGAATGTGTTATTTTCTCATTACAGATTAAATCCTGTTCTTGTCTTCTAGCCATGGGCCCCATGAATCTTGCATCCCTGGCTGCGCTGTGGCACAGAATTCTTATAAAAAAATCTTCCCTTTCCCTACCCTCTTACACTCCTCAACTTTCTATGACACACAGTTAAGAGTACTCTTCTGGAAACGTACTCCCAGCTGAAAACTCTTCACTCTGCAATAGGGAATTGCTCTTTAACACATAACTGTCACGGCACCCTGCAAAACATGGGTATTATGCCTCACATAAAAATAGAGCCTTGTTAATTCAAATACTCTCAGGAAAATCCAGCAGTCTGGATCCTAAGAACATAAAAATGTATCTATGTGTCCTCAACTCTAATGTTCATGTTTTTGACAAGCAGGAGAGGAGTTAAATTCATCACTCGACATACCGTTTCTTACAGGATGCCTGTTAAGCAGTTGAGAACTTTGTATCGGCCTCAAAATCACCCGCCTCCTCACCTCACCTCAAAAATCATTAACTATCTTGAGACCAAAGATGTCTAATGCGGGAGTCTTCACTCCACTGCAGTACCTAAATCCAGAGTCCAGAGCTTTGCTGCTGCGATATCTCCTTTTTGATTACAGCTACACATAACCTTCACAAAGTCGGCACTTTAAATCAGGTTGTATATAATTTTACGCATCTGATATCTCAGGTTATCCATAAACATCACAATAATTTTAAAGTAAGCTTTATTTATGAAAAAGATACTGATTAATATGAAACATACGTCTTAGGGGTGAGCCAGGTAAACCAATCAGCTTCTTCCATTTGCTCTTGATGCCACATTAGACAACAGCAGATACCACTAAGCAGCACAGAAGGCTGCCAGACTGTTTTCCAAGTGTATCATACATACTCAAATCTACATGAACAAGCTATAAATAAAATACCATTTTTGAACAGTATTCAACCTCCACTTTTAATCTTAAATTTTAAATCTTAAGTTTATGTGCTTTACATGTTAGAAAAAAATCATTTTGCTAGGTAGTTAGGTCCAGCTGTAACTAAGAAACAACTCAAATCATTAGCATGGGGAACCCTCAAGGGCCTGAAGTACATGCCTCCGCAGATGTTGGTTGACTGCGTTAACACACATACACAGTCTTTCAGATTTTTGTCCATCAGGTACCAAAGATTTTAGAGCTTCACATAAAGACGTTCCATTTATAGCATTCTCAGCATTTAACATTTCAATTACATGAGATGATATAAAGCTGAAATTCAATGAAATCTTGCACTGTAAGGGCAATTAAATAACCTTGGAATAGAGGAACTTGGAACATACAACTAGAAGCAACATGGTTCTGTTGCTGGGAACCACTCTATGTAACCCCTTTCATAAACCAAGCAAGCTCCACTTTAAGGCCAGGTCCATTTTTCTCCTCTGAACTTTGCACCTGTGACTACCATAAAAATTCCAATTTCCATTCTACTAGATGCATTAATTACCAATTTAATTTTTTTAAACTTTATTGCATTAAGCAAGTAAACTCTTGCAGTCTCTGTGTTCTTAGAGATGCCATTCCTTTGGTCAACCTCACAAACCTTCTATGCATCTGCTCACACCTGAATTTATGACAGCCACAATACGAATGGTGCCCAGTACTCCAGACGGATCTTACTAGTGCCTTATCCAGTGTCATTAATACTTTTAAATAAATATATCCTAAACTGTACTGCAACATATCCCAGTCTTCCCCATATGTCTCCTCGCACTGCACTGTCAGCAAATCTCATCAGAGGTTTCTATATTTTTTACTGCCATAAGAACAAGAAAAACTAAAGCCTTATGAGTTGTGTGAGAGGTCTTTAAGAAGCCCACTAAGCTCACTGCCTTTTGGCCCAGTAATTCACATTTTAAGCATGCCTCTTTTCTACTAATCTTCTCTGATTCTTTTTTAGATGTAGGTGACAACAAAAGCCTTAAGAAAGTCCAGAACAATGAATCCACCACATTTCCTTGGTCTAGAAAATTAGTTATATACTAAAATATATCCGTCTAGTCAAGCATGACCTACCATGTTACGCTTTGCCCCATTTGTCACTTATTTCTAGATCTTTATACTTTTCTTCAAAATTCAAATCAGTTAGTAGTTCAACGCCGTATATTTTTTTCTACCTATATAACAGGCGCAGAGTGAGAGATGATTTTCTTCAGTTCTCTATTCCTTTGGTACTATTTTAGTAGAGAAAAGACCTATCAATTGCAGCATGAAAGAGAGACAAAAATGTTTACCAGATTAAGCTCTCTTTTGTAATCTCTTCCTTTGGTTCTTGACAAATAAGTGGAAGATCTAAATATCTGAGAAGCTGTGACAAGATGATTCACTTTAAATTCTATAATCTATGCAAACACTGCCAACAGATGAGAATAATTAAAATCAGATCTGACAACCTGAGTAGGAGTATTTCTTTTGCAACTTTCTACTAAAATTTCAGTATGATGAGAAATAATATTTAAAAGGTCTAGCCAAATAGCAATGCTAGTAACGTGGTGCTGTTAAGTGATATAGAATTTATGTTCAGCTCTGACTGACGAGTAATCATTTACCTCTTCTATCACAAGCTGCCTTACTTCTCTTGGTGGCTGATAAATTAGGTTGAATGTTTAATGATGCATACCATTCTTGCAAATATATTTATGGGGTAGCATAGATATCATTGTTATGTTTTCACTGAATTTCCTACAGGCATCAGTCACATTTCCTTCAAGGCTTTGGCTAAAAATTGGCAGCCTCAGTAAATTAATTTGTGAGGAGCTATGTAATAAGAAGGTATTCTGAAGAACTATGAACACAAAGTATCACTGTGCTCAGTTTTCAAAAATATTTAAGTCAGACATGTTATTTATTGAACGTTGGTCAGGTAGCGTATCATCATAAGATGGTATTCACCACTACTCACTCACACATTGAAGAATCTTTAATCCATACCAGGACAATCCAGTTTTAAAACATTCTGCAGCATGTTGCCATACAGTATGTAAACTTTACACCACTGCTCTGTAATTACAGTGTTATTTGAAATAAAATCTCAGAAACAAAATTCACGTTCTAACTTTAAGGCAAGAAAAAGAAATGGAAAAAGCTAGAAGTGAGTTTTTACCCAGGCAACAGCTACAACTTGGTTAAGCCCTGTGGGCCTTGAAACTAAATCTTTTTAAATTATCAACTCTTCCCTGAGTATATGGCCTCTCTTAAAATAATCTAAAAAGCATAGCTAAACAAGTTCATTTAAATTCTTGAGGGAATAATTACAAGCAGTTAGACAGAAACACTCTGCTTTCAAATCTACAGATTTATAGTTTATAATAAAAGACATAAAATGTCCTCATGACTGGTCAATGCAATTCTAATAGAAAACAAAACTCCAGTGGTTTAGTGACCATAATCTCCAGAGAACTGAGATGTTTTGCAGATTTCAATTCACAAATAGTCTGCATGACTTTCAGCAGCCAAATTTTAAATTACATGGAGCACATTTTATTCTTAAATTAAAATTGCAGGCATGTAAATGCTATATCTATTTTTAAAAAGCAATCCCAAAACCTGTGGTTTGCAATTGCAACAGTTAATTATAAAGATGCCAGTACCAATACACAGTGAATCCTACATCACTAAAACTGGTGCATGCTGGTTAACCCAGACATACTTTCTGAGCTCACTCATCAGATCACAAGATGTTCATCATAGAGCCAAACTTACATTTTTCTCCATGAGGACAAGTATGTTTTATTTGTCTAAAGACAGTTTCATAATTCATCTGAGGGCATGAAAGAAAAACATAGTAGGCACCACTATACAAGAGTGATGAGCAGCAAAGAAAACTGGATGGCAATCAATTTACCTATAGTAGTATGCTGACCGACTGCTTCATAAAAAAATGTGAATATCAAAGACATTTAACTCATCTGGAGATGAACTCTAACAGAATGAATGAATGAAATCAAAACCAATGCTTAGGATACTTGGTACTTTCCAGATAATAAATGTTGTCATTTGTTGCCATTTACTGTCAGAATTTATTAAGCACGGAAGAAATTTTAAAAAGCAGATTATATGTTTATTGGAGTTTAGTTTTATATGTATACAAAAACAAACAGAATGATTTTTTTTGTTGGATTTTTTTAAACAATACCACCAGCAGTTCACTTCCTTATTAAGAATACATACAGATTTGGACAAAGTCATACACTTGCCCTTGGAAAGCTACAAGATAACAAACAAGGAAAGAAAGGCATAAGAGTAAATAAACTACAATTCTGTGATCTATAAGTGATATATATCACTCTCTCCTATTTTACCACTTTCTTCTTCTCTTTCCAGCTCTCATTTTCTTGTTTTATTTCCTATTTCTACATATTCTAGTCATTACATAATAAAGTAATCAGGTCCTTAAAGAAAATCTTCTGTTGTTGTCATCAATTTTTTCTGCACTCCACTGAACTGTTCATCCATCCATCCCTCCCTTCTGAATTCCCTGTGTCCTCTCCTCTCCCACTTTTCTCGTATAGATAAACTTGCATTGCACATTCTGGTATTCTCTGACATTGTTTTCCTGCAGTCTTGTTCAAGTTTGCCACCAGCAAAAAAGACCTATATGAGATAGTAACAAACTTTCCTTCTGAAAACTCCTGACTCATAGTAGAGTAAAAAAGGGAATTTATATGGAGAATACATGTAGCTCAGTTTTACATAAAGTTCCCGGAGAGGAAGAACTAGCTCAGATACTATAAATTTGTGCTTTACAGAGAAGTTTTTCAATATAGAAAATACTAGTGTACAAAAATAAAAGCTGCAATTCTGGATTTTCAAGCCAGAAATAATAATAAGCCAAAAATAAATTAAATTATATTCTCATCCTACATATGAGTAGATGAATCCAGGAAAATAAAAGAGTTGGCTGTTACCAGGCAAGCCTTTTTAACTACCTAGTAAATGTGAAGAACCTATTTTTAGAAAAACTTAAGAAAATAACAAAATAAACCTCAGAATTTAGAGACTTGACTCCTGTTTGGTTCACTTGGTTCACTGTACAGAACATAATGCTCACTGTTGAGAAACTATGGAATATTTTGTTATTTTCTCCTTTAACATGAATGCCACTACTAAATACACAGTTTACAATCTCTCATGAAAGAAAAACTAACTTCATTCTGCTTTTCAGAGGCAACCTAAACATGTAATGGTTTGTCTCACAAACTTTAATTTATCTCCTAGAGCACTCTATGAAGAATACAAGAGGAGAGACAGTAAAATGTCTGCTCTGGCAAGAGTCCATTGATTTCAGGTGACTGGCTGAGTTTTCAGAATACTTTGCTTTACACACAGTCCATGCAATGATGAAATTCATTGCATGCCTCAGAGGTCATACATTCCAGAGAGGTACTCATATAATGATGAACTGATAATTAGCAAGTAAGACTGTAACGTATGCTTCAAGTTGCTCAGTTTCACATGAGAACACCACAAGGGAGGCAGGAATGGAATCCAGAGTTCTGGCACCGCATTGAACTGTCATAAGCAGGACAGCCTCCTCCTCCCTCCTTCCTACCATTTCATTTACCATGTTCTTCCCATTCTGCAAAATTGAGACAGGTCCTAGAACACAGGTCCTGTTTGAAAAGTAAAAGCACTTTTACTGTTCAGATATGACTCATCTGAACAGCAGAGATGAACATAATATAGAAGTCCTGTGGAAAAGACAGCACGTTACCATCTAATCAGAGATTGTAGGTTGCTCCTAGCTTGCTTTTCGCTTGCTCCTTGGCTCCTGAATGCTCTAGTTATCCTTCTCCAAGACAAGGCCTACAAGCAGCTCTAGGAACAGCTGAATGCAGTGGATTGCTCTCAAAACACTATTATGAAGACACTGCAGAAAGATTGGACACTTCTGCAATATACGATACTCCCAAACTATTTAAACTTTGCACTGCCAAAATGCTGCTGTAGCCTTTGTGCTCTACTTCATGACATTCAACACATATCCACAAGTTCACAATACAGAAACATCACTTTGGTGGTCTGTAATGCAGATACCACTTTTTATTTTTTACATTCTTTGATTAAAAAACATACATCAAGGAATAACTATGTTTTAAGAGTCACAGACTAGGTCAAATGGTATGTAATGCAGATACGGTCAGTTTAATTTAGAGAGAACTATAGTGTGCAGTGGACTTGAGCTAGCCTGTGACACAGTTTGAGAATGGTCCCTGCTCAACTGGTCTCTGTTTCACAGAACAGCCACAACTACAGAAAACAATTTAACCTCTCATAGTCATTCTTAATTCTGTCATTTCCTTGCAAATGTGATATTAAGACAACTTTTTAAGTGTTACATATACCTAGACAAAAAGACATTAAAATGTCTTATAATATAAGTATGTTGATTAGAATTTAGATTTACCTACAGCTTTGATATAAAGCCTATGCTTTGATAGAAAAGTATATCTGGCTCTACGTCATCTAGAGCTTTCCTGGATCAAGATGGAATATCACAAGACCAAACCTTGATCAGTCTATACACCACAGGTGAGCTACACCAACTACACTAAGAGGCAGGAAAATGTTGATGCCTTTAACTGGTTCACAGTCTGTCCCAAAGCCACTATATAATTTTTTTAACCTCAAAAATAAAAAACTATTTCCACACTAATATTCCACATACATGCTTATTGTCCTTCTTTTACTTTCAGCGAAAAATTCTTTAACTTTTTAATATTTTGTTGTCCTTTGATGTAGAGCAAAATGTCTTTTCTAAAGACAGAGTTAAAGCAAACAGAACTTCAATAATGGACTTCATAATGAATCCTATAGAAACAAACAAAGCCATACAGTGGTTTCATTTCTAAGTTTTCTCAACACTTCAAATTTACGTAACAACAGTAACACAGCAGGGCATAGGCAACCCAGGAGGTTCCTGGGATATGTCAATGACAACTTCCTTCTCCATGTGATTGAGGAGCTAACGAGGACAGGTGCTATGCTGGACCTTGTTCTCACCAACAAGGAGGGGCTGGTGGGGAATGTCACGCTCAAGGGCAGCCGTGGCTGCAGTGACCATGAGATGGTGGAGTTCAAGATCCTTAGGGCAGCGAGGAGGGTGCACAGCAAGCTCCCTACCCTGGACTCCACCAGAGCAGACCTTGCCTTGTCTTGAGGGACCTCCTTGGCAAAGTACCACAGGATAAAGCCCTGCAGGAAAGAGGGTCCCAACAAAGCTGGTTAATATTCAAGGATCACCTCCTTTGAGCTCAGGAGCGATGAATCCCAACAAAGAGGAAGTCAAACAAAAACACCAGAAGGCCTGCGTGAATGAACAAGGAGCTCCTGGACAATCTCTAACAGAAAAAAAGAAGCCAACAGAGGATGGAAGGAAGGACATGTAGCCTGCGAGGAATACAGAGAAATCATCCAAGCAGCCAGGAATCAGGTTAGCAAAGCTAAAGCCCTGATAGAAATAAATCTGGCCAGGGACATCAAGAGCAACACGAAAAGCTTATATACGCATGTTAGTGACAAAAGGAAGACCAGGGAAAATGTGGGCCCTCTCCAGAAGGAAACGGGAGACCTGGTCACCCAGAACATGGACAAGGCTGAAGTACTCAATGACTTTTTTGCCTCAGTCTTCACCAGCAAGTGCTCTAGTCACACTGCCCAAGCTGCAGAAGGCAAAGGCAGGCACTGGGAGAAGAAAGAACAGCCCACTGTAGGAGATGATCAAGTTCAAGACCAGCTGAGGAACCAGAAGGTACACAAGTCCAAGGAACCTAATGAGATGCATCCGTGGGTCCTGAGAGAATTGACAGATGAAGTCACTACGCCACTATCCATCATATTTAAAAAGTCATGGCAGTCCAGTGAAGTTACCACTGACTGGAAAAGCGGAAACATAGCCCCCATTTTCAAAAACGGAAAAAAGCAAGACCTGAGGCAACTACAGGCCAGTCAGTCTCCCCTCTGTGCTTGGCAAGTTCATGGAGCAGATCCTCCAGGAAACTATGCTAAGGCACATGGAAAATAACGAGGTGACTGGTGACAGCCAACATGGCTTCACTAAGGGGAAACCATGCCTGGCAAATTTGGTGGCCTTCTACAATGGGGTTATAGTGTACAGTGTTGGTGGATAAAGGAAGAGCAACAGAGAACATCTACCTGGACTTGTGTAAAGCATTTGATACCACACGACATTGTTGTCTCCAAATTGGAGAGACATCTTCATGACAGATGGACCACTTGGTGGATAAGGAATTGGCTGGATGGTCACACTCAAAGAGCTGTGGTCAACAGCTCGATGTCCAAGTGGAGACCAGTGACGACCCTCAGGGGTGGGTACTTGGATTTGAGTGCACCGTCAGCAAGTCTGCAGACGACACCAAGCTGTGTGGCATGGTCAACATGCTTGAGGGACGCAACACCATCCAGAGGGGCCTGGACAGGCTTGAGAGGTGGGCCCATGTGAACCTCAGGAGGTTCAACAAGGCCAAGTGTAAGGTCTTGCAACTGGGTCATGGCAATCCCAAGCACAAATACAGCTTGGGCAGAGAATGGATTGAGAGCAGCCCTGAGGAGAAGGACTTGGGAGTATTGGTTGATGAGAAGCTCAACATGAGTTGGCAATATGCACTTGCAGCCCAGAAAGCCAACTGCATCCTGGCCCACATCAAAAGAAGCGCGGCCGGCAGGTCGAGGGAGGTGATTCTGCCCCTCCACTCTGCTCTGGTGAGACCCCACCTGGAGTTATTGTGTCCAGCTCTGGGGCCCTCAGATCAGGAAAGACATGGACCTGTTTAAGCAGGTCCAGGGGAGGGCCACAAAGACAATCAGAGGGTGGAGCACCTCTCCTATGAAGACAGCCTGAGAGAGTTGGGGTTGTTCAGCCTGGAGAAGAGAAGGCTCCAAGAAGACCCTGTAGTGGCCTTCCAGTACTTAAAGGGGGCCTACAGGAAAGATGGAGAGGGACTCTTTATCAGGCAGTATAGTGTTACGATGAGGGGTAATGCTTTTAAAGGGGCTAGATTTCAGTTAGATAATAGGAAGAAGTTCTTTACTGTGAGGGTGGTGAGACACTGGAACAGGTTGCCCAGGGAAGCTGTGGATGCCCCATCCCTGTAAGTGTTAAGGCCCGGCTGGACCGGGCTTTGAGTAATCTGGTCTAGTGGAAGGTGTCTCTGCCCATGGCAGGGGCTTGGAACTACATGATCTTTAAGGTTCCTTCCAATCCAAACCATTCCATGATTCTGTGATATTAGCCAATTTTTCCAGTTACGGTCTCTGTGTCTACAACCTTGGTGTCTCTTTTTCGCTGATTCAGCTCATTTTTAGGACTGTGCCTTCTTTTGGCATATGGCGAAAGGTGTTTCATAAACTGGGGGGAATATCAGGTACTCATGGAGAAAGCAGATACGGTTTTTAACATGCATTATAGCTACAATGAAATATTTATTCCCTAAGCTTAGTGAAAATAAGTTACCATAGTATATCCTCATACTAAGCTGAAAGAAAGGAGAGAAAAGTGCCTGGTTTAGCCACCGTAACACACTAATGAAAATCTTGCTCCCCACCGAAAAATTTCAAATGAATAGGTGTACGCAGTTTTCAGGGATTCGCAAATCTTCTCTTAAAATTAATTAATGAAGTTAAAATGTTTTAATCTGGACAAGTGCCTATCTCTTCAGAGCCAATGATTTTTTCCATTTTACATTGTTGAATCTGTGAAATACAATGACGTGCATGACAGAAGATCCATGGCTAAAATCTTGTCTACCTAAATCAGTAGGATTTTTCCCATGACTTCAAAATGATCATTAACTCACTGCCATCATCAAAATACGATTTTTCAGTACTTGTAAGGTTATGATACACGGAACTGTCTTTTGCTTTGAGCTAGGCACTTTCTCTCTTCATACTTCTTCTCTTAAATGTTCCTTTTCCTACCAGGCTCACCATTAGCACATTAATAGCAAAAAAAGCAATCTGCCACCCAGGAATCCAACAAATGAATAATAAAAATTTTGGATAAAGTTAGCACCTTTCTCTACTTTGTTTCAAGACTTTGTCTATTCAGCAGCACAGAAGAGAATTTATGCTGTCCTGTGTGTCTTACATATGGCTAAGCAGTTGTATTCAAACAGCAAACAACTAACAGCCGCAGCAGGTTCCAGCAGACCAATGAGTCAAGATGGTGCTAAACATGAATACCTCCAGTAGCCAAGAAAAGAAAGAAAAGGGCAAATATGTGGTCCAAGAGTTCTTTAAAAAAATATGGTGTCTTCCTCTTGCTATGGGCAGTGCACAGTGCAGCAGAAAACTGAAATTCTTTGGTGGATTTAAAGGACTCACCCCTGTCTTGTGAAACTGAGGTATGCTGGGGAGATGATGCATTCAGTCTCCAGAGAGAAGAAAGATACTGTTCACACAGCACTTCTACTCATCAGTCCTTGCAGCAGCAATGGTGTTGGCTTTGAAGGAAGCCAACTGTCCTGCTCTCCCAGCCAGAGGTAAAGAATTGCATTGGTGGCCACTAGAGGGAGGATTAGGAATATAGTAAATTGTGGGCAAAAGGCACCCATGATGATCCCCAACTGCTGCCAAAGGGCAACAATTCTCAGATACTGTTATGGGCTGGGAAGTATAATCCAGGTGTTATCACCTGCTACAGAGGAGCTGCCAGTATGCATCCTAAACTTTGGTGGCTGGAACACAGGAAGGATGACTAGGATTATTCGAAACATACCTACAAACACAAAAAGACAGATCCCTTTATTTGCCTTTTGGTTTTTAATCTCCTTATTTAAAACTTCTGATGTTCTCTATCAAGAATGCTCCTGTGAAAAGCAAACATACCAGCTTCACGAGAATCTCAGAAGAATAATCAGCAGAGTGAGACACACTGTGCCCAGATACACTGTACTTAACAAAAACATCTGAATATATTACATGTACTTGAAAACAACAAAATCCATTGTGATAAAATAAATGTTCTTTCACTAAATTAAGGTTTAAGGCATGTCTGAAAGAAATGTTTTCAATTAGTTACCTAGATAATTATATAGTGAAGTGTATCCTGCAAATCAGTTTACCCTGTAGCTTCACTGCCCGGTGTCTTACCTCCAGCACAAGTAGCAGAACATTCTGACCAAGGCAGGTGATTCCATGCAAAGCCAACTTCATTGTCTCCACTGCCAGTGCGAGAGATGGGAACATTGAATTTATACCTTATACCCAAATTTTGTTCCTGTAGCAGAATCTGTAGTTGAAAACAACTGGTTATACCATTAAAACAGGCAAGCAGAGGGCAACTACAGTGACATTTAATCTAGGTATATGTCATGTCCTGTGGAAGGGAAAAAAGTAATATAGGAAGCCATAGCAGTTCTTTTAGGTATTCCCAAAAGAACCTGGACTAACTTTTAAAACATATACAAAAGAAAAGTATTGTCTAAGGTGAGCTTTGTTTCTTTTTCCCCCTTAACACAACTTGGTAATTTCTGTCAGTTCTTTAGTCTTGACATAATTGTTGTAAAAAGCCAGTTTTCATAAAATCAATGTCTTAATGGAAATTAACTTGACAGCTGAATAATTATGTGAGGTCAAAGCTGGCTAAAGACCTTACTGTGCAAACGCGCAGCAGTCTCCACTGAAACCTTGTGAGGAGCTGCCTGTACAGCAGCTATGAAGCTATTTCTGCCCTTGTTTGCACTTCTAGTGACTATAATAGTAATAATAGTAACAGCAACAGACTGTTGCTGAGGTCATTGTCTTCCCCTAAGGCAACATCCAACAGCTTGGTAGAATTACACCTGTAATTCCTTTAGAGGAATATTAAAACTCTCACTGCAGCTGTATCACTGCAGGTAATACAGACAGAAGTGCAACAATCACTGTGAGTTTTTGTCTGCCCTCACTGTTGAACTGCTCTTCCATATACCACCTGTTCAACACTAGCCTTTGACTCTACTTTTTCTATCTGTTGCTAATAACATATATCATGTTAGATGCAGCAATCTGACACATCTCAGAGCTACTTCTCATCCCCTTCTACTTTCTGTGATATTTTGCAGAGGTATATCTGCCAATCTCCATTGGACAGAAGAGTAGAGAACTTTTAGTAAGAAAATCAGTGGCACTGACTGAATGAGAAAAGGAACTATAATCATTGTGTAATTCATTCTGTGTGGACTCTTTAGCTTGTCCACACCTGTAACAGAAAAAAAACAGGATTCAGGTGTTTGAAAATGCTGCCTAAAATGTGAATATCCAGGCAACAATCATTCTATACACAAAAATATCCCTTTTGGTTCAAGCAACCCTTGAACTGCAAATCTGGCAGCTGACAGAATGGTGGCTGCAACGTCATACTCTTCCTCAACATGGTAGTGCAACAGGGTATCGGGATCCTGGTCACATCTTCTGTTAAATTCTCATATTTTGTACAATCTCTTCAGAGCAATGTATGTCACAGCAACATACTGTCAAATCATACAGGTCAAATCATGATACTCTCACTGTGGAAAGAGTTTACTTCACACTCAGGCCAGGCCTAGAACCACCAATATCTACAGAACTGTCAGGAACTGTCATGCTGTATCTCAACACTTCCATGTATCAGCAGTATGCAGACATACAATATACGCCCCATTTACAATTTTGACTACCATTATTCTGAACCACATTTAACAGAGATGGGGCGTCTCAGACTTTATCTGAGATTTCCTGGGGCTCTTCTGACTTTATCCCTGTTTCATCACAATGTTTGCCAGCCAGTTTTGAAAGGTAAGAAAGCTGTGTTAAACCACAAATGCAAAGTCCCAGCTAGGCAAGCTGCATACTGTTTGAGAACACAACGTATTTTGATTTCATTCATAGCTTTGTCTTTTCTCAGAAAACAAATACATATTTCGAATTTCAGAAATATATTAATTATAACTTTACCATAACTATGAGATTTTCTGAAGTAGGGCCTAGTGCTTCCAAAGACTCTGGTTCATCTGTTGGCCTCTTGTAATGGAAAGCTGTTCCAGCAACATCAAACTTTCTTGGCCAGTCAATAGTCCAGGCACCATTAATATAGTAGTCATCCTCTTCAGATTTTAAAGCTTAAAAAAAAATACAAGCCACCTAAAAATTGGAAGCAGCATTTATAATGGAGAAGCCACTGCAAATTAACCTACTAATCTGTTTGAAGTATGTGAGCCTCAGCTCAATATCACTATTTTTTCAAGCAATACAAAGCCTTTTATTTATCCCTGGTCGAAATATCACGGTTTGCAAATGTAGTTTGACAATACTGCCTCTGCAATAATCTTCAATGTGCAGGTATACTTCGCAGATTTCAACATGCAGATGCTATATGGAACAAAACAGAATGCCTCATGCAACTTGCAATATATCTTCAATTTTAAAAGCAAGCCAATATCCAATGTATGCCATTCTAAGTAAGATATAAGTAGATCTCAAATGTATAATCAATTATCAACCTAATCTTTAGGTTAAGAAGTTGGGGCATGGGATAGATATCTCACATAATGTGCAGAGGAAAAAAAGAGAAGGAGCACTGAGTCTGATGTATGGTGCCAATCAGCTCTTGCTTTGTTGCCTGTATCCACTTTTTTTTTCCTTCTTAAAGCATAAATCCAAGATATTTCTACTACAAACCCAAATACTAGCTACTTAATCTCATAAGAATTTTTTTCATTCCTAATTTACAACCTTAAATCATAAAAGTACTGTAGACAAAAGATGAATTTCTTAACTAACCACCAACTAGACTGGGTAAGCACGTATTGCTCATGGATTTATATTTGATATTTTATCAATAATATTAGATTAAAGTTTCTAAATATGAAACAGACTTTGTATCTTAAGGTGAATATTCTGTTAATTTGATATTGACTTCTTGACGTAATGTGAAGATTACCAAGTTATTCAGCATTCATATTTACTTTAAATAAAACACGTTCATAACGGCAAAATGATGGTTGGACATACATGATCAAACAGCCATGAGTCAAATAACTGACTGACAAATAACTGACTTTACTAGACAGGGAACAAACTCACATCACAATCATAAGGAATAAGACAACTTACAATCAAGTTTAATTCTCAACTACATCTGTGTGGACAGATGGTTTACATTAAGCAGTTACAGAAAACGTCTCAATTATGCTCAAATCTTCTAAAACAGATCAGAGAGCATTCATATGAGCAGGAGATAGTCAGAGAGGCAGTAATGTTCTGTTGGTGATAGCCATATTCAGCAGGGATTAGTAACCATTTCCATCAGCACCGTAACGTCTGAAAAGAAATGTCTTTCCATAGCATAAACCTTATTCCATTGACTTCCCTGGATTTACTCTGGAAACACTCATGCACTTTGAGTGAAGAAACTAGCCCTGACACATTCACTTATGTGGAATTCTCAAAGTAATTCAGATTCCTTATTGTCTATATAGGTTTTATAGTACAAGAAGGAGATAGTAAAAAAAGTGAATATAGGAGAATAAGACAAATTGCAAGCAATACTGTACTAAAAGAAAGGAACAGTACTTCGCTATTTATCTATTTTACACTGGTACATGAAATAACTACGTTACAGCTGAACATCAGTATTTTGTCTCATTGGTGGTCCTATTTCCACATACCCAAAATTTCTATACATCCTGTTACACATAGGTGAAGGCCACACAGTTGTGAACAGCATTCCAATAACACAATTACATGAAAATGAGACACAGTGGCATAATGCTATTAGCATATGAGACAGAAGGAACAAGTTAATGTCCTTATCAAACCATTTATAAGAACCTGTGAATGCAGGAAACTAGCACACAACACCCTGTTGCATACAGGGAATATAAGGGAAGATGTCACCCTGGATCAAGCTGTTTAAAGGAAGATAACAGCATTACTAAATACACATTTTTTCAGCAGCTCTGAAAACAGGCAATTTTGTAGTTGCTGAGTTATTTGTTTGTCAGATCAATTTAAAATACTGAATTATTCATACAGCTGCAGAAACATGCTTTTGCTGTCACAACACAGGAGCGATATTGGTGCAGAAATTATCAGCCAGACAGGGGGAAGGAAGGACAGGTGTTGACTGAGATAACTGAATGGCCAAATGTCTAACTGCAGCCTAAAGTTGAGGCCATGGCTTGCAAAAGAACTGGACCTTAGTTTAAGGGACCGTGGGATGTTTGTTGCAAGTTAGTTTGAAAGCCTGCTAATGGAAAGGAATAAAGAAGAAACTTTAAAGCCAGTGTGACAGCTACAAAGAAGGTTTTATTTTTAGCTTTTTTTTTTTGTATACTTCCAAATGGAGAAATTGATTTCTTAGGTTGTGGTCACGTATTTGGCTGCAGCACACATAAAACAAACTACAGTAATATGTGTAAATAGTTATTTTCAGCTGAATCAGTTCTCTAATCTTGTTCACAGTGTGGCGACACAAACAGCTGTCCTGGAACAACAGAGGGAATTCCTTAAAGACAGAGAAGGAGCTGTGAAGTTGACATGCTACTTAAGAAATATCCATAAAACAATACCTTTAAGGTATGCATTTTAACATAATAAACGCATTTTCAACTACCATTGTGATTGTATCGTTCTTTTAAGGGAGCAGACAAATTAGAAGCCTTCCTTTCCCAAAAAATGGTGACCTTAAAATAGTGATCTAGTTCGCACTTACAGAACAAAACATCCCAGCACAAAACGAAATGGCTCTGCAACTCTGTAAGATTATCTTACACTAGGATATAATGGCACCTTTGAAATTTGAAAACACAAGAAACTAGTGAAGGAGAGGAATCCCCCATTTGTGTAGTCAGGGTTTCTGTGGCACGAAGCAAGGTAGTGAGGAGAGCCTGAAACTCAGGAAACCCCTTGAAATTGTGACAAGAACATAAAAAAGTATTTATGTACCACTTCACATTTTTAGATCTGTGGCCAGATTAAATACCAATGAAGTTGTCTGTATTTTTTATTTAAGCCAAAAAATTTACATTTTTCATTCATTTTATACAGATGGTGCCAATCTAAATGCTTTTGCAGATTACTTTCCTCCGCTTAAAAAATAGAGGAGTAACAAACTCAGCTGTAATAGCTAGGAGTTATCTTCTTTGTCCTGCTTTTCAGCTGTCCATGGAATAGTTCTTAGCAGAAAATGACCATGACAGGATGCGTTGTATGATTCTCTCCCACCACCTCTGTTTGCAATGTCAGTATAGGATATACGAGCGACCTTACCCGCGGTGTATTTTGACATGGGGGAGGGACCAAGGAGAGCGTGATGCTGAAGAATAATAAGCACTCTACTGCTGAAGTAGTGGCATTATTATTCCTGCGGAATCCAGGGAGATTTATTATCTGCTGAATTACAGAAGGGTGGGGGCAGGCAGAAAGAAAAGCAGATATCCAAGAGTAAAAGGTACCATTACCATCAATATAATCAATTTAGGAATTAATGTACCTAGGGGGGTAACTGCCCTTCTTACTCAGAGGCATCATAATCATTTCCAACATGTTAGAGTTATATATATCATCTACATGGCGGGAGTACAGACTGACAAAAGTAGCCTCGTCAGCTGCAGTTCATCCTAAACAGGCAATAGCTTTTGGTTGTGTTAATCTGTTAAATTTGCTGTACAACTAATCAGGTCTCTAATCTATTTTTGTCTAAGAAATAAGTGTTCTTGCATTACTGTTTCTTGCATTCTTGCATACTGCTAAGTAAATCAGGGTACAGAGACTTTCAGAAATGTATGTTGTCCTGAGTTCAATGGAGCCAGATTTGTAAGTATCAGTATTAAAAAAACAGACAGCAAATTTAACACAGTCTTTAAAAAAAGGAATAATAATCTGGGAATTTTAATTTAATACAACAGGCTTCCTGAATGATCTCAATTAAGCACCTCGTTTTTCTGAATTTCATTTTCCTTACCTATAAAACAAAAATGGCATCTAGTCCCTACAAAAGAGCAACACAGAAACACTATGGAATTAATACATTAAATTGCCTTAAATTAAGGAGATAGTATTGTTAGAATTTCAGTAACTATGGCTGTTAATGAATGATCATTCCAAGAATAAAATTGTGTTTTAAAACAGTATAATACCCCAAGATCAAAGACTTTCCAGATGGAAGACACTATCTCAGGGTGGGACAATAGATCGCTTAATATTGACAGCTAACAATTCCCTCTGCTGCTTCTACTATGTGTATCGTTTGGCCAAACCAGAAAACATACCTTCAAATCACAACATAAACTCTGACTTAATAACAGTCTGCTATTTAAACCTTTCTCTTACCAATGTAGTTCTTTGACATTGCCACTTCTCTTATTTCAATGTGCACAGAACCTCTTGGAATTTGAATCACTTCCATATAGCCTATAGGAAAAAGATAAATTTTATTTGTTGTAAATAAATCTATAAACAAATAAATCTATATTACTCATGAAACTAACCATTAATAAATTATTTACTATGAAAAAATTAGTATGAGATACATTTTCTTTCATGTGATATAAAGGAAAACTCTTTACATTTCATACAAAAATTTGAAAGTGATTGCAAGAGCTTGCCATGTAGTCAAGGAACTCCTTTCCTTAAGTGCTAATAAAGTCTTTTCAACAGTGTATTACAAGTAATTAACATACAAAATAACCTGGTTCATAGAATAATTCAGGCTGGAGAGGACCTCAGACAGTCACTTAGTCCAACTTCCTGCTACAAGCAGGGTCAGCTAGGAGAACAGACCAAGTTACTCAGCGCTTTACCCTGGTGGGTCATGAAAAACTCCAAAGATGGAAACTGTACAGCCTTTCTGGACAACCTGATCCACTGCTGGAGTGTTGTCCTTGGGAAGAAGTTTTTCTTTCGTTTGGTCAGCACCTGCCTTGTTTCAATTTATAGCCGTTGTCTCTTCTCCCACCATGTACCCACCACTGTGAAAAGCCTGGCTCTGTCTTCTCCATAACCTCCTCGTAGATACTGGAAGGCTGATACTAGGTCCCCACAAACGTCTTCTTCTCCAGGCTAAATAAGCCCAGTTCTCTCAGCTTCTTCTCACAGAGGGGCAAGCACTCCAAGCCCCAATAATCTTAGGGGTCCCTCACCGAACTGAACTCACTCCAGTGTATCCATCGTTTTCCTGTATTTGGGAGCCCAAAACTGATAACAACGCTAAGATTGCAACATTAATATTGTCTTTTTTGAGCTAAGCTTTAAACTAATTGCCCATATACATTCCCTGAGTTCTTAATAAGATGAACTTAGGAGACATTCCCGGATTCCTTCTATTCTAAAATTTTATGTATGACTAAACATTAGATTCTACCACACACATTAAAATCGTACACAACATTACTCTTAACTATACCACCATAACTAAATAGTAAAAAAAAACCCACTCACTTATTTTTCAGTGCATTAAAGTCCATGAGAACTAAGTATTCAGTAATGAAACATTTTGTTCTATTTGACATAAATCCAAACTAATACAGAAAAAGGAAACAACGAGACAAAAGGAGTCAAAGTGAATGACCAGCAGCAACACCATGCTGAAAATCAATGCAGCATTGTTATTTGCTAAGGAGTTATCTAAATACATTGTGCAATAGAATGGACATATATGTGCATACCTCCTCTGGGCAATGAATCATTGAAGAAACCTTCAATGGCTTCACACGTACTCCCATCTCCTCCACAAACACGGCATCTATCTTCCTTAGCATCAGACCCCAAAATATTATCACAACCTACATGCTGAGAACAGATAAGAACGAGTATTTTAACAGGATGATGGTCCTGCACCATTATCTTCATGGGTTTTTTTAAGTGTTTCTCTGAAGTTTGAGATATTCAGTTCTTCTTTTTATCTACTCTGGTTTTGATCTTCTTTTTATCTGCTCTATGTTCCACTTATTTTGCTTTGTTAAGGTAAACATTTGCTGTGTATTCCTTGAACAGATATGCAGCATAAATAGTACTATTGTTCCCAAAGGCATTTATAGCTTCCACATCCTCGAGGCAGAATTTGCAATTACTTTCATAAGTTGGAATGTAAAGTGTAAATTACTTCACTGTAAGAATGAATGCAGCATGAAACTTAGTGAAAGGCTGAATTATGTGCTGTATTAAATAGGATCCAAAAGCTTTTGGAAAAAAAAGTGTCTATAACTGATCATAAAAAGTACACTACATTTCTAATTATCTACTTGAGAAATCTATGTACAGTGAACAATGATTAACTCCTTATAAATTACTGATTCAACCCTACTACAAAGCTAATAGGGACAGCTGGATCCTTAAGAAAATAAACAGAGACAGAATGAACAAGTAGGATGTGAACAGAACTAACATTGCAGCTTGTCAAATTTTTCCAGGATTTATACAAAAAAGGAGGCAGATACATAACTTTGTTTACTGTCCAGCAACATTATCTACCATCTTGTAAACAAGTAATACACAGGTCATAAGAGAAGTTAAAATACTTTAAATAACTGACAAAATAGTACCATTCTAACAATTTACATTTTGACTTTCTGATTCACCAAGTAGACAGACGCCCAACTTTACTACATAGCTCATTCTCAACTTAGGATTTAGTTTGATTATTAGTTTTAAAAGATTCTCAAAACTGCTAAAATCTTATGTATAAAGTACAGCAGAATTCCACAGGTTATTTTTCTGCTTTTTGGGGGTTAGTTTACTAATACACGGCAAACGCTTTTGATCTCATCATGTTATTCAATAAACATACATCTTCAGCCCTCAATTTAGCAAAGAACTTAAGCATTGGGTTAAGCTTTAGTTATGTTAGTGGTTTCAGAGAAATCAAGTAATTTTCAGAGTCACCGGCGCTGTCCAGATGTCTAGACTTAAGCATATAATGAAACGCTTTGCCAAACTGAAGAAGCAGTGGGATTGTTTGGAACAGGATGAACTAGTTAGAGAGAAAGAGATTAACATGTTCACATTTACTGTTTTTCAGCCAGAGTGGTGCTCTAATTGGAATGATGGAACAGGTCTTGGAAAAGTGCAAGGAATCTGTTCATCTCCTGTTACCCTTTCCACCGATTGTTCAACAGAAACCATAAAGCAAAAAAAAAGACAAAATTAAGGATTCTACAAATGTCTGTGAGAAGCTACTGAAATTCAAATGATTTGTCTAATTTATGCAATACCTTTTTTATCTTTTTGTCTCAATCTTACTCTTTCACTAACGACCGGACCTGTCAACAATCCCATTTCATATAAGTAGCAAACAAGTACTGCAATTAAATGAAGGAGATAGCAGACACAACAAAGTAATCCGTAAGTACTTTATAAAACATTTGTAACCTTGCATTCTCCATTGATACAGATATCCAGTGAATCAGCATTGCACTGAGTCCCATCTATTACTGCAGGAGCACGTTCAGTGTAAAAATTATAACCTTCGGCCAAGCAGTTTAATGCACATGGTTTAACCCCACCTGGAAAACAAAAACAAATGGGAAAAAAAAAACCACAAACCAACAGAAATCTTGAAAAATTAACAATTAAAAATGTACATGCATAAACAGATCTGAAATTTATAATCTTATCTCATACCTGACACATATAATGCATACACTTTATTTAACTTCCCTTTATTGATTTCTCTACTTGACTCTTCTTTCTTGCAAAAAAGATTATTTTGCATAGTAAGATATGGCAAGGTTGGCTGGCTCCATAACGACTCCATTAGGTTAATACAACCCTAATGATTATTGAACAATTTAAAACGATAAGGATACCACTTCACCATTTGAAAAACAAGAATAACAAAAGAATGTAGTGCTAAAAGTATATCAGGATACATTTCAAAACCAAGGTCAGACTATTTCAATTAGGAATTTAGTCCTATTGAATTACACTACAGCTCAAACCACGTGATCACAATGATCTGTTTTAGGCTTTTAATCTAAAAAACTAAGAGTAAAATCATCCAAGTCAATAAAATACAAAAACACAAGGGGGAACATGGACTTACTCACTCAGGGATTAGAATGGGAAAAAACAAAACAATAAAAGGGCAACCTACGAACTTTGAACAACAACAAAAATATAACTAAACTTGATTAAGATGTCTCAAAGAGAAAAAGAAATTACAACCTTTTTCCCTGCTGCAAAATACCCTTTTATTGCACAGTGGTATTATTTGTAATTCAATTATTGAACTAGTATTTAGAGACTCTTATAAATGCTTTTACTTCTTTCTCCTTTTCCTAATATTCTGACCTTAAGAAAGAAAACTTATTGCGAGATCTTTTTACACTGAACTCAACCCTGTAGCATGAAAGGCACTTACAGATCACCTATGCAATTTCTAATTCTATTGCAACTGCTGGTGGAGAAGGGCTCTATATTTTTAAAGTGGAGTCTCTACAACGATGGTCATTTCCCTTCACAGTAAAACAAACTTCTACCTGAACAGAGATGGCTCTTCTGCAACATTTTCAGCAATTGACAAAAGTACAAGCTTAGTAAACTTAGCTCACTATTTTTTAATCAAAACATCCTATTTACAAACATTACTCTCTATGTATCATACATATCATTTTGAAGATGTCACCTATGACAACATTATTGCAAAGCCAACAATTACCTCCAGTGTAGGGTTTCCAATTATAATACTTCCCCCGGAAAGGCATATTGTCAAAATCTGCACATTGCTTTTCTCGAAAATCACGGGCCCCTGAAGGACATGGCTAAAATAATAAAGATTAAAAAAGGTTAATTTCTTCCAAATATCAACATAAAAGGAAATGCTTATAGGCTTATATTACAAACATAATCATGCAAGAGACTAGGACATGGTTCCCTGCTTTATCTTGTGGCTCTGATTTTGAAACTTGCTTTATTGCTTTACAGCCGAAGTGCCTGCAATCTAAGGCTGGCATGAAGTAACTGAAGTAATTTAAACAAAGGTGTTACATAACAGTTTCCATAAATGAGAATCACATCAAGCTATGCTTCATAATCAATCCATCAGCTACCTCCTTATAAACACACATTGAAAACAGCTGAAATAATTAAAACAAAATCATTTTTGTAAGAGCTGTAGGCTCAGTTAAACTGTAGCAAGCAGCTGTACTGAGACATGTTATTAAGACATTAAGAAAAAATTAAAACACTTTCTAGAGAGCTATATCACCTCCGCTTACTTGTAGTCTTGACAAAAGCATTGTGTTAAGACTGAGAGTGAGAACAGATACCATGTTTGCCTCTGATTTTTACCAGTCTCCAAGCATGAAGAAATAAAAACTGCTTTCAATTTAAATTTTCATTACTTTGCCCTACCAACTACAAAACTGTGAAGTATCTTTTCTACTTGGAATAAGGGCAGATTTAAGTGAAATTAATCTTGGAAAGAATTATAGGAGAAACAGAATTCTTTGTTATTTCTCACATTTTTCATCAGCTGGTTCAAAATGATAATGACAACTAATCTTGAACACACCCAGAATTTAGACAGCACATTAAACATTGTTATCAATGTTTAAGTACCTGCTGAAATTGCAAGCTTCATCAGACAAAGTATTTGAAATACAGATTAAAATCATTTTTAGCCTAAAAGAGAAAAGAATTTGTTTGACAGAAATCAGAGGTGTTAATAAATATTACTATACTATGAGCAACAGAAGAATCCATTTTATGGCAGTTTTACTTGTCTTCCTATTAGCACTGCTCAGGAATCTGAAATGCATTCAAGTGAAAGGATGTCTGTAAACATGGATGATAAAAATTTACTGCACAATACAAATACTAACAGAATAATTGTGATTCTCAGTATACATTAATCAAGCTCTTATAACAGCCAGCCCATTTCAATATGATGCAGAAACTGGAACATTTTTCTTCAATTCTGAAGCTGTTGTGATATAAATTAAAACAGTGGATATTAGACAGTGTTTAAATTTTAAATTCTCTCTGGAAATCACTCCTATTATCTCTTTCTAATTAAAAATGCATTTTTGAGTATAATACGTTTACTCGTGGAAAAAAACAGAGCAGTGTAACTACTTTAATACAATAACCCTGCATATGATAACAGTGACAATAAAAAATAACTATGTAATATAAAATGATAGGAGGTTTTTAAAGTTTTTTTTAATGGTAACACAAATTAAAATTACCTCTTTGCATCATATTCTCCAAGCAGTAGAAGGATCAGACTTGACCCACCAAGCTTGAATCTGAATCTCTCTGATTGATAGTGGTCACTACACCCTATTCTTCTGTCCCACTTGCTTGGATACTAATTTACATGGCTGATATTTTAACCACACCAAGTTCCCCTTAAAAGTTATTTAAATCATCCCCCCTAATAAAATCCCTTTCCTAAATAGTTATACTAGAATAAAACAAAATACAAACGTTAGTAAAGAAAGACCAAGCCTTCCATATTTATACTCCTAAAAAAATTCTCACAATCTGATCTTTGAGATGTAGTCTTAATTCTCTTGTTTGATGGCGATCTTGCATGTATTTTGAGGCAACAGTATCAAATCATAAACAATCTGGATAATGGGAAGAGTATACCCTCAACAAATTTGCTGTTAACACAAAAGAAGGAGGAGACGACGACACACCAGAAGGTTGTGTGGCTGTCCAGAGGGACCTTGACAGGATGGAAAAATGGGCCCATGGGAACCTCATGGAGTTCAACAAGGAGAAGTGCAAAGACCCGCACTCGGGGAGGAATAACCCCATCCCCCAATACACACTGGGGGCGAACCACCTGGAAAGGAGCTTTGCAGAAAAGCCAAGCTGAACATCAGCCAGCAACGTGCTCTTGTAGCAAACCAGGATAATGGTATCCTGGGCTGCAACAGGGGCATCAACAGCAAGTCCAGGGAGGCGATCCTTCCTCTCTACCCAGCACTGGTGAGGTCACATCTACAGTACTGTGTTATTGTGTTCAGTTCTGGGCTCCTCAGTACAAGAGAGACATGGCCATAACGGAAAGAGTCCAACAAAGGGCCATGAAGGGCCTGGAGCACTTCTCATATGAGGAAAGCCTGAGAGAGCTGGGACTGTTCAGCCTGAAGAAGAGAAGGGTCAGGAGGTGACGTCATCAATATGTACAAATATTTGAAGGGAAGGTGCAAAGAGTATGGAGCCAGGCTCTTTCCAGTGGTGCCCAGTGATGGGATGAGAGGCAATGGGCACAAATGGGAACACAGGCTTCTCCTGAACATCACAAAACTTTTTTTTTTTACTCTGAGGGTGACCAAGCACTCGTACAGGTTGCCCAAAGACGCGGTGGAACCTCCCTCTTGGAAATATACAAAAAGTCTCTGGACATGGTCCTGGGCAACCTGTTTGAGGTTTGAGCAAGATGGGCTGTGCAAGATGACATCCACAGGTCCACTTGTAGGCAAACCGAAGTCTTTCTTTTGCTTTATTAAATATCAACTCAATTATTGCCACAATTTAAACTGCTAAAATCACTGTTTATATCTTCTTTACTTCTTGAACACAACCCTAGCAGTCTGACAGAAAACTAGTTACACACAAGTATACGTAGCCTGCAGTCTCACTGCTGACAAGAACAGCAGACAAGGCTGGGAATACCTGGGAGCAGCTAAAGGAGCTGTGGGAGCAAAGCCCCACATAAAAGGTTCCTGCTTTCTCGATATTTTATCTCGTTTTGGTAGTCCTGAAGATTAAATCCTGGTTTCCTATACTGCAAGTACTGTTAAATTAATTTTACAAACTAAGATACCAATGATATCAAAGTTTTTACATAACCCCATGGTTTTGGCTCTAAAAATGCAAATCCATCAATCCACAGCCAGATTTGGAGACCTTTGCAATAAACTGAGTTTCCATTTTAGTGGCTCAGTCCTCTCAGTGAATACTGACAAGTGCTAGGCCGCATCTCAGGATCTTGCTTTGTCCAAATCATTACTTTGAATCCAGCTTTAAGGTGGATTCAATGAATTTTTCAGGCAGTCCTTCTGAAGACTGCAGATACCAAATGACAGCCTGAAACCTGCTACATTCTGTAATCTGAAGCATAAAATGCAACTTGTAAATTATTTGTTGTTGTTGCATAATTTTCCTATCTTTTTTAGTATCTCACTAATACCTTAGAGGAAGTAAAACTAAAGGCTATGACCTCAAGAAATGCGTTCAAAATCATCCTTGACAAACCTGACTGCCTTCTATGACAAAGTAACCTGCTTGGTTGATGAGAGGCGAGTGGCGGGTATTGTCTACCTGGATTACTCCAAGGCTTTTGACATGGTTACCCACAGCCTCCTCCTAGAGAAACTGATGCATTACTGATGCATTACACAAGTGGTCTGTGCTGTGGGTGGGGAACTGGCTGACAGGCTGCACCCAGGGTTGGTGGTAAATAGCTCCTTTTCAAACTGGCAACCTGTCACAACTGGGGGTCCCTAGGGATCGATATTGGGCCCAACACTATTTAATATCTTTGTAAGTGATCTGGACAATGGGATCAAGTTTGCTGATAAATTTGCTGATGATACCAAACTGAGTGGGGAAGCGGACACTTCAGAAGGGAGAGCCACCTTGCAGGAAGACCTAGATAGGCTGGAAGAGTGGGTGAACAAGAACCTTATGACGTTCAACAAAGACAAGCGTAAGGACTTGCACCCGGGAAAACACAAACCAGGAGTGAAGCACAGACCAGGACCTACCTGGCTGTGGAGCAGCTCTATGGAAGGCGTCCTGGGAATCCTGGTGGACAACAAGCTCTGTATGAGTGAACAATGTGCTGCTGCGGCAAAGAAAGCCAACAGGATGCTGGGTCACATCAACAAGGGCATCACCACCAGAAATAAAGAAGTCATTATCCCACCCTACTCAGCGCTCATGAGGCCATACCTGCAATACTGCGTTCAGTTTTGATCCCTGCTATGCAAAGAAGATGTGGACAGGCTGGAAGGGGTCCAGAGAAGGGCCACAAAGATGATCAAAGGACTGTGAAGCCTGCCATATGACGAAAGGCTGAGAGAACTGGCTTTGTTCAGCCTTGAGAAAGGGAGGCTTAGGAGAAACCTTATCACCAGGTTCCAGTATTTAAAGGGTGGCTACAAAGAACACGGAGAGTCACTTTTTACAAGGAGTCACATGGATGAGGAGTAATGCGTACAAGTTACTCCTGGGGAGATTCTGATTGGACACAGGAAGAGAATTTTCCACAAAGAAAACAATCAGCCATTGGAATAATCTCCCCAGGGAAGTGGTGGATTCCTCAACATTGGACACTTCTAAGATTTGACTGGACAGGGTGCTGCGACATCTTGTCTAGACAGTGCTTTTGCCGACAAAGGTTGGACCAGATGATCCCTGAGGTCCCTTCCAACCGGGTATTCTATGATTATATGATTCTATGAAAATCATAGCTATAGAATTGCAAAAATGTTACTGCAAGTTAAGCTACAATATGCATGTACAAAATGTCAGCTCTTTGGCACTGCCTGTTTGCGTACATGCTCTTCCCAAAGTAAATGTGCAATAATCGCTTCTCTTTATTGGATAAGACATTTCACTTTCTTCATGCAGTTACAATACACGGATTACTGTTTTTAAGTAACAGGCTGCTTGTGTTTTCAAACTTATTTCTCTTTTAGGAGACTGAAAAACATGAGGTAGGAATCTAACAAATGCATAAGAACTTAAAATCAGGTAAGAAGAAGGTCTTGAGAAGAAGATGATGAAGTAATTAAAATTTTGAGTGAAGAAAGCACTGACATAAGACCATAAGAAAATTTAAGACTGAAGCAAAAATATATCACCTAATGAGTGTTAGTAAATCATTGAACAAACACTGACATGACACCAAACGTAGTATCTCAAAGAAAAATGTTATCCCGGAGCTTAAAAGTCAGGCAGATTTCAGCAATTGAACTGATTGTGTTTCCTGTTAACAAAGGCTATACTACTCCTCACACAAGATGAGACAGCCAGAGGGGTCACAGTTGAAACTCGGCTACTGCTCCAAGACATAACTCCTCGCGTGAATGCATTTTAGAAAAAATAGGCTTGTAAACATTAAAATTATGAAAGCAACAAACAACATCTGTGAATGTATGTACAATGGAAGGAAACAACAAAAAACATTTGCCTATGTTCTATTAAGAGAAAAGACTGAATAACAAGAACCTTTTAAAGGTATGTATATACACATACTTTTACATAGATAAACCATTCACAAGACTTGTAAGCAAAACATGTTTCTTATCATATATAAAAAATTAGGAGGCTTTTACAGTTTTAGATGTCTATCAAATTAAGTTTCACATCCTATACATATTTTAAATCAGACAATGAGTTACTTTCACTGAGTAATTATGTGCCTTGCAATTCTATTAGCATTTTGTATTTTTTTTTAATTAAAAATATTTTGCTTGGAAAAATACATATATTTTTGTTAGAGATAGCATGTCTGGTGGTAGAAAATAAGTTTCTGATGAGTGTGTTCTTTCTATCACCCTTTTGTTTCCAGAACTCATTAGCTAATGTTCTTTTCTGCTGATCTCAATGTTTCCATTAGCAGATGCCTTTTGAATTAAGAAGTCATATATGGCTTTAGAAGTGTTTGATGAGAAATAAGCCTAGTAGGAGTGCGTGCGCTGTTTCCAAAGAATTAAAATAGTCAAAAGAAACGGCAACAGAACTAACTCATCTCTGAAAGAAAAATGAAGTAAAAATGTGGGGTTTTTTCGTTTATGAATAGTAGGAGCTTTAGGGAGTACTACCTTTACAATTACAAATGGGCAATGAAGGTTCACACTGCAAAATAAATTTCAACAGAAAAGATATAAAAAAAAAACATTTTTCAAAAAAACAATGACAGATTTGCATGCTGTTAACACTTACATTAATCAAACACATCATTCCATTAAAAATGTCAAGCACTAAGGAGTATCATAAATCTTGGAACAAAATCTACTAGTCTCAGCAATTCTTAGTTATGTGGAGCCCTAAATATTACTATAAAAGAAATAGACTACAATCGTCAAAACCATTAAGGCAGTAAGTTTAAACTTCTCTAAGTACCAATATGGTCATACACTGGAAAACCATTCTGAAAAAATACACTAAAAAAATTATTCACAGTCAAACTGTAAGAATGGCATTTCCAAATTGCCAGGCCCGAGTCTGCAATTGTTCAAGATTTGTTTTTAAGACCTAGACAATGAAACGTAAAGTTTCCTTTCCACTATCTTGCTTAAATTACCGATTGAAATCTGAGTATAGGTAGGGAACAAACATTTTGGGATAGAAGACTAAAACTTTCAAAAGATTTTGACAAATTGGAGCAGTAGTTTGAAATAAAGCAATCAATGAAAATTACTACAGTTGAATAGGAACAATCAACAGTGCAAGCACAAGCTGAGGAATGACTTCCTAAACAGCAGCTCCTAACAAAAGGGATTTGGGCATTAGAGATCAACACAGACTAAATAAATATTGTTACTTCTGTAAGAAAAATGAACGCAATACTGAAATTAATAAGCGTAATCCCATCATTAAGATGACAAAGTAAATTAAAAGTTAAACTTATCTCTGACAGGCCTCTGCTAGAATTCTGTGCAGAGGTTTGGGCATCACGCTTCAATAAGACGTGCACTACTCAGATCCTAAAAGGCTATTAACACAGACACTGTCTAGTGTAAAGAAGACTAGGAAGAGACATGATAGTAGTCTGCAAACACAGGAATGGCTCCCATAGAGGGAATATTATTGCCTTTCTTTTTACTGGGGAAAGAGAAAGTAAGGGCCTTAAAGGATGGGAAAGGATCCCACCTTAAACGATTGGAAAACATACACTGTATTTCATTAAAACTGTCCTGACTGTAAGAATCCCAATGATACCGCCCAGACTGGAGCTATTTCAAAACAGGTCAGCTGCCTAACCATCAGTTAAGAATGGTTTAATGACAGTTGATTTTGCCTTTGAGCCAGGGAATAGCCTGAATGGCCTCCTCAGATACCTTCTAGATGTTCCTTCTGTGACCCTGTAAGCTTCCTCTCAGTAATAAACAAATAAAGAGAGAACAAGGGAAGCAAAACCAACTAAAAATAAAACTGCCTGACAATGAGAAATAAAGTATGGTAAGAATAAAACAAATCCTAGCAACATTTCAATGGTATCATTAGGCAGCTATGGCACATTTGCTAATAATAAAAAAAAATTTAAAAATTGTTGTATATTTGTGAGGATTATGTTTTATGTAAACTTTCTTGTATACTAGTTACTGCAGCAGATGCTAAATAATATGGAGAAAAACATTTTAAACACAAGCGTCTGGATATCAGACACTGGATATCACAGCAGAGCAGCTGTGATTAGCAGTAGGGAAGTAATTTTTAATTTGGAAATTTGTAATTAGGAGAACAACCTTGACTGAGAAGTTTGCACAACTAATATGATAATCAGTAACAATCATAAAAACTAGTCTTTTTCAAGGAATCAGCATATTAACTATTATATTTTTTCCTGAAATATATCCAAAGATAAAACAGGTGAAACAACACCTTTAGGTACAGACTCTCCCACTGTTAAGATGAATTTGAAGCTAAAGTAACATGAAAGCCTGTTTATTTTTGTAGTGCTAGTGACCTGGAAACATACTAGTGAAATTCTTTATTGGTGTGTACTTTTTTTCTGGTTCAACTTTTAACTTACTTGAATTTGTAATTTAGCTTCATAATTTGATTTTATACATTTATAGTCTTCCTCACCCCCTCAGTGGTACTTCATTATTTGAAGGGCTCAACTCTAAAATAAAACTGCATGATCTTTTTGGTAACACAATAACCAGTGGATACCTGATGGCAAAACAGCAGGTTTAAAACACACCAAAAGAAGTATTTTTTCACAGAACGTGTAAGAGGATTATGTAACACCTTATCACTGGAAGTTATAAAGATATAAAAAGGGTAAGAGGGTTTAAAAGCGGATTTACAGAGGATACTTCCATTTGTGGCAGTTTATGTGGTACAGACACAATGTGGAGCTCAAGAAATCTTTTAGACACCCAGCTTCTGGAAACTCATACACTATATCATAGAATCATAGAATGCTTCTATGATTCAATAGAATAACCATGGGAAAGTCATGCCTTGGCTGCCAAAAGTTTATAATTTTTCCCTAAACAGCTGTTATTGGCCACTGCTGGGAGACAAGACACTGGGCTAGACAGACCTTTACTCTGATGTGGAATGCTCCTAGTTCACCTTCAACATGGATGCTGGAGTTGAACTCACTCCAGCTGGGCATCACATTGAGACAGGCATCCTAACACTTAGCAGAACACGTAGGGTGCCTGCAATATGGAAGTGCCCTAAAGGACTGTTTTCCAATAAAATGCAGAATTCATGGCTTTTCTGAACTGGGAAAAAAATGCATCCATTGCTGTTAAAATGTAAAACAGACAAGTTCATTATACTTTTACTGCGGAACAGAATTTACTTACATCAGTATTACAGGAGCGATATCGCTTCCTTTCTCCAAGACAATATTTGCCTCCACCTGAAGGCCTGGAAAAACATGTTTTGTATGTTAATATATGCATTAGTACAAACACAAGTTCATGAGATATACTAAAGCATTGTTAGTATAAATACAAGTCCAAGAGATATGTATTATATAAATAAAAATAAAAGTACATGGAAGTTTTAAGGTGAGATTTTGAAATATTTTATTTAATAAGGATTGCAACATTTACTTGAATTGGAGCAGATACAAAACAATACTGGGTACTTGAAAATCGTCACTCATATGGTATTCATCTAGTTTGTATAGATTCCAAGCAATACAGTTTCATTGTATTTTGAACATACTAAAAAGGCATTGTTTTTAATTATTTGCTTGCTTTGTAAAACTAGAATGATAAATGTGTAAACAACCTATGTGATACTTTTTTTTAATAATCTTCTCATATTACTCTTGAAAATATAACAAAATGAAGAAAAATGCCCTGCTAAATACTGAAGCCAGCAAACACTGCGTTTTCTAGTTCAAGAATCTGATTCTGATTTGAATTAAGCAGTACTAAATCTGAGGAACTCTAGAGGAAGCAGGTTTCTATTAGTGTGAATAAGACATTGGGTCTTAAATTCCCAAACTGTTTGAGAACATTATCTATATTCCGCAGAGGTCAAATAATGAATTAACATTGACTTAAAACTGAAGATTAATCAGACAACAGCTCTTTGGCTCATAACTTGAAAGCAGAAAGGAAAAACACTTGGTGTTTGTTTTATAATAAAGAAATAAAAGAATTTACAATTAACTAAAAAGCAAATCAATACTGTTTTTCACATTACAAATATTTAACCAGGCAACATTATCCTTGAACCAAAAGGGTATTTTTTCCTAATGCAGACAAATCCCCCCAAATGCACTTGCTGGCTGTACTGGTAAACATTTAAAATTCATTCACCTTTCAACATGCCAACACATATACATGGTGACAGGAGTAGTTACAAAATCTTAGAAAATTACTCATGCTCCAAATAAACATTTCACTAGCATTTTTACACACTGCTGTGAAAAAAATAATAATTTAATTTATTATTCTCTCAGTAACATAGTCTGACATGTTGCTGACGCATATAGATAATTTTTGCTTTTGAATACATTCAGTCAGTAGCGCTATTTGCCAGATTTGATAGTTATTGCTAATGATAGGAGGTGAACATACCACCTCAAGCAGCAGTAATGTGTCTGTCCTGCACAGTGTAAAGGAAACCTGATGTACAGCCTGGCTTGCAAAACATAGATACAACAAACAAAGAACCTAAGTGTACAGAGAGGAGAGGATAAGAAAGGAGTGACAAAAGCCACGGAACGGATTTTCATGAAAGAAGCACAAAAGCTTAATATTTTCAAAAAAAAGTGGTCTTAAAAACTAATAATGGTATGGAGTAATAAAATTATCTTTCTGCAAGGACCTATAGATGTGATAAGGTAACCAGAACAGGGCAAGAAGCAACAGAAAAAAAAAGCAGTGATTCATTCAGCAAAGAAGAGCAATGGAAATACGCAAGCATTCTTCATCTGAGAAGTGCTAGTGACAGAGGAGCGCTCACCTGATAGACCATCCCTGTAACAGTGCTCAGGACATCGGAAAGTGGACAGATGACAGGACCAGTAAAGACAGACACAACAGATCAAGCTGTAGTGGAGAAGCTGGCCCCTCTTGAGAGAGAGTAGATGGACCAATATGGAGGAGCAGCAAGGAGAGAAGTTGCTGAATCGTTTTAAGAGTCAGTGGGGAGTCACAACTAAGTGTTGGACATGACAGCGTTTAAATGTATTGTATGTAACATAATATTACCAACTATGTTCTATATGTAAGCAGTTGCATGCAAAAGCTTGGAAATGCTGTGCTGCTTTTGTAATAAGTAACTGGCATAGTTATTTTATATCCTCGACAAGCACTAGAGGTAATATGTCTTAAGAAAGAAATCTATCTAAGGCATAATTTAAATATATTTTGCATGAACAGCAAATTGCAAAAAGAAAACCATTCTGGTTATTGCTAAATATAAATCCAGCTATCTTTACAGTACATAAGATACATTAAAAATGTTAAAAGTATGTCTAGTGAACTTCTCCTGTTTAAGTGTTTCTGTCTGCTATTTTGAAGACAAATGTTGGCAAACTAGCAAAACATTTTTACAGATAACATGTGAAACCACAGTTTTGAATAATTTCCAAATGTGTCTTTTTGTTGGCTCCAGCTTACTTTAGCTACTTACGCTGGACTGTCACAGTGTCTTATGGATGAAGAGACTCCTCCCCCGCAGGTCCTGCTGCACTCTCCCCATATTGACCACGGACCCCAGTCCCCATCTATGCTCTGCGGCCAAGTGCCAAAAGGTACGCACTCTCCCTGATAACACCACTGAAAGATTTCACAAAAAGCACAAAATCAGCTTCCAGGCTGACAGAGTTATCAGGACAGAAAAATATAAGGGTCAGGCAATGACCAATTATAGGCATTAGCATTCTCTGTACAGATAACAAGACTAATATTTTACTTTTTCTAGCCATGTTTAGACATTGGTGAGGGTGTGTGTGATTTGTTAATTGTCTTCACTAAGTCCTGAATTATAGGTCCCTAAAACACACCAGAAGTTAAACCAAGCATACAATAAAGATTTTCTTTTTTCTTCATACATCCTCCTTAATGTTTTGCATTAAAGGAACTGCAAGTTGCTTACATTCTTTTAAACACTAAAATTCATTTCTAAGATTAGTTTAGTAAAACACCCTCCACTTACAATTCATGTAGGGGCTTCATTACGCAAAATGAAAAATTCCCCCCAGTAGGATTTTTAAAAAGGTATTCCCTTACTTTTTAAAAAAGAAAATCCGGATGAGATTACAATCGAAGAAGAATTTGTTGCAGTACTTCACTTATACTAACCTTACAGACATAATAAAAGTAGTGCCAAGGCATTAGACAGGGTACAGAAAATCGCTATACAATGGTCACTGTCCACTTGTCCAGGGACAGAGTGAGCATGCGTACTTCACTCATGCAAACAAACTTTGCAATATTGTTACTTACATTGGACGTACAAAATGACAGACAATTTGCACAAACAGCTAATTGTTAAAATTGGTTTATAATTTCCTTTAGCCAGAAACCTTTTTTAAACCATTCAGAAATAATCCTGGAGCCCATGGTTCGATCCACAGTCTGGTGTCTACTGCATCACTGAGAACCTGGAGCAGCCTGGTTAGATAACCCTTTCCCACCATTATAGGCTTAGGTGACTGAGTAGAGCATGGCCTCAGGTCTACTGTGACCTGAATCTGCATATTTCAGTTTCAAAAAGTGGGCACCTGTTGTTTAACTCCCTTGAATTCTCATAACAGACACAGTATTGACCCTTTCCAAAAAGAAACCCAGACAACTTCTGTGTCCAAAATCAGCCATACAAATTTGACAAAAAAGCACCAAGACACGCACAGAAGACATGGACAAATAGATATATCCCTGCACACCCATAAGTGCTACTGGAAGACTCAGTATTGACTTTATACTAATAGGTACCGCAAAGTCAAGCTTTCGCTTCTCTTTCTCTTCTCCTGAGTCCTAAGGACATGTATGGGACATACATAAACAAGTAAATACAGCCATTCACAATGACCTGAATTACTCTAGATTTTTCTGAAAGCAGCTGAAAAGAGAATTTAAACTTCAGTCATTACTCAGGAAAAAAAGAAAAAGAATTAATAGGAGCCTGATATGAACAAGCATTGTGCAGAGTGTTAGTTACAGAAAATGAATATTTTTTCATTAGAAATTTTGTTTTGAATAAAAGATACTTCTAGACTGTTAAATGTGTCAGCGTCTAAGTGTGTAGCTCTCCAGAATGTACATTAAAATGATGTATTAATATTAAAATGTGTAGCTTATCATCAGCAAATGCACCTAGATGCAATAGTTTTGCATATGAACACATGCTACCATTAAATATAGTATTTCCTTATTATATTATTTACTTGTTATTTCCACATTAATAAGTGAGACCTGTAGCATTATCTTCTAGCCACATTCATTCTTATTTCTTCTCTCAAAACATTTTTATCCTCCATGACCTTTTTTCTCTCTGTACGTGCTGTACCTGTTTTAAAACACAGCTGCTCTATTCCAGCACATTTCTGTTTATAAGCCTCATCCTCTATGAGTTAGAGAAACAAAAACCAAGCAGTACTCTGTCTACAGAAAAGATTAAGCAGACTACTTTAAATCTCAAGTTCAAAACGCTTTGCCTTTTCTAACAGATCTGTCTGGGGCAGAGTTTTCCTCATAGCAGCCCATACGTTGCTGTGTTTTAGGTTTGTGATCAGTGCGGATAACGCACCGATGTTTCAGCTCTTGCTGAACAGTGCTTGCACACCATCAAGGCTTTCTCAGTTCCTCAGCCTGCCACCCAAGTGAGTAGGGTGGGGGTGGGCAAGAGGTTGGGAGGAGGCACAGCAGGGTCTGCTGACCCAAACTGACCAAAGGGATGGATACCCCACATACCCTACAACACCATACTTCAGCAGTGAAACTGGGGCTGGGGGTATTTCCAAAGTAGACACTGCTTAGAGACTGGCTGGGCAACAGTCTGCTGCTGGGGGGTAGTGAGTGAGTGCCTTTGATCTCTTCCTCACTTTTTCTTTTTTCTTCCTTTCCCCTACTCAACTGTCTACCTCAGCCCACGAGTTTTTCTCACTTTTGCCCTTCTGATTCTCCCCCCATCCCTTGGGGGGTAGTGAGTGAGCAACTGGGTGGGGGCCAGGCTGCTGGATCAGGTCAACCCACCACACCCTTCTTCAGCAGGAAAAAAACAGACACAAGGTTTCATGGAGTTGTGCTGAGGAAAGGAGCATTTATCATTCTTGGAGTTCTGAATTTACAAACTGGAGGTTTATGCCAATAAGCAGGCATCCATCAGAGGAACGTACCCTTCATATGGCACTTCTCTTAAATCCAGACTATCACTAAATATTTGCATAACACATAATGCAGTCCGTACAGTGAACTCACATTTTTAGCTAGTATAGATATATCCATATGGCACAGTATTTTGCAATGCCTCTAATGGTACAATTATGATGGAGAATTAAGTATTTATGTGAATTACATGAGGGATTAAAATCTTCCGGTTTTCCTCTCACTATCGTGATAAATTAAGTCATAGTGATTTTATTAACTGAAGACAATAATCTCCTTGTAGCATACTATTAAATACATCACACAAGCACATGAACAGTTATCTAACACTAAAGCCAAAAGCTAAAAATTAAAATGTTTCTAAGAGTAAAAATGTATGCTAATAATTTAATTAAAAATACATTGTATGTATTACAAACATGTCAATATCAAAGTTAAGAAATGAAAGACACTCAGAGTTAAAGTTAAAACCACACGAATATCACATGCATGAAATAGAACATGCACACCATCCTAACCCTACACTATTATGCTCGTATACAAGAGAAAGGTCCATTTTACCTGCTTTATTTTTCTAAAGCCATGTAAAATCCCTGTACTCTGCAATTTCCTCTGCCATGCAAACCCTGTCTTCAACTTGCCCCTATTCCCCTGTAAAACTTCCTTAAATGTTGGGTTTTCTCCTCTACTGAAGTTAAATCTGAGGGCTTAATGACACTTCAGTGTCTTTTCTTAATTTTCTAGTAAAAATTTATCTTTCACCAGAAGCCAGTGGTGCATAGGAT
Source organism: Rissa tridactyla (assembly GCF_028500815.1). Classification (NCBI taxonomy): domain Eukaryota; kingdom Metazoa; phylum Chordata; class Aves; order Charadriiformes; family Laridae; genus Rissa; species Rissa tridactyla. Next base: position 63,945,934 of record NC_071497.1, on the reverse strand, counting down.
CTCTGTCAGAGTAATTCAAAATTAACAAAATCTTCATTATTTCTAATGGGACTACAGAAATAGGCTTCCTCCACAAACTGTAGCAACCTCATCTGCTATAATGAGGTAAAGACTACTGAATAACCAGTATATGAAGAAATAAGAGGAGGTGACAACAACTTTAAAAGAACAATCCTTCATGAAAGTTTTAGAACAGAAATGTTAATTCTCCTTTAACACCGAATAAATAACTTTCAATTAGTTCAACTAGAAAGACAGCAGTGATGCATTTGAATATGCGTAAGATGTGCAAAAAATTCTGTGTCTGAAATTTTTCCTATAGACATCATTAACAATAAAAACATGATATTGTGGCACATTCAAGATCACTTTTATATGAATATTAGCTGTTTAACAGAACCAAGATTTACAATAGTATGCTTTTAGAAAACTCACACAGGAAGTACGCTAATATTGAGGAAAACTGATTTCATCTTGGGGGGGGGGATTAATTAAATTTAAATTTGCTTCTACAATTATTTTGCAAGAAAACTTCATGTCCAATAATAGCTTAAATCTACCTTATCTTAATGTCGGCTTATATCATCACTCAACCTAGGTATTTAAATTGTCCTTTCAGAACACTGGTGTTTTCACTTTTTGCACATTTGCCCCTGATTTACATCCCTAGCATGTTAGAAAAGCTTACATTTTATTACTTTAAATTCACAGAAAAAATAAACATTCCTATCAGTTCGGTCTTACTGTTTTATGTGCACCATTTCCTCATCAGAGTCTTTTTAAAAATTTATCAGTTAGTTTACCTTCACAAACACATCTCTGGATATACCAGAGAGAAACTTCATGTATACTTAAAATTATTATTACAAATTATGAAAAACTGTACCTTTTTGAACCTAGCCAATACGTAAAACACTTCACCAAAGCATGAACACATTAAAGCCTCAAAACAGAACAGATGCGCAAGTTCCACCAGTAGCAAGAAACCACTTTATTCTCTTTCCCTGCACGCAGAAAACAGGTGAGTAACTTTTATGGAAAACAGTCTAAAAACCTTCAGGAGTAGGCAGACATCTACTGTGAAAAATTTCAACCCAAAATGTTAAAAGATTGGGAGGTTTATAGAAGTAACTGAAAGAAGGTTTTATACTAAGAGTGTTAGGCCATTTTGATTGTAGAAATCCCTCCCAACTCTGCCAATAAGTTATTAATGCACATTGCATCAAATTTTGCTTTGAGTTCATAGCTACACTGAATTTACATTAGTGTAACTAAAAGCAGAAATTGACCCTCCAAGTATAATGAAGTACTCTGAGATCTTGTTAGGCCTTTAGAGCAGGGAACATCACTTATACATTTGGACAGAGCCCAGCAAAATAGGGCCTAGTTTGGTAGTGGTCTTTAGGCATCACTGAAATATAAATAAATAAATATAAATAACATATATAAATATAAATATAAGTAGTAAGTGTTATAGAATTGCAACCTATTCTTTTCCCTAGCATGCGGTAAAAATAACTACATATTTGGAAAGAGCTTGTGTTTTCTGTTTTTTTGCTATCAGGAACTACTAATTTACAGGAACCTTTGAAGCTGCAGTTTACAGATAAAATTCTCTGCTGTAAACAGGCATGAAGAGTTTACCTTTGTAAAACAGTACAGGTTCTTTCGATTTCCCTCTAAAATCTAATGATGGAACAAGATACTGATGACTGGAAAAAGAACTGATTAAAGTCTCTGGCAAGGGGACACAGCAACAGTGTCTTAAAGCATCTCAACTTGTTCCTTGTAGTCTCATGGTTTAAAACATATAAATTGAGGTAAATTGTTCCTTGTCATTGACAAGGAGTGGTGGTTCCAAAATAAACCTAGACTGTTGATTTAAGAGTAGGGCTTCTAACATTTTCTATTACTCTAATGAAAGTAACTTTTTTGGTAGAATGCAAAGGTCTCTCTATTTTCATTGGCTAACTCTAAGCACTCAATTTTTTTAAATGACCCCTTCAATGAATTTATTTAACATGGTTTATCAAGATTTCTAAACTCAGCATGGAAAAGCCATCAGAACGATGCTAGGTCATGGGCCCTGAATGAAGTCGTCAACAAGCATTAATAAACCATGACAGCTGCCCAAAGGCTTTCATTCTTTTTGTTTAAACACCAGATTGCAAGTCAAAACGCAGTGTAATCTTTGTTGAAACTAGCTCAGCTAGCATGGCAAAAGTCAGAATGAGAATAGATGTCAGTAGTCGTCGTTAGGAAAAAATCCAATCTGGAGCAGTAAATCTTAGGGACAGATGCAGCAACTCTTGGACAGACACCGGAAATTGTTTAATATAATAAGCTCTCTTCACTTTGTGCAAACCTGCATAAAATATATTATCTTGAAAAAAGTTATATGGAATTAACTGTTTTTTCCCAGTACATGTCCTGTAAATTAATAATTAAAATATTTTTCTCTCCTCTTTAAGATCTGCATAATTTTGCCTTATAATTGAGAAACTCTTTTACTATTCTTAATCTAAAACTAAGTTTCAGAACTTTGTCTTAAACTACTGTTATACAGACATATACAGACATCATTTCAAAATCAAAATTCACATGTTCAGACAGATAACAGTAGAACTAGACTTATCTATTGAAACATTAACCTTCTATACTTTTTTGTTAGGTAGAAATTTATCAGACTGCACAGCAAAGTCCTTTAAAGCTGAACAGTTATGTAATTGAATATTAAAGAATAATTCAAAGTCAAAACAGAAGTCACTGGGAAATAAGGGCTTTTAGAAAATCCTTTCATCAAGGCAAGATTTTTTTCTATATGCTTGTATAGTTCAGCTTATATCTGAAGAAATAAAGATTTTTTTTATCTTCTAACAAAATAACAGAGTTCAGGTACTAGATCTATGCTACACATTTTCAAAGTCCATGCCTGACCTAGAGTTGTAACATTCCTTTATGGAAGAGTGTTATAAAATTTAATAAAGATTAAAGCGTTTTTACAAAAATTACTGAAAATATATACAGAGAGTCTGTAACAGGGTGGGGTTTTTTTGATCCAGGCTATAGAATTCTTTAGTGAGGATAAACGTTTTATTAAATTACATATATGAAATAACTGTGAAATAATTCAGAGGATATTTCTATTAGGATGCAAACATATTCTGAAATAATAACTCTTTTTTGAACTCTTATAGTTGCTCATAATTACTTTAATTTTCTAGTTCTTTCTTCCTGTAGCCCTTAAACAATAAACTGCTTTTTCAAACAATAGACATAAATGATATTTGTACTCACCCCCTTTTCAATGCTCCCTGTTTGGCAAAGAGTACCTTCAGCTGCTGGAATGCTGTTGGTAACACAGCGGTTACTTTTGCTAAGGCACCAGAGCTCTCTACACACTTCCTAGGAAAGAAGGCAGAAGCATGTTGATCAGAATAAAAGCCTAAAATTGTTTCCAGTCCTCATACACACACGTATACACAAATTTATTTTGAACAGAAACTATCAAGAACTGGGCTGCAGAAATAAATCTATAGATGGTTGTGAAATATTCTAGAGCAATTTCAAAGCCACCATATTTTACCTAAGAATATTGTGCCAGAAAATAATTCTGGAAGCATCAAACTAGGCTACAAGAATGTGTTTTTCACACCTGCCATGAAAGTGATATTTTATAGTTGCTTTTTCCTGATTAGTGCTAATACTGGGCTTAGATATTTTAGTGTTGCTGTAAAAGTAGTCTTCAGATGTGCTGTAATATCTCCATTACTGTCATTATCTGCCTCAAAATTACACGGTAAAAGGATACTATTAATTTTGAAATATAAAACCACAACAATTACTTTTGTTTCCTTTAGTTAAAAACCAAAGTTTCTGAGCTCAGACTACTTGCACTCCTCTTCTGTAACACTTGCTAAAACAGTGCACATGTATTTAGCACTAATTGAGCTATGTACTAGAACATTTATTTTAAGCTTTTTATATTTGCAGCTGATATTTCATAAACGATTTAGCCTATCCTATTTCTCTATGTTGTCAGTGTTAAACAAACATAGGTTTTCAAATCATCTTTTTTGCTACCATATTTTCTCATTTGGTTTTGCACATTTATTTATTTGAATTAAGACAGTTCAGTTCACATTGGAGATTCAAACTATGGGTTGAAATTCATAATGTGGGCATGATCCAAAGTCAGCTGAACACTGGAAATCTTCATAGTTGCTTCAGTTGCCCTTGGATTCAGCTATGTATGCAGAATGGCATCAGAAGTGTTTTGCTTTTACAGTAAATGACTCACATGATAATCTCTGCTTTATTACTTTGAGATCTGTGCAAGAGTTCACAACCTGCTTATAGATATATTCTATTTTTAAGTATTTTTTTTTAATTTGAAAGCTACTTAGATACTCTTATGATAGTCATTACTATTTGATTTTATTTAACTGCTGCTTGAAATCATATCCTAGAAATAATCCTTGTCTAGATGTTACATCTGAACCTTGGTACAAAGAGCAAAAAGGAAAAGACAGTGTAAGTAAATTGAAGTTACTAGGTGCTCCCTCCCCTTTTCCTCCCTCCTCCCCCCCCCATCCCCACCAAGTTCATTGTTTCTCTGAGGAAATAAATGAGCATCTGGCACCTAGGCTATCTTTTCTGTACACATCAACAGGAACAGCTGTTAAGTTTTACCCTAAGATTCATGTTTCTTGCATTATATTGCATATGCAATGCAATTATTTATATCTTACTCACGATCAGCAGCAGTAACAGTTCAACAGTACAAGCTTTTCTTGAATAATGCAAAATTCTTTTCCAAGTTTAAAATCATCTGGTACCATTATTGCAGGATTGTTAATACAGTACATTTAGTTTCATGATGGGTAGAAGCAAGGTATCTTTTTAAAAATCCAATAAAAACATACCCTATTGAATGGTCTGAAATGATGAGGAATGAATACTGATGATTTCTGGATTTCCATCCAATTTTTGACAATTAGGCCTAAGCTATGTCGTCCTATTTGGTGGGTAGCTTTTTGAAAACTTAAGCAAATTGTTGAGCTTTTTTTACAGAGAAATATTGCCACTTGTAAAAGCAGCCAATGTAGAACTATCTTACTTTTCAGATTAGAATTTTTCTTTGAAGAAATTCGAACAGTATAAATTTTTACTTACTTAAATCTCTGAATAAAACACTTGCTTTTGCCACTCAGCTGATACAATTTTCAGATTAAGATACAAGTAACACAAATAAATATACGGTTTAAAATACCAAATAGAACAGGGAAAGAACAGAAGATACATCACAAATGTTCTTGAAAAATCTAACTAGATTACAAATTTCACAGCCATTAAGGTGTTAAAATTCAACGTTAAATCAAATTCACATCTAAATCAACCATGAATCCAAACTTCAATACAGTATGGATTTCAAAGTGAAAACCTAAAATTGGTTCCTTTCAGACACAGTATGAGGTGCTCCTGTCATAATCCTGCCTTATTGACTTTTACATTTAATTGACTTGCTCGTTTTGTTGAGCAAAATTAGTGTAATATACTTGCTCGTGTTTCATGTGTAGTTTACATTGTCAAACCATAATTAAAGGTGTCAGACTGTGATGATTCTACTTGTGACCTTGTCTTTATTTTGCGTCTGATGAAATTCAAATGTTAAAATTAATGGCTGTGCTGGCTTTGTTAACTTTAGTTCAATGTTCTGAAAAGACCAAAAATTCAATTGCAGTATGAAACAAAGATTTCCCATTCCAATATAGACAGAAGCAAACAATCAGATCTGGATAACACTCTGGAATTTGAAAACATCTACATTTCAGGGTGATTTTAATCCAGAATTCTCGTTTGTGCTCCAGAGTTTACAAGTGGAATTTCACTTTTGACATGCCTACATAAGTTTACCACCTATGTATTAACATATATGTGGAAGTAATAGTTAAAACATGTATTTCATTGCCAGGCTAATGTATCCACAAACAAGAGTATTTAACAATATCCTTCCAATAGCATTCTTTCTGTATACTCAGGCTTCTTCACGGCACTAGACTCATCCAAATTCACTGAACTAACATCATGCAGACATTTTAATGCTAAACAATCAGCTGAACTGTGTGAATTAATGGATGCAGCACTCCAGAACTATTTTAGTCATTCATCTGTTTGCAGGATGATTCTAAGCAAATCAGTTCACCTCCCTACTCCACAAAACGAGAAAAATATTTTCCTTCTTCCTAAATACCTCTGGGAGACAGAATTAAAACCTCTGTATCAAACCTAAACATTACTACTGACATAGTCTAGTAGTCCTTATTCAGACTTTAATTTCAGCGGGAGTTTGCCTCAGTAAATCCCTAAAGACAAAACAAAAGTAAGGTAAAATTACTATGGGCTGTATCATACTATTAATATTTGAGCAAAACCTGCTGCTTAAATCAGAAAGGAGTTCTGTTTGAGACAGACATAAAATATCCCAAAATCAACAGAATATTTCCTTATGGAAAACTATGTAAAACATTGAGGATTTATTAACTAAAATAACACAATGTATCAATTTGTAGATGTAATTTATATTGGAAAAAAGAAATTAAAGTATTTTCATCATTTCTTTTAAATATAGCCAAACTTATTTAAGAAGCTGTTTATTTTCCCGTGCTGTTTTGCATTGAAAAGAAAGAGTAGAATATACATTCTCCATCACCCTGTACCTGAAATGAAAAATAACGTTAATAGTAACTTGAAATCAAATAAGATATCTAAAAAGAAGTGGAAAATCCATCTGTGCTGTTATTTCATTAAATGGAAGTGGAAATATTCCAGGTACTACTATGGCTATGTCTCTTTCTTTTCAGCTGATTTTGGACAGTTAATAGAGAAATTCTGACTAAGGTGCATAAAGCTTTCTGTTCTCCAGCTCAACCCTATACCTGGTACTACCTTAGTTTCAGAGTTATTAATTTGAGCTATTCCCTTACTACCACCATCCTATCTGTAACATCTCTAAGCAACTGTTTTTAATAAGCCAGCCTTAAAAACATATGAAGAACTGCCCTGGAAAGGTCAGGCCCAAAATCACTAGTAGAAAGTATACTGCTTTTTTCCACATACTAACACGCGCCCACACATGCACGCACACCCACCCACCCACACTGACCCACCCACCAACATTAGGTGACCCTTTAGGGTAGTCTTTTCTTCACTGGTGGACACAGGATGAAGCTAATATATCTTTTGCCAATATTAAATTTGTGTGAATAATTTACTGAAACTAAGAGAAAGAAGCATAATATGAAAATTAATCAATGACCTTAAAGTCAGTCTCCAAATGTGTGGATTTAATAACTATTAATTTGTAAAGCAAACAAGGGAAAGTGTTTTAAAAATCCAGAAAACATAAACTGAAGCTGAGGCCTTTCACAAAATCAAGACAAGATAGATGACAACCTGTAACGGTGTATCTTAGGGCTCCATGACTTCAGTTTGGAATTCGGATGCTTGTATTTGCAGTAAATTAAACAAAGCTGAACCCATCTAGAGAAAAAAAACAGCAAATCAAATTATCTTCCTTTTGCCTAAGTGTTATCAATGATGGAGCCTCTTTCTGTTGTGTCATGCAGAGTTACATATAGGCATTTCAAATTATGTAACATCTAAGCATCCTATATCACAATCATCAGACACGGTAACAAAACAGCACAATGATATTAAGAGCAAAGATCAAATTGCTGTGCTGTTCTTAATGTTTTCAACAGTAATGAAAGCCTCCAACAAAAGTCAGCAGTTTGGCCCATAATATTAAAAAAAAATAAGATGGGAAATACATTCACAATGCATATTAAACTATGATAATTTGGGAGTTTCATTTTTTGTTCATAAAATTTTAAAAAGTTAATCAGGATTTTATGTTACTTCATCATGTTTAATGTATAATATGCTGCATCTCTTGATGAGCATTTGCTAACATAGAGCATAAAAGTAATTAGCTTGAATTGTAACTTACAATTCAGACCTGAAAAGCATCAATCTAGAGTAATTTCAGCCTCACTGCTGAAATACTGCTGTCAACACGATTAAAACTAGAAGACTATAATTATGGATAAACTTCAGAAGATTCAAAGTTTAGTTCAGATAAGCACCCAAAAAAAGATACAATTTTAGTGTTCCACTACCAAATGCTCATTAAGTGGTGCAGCATGTTATGAATCACAACATGCTGAAAGAACGTGAAATAGAATCCGAAGCTTAAGTTGTACATCCGTATTATGTTACCAGCATTCTTTCCTAAACATTGGGTGCTTATGTGAACCTTATGGAAACTACAGAAGCCCCACAAGGTCAATCACTTCCAAGTAGCATCTTCCCTTTCAAACCCATGCAACCTATCTGATCCTTATTCAAACCACATTCCAGTACCTGGAATCTTATTATTGCTTCTCCTGTAATCTAATGCACTCCTCCTGCTTTGATCACTAGCTTTCCCTTCCACTTTTTAAACAGCTTTCATAAGATCCAGGCACATTGGTGTTACATCTGCGTCTCTTGTGAAAGAGAGAGAAAGAGAAAAAAAAAAAGAGAGAGAGAGAAGGAGAAAGGGGGCTTGGAGACAAGATAGTCCTAGGAAAGAAGAAAGGGGACTACAGGAACTTGTTAGAAAAAGATACAAAAAAAGGATGTAAAACTACTTTAGGATTCTAGAAAGAGGAAAACTTCTGGGATTTCCCTTGGCTATACGCATCCTAATCTTAAAAACAAGAGGGAACAAAATTCTCTTTAAGAATAAAGCTGGAAGTGTTTCCAATGTTCTTAATCACAGCACAATCCTGTAAATCCTTACACAAGAAAAGCTTGAAACTTTAATAATTCTAAATGGAAAAATCCTGCACAATAGTGATGAGGTTTTGCACTTGACTGGCAACATCTTATGAAATAAAAAATAATGGAAAGGTTTAAAAATGACAGAATATCAGTTTCTCTCTTTGTCTACACATACTTTTAACACCAGTTTGTGAGCAATGTAATATAAATCCATCTGATTGAACTACCTATGCTCTGCTAACAAACACCAAGTACAAAGCAATTTAGCCGTGGTATGATGTATGAAGCTGGGGGGAAAAAAAGTCACTTTTCAGTGAGTTACTATGTATGATGTACAGATTCAACTAAATGCACAATCCTAGTCACAGTATCAATGGGCAAGGGAACAAAAGGGAACAGTTCTGGTGCGAAGACACACCAGTGGCTTCTCTGCCTTTCTTTCTGAAAAAACAGCTTCCAGAATCTGCTTTCACCTTCCTGTAAAAACCCTACATCAAGCTTAATTCCTCTCTTTACTTAACTAGAGTAAATCACATTTGTGTTTCATGAAAAAAGTGACAGTTTAATTCACTAACATTAAAGTTTGTACACCTGATTATAAGGGTCAATTGTAATTCAGGCTACTTTGCCCTAGAAGAAATATTGTAGAAAGGTTGTGTATAGCAATTTGTTTACTCTCCTGGATTTGAAAGTTAGCTGACCCATGTTGTTTTCTTTTGGTTATTACTAACTAATTCAGTTAAACTATTCTGTCTCTGAATTGACATGTGGGAAACTAGGAAGCAGGGAAGGTATGACAGCTGCATGTCCTGTATTTCTGTAATCAACACTTTCCCAGCAACTTTCCATTAATGGTAATTAACTTTATGGCCACTTCCCATAACTCATTAAAAAATTCCTAGAGACAACTAATGCAAGGAAGCTATTGAAGGCAGAAGGACTCCTTCTGAGAATATATCTTCATTCTGCCTGTTTACAAGCAGCAAGTTCATAGCTTGAACTCTGTCTGTCCTCCAAAACGCATTAACAAAAATGAGTAAAAACTGGTATTTGAGTGTAAAGCTATTTTTGTTGGCAAACTAACTAGAGAACTTAAATTGCAAACATAAGACCATGACAAAGAAGAGAGCTACCTGTCATCAGCTAAAATACATTACCTGATGTGTGAAACTCTAGCGTGAAATACAAAGAGAGGTCCTGCTGATTTCAGTGAAGTCATGTATCCAAAGGAAAGGAGCATTTGCCCCCTTTGCTCCCTACTCAAAGTATTTACTGACACCAATGATGGTGGAAAAGCACAAAATGCAAAAAAGGTATACCAAAGAATTGTAAGGCACTATCTCTGAAAACCATGCTAGCAGCCAACAGCTTCACAGATCATAAAATGCACCACAGCAATATCAACCATATGCATAAAGTATTAACTGCTATTAAAATGTCTGAGGTTTTAGCCTCTCTCCTAAAAATGTGGGGACCAGCTCTAAAGCAAAGCGTTATTTTGAACCGCAAAATCTGTAAATTACCGTCAAGCATATTCCAGGTATTACTTAAACTCATAAAACAGAGAAATTCAAAGTCAAGACTGGAATTCTTTCCTGAGTTAACCCAGAGACCGCAAACAGCCAACTGTTAGTAGGCAGATGCCCAAGGTTAAGGAGGTAAGGAGTCAATGAGAGAAGTTCTCCTTACACTCACCTAAACAAAAGGATTGGAAAACGTTCTGAACTATCAGGGGAACTGGTATACAAACAGAGCAAAGAACTGAGACACACTCGATAATCAGCAGAAGAGAATTCACACTGCATCACCCTAGACGACATAGCATATCCAGTAGCTACATAAATGAAGAGGAAATAGCACTGTTCCTAATAACCTCTAAATCTCCCACTGCAGTGAATCCAGTAAGATACCTGGAAGCATGTATTGCCTTTAGGAAAAAGCTATGCATCAGTATTATATGGTGAAATTTACACCATTATAATTTGTCTCACTGTAGGTCATAAACTTAACGATCCCCTGAATAGGAAAGCGTACCCTAAAAATTAAATATTTTAAGTAGCTTGAGACATTGCCTCTCAATTCTTTATTCAAACTATTTATTTCTTCAATTAAATTCTGTAAAATTGCCCCTGTAGTAGAAATGGTGTAAAGTTATTATAAAGAACAATGCACATGTAACATTAGCAGGATCACTGCCTACTTGCTAATATGGCATTTTATTTTTTCAGCTTAAAGAGCTAAAGTGTCTGTTTGAATTCTTGTCTGAGTTAATGTGCTGAACAATGCAAGGAAATCTGACCAACAGCCACAACACTTTTGCTGAAACGGCTCTGTCCGTAAGTGACTAAACCGTTTAATTAGGTCTAGTACTTACAACAGTGTCGAAACAACTACCAAAGAGCTCCTTTTAAGGTCAAATTGGCTCCTTGTAAGTAAACACAGAGAAAGGCAGAAACCTGCAGCCCTTTTAGTACTTTAGTTCTGATGCCTTAATCATTCAAACACCTCTCCATGTATTTAACTTCAAGTTCCTACGTGAGAAAGGCATCAGGTACATAAATGTGCAAAATTCTTTGCAGGATTAGGACATGATCTATGATCAAAAGCACCAGTTTAAAATAAACATACAGAGGGAATGGATGAGGAAATACGGGAGAAAAGGCAATGAACACAGATTAGCATTAAAGCTAGATAGCTGAAAGAGGTAATTTTTCTAAAGGCTACTAAGACATTACGACAGAATTCCAAAGCAGAAAGAATACGTAGATTTTCCAAGTTACTTTAAAAACACCAAGTATCTCAACAGCTACATCAAAGCCTAAAGGAGACACTTATTTTTTGGCCTCTGATTTGATAGTTCGACTGTTTCTCTTGTCATGTCTTACTACCATAAATGAGTAAAGAACATGAGCAAGAGAAAAAGGCAAGCAATTTTCTCTGAGATTTCCCTTTGGTTTAGAATTTATTTCCTTCTGGGTCAGCAAACCCCATGTTGGAAAACCTCCTCTACCCCTTTTTTACCAGGCACTTCAAATAAAAAGGGTTAAAAGAAGCGCTAGAAAGAAGTCAGTATATAAATTAGGTCCACTGTTAATTAGGGATTTTTACTACGTTTTTCTGTCTATAGTTGCACGTGTCTGTTAGAATAAGATCAATGAACTATTAATGGCATCTTCATGTGAAATGTACATCAAATAGAACTATCCAAAGCACTTCCTGTTTACTTTTGATAGTGAAAAAGTTGAGCAGAGTATTCAACTTAGCTTTTCCCGGTATCTAGATCTAGTTCCCCTGCTCAGTTCTAAAAACCTTTTCATATATGAATGGGTTTTTCTTGTGGATCTTTTCCGTCTGGACTACCAGCTTCCAAAGACTTTTTTTTTCTTCCCCTTCAAAATTATCACTTGAAATCTGTACGATCATAATCATCATGATTGCATTTTCAGAGCATGATGGCCATGGAGGATAATATTTTAAAATGTAGGTACTATTTTAAATGTATATCATTTCTTGGAGTGGATATTACCAGACTTCTACAATAACCTGTTATATCAATATATGCAGTCTGAATCCTATTATTAAATATAGGGGTTGTTTTTTTCTGAGACACATTAAAATTATGCTCACATTGATGGCACACTGATGGAACACAACACACTAGATCAATTCAGAGGACTTCTAATGTCACATGAAGACATAACTTCTTTTAATTATTGCCTCAATTAAGTGTCGACCTCTTTTTTGTAACTATAAGGGAATCCCGCAAAAAAACTTTAAACCAAAAAGAAAGCAGAAGGCAGAACGCCAAGATTACCTACACATCTTCATTACTTCCAATTGTTTGTGGTTTAGAAACTGGTTTAAGAAAGAAGGCGCACTATGCAGTGTGATCATCATAACAATGATTACGTAGTTTAGCGGTGTTTGAAAAAAATTACACATATGTGGAAAAGCCAGGTTTTGCACATTATTAACTTTCCAGTTTAATTTAAAATGCAGTATATCTCCAAAGGCTGCACTATAAATCATGGATTAAATACCTGCAGATTTCCTTAGTCTGAAAATAAAAGAGTGTGTGTGGTGAGAATTTGTAAGAAAAAAAAAGAAAAAAAAGGTATGACTTAGATGTAGTGACAGGAAAAAGGGCCCTTAAAGAACAGCGGTGGGAAGTGAGAACTTAAAGAGGAACAATGAAGGCCAAAAGAGGTTTGATGAGGGATCTGGAGTAGAAGACCCAGTGAGCTACTCAGTCAGCTACATACAGCTTTTAAATCCCTTGCCCAATGTGATCTGCCAAAGAGGTATCCCAGGAGTAATACTGTATTTATCACCCCAGGGATATTAAAACTGGACTTTCTTTGTAGCTAGCCTTTAGAGAAGTAAATAGACTATAAATTAAATGATTACATTGTTTTATTTGAATAGTCTAAAAATTAAAATATTAAAACTATTTACTTTTAAATCAGTAGATACGTTTTCAAGGTTTATTTAATTTAGTCTCAGATGATTATTTGATGACAAACACAGCAGAATGCATCCTTTCACTACGTACTTTGGGCTGCAAGGTTTTAATTATTTATAAATTTATTGCATAATGGCCTGCATGTGCAGGTCTTTATTTCTACTGTAAATTTATTTACCTTAATTATTGCACACTGGTACTTGTGGTAAAAGATTTGCTAGTACTTAGTTATTCAGTATTCTATTTAGCTATCTAGCTTCATGTTTCTCTGTTTCTATAACTGTAATTCATCTTTCCAAAAAGAGATCTGGACAATGTGAGAAACAATAAACTCAAAGTCGGGGGGTGGGGGGGAGGGTAAGGGGGGTATGGAGTGGGGGGAGAAAAGAAACCCAGACCTGACAAATGAATAGAAGTACAAAAGTAATTTCAAAATGCAGCTTTAAATTGAAAAGAAAAGCCAACACAACAGATTTCATGTTTCAAGATTAATACAATGTGAACCTGATCTCATTTAACTGAAATCAGGGAAAATTCTGTAGTACGCTTTACGAGGAGCAGGGTCAAGTGTTACGGGCTCCTTTTTTTCCTAAAATTAAAGAATGCTTTCCCCAGCTCATCGTTACCCACACATTTTGGTGTACAGTACATACAAATGACTCAAGCAAAAGATGCAGCATAAGGATTAAAATGTACCCTTTGCTTCCGTATGATGGCACCAGACATGCTATCGGAGATCTGTAACCCACTACTGCATCTAACTAAAGATTTATGTTATAAAGGAATATATACAAATGACTCAGCAGAACACTCAGCATAAGGATTAAGACTTCTTACCCCGTATTTACATTGGCGGGATGTTGCTCCATACTGGAAGCGACACTGTTCATCAGCATCATACACCTGACCTGGGGCCACAGCTGGATAAAGAAAGTCACGCTTGGGAGGCTCATTATCAAGGCAAGTACCACGGCCCGAACTGTTCAACATAAAGGACCAAATCAATTAGGAATTCTACTGACTGTAAATCACAGTAATGATATCACGTATCTAATTCTTACTTTTAACAGCATTGGGTGTGAAACAAATATGATTGCAATAAACAAACAGTGAGATGGTACACCCATAGTAAAAAGAAAAAGTAATTAGAGGGAATTAAAAGATCAAAATAATTTTTCATCATTATTATTAACAAAAATGCTTATTTTAGATTGTTAAATAGATTTCATATATTATCCTTTTTAAAAGTACGATAATTACTGAGCCACACAAGACTGATTTTCATTTTTGTTTTAAGATTCCTATTTGTTTTCACTGAAGAATAGCTACATTTGGTCATAGAATGAAAAAATAAACAAATTAAGCAAATCAAAGAAATTCAGTTTACAATTCTTAACGACCTTTCCGATCCTTCAAACAGCTAAGTACAATCTTACAGGTATGAGCAGCTCAATTGGTTTATATAAAACACTTTTAAATTTCAATATGACTAAATGTTTATAGGATTAGGACCTTGACATGCATGCTTTTCTTCCATTTCTATGAACAAAACAGTTACAGTGGTAAAAATTCTGCAGGGTCTTCAAATTTACCTATACTAGGGCAAGTGAAAAACTTTGTAAGGATCCAAGACCTTTCCTCATCTTAAAAATTTCATGTTAGAACTAAGATCATAATCTTTGAAAACTTTAATATTTTCTTCTTTTATAATCACTGTTTTGTTTGGTGGTTGGTGGGTTTTTTCCAAAATATGCCCATATTTGACCACGATATTTTAGTGTAGTGGGATAAATAACAAAGCAAGCCAAATGCAGACAGAGTTCTGTTTAGAAAACTTTGTACTTTGCTAAATATAATTATTTGGTTTTATTTAGTCAGTGTGCATAAAAGAGGACAGATGCTTTTTTACTTTCATTTCACATGTGAATAAGTGAGGATTTTTAAAGAATTCTTATGCCAACACTTTAAATTTTTTTCCGACATTCCTACAAATTTCGCCAGCACTTATGGTTTTTTTTCCAAATCTTTTCCATGCAACTTGCCAAAGGAACATAATTTCAGAAGCGAATGTTCTACACTGTTTTTTGGAGATCTCCAATTTTATATACTTTTCATCTGCAGATAAAAAAAGAGCAAAAAGCCCCCTTTAACTACACATTTTACGTTCTCCTTTTAACTCTATTTTATTAAATTCTTTGAAATATTACAATAAACCCTTTGGAAAAACACAGAAAAACAACTGCCTTGTTGTGTCAGAAGAAGGCAATTCATTTCAGAAGGCGGCAAACAGAAACTAAGGCAATAACCAGGTAAATACAGAAAAAAATATTACATTCGGTCACTAATCCAAATTAGCGTGACTCACCCGCGCGCACACACAAACACACATACCCCCTCAGCTGAAATCTATCTTTAAAATATCAGTTGTGAGGTTCTGTCATAAAAAATAATGTACTTGCTCCTTTATTCCAGTTTTAATTATTGCAAGCATATATATTTTCCAACAGCAGAAATTGGGAAACTATCCTACATTCTTTTGAAATAGTTCAGTGTTGTATTTTGGGTGTATGAGGAGTACATGTTAATAATTCCAATATGAATTGGAATTGTCTGCACTGTCTGGACCAAACTGCAGATCGGAACTTTGCTTGAACAAGCAGTGGGAAGTTTAGCATTTGACATCAGCTTGAGCTAGTACTGCATATGATGGGAACATTTCCATCGATTCCCATAGTGCAAGAGTTTGGTCTGCAAACTGTGATCCTGTAAACAGCCAGCCAAGGGCACAGCATTTAAAAACTCTTAACACCTTCGTTGACTCTCTCCATAGGCCTATGTACCCCTGTACAGATTAGATTACAGAACCAAATCTCAATCTTTAAATTCACTTTAAATTATGTATCGTAAGACATATAATTGCAGAAATGTAAGTCAAAATCTGTGTAGCAAATACAAAAATATGCCTCTTCTGCTCTAATGACAGGATTTTTACAATAATGAAATATTGTTATAGTAGTAAAAAAGCAAGAAAATGACTACTAAGCAGTCGTTCACTCACTAGCTACATTACATCACCACCTCTGACTGAAAATTTCTCTCTTTCCTTCTGCTTCAGTTCTATTATTTCTCTGAAGTAGTTGAATAAAATTGACACATTTTACAAACTTACTATGAGAATCTAATACTGTATTGTGTGAATTGAAGCATTTTGGAAAACAAACAGCATGCGTTATAAAACACAGTAATAAAACCAGGGATTTCCCATTGGTAATGAAAGATCTCACCAAAGCTGCGCAAAGGATGAATACAGGCTTAGGATCATATAACTTTTCCAGAACATTTCTATTTGAGTCAGGAATGGTGTAATACTCTTGAGTCTATGACCTTGTTCTTCACCCTTTCTCTTTGCTCCACCAAAGCAAAACCCAGATACTTGAGGGGAAAAAAAATATCTGCTATATCTAAGGGAATGAACCAAAAGGGTGCAAGAAGAATAAGGGTATCAGTGCACTTTATAAGCAGAGATCTAATAGTTATTATCAATCAGGCCTATAAAAGTGAAAAAAGCCCTTTGTGCAGATGTAAAAAACATCATAGGAAGGAAAAGAATGCCCAAATATTTCTACTCACAATTGCTTCTGTGCTTTGTGATTTTATCTCACACAGGAAGCATATACAAAGTCAAAAAACCTACAGGATATCCCTGCAGAGTGTCTATATTTTTGAACAGGTAGTGGATAAATAAATCTTTAGTGTTTGCAATAGAAATAAGATGATCTCAAACTCATCCGTACACACATTATTTACTCCACAACAAACTACTGGTACTCAAAGACTTTCTCATTTTCTGTCATTTTCCTAATTTTAGGTTAATTTCATGAGGTTAGGTTTTATGAGACACAGAGGGACTGGTTTGATTTATAGCTAATCTCAACATCGCTTCATTCCTGTACTCCAGTGTAGCGTCTCAGGAGACCTTTGTAAAACAGTCTACAATATAATTTAAACATTTTTTTTGCATTTTAATATCACCGGATAGCAAATTAATCTTCTGTTTGGAAAGATATAAGGATACTAGAGCATTCTCTGAAAGCTTAAGATCTCAAACATGCTATCCCTGTTAACTGCTTGGTCAAAATTACAGCAAGCGGGGATTCAATGTTAGCATCTTTACAGACTGAACAATGCAAAAGTGAGGGTCGTCACCTCTGTACAGACATCGCTGTTGTATCCAAGGCCAGTAAAGAGAAAATACAAAACCCACAGATGTAGACATTTCAGGGTTTATGCTCCTATTACAGTATCTATTCCTAAATATCTCTGCAACACACACAGTACAACACAACTCCTTTAATGGTTGAAGAAACTACTGGCTGGAACACTAGCACTGAAAAAAGGTTTTGAATGTTACAGAATGTTACAGAATTGTCTCATTCATAATAATGATGTGGACTATAATGCAAGCCATGATTAACAATCATAAATTAAATGTATTATAAATATTTGTAATTATCTATTTTAGCTAAACAATCATATAGGTAAATATATGGATAGGATACATAATGTTTTATTTAATTCTGTTGCCAAATTATCCATAAAAATATGAGGGGAAAAAATAAAATTATTAAAGTATAAATGTAGTGCATTTTATACATATACATAGATATAAACCCATGAATAGTTTACATATCTATATATAAAATTTGGCTCCTAAAAGAACCCTTACTTCATATTTATTATGTACTTTTACTAAGTAAAAACTGATTTTTAAAGAGCACCAGCATATATCTCTGTACAGGTTACAAAAGCTGCTTGACACTAATGAATAAACTCTGCAGATTGCTCAATGGTCTACAGATAATAACATAAATATTTCCAGAAGGAGGGTGTAAGTAATGGAAGTCTGATTTGGAGTGGTATGTTTAAAATTACAATGAACCAGAATACGATTACTAAATGAAAACATTCCTGAATGTTAGGGAAATTCAGATATTGATGAGGATTTACCACTCAATCATGAGAAATTCTACTTCTTTCCAGTCTTTTATGCAAGGCTGGCTCTATGTCTTGTTTTCTATTTCCTAGCAAAGCCTCTCTAATTTTGCACAATCTTTTCATAATACTCAATTTTTCTTTTGTTTGGAGTAGGTAATTTGCTACTGTATACTTTCCTCCACAATATGGTCTATGTTCCAAAGCATGCTTTTATTTATTTGAATAATTTTCCAGCAGAGGTATTAGGAAAAAATCTATTGGTCCATCTATCAAAATCATCCACCTACCAAAATGCGTCTGGCCAATTTGCCTTCTGTATTTATTTTGTCAAACATTCTATGAATAAGTTAATGGGAATCTGCTGCTGATTCTCCCATTTAGAATGTCTTTAAATTTACATAACCCAAGAGGTAGAAAAAGAGTAATACTTGCAAAGTCAACGCTCAAAAATAGATTGTCAGCCCATGATTACAGAAGCTGTTGTGGTTTTTTTTAACTGGGTAGCCTTTTAAGCAAAACATAAGACTTTGAAATTTTCAGAAATCTACAGTAACTGGGGACATATGCTTTTTATTCAGTTATCTGTTAGCTAAAAAAAAATCCTAGAAAAAAGAATCAAATTATAATCCAAAGTGTAAATCAACAGATAATACTGAATGTAAATTTTCTCCATTGATTTCTAGAAACAGATATTAAATTTTGATATGATTGATGTGACCTTATCTTTCAAAACTAGTCTTGGTTTGTACTTTTTTTAGAAGTTAATTTAGGTTTCTGGAGTACCAGGGGACTGGCCAATCTGCCATAGATAGCAATATATACGCGTATCCTATATTTATCTTGCATATTTACTTGTATGTCCAAGATTCTTGGGCAGATGACGTCTGGGCCCAAACACTGGATGACTTTTCATATTGTCTAGATAAGCTTGCTTGGACCAAGGTAGTTTTGGCTCTTTTCCAGAGTTAGGAATGTGTAGTCTCCGATCTAAATCCCGCTGTATGGCAATCCTAGAGTCTCTCCAAGAATTGCCCATGAGAGATCTTACTTACTCAAATAGTTTAAAGACTCCTGGTTCTCCTCCATTCATCTTCAAAATGCAATCCTGCCTTTGAAAGATAGAGTTGGCCCTCTGGCTTCTTCTAACACGTTCTCCTATCTGATACTGACAAGGTTAATGGAACTATGATTCCAGAAATCACCCAGATTTTGTTATTACAAAACATAAAAGTAATTGAATAAAGAATTCTAAGCAAAAAAGTTCTCTTCTTTACATCTAGGTATCTACATGGCTCTATAGGCACGCTGTATAAATATAAGATGGATATAATGAAACTTGCATGTTATATGCATATATATGTGTGTGTATATATATATATATATATAAAAAAAATTCCACATGCTGCATGGAATTAAATTTATACTAATTGGTTTTCAGTCACAAACAATATTTTTAGGCTTGGTCCATTTCTCCTATAAACAGTTATTAAGGGTTTCTACTGCTCTCACAGGAATCTCTCTTCTCTGACACTGCTCTCCAACCCTTCAATTCTCTGTGAGTATTTCTGCATTTAATTCCATAAAAGGTTAGTGAAATTTAAAGCTATTGTAAAGCACTTATGAACAATTCAATTGATGAACTGAATTCAGTCAATCTTCCAACTATTATGTGCTAGAAGGAATGTTTTTGCTAGTAAAAAGTTATTTTCTTTGGCCATTTGAGAGCCTATGCTGGCTGGCCATCCCTCTTGAGAGTTCTGATAGATCTATTAGCAATACATAGTTTTGCCTTGTCTTATTATCATCCTTTGAGCCATATTCATCCTCTGTCTGTCCATCCTGCAAAACTGAATTCATAACTTCTATGTGATACTTAAAGGCTATTCCTCAGTAGCCTCAGTCTGGAAAATATGTTTCTGGGTGTAGTTTTAAGAAAGTCTTGACGAAAAGAAGGATGAAGGTGAGGCTGTAGTTTGAGTGTCACCAGGATGACTTTTGTTTCAAAATGCTTCTGCCTGATGATAAAAAACAATGTGGTATCTACACTACAAAATGGCACACCATGCAGAAGTGCTGTAGTATGTGGTGACCCAAGATGGTAACCTAGTAAATCCACACTAATCTACCTTACCATACAATACTGTGAACATGTAATGAGATTCTAGTGAAATTCATTCCAGCTGCATTATCCTGGTGCCATGACAGCCCTGCCCAAACTTGTATCCAGATCCAAGCCAATAAATCTAAAAGGTGTTGTGGTAGTCATACAGACTCAGAGCCTCAGGTTTCTGCTTGGGTATCTGCATTTCATCCCATTGTCTTGTATCTTTCTTGTTAGACATAGCTAAATGAATCCTAAACTAGCCATGCTGATTCAGCACAGAAAAAAACCACTTGTCTTCCTTATTTGTAGTCTACTGGGTCCTCTCCCAGCTGTCTTCCCAGTCTTGAGGAAAAATGGAAAGAAAGGGGGCAGAGTCTAATCTATCTGGAATAAACATCTGGAGACACAGATGACAACATCTTGAGGCTTTGCCTCTAAAGCTCTAAATCAGCATTTTCCTCATCTGTTGCTAAGATGAAGAAGCATCAGAAAAAAATTGACTCGTTTTTCCTGATTGGATGCAGGCTGTTCTGTTCTTACAGGAGCAGTCAGGGAATTGCTACCACATGAAACTCGCTATTTTTCTTTGCTTCTTGTTCACTGATCATTACCTGCAACAGAAAAGTATCTGCTTTTAAAGCTGTTCTGCCTTAAGGAAAGGTGTGAATGGGTAAAAAGAAGTGAACTAGGCTTCTGACAGCTGTCCTGCAGGTACCTGTGTATCTCTATCTCAACAGCTTCCTGCTGTCATTGAGGAGATGACATGAAAAGCTAGGGAGAAAAAAAACTAGTTTTACAGCCTATTCTACTCTATGAAATGACAAAACAATTATTTTAAGGAAAAAAAAGTATCAACAGGGTATTAGAACCACAAACAATGAGAAGCATAGATTTACAATTAACAAATCACGTTTGAGAACTCTGACATTTTTAAAAATAGATTGCAAAATTATGATGATATAAGATGAAGAAGTTATCTTTGGCTCAGCACATTATTAAACACAGTATCCTATACAATTGGAAAATCTATTCATAATTGCAATGTGTAAAATAATGTTTATCCAAGGTGGCTTTGAAAAAAAATAAAATCTATATTCCGGGTTACAAAAATACACCTAAAATATTATAAAAGATAATTTATTATTGAAGCTGCTATGGGTAGGGTTTTTTTATGCTAGTTCAAATATCGCTTAGTATCTTCAGTAGTGATTTTTTTTTATGAAATTCACAGATGGTAGTAATTCGAGTAGGCTGGCAAACACTGGCAATGACAGGCAAGTATCTCAAAAAACCTGAAGAGATTAGAACTATAGCAACAGATTCACCAGAGTATTATTCTGGCTTTATGTTAATATAGCTACAATTTTGCAATCAAACCTAGAGAATAGAGAAGAATAATGGAGATGCTAACAGTAAATCATAAAATAAATTTAAAAATTAAACATAAATAGAGGAGGCACAAGCAAAACATGTTTTTAACTGGCAGTAAAAATTTGAAAGGTCACTGTGTACATATCAAGTAAAGAAGCAAGAACGTTTGTTCAGGCTGAAATTTAAAACTGTGTGGGAACATTTCTATGAAGATATGTTCAGCTCTATTACATGTGCAGCATAACACAAGCCACGGAATTTTACCATGTTTCTCTAAACCTATACATAAAAAATTATTTCTTAGCTATCTGTTGAATTATGTCTTCATCAATAGACAACTTACTGTCAGGACAATTATGGGACCAAAACGGAGTTCAGAGGAGAGCAACAAATAGAAGTAAATGAGACAGAGAACAGCAGAACTGTAACACTAAGAAACAAACCCCCAAATGCTACAAGATAACTGAACCGTAAGCTTACAGTCAGAACTACCAAGCTGTGAAATAATGTCTCAGAAGAGATGCAAAACCCGTATTCTTTGTCATATTTAAATCTAGGCTGCATGACTTACTAGAAAAACTACTAACAGGAACAGTGTTGAATTAACAGAAATGATTGGTAATGATAAAACAAAACTACCCTGCATACTTCTTTTATAATGGTACTGTTACGTGAATACATACGTATCTCTCCTGAGAAAATCAATTTATATTGAGAGAAACCTATATCATATTTAAGGGTGTAAGGATGACTTATTCAGTGTCCTTTAGTTTAGACACTCCTCTTAAAATCTCCAGTACATAAAACTGGATGGGTTCACAGTTCAGTGGTGTGATACAAAATGCCTTAACCTGATACAGGAACTGAAGAGAAATTTTTTTCCTCTGAACAGCACCAACGTTACATATCTGCCTCTGCCCATCGACTCCATAGGGAGCTAAAACACCTCTCCAGACCAATTCAGTGATCCTCTAAATTGTGTGGGAAGCTACATTTGAACCAACTTAAAGAAAATCTATTGATCTGGATGGTCCCTTCAGGTAAGATTCAGAATACAGCACCTTATTCTGAGGTTAGATCCCTGAAAAAGGAAGAGAAGCTCATTTTGTTCTTAGTAGTCTCATGGTTAGACCACTTGAGTGGTTTAAGTCCATCTCCGAAAATACAGCAAGTGTCTGAGTTATTGAACAACCTTTATTTCTTAAAGGAATAATTGCACTGATGACACTGAACTTACCAAACAACTGCCATTTGCTCCCATAAAGCCCATCTTATGCCATTTTAAAAACTCCGGTTATTAATCTGCTCTCAGTGAACTCACAGTTCTATGTTTGTCTTACACAATTCAAAACACACTTAAAGGCTTCATTATGCATCGTATGTACCAATTGCATCATACATACCAATCGTATATACAGATTGCTATAAGCACATTTTTGAGATTAACATATTTTGACTGTTCCAATCTTTTTCATATAGAAGTAAAATTTCAGGTAGCAATCTACTTCTGTATAAAAATCACCACAGAAGTATTGATTATCACAATTTTAAGGTATTAATATAAAGATCTATGCTATCCTTTCCTATAATCTTTACATTATCACCGATGCTACCAAAGAACATTGACAGATAAAAACCCACCAGACTGCATGAAAAAAATCTGGAGAATGAAATGCACAAGAAACAGGGCTACAACCTTTTTCTTTTCATTAGACTCCTTCACATTATGCATGTATTTGAAAAAAGAATACTTCCCACCATTCATAGACAAATTCCACCCTTCTCTATTTCTCACCCTCAGATTAATGAAGTAATGAGATATGATCAGCACTTCCAAATGTTTTGAATAGATTAAAAATGAGAACTGTAATGTGGAGAATGGCACAGAAGAAGCTTTCGCCACTACACAAAAGAACTGTCTTAAGTGACTTGCCAGATTTATGTCTGTTCATTCTAAAAATGTAAACCACCAGAACAGGTCACTGTATGTCTACTATTTATCCTGAAAGGTGCCAATTTTTTGAAACTCATGATTTTTCTTGAGAAATTACTTACTCTAAAAAACTGGTGATGTAATCCCGACTGCAGGCTGACCAAGAGAAAGGGTTGGTGTTTGCTGTAATATGAGCTGCCATTAGCTTTGCTGCTTCATGACCTTTGGTCCCACAGGAATTTCCAATTCCATCGTGATTCATACCAAAACTGCCCAAAAGAGGAGGAGAGAAATAGTCCATTACTTTTTTACAGCATCAGACATCTCTTAAAACTTCATGTCACCTTTAGAAATCATGTTGGACCTAAAGGAACACACTCAGTACAGGAGAACTCTTAAGTAGAGAATCAGGATCAGTTAAGTTCTGTTTAGCTTATTCAGTTCTCAGAATACTGCACAATTACATACCTTTCCTTTCTCCCACATACTTTAGAAAGCATTTCACTTATTTTCTAAAGCTTTTAAAGAAAATTTAACAATACTCTCGCAAGATAAATACAGAGTACTCAGTCCTCATTTAGTATTGTACCTGGATAAGGAATTGTGGCACCAACACTTGGATTAGTAAACAAGGACAAACAGAGAACAGGTATAGTATAGGCACACAGCAGCCAATGATAATTCAAGCAGAACAGGGGTTTTGCAATTCCCTGGGCCACGTTGTATGCACACTCCCTCTCTGTATCCACTCACAGAGTGACCTGGAGCCGTTCTGTTAGAGCTCTGCTTTATCATGGAATGTCAGAATCAAGAGGCCTAAAAATCAGCAGAAAATACAGTAAGAAACCTCTGGGTGGCACTTGGCCAAATTAACTTTCAGCAAAGGTGATATGACTCTGGAAAAAGATATATGGCAAAGGAATCCTTATGTCTTAGAATGAAATACACCCTTGGAGCTACAGATCATCAACATAAGCATCAAATTAAAACTGGAAGTAAATACACAGACCATCTATTTGAAAAGACTTTCATTACAGATCATCTTTAGTTAAATTACTACTGTTATTCCTAAACAATCAACAACATATACCTGACTGGCCTGACATAAATGAAGCACCTGAACAGAGTATTTCTTAACAGTACACGCTTTTCTAAAACTACATTTTCTTAGTCTGCCTTTGATTAATTTCCATTCAATCACTTGGAGGGAAAAACTTCTTTCTTTAATTAACCTTTGGTCAAATTTCTTCCTTCTTCACAAACATGGCACAAGGCTTATGAAATCAGAGGGGCAGACAGTGACACTCAGGAGCCTCCCTGACCATTAGACAGAGAAGTAGTTAACGGCAATGCCAAAACTGAGCTTTGCACATACACAGCAGCGCAAGTGTCACTTCTTGGTGTATATCATACAAAGAGATCAGTCTTTGGAGCCTTCTGTATTTCAAATGCTAAGAAGACTGACTCCCTGATTTCTTACTCATTGTTCAGGAATACAAGTGTGTTACGGCACTCCATTTTGATTTCCTATAAACTTTTAGGACTGACTGCCAGGAGATACAAATAGTGGCACACAAGAGGCTGGCCATTTATCTACAGACAATACCACTTCATACCAGTTCATGCCACTTTCTTCACTGCAAATAGTGATAGTGGTGTTACATTCATCTGATCATATTGCTCCAGAATGTGGTACAAAAATAGACTCTGAACTTCAATACACTGGGTACTGTTTCACCTCTTCGGCTGATCATAACAGCCTACAAGCACAAGGTACAGCTAACCATTCCTCCCAAACCCCATTCATTGCATGGACATAAGAAAAGGCACATCCAAACATGATGGATGTTTCCTACAGGCTGGGGAAGGACTTCACCATCAAAAAAGCATCACCTCCTTGCCTATGGGATGTTTCACTATAGAATACCTAGTCTGTGGCAATGTCTGCACGTATCTAGTTCAGTGTATGGTATCTCATAAATGCAGAAAGCCATATACTATATTACACATGGGAAAGGTCTGACTAGCACCCTAGATTATTATATTATCAAATGAAGAATACCCCTCACATGTAAAAATGCAGCTTCAAAAACAACTCGTCTGAGCAATGCACATATTATAATGAAACTTTCAGACCAGTGTTAATTATTATGATCAGTCTTCAATATAAATATATACATTGGGAGGGAAATGCAGCAACTCTCTTTTTTCCAGCATTATGGCTTCTCTTCCCAAGGGAGAACCTACATTACATTTAAGAACCGTGTAAAGCAGCAACACTAAGAACTTAAAAAACATAAATTCTTTAAAACTTTAAAATCCTGCAATTTCTTTATAGTTTGTATACTTAAAAAATACTAAGGCATCAGCACATCTGACTAGTGTTCTGTGCACATTTCATTTACTAACATCTGTAATGGAACAGATTCTTTCTTCCTTATATCTGAAAAAGTTATCTGAGGTAATTATTTGTAATACACATCCAACTTAAGATCTGACCTCAGAAATCACAGGGAAGACTAACTAGTCTCAGCTGCGCTGAATAAAACAGCAATAGATAACCAGAGATCCTGAAGTATAAGGAAAGAGAATGATGGGAATACAAACGTCTCTTTCACCCTTCCTTTATCTTGCGAGGGAACAATACTGCAGCTCCCTACAATTTCATTTGTATTTAAGATGGGGTTACTGATTTGTTAGGTGGTTCTTAACTATGATGGTTATGATTGCCAAAACACATTGCTGATGTATCTAAAATGACAGCAGTTATTTTTGTGAGACAGCCAGGATGGTTCCATCCTGATTTATTATCCAAACGCTTAAGATTTAGAGAAGACATATCCAAACTACCCTGAATGCTCCTCAGTACTGTACACCATGTACTTTTATAGCACTGAAAAATTTATCAAAATGTGCTACTCTAGTGAACCACTTTTTCTCATTAACAATCCATTATCTCTGCTTTCCAACTGTAGTACTACTGATCTGCACATCAAACCATTTCCTAGCTTTCTTAGGGTCTCAGAACTGCAGAGAACGCTGATGCTTCCTTCCTCTAAATACAACAGGCTATGTTAATTTTTTAATCGCTTATCAATTCATGAATTTGACCTAATTCTTTTAAAGCAGAGTGGCTCTTACTTTGCTCTGCCACTTGGTTAACAGCATAAGGAAGAAGCATACCAGAGACTGAGAATCTTGAGTCAGGTGGGGCAACAAAGTTCAGGAACACAAGCAAGAAAAATACTGTAAAATCAAGCACTTGACATTATTGTCCTTTATCTGAGGCTGATTTCCAGCTCCGTAACTACATGTAACTGTTTAGGAAAAATAAGCCTTTCTTCCTAAGAGAGAAAAGAAACTTTAACCTTAAGAAGTCTTACTATACTAATTATATAGTATATAATAATAAACATACATACAAAGAGTGAAACGGGTCATTTTAGAGCTAAGTATCTTGACCCAGGTACATTGCCAAAACTTCCTCCAGTGACTCAGCATGTCAGTTAGACACGTTCTCACAACATTTATGGAGAATGAAGCAAAGGGCAGGGAGGTGTCACGAAGTGCACCAGTGAAGAATACTTCAAAAATTTCTAACAGTAAATCTCTACTACAATGAGAAGATGGAAGGCATGCTTGAACAAGTAGTCATGTGTTAGAAGACCTAAAGGGTGAATTATAATAAGCTTGTAAAAAATGCCAGTTTATTTTATTAGACACCAACTTTTTCATAAACTTTGTATTCATTTATTTTTTGTACTATGTTGTACTTATTAGTTATTAAAAAGGTGTAATTTAAATCTATATACGTATTTCATATAGTTTAGAATGTCTATTTACAGACCACATTGAAAAAATAAGAAAACTGTCAGCTTTCCTTTATCTCTAAATGTTACCACAACTTTGAATTTCCTTTTCTTAGTGACATTACAACATGTACAAGGAGGGAAGAAGGGGAAAACTAGCATGTTTCAGCATTATTTTGTGCAACAAAAAGTGCACAAATGTGAACATAATCTACTATGAAAGAATAAAAGATATATTTTTTTCCCTACGATATCAGAGCTATGAACTACAGGTAACAAAACTCAATTTCTGTGTGAACATACATGACAATTTTCTTAATTATTCTCTTGTCTACTAGAAGTGAAATATTTGGCAACTGACATGATGTTATGCTAAGTTTTTGGAGAAGAAACAATCGTCATGTTTTATGGTTTTATAGTAATAGAAGGTCAGTACTTTTTCTTTACTTTTTTAACTATATTCCCCCATATATGTCATAAGAGAAAGTTCTCCTCTTTCTATGTAGCTCTGCATATATTTCTAGCCAATGTTATAAAAGTATTAGTTATAGCTTCATCATAGCACGCAAACTGCAACTCACCTTTAAATGACATTACAAAAAAAAAGAAAAAAGAATAAAAAAGTATGCTCTTGAAAAATCAATTTATTTTAATTGAGGATCACAAACATTGATAGCATTTATTGAAACTACCTGACATTGCATTGTTCCCCTCAAGGGAGGAATCAAGGTTCATTAGCTACTTTACTTCCTATTTCCATGTCTTAAAGTGGATTTTAACCTTAACTGCTGATATCCTGCATTTAGAGATCATTATATGGTTTGGAGCATCCCTAATCCTTTATTCTGAAGTAATGCAGGATTTACATCTTTGACTTTGCTAAAACATATTTCTTCCCTGAAAACCCGGGAAACAAACTAATTGAATAATGGTAGCTTTATAACTAGCAAAGCTGCCATGAAATTAAATATAATTTTAGCATATTTTTATCATAGCATTTTCCCCATTTACTTCCGAAGCGTCATTCTCCTCTGAGTTATGGCTGATGATCAAACACCCCATCAAATACAATTTTTATATATTAGCATAATTTAGTATTAAATAACATATGAAGTCCTTAAAAGCATAGCAAATTCTAATTTACTAAAAAAATACAGCCTATTCAGAAACCTGAACTTTCTTACGGGGGGAAATGACAGACTTCTATGGGAATATTAGAAAAAATAGAGGAGAAACGTCTCCTGGTTTACATTGCTATAGCTATCAGCTTTCACGCCACAACAGTAACATCAAGTAAGGTTTGTATGCTACACAACGACAGAGTATGAATGCATCAGGTCTCTACACTGTAGGTCAAAGTGGAAAGTATTGGCTCTAATCAGGAAGCAAACTTCTGAGCTCTGTTTTCCTTTGGAAATTCATTATGCCCTTAAGGTTATGATAACCTTCCTCTTCGCCCCCATTTATTCCTCTTACATTTTTTTTAAGACCTGTGAAGTGTTATTACATGCCTTTTCCTTGATTAGAATGCTTTAATGTTAGATAAATTATTTTAGTATTGTAAATTCTAAACTTCAAATAGTATTTCGCAGATGTGCAGACACAAGCCTTTCTCATACTGTAAATATAAATGTCACAGAAACCAGAATTGCTTTTCTAACCTTATGTTTGTGACATTTCATTTTATATGCACAAAATATCATTAAAATTGGAGTCCCAAAGAAGACTATTTATAGAAGTTGCATGCTTTTATACTGGCAATATTACAAAGCCAGACATAAAACATTGTTTCTTTAACACAAAAGACTGGGGGAGGGGAGAGGGGGGCAAAAGAGCAAGAATATGACTAGGTATGGTCTTATGTGGCTTGTCCAGCCAAAAAGTGGACATATTTTGGGTTGCTTTTTTTTTTAACTGAAAAAAATTACTTAAACTGTCCCTGAAAATTCAAGGCATCATTCTCAGTCAATCCCAGACATCTAGCAGGACCCTAGGCATCTAGCAGGGACAGGTTTTAACTTGTTCTGGCTGGTGTTGAGGTGTTCATACGCTGTAGATTTGAGACAGTCTGTCGGCCCTGCTATAGTTGAAGATGGAAGACATAATCGCCATGGATAAAACAATGATGACAACATTAACTGCAGATCTATTCATGGGAGAGCTGACAGGAGATGGTGTTAGTACAATACATCCTGGTTGTGTTTCAACTATTTTTGAAAGCTATTTTGAAGTTTGGTATATGTGTCCCTATTGCCTCAGATTGGAGTATTTTCCTTCTAGTTATACAGCACATATATTCCTTGACACAGATTTCTTCTAGAAAACATCTCACTCAAACTCAGGTCCTACGATGCAGCTAATCAAACATGAAGCTCACTGATCGCTGAAGAATGAGGAAAAGACAACCAACTTATGAAAGTAGTCTAGGATTTCCTAGATCAGAAATTTCGACTCCAGCAGTGAAGACCAACTTTCTCCTATCAGACGAGGGCTATTTCTGCTATTTTTCTACTTTGCATACAGACTAAAAAAAGACTTTGAAAGTGCTAAACTCAGCTGTATGAACTAACATGCTTGAAAATACTGTTGTTGTTCTTCATCTTGAAGACAATAATACTCCATTAGACTATAATCTATCTATATTTTTATTATTTCTTACACCTTTTCTTCATCACAATATGACTGCCTAACTCCTCTGAATTTCAATTCATTACATCTTCTGTACATCAGACAATTCTGACTTTTCAGAAATTACTTTAGCCACCAGCCTTTTCTCCCTGCTCCTTCTGTACAAGCCTCAATAGCTGTATGCCATTAGTAAATTCTTTTCTTACTCCAAGTTTTATGGGCAGCTCTGTTCGAAGCCTAGACATTTTGACACTTCCTTCTCCCCCCCCCCCGGCCCTTTTATTTCATTTGTTCTTTTTCACTTTGTTATTTAGTTTCCAGATCTCAGATAACTCCGTAAGACTGCAACAATGAATGGCACAATACCTTTCTTTTAGGGATATACCCCTTTCAATGGAAACTGGAATTCCTTACTAGTTCAACTAAGCATCCTGTACAGCACACATGGGGCAAGCTAAGCATTTCAGAAAGTATCCAAATGAAAAAGCATAGAGCAGAAAGCCACCTAACTCAGCTGGTAGGGAAACAAAATGGGACAGGATCTTTCAACTTGTCTGAGCGTAAGAGCATATTCAAGCCTGCAAATAGTGCCTTTCCTCACCAAGAAGAAAAAGTCAAACTTTGCTTAGCAATGAAGGGGATGGGATACAAACTCAATTCTCACTCCTGCCATAAGAAGTCACTGGTTGTGATTTTTGCTTACCAGAAATCTTAAGCATTTCTTCGGCGTGAAATGTTTAATGGTAGGAAAGTAAGCTTACCAGAAATCTTAAGCATTTCTTTGGTGTGAAATATTTAATGGTAGGAAAGTAAGCATTCGGTATGTCAAGCATTGCAAATCAAATGTCTAGAGACACTGTTCTGAAGGCTAAAGGGCCCGCTCTGAATTTTATCTGATTCACAGAAGTATTAAGAGTAATACAAGGTTGTTCTCAGAACCATGCATAGGGAGAAACAAACTGTTAGTCTAACACAATTCTTTATACCCTCAAGAAAGAAACACTGAGTTAATCACAGTGTACGGTCATTTTCAATAAAAACAGCTGGTTATGAATCTCAACGGCACACAGCTTATCTGGACCAAAACTGGGTTATACACATCAAAATACGACAAGTGGTAAGGAATGGAAGCCAAAAAAATATTTTAAAAAATACTTATAAATATTTAACAGAAAGTATGACTGACAATAATAATCACACTCACACTCTCAGTCTCTTTAAGTCTTGAAGATTAAGTGCTTTTCTGGATAATATTCTTCAATGAAATGGAAGTTAGTTGGATCAAAACAAGTTTAAATGAGATAAATGTAATACACTGTGATATACAGAAAGTCAGTCTGAATCATCTAATGACTTCTCATCACTCTATAATTTAATAAACTACTAGAAACTGAAAACAATTTGAGCTATACTCCCATCAGTGAATCTTATCCAATTTTGGAGAAACTGTGGATAATCTATCAAAATACATGTATTATCATTACCATTTTCTTTTAATCACAAAAGAATTTTAGTCCTTAGTTCAATATTTTTTTAAAAAACCTCAGTATTCCGTGGCAACTACACAATGAATAGAAACATGATATTTCAAAGTGCAATCCTCCCATTCTAATTTAATTGCGTGCATTTTTGTTGCATGTTATATATATATAGTGCAGACATTTCTCTTAAATGCTTCTATTTTTCATTTGACAATGAAGCCAATTTCCTATTTCCCATGTATGTCTGAAGAGAAAAGCAATAATCACAGTACAGCCAAAGAAAAAAGTTTATAAGGCTCGCCAAAATGACTACTCACATGTGCAAGTACCTTCTAGTAGGTACTAGGAAGCAGGAAGTTGAGAGGAAATAACAACTTCCTTGATTTAGTTGTAAAGGCATTCAGTCACAGTGTGGGAGGCAATGTGTGGATAGCACAAAACATTATAAACCTTGAAGATTTTTTGCATAAATACTGTTCCCAACTTTACTGAAGGTAATTACGTGGCATGTTCATTTCTAACACCAGGCTTGCACTGCAACTTTCTTTAATCACTGTGCATTGGATAAAAGCTATAGGAATATGATTTCTACTTTCTTTTCAAACCAGCATTTGACATGTCATGCCAGCTACAGGATGAGGTGAAAGCTTTAAAGAGACATGTTTTCAGAATATTAAAAGACCTTACATATAAGAAGCCAAAAGATATGGAATGTAGAAAACACA
This sequence comes from Rissa tridactyla, assembly GCF_028500815.1. Taxonomy (NCBI): domain Eukaryota; kingdom Metazoa; phylum Chordata; class Aves; order Charadriiformes; family Laridae; genus Rissa; species Rissa tridactyla. Next base: position 63,913,600 of record NC_071497.1, on the reverse strand, counting down.
GATGGTTAAAAAAATTCCTGTGATCACAGGATACACGCTATCACTATATTGTTTTTCTAGGATTCTAACCAAAGTCTAAGCTCTCCAAATCAATTCTTGTCATCATGCCAGCTTTGTACGACAAAATAGCTGCATATATTTAAATTATTTTCATGTATCTGTGGAATAACCTGAGTAAAATATGTATTTCCATAACATATGGATTAGAATGAAGATATGGTATTGGAAGATTGTTTTTCTTCTTAAACATGTAACAAATTCACAGCAAGGCCATCTATTACTAGAAGAGGTGTTATTAACAAGAATTTCAGACTATAAGTGATTTGGAAGAGCTCTTTCCTCAACAGTGGAAATGTATTTTCTTTCACCCTACTGTTTTCAACTCATGCAAGTGAAAGAAAAGGAGGAAGGAAATGAAGATGAGGAGAATTAAATGTGGTTTAAATTATTTTCGTCCAGATTTTATACAATTGCTTTTGGATTCTAAAATTCATCTACTTCAGTGCAACTACAGTGGTTTTTTTGTACGTAATATAAATGAGATCGTACTTGCCCAGTGATTAGCTCGCATGATAGGTGGGCTGGAAATAACTGTTTACTTCCAACTCCTGTTTTTTGATCAGCAGATTGATAGCTTCCATTTCAGTCTGCATTGGAACTTTTAGCAGTTGCATCAGCTAACGATTGAAAAAACATGTCATCCATAACTCAGTGTTGGTCAACCCATGTAAACAAAGAAGGAAACCTCTTGATAATAGAAGATGCCTGGTCTTTTTAGAGTCATCACAATGTACTAGTAATGCTGTCTTTTAAAGGAAGACCCGAAATATTTCCAGACCAAGCTCTACTCAGATTTTATCAGTTTCATAACATCATGTTCTTTAAAATGATATGCCGATGCTTAAAATGTAAGGAGTGATGCTATGACTGCTCTATGACTGTTTTATATACTTCACGCTTGAGTGAAAGATGACTAAAAGTGTATATATATTGACAACAGAATCAATGTTTTAATGAAAATAGTTTGAACTATATTTAAGACAAAATAACAAAAACCAAAAAAATTACCTTTTAACTGCTTTTGTTTCATATAGAAAGGTAGGCAAAAGTAAGAGGGGGGAAAAAAAGAAAATTTTCAAAGCCAAATATTTAAAAATATGAAACAGAGTAGGAAGGCTGCAAGCCAAATCTCAAAAGCACAGATTTAACTGCAATCTGAAATCAAAGGGTAAACAGTGAGTCTTCAGTTCTAAATTTAAAGCCCTTGGTAATATATACTAAATAAAATGTACTGCCACTCATGAATACTACATACAGAAACATGGAGCACTGGAATAGAGATGGTCAGGCCATGCAGGAAAAAAATAAATCTATTATTAAGCTAATATTAAAAAGGTGATACATTAAAACGTATTCTTTTTTTTTTAAAACTCACTCACTTGTGACCAATCTCATGTGCAATGGTAAAAGCTGAACCTAGGCCAATGTCTTCATTAATGCTGCAGCTCCTTTCAGGCTCACACATTCCAGCCACAGAGGCCAAGCCTGAATAAACAGAAGGAGACACAAAGGGTCATGCCAAGGTGTTTCAGTCTTAAAAGCCCTAGTTATAAATGCCTGGATTCTTTTTAATAACCTCTATGCACAGAAGGAGCAGTTGGCAAAAGGTTAACTTTCTAGTCATTTGCAAAATCACTGGGGGGAATTTCACTTTGCCGGCTAGACATTAATATTTTTTGAACTACAGTCAGTGCTGGAAAATGTCTAGACTAGGGGTTAGATTTATAAATTTTACTTCTGGTAACTTGGGACCACCTAGTAACTTGAGCCAGGAGAGGGAATTCAAGAAAGCATTTCTATTTTAACATTCTTGAGCCTGAAGAAAGCAAAATGTATCCACATTATTTTTCTAAAGAAATCTGTTTAAGTTTAGTGGGTTCATAAAAACATACAAGCAACTTTTTTAGCTATGAAAAGCCCCACATGGTACGTTAAAAAAATTAAAAAAACAAAACTGAATGCATCAATGAAGAGAGAGGAGACATGTTAATAACAAGCATTCATTTAACCATGGAAGCCTTTTCCATTTATCACCCATCATCTTCTGGAATTAAAACCTTATTATATTACCAGCACTTTTAAAAACTTTCTTTAGAGAGAGAAAGCCACTGGCGTTTACAGACTATGGCTCTTCCGTACCTTACACATTCTTCAGCAACAGACTATCACACAACATACTGCAGTAATAATTTAGTGCCACTAGAGAAAGCTCTAAACATCGGATTTATTTAATGTATTCCTCCCTAGAGTTTCTTATCTGAAAGAAGCAGTAATCCTTTCCTTAAGGAAATTACCTGCTCAGTTAACTACACTATAACAAAAAAATGACTGGAAAAGCGTAACTTTGTCTGGGGAATGGGGGGAATGGGGCAGGGAGAGGGGAAGAGAGAAATCATGGTCTTTATATCAGCAGGCACTTCAAACTACTCTGTTTGGACTAACAGCAAGCAAGTAGCACAGCAACAAGTGCTTCCTGATTGTGTCCACATCAGCAAGTAATTTGGAGCAGGGACTGGGTCAGCAGAGTGAAGCACTGATACTGAGGCTCCTCACATAACTTTGTAGGTGGGTTGGACACTCTACTTTGGACCAGTCTAATCCTGTAGGCTGTACGTATTCACTACACATGTGGTTTAAAGCTTTCTTATGTGGAAAAACATTACACAATATTGTGCAAACACAGCCCATGTAGCAATTTAGACCCTAACGTCTCCTGTAGGCACATATGGAGCATTTGGGGAGTATGTGTTCTGACTTCGTTTTCTCCAAAGCAAATGTAGTTTGCACACACCAAAACTACTCTGATAGCCAAAATGACATGGGGAAAAGGTGACAATTTGTGTCTGTAGAATTTGCATCAAAACAGCGCTAGTGCTATGAATAAATCATCTTTGTAGACACTGAGGAGAGGATAAAACATCAGAAGAAAAAAAGATTATCCATGGAGAAAAATCTGTATATTTTTTGCAGTGTGCAACCTGTAGAAAATACAGTAATTACAGTTAACCTATGCTATTCTAATTGACTATGACATTCTGAAGACAACATGGCAATACTTGTATACCAAGTGTCATGCTCTCCTGCAAAGCCCACCACCTTTGAGCAAATTAAGCCATCTTTATCTTCAGATCTTATAACTGAGCACTTGCTTCAGTGACTTACAGGGCCAGATTAATGTAATTCCATACCATTCTTGCAGAAAGTGACAGAGAGCAAGTCAAGAACTCAGTCTATGTCTCAGATTTAAAAAAGGACTTGTCCTTCACTGGAGCTACAGATGTGCTGCAAAGACATTTGAGATCTATCTTTTCTAAGAGATTCCATGAAAGATTCCCTGGTTTGGGAACCTGGAATAGGAGAGAGATGTCTATGCCATATGAAATCTTTTACTTCTGTTTCTTCCTAGAATACCAATGATTCAGGTTTCTTTTGACCTTTTGAGATCTCTCTGAGACTTTTGTTCACAGACTCCTTAAATATATGCTTAACTTCAGTTAGCTTAAGTGGGACTTAAGCATGCTAAATGCCTTGCAGAAGAGGGCCACAGGGCCTTGCCTCTCAATTCAATGCCTATAATGCAAATACATCGTCACGGTTGTGTTGCCAAGGGTCCTACAAGACTGAGTTGGAACTGATACAATATGTGATTTTTATTTTTAAAAAAAAATTTAAATCAAGCCTTTTGTTTAGTAAAATGTTTACCAGACTCTATCCATTGTTATGCTGGATTCAAATGAAGCAGAATTTGCTTTTATGCCAAAGTCTGATACAGTTAAGAACTAGTACACTAATGATCTGTGTTAAAAATATCACGTAAAAATATCAAATAGCTCATATGCAAATGTACATTCTTTCAAACTTTCTTCTTTTAAGAATCAATACAGACAGTCTCTTCAGTTTTGTCTCCTCCACACAGATGTCAAAGAAAATCAGTTACATCTAGAAATTCATCATCATCAGTTGCCTTTTACCAAAACATGCCGTGTATACCATTTACATTTACAGCAGGCAAAATTCTGGTACCTTTCCCCATGTAAACCATATCCCTGTGCCAGAAGCATTGTGCTGACTTGAGCAGGACTTGTAAAAAAATTAACATGAATTAAGCCTATCAAAGGATACAGTAGTACACAGAAAGACAAAGCAAACACAATTATGAGCTCTGACTGAGAAAAGTATTAATAATCTGAACTATACGAATTAGAACTGTATCTTTAATTACTTCTGAGAAAGAGGCCTACAAAAGGATGCAAATTGAAAAAAAAAAAGTAAAATAAATGTTACATGAGTCTTTCAAAAATGTTTTTTTCATATATTAAAGAACTATTAAACATAATAAATATAATCTAGTAAATAACTTTTGGTGACAAACTTATTTATGGAAAGAACAATAGCTCTCTATCCTGCACCTAAGATTGCTATGTGCATTTCTCCATTGGCAAAGCGTTATTTTAAGGAGTTTCAATGTCACTATAATTTATACCACTGTGGTATTTTTCCCTAAACCTGTCAAAGAAACAATCTGAAGCTGTACTCTCTGTGTACAACAGAGCAACAGTGCAAACCTCAAAGCCTGTTTCTTTTGTAAGGTTTAGGGGTTTTTTGCTTGGTTTTTAACTTTCCTGAGGTCATTTACTTGTGTTTTTTTTAACTAGATCGATCATGGAGACAGGTCAAATGGAAATAAACAGCTAGTTCTTTTCTGTAAGAAGTAAGTTTGAGTCATCTGCTAGGTTTTGTCAGAACTGCAGCTGCCAAAGAAGAAATACACAGCAGCAGATCCCTTAACTGAAGCTTCCAGCAATGTCTGAAAGTCGAAACTCACCTAGGTTACCTTTTATTGTTCATGTCTATAAAACTGCAAAACTTTGAAAGCATAAACTTTAAAAAGACCTAATCAGTCAATAAATCAATAGCTGAGTAGAAAGCAAGGAAACAGCAAGCAAGCTGAAATTACTCTTTACAATCTTACCCAGTGTTCCACAAGGCTTGTTTTTGTAAGTGCAGATATCATATCTGTTAAGGAGAAAAAAAGTAGATAAAATATGTCAGAGAATCAAATTTGTAAGATATTTTGTATATTTATCACATATCTGTATCACAGTTCAAGTTGTCAGACCGCAATCAGCTTAATTATGTGCAGCCAGCTGGTGTCGGCATTTTCTACACTCTGGTGTAAACCGCAAGCTGCAGTACACTCACAGCCGCTGGCCTCAGGCCAGTGGGACACCTGCCAGTAAGAAAAAAATGGTTAAAGTGGATCTTTGTAATCACCGGCTCCATAAAGCAGTCTACCGTGCTGTTACGAAGCTACAGCAGCATGTCTCTAGACTGCTACTGATTCAAAAAGCTTAATTTTAATTTCCGAACATAACTGAAATCCTCTTACAGTCTCACACTTAGCAACTCAACAATATTAATTGTAACTCCTACTATCTAAACTTCAATTCTAATTAAAAACTGTAACTCTCAATTATTACACCAACAATTACATGAAAAAAATCTTATGAACTGCCATTATAGTTCCCTTCTCATTATCTTCCAATGATTACACATGTCTTAAGAGTATACTATAACAAACTAAAACATTTTTGTGAAAAGCTAAATAATGTCTTTAAAGGAGAATTTTCATAATTTTAGATCAGTCCTTCAAATACAGAAGCTCTATGAGTTTATGTGTAGTTAACATGTAAGCAGCTGGAACTGAAAACGGAATTAAAATGTTTTCTGTGGCATAGCTGATAATAATAGCAGTAGTCATGTAGCAGTCAATTTGTTAATTACACCTTCGTATTTAGAATATCCTATGACATGTCTACGGAGATGAGAACACTCCTACAACACCTTTGATTTTCAATGATTTATACTGATTTCCTTGCAGTATCTTTCAGAATAATTTCTATTCTTTTAAAGGGTGAGTGAAATCCAAGATGAGAAGATACCACCTTTATGCTTTAATTTTTAACCCGAACACTTACTAACTTCAAGCCACCAGACATTTCTGTTAAAAATAACCTAAGAACTGTTACCACGTAGGAGTCCAATCACAAGACATACACCTTTCAGTGCTAAAAGAGTTAAGGCCTGTCTGTAAGCCAAATCCTTGAACAAAATATCAAAGCTTAAAATTTGGAACAAATCCAATAAACTCTCTATGCACGTAGACTGCTGTGACCACATGGAATTCTTGTGACTTCTGAAGGTACTGAGTGTAGAGCAGTTTGTGGGATTAAGCTCTAATTTTGAACTCAAATGTGCATAATTATGGATCTCACCAAGATGGTTCAAACTCTGCCACCCAATATGCACACAAAGCTCTCACTGATTTCCCATTTGCTGTTTGGAGAAGGGGAGGTAACCAAATCAGCATTCTTATATAAAATGTGTTGGAATATATTCAGGTTTTCATAGAACCACAGAAACATAGAACAGTTTGGGTTGGAAGGGACTGTGGTAGGTTGACCCAGGCTGGGCACCAGGTGCCCACCAAGCCACTCTATCACTGCCCTCCTCAGCTGGACAGGAGAGAAAATATAATGAAAGGATGGTGGGTAGAGATAAGGACAGGGAGAGATCACTCACCAGTGACTGTCACAGGCAAAACAGACTCAACTTGGGGAAATTAGTTTAATTTATTACCAATCAAATCAGAGTAAGGTAACAAGAAATAAAACCTAAATCTTAAAACACCTTCCCCCCACCCTTCTTCCCAAGCTCAACTTCACTCCCAATTTTCTCTACCTTCTTCCCCCCAGACTTCCAATATTCTTCCCCTGCTCCAGCATGGGGTCCCTCCCATGGCAGACAGTACTCCACAAACTTCTCCACAAACTACTCCAGCGTGGGTGCTTTCCACGGGGTACAGTCCTTCAGGAACAGACTGAAGTCTGTTCACAAGTCCTGCCAGCAAACCTGCTCCAGAATGGGCTCATCTTCACAGGGCCAAAGGTCCTGCCAGGAGCCTGCTCCAGCAAGGGTCTCTCACAGGGTGACAGCCTCTTTCAGACATTGACCTGCTCTGGCCTGGGGTCCTCCACAGGCTGCAGGTGGATATCTGCTCCACCATTAATATCCATGGGCTGCAGGGGGACAGCCTGCCTCACCATGGTCTTCACCACAGGCTGCAGCAGCATGTGTGCTCCAGCACCTGGTGCACCTCCTCCTTTTCCTTCTTCACTGACCTTGGTGTCTGCAGAGCTCTTACATATTCTCACTCCTTTCTAGGGCTGCAATTGCACCCTTGCTTCCCCCCCTACCCCTCCGCATCTTAAATATGTTATTACAGAGGCGCTACCACTGTTGTTGACTGGCTTGGCCTTGGCCAGGAATGGGTTCATCTTGGAGCTGGCTGGCATTCGCTCTACCAGGCATAGGGGAACCTTCTAGCAGCTTCTCACAGAACCTACCCCTGTAGCCACCCCACTATCAAAACTCTGCCATGGAAACCCAATAAGGGACCTTTAAAGGTCATCATGTCTAACCCCCCTGCAACGGGCAGGGACATCTTCAACTACATCAGGTTGTGCAGAGCCCTGTCCAACCTGATCTTCAATGTTTCCAGGGATGGCGCATCTACCACCTCTCTGGGAAACCTGTTCACTGTTTCACCACCCTCAAACACTTCTTCCTTGTATCTAGCCTAACTCTACCCCCTCTTAGTTTCAAATCATTACCCCCCTGTCCTGCTGCAACAGGCCCTGCTAAAAAGCCTGTCCCCATCTTGTAAGATCCCTTTAAGTACTGAATGGCTGTAATAAGTCTCCCCAGAGCCTCTTCTCCAGGCTGAACAACCCCAACTCTCTCAGCCTGTCCTCATAGGAGAGGTACTCCAGCTCTCTGATCATCTTCGTGGTCCTCCTCTGGACACACTCCAACAGGTCCATGTCCTTCTTGGGGGGCCTCAGAGCTGGATGCAGTACTGCAGGTGAGGTCTCACAAGACTGGAGCAGAGAGGTACAGTCACCTCCCTTGACCTGCTGGCCACGCTTCTTTTGATGCAGGCCAGGATAAAGCTGGCTTACTGGGCTGCAAGTGCACATTGCTGGGTCATGTCCAGCTTTTCATCCACCAGTACCCCCAAGTCCTTCTCAGCAGGGCTGCTCTCAATCCCTTCGTCCCCCATCCTGTACTGATATTGGGGGTTGCCCCGACCCAGATGAAGGACCCCGCACTTGGCCTTGTTGAACCTCCTGAGATTCACAGGTCCACTTCTTGAGCATGTCTAGATCCCTCTGGATGGCATCCCATCCCTCAGGTGTGTTAACTGCACCACTCATTGATATCCATCTGGACATTGAGCTGTTGACCATCCAGCCAATTCCTCATCCACTGAACAGTCCACACATCAAATCCGTATCTCTCCCATTTGGAGAGAAGGATGTTGTGGGGGACCATGTCAAAGGCCTTACAGGGGTCCAGATAGACAACATCCGTAGCTCTTCCCTTGCCAACTGATGTAGTCACTCCATCATAGAAGCCACTATGTTGGTCAGACAGGACTTGCCCTTGGTGAAGCCATGCTGGCTGTCTTGAATCACCTCCCTGTCCTCGATGTGCCTTAGCATAGCTTCTAGGAGGATCTGTTCCATGCTCTTCCCAGGCACACAGGCGAGTCTGACAGGTCAGTACTTCCCAGGGTCCTCCTTTCTACCCTTCTTAAAAATGGGTGCAATGTTTCCCTTTTTTCGGTTACCAGGGCCTTCACCTGACTGCCGTGACTTTTCAAATATCGTGAAAAGTGGCTCGGCAACTACATCAGCCAATTCCCTCAGGACTCTGGGATGCATCTTGTCAGGACCTGTAGTCTTATGTATGTTCAGGTTCCTGAACCATGTTTCAGGTCACAAACCCAATCTTCTCTTATAGTGGGAGGGACTTTGCTCCCCCAGTCCCTGCCTTGCGGTCCATCCACTCAAGAGGTGGTGGAAGACAGATTGCCAGTGAAGACTGAGGCAAAAAAGTTGTTGAGTACTTCAGCCTTCTCCTTGTCCGTTGTTACCAGTTTGCCAGTCTTGTTTATCAGGGTGGGTACACTTTCTTTGACCTTCCTTTTCTAAGGTACCCGTAGAAGCCCTTCTTATTATTCTTTGCGTCCCTTGCGAAGTTCAGCTCCAGCTGTGCTTTGGCCTTCCTGACCCCATCACTATACAACTGGGCAGCATCCCTATACTCTTCTACCTGTGCATTTCCTTCTTGCCCTTTAATTTGACCAGCAGGTCTTGACTCATCCATGTCGGTCTCTTGCTTTGTATGTCACAAAGCTTTAAGATGACACAGATACAGAGTGAAAGAAAGATTTTCACTGAGTATTTCCTGTCTTTTTACACATTTAAGGAAGCAAACTTCTGATTTCTACATTTAGGACAGAGCTTGAACCTAATCCTATTGAAGTTCATGCAAAATTATTCCTCAAATAAAGCAGACAGGGCTCAGGTTTATTTAGAAATAAAACCCAAACTTGCTTAAGTTCTTTCAAATGTAGTTTAGAACTGAACACAAGGAAGTCTGTGCCATACACAGGAAGTATTGATCTTCTAATGTTTTTTAGTATCCAATGCTAGTAGGGAAAAAACAAATTAAAGGCATACATGCTTAGATGAACTGGATGTTTAAGGAGAAAGCCAGTTCCACTAAAGTAAAATGTTGCCATGGCAGGGGGGTTGGAACTGGATGATCTTTAAGGTCCTTTCCAACCCAAACCATTCTATGATTCCATTCTATGATTCTATTTCAGCAGAGCTGAAAATTTGCCATTATGGCCTGAATCTGCTTACGTCACACAGGTATGAATCTGAAGTTGCTCCTCACCTTCAGTTTCACAAGGAATTGTGATAGGAGAGAATGATATGGATTAAGTCCATTTTTCCTGTTACATTTTCTGAAAAACGAAGACGGTGCTATCCTTTTGTTTATGTTGGGTAGCAAGTTGTTGTGGTTTCAGCTGGGATGGAGTTGAATTTTTTACTTGATGTTGGTATTGTGCCATATCTTGGGTTTCAGATGGGAAGACTGTTGATAGCGCACTAATGTTTTTGGTTGTTGTGAAGCAGTCAAGGCCTTTTCTGGTCCTCACACTGCCCTGCCAGTGAGCAGGCTGGGAGTGCACAAGAAGTTGGGAGGAGACAGCTAGGACCGCTGACCCCAACTGACCGAAGGAATATTCCATGCCTTGTGACAACACGCTCAGTATATAAAGGTGGGGGAAGAAGAAGGAAGGGAGGGATGTTCAGAATTATGGCATTTGTCTTCCCAAGTAACCATTACACGTGATGGAGCCCTGCTTTCCTGGAGATGGCTGAACACCTGCCTGCTGATGGGAAGCAGTGAATGAATTCCTTGCTTGTATGCTTTGCCTTCATGCATGACTTTTGCTCTACCTATTAAACTGTCTTTATCTCAACCCATGAGTTTCTTCTCACTTTTACTCTTCCGATTCTCTCCTCCGTCCCAACTAGGGGGAGTGAGTGAGCAGCTGTGTGGTCCTAGTTGCTGGCTGGGGTTAAACCAGGACGAGTATTCTTCATTGTACATAGACTAGCATTTATAAGATCATAATGACAATGAGATAATAAAACTAAGGAAAACATAATTTTATTTGCCAATACACTAATTATTTTTGCAATAACATACCCAGATAGTAATGTATGCTAATCATGGTTTCATTAAATAGTCAAATTTTATAGGCAATAATTGATTTCCTATAAGGAGCATTCATACACTTTCTTATGCCTTAGTTTAACAGAAAAAAAAATCTAAGTTTTCAATGTACAATGACTTACTTTACCTACATAATTTTCAAGCTCCATTTTTTTTCATTTTTTTCCTTTCATATGGGTGGTTTCTGCTCATGATTTCTTTGAAAGCTCTTATCATTTTTATGTACCAAACTGCTCAATTCCATCATTTGTTTCTCTATACGATATAACCAAATCAGCCTAACTTGTCTTTTTGGTTTTGACACCACTTCCTCTAACTTTATTTTGAATTTCCAAGGAATCCATTTAACCCACGGATGTTGGGTTCCAAAATGTGGGAGACTACAGAGTCAGTACTTGCCAGATAGTAGCTTCAAGCCAAGAAACCCCTGAAATGACAGATCATCCAGATTACCCATGAGATTAGATAGGTCTAATTGCCATTTAAAAAAAAAAAACTAAAAAAACCCAAACAAACAAACTAAAAGCAAACAAACAAAAAACCACCACAAAGGTGAAGATGGATCATAGTTTTCACCAGGACCTTAGTAAATACTTCAGGAGCCAAAGACAACCAAAAGATAAATTCTCAAGCAAACAATTATCTCAACCAACCATTAAAAATGATAACAACAGTCATGAGAGTTACACAAAAATACAGTTGCAAGATGTGAATACATTTTCTTTTTGATTCACTGACAGAATGCGTTAGAGGGCCACCACACAGAATTAGAATGTAAGAGTACAGATATGCAGGTTGCAAAAAACTTGAAGAGCAGATGGAAGCATGATCATTTTGAGACAGCCAAGGAAATCCTTTGCCCAAGCTGGAAGAGAAGATCGTGTGCCTCCTAATAAAGTGGGTGCATACGTCCCTGCAGTGTGACCACTGGGGAAGTGGAATGTGGAAAGAGGTATGAGACAAGATTGTTTATGTGTCCATTCCCACTCTGAATGGATCAGAAGTCTTTGATGAGGCACATGGGGCAGAGGTCTGGGACTTCTGGGCACACCTGCAGGGCTGCTGAAGAGCCACATCAGACAGGTGGGAAATGCATGATGGATGTACAGCTGTCAGTGACAACTCTGACTGACACATCAGCCAGAGGGAAACTGCAGAGATGGACTATTATCAGTTCAACAGGATGGTCAAGAAATGGAGCAGCAATAGCTTCCTGTCATGCCATGAATCAAACAGGAAGTGTTACTGTGCCCTCCAAGGCACTTAAAAGAAAAAAAATTCTAGTCTTTTTTGGCAGGATATGGGCATGCCGCATGCTAAAATAGACATTTATATCACTGAATTAAAAAATTAAAGGGACCACACTCCCAGACACTAAAATTCTATTATCTGTATTATCAACTGTTTTAAAACTCTGTCAAATTTTAAAAAAATGTTCCTTGCACAGATTTGGCCCATTCCTCTCCCATCTAGCTGTACATTGCAGGGAAAAAAGAGAAGATTCTTCTTGATCCCTGCAACCTGTAAGCTTGCAGGCCTAATGCATGTATTTGTGTAATTATGAAATTCCCACAGAGTTCTATGTCAGCAACTTTATTCCCTTATTAAAAAAACAAAAACCAAAAAAACCAGAGACATACAAATTCACAGGTTTGAAGGCTAGAAAGCATCTTGATGATTCAATCATATATCCATCCACCCCAGCATAAAAAGGTAAGTAATGATTTCTAGAAGCTACACAGGATAAAAAGTTGTTCCTCAATAGCTATTCAATCTCACAATTAGAGTTGTTTTCAACATAATTTGAGAACACCTGTACTAGGTTATCCACTTCATCTGCCTCTCCCTCCACGGCAGTCATTGATGAGTACTTGCAGGGATAACAGGACAGCACAGATCAATACCTTTCCTGATAGAAGCCCCCAGCTCCATGGTTTAGGGAACTTCAGAGGTACATATTGCATCTTAGTATTTAACTGATTTTTTTTCTAATGTCTTTCACACCTAGTTAATACTTAAATCTTAAAAAAAAAAATAAATAATTCAGTGTGTGAGGGATGTTGTTATGCCTTTAGCAGCAAAGTTGAGTGTCTCTGTCCCAGTACAGATCTCTTTCATGCTGAAGTATTTTTTTTTATTTTCTTTTAAATCAGATGAATAAATTGAACTTTGCCAGTGTTGCACCAGTACACTGTGGCCTTTCTGCCACCTTCCTTTGAGCTCTAGGGCTTTTTAAGCATGTGTACTACAATTGCAAAACTTGTTCTAATCGTGGTATTAACAGTAGTAGATACAGAGGAAAAATTAATTACTCCTTCTTACACTTTAATATGTATTTATACATTCAAGGATAACATTGCTCTTTTCACCAGCCTGATTATGTGAAATGTCCCACTAAAGGAAAAGCTGTATATTACTGGAAATGTTCACTGTGCCAGAAAGAAGGACTATCAGTATCAAATTAATACTGAGATAGAAATATACCTGTAAGAAGATTGGAAACATATACGATACTAGGATTGGATACACTTTAAAGAATTTAACTAATCAACAAGAATAAGCCACTGCACAGATTTTCTTTCAGTATGATAAATGAATAAAGCATGAAAACACTTATTAGAAATTCAAACTATTCAAAACCAGTATGAAACACAAACTACTTGTAAGCACATAAACCTACTCGAAAATTACCTGAAAGTTACCAATATGCCTGAGTAATATTTGAGATAGATATTGACAGAAAAAGCTAAGGCTTTTGAAGGAATATTTCTTAATGAAAAAGAGTTTAGGAAATAAAAAATTTTATCACAGCAAACTGATGAGGAAAAAAATACCAAGATGGCTAGAATATAAATGTAAAAAGCATATGAATGTAAGAAAATTCAGGCCAGACAACACCGACAAGTAGTCTGGACATAAAGCTCTTCATAATCTTGAGACAGCTGAACACGTACTGTATATATATAATACTACAGGATTTGCCAATTAACCTGCTTGAAAAGGTTGTCAGAAAACGAAATAAAGCCTTAGAACTGGTTCTGTCCTGACTAAGAGGAAACAGAGCTAAAAACTACAAATTACTAAAAGTTCATTTTTAGGGAACATTTCCAAATATGTTATCTCTGAAAGGAAGGTTTTGTTTTTCACTTGTTTTAAACCAAATTATACGTTTTGACGCTTGCTTTTTATTATTGTAGGTTTCAACAATAAGCTATTCAAATAAGGACTGTCCTTTTCATATACCCTTGCTCAATGATAAACATAATGGGTTCATTAGAATTCAATCTTTTTTACTTTTTATTCTTCATGCTATGCAACATGATTTATCTATGCACCCAATCACGTATATCTCATATCTGAACGAGCGTCAAAAGACCAGACAAAAAAACCCCTACTTCAAACATTAAGTTAACCTAGTTCTAACACCTAGAGCTGTAACTGAACTACTGCTGAATCAAACTGAAATCTCAGACTCCCCTTAAAGGCATCAAAAACCTCAAGCTATTCCAACTCCTATTTCTAAACTATGAAAATAAAAATGAAAAAACAGTGAGTAGCTTGTAGTTTCACCATATCCTTTTGCATACATATACTTGGCTATGATTAAAAAGTGGTTATTTTGCAAGTGCAGACATTATCCCTAATGCTAGAGAATTGTGAAGAAAAATAGTTATAAAACAAATACTGACTTTTGCCAGTTTTTATAAAAAGCTTTGTATCATAATTCTTCAGCAGTTCGTCACTCTTAAATCGGTCATTCATTAGATTTGCACACGCTACAAACAGCAATACTCTTTGTAACACAATACTTTTTGATGTCTTTCTAAAAGCTTTACTACAGCACATCCTTAGTCTTACAGAAAGTGGTACACCGCAACAGCATTCTGCCTTAAAATAAAGTACACGTCTTATTTGGTTTCTTCCTCAAAAACCTCAAACCAAAAAGAGCTATTTAAACGAAGGAAGGAAAAGCATAATATACATGTTACACATCACTCAACAGAAATAGCTTTTTCTATTATTAGTTTTCCATGTCTTTAAAACTGCCATAGACAACCGAAGTCTGGCTCTATTGGACTTTCTTCTTATACTTAGCTGGGGTGGAAAAATGAAATTCTGAGCTACAACTAGAAAAACTATTACTGCTATAACTTCTAATTCTCTTGATTTATATCAGAAGAAATACTTTAAATAATTGCATCGTAGATGAAACGTTTCCATACAACTTTTTCTAAACTGCAAATGCAGTCAGAACAGTAAAAATAAACTCTGCTCTGAAACAATTTTTCTAATGCTGTCATTTGTCTTCATCCATTTTGACACCGGAACATTGGAATAGCAGTTGCAAATTTACCATAATCAGTAGTACTATCAGTCTACTTAGGACAGATGTACAAAGCTGATTTTGAGATTATGATTTAATAGAGATTCTCCCAATGCAAATTCCACCCCTAGTGTGTCTAAAAAAATTTTCAATTAAGTTCATGAAAAATACATCAACAGAGAGGTTTTTCTTTTACACTATGTTGATGTGTCATGCAAGCATATAGCAGAGCTATTGCAAAAGATACTAACTACATGAAAATAGAGGACCTCATAAATGAGTCCATAAACAAAAAAAGTTCCACAGACAAGCTAAAGACCCTGAAACAGTTCTCAGCTTGAGACATACCCTAGGCCATGATGCACCATTTCAAATCACTGATAAAAAGCCATCATACCAAAAATCAGAGGACTACCTCTAAAATCTTGTTATTTTGAGGAAATAATACAGTCAGGCTTTTTAGTCATCTTCTGCTTTCTAAGACTATCTGTATTTATGTACATTGTTGGCACTTTTCAGGGCTTATTCTACAGCCATCCAGACTAAAAGCTTCCTTTTCCAATGTAAGCCAAGATCCTCATGTAGAAACATGTCCTTACCAGCTACAGCAATGAGAAGAGAATATAGTAATGGAAAGCACAGAATAACAAGTCTACAAACTGTTAAATCACAATCTAGTTAAGAATCCAAGACAGATACATACAGAAACTTAAAAGAACAATGTCAGTATTCTGCAAGTATAAAAAAAATATGACTCAAACAGCACCAATACTGCTGACTGGTTCAGATATGACACTTATCAAAGAGCAATCTTTGCTTTGATGAAAGTACTATTAAGTGGATTAAAATTTAGTAGCATAAAAATACAGATAGATCCTTGCTGTCCTCTGAGGTATTGTTAAGATCATTTGAAACTCTGGAAAAGACAGAATACTTCCCTTCCCCTTCTTCTCAGAACTTCTTTTCTTCTACTCAGAACTTTTCTGTAGACCATGCATGACTACAAAGCAAGAAAGTAACAGCTCAACCACATCTTGAAGACAAATAATCATTGTACAAGACTATTTTAGTTGACAACGTAGGCTCTAGAATTACTCTAAAGACAGCTTTATAAACAAACTCTAGCACTGAAGAAACAGCCAGACATTTGTGATTCCAAAGCCTGCCCCTTGCAGGCCTTGGACTAGCAATGTCAATTCTCTCTGCTCTGCCTTGTCTTCTCCATCCTTAGAAGTTATCTCTTCCTTTTTTCTATTCTGTATCCAGCATATACAGGCTCGTTGCTCTAACTCACTCCCTCCTCCATGTATTTTCTCTTGTGATCCTCAGTGAACATAAGTTCCAGCAGAGTTATCTCCCCACAGTTTTATGATTACCAGGCAGAGACTGATGACTCAAACTATTGTCAACTAGATTACACAAACAGGCTATCCTATTATAAACATAATTTTGAGGGATATCCACAGGACAGTCATAGCAGCAGCATCAGGCCCAGCCTAGGGTAGCTACGCAAAGATCCATCTTGCTTCTTGCCATTTTTACACCCTGCACCAAGTTCTGTGCTTATGCATTTAACTAGCTAGAGAGGTCTGACTAAGTCTTCAGTATATTGGAATCACTTTACCGACAGCAGTACAGACAGCATAAGGCATCATACAGAAGGAGCTCCAGGCCTTCTAGCAGTTATGGCCCAATCTTCGATGAATCCATCCTTCTTCTTCAGAACATGTTTGTTCTATTTCAACCTACGCTTTAAGACCCCTTAAACATTGAGACTCCTCAACCAGGCATCTTTCCAAAAAATCACTAAAAAATCCTTTATCTGGAAAAAAAAAAATATGTAGTCTTCAAAATTGTAGAAATTTGAAAATAAGTTATGATAGTAAGGCACAAACCTTTCAAGCTGGAGACTGTGAATCCATAAAAATAATCAGAGAGTTTAAATTTAGCAGAACTACATGGAGTGTTTCAAAACTTTTCAGTGGCATATCCAATTTTCTTTCCATGGGATAGCTCCTGACCCACAGTAAAAATTTTTATATTAGTGTATCAGAAACCTAAAGCTACCTACCTGAGTGACAATCACGATTTCATTACCGTTCAGAGACAATTGAGAGATTCAGCATTTGCACTATCACTAGAACATAGGTAATACTCGCTGTATGCTGTTCCTCAAAAGTGATACCGTATTTTTATTGCATTCTCAGTACTGAGCCAAAATTTAGATGGAGTTACACAGATATGAGTAGCTAAAGCTGGCCCAGAGAACAGAACAGAACAGAAATTTCTGCATATCTACTCCAAGTACACTGTTAATAATTTTTCTATCAGTACATTCAGGAAAAGTCTGGCAACTAATACATAAAGCCTTTGTTCAAAGGACATTCACTCAATAGCAGCCCAAGCAGCTTGTAGGGCAATGCTTTTCAGGGTGTGCTAATGCAACTAAGTCTGGGAAAAAGGAAGACTAGCAAAACTAATTACATAGGCGTGGTTGGGGGCACCCTGCCACACAGCAGAAAATATTATGCTAAACCATTTATAGGAAGCCACTAGTCTAGACCTTTGGCAGGAGGGAAACCAGCTAGCAGCCATGATTACTAACCAAGTTTTAGTTCTGTTGTACAGAAATAAATCAGATAAATTACAGCAATAACGTATTGCAAATATATTTATAAGCTTTGCTGTGCATATGGCCTTTCTTCCTTTTCTAACTTGCTGAGCATCATAAATTATTAGTTTACAAGTCTCTCAGAAGATCACACACGTCTTTATACACAAAATGTCCACTTTATCTACCCTCACTCACACTGCCTATGGGATAAAAAGGCTTGGTACTTGAGGCTGGTTGTAAAAGAGTTGCAGTTCATTAGGATGACAGATCACACTTGGTACAAAAGTAAGAACATACGAATTGCAACATGGACCAGACCTAAGATTCCACTATCCCAGTACCCTGGCCTTCACAATAATCTAAAATAATGCCCAAGAAAGAATAACACCAGTGCAAACATAAAATGACAATGACCCCATTACTCTCCCAACTTCAACTATTTTCGGCTCAAATTTTAAGAAAGATGTGCTTCTGCGTATTTAGTAACTCTCCATGTTTCAACCTATGTATATGTCCAGCTTCCATAAAGTGACTTGCCAAGGAATTTCAACATCAGCTAACTCTTACATAAAGGCCTGCCTCCCTTCTCCTTGTTTAGAGCCTTTCTTCTGCTAAGTTTACTGGGCAGCTAGTTCTTGTATTGTACTAGTTCTTGTACTGAATGCCATAATGAATGGTTTTTCCTTACTTATGCTCTCCATACAATCTGTAACTCTGTAGTATCACTGTAGATCTGTAGATCACTGTAATATCCTCCCAATTTTGACTTTTCCAAAATTTGACTCCTCCAAGTAAAAGAGTCTGAAACTTAGTCTTTTCTTGTAAAGAAAGTCACATGTTTTTTGATAACCCTTGCTTCTCTTTTCCAATTCTCCTAAAACCTTTTGAGATAAGAAAGCCAGAATGACATAAACTATTCAAGACGTAGGCACATCATGCCCAGTTTACTCAATGGCCTAATAAGGTCCTTTATTCTTTCCTCAATAATTGTTAATACTTAATTTGCTGGATTAACAACATATATTTTACATGTAGCCCAAATCTTTCAGTAAAATCATAATACTATCAAATAACAGAATCAAAAGAGCAGCAGTGATTTCTTCTGTTACTTCTGGTTGATACTTTTACAAAATTTCTGAGAAAAGGATTAAAACTCTTAAGCATGTACTATTACAACTTACTTTTCCTGAACATGATGAGAACAATATGCCCTGTGCTCGGGCCCAATTAAACAATCACAAAGTATTTGGGGAATCAGAGAGTTGTATTTACACAGAGAGCTAAATTTCAGTAGCTTAACGTGGTAATTAAAAGCTTCTTCAGTCAATGGAATAAAATCTATTTGCTGACTTCTTTTTAAGGCCAAAAAGACAGACAATCACTCCATTCAAATGGTTTTTAACCCTGACTAGTATCAAAATTATTTTTTTCTTTTAACATCAAACTCAAAAAAATCTATTCTACAAGTTTAGTGCTTGTTTCTATAAGCGCGTGTTAACGATAATTACAATAAAGGAATTCTCCTCTTCAAGAAATGACAGCAACTATTTTGATTGCCAGGGTTTAAGACCAACACAAAGCCAATCAAGTGCTGGACACCTGTGGTAGTTCTCCAGATGACACACATAAATTCCATCAAATAGGTGGTTGCTGTGTTTTACACCTAACAAATTTTGCTGCTAATGAATTTTGTAGACTGAGTGCGAACTGAGAGCAAGATAAATTCACAAAGTGAAGGAATGAAATGGCAGCAGAAGAAACGACTGTTGTAACAAAGGTAAGTCTAAAAGAAGTGAACAGAGAGTAAATCTAGAAGAATAACATGACTGAGGTCTTGTCCAAGTTCGTGAGAGCACATCTACCCAAAGGTCCTGTCACATTAAGACCAAAAGGAACTTAATTTGGTTTTCTTTTTTTTCAATAATGTGTTGTCAAATGGAATACCTACACCTCAGACTGATCTCTGAAGTCTATCTGTATGAAAAAGTGAAACCCATGCATCCAGTCCAAAATTGCACATAAATCTTTGTTTGATTTTCTTCTCCATACAATACACAGCAGGAGGAAATACTTGCACTATTCAAGACAAAATGGTCAATGTGACAAACATTATCATTTTTTGTCTAGCTTATTTTTTACAAATCATTTTAATGACAACAGCAACTAACTGTTATGAATGAATGGCTGAATACCATGACAATAGTAACTTACTTTAAAATAGTGGCTCTTCATAAATGACGTTATTGTATATGAGTTGAGATTAGTCAACAGTGTCTATCCAGATTATCTGCACGCATATGTACTTAGTTCCTCATACCTTAAAGGAATGTAAGAGTGGAGCAGGTGCAATTTATTTTAGTAGTTCTGCCAATAAAGAATCACAGAAGACTCAGTACTACCTGTGAAAGAAAATGGGCTGCAGCAACAGTGATCTGTCTTGCAAAGGGAGGCATCTGTCTGATTCCTTTCCCTGTGTATGAATTCTTACTGTTACTTCCATATTAAAACTGCCTGATTGTCAAAATAAATTCCTCACAGATTTCTTAGTTTTAACCTTCAATATAGTATTCAAGTCTTAATTTTATAAACTAGTCTTTCAAAGCTAAGCTATCTTGAAGTGGGAAAATAAATTCCTCTACAGTATTTTTATTAAGCTCACTAAGCATTTAACCAATTAAAAAAAAACAAAAAACAAACCCAAACACTTGAAGTTATATATCTGAAACTAGTTTGGTTTCATCTACAAATGTTATGATAGATTAATTCCTTTTTTTTTTAATCATCATAGAATCGTGTGGGTTGGAAGGGACCTTAAAGATCACCTAGTTCCAACCCCCCTGCCATGGGTAGGGACACCTTCTGCTAAACCAGGTTGCTCAAAGCCCCATCCAGCCTGGCCTTGAACACTTCCAGGGATGGGGCATCCACAGCTTCCCTGGGCAACCTGTTCCAGTGCCTCATCACCCTCACAGGAAAGAATTTCTTCCTAATATCTAATCTAAATTTCCCCTCTTTCAGTTTAAAACCATTACCCCTCATCCTATTGCTGCACTCCCTCACAATCAACAGACTACTCCTTTGTATTATAAGTGACCTGAAGTTATGTTTATTTTTATCA
This sequence comes from Rissa tridactyla, assembly GCF_028500815.1. Classification (NCBI taxonomy): domain Eukaryota; kingdom Metazoa; phylum Chordata; class Aves; order Charadriiformes; family Laridae; genus Rissa; species Rissa tridactyla. The sequence goes on along the minus strand of NC_071497.1, from coordinate 63,892,828 downwards.
CATACTAAATATTTGCATGAGAATATTAAAATAATTATCCCCCCCAAGTTTTATAAAATTTTAAATGCTGAGCAGAAATTTTGACTGGCTATAAGGAGAACCTTCTACCCATGCGGGCAGCTGAGCAGTAAAGCGGATTGCCCAAACAGTTTTTGCAGGACTTGATCGGATCAACCTAGTTTGATCTCATAGCTTGCCCTGCTTAGAGGAGGACATTGGACTGAAGACCTCCAGAGATCCCTTCCAACTGGAATCCCATAGGTTCTAAGTAGGTGTTATCTGAAAATCTTCAAAACATTTATTTGATAATCATGGAATCATAAAAATGACATTTTAACACAACTCTTCAGAATATTAATTGAAAAGGAAAGTAAATTACATACTCAAAATGGATACTTCGTTACAGCCATAGTTATTGTAGTCTAAATATTCTATCAATATAGAAAGCAGGGAGAGAAAAGTCTCTCTCCCCATCCCACTCTGAGTTGGAACAGCCCTACATCTTACTAACAACTACACGTGAAACCTCTTCAACCACATTCCCCTATTAGTTGACTGTTAAATCTTAAGCGCCTGAAATTGTCCTGTAAAACTTGTTCTCCTCTGCAATGCCAACACAACTGCCTAAAACACTAACTGTAAGAAATCCAAGAAGTTCAACCTGAAAGAAAAATAAGTATGCCTTATTTTTGCCAGCTCAGAAAGTTTGAGCAATTAATGTAGTTAAACCCTTATAAGTAAGTACCATAAGATCTGCAAAGAAAGTTAACATCCAATAAAACATTTCTCTCCATTGTGTCTGAAAAATAGGGAGAATGTCATTGTTTTAAAAATCACAAAATTATCTCATTACTTTGATCTATGTCAAGTTAGTGAATCAAAACATTTAACTTCCACCCAGATTATACAGAAATAAGGACCAACAGAGAAGTTTAATAAAGTAAGGATGCTTGTAAAGAGGCCAGATAACACGCACAAAATGCAGTATTTGATTTTTTTCTCAATGTATTAGCTGTAGTTTCTGTTGTACAAAATAACCTGATTCTTATTTTTTTCAGTTTTAGTTACTTTAATGTTTCTATTAACGTTAAGTGTGGCTTTATTCAATAAATACAAGTCATTTACAAATATAAATACTCTAGTCAAATTCCTACTTCTGCTTGGAAGAACTTGTAAAAGCCTAAAGCAAAAACTCTGATAAAAAATTCCTTTTTATTAGTTAAAAATGTAAAAATATTAAGATGAATAAATGCATGTAAGTTCTAGAGCTACTTAAAAGAATGCACAGAAGTAGAGTCTCCTTCCAGTAATGCAGGGAGAGAGAGCAAATTCAGCAGTGCAAAGACTGTAAAGTTTTCAGTGAAGTTACTACCCCTAGCACAGCACCATACTATTTAGAATCCCATTTTTAAAAAGGGTCATGTACAGGAACAAAGTTTTTTGGATTGCCAAACAATCCATTTAATTGACTCAAGACATAACCAAAAATAGAATTGCAAAACATCACAATTCTCCTGACCAACTGCATCTCTTACTATTGCTATTGTTTGCTGATAATTTTTTTAACCGCTATATAATTAAAAATCTTAGCCAAAATATGACTAAGAGGGAATAGCTTTTAAACCAATCTTGGTCAAAGACCCATAAACACTTTCATGGTTTAACAGATTGTGTTTCACACATCTGGAAAATTCCTTGGTTTTGCTAGTGTTTGGAGTACAATTTCTTGTTCTTTCGTATTTCCAAACATATTGTTCAGAATTGCATAATGTATTTCACTTTGGCAGGTGGCTGAAAGAGCTCATAGGGTAGACATTTCTTCTGAAAGAATCTGGACAATGAGTATTTGTCCGCATTACTTATGACCTTGCAATATTTAAGCAGGACTAACTGTCCTAAAATTACAATATAAGCAAATACTTTTCATTACAGCTAAATTAATGTGCAAGCTAAAGAACTGCCTGTACCTCTTCCTCCCTATTTATCCAGTCACTTAGCACTCCTTTTTTCAAGCTGCCGAGAGTAATAAATGGGAGTTTTGCCATGGGTCTGGCTGAAGCAGTGTGAAGGCCATCCAAATGCAACCTCAGTGCTATCCAAAGAGCCATCTTAAAAGGTCTGGAAAAGAACCATGCTTATCTGGAAGCTGAATGTGATCAGCTCTATAAAATACCAAGTTCCACAGTTTTCAGAACACAATCTGAACAAAATGTTCAGAAATAACTAAAATAATGATAATACTATATTTAATAATGAACATCTGATCCTCTAACATAATATTACAAACACCTACAACAGAGATTTGACTCCTAAAGCAGCACTGGATAGTCATGAAGTATCATCCTTTTAGCAACTCAGTACAAAGCTGACTTTAAAACAAAGATTTGTTAAGTGCCCAAATGAGAAAAAAATAATAAATTCTGGCAGTTTCTATCCTTCTAGTTCTGACATTAAAACACTTTTTCCTTCAAGATCCTAACTGTGTAACTGTGAGCTTATTAACAATGAAAGATTAGCTGAGTCAGCTTAGTGTGTGACAAAACGGGACTAAGCTAACTTGCAATATCTTGCTGGTACTTTGTAGTAAGTTGCTCATACGGCTGAACTATTACAGAGACCGTTAACATTTCCCTGGCATCAGTGTTACTCTGTGCAGGTGTAGGAGTCTTCCCACAAAAGTCACGTAGGTCAACATGCTCTTAAAACACCAAAACATACCAACTCTAAGTCATTTAAGAACTACATCTCAACTTTGGAAAGAATTTAAACAATACAACACATGAAAAAATACTTTAGTTACATGATCTGAGTAGTCTTCCTTCTCCACAGACTAAGGCCATGATTTGACACTCCAGTTAGTCTTATTCTAGAACCTAAAGCCATTTCTAAAAGAGCTCTTAAGTTTCACCATTCTTGAGTGAGAAAATCAGCAAGATTACATGAATTTCAGACTACCAAAATTACATCTTGCTGCAAACCAGAAAAGTTTTACTGCCAATGTTTTGGAATTTTTTTAGATGACAATAGATCAGAAGTATCTCCTTCTTTTGCAAATCAGTTCTTAATCTTTTGATTTTTTTTTTGGCAGAACTAAAAACAGGAAAAAAATCAGAGTAGCATTTGATTTGAAACAATGCAGTATTTCAGAGTTCTTCATTTCTACATTTTCAAATAGTCTTAATCGAATCTGCTAATCATAAAAACTAATCGTAACTTGGTTTTACAGGGGGAAAAGGTCTCCCCACTTATCCACAGACCACCTTCAGAACCGGTAATGCCAGAGCAAGTTTTTTCGTAACACCCCTCCAAAACTGATACAAGACGCAGGTATAAAAGATCACTAACGCGTTTGTGCAGTCTGATTGCTAAAAACAATGCCAGTCACTCTAACAACTTTTGTAATATGGACATGTATCTTCTTCTACCTGGAGAAACAGTAATGACAAAGTTCGAATTACCCACAGAGAATCACCTTAATGGTAACTACGTTCTGAGAGATAATACAAAAGCTTTGAATTCCAAATTATGAAAAAAAGTCACAATGATTGCACATTAACTGAAAAATATACTGGTAAGTGCACATGCACAGAAGCATCCTTTTTCTGAAGTATCTAGAACACAGTGTGTCTTCCTAGCAAGCTGCATACCACGCGGACAAAGACTCAGACTGTAGAGTAGTAGTAAACTGTCAAAATTCTCAATAAACATGTAGGTATCCACTCAAAATTACTATGGGCTTAAGCTATGGGGGGATTTTCAGGATAATGTGTTGGACCAGTAAGGCTTGGGCAAAAGAGCAAGTAATTAACTACTATTTATTTCAAGTCACACAAAGACTCCGTAAGTTGTTTAGGAAACAGGAAGAAAACAAACAATTTTTTTCTAAAGAAAAAGAAATCTCTATATATAAAAATTTAGAAACAGAATCTAAAAATCTAGAGAAGGGTAGGTCTTCTACCATCCAATTTGAAGAACAACAGTTGTGACTGGTAGTGCATTAAAAGAGCGTTAAAACAGCAAAGTGTCACACATCAGAGGAACACATCTCAGTTGTAAATTCCATTCTGTTTGGAAGGCTGAAGAGGTTTTATCTTTTCACTTTACCAGATCCCAAGGAAAAGCAAAAACTCCCTTTTACTCTTAAAGACTAAAACAAAATACAGGAAGAATAGCAGAAGATGCCTGATCAGTATAAGCTAGCAGTCTTTTCTGCTTTGAGGAAGCTCACATTGAATACTATAAAAAGCTTAAGGTGAACATCCCTATTTTTTCTGGCTTCCCCAGAAAAAATTAAATACTTAGGATGTGTCTGATAATGCCATTGCAAATCCATATCATAAAATGGGAAGAGCTGCATTACAAGAAGGGCACATTTCAAAACCTGGTTCTTATTTCCATCTGTAACTATTTCTTTTTACTGTGGAAAACAGAGAAAAGTTATGAAGATGGTGAGGATACTATTTTCAATGACAGGCTGCACAAAACCAGAAAAAAACAGGACTACCCTAACCTGCCACATAAAAGGCTAAAAGAAAAAGTACACTGTGTACAAATCTGTGGATCATATACAAGTTTGGTATCTCTGGCATAAGCAGTAATGATGACAGAGATGGTGAAGCCCAATTTCCCTTGCTGACGTGGGTTCAGAGGACACAGACACCCACAGCATGGCATTGACAAAGGTACTGACAGTCAAAATTGTAAGATTGTAACTCTATATGACATAGGCATACCGGTAGTAAAATTTAATTCTCAAACTCATTTCAACAACATACATGTAAAAGAGAACATACATGTAAAGAGCATAGAGGCTATCACGCTCCATATCAATGACCAGCTGGAGTGCATGGAGCTCTGCCTGGAGATGGATGAGGAGCCAACCAAGAGTTTACGGGTCAGGATTAAAGGGAGGGCAGGGACAGGTGATGTTACAGTGGGGTCTGCTATAGGTCACACAACCAGCAAGACTAAGTGGATGAGGCCCTCTGTAGACAGATAGGAGCTGCCTCACGTTTGCAAGCCCTGGTCCTCATGAGGGATTTCAACCACCCCGATATTGTTGGAGGGACAACACAGCAGGGCATAAGCAATCCAGGAGGTTCCTGGGATATGTCAATGACAACTTCCTTCTCCGTGTGATTGAGGAGCTAACGAGGACAGGTGCTATGCTGGACCTTGTTCTCACCAACAAGGAGGGGCTGGTGGGGAATGTCACGCTCAAGAGCAGCCTTGGCTGCAGTGACCATGAGATGGTGGAGTTCAAGATCCTTAGGGCAGTGAGGAGGGTGCACAGCAAGCTCCCTACCCTGGACTCCACCAGAGCAGACCTTGCCTTGTCTTGAGGGACCTCCTTGGCAAAGTACCATGGGAGAAAGCCCTGGAGGAAAGAGGGTCCCAACAAAGCTGGTTAATATTCAAGGATCACCTCCTTTGAGCTCAGGAGCGATGAATCCCAACAAAGAGGAAGTCAAACAAAAACACCAGAAGGCCTGCGTGAATGAACAAGGAGCTCCTGGACAATCTCTAACAGAAAAAAAGAAGCCAACAGAGGATGGAAGGAAGGACACGTAGCCTGCGAGGAATACAGAGAAATCATCCAAGCAGCCAGGAATCAGGTTAGCAAAGCTAAAGCCCTGATAGAAATAAATCTGGCCAGGGACATCAAGAGCAACACGAAAAGCTTATATACGCATGTTAGTGACAAAAGGAAGACCAGGGAAAATGTGGGCCCTCTCCAGAAGGAAACGGGAGACCTGGTCACCCAGAACATGGACAAGGCTGAAGTACTCAATGACTTTTTTGCCTCAGTCTTCACCAGCAACTGCTCTAGTCACACTGCCCAAGTTGCAGAAGGCAAAGGCAGGCACTGGGAGAAGAAAGAACAGCCCACTGTAGGAGATGATCAAGTTCAAGACCAGCTGAGGAACCAGAAGGTACACAAGTCCAAGGAACCTAATGAGATGCATCTGTGGGTCCTGAGAGAATTGACAGATGAAGTCGCTACGCCACTATCCATCATATTTAAAAAGTCATGGCAGTCCAGTGAAGTTACCACTGACTGGAAAAGCGGAAACATAGCCCCCATTTTCAAAAACGGAAAAAAGCAAGACCTGAGGCAACTACAGGCCAGTCAGTCTCCCCTCTGTGCTTAGCAAGTTCATGGAGCAGATCCTCCAGGAAACTATGGTAAGGCACATGGAAAATGAGGTGATTGGTGACAGCCAACATGGCTTCACTAAGGGCAAATTGTGCCTGACAAATTTGGTGGCCTTCTATGACTATTACAGTGTTGGTGGATAAGGGAAGAGCAACTGAGATCATCCACCTGGACTTGTGTAAAGCATTTGATACCACACAACATCACTGCCTCTAAATTGGAGAGACATCAACACGACAGATGGGCCACTTGGTCGACAAGGAATTGGCTGGATGGTCGCACTCAAGAGTTGAGGTGAACTGCTCGATGTTCAAGTAGAGACCAGCAAAAAGTGATGTTCCTCAGGGTTCGGTATTGAGACCAGTGCTGTTTAACATCTTTGTTGGAAACATGGACCGAGGGATAGAGTGAACTGTCAGCAAGTCTGCAGACGGCATCAAGCTGTGTGGCGCGGTTGACATGCTGGAGGGAAGGGATGCCATCCAGAGGGACCTGGACAGGCTTGAGAGGTGGGCCCATGTGAACCTCATGAAGTTCAACAAGGCCAAGTCCAAGGTCCTGCACCTGGGTCAGAGCAATCCCAAGCACAAATACAGGCTGGGTAGAGAATGGACTGAGAGCAGCCCTGAGGAGAAGGACTTGGGGGTGCTGGTTAATGAGAAGGTCAACATAGCAATATGTGCTCACAGCCCAGAAAGCCAACCATATCCTGGTCTGCATCAAAAGAAGCATGGCCAGCATGTCCAGGGAGGTGATTCTGCCCCTCTACTCTGCTCTCATGAGGCCCCACGTGGAACACTGCGTCCAGCTCTGTGGCCCCCAACATAAGAAGGGCATGGACTTGTTTGAGCATGTTGAAAGAAGGGCCACAAAGATCATCAGAGGGCTGGAGCATGAGTGAGTATGATATTCTGATATTCTTCTGCATGAACAGTCAGGATCATACTGTATTTAAAAAAGGAAACCTTAAATAAAGACGACTTAGGCACCTTGGTGACTCAGAGGGAAGAGTGCCATCTACTGAGTCAATAATTATAATAAAACCAACAAATCACATATTTGTCATGAAACAGAAAAGGAAGTTTTAAGTGATATTTAAGGTCTTCTACCTCCTATTGAAAATCTAAAGCTTTTTATTTTTAAATGTTACTGCAAATTATTATAGTAATTCTGTGTTTCTATACAAGTAAGCTTCTGTTTTAGCCAAATTAATACTTACACCTAAAATATTTCTCAAAGGCTTCTGATGCCTTTATTTCTAAGCAATATAAAAGTTTTAGCATCCAAAGGGAATATGTCACTTTCTGAATATTCTGCCTCTTTAAAATCCATCATAGTTAGACACAGAAACATTAAGATGCTCAAAATTACATATCAAGTCACATCTGGAAAAGTAGGCCTTTATTTTTATTTTTTTTTCTTTTTAAAAGATTATGGAATATGGGTTTAACCATGTTAGAGGACAAAATATTAAAAGAAAAACATGAAGAATCAGTTACAGAAGATACTCTTAATTTATTTGATCTTTGAGTTAACAAACTTGTTGATAGTCAACCTGCAACACATGAAAGCATACCCTTGCAGAAAAATCAACTACTTCTAGAAATATGTACAGTGCTCAAAAAGTATGTGTTCTGTGTCTCGCTCGTTGACAAATATAGAAGGACACTACTTATCTATGTTTCCAAATCCCTTAGCTTAAATTGTGCAACACAAGTGATTAGTTCTGGATGTTTTCAAAACAATTCCTGCTGTGCCCTTTAATCATTTGCACAATGTACAATACACAGCTGAAATCTAGTCAGTGAAAATTATTAGAAATGGAGCATAACCTGTGTTGTCAATATCACTTTGAAAGGCATGGGTATATCCTTAAATTTTGTTTTAAATTTACTCTCAGAAATTACATACTCTTTAAAAAATACTCATTAATGCACAAAGGCTATTTCAGTAAAGAGATTAATTAAAACTGAAAATCATCCTTCCAAACAAGCTCTGAAAAAGTCTCTCTTCCTCCATTATGTTTGTAAAGGCAATATTTATAATGAGTGAACTAATACTATGGCCACTATTCTGAAACATTTAGGAGTACATACAGAAAATGTGATTTTGTCACTAAATGCTCCAAGCTGCTATACCACACAAAAACCAAACCTTTATTTCCACACAATACTCATCAGTGAACAAGCAATACAGGGGGAAAAAAATACACAGTGGGGTAGAAACCCAGTCATAAATTCAGCCATAAAGTCCAGCGGAGGGCTACAAAGATGATCAGGGCACTGAAGCACCTCTCTTATGAGGAAAGGCTGAGAGACCTGGGTCTGTTTAGCCTGGAGAAAAGTCTGAGAGGGGATCTCATCAATGCTTATCAATATCTAAAGGGTGGGTGTCAAGATGATGGGGCCAGACTCCTTTCAGTGGTGCCCAGTGGCCTCAAGGACAAAATGACAGCCAAAAAAAAAAAATAAGAGATTTTGGTGGATTCCATAAATGAAGTTACTTACCAACAGATTAAGTTCTTCAAGACACACTGTCCAAATGCACATTTTCATGTCACATGCAAGTGAAACTCTTTACACCGATTAGGTGACAGAGGTTGTAACAAAACAGTTAGCAGCCTAGAAGAAGGGAGGCCTAGTGCAAGAGAAAAATGGTCTATCTCAACCAAGCGCAACTGAGGAGAAAGGAGAAATAAACAGCTTGCTGTTTATGAATGGGGAGGTCTTAGACATACAATACAGATATACCGGAGGTAAAAAGTCTAGAACTGGAGTGCTTAAAGTACCTACGTGTTATGTAAACATGCAGAGGCAAGAATAATTAGCTAGGCCTGTCACTTTCAAGTTGTCTTACTGTGAGCTGATCATAGCAGATCAAGCACTCCTATTTGATAATAATTAAATTAGAAAAGGGCAGATTATGCTTGAAAGTTTCACAGAAGCGTCACAATCTTTTTACACTACACACATTTCCTTCAGCCGCTTAAAAATATGCTATGCAACTCCAAATAATCCAGTTTTCTGGACAGAGAAATGCAAGCTAAAAAAAAAGAAATTATTCTCCCTCTTCTAATCTAAAATCCTTTTCCTCGCCATGAAAAAAGACTTGGATCCATATGACTTGCAGCTTTCTACATTCACGGCATAAAAATCAGTATGAAACTAGAACAGCTTTGGCCCAAAGAAAGAGAACTGCAAGAAACTTGCATATTTTAAAATCCTGTATTAGTATAATATTCAACAGAAAACCAGAAGTGAACATATCCCAGATGAGTGATTTAGGAAGAAGCATTCTCTTCTCCACATAGTTCAAGCTTACATGCTTAACAGCCGAGAAAGAAACACCCACAAATACAGCATCTGATTCTGTAAACCATAATTTATGCAAGCATTTCTACTAAAGTCAAGGTTTTAATTCCATTTTCCTCCTGATTTTTCAGAGTTGCAACAGCCTTCAATGTATGAGACAGTCATGGTCTTTGCTCTGTTATGTCTTTATAATTACCTCCCTTCCAAATATTACACTAACTGCCACTTCACAGACTCAAGTAGCATTAATATTGTGGTATCAGATGCAATTTTTTTTTTCATTTTGCTCTTTTCCTTTATTTATATACAGTTTTTAACCTAGCATCTTACAAAGTACTTTATCTAAAAAAATCACAGTATTTGATACAGTGGAAACACTAATTCCAGACGTTAAGTATTTTGTTGTGACCTAGAAGAAAACACACACTGAAACAGTAATGCTAAAAGACATTGGGGAAATAGCTCATCTCAAACCTATTATTAAAGTGTCTTGTCTCTGAAAACACACACTGATAAATTCCATCATATGCTTGCCAAGCATCAAATACATTTACAACTGTGTACAAAATACAAAATTCATGTACTTATATGATGGAGGTTCACACAACAAGGACTGTACATTGTCTTACTAACTATGAAAATGTTTTCCCTCTGAGCCTCTGAACAGACTTTACAGACTGCCCACTTTCTAACTGCGTCCAGACAAAGGACGCCAGCATTTCCAAAGGTAAAGACAATGGTCTAGCAACTGAAATTCCTTAATGAAATACCCTATGGGGATGCAAAGAATTCTGAATTTTAAGCAAGTTCAGAGGAGGGCTATGAAGATGATCAGAAGGCTGGAGCACCTATGCTATAAAGACCAGCTGAGAGAGTTGGGGTTGTTCAGCCTGGAGAAGAGAAGGCTCCGGGGAGACCTTATAGCAACCTTCCAGTACCTAACGGGGGCCTGCACAAAGATGGGAAGGAACTCTTTATCAGGGAGTGTAATGATAGGACACGGGGTGACAGTTTCAAACTGAAAGAGGGTAGATTTAGATTAGATATTAGGAAGAAATTCTTTACTGTCAGGGGAGTGAGGTTGGAATAGGTTGCCCAGAGAAGTTGTGGAAGTGTTCCACACCGGAACACTTCCCTGAAGTGTTCAAGGTCAGGTTGGATGGGGCTTTGGGTAACCTGATCTAGTGGAACCCCTATGGCAGGGGGGTTGGAACTAGATGATTTTAAATTCCTTTCCAACCCAAACCATTCTATGATTCTGTGGTATGAATGAGAAAACTCCTTAACAGTGGAGCATGAGTGCTCATTGCCAAGCGCAAGACTACAGAGTAGCACAGAAACTAAACTCTCAGCCAAAGTGCCTTGAAGAACCCTTCAGCTTTGTTAACATGATATATATGTGAAGTAAGAGATATCTTTGGAATTAATTCAAACACTACTTCTTATATATCTATTGTCTTAGAACTTTTAAAAAATAAACATATTTCTAAAGTACATATCTATTTTACACTGCTATGGGTCTGTGATTCCAAATAACTGTTTAACAATAGAGCATTCTATTTCTACAGATGAGGTGATTTTAGAAATAGGACACTAGAACACATCTGTACCACCAGTCACACAAAACTGGGGACCACCTCCAGACCACCTCACAGAAAATACTTCCATACAGCTGCACCAGACACTTGGGAAACAAGTGATTCAAGATCTGTGTGGAAGAAGAATCTCTCTAACATGCAGCAGGGGAGCAGCGGATGCACCTGAAACTCAAGGATAATGGAAAAGCTTATGGTGCACATCATAGATCAGTAACAGTGACCTTTACCAGAAGGCATAGGTTGAAGTTAGATCCCCGAAGTAAGTAAAAATAATTTTGCAGGCTTAAGCAAAATAGCATTTATATTCTTATTTTCCTTCTTAGTTCTACAAAAGTCATATTACTTGAACTAAAGTCACAACATCAGCATGGCAGGAAATAAAGGCAAGCAAAGTTGGAAGAAATGCCTTTTAAAAATAACACTGTGACATTGTAAAGAAGTCCCAAGTACTAGAGTTTTAGAGAGTGACACTCTAGTATTTCAGTCTGAGCGTTTTGCTTGTTTGCTTTAAAGTGTGGAAAGAAAAAGAGAGTTTGGGTGTTGTTCCCCATGCATGCAAGAACACAATGTTCTTCTGTTCCTTCCCCTCCCTGCCATCACCTGTAAGCAAGAATAAGAAAGTAATCTGCCTTTTATATGGCCTAAATACTTCAATATAATATACTTGTGCAGGGTTGGCATTTTTTATATATACAATTCTGCAGAGCCAAGTTAATATTTAAGGCACTTGGCATAAGCATGATGAGTTTGACTTACAGATCAAAATACAGGACTGCAGCCATAGTAAATACTCTCCCTGATAACTCACTAAACAGAACCACTTAAAAAGTAGTTAAATGTATTGAGGTCATAAGCAAAGGAAGATAAAATTATAAATTATTCTGATGGCAGAAAGGTCTTCTGGATGAGGCTGAGGAAGATGAAACTCTTTTACAGGCAAAGAAGCTCCACTGTATAATGTGTCTGACACCTAACAGCTCAATGCTTTTACATTATGTTTTGGATTTTTCTAATCATCAGAATAATTGTAATTTCTCCACATAAAGAAGCATATCTAGTGTATTTAAATAAAAGTGCTACCTATAACAAATAGTGACTTTACTGCCATTAGAATGCAGTTTATTTCACTGCACTGTGCTACCACCAAAAAAACATTCCATGCTGTGGTATAAAGAGTATTAAAGGAAATCTTAATCTTCAGGCAGGCAAATACTTACTGAAAAGGAATACCTCCCCTCTCTCTGAAAGAATGCAAGTTCACCACTACATACTTTCACCTAAAAACACTTGGTATATTCAGTGCTGGCCCAAATAAATTGTTTCAACTGAAATCTTCTATAAACCATTGAGAACAGCGCAGATTTCAACATCATCTAGTCCAAAATAAGAAGAACTAGAGAAGAAATGGAGAAGAAGGTACAGAAGGACTTCTGGTCAAAATGAAAGAATGCTTTCACCATGTATGGCAAAAATACATGAGAAAAGACAGATGTAAAGGTGACAAAAAGAGAGTTCTGTGGAAATTACTTGCTTCATATACAAAAGTAAGTACAGCATACTTGAGAAGTCATTCCGAAGGTACAAATCAGGTACTTAAACCCCACACAAAATAACCATGGACTTTGAATAGTGGAAGTAAATACATGATTAGAGAAAAACAGAAACAATTCTGACATAAAATGATATCGAGAGAACTCACTATTGTGCATGTAATGTGTGCTCGAAAGTTACTGACTGCTGGTACAATTTTGCAAGCCAGATTGTCAGCAACAACATACATGTCAGTCTGAGTTGACATCACCCAATGGCTCCTCTCACTAGGCCTAATCATTTTCTGTTGTTGATTACCATATTGCTGGACTTTACCATCCTAATTATATATGATAATATGTGTTAAAATAAAGCATACAAATCCCTACTCGTTTTACAGTTTGTTGTACTCAATAAAACTTCATGTTTATACATAATATGCAAAACCTAACTATTAAAAAAACCCTTCTTGAGCATAAAAGTATTTTCCTATTTGTGATAGTTGAAACCGATCTTGACCATTGCTCAAGTCTAGTTCAACAGCATTTATGATTGAAAGCCACTTCTCTCTTGCTACACAGTAGTTACAAAATGCAAGCGAGGAAAAGCACATGAAATATTCAGTACAAAGGATCTACACGTAACACTCTGCCAAAGCACCAAATATTAGAATACCTATCACTATTAGCAAACTAACATTTTGACTTACTAAACCGCAGAAAATTGCTTGAATAAGAGTACTACCTGTTAAATGTTCCTTATTTAATACTCTTTAATAGAGTTAAATATTATTTAACTCTAAGAGTTAAAAAAGTGATCAGTCACTATTCAAACTAAGACAACTGCACATAATTTGGAAAAAAAGATTAAATTCTTGATTGAATTTATTAGCTTGACCACTACCACATTTATCCATGGTGGCAGGCCCTGGCCATGCACACACAACTTTTGACTATATCTGTAGCGTTCATTGATTACTTCAATATAGCTTGGAAATACTAAAAATAGTAGTATGTATATTAAGAGTTTAAACTAGGAGTGCCTAGAATTTTGCATAAGTGCATGTGTGGACGATTAATGACTGTTGACCTAAGAAAGTTATTTGATTATGCAGCATTAAAAGAGATTTTTTTTATTCAGTTGTTGATGATGTTGTAACTTTATTAGCTGGCCTTTATTAGCTTAGCCAGTAGAAACACAGCTAGTAAAGGCCAAATCATCAGAAGTAGGAAGAGTTTCAAGTCTAGAAATAAATAAAAGATAAAGCATAAAAAAGCAGAAATTGTTACATTTGCTATATTCCCATTTGGAGTACTCCCAAATGCTACAGTTTCACTGGCTAATAACAGGTCAATGTGTCAGCAACAGAAGGGAACAGAAAACAAACAGTGGTAGGAAGAACTGGAATACAGTGCATGGAAGGGCAAACCTACACAAGACTCACTAGTCATTAAACACGTTTACAATTTCATATCTCATTCTTTACAGTTGGCCAGACCATCATTCCTTCACATGTTGTTGCAAAATTCTGTTTAACCAGAATTTCAGTTAGGTCTATGTTATCTCACTGCTTGTATTTCAGCAACCATATTTTCCAGTGTTTACTTCAAGTCTGTGAAACATATATCTTTAGAAAAATTAAGAAAATAACTGAGAATGCAACACTGGTGGTAATTTAATTCTGACTATACCACATGTAAACAAATATGATTTCTTATTTTCTTAATCAAATTTTTTATTCATGAAAATGTTTTGATTTGAGTTGAAAACAAACGAGTTTGATTTCATGGGAGTTCAAAGCAAAATTTTATCTATTGTTTAGCAGATCTGAGTTCAGAATCAACTTTAGTACCAACTGACCGAGCACATGTGGTCAGGCCAGCATGCCCATTACAAAATATTCAAGAATGGAATTTAAACTTTTTAATTTTTACTTTACGTCCATCATCCAGTTCTGCCAAAATTTTAATAGCCTTTGAACCTACATTTCATCCTACATTATGAAGGTGAAAACAAACAGCTACAACTGCAGACATAAACTACAGTATATTTCTTTACTTGGGACAATTCTGTAATATCCTCTGCTCCTGCCTATTCACATCTGCTTTTTTACTGGAAAATTTACAGACATTTATTTTCAAGTGATGCTTTTTTTCTGTAAATTCACTAATAAAGAAAGCAAGCAAAAAAAAATATAATCACTGTGTTAATCACTTTGGAAAGTACCTTTAACACACTGAATATACTTACAAATTAGTTCGGAAGTGATCTATCTCTATGCATAATGGGTGTTTATAAAAGCAGTGAATTTAATACAGAAATGGGTACAATGCCAGAGAAAATACCATCCCTAATTTAAAAAAGGTTAAGACATTCATGCACCTAACTTCATTAATCCACATTCTAAATCCTCAAAGTATTTCAAAAAGTTATTAAGTAGCATGGAACAAATAGTGCCCACTTTAGGTTTTACACGACTATTTGCATAATTAAAATGAACAAGCCAGGACCTCAAATCGAAATCTTATCCAGATCCTACTGAAATAACGGGCATGCTGCCATTGACCTCAAAGCACAAATAATCGTGCCCTTCGTTAGGACAGATTGGTATAAACTAGCAGAAACTGAAGAATACTGAATACTAAAATTAAATGGATATGATGTTCCCACTAAAAGAATTCATTTACAACCTGTATCCTAATTAAAAGCACATGTTTTTAGTGTATTCTTATACATAAGCAATCTAATAAAATGTAGCTATAAAGTTGAGCTAAATAGTCCAGACCAATGTTTAAAATGTGAAGAAAACATGAGAATGTAGTATATAGTCATGTGTGGCGAGAGACAGAATTTTTGCCACAGATTGCAAACAAAACCCAAAATTGGTGAAAATCCAGGGCAGAAATTGGCCTAATATGTTTCTCTGGATTGTTAAGAATGAGGAGTACAGCTACCCACTTGCATATATATTATTCTGCCAGTCATTGTAACTTGTGAAAATAATAACAGCCCTGATACTGTACTTAAGCAAGAGAGGGAGATAAAAAAAGAAAAGAAAAAAAAAAAGAATGCTAGGATTCTACTCAGATGACTAAGAAAAAATTAAAATGAGAGGGTTTTAAACAAGACTATGTTCTTTATAAAAAAGAAGGAAAAATATGACATTTCAAACTGCTTGAAAGCCCTTCCTCAGATATCTGGCCAAGCAGTAACTGAGTGTTTTAACAGATATCCCAAACTATTACCACCAAACATTTCCTGGAAAAACTATCATTTGAGTATTTTTATGACCCTTTGTGCAACTCAGAAGGTAAATGCCTGTAGAAAAAAAAAAGGGGGGGGGGCAGAGAATACAGCATACAAAAGTATTTTTCATTGATTTTTTTTCTTCTGTGGTTAATCTAGTGTGTAAAAGGAAAAGTTTTACTTGTAAACTACAGCAGGCATTAACACACTATTACTATCAACAGCAAATGTAGTCTGATATTTTATGGATTTACCCCAACTCATTTTTACTTATGAAATTATGCCTCATTTAGAGAAGGATTTTACCTGGGGGCAGTAAGGAGTTGCACTGCCCACGCTGTGTACTGGTATATAATCTCAGGTTTTCCAGTTCAGGAAGTCATTTGGTGTGTAACCAGTTCCACTCAGTGTGCACATTTAAAGAAATGTTCATGGGATTACACTCAAAATTTTTGTCTTCAATTGAGATAGGAGAATGTTAATTGTCTTTTTACTCACTATCAAGTATTTCAATCAATCTACCAAAAAAAAAAAATTAAAGGACAACAGCTTTCAGACTGAAACTCTACAGTAAGAGCATGCAAGTCTGAGCTTTACTCCACGACACTGGTCACTCTTCTGGATTTGGTATTAAAAAAAAAAACAAACACATTTTGAACACATTTTGTCCATCTGGAAAGGATTAGGCAAACTCTGGGTATACCTTATACCTCTTCCACCCTTCCACCCTCATAGAATCAAATTTTGTAAACTAAATCAGAATACACATCTTCTGACTAACCAACTGTAAACTAAGAGTCAACTAATGCCATCAGAAATTAAAAATAACAGCCTTTTTATTGATTAGAAAACATTCCACTCACACAGTGTGCTTGTTAATTAGCTGCAAATCACCTGCTGGTTGACATTTGCCATGCAATAAGCAGATTTTCAGATTCACATTCTAGCTACTTTATTGTTCCATGTGAGTTCCCTCAAATCCCACAGAGTCTTTTTGATTCCTTTCACCTACAAAATCCAGGAATAAAATTTAAAGATACAATTTACACTAACCTACTCACCCCAAAACCCAAAAATTCACAGCCAAGAGTGCGAACATGAACATTTCAGGCCTTATTCTGTTAACGTGAAGTCGGGGAACAAAAAACCCCACCCAGCAAGCGTATAACTGTCACATAAAGGGAAACTATGTAATATGCCAACTGATTTCATTAATTCCCAAGTGTTTCACCTTTTTCTTTATTACCTTCGTTATCTAATTTGATCTTCTACCATCATTTCACAGGCAACAGCCCCTCAGCTGACAAAAAGACATACAGAAAATCAATGAGGGAGAGTTCTCCAATGAAACCTTTGTATAGGTTTTTCCTCTCACTGAACATGCAGGGCTCGCATGCAATCTTGGAACACGGCGCTAGACCCGTTCGTATCTAAAGCAAATCATCTACACACAGAGACCCTGTATTGCTGTTATGGCTCACAGTTGTTAACGCTGTGTCTCTCAGCCACCTCTCCTCTGTCAATCTTAAGGTAGTCACTCCGAAGAATATGCCTTAGGATAGCGAGGCACAACATTTTTGACACAAGAGTAAGAATATAACATCTGTGGTACTGATGCAATATCTAGCAACATACTAACTCTGTCAGTGGTCAGTAGCAGGTCTCTAAAAGGGAGCGTAAGGAACATGTAATGTATAGAAACCCTGGTACAAATATTCCTATTATGCAAAGCACTGTGCAAACAACATCAAATACCTTACTTTCCTCAATCTGCTGTAGCAGAGTCCTAGTACATTTCAAGTTTGTTTGGGGTGTTTTCCATATAGGTAATTTTGAATATGCAGGTAGATCTTTCACTTACACCCCTTTAATTCTCTGAAAACAGAGAGGCATGAGGAATTTAGTGTTATTGGGAAAGTGGGCTCCTCGCATTTTAAGTATCTGCAGAGACAACCATTAAGGGCAACATGCACATCTCAGCCTTTCAACCCTCTCTCTCAGAGGAGTAATCTTATACAAGTGGTCTCCAGGACACTAAGTCAATGGACAGTCTTACAATTTTTGCACAAAAATCAACTAAGGAAAAACAGCCTCCTATCAGGGGCTTAAACTCACTGCAAGGAACAAGCTGAAAGGCTGCATAACAAACAAGGGTGAAAACTGCTTAATGGACCAAGAGTCAAGGAAGTAAGAAGAAAATACATACAACTGGCATCAGAATTACATCCTGAAATTGGAGCCTTTCTCATTAACAGAGGAAGAAACTGCAGGATGAGGATTGGAGATGGGGCTTCATGGGAACAGAAACACTTTGGATGTCTAGATGTATTGGACAAGGCTAGGAAATTGTCCTGACAGAGCAACGTGAGAGTGCCTTGTATAGAAAAGAAATCTTTGCAACAAGTTAAGAAGCCGAGAAAAAAGTGGAAAAGTGCCTCAGAAAAAAAGCATAACAATCTTGGACCTGCAGGAGGAAAGGAATGTGCAGAGTCCTGGCTGGCCCTACCCTACTACCAAATGCCTTAACTAGTACAGAACCTGATGGAGAAATGTTACTTGTTGTTACAGAATAAAAAAATATTACTAACCTATAAGAAACTGACATGCAAAAGGGGAAATATGTCCATAAAATACATTTCTTTTTAGGACTGCTATCGGGACGATGCAACTACCAAATCATCACCAGCTCCCTAAAACACCTTAATGTTACCAAAAAAAAAAAAAAAAAAAAAAATAATTGAAAGGCATGATTGTGGTCAGCTCTACACAGGTATGCAAAATGAAACAAGAAACTTTTGCCCACCTCAAGAATCCACAGCAACGCCAGAAACATTGCAATTCTTTAGGTTATGAACCACAGGATTTACAGGAGTTCAGGATTGCTGCCATATACATGTACCTTCTGCACCCTTGGAAAAACTGGCAGCACTGGCCTGCCAATTATCATTTTTATGCCTACAGCATAAAGTCTGGCAGCATTAAAGGAGCTAAACCCGTCCCAATACTCACCATAGCAAGTTAGGAATGCACATTATTTTTGTTACCATATTTGTGCAAGTAATACCCTATTTCCATTACCGCCATTTTGCTTTCCTGAGTGGGAATCAGGCTCTTAGTGGGACCAGTCTCTTACCTGCCTTATTTTTTACTATCAGTTAAGAAGCTTTCTGCAATTCCCTATCCACTTGGTAAAATAAGGACTCTGCAGACCGCAGGGTGCCTGCAGGACCGCAACAGAGAAGCCCACACACCAGACACACTGAACACAGGCAGGCTCTTGTCCAAAGACTGGGGGCATGGTAATGTCTCCATGGGACATACTAGATTAGCTTCGCATACCTCCATGCCAGTGAGGCTACCTGGTTTTAGCATGCAGCTAGTTTAGAGTACAAAAGTCTGTCTACATTGGTCAAGCAGACACCCCAGGGAATCAGCACCCTTAATACTGGGGTTTTTTTTCCCAGATCAGAGCACGCCATCTTTGAAAGTATCAGGAGGAAAGCCATCTGTTGCTAAGAAAGGCTGAGGTGCTGTCTTCGTTTGCATCGATGAAGATAATGACTCCTTTCTTAACAACTTTGTCCCACTTTTCACATAAAGATTGTTGTAGTTGCAAACTTAAATACTCAGTGAGGGCTAGGTAATATTTTCAAACATACTGATTGAAAAATCTGATTTTTATCAGCACAAAACTATTCACAATGTTGAACTGAAGCTTCCCTACTTTCCATAAAATAGTAATAATACACACAATGACCAAAAGTGGTTCCAGTGTCAAATTCAATGAAAATGTAATTACCCCACACAAAGCAGAGCAGCATCAGTGGGAGAGATGCAGGAAACTGCTTTCAAAACACTATTACATTGGCTAAAAAATAACTTAATATTTGGTAGCATAGGTTCAAATTCCTTCAGATAGAAAAGGTTATCAAAGACCTCCGCAAGACGTTAGGAGTTTAAAGTACTGTAGCTATACCATTCTCTTTCACATATAATGCATTAACTGTGGTTCATCAGGTGAGAGACAGGTAACAGAAGGAAAACAAGCATGTTACCATTTCAGTAATTCATTTAGAATTACTTAATGGATTTACATGTTTGTGTTAATATAAATTTATCTTTACTCATTCCAACCTAAAAAAATAAAAAAGCATTCTTCACATATGCTGATACATTTCGTTAGTAAAGGCCAGGATAGCTAGCAGTTCCTGTAAACGCCTGACTGATCCATTCAAATTGATTAGTAGCCTTTGGGATTATTTTTAGAAACTACTATATATAAATGAATACAAGCATTCTATCATGAAAGCATATATAACTGAACTTAAAAGTTCAGCAATGCTTTACAGAGGTAAGTATTACTAGCCTGCAGACGCTACACTGAGGCACTTTGTTGACTTAAAATATAGGTATATACTTAGACATGTAAACTTCTTAGAAGTAAACTTGGAAGTTATTTTTATAACTCTTCTGTCCTTTTTGAAATATAGCACATACAAGTACTAAAGAAGCTCTGCAGCATAATCCTACAGTTACTAAACACCCATAATGAAGAATAAAAAAAATCCTTAGTATTTATTACTACTTGCTGGAGAAACTTAATTTTCAACGAGTATTATTCATGTTCTCTGAAAAATTGCTCCTTTTGCAGTTAAAGGCCTGCAAGTTAGCACTGACTTAAGCCTTTGTCTGGAACACAGAACTGTTCGTAACTATGCTGGGAACATCCTACGAGAACAGGGAAGCCAGTACAGAATATGCAGTAATAAAACGTATTAGAGCACAACAGTGAAAGAAAATGAAACAACTGTTCTTTGCAGTGCCAGAATAACACCAAAATGTCAAGTTACACAGCCACAACAGTAAAAATATAGTGTTGCCAACGCAGCTTATACATACATATTGGGGGGATTCAACTGACACGGCTTTACCATCTACAGATTACACTTTTTCACTCACTGCCTAAATTACACCAATAAAAGTTTGATGTGTAGTGCTACTGTAAAGATGTGTATTATTTCACATGTGAGTAGCCCTATAGTGAAGGAACTACTTGTATGCAAAAAACAGAGCACAAACGAAGGCCTTTGTGAAAAATCAAGGTCTTAGACTATAACTGTATTTTATTTTTTATTTCATTCCATTTATTTTTATTGGAGATTTCAATATTATTTTTTAAACTTCTTGGACTATAAGAGCTCTCTAAATCACTCTGGCATTTAATCATTCCAGTTGTTACTGTTTAATAACAATGACCACATGTAACAATTACACTTGAAATATTAATGCAAAAATACACACACGAGATTCGTTAGCTCTTCCTTCCTCTCAAAAGTAGTTGTTCCTTATACAAAACAAAACCAACAAAAACCACCCATCCCAAAAAAAAGCCAGCCACTTTTACACCTTTTATGCAAAATTCCAGAAAAGAACCATCATTTTTATCAATATTTCAAAATTTTCTACAGTGAGCACAATGATTCCACAAATAGGTCACATAGAAAGCAGTACAGAATTTGTCCTGGAAAGCAGAAACTATAATAAAAAGATTCTAATCCAAATTAGTGCTGATGCACCTGCTGCTACTTAAATAAAATAGAAAAGAATAAATAGTGTCCTTAAACATGGGAGAAACTGATCTCCTAGTAAAGCCTATCCATAACTGCAAAGGACAAACAGGAATACGTTTATCAGGATTACAAGATTACAGTGCAAGCTCTGTTGAATTTATCACAGTAAGAGTGGAATAGAGGCAGCAAATGGGCACATAGGCAGGCTTTGAAACTACCTATTAAAACTGTCAGTTCTCATCTTAATTAAACATAATAAATCAAAATGGCTACAAAGCAGATTCTTACATTGCCTGACTCTGCAAGAACCTGTTTTTCAGCAGAAATACTATTACAGTAGTTAAGGTTCTGGCTTGAAATTCTTAAAAACTTCATATATGGTTAACAAAATATTTTCCATATTCTTTTGTCTCCATAATCTTATGAATACTTTTCAATTATAAAAGTAAAAAATGTTCAATAGGATCCATCTGTTCTACTGCAATGCTTTGCATTAGCAATTATGAAGTGAAAATAACAGCAGAAGCAAGTCATTTGCAGATCTTACTTTTCCAAATTCTTTATCCGTAGTTTAATAGTCTGATATATTTAAGACAAGTCATCTATTAATTTTCCTCCTCTTAAGATAACCTACCAATTATACTGCTTTAAAACTAGCCTCTACATATATATATATATGGTAAGAACAAGAAAGCTACAGAAATAAAATAAAATAAACACAATACTTATAATGACCATACCTAGTAATAAGAACCGCATTATCATGGTGGGCAATCCCATTTTCTGGAATGGTGTTTCCATCACTTTGGTGGGAGAGAATGGATTTCTGCCACTTACAGAAGCTATCGAGGGACTTGTCTGCATGGTGGTTTATCTCCAAGTTTGGCTGCAATACAACATGCATACCAGAAATGTTCCAAACAAATTACTAAGGTCAGTTGTTAAGCCTTTTGAAGACTAAAATGGGACTATAATTAGAAGCAGTGGTTTCTAGGAATAAACTCTTCTTGCCAAATTTTATCTCTGTAAAATCTGACCCCAAGTTCAGCTGTGTATGACTGAACAGGCATTCTTTCTGCTCCAACTTTATTAATGATTATGTCAATACAAAAAAAAAATCAGAACGTCAAAATATAGATCTAAAAATAAAACTGACATCCCCGAAGGTGTCATCACCTGAAGTAAAGAACAGATATCTTTGAGATGATACATGAGGAATACTCCTTTGATTGGTTTCATCTTGATTAAGGTAGTGAAAGATTACAAGATAGATTTTGTACCCAGATGCAGCCATTTCAAGCAATAATTAAATGAAATCTATATTACACAATAATGTAACTTGTATTTCAGGGATATAAAGCTTAGCACCAACAGCTCTTACCTGATCTTCAGTGAGGACAATTAAACGTGTCACTATAATATTCACAACGTTTCCTAGACTGGAATCACGATAAAGTTTGGCAACCTGACCTCCAGAAAATAAGAAAAGGCACAAAGTCAGACAAGAAACACTACTTGTTTCCTAAATGGTTAAAAACTAACCTATTTTTTTGCTTAATGTAATTTCATGATGTTAATTATCATTATCACCTGAGTAAGAGTTATTTTTGGACCAAAAAATTACCATTCAGTAAAACGAACTTCTCAGGTCCCACTTTTCAATGAAAACTGTTTATACCGTGTTTCATAATTGATCCAGCAAAAGGAGCATTTAGACTGTTGACTTAAAGAGAATAGAACGGTATAATCTAAATGTAATCATATTAATGTAAAATTAAAGACAAACAATTTAAAAGTGATCACAGTGTACTTCTTGACAGAAACACTACTGCATTTTTCCCACGATGCTAACATTCAACATATTTCAACTATTAATTCCTGCAAGCTGATACATATTTTAAAGCATTATTCATGCCAATAAATAAATACTTTACAGTTGCTTTATCATGTCAGTACATACATATTGATATGAACACAGACAGGGATGAAACTTACAATATTCATTACACTCAAAATGTAGTGTTCAATGTCTTTGCGACCATGGTATCCCACCATCATTTTGTCTGCTACTACCAGTGTTTCCACAAACCGTTCAAGGCTTACTGATCTCTTCTGTCGACTACGACTACTTAGTGTGTCATTGACTGGAAGTGAAGCTGGAAAAGCAGATGCATCACTCATCCACCAAGGTTTACCGCTTCTTGTGAGGTCTTCTAGGAACCAAAAATAATTAAACACTTTAGAGGGGTCACTAGTAAAACTCATTCAGATGCAGCTGATTTTATGTTGAGATTACCAACTTCAAGCTTCTAAAAAGAAGTCTTTCGTAAGGCAAAGAAAAATTAAATTTATTATCTAAATATTATTTTTTTTATTTTAAAATACCTTATATAACAAAAAAACATCTTTGAGTTATAATATTCTCAACTGTCCTTAGCTTGAATTTAGGATAATAAACCATCAATCTTCTCTTAACAGATCCGATTCTGCACATCTCTGTTAATACTAAAGGTTAATTATAATTAACCACAAGGATACTTCAGATTTTCAGGATAAGAACAAAACAGCTATAGCATGTGGAAAAAACATACCGGAAACCAAAAATCCAAAATTAAGGTAAAAAGTATCTAAATATACTAAGGAATTAAAGATGCTGATAAGGTGTCAAAAAAGCTTTCTCACTCCTGTGAAACTCTGTAATTATCAGGCAATTACGCTTATATGCCTTAATAGTTTTTGGGCCAAATAAATTAATTTTCTCTTCTGAAAGCTATCAGATTATGTTTTACCTACCTCGTGAATATGGGAAGTTTAAAATGGTCTGACATGGGATAATTGCTCTAGTTATTTTTAACACTAATTTTAATTGAAATATGTTGATTCTTATACTTGTTTCATGTAAATACATAGAAAAAAATACTTCTTGCATGCAAGAGATTCATTATTAAAAATTCAAACAGCTGTAATTATCATCAAAACAAACACTACAGACTTACCTTGAATTCCTGTCCTCAGGACAAAACTGAACCCGCCCTTCCCTGCAAAACTGGCATTTTTGTGTGTATTAAATATCCCTTTTCCACAATGGCCCACACAGATCTCAACCTTAAATTTATCAACGTATATTATTAGGCTGGTTTTACCTAAGAAGGATTTCAAAATATCTAAGGACTTCTTGCAAGTTGTGGATGAACATAAGATCGTTAACAGTTAGTTACATCTACAACTGTCTGAACAGGACTGCTCAAGTAAGCAATTTCTGAGATACATCCTTAACTACTAAAATGGGTTCAGCTAAGGATCAGTTGAGATAGGACCAGTACCTTCTGTGAAAAAGCAATGCTTTATGTAATTCAACTAAGCATGCTATTTTCAGAGAGCAATAACTACACCACAAAAAATGTATGTTTAATTCAAAACCAGGAATACAAAGCTTCAGCATTCCCACTGTTGCAGTGTTTCATAGTTTTTGAGGCCACAGTGTTGGCGTTAAAAGGTGAATATTTTAAAAAAGTCAAAAAATGAAAATAAACCTGGTAGCTGAAAAAGTGCCAGTAACAAAATTGTCCTCATTCTGAAATGGGTATAATCCATTCTAAAAAACTGTTTTAAGTATTAAAGCCTGTTGAGGATTCTATAATGAATACCAAGCTTTTTCCTGTTTTTCCTACTGTAGGAAATTCGAAGTTGCTTTAATTGTTCAAAGATTTTCATCTCACTTCAGCATGATTTAGGAACATCTGGAATTTTCTCTGACAGCTTCTGTACTAAAATCTCAAAAAATCCCCTCTTCATTTTCAAATAACAAATGGTGATGTCTGAGGGATTTTGATGCTCTAGGAGTGCTAGGAGTACTTTAGAAATGCAATACTGTTTCCACATTCGTTCATAATTTTTCACTCAAATATGCAAATCTATTCTAAACATTTGAAAACTGATGAGCTCATGCAGAAAACTTTCAGAGAAAAAAAAGAAAATACTACTTTGGATTCATCTTGATAGCGTTTTTCAAACAAAGGTCTCAGAAGACTTCATGAAAACAAACATCTCTTCTTTTCTTATCAGATGAGGAGCTTAGGCTTCAGCTGGTCTCAAAGTTATGGGAAAGCTGGAAACAATCCTGAGTACTTAGGCTCACATTCCAGGATCCATCAATGCTTATGCTATTTTACTTTAAAAACACTAAATAATGCTGACTGAATTTTCTTTTAAAAGATAAAACATGTCAATAAATGTTGCCATATATTTAACAAAAGTCGTTCTGTGGCAAGTTATGTCATTTTTCCATTTCTTTCCAACAGAAAAAAATTAAACTTCATTAACATCAAACACAGCTATCAGTAAGTGGAAAAAAAAAAGGCAAAAATGGAAAGAAAAAAAAAACACACAGAAAAACACTGTCATTAACTCCAAAACAATGATTTAAAAAGCAGGGAATTAGGCTTTAAAATGCAACTGAAAAGAAATCCAAATGTGTGTAAACATGGAGTTCACACCTATGGTACCCAAGTGTTCCTAAGTCAGTCCTAAAAAGATGTTAGGTTGGGGTGAACATAGAGAGAGAGCAGAGAACACGAACAGAAAAAGATCTCAAAATGCAACATAAAGCTACATAAAGTAAGATGCAACTATGAGAATATTTTGAACTGAAGCATCATGTGCTGGTTTTTTTCTTACTATTTTAACATCATCATTTAATGTTTATACGAGCATTTTTTCATTTTAGAATACACTGACTGTAAAGCCTGGCATGAGTCAAACCACTATGTAAGGCAGCATATAGCAGAGCCATCCCTAACTAATTTGCCACTCTGCAGCCTTCATGTCAACTTTTGTTGCATCTCAATCCTATCCAAAGACAGCATTCTGCAAGATAACCCGGTGGCCTCAAATCCCACTGAAGCAATTGGAATTTGACGGTGCTCAAGTTCTTACCAAGGCCTTAATGATTTCAGCTATATTTAATAAAACATAGTTAACTTGGTGACGATATACACGTGAAAGAGTAATTCAACATTTTTTAAACATTCTTATGTCTAACTGCTTAAAATCTAATTTAGGCTATGAAAATCTATGCCACATTCATATCTGAATCTCCCTGCCTTTCCAATTCTTCTCTTCTATTAGCCATTGTAATCCTATTATCTACTATGAAGTAGTCCATCACTTGCCCATACCAACCAATTCTGATCATTCTTTCACCCAATTCCCCACACCATTTTCTATGAATTATTGCAATTTTTCTCTCCTTCTCTGTATCAACTCTTCAAATCCTGACCAATTCTCTGATACAGAACAGGTACACAATAAATTTAGGCCTAGAGTACAGCAGGGGAAACGTGCCAGACTGTGAATAGTGGCACAGCTACACAAGCAGATTCCTCCCAGCATATTACGCTGTCAAAACTGTTCTGAAGGTAAAGCTAAAATCAGTCTCCAGACAAAATAAATTATATACTGGCAAAAGGCAGCTACAGGTTGATTACATCTGCATTTTAAACACAAAACTGGACTGCTCAGAACTTCCAAAACCAGTTAAAAGGCCCAAAGATTTATTCTACTAGCAAAATAAGTTATTACTGTAAACCTAGCTTTAGTCCTAAGGTCTGAAAGCCAAGCAAATGAAAAATAGTATTTGATTCTACTATTTAGATATTCTGGGGATGCTTTTGATGCCACGTCACTTTGGGATAAAGCTGCAACAGTGCTCAGAAAACAAGTTTAAAAGGTTTTGGTACCCACAGAACACTAAAATAGCGCGTCATCTGGGAAAGACAGACCTTGCAGTTTTGGGGGAGAGCAATTTTTTTTGAGAATTTTTCGTGGAGTGGAAGTAATATACAGAACAACAGGAAAAGGAGAAACTGAGGTGAATGAGCACGATAGTAGTCTCAGGATTGTAAAAAGCAGTGCTTTAGTATTTCAGTAATTAAGGACTTCGGGATGTGACAGATATAAAAGCTCAGGAAATGCATAGGAGCTTCCAAGAACAAAGGCAGCATCAAATACACAGAGGAATAAATGCTGAAGGTTACTGCATGTTTCACAAAATATGCACGCAAGATGCATAGTTCTGATCATCCTATGATCCATACGACAGATACCACCAGAACTACTGAATACAACCTGCCCAAACTAGCTGCCGCTGCTTCATCCCCCCTTGGAGGAGAATGACTTCCTAAGCATTAAACTAGAAGATAACATCTGACAAAGGCCAATATCCTTTCTCTTTTTCTAGGGATATAATAATGGTAAGAACCGTATCATCCTACATTTCGTAATCCTTCCATGTATTTCAAGCAGCTTAAGTGACAGCTTTCCCCACAAAATGAACATACATTAGTACTCTTATTTTACAATCAGTTTGCAAGCAGTACTAGTTAGGAGACTCGTTTTGCAATATTAGAAGCATGTAGATGGAATAATGTTTCCAATCTAATGTTAAGTCTGACGCTTCCTAAAGACAGTGAACTGAAACACTCAGGAAAAACTGTCTCCCAAGCACCGGCCTTTGTAGACAATCTGTACTGTGAGTTTAGTCAGCTGGTACCAGTAAAAGTTACAAGCTCCAAAAGAAGCTGAAATAAGTTACATGAATGAATGGTGATATTATTTTATTTTAAGGTTAGTATTTGTCAGCCTGCCCTGTGCACTGGATCTCATGGAATACAACTGTCCAGGACTGAACTTTTAAGAACAAGCCATTTCTGAGATATAAACAAATGACAAGGTTAGAACATTTTTCAATTCTGTAAAAAACCCCACATTATTTTAGTGCTGTAAAATAACTTGTCAGATTTACTCCATGCTGTCTTCAGAAGTTAGTTTTCAGCTTCAGTTTAACCAAGTGAAAATCATGTCAAAGAGTACTTGAAAAGCATATTTGTGGAAGTTAGAACTGCTTTACAAGGAAAGTATCTCTCAATCAAAACTATAAAATCCTTCCCATAAGGAATGTGTAAATCACATATTTGACTATAATGAAATAATGTTAACCCACTGAACCAAAAGCCAGTATCAAAACACAATAAACCTTCGTAAACAAGAAAGATGTGGACTCCAGTTCCAAATATATTACTACCCGTAATACTAACACATGTATTGCATGTCAAATCTCCTCAAATGAGATGGAACACTTAGTAAACATTGAGCTGTACTGCTCAGTCACTCAATCATACTTTCCAGTCAGGGAACGAGGTCCATTTGTACCACATTTTGAGGAAGCCTGTGCTCACTGCTACCACTGTATACAACACAGGCATAAAACTTACTCCTGGTGTCTCAGTTTTTGAAAGACACTGAATCAGAATCTCAAAAGGAAGCAAAACTACTTTTCAACTGGGAACACTGCATCACCCAAAAGCAGGATTCCCATTGCTACATTCTCCACTGTATCTTACATGTGAACCAAGCAAGAGTTTAAAATGCATCTTAAGTTACTTTTTTTTTTTTTTTTTTTTTTTTAAAGGGTTGACA
This sequence comes from Rissa tridactyla, assembly GCF_028500815.1. Classification (NCBI taxonomy): domain Eukaryota; kingdom Metazoa; phylum Chordata; class Aves; order Charadriiformes; family Laridae; genus Rissa; species Rissa tridactyla. Next base: position 63,863,940 of record NC_071497.1, on the reverse strand, counting down.
TTCATACTCATTTACCTGAGACTCCACAGTGACTGTGGTCATAGAGACGTTGCTGGTGCATGGTAGATTTTTTGTATATAACATGAGGATGACCATTCTCGTAATTAAAGTTACTAGAATCTTCTGTTATATTCCTTAAAGGCTCAATAAAATACTCTTCATCTTCTGTAGCAATGACTCCATGCTTAAAGAAGAAAATAAGAAATTAAAACTTACAAAAGAAAATAGAAACTCCTATTAAAAAGCCTAACTTTAAAAAACATTTTATTATCATCTATCTCTTTGAAGAAATCCACTACTATAAGCCAAGAGAGAAATAATGAATGAGCCAGCTCTCCTCCACTGGTTTTAGTGGGAGCAGGAGTAAGCACCTATAAGCAACACTATGAAAAAAGAATAAAAATATCATTGCCCTCTTTCTGGAGTTCTTTCCCATCATTTTTGGTGGATGTGGTAAGAAAGCAAAAGATATTCTTGGTGTATGACAAATAATCTCTTCACAGAGATGTTCCAAAACTACATGATTTATATGCATTAGAAGTGACGCCAAGCCAAAATGGCCTTCCTCAAATGCTGAGACCAATATCCCTCTATGGTGCCATACTGGTAGATGCTTAAAGCCACACACTGCACCAAAGAAAAACTGCACAAAGGATTAATTTTAGAACACATATTCAGAGAAACCATTCAGCATTTTACATTCAGATGCTTAATTCCAAAACTGAGCTATTATCAAGATAAAATTATTAATATTAACTTGGGATACACTATCTACACAGCATTTATTCCTAAAACGGTCTCATCACAAATCTGGCAAATCCGAGTTGTTGCAGACTGTGCACTAGGACCTCATTCTCTATACCAAATGAACATTTTTTTTTCCTCATACTGCAATGCAGAATAGTAGATATTCTATTCTCATAACTTTCACATTTGTGAACTCAGCTTCTTCCAAACAGGAAGTGGTTTATGGAAGAAAAGGGAGATTTCAGGCCAACTATGCAATTTCCTGAACCTTCAGCAATTAAAACTGAACTTTAGCAGAAAATCCAGTTTTGGAATCCTTTTGGATATAGAAATATTGCAGAATAAGCCTTCACACCTATATTTGCTAAGCAAAAAACTCTGGCATCCATATCTAGAAAGTTCTTAACATACGAACTTTCTACACCCAGAGAAAGAGCTACCCAACAGGTAGGAGACTGGAAGCAGGAACTTCTGCATTCATATCCTGATTTGATGAATGACAAAGTTCTTTCTACCACACCTTTGATCTGTAAAGCAAGTACTATGCATAAGCCTTTTTTTAAAGGGGTTATTTTTTTCCTCCAATGAGGCCTCTATGATCAACCATAAGACCACTCGCTCCATATCTGCTCTGAATATCCTAAAGCTGTTTCTAAAATCAGGACTTGCCATTGTACTCTTGGTCAAAGCTCTCGCCCTGCTGTTTTGTACATCTAATGCCTGCTGTTCTTCACTCCCAGAATAACTGGATCTCAGTAACAACATAAAACTTACAAAATAAAAAAATCCTGTATAACACATCAGAAAGAACAGTGTTCTCCAAATATAATACATATGAACAAGTATACATATGAACACACGGCAGCTTTCAATTACACGTTCCCTGCACAGTGACTATAACAATAAGTGTTCCTCTTCAGTGGTATTTTCCATTATGAACTCAATTATTTACTCAAGAAGGCAACATCAGGGTCTGTATTCACCTGGAAGATGTGGGTATCCAATTCCTCTCACAATGCCTCCTTGTTACTTGGAGTCTAAGATTTTACTAGAAAATAAATCATTTACTGGTACACTGCTGCTTAAAGAGTCTTGAAAATACAAACGAAATCATAACTGGGTTTGCCAGCTGTGCAGAAAGAACCTTGACAGTCTGGACTGCATCCAGTCTGGATGTCAGACATCTGGGTTCACACAAATCCAGAGCCATTATAAGCTCTGGTGTCACGTTTCCAGAAGAAGAGAGTCCTGCAGAGTGGTTCTGGCCAACACCACCAGGCTGTCCACTTAGTGCCAAGCCTGAGGAGACAGAGGTACCGTCCAACCTGTGGCTCTGTATCTGCAACAGAGCAGGTCAACCTAAATCTGGTTACTCTAGGGCACACATGCTTCATGTCTGCACACAAGTCCAGCCAGGTCAACAAGTCTAAGCATGAATGAGACATTTATATCAGATACTGAAACCAATAGTTTTAAGCAGCGAGACGACCTCAGTGGGAGTGAGTCAATTCAGATGCCATAAACAACACTTAATTGTAGCATTAATATGCAAAAACTATTATGAATGTCTGCAAACTACGATAACAGTTCCTTCAGGTACTAGCAGTGAAAAAGGTTAGGAGCCTATCACTAATTTTTCCTATGCCCAGTCGACATCTATCTCATCTGCCCAAACACTATGGTGGTTTAAGAAGAGATCTTAATAACATTTAGTTGAGGAACTGCAAATAAATTTTAACTTACACCTACCACCAGGTAGTCAGAACATGTATGTGGTCAGTTGCTGCAGCTAGCCAAGTGATTTGATGAACACTGGAAACTTGCTTGTCCTGCATATGCCCTTCACATAAGCCTGGCATACTTATACCATTTTAAACCTAATTTATTAATTTTGCTGTCAAACAATGAATGAATTGTTTATGAATGAAAATGAAATAAATTGAAATAATGCCCTTTTAAAGTATTAAAAAAAATTAATTTTAATTTTTTTTCAGTTTTCCAATTCTATTTGAACAGTTTGTGAATCAAACTACTTCTCCGAAGCATAAGAAACGTCATTAAGACATAAGAATGACCAGCAAAAGGTTTTGTCAAAATACCATGAGTTTAAGAAAAAGCTGAATGCCCCATGTAGATCACTACAAGCAACATTCCCAAGATTATTATCTAAAACAGATTGTTTGAGGTCCTGTGTTATCCAATCCCACTACAGACTGCCAATTCCTGATGACATATATCAGGTCTGGATCCAGCAGTTTGACATGCTCAGACAAATCTGTGAATCCACATGGAGTTCCCCTGAATTTGGGAAAAGGAATCTTTTTCTGTCAGGCTGTCCAGCTGGGGCGTTAACCTCCTTCAGATGGGCGACGTCCATCAGTTGCAGACACAAAAAGGAATTACGGAGGACAAGTAAGTGCATGCCTTTTCCACACAGTACTACTGTTTTACAATTTCTCCATGCCTTGAACCTTTCTAGACTTTATGCTTTATCCATTTTTAATACGAAGTAGTAGCAACAGGAACTTCTGAAAACATGTCAGTGTTGTTCGGTATGTCTACAGCTGTCTATGCACTTCAGTGTGAGCAAAAAGACTGCATTAGTTTACTGTATTCTTAAAGATGAAAAAAATAGTGATCTGGCTTGAGACAATACATCATGGAATCTAACAAGACACCTTGAAACTAGGACAGGGACAGCTTAATTTTCTGAATACTAAGTCTATAATGCAAATGCATATTAGTACCAAAAAGAACTCTAAAGACTCTGACCTACAACACTAAATCCTTTTCAGTATAATTTCTGATCTTTATCAATTATTTTATAAATTACACATTATTTTACATATGATTCAAAAACACCATACTATATGCAATTTATAATCTGTAAAAGTAGATGCACTCTTTATGGTAGAATCAGCTTTCAAATGAGCTAATTTAAGAACAATATGAATAACTGATACACATATGAATTTAGGAATACATGAAACAAACATGAGGTATTCCAGCAAAATAATTCCTCCTTTAACCAAGTATGGTCATGCTTTTAGCTACAGCCTACTTTGTGCTTTCTTTATCATTTCTGTTTGGATGGAGGCATCGGTGCTTCCCAGCACAAATGTTACTCAGTGCATGGAACTTCACATGCTGTAGAAATACTTAGAACCACAGTAGCCTCAAGATATGATTTAACCTCTCATTTGCTTTCCTAATAATAATCACTCTCTACACATTTTAACATATTTCCCACCACTGGGCCCTTCAGTTCATAATGAGAAAATCCACTACTGCAGAAAACTTGTTTGAGCACTCAGTTAAGAGCTTTGACTCCTGCCAGAGGACAGAGATCGGTCAGAATACAAAAAGTTTTGTTTCTCCTCAGTTCCCCTACTACAAGCTCCAAAACTTTTCTTCTTTAAGACTTGCTCCTCTCAGAATTAGACAAACTTCCTTCCCTTAAGGCGAAGTTCTCTCTTCAGCCAGTCTACCACTGTTTCTTCTCCTCTTTTCCTTCAATATGACATACTCAGCTTAGGCAATGCCTCAGCCTTGTTGCCTTGCACCCAGCATCCAAAGGCCCCAAAATACTGCTCGTTGCAGACTCTTTCATGAGAAGGGCAAACCTGCAATCCATCCACAAATGTAACATCCACTAAAGTAAATATGAGTTTGGAAGCCAAAAAGCCTGCCGGACAAGACCTTCAATTTCCTCACATGACTGCTCGCTGGATTATAGAGCTTTCCTCATAACTTCAGACAATTTATAGCATAATCAGGGCCCAGCAGATGGAAACTGCTGGAATGAAAATTCAGTAAGTAGCAGCCTGTAATTCTGGGGTGCTTGGTAATGAGACATATAGAGGGAGATGCTGAAACAGGGAACAGCTACAGGGAAATGAACTGACTGCTCATCACTAACAAAACTGAGAAAAAGCCCTCCTTGCACTAGAACTTGTCTCAGATACTGTAAGTGTTCTTCACAGTCATACAACTTCTGTTAATTAGGCCATGGTCTCACCTGACCACCGTGAATAACTAAACAGAATAACTCAAAACATTCACTAAGGGGAAGAAATTTGATTCATGTGGCAATACTGAAGCCTAACAGACAACTGGAATAAATGGAAAGCTTAAATTTTGCTTGTTAGCAACACTCACTGTTAAAGATTACTACTTGTTTTAGAGTTAAACTTAAACCAACTGACTTTGAGACAGATGTTAATCAAGGACTATGCAGAACATGATTGTCAGTCTCTTTCAGACCAACAATCAGACTGGAAAATACAACACCTTAACCACATCACATTCTGAACTATCACTAATTCCAAAACAAGAAACATTGTCTTCAGCATTCACTGCCAATTAAATATGTTCTAACCAGCAGATGTATAATAAATATTCATCAGTAGGAATTATTGTTTAAAAATAACTCTGTGATGGATGTATCTGAATAGAGTAGTAACTCCCATACTCAGTGCTCTGGAAGGCCCTGACAACAGGGGATGACAGAGGAGTTTCTGTAGGGTAGAGGATGATGCAGTCTCGAGCCTCCTGCTGCACCCCTCTGCAGGATCCCTGCCTCCCTGAGGAATACCCTTGTGTCACCCCTGTCACTGCTTCTGGAGCATGACAGGAGCCTCACACGCCTGTGGCTTGGCCTTTCTAGGAGATGCAGTGGACACCTGACACTTGCTGTCCCAAGTAAGAGGCATGACCATGAAGAACTTGAGAGTGCCAGTCGTGGTGTGCCCAGAGATTGGATAAAGGCTGCTTTAATACAGACCAGGAATACCTGAAATATGCAAGAGCTGACAACAACTGAAAGTACCAAAACTGATGATTTAACTGGGAAGCTCTTCACCCTAAAGTTAACTTATAAACACTAAGTTTAAATACTGACACCCAGAACCACAAAACAACAGGCAGCTTCCCTCCAGCAAAACAGCAATGCTGAGGACAGAGGGAAAACACGCAGCAATGAGAATACTAAATGTCACCTCAGGGTGTGAGGCCCAGAAGGAAAAAAAAAAAAAAAAAAAAAAAAGATTCTGCTTCACCATGACACCTTCCATGCTACTAAATTCTTGGAAGAAAAAAAGCACCAAGAGGAGGGAGAGATGGGCAAAGCTGATAGGAGAACACGGACTTTTTCTGCAAGAGTCAGCTAAGGCAAGAGCAGGCGCTCTTGGCTCACTCCCTGGCCAAGGTCAGAGAGGAACTGAAACGGGGGCACCACAGCACTGGCTGCAGGCTCCAAGAGGGGCAAATAGTCTTCCAGCAGAAGCTCTGGAGATAGAGACATGCAGCCTCTTTTAAAGAGGTGAGTCCTGAAAGTGGGGACTATATAATAATATAGTATTATTAGCTGAAAAGAACTCCAACGCAAAGTGATTGACGATATATAGTTTAAGAGCTTAAATAACTGTGGCAAAAAAGTTATTACATGTAAACTGCAAAACCGAAGTGAAAATTGTACTAAATTCAGACCTATCTGCTACAAGTCTGCATTAACCAAACTGTGATACCACACTCAATGGAACACCATTTTAACAACATTTCTTTGAAAGAGTTCACTTAGCCCTAGAAATACCCATTAAATTATTTTTCCTCAAGAATACTCCAAAATGTTAACGCAGGCTGCATCAGGGATATCACAAGTAGCTGGCTGTAATGCTACCTATGTAGGTCTGAAGCAGATGGCTTTTACTCCTAAACAACGTCCCAAGATGTTATTTACTGTACTCAACAGCACTTCCAAGGACAAATGGGAATCAGTTTAGTAAGTCTGTGTAAACTCTTTTTTTCCCCTTAGCAATTAGGTAGATCTGCCTATTCCTAACGAGAAGCCTGACCAGTGTTCTACAATAATTAAAACCAGAATGAATAACCATAATATATACACATATTTTTACTAGAAGAATTACTGGCTCTTGATTTAGTATTTCCTAGTCATGCCCTTCTATTTTAGTATTTTGTTACTCAATAGTCTGTTTTTTCATTTTTTGTGTTTGTTTTCTAATTTCTGTTGGGAATAAAAGAACCTTTTTCCCATGCAAGTACTACCGTCACGTGATCAAATAAAAGAAGAGATGAGAATAAGAGAGAGATGTGAATTTCTAATCCTACTTCTAAAGGCAACTGTTTACAATATGTGAACAAAATATCTCTTAAAAAAAGTAAATTAGTTACTTCCTGATGTGGGTACTTGCAAAGGACCTACCTTCCTCTTCACTCTTTGAATTTATAGCAATGACGACTTCTGCACCATGCAATTCCTCTCCTCTATTATCTACTCAAAGTTCCTAAACCCAGCTTCTCAGAGACAAGCAGCGGGTGTTCAGTTCGGTCAACGTCCCTCTGGAGAGATTCAGCAACCTAAACGATGCACTGTTTCCTCCTCCCTGCCCCTCGGGCTTGGAACATTTTTGTAAGTTGTAAGGATCTTAGCACAGACCTAATCTTGCAGCCCTAGTGCAGACACTGTAAACTCTGAAAAATGTTGCCTGCTAAAGGACTACAGAATTGGGTCTTAGTACTTACAATTAAGCTTGAAAAACCAAAGACTACTCTTCCTCAGGGCCCAGATCGGGTTTTGCGGTTTTTTTTGGACCTTCTTGTCTGCTTGCTTGCCGCAGGGACCCAAAAAAACTGAGATACGTCAATTAAAACTGAGATACGACAAGCACACTATTATACTAGAACACGTAACGTGCACTTACCAGACCATTGCAGTTGCTTAAGGCCACTTTAGTTGTACTGTGTTGGTCTTGCAAATATCCTGTGTAATGACAGTGGTCTAAAAAATCGTGCTTCCATTGCGGTCCATCTTTCCCCCAGTATTCTACTGTAAAATGTCTGGACACCAAATCTGTGTTGAGAGTCAGGTTTAAATGAAAGTGCTTGCCATAGGCAGAAAGTTTAAAAAATAATTTAGATGCTGCCAGTTCTTGGTCATAAGGGTCTGTGCTCCTCCTCCTTCTTGAGGGTTTAGCATTTTTCACAGTAAAGCTGAGGAAGGCTCCATTTTGATCAACCCTTATTGGGATTGTTAGTTGGTAGTGTTCAAGGTAAGACAGGAATTCCTCTTTGTAATCACAAGGTAAGACAGTCCAGGGAGTGGGCATAGAAGAGAAGAAAATATAACAGGAAACAACAAGTAGTAGTATAAACATAAACCATACTTGGCTAGATCTCATCACCCTCATGAGTAAAAGTCATCTTCAGGTAAACGCAAGATGTAGCGTTTTACTAAATAAAATAAAACGTTCTTTTCTTTCTTTTTAAGTCAAGAAAGTGTGTTCAGTTTCCTACTAACTTAATGTCACTGGAAATACAGACACTTTTAACTACGTAGCTTTTCCTATTGACCCAAAATATGTAAACATTTGGGGCTAAATTCTAACCTAGGAAGGACACATTCTTCCCAGTGATACAATTCAAAGACAAAAGCTATTAGATCTACCTGCAAGAATAAAACCAGTAGTAATGAAAAGTATTATATTGTAAAAACACGTAAATGGCTCTTCATTTCATTAAAAATATACAAATATTAATGGATCAAAGTAAGATTAAATCCTTACTTCCTAGTCTAAAAACATGTTAATGTTGTTATGGCAAGCCTCTTAACTATTATCAAGTACAATATTTTACTAGATTTAATTTGCAAGACTTTCCTGCAGTTAGAAGTAGACAGAAAAAAAATTTAATCAGTTTTGCTGTATTTAAACTCCCATGACAATGAATCATGAAACTAAGAGCAGAGCCCATATGATCTCATGAATTACATAAATGTGGTTTAGAAAATATTACCCAAATACAAGGCAAAAATAGATGTTTCTTGTTAGCTACAGAGGTTGGAACCCTACCTTGAGAACTATATGAAAGCTTGTTGTCACTGTGAAATTCCGATGAAACCATGAGTAGGCTCAAAATCCATGTCCACGTCTTCCAAAAAATTTCCATAATTTAGAAAAACAGAAAGCTCTTTTTTTTGTTGTTTTTTTCCTCCTTGGAGAGCTACCTGTGTGCTATCGAGTTAACTCCACTCCAGAATCGCACCATAACAGGTATATTTATTTTATACTACTTCCAAATTAGCTATTGGATGTTCCACATTTTGACAGGTATTCTTTTCCAACAACCTGTACTTTCTTCTACATCTGCAGTCATTTTCTCAATTCAAAATAAGTATTTGTAAGATTCCTTAAGATATCAGTAAGACGTTAAACTGGATAGCTACTGAACTTGCTCCATTTCTTTTCCTGAAAAACAAAAGAAAATGAGTCAAGGCAAATTCTTTCTACTAAAACAGACCTATACCACAAAACACTAAGCCACCATAGTGAACTACACAATGTAACATTTTGAAATCATATTCAACCATTATTACTTTTATGGTCCAAGATCACAATCTTACAAAAACCATGAATTACCATTAACCTTGAACAGCAGATCCATACAGCTTAAGGCGCGCATATTGACTTTATATTAAATAGGCATAAGGATTCATAAAATCAAGGTTTCTTGTTGCTCAAATACTGCATTCAGTCTTGTTCCAGCTATAATCAATGCTATGCACTCCTTGATTTCAGCAGTGAATAACTAGACCCAATACACTGGTAGACAAAGGAAGAACCTGGGAAACAATCCAGAGTACAGTTATCTGCAGCATGTATTTTGTTATTACCTGGGCCTGGGTTGTGCTTATGCAGGCAGAATTCTCATTCACTTAGATGGGAATGCTGCACGTTCTAGTACCAAAGAACAAATTTTGGTATCTGAAGCTATTTATCACACATATTCTACTTCTTAAAATATTTGTTAGCAAATATGGGGTTTGTATGTATCTTATCTACAATTTGATGTAGTAGTAGAATAGTATTTTTATTTTAATTTTGCGGGTCACGCAATTGAGCAAATAACATGTTACTTGCCTTTTTTTTTTTTTTTTTTTTGCATTTCAAACACTATTGTAGTAATACTAAAAAGCAGCTCAAGCTGCAGCCAGGGATTAAATGGAAGATCTATGCAGTCAACTAACAGTCCAGTATCAAGGGACACCAAACCATGTGTTGTATCAGCTGGTACTAATCAGTCCCCTTAAGCACTTGCAGCACACCTGTGCACAGTGCAAACTCTGCTGAGGCAGAGAATGGAGAAACAGAACACCTAAGAAGGGAATATTGTTTAAAAACAGATTTCCAAAGGCATAGAGTCACTTACAGATGCAGCAGATAAATTGGCCTTTCTAAAATTCTGGGAATTATTTACAACTTTCATTACGAAGGGTAATACTCCTGCAGCCAGTGGATTATTTGTAAAGGTTAAAGAGTTGTAGCATACCATCTCAAGAAAAATCAACGTCATGCAAATACTATTTACAAACATCACAGTTAATATTAGGAAACTTCTAGACCAATTTGAAACACATCTAATTATTACCACATAAATGGGGTTAATCTGATCATTCCAATACCTACATTTTAAATATATTTCAAGACAGCACATTGGATTTAATCAGGTTTGTAGAGGGAATAAAAGACACTTTGCAAGCACAGCTTGGGTTTAGTACTATTTTTTTCTGGGGACGCATAAGGCTTTAGTGATGCCATTCACATGTGGCAAGGCCTCAAAGCACATTAATAAAATCTCTGGTCTGGCCTTCCACGTGAAACCCTTTATTTCCTAGCTAATATTTAGTTACAGCTTTTAGACTTTTACAAGTTTTGAAGAGACTTAATCAACCCCATACTCGTCAGGTACATTAGTACACTAAACAATGTCCCTTATTTATAATCTGAGAATGTCCCGTTTCACATTTCTGTCACTGAATCTGGCTTTGTCCCTATCTGCTAATGAGTTGCCTTCTTCTCCTTGCATGGATAATTAAAATCTGATACGAGCACCTCTTGACACTTCCTGATAAGCAGCCCGACCTATTTGGTTTACCTCACTCTGTACAATCCAGTTTCCAGATGGCTAAATACTTGTGCAGTTTTTTTTCTGAACCCTTTCCAATTCATCAGCGTCCCATTTCACGCACAGATACCGGAACTGGACACTGTAGTCCAGTAATGGCTCGTTACTGCCATATATAGAGGTAACGTTGCCTCACAGTTTTTACTTAGCCAAAAAATCTAACAGGGAGCTCATGTTCAGCCTGTTGAGCTGATAATAAGCTATCCTAACATTAAGATCTCCTGAATTAAGGAGCTGGGTACTTCAGAATACTGGACATAAAATATAGTGTCCGTTATTTAGATGCCAGCGACCCACATGGTGGGTGTTTGCCAACAGTGTCCAACAGCCACCCATGTCTAGTGTCTTTGCAGTGGTCTGTGTGAAGTGGTCTCCCTCGTTCCAAGCTTCAGACAAGAAAAATCTCCTTTCACATTAAGCTTGCTGAAAGTTTCAGCAGAATTTTTAATCTCCTTTCCAGAAGTATTATAGCCAGCTTTAGCACTGATACAGGCAGACCACATGCAGCTATATTACTGGTCCGAATTAAGGAGCAGTAATGGACATGAAGAATAAAGTGCTCAGGTAACTCCAGATACAGGACTTCCCGTGTGAAGTTTGATAGGAACCTCAACTCCACTGCCTGTACCCTTTTTTTCTTTCCATCTTTGTTGGTAGCATACGTTCAGCGTTCCACTTTTGGCTGTTGTCAAGATGACACACCTTGGCCAACACTAAGCTTACAATTAGAAGTGTTTCCTCTGTCTCATGGCTGAACTACATGTTCACCCACCGGTAAGGGCAGGTGTGGCTCCATGTCCTGAACCACTACCTAAAACCACAGCTCCTGACTAATTATAAAAGCTCTGTCAACCTGCAAAGAAAAAGAACAAGATGTTTTTCAAAACCTAGGAAGCCCATGCAGGACACTGGCATTTCTGTGGAAGTACTAATGACAAAAGTGGCAGTCCTGTTACGGGTGCCATGAGCTCCCAACGCAGCGAAACTCAACGAAGGGAAACAGGGCCATGAACACATACTGGAAGACTCCGGAGCAGAAAGTGAATCGCGGGGTGGAAGAGGTGACCAGCCAAACTGCTCCGACCAGTCGCCTTGTGAGCCTCTATCTACGCAAAGGCGCCCTGGGCCCCTAAAGCGTCCCTTTAACTGATGGTCGCTGAAGCTTTAGGAGCGGCAGGCCGCCAGGAGACCGCTATCCCAAGAGCATCACCACACGCACCGCCTCCCCTGGGGACTGCCACGTCCCCCAGCGCGGCCGGGGTCTCCGCACCCGGGGCGCCCACCACAGAACCCGCAGGTCCTCCACCGCCCTCGGGTCGAGGGGAGCGCCCAGCCCGGGCGGGAAACGGCGCCGCCGCTGCCGGTGGGCCATGGGAAGAGGGCAGGGGGGTGTGACCACGACGGCTCGGTCCCCACGCCGCGTCTGGAAGGGGGGGATCACGGGTTCCCCCCGCCGCCTTCCCGCCCTCCCCAGCCCCATCCCGGGCGAGTGAGGCGCGGCCAGGGGCGGCCGCCCGCGCCGGCAGTACGAGTGGTTGCTAAGGAAATGGGGACGGGGCGGGAGCGGGAGGCGGGGGGGGGGGGGGGAGGGGGAGGGCATCAATCACACAAATTCAATTACAGGTATCGGGGGGTTGGCCGTGAAAAGCGTCGCAGGGCTTCAAAAGCCGGGGATTAGCCGTGCCCCTCTGTGGGAGCTTCCCCCGGCGAAAGCGGCGACGCGCAGACCGCGCCGGGAAGGGCTCGGTGAAAAGAAACGGGGCCCCGGGGCGGGGAGGGGGGGCGACACGTACAAAAGGAAAGGACGGATCCTTCCTCCCCGGGAATTAACCAGAAAACGAGGCGTGAAGAATGGAATTGCTGCTGTGCGTATCCCGATGTACGGCGGGACCGACCACCACCCGGGGGGACCGGGCTACCGCCGTCTGAACAACCCCCTCCCTTCCCCCCTCCCCCCCCGGCCTTGCCGAGGGGTCAGCTGTCATTACATTTCGAGGAGGGAATGCAAAGAAAGTAACACACACACACACCAAAAAAGTCAACAGACTAGAAAAATAAATGGCTACACATACAGCCCAACGCGTATACACATTCATCTTATAGACACACGTCTGCGGGTCCAAAGAGTTAAAAAAAACCCTAGTGTCGAAGCAAGTTGGAGCTCACCAGACACACATCCCTCAAAGAAAATTCAGAAGGAAAAAGGAGAAAGAAAAAAAAAAAAAAAGAGCCCTCCTCCCTAGAGAGGCTGAAAGGAAGAGTCTGGTTGCTGTGGTGGAGTTGATCCTAAAGTTAACTTTCAGCAGCCCATTTCCAGACAGCAGCGCTGAATCTATTTGGATAAAACGCGTGTGACCCAGACACTTGGCGTTTGGCCCAAACGCGTTGCACCGGCAGCCCAAATAAAAACAAGAGTCTGACTCTCCCTCTCTCTCTCCCCTCTCTCCTCGCTCTCGTACAACAATGAAAGAAAATAGCGCAGACAAAACCCACACACGCATCGCCAGGCAGCGAGAGCCCACTTGCCTCCTCCCAACCGCACAAAGTCCCTCCGAACCCCGGGCCGCTCCGCAGACAGACAGACACACACCGATAAACACGGCTCCGCGGGGTTAAGAGTCTGGCAAACCCCAGGCGGCTCGAGGCAAATCAAAACCACACGCTTCCATCTTCCTGATGAGCCCGGCGAGAGCCCGACATCCCCGCCGGCACCGGGCTGCGGCTCGGCGGCCGCCCCGACTTACACACACCCTCCACACCCCCCCCGAGCCCCCGGCACAAAACGTGCACTTGTCTGCCGGCGGCAGCGGGCACCGCCGGGCACGGCGCCGCCAAAACAGGGCTTCCTAAACCCAAAGCAAGCCGGAATAGCTGGGGACTGTCGCCGGGGTTTGGGGGGTTGCTGTGATTTTCAGCTGTTGCTTGAATATTTTTTTTTCCTCCCCTCCCTCTATCAACGGTTTAGTATTAAAAGTATGATAAATCTAAAAAAAAAAAAAAAATTAAAAATTGTACTACTCGAGACCGTACTTCATAAACCACTACTCTTTTCGGTTGAAAATCCTCGCACCCCCTTCCCCCATCCTCAAAGGTTTCTCTCTGAAATTACTCCAAATCCACCTCGCCTAATGCAATATAAACCTCCCCCCGCTCCCCAAAGCCCTGCACGCACCATTATCCGGGACACAAGAAAAGCAAAAAGTTTCATTGAATAGCGTGAAATCTTCCTTACCGTTTTCATCTTCAATTTCTGATATAAAGTAAGTTTCAAACAATAGAGATTGCACAGGACGATTCCCGTATTCCTCTCTGCTTTTCCCCTCTGTGCAAGCAACCACCAGGGTTATATTCTCCAACAGAATAAAATTCTCTAGCCTTCCTAAAAGGGGTTTTTAGAAAACGGGCTGGCTTGGCAGGAGGAAGGATGCCATCAATTCACCCAACCTATCACCCTGCACATTTTGTCTTTCCAACAAAAAAAGAGGAGGGGAGGGGGGAGAAGGAAGGAAGGAAAAACAGGCTTATATTGGGGTGGGGGTGGGTGCCCTGCTCTTGAGCAGCCTCTGTGCAAAATACCATGTGAATATCATCTGAGTTTGAAAAGGGGGGGGACGGGGGGGGGGGGAGAAAGGGGGGGAGCGACAGACAGAGAGGGGAGGGGGAGAGAGCGGGGGGGGGGGGCGGGGGGGAGGGAGGGAGGGAAGGCAGGCGGAGCGGGAAGGACTCGGGAAAGTTTGGTTGAAGTAGCCCCAGACCTCCTCTGGCTGCCGGCCCCGGCCGAGCCGAGCGCGGCAGCGGGAGCCTTGGCAGCCTCGCCCGGGGGGGGGGAGCTGCACGGACCACGCTGACGTCAGCCCCCAGATGTGCCCCGCGCCGGCCGCGCGCCCGCGCATGCGCCCCGCGTCACGTGGCGGCGGCGGCGTTGTTTGGGGGGGGGGGCGCAGGGGTACAGTCGGGGTAACGGGAAACGGCGGCGGGGGCGGGGGGACCGCAGGGAAAATGTACCATCAGAGAGTTTGCGGCGGAGGGGGGGAGGCGGCGGACGGGGGTCGCGGGTGGCGGGGCCGCTCGGAGGCGGTGTCTGCCCCGGCGTCCCGAGGAGGGTGGGCACGGGAGAGGGTGGCTGTGGGTCTGCGGGATCGCCCGGCTGCCGTGAAGCTGGAGGCGGCGGGGGTGGAATGTCAGACTGGCCCTCCTCACCGCCAAGCTAATTTCCGATAGCCAAAAAAAAAGAGGAGGAGGAGAAGAGGAGAAAAAAAAAATAATAAAACTCCTTCCTGAATTTCTGAGGTTTGGAGGTTCTGATCACAGCATTTCCCGGGCGGTGCGGGTGCGGGGGCAGTGGGTGTCATCCTCCTGGGGAGCGCACAGCAGCTGGCTGGCCTGCGAGAGGGCTCGCCGGGAGAGGCGGTCCGGGAGCACAGCTGCCCCCGAGGGTGGCGAGAAGAGGTTCATCCCGCAGCAGCCCTCCTGGTCACCCAGGGCTGGCTGCGTGCCCCGCGAGGTGGGGAAGTCGGACCCGGGGCTGGCATTCACCGACTCAAACGCTGCATACTTGTCTCTGAATATATGTATATATGTATATCCACACACACACCTATGTATATGTATATGTGTCTGAACCCTGCTGATACAGTACCATTTAGGTTCTACATGTAAGTGTGAAATTTCTTTTTAACAGTGGCCGTAGCAAAATAAGCACAAACCCCTAAAAAGGTAGTGGCATTTATCATCGTCCACCCCGAAACTTCGCACTAAACACAACGAACGCTTATTTGCGAGATCCTTTTGCAGTCGTTGGGCAAATTAATGTTTTTAATTAATTAGCGGTTCGGGGAGTAGCGGAATATACCGGCGCGTTGGGCACCGGAGCCGTAAAACCAGAGCTCCTCAGGAATACGGCCATCCGGAGGGGCGCATTACTCTGGAAAGAGGTTGTCAACCTGCTGCCCCCGGGTGACTTGCTCGTACCGAGGGCGCCATCCTGCGTCGGCCAGCGGGGAGGGAGAGGGGGGCAGCGAGCTCCCGGGGCGCGCAGGGAGCCAGCTCCTCCCTCCCTCCCGCTTCTTCATCGTATGCCTGCGTGGGTAATTCTGCTTGGGTGGGTATGTCTACTCGATTAAAACAAGTATTTTTACTGTTGAGATGAGCGTTTTCCTTTATTAATATTCCAAAGTTCCCGTTTCTGCAGCAAATTAATAGATAAGATGATTGCTTATAAAGGTTATAAAGGATAAAGCACGGTCACCAAGCAAGCTCTGCGGCAGATGCAGCCAGGTGTACCTTAGCCGCATCGTCTGTCTCCATGGACAAGCATTGTGACAGGTTCTGCTCAACCTTTTCTGCAAACTCGGTGGTATGTACGGAGAACTGGGAGAGTCTATCCATTTAAAAGGACAGATAGTGAGAGTTTTTTCCCCATTCTGCATCAGAACCAAAACAAACCTTTTGAACTGACCGGCATGCAGCCAGTTGCCTCATCCTTATGGTATCCTCATGGGATTTGGGAGACCTGCCTTCAAATCAGACCTTGCCGGAATGAGACTCGGGAATGCTCACGTTGCTGTCTGACGGCTGGGCTGGGGACTATTCTGGTGTGGAAGACTGGCCTTTCTGCGGCTGGAGCTGCTCCACTGTGTATAACTGATTGAATACTCATCAAGCTAAAAAGAAAGACAGCTTATCGCCGTCTGGTTAGGGCTCTCACATGGGCTCAACTCCCTGCTCTAAATCAAGCAAAGATATATGGGCTCTGCAAAACCCTGACCTGCTTGCTCAGACCAACAAGTTATTTATTCCCAGTCCCAGACAACTACATTTTCTTGCCTACACCCGCTGCTGGCACAGAGAAAGTGTTTCCAATGGCAATTTTGCCAAACTGGTATATTACAGGAAAAGCTTTGGCTCCAGTTGAAAAATTCCCGACCGTCTGTGATTAGAATTTCTGACAGAATTCCCAATACAGTTTGACTTACCTGTTTTGCTTTATTGCATAAAATCATTTTTCAGAGTGAACCTCATTCAGATTAAAATAGTGAGCTTATTTGACGACTTTTGTTTCATCAACACAAACAATATCTACATACGGTTTTTAAGATCTACAACTTTTTAGGAAAGGAACTTGCATGGCAAGTAGTATGCAGATTCTTAGCATAAACGTTTCTTTGCTGTGAGTAAAAGTCTTTGTAGCAGGGATAGGAATTCTACTGAGAATTCTGATAGTACGTATAAACGATTTGGGCAACTGTGTCTCAGAAGCTCTGGACAGGATTACACATTTATTGAGTACAGAGTACATTACTCCACATCTTAACCAGTTTGTTAGTCTTTGCTGACCATGGAAGTAGCTAGCTAAAGCACTCTAAACTTCAGGCCTTTGAGTCCTTTAGCATGTCAGTCAGCAACTGATAAGGTTGATAAGCACACTTTTTGTTTAAATAACAAAATTTAACATTGCTAAATGTATTTGGAGGTGTTTGGGATTGATTCCAGTAGTCTTGCTTTTAACCGAAATAAATATAGAAGAGAAAGCTACAAGTCTTTGGTGAGCAGTGCATTTCTCTAAGATGAAATTCTTGTTACCTGTACATTTAGATGGACATGCTTGAAAGAATGGATTTTTTCCAGTCATTTTTTTTTAAAAAATAATAATTTTTTTCCAGGATATGTTTTTACCTGGATAATAACCTATGAGATTGAGAAATATCCTGTCAGTGTTTGGGGAGAGAATATATATGTAATATATATATTTTATATATATATAAAAAATTTTTAAAAATTAAATATAAAATTATGTTATAAATTACGCAAATACACTTGTTAAAATATTTTGGTTCACCATATAGTTGAAAAAAATAATACGTGATAACCTTGCATTTATATGTGCTATAGGTTCTATGCTTTGTGTGTGCTTACAGGGAGAAAAGCTCTTGAGGTCATAAGGGCTTCATTTTTTGTCCCTTGAACTAAAAAATTCTAGAGGTGCTTGAAGGTAACGGTGCTATCGAGATCCAGTATCTTTCACTGACAGTTTCCTTGTAAATACCCTGATTTCAGATTGCTTACAATTCTCATCTCCCCTTGCAGGAAGAGGTCTAAAAACACCTCTAGAAATGACCCTGGGACGTGTGTTCAGCCTAATACCAACCACTTGCCATCTGAAGTAGAAGCTATTGTGCCTGCCACGTTGTATTTCAGGGAGTGAATGCATATCAAAGTGTACCTGCAATCAGAAAATGCACCCATTTTGAGTTGAGTTGTCCTTGATGGCCCTTTAAAACAAAGCTCACAGCAATGCATTTGTCTTCAAGTGTGGCTTTGAAGCTACTTCTGCCCAGCAACGTGGATATTGCCAAGAATGTCTTTATTTAAATAGGAAGAGCCTTACCGAAGGCCCTATGGTAGATCATCCTTTTCCAGGATGCAGCTGTGTGTGTTATGCTGATGCGGGGCTTATCAGCCTCCTTATCACCCAAGCCTCCTTGTTTCTGCAAGACACTGTGAACTTGGCCAACCCGATTATTTTAATATAAGATTTGGAAGTGAAACTGGAAAACTTCATGTCAGTTTGACATCCTTCAGCATGTCCTGGCCGGTTTCCTCCCTGGTGGAACATGGATGAGGCGGGACAGAGGGAAGATCAGAGAATACGAATGTGGTGAGGGTAATGCTCAGAGCTTGCTAAAAACGTAGGAGGGATAGACAGTGGGAGGGGTGAAATTAAATCTCTCTCCAGCAAACCTGAGATGAGGACTCTTAGACTACTCAAGGTAATTAGGGAATCCCTTTGGCAGAATGGATGTTGGCCTCAAATTTTGCAAGCAACAAAGGTGGAACTGATCCTGTCCTCATTAAGATTAAAGGAGAAAGTATAGAAAAAACTAATAAACTTCCACACAAGAACAGGAACAGTAGTAAGCAGAAAAGAAGAGGTAACTCAGATGAGGGAGTTTTTGTTTTATTTCAAAGACAGAGTATTTTTTCCTGCTTTGTCTATTTCCAGCTTCCCAAGTCAAGAGATAGATATCAGAAAAAAGATTATGTCAGTAGGCATAACAGATTGTTTAAAGGGAGCGTTTTCCAACTATATGCATTACAGTTTTGATGTGTATTCTTCTTTTGTTATTTTCCTATTTCCAGAGAAAGTTGTTCATCAGATCTGAACAATCTGTAAGTCTTAGAGAGAACAAAGCTGAGACAAATTGTACAATATGTGGAAAATGTGTATGGAAAATCTCTATGGAAAAATTTGGCAAACAGTATTCCTCAAAGGTTAGTGTACACAGAAACATATAAAAGCTATGCAGAAAATTATAGCAAATGCAGAAGAATTCAGTTATTTTGATCTCAGAATGAAAAATATGGAATTAACTCACAAGAAGATTTGGCTATTACCATGCAGAGCACTGCAGTGTTTTGCAGTGTGGAACTCAGCTCCAGGAATGACACTCCCAGTGCAGAATTAGGCACCTCGGTCTCAGGTGCCTGAGTGACTTGTTTAGTTTCTGAATTGCTGGAGAATTACGGTAGTGGTACTGATGAACATCACAGACTGCTCATTTAGCATCTGCTGAACTATGTGGTGGGTGATTCCCCTTTTCTTGGTGTGCTTTATATAAAAGCATGAACACATACACTAATGTCAGAGATTGTAAAATTGGATGGTGAAATGAGCACAGATTTATTTTGAATGGAAAGAATTGGACTTTCCTTTCCATATTCCTGGACTGTAGAGCTGGAAAAGATTTATTAAAGACTCTAGAGCATACGGTGCATACTGCTTTGGACACAGATTACAACTTTGTCTAATTTAGATGTTATTCTGGCATTCTTTCTACCACAGTGTCTTGCAACAGTTTATAAATGGAGCTATCTTTAATAAAAGCTGTTAAGCCAATGGTTTGAAGAAGAATTGGAAAAAAAATTACAATGCTTACCTCCCCCTTGTAACTTTTGGGTATCCCTCCAAAATGCAAAGACTTACTGTGAATGCAGCAAGGTGTTATGTGAACGTGGTTAGTAAATACATTTCTTTCCCCTTATCTCACAAGTAACTTCATTTTCTTACAGGATTATCACAGCACTAACAGCTCCTTATTTAGGGAAGACAGTGTTCTGCTTTGAAGGTTTTTATTAAGGCCCCTTTAAAAAGTCCAGCTTTAAAAAGTCCAGTTCCCTTTTCCAACTTATTTAGGATTGGCTGGTTTTGTGTGAAGAAGGTTCTGTAAGGTCTCTGTAAGGGCTCTGACCCTCGTATATGTCCCTAACCTGGCACCAGTTACACATTGGAGACTAGAGAGTAGAAAGGGGAACTGCCAAATATGCTTGCCCTGTTATTTGCCCTGTTAACCCTAGTTATCCCCTTGTAGCCACTCTTGGAGACAAAATCCAGGGCCAGATGAATCTTTTGATATGACCCAGCATCTGTTTTTATTTGTAAGAGCAGTCTTCATCATCTTCAGTACAAATTTTAAGAGGCTGAACTCAAAAGCACTTCCCACTAGTTTGCACTGCAATCCGCTGGCATTCACACGTATCCACGAGACTCCACTGCGCCGTTGGATTTCACCCAGCAGCAGCTGGGGAGCATCCATATATTGCATTTAGCTGCTCTGCTGTGAGTGAGAGCAGTGATCTCCCATGAGAGAACAGGAATAAAAAGAAGTCCCCAAAAAACCCAGTTACTCTTCCCCTGGTAGTGGCCGCAGCTATTTGTCAAGTGAACCTCTCAAAGCTCTCTGCCACTTTTACAAAGCCTGGGAGCAAGAGAAGATACCATGATGGTTGAAATTTATGTAACACTTTCATAGACTTAGTCCTATGAATCTTCTGTTATTCCATAAATATTCTTGAAATACATTCAGTCTTGCATATATTTTTGTTCATTATTTGTTAAAAGGGTACTGTTAAAGTCTAAAGATAAAACTGAAATAAAGGACTTTCAATAAAAGATCAAAGGTCACAATGTAAGTTTTCCAGCATCAAAAATGTCTTTTTCACATTTTACTGAAAACTCAGCTGTGCATTAAAATCACAAACAACTTTTTGTTTCTAAGGAGTCAAAAGATTACATTTCTTAGTTACAAGCCTCTATTCTGGGCACAATCTGTGAGTTGAAATATGAACTAGGTTTAGCTTACTTCTGTTCCTGCTATAGCCATTAAGTGATCATTTGCATCAATAGGCAAGTTACACTGGAAAAGGGTAAGATTCAATTTTTCTCAAAAACTTTCAGGATAGTTAATATTGTGGTTCAACAGGTTTGCACAGTATATGCTATCACTTTTGCATTCTAACATGAAATAACCATAAAACCATCCAGGCATACGAAGATGATGGTGTGTGGCTGTTCACAGATGTTTGAGGGCAAAGCAGAAGGGAAAAGCAACTTGTTCCTGTGTTTTTACTTACATGATGAGCCAAGATCAAAAGAGGCCTCATCCTCCATGTAGTCATTGCTGGAAACTCTGATAGGGATTCATGCTCATTCTAGCAGCAACCTTCTGAGCTCCTGAAAGACTAACTTCTCCTAACTTCTATTTTTCTTTTGGCTTTGTTTGTTTGTTTGTTTGTTTTTTAAAAAGAAAAATCCCAACACACCACTCTGTATTCCCACCATGCCTGAAACTCAATTAGTGGTATTAACTTCTATGTATTATTTTTGTAAACTTTGTAATTAATAGTATATCAAGAGATTTGTCAGCCAAAATAAAAGTACTCAAAGCAAATGCAATAACAGCTAAAGAAACCTACGGGCTTGCAAAAAATTCTGGACATTTATTTTTAGCTCTTCGTATCCACAATCGCAGTCATCTATAAACCTACACAATTTCATCTACAGATCAGGTTATCTGGCAATAATTAGGGTAAGCTCCTGTATAAATTATTGCATGAATAGTTTTCTGCATAGGTTTAATTATAAAAAAAGCACAACTCTTCCAGTACTGCCAGTCTGCTTAAAGTTTGCCTGACAGTAAGTACCTATACCTACCTGTGTTTAACAGTGTATTTACAAGGGCAAACAGGTACACACATAAGGAGTACAAAGACAGAGAAAGATATCCCACCGGCGAGTGTGCATCTATGGTGAATTTTTTCTGCTGTCTTTAAAAGAAGGGCTTAAAGGCTTGCCTAAGGCAGTTAATGCTCATCCTGACTAGTGCAGAAGTCGAAAGTTTAGTTTTGCGTTTTACCAGGTATGGTTGGTTTATACTAAGAGATCAAATGGGACTACAAGGGACCTAGGTGTAATTAAGCATTAATTACTTCATAATTCAAGGATCTGAATAACTCAAATAGTTTAAATTTGTGCAACATCACACCTTCTTTTCAGCTGGTACAAATTTTAAATCGGGCTGAAGTACATTTTGGTAATTATAAAAATGAGGTATTTTACAGCTACTTTCACCACTGCAAGACTGCTTATTCCCCCGGCCCAGGCTCGTTCCTCTTCTAAAGTACTGTGAATTTTATGCATCACCTGTGGGTGTAGCCTGTCGTTTCTATTTAAAGTCTAGACACAGAGCATTTTCATCTCTCGTTTTCGAATAGCTGTCCCTGGGCCATTCTCTTCCTCTCTCTCCAGATACGATGTCTGACTTTCAGAGGTGAGAAGCAGAATTGGGATTCTCTCTGAATAGGCTTGGGGGAGGGTGCGGGGGTAACCTTTGCTCTTGTTCTGACCCAGATTTTCGGCTTTGCACATGAATGGATACCCTTCTATTGCAGTCTTTCTTCTGGGGGATGAAACAAATTAACTGCAAAAGAATACCAGAGAATTCACTTTGTGCACTTTCTCTGCAAAGGTTTTTTTTCTGAGTCTCCACGGAAAAAAGAAATTCAGAAGCTTGAAATGCCTGATGCAAAACTTTAGGAATAGGCAGGGCAGCCCAGCATTCCTCACGCACTGCTCTACAGTAAAACAGAAATCTCTTACCAGCTGCGTGGTTTCTTACCAGAGATGGAGTGTAAAATACATTACTATGATTCTTCTGAAGTCCAACTGTAGTTTTGAAGATAAAAAGTTTTGTGCTTGTTTGTTTAATTGCTGCTCTCTAACTAAGGAGCACAGAGACTAGGTCCTTTTTCATTTACAGTTCAAAAATTTGGGGAATTTAATGAAATATGATATGCAGAAAAGGATTTTTTCATTTTGAGAACAGAACTTTGGGTGACAAAATGACCACACTCCCTATAAAGTATGATTAGCTATTACGTTTTCACAAGTACAATGCTTGTGCTATTAAACATGACATATGTCCTTGCAAATATGCCTGGGTAGACACAGTGCTACCAAAGTGTCTTCTGTCCCTTAGGCCTTTAAGCATCTCAGAAGTTCTTCCAATTTTTTCATTACCTATTTTATGTGGAACACAGAAATGAATCTTGTATGATTCAACATGAAAAAGATGTAGAAAAAGATGACCATTGCTACTTTTTGTGTTTTCTCAGTTATGAAGCTCTTAAGTATGTAATATATACTTATTGAATCTTACAATGTTTTCAGGTGAGACAATGGCACTGTGATCAACAATAATGAATGCTGTGCTTTGCCCATTGACAGGAAACTACCATCATCAGTGTGGGATCAACAATACATCAGGGCTATCCTAATTCTGTCTCCCTCTCTGATCCTCTTCAGGGAGAAAGTGAATTCTTCCCCTGACCTCTGAGATGTGTTAAGAATATTAATGGTCAGTATGTTCAATATTAATAGTAAGCGTGTGCAATCCAGTGGTCATTCCTTCAACTTATTAAACAACTTTTCACAAATGAGAAACAGTTTACTGTATATTAGTTGGCAACATCACACAGGCTTAGTGACTTCCATGTATATTAAAAAATTTAAACTATTTTATTCATCTCTATGTATATAGATTTAAATATAGATTTGTTTCATAAAACAAAATGTATGTATAAATGTATAATGTGCATATGCTGGTATTGGGAGGGTGGGCAGGGCTGCTATTTCAATTAGTTCTTGATAATTTCCATAGAATTGTTCTTTGCTATTAAAAAATACCAAACTGATCTTGTCTTACTGTGTTTAAATTCAGAGTCCTAGCCTTTCTCATCTTTGTTTTTGAATAAGCATTTCCTGAAACATTCAGATGGCTTGATAGTAGTGAACTTACAAGCACCATGGATTTACAATTAAGAAGTTCTTATAGCTGAGAATGGGGAAAGGGCTCTCCTGTTGCTGACTATCTGGTTTACATTCAGCTTTTCAGACAGGTGTACAGGCCCTTGCAGAAAGTAGTTCCACATTTGAGGCCGAATAAAAATATTCTAGATTACCCAAATAGCTTTTTTTTAAAAAAAAACACAGTCAGATTTAACTTGGACTAATTAACTGTATAGTTAGAAGGTAATTTGTACTATTAACAAACACTGCTTTTTGCCCTTTGGGAAAAATAAAAGTAATTAAAAGGAATTCCCCTTTTAAAATACAGTTTATTTTGGTTATACTTCTTATCCATCTTTTTTTCCTGTTATTTTACTAAAATAAACATACTTAATTGTTTTTTCATAATACTGGCAACAAGATCAGAATCTCCCTATGAATATTACAGCTCTGTCAGAGTAGGTAATTTGTGTTTCCCTACTTCACACTTGGTCATCAGGCAATCGTCCCACATCAGGCAGCATAATACCTTAAAACCCTGAGCTATGGAGTCGTAGACTGGCCAGCTGGAAGCAAAATAGGTTTCCCCTTACCCATTGCCAATGTGCTGAACTCAACCAATTCCCTGAAGAAAAATGACTATATACTTGGCATACAACAGCTACTAAATTTAAATTCCTCCCGCTCCTACATACTAAGCTTTCTATCTGCATCAACACTGAACTCCTATGATTTGGCCAGCTTGGATTCAGAAAGGGATCTTAGCCATCAATAGATTTACTAAAAATGATGCTTTGCTTTGCTTTCCTTTCCTTCTAACAGGAAGTTCCAGTGAGACGGAAAAAGTGGCAGATACAGCCAACCTAACATGCCATCAACAAGCATTTTGGCGCTGTTACCTGCGCCAGTCCGCATCCAATTGCACTGCTTCATTTCTCTCATGAATTGCTGTTATCGGTAGCAATGTGCATGTTTAACCAGCAAAGCTGAACTGAATGCAGATTTTCTAGAAAGGAATGGAAGAGGAAAATAGTCTGAATAGTCACTTTCACTTAATGAAAACAAATTTTATTTAGGGTTCTGAACTGTTCCCAGGACTACATAATAGTCATCAAACATCATTCGGAAGCATCGTTGTATCCCTCTGTTGTGATTGTTTAAAATAAGTGCCACTAAAGTGAACAACGGTTGACTGGGTGACTCGGCAGATATTTATTTAACCCACATGTTTATGAGTTCTCTGATGTCTACTTATTCTACGGCAAACTTAATTGCAGAATTATTATCTTTATCTCAATTTATATTGTTATAAACTAGCCATGTGTGTTGTAAGCCTGACGGATACTGGGTAGGAGATGAATAAATATCAACAACTTTGGCTTAATAGATCAATACTAAAGTGCAACTACTATAGAAGCAGAAGCATGATTCTCTGATTTTGTAAACGAACTCACGGTAGGTTTTTTTTGGCTTCATTGAAAGCAGGATTGGCTTCTTTATTTTTGCTAATGTGATTTTGACACATAGCACTCTGTAACTGTCTCCAGTTTCCATTATTCCTACAACCCCTTTTTATGTCAAAGCAAGATGGAACGACCCACTGAATCATCTTATAGACAACCTTGGTATGTATACTAACATTGAGATGAATGTATATTAACTTGACAGAAAAAGAAAATGACTGTCAGATGTTCAGAATCCTTATGCATATCCTGGAAATTAAATAGAATATAAAGAGATATTTTTCCATTGTGTTTTTAGACTAAAGAACTTCGGGATTTTTTTTTTCTGTTTGACATTCATATTTCAATGTCTACCCCATATTAAGTCAGAGTCAATATTACTCACAATTTTTCTTTAATAAAATAATTGTTTAGCAGAAAAGAGTCTTTATCCAAGCCAAATATTTTCAGGTTGCACTGCCTCTGCTGCTGTTTCATTCCTCTCCAAAACACCATTTGTGTTTGGGGCCAAAAAGACTCCCTAACTTTGGGCTTATCCACGTATGATAAAATCTTTGGGCTTATATCCACCTGTAATTCATCCCTTACAATGGTCACAGTTTTCACTTCCTTTCTTTCGTTTTAAGAGTTTGGGAATAGTGATGGTGAAGTTGAGAAGGAAGCAGTTTATCTGATTAAAAAAAATCGCGCATCTTCACATTTAACAATGTGACAAAATACAATCTTCTGTTAAACTTCTGTACATCCAGAGCACTTAGCTGGCTTGTGAGAGACCCAGTTTCATGACCCTGCTTCAAATAAGTCAATATTATTTAAAGTAACTGGAATTGCTTTAACATAAAACCAGGGAGAGATTCACGCTTAACTGGTAAATTGGTTTGTTGTCCTGGCATTCAATAACACAAATGAAGGTTCTCACCTTTGCTTTGCCCTAAGATTTTACACATCCTATCTAGGACTCCTCTAGGAGTTACTAAAAGATTGGGGGGGGGGGGTAGTTCTTGCTCTTTTCTTTTTGGCCTTTGTAGAGCTGAAAAACCTTTCCATAAAAAGAATACAACAAGCTATAGTCTATAGCCTGGATTTTAACTTCCATAAAACTGAGAAATAATAAAAAATAAGGTCCTTATTGGTTCCACCTACAATGGAGTATAACTATTACAAGGAGCGAAATAAAGCTGATGACATGGCACACCTTACATTGAAAGGTTTCCAACTATTCCGTCACTACATTTGCAGAAACTTGTTCTGAATTCAACTGTTTGAAAGGTTGCTCTTTTCCAGTTTTCTTACTTTTCATAAAGCTTAAGAGAGGGAGTACAATTTGGACTACGCTCCTATAAATTGATCTGCCAGGACTGAAGAATGTCAGCAATCAGCAAGTAAAGTACAAAACCTTTGTAAAGAAAAGATGCTCCCTTTCAAACTCTTAACTCGTAATAGTTTGTGGTTTTTCTAAATAAGTAAGGATAGGTAACAGTATTAAATAAATAGCAAATGGAAATATAGTACCTAGAATGTACTTCATCTTTTGTACCTGATCTTTGATCCACAGTTTTCCTGGTATACAAAGTGTAATGGAAGCTCTAGGCATTCAATATGCTTAAACATATGGTCACTTAGGCTACAGACTAAATACAGAGCTAAGTGTGCAGCACTGATTTGTAAATGCTGTTTGCCAACCTCTTCCAACAAAATGTTATCTGGTTTTGCGATTGCACCTCCTTTTTCCACCTTCCCAGTTTTGTGTGCGGCAGAGTTTGCCTCATACCAGAATCTGTTGCTGAGAAAATTATGTCCTTTTCTGATAGAAATAAATTCTTATGTTCTGGTAACAAAGGACTGGAAACGCAATAAAAGCTATGACTTGGATCCCTATGGCCCCTTCGCACATTTTTTTAAAATCCTTTCACTATCAATCAGTGGCTTGACATCAAGCAGTAGGCTTGTAGGAAGGAAAGCATAACAGAGTCTGAGGACACCTAGAAGAGAGGTCCATAGCTTTCTTCTGTGGGAATAATTTTTGTAGTATTTTAGCATTTTCCATCTGGCCCTGGCATGCAGGTTCACTCACATCACTTTCAGACTTCCCTTATAGGGTCAAGATTCCTGTCCCTGTGCAGATACAAGATTACCAGGGTCAGGTGTCCCTCATCTTCTTTCCATGTTGATATAGGAACCCAAGGTAGATTTTTTCTGTGTAATACTAAATATCTTCTGGTCTATCAGTTTCATATGCGAATCTTGTGGTAAGAGTTCCACAGAAGATGTGAGAAGGACAGCTGAATGATTCACAGAGACAACCAAAGTATCTGCATCTCTCTCCACCCACAACTCCTCTTTGTCACTTTATCAGCTCAGGTGTGCACCCCTCACAGAGTTTGATATTTGTGCTGATGACTTGCTTCTCTGGAGTCAGCACCAAGCGGCAGATGAATAGCCTTAAGAATTACTTTCCCAGGTGATATTGGTGTGGTGTCTGGATCAAAAATTTTGCAGACTTTGTAGTTGCATGGAAGGCAACTGTTTGTTCCTCCATAAGGAGACTTACCAGGCCTTCTGGGTTTCCTGGAAGCTGGAAATGGAAGTGGGGTGCATCTACCCTTCTCTGAAAGTACACATCTCCTTGCTTTTTGCAGCAGCATCCTGATCAGATGATGGTGGGATGTCCAGAACAAGACGGCACCTGAAGACCCACAATGATTCCCAGCAGCTGATGGTCTGTTACAAGGCTGACAGTTTTTCCACGGGTTAAGACATGACAGAATGAGCTGCTGGAGGATGATGTTCTTCCCATTTACCTTCTAATGTGTTGGGAAGGATCTAGACTTTTCTGGTTTTATTTTTCATATCAGGGCTTTTCCTTCTAACATGATTCTGTGCAATTCTATGAATTTTCTTTCACAGTTTTACAACTTGATGAAATATATGTACTAATAATCCCATGTTTATAGGGAAGCATTTTGAAAAGTCTAAAAAAAAGAAAAACATGTCCGGAAATGAGAATTTTTCATAATTTGAATGAAGAGAAACTGCAGGCAGTGCCCTGCTCACAAAGCAGCTAAAACTCTGCATCTGGTGACCTTCTTGATGGGAAAGGAACCATTTTTTGTCCCTTAGTTTTTTCTGGACAGTTCTGTAAGAAAAAAAGATGCATCCCTCAGAAGTGCCTCAGAAACCGAATTAAATTTTTTTTTGAATGCATTAGCTTTGAAGGGAAAAAACTTCAGACAAAGCCATGCCACAAAGCAAGCAACTGGATAGAGGCTCAGAGCCAAAGACAGGTCTGTTTTGAGTTACAACAGGGTTTGGGAACACCCTGTTGTGAATACTGCTTGACCTAGAAGGTACTGATTTTGGAAGGAGAAATGGGAGAAGAAAGGAAATAGAAAACATAAAAAAGAAATACAAGAACAAAATATAAAGAAAACTCAAAATGTATATGGAGGAAGATGAAAAAAGAAATAGATACAAAATCTCTCAAGAAAATCTATTGTATGATAGATTTTAATGGTGTGAACATCATAGAAGGCAAAAGAGAAATGTCACTTCTTTCAAAATAAAATGGTAATTCTTACTCTAGAATTACTCCATGTGCAATACATGGACTGAGATTTTAACATCATGGCATGTAACATAACAACTTTTTTTAAAATTATTTTAGGCTACTAAAGATTACATCAGTGCTTCATGTATTGAGTAGTATATAAAAACAGTAGCATGCTATTTGTGCTTCATTATGTATCACTATGCCAAAATGGGAAACCAGCTTTCTAAGGCTGATTACATCTTGTCTTACCCTTTGATTATCAATGTTTTGAAAGGAATAGTAATTATAAACAAAAAATTTTCTATTGTAATATCTAGCTGCTGTATAGAGTATTAATAAACGATTGCAATGATTACTTACTGCTTAAGTTTAATTGAAGCATACTATTAATGAACAATGAAATTCTGAACACTATTATTATTGTCAGTAAAAGCATGCAAAGGATTACCGTAACCATGCAAAAAGCAGGCGTAAGTCTTTTAAATACAGGATTTTCATGAGAAAATATAACAGTCTAATCAATATACTAAAATATTCCATATTGTCTGTTTCAGACTGATTTGTTGCTTATGGACAATTGTGTAGTTTGCTAATAATTTGCTAAACATACATATCTGATAACGTGTTTTCACATAAGCCTGATTCCTGCTATACATATGCATGTTGGTTGGAAAATTACATACTAATATTACTTCAATATTATTTACTTCTTAAATTGAGTTCTGAACTGCTACCATAAATTAGATGTTTGAAGGCGAAACACATCAACTTCAGTTTGATTATTTCAGTCCCTGATGTTTTCTAGGTACTCCAGCTTTTTAAAATTGGCACTGGGTTTGTGTCCCTTGCAGAACTATGTGCACGTTGACTATCTTCCAGTCAACTGGAACGCAGTTGACTGGAACTCCAAATGCAACTCCTATGCGTTTTTGCATAGTAGCAGCTTGAAAACAACCTTGCTAAATGTTGGAAAGGTAACTTCATTCAGCAGTCATGGCAGTGCTTCTTTGTAAACATTGATGCTGCAGTAACCCAGAGGGACAGTTTCATCCCTGGTGTAGCCCCACAGACGATCCTGCCTCCAGAGGGAAAGAACTGCAGCAGGAATTGAGTTGGCCGAGTCAAATAACTCTCTCTTGATTTACGGTGAAGGTTTACACCTAACTCCTGATAGTTCCGTATAGAGTTAGCTGATTTGTTTTAGGATGTTTCTGGCATGGTACAGGGGACTTCTCATTGTAAGTACTCTTCCTACCACACATCCTACTGGGGCTCTGTCTCCCCCAATTTCATTTGGTTTATGTGACTCTTGGCTCTCTAAAAAGTGCTGCTTCTCTTGCAGAAATTCACAGTTGATGTAGAGATGTAATAGTTCATAAAATTAGTATCTGTGTTACATTATAAAATTTGAATACTGCTGCAGCCACACTTTTCTTGACGTAGAACACTCCCTGTTTGACTAAGTCAGTTAAGACACAGTTGTTATTCTCAGCTTCAGTGTTCACGAACTGTAACCCATATGTGAAAGCTTTCTTTCTGAGTTAATCATCTCAGTTAGCAGTCCAGAGATTTGCAAATATTTTTTAAATTCAGCTTTGTTGTTACTGCCCATGTCAGTCCTAGCTGTAGGAGGAAAGTTACATTCGAATTTGTGTGTTGTTCTTAGCAGAATTCTGCTGAGACCCTCGCATATGCAGTTATGGTATTATTTTTATACTTTTGCCAGTTCTTCAATATTTCATCTTCCCAAATAATAGACTGTGTGCAACATTGCCAGAATCCTGTCATTTACAAGGGACTTTGATCAGGTTACGCTCTCTTTGTCAAGCTTGTGCACAGTCAGTCAAAGAATGAACTGACTGCGCAGCCTTAGCCTTCGTATGCAAACAGCATCCAAACCAAGCTCCTGTTTGCAGTCAGGGGCTGCCCTGCAAAGTTAGAGCCCTCTGGGAACTACCTGATAAAGTCTAGTTGAATTTTTAATTTGGAAAAAAACAGGTAGGAGGACTATTCTGAACAGACTGACTAACTTTAAATGCAGCTCAGTTGAACACTTTCGCCTTTCCATGATGAAACACAGATCTGCTCCCTTTCTATTAGGCAGCTTCATTCACATTGACCTCAGCCTTTGGCTTCTTCTCTTAAATACCACAAATTAATTATCTAGTTTTCCAGTGTTGCAGTTCAGTGTTGTAGGACTATAACGAACACGTTCCTGGATCTAATCAAAATACAGCTTCAGTGCAATGACTTTCACAAAACAAAACCCTCTAATAGTGAAATAGACACAATTCCAAAAACGAATGATACTGAAATAAAAGCATTCTGTGCATTCAAATAAAAACCTAGATGCAATTGCATCAGGTTATGCATACACAGTAAGCTAACACTTGCTCTTTGGCAACATTTGTTAATATAAATTAATAATTTAACCACAAGAGCTTTACAGTCAGTGGAAATAGACATAAAATGGAACAGTGCTGTTAAATAAAAGCAAAAGAAGTACCAAAGATGAACTATTATAAGATATATTGATTTTAAACACTGTAATTTGTTTCTGTGGACAAATTAATGTTCTGGCAAAGATGTTTCTAGATTATGACACCAAGAATAATGGCTTGCCTCATCACCAATCAAAGTTCCACAGTGTTTTATTAAACAAAATAAAAACACTCTATAATCTTAAGGAGAACCGAGCAACCGATTGTCAGGGAAATTATTTATTATATATAGCAAAGTTATTTATCAAGTGAACTGCAACATTAATCAAGTTTAATTTGTATTTTAAGTCTTTGACTGAAACAATCTTGAGCAACTCATTTAAATGCAACCTAAATTACAATTAGGATAGGAATACCACCAAAATTACATTTGTCTTGGCTAACTATAATCCAAAAGCTCATTTGGAAGCACCTGCAAGTAGCATTTGTTGCCAAATAGAGAAGGCAAGATTATGTTTCATTTGACACAATAAATTTTCTTAAGTACAGAATTTAAAATGTGTGCAGAACAAAGAACTTCTTGTAACCATGGCTGATTATAATTACGAGTAGTTCAGCACTGCTGAGGTACCTTGGAATGCTCATTGTTTAACCTGGAAACAATCTGAACTAAAACATAGCGTTAGTATCGCCTGAGAATATGCACAAAAAAAAGTGTCTCGCTGGCTTAATCACTAGAATTTCACCTTCGGGAATAAGTAAAAGAATTGTGATCATAAAGTTGTTATGCTAAAACAGTTTGAAGAAAAATAAATAAATAAGCAAATAGAATAAAAACCCAACAAGAAAAAACCCAGCAGATCAAATCCAGTAAACCAAACCAGAACACTGCAAAAAAATAACTTTCTCTCAGAAAGTACATGGATTGGGTATCTTTTGTGAATAAATAACTCATGAAGGATGAATTGCAGACTTAAAGTAAACAGGTGCAAGGTGGCAATACCTTCCCAGACTGCTTTATATGCTGTTTATTGGACTTTTCCTTTTTTTTTTTAAAGAAAAAGCTTAAAATATAATATAAGATAATGTACTGCTGATACTAAAGACCATTCAAGGTTTCAAGATAAACTTGTTTTTCCAAGTTTCTATGCCTGTAACCAGCCATAGCAGTCTTCATTAGCATCTCCTGTTTTCTCTTAAAAATACGCACAAAAGTCTTATGTGTATTTCTGCCAAAACTTTATATACAGAAAGTTTTACGCCAGTCTTTCAAAATCATGATTCTTTTATCTGCAGCAAAATCCAGAAAAATACAACAGCTAATTTTAATGTCACCATCAACAGTTGAAAAACTATATGCACAACAATTTAGTTAATTTGCTAGGAAATGACATCAGTAAGTTTGTACCCATCACAATCATTTGCAGAGTTGAGTTTGTGAGGGCAGACGTGTTCTGCACTTCCTTGTAACCTTGTAATACTACCTGGTAGAAAGTATTCATGTTGCTAGATCAATCTCCTCATGATATGAAGCTTGCTGTACCTAATATTCTGAAGAGTGAGAAGAGTCAGGGGCTCTACGCTGTACGCACAGTCCAGAAGAATCATTACTGTAGAATGAGTGACTTTTCCTCTTCACATATGTGCCAATTCGGATCCCATCAAGTCTGAACGACAAGTAGTGCTCCCTCAGGTTGAGATTTTC
Source organism: Rissa tridactyla (assembly GCF_028500815.1). NCBI lineage: Eukaryota > Metazoa > Chordata > Aves > Charadriiformes > Laridae > Rissa > Rissa tridactyla. The sequence continues at coordinate 63,830,933 of NC_071497.1, read as the reverse complement.
TACTGAATCAGTCACAACTGAAAGCATCATTCTCATGGATTTGGCCTCTGATTCAGCAGGTGACTTTATCCATGAATTATGGCCCGGATGGTGACAGGGTTGTGACTGACATCTTTTTCTTGACCATATTAAGGCCTCCCAGCTAAATACTGGGAGAATATGATATGGGTTAGATGGAGAAGCCTCCTGTTATCTGATGCTTAGCAGAGTCAGAGCTGTGAGGGGTTTTAAGCAGCATCAATACTCCAGAGATATGGGCCTAATCAAATAAACCCAGCCAAGTACAATACCATCTTACTCAGAAATGATTGAAGTCAAAGAAACTTGTCCTTACTGCTTGTTGTTGTCATGGCATCTCTCTTGATCACCACTGGTTATTACAGAAAACACACAGATTAATTGAGGTTTACCAAGAAGCCTGATTGACACTTCTCAAGATTGTCCTGTTATCATCAGCTAATCGTCTACATATGAATCGACAGAGTAGGTTTTACTTAAGATCTTAGAGTCGAAGGGCAGTTCTGTGTGTTAGTAAGATTGGCTTAGCCATGAATCTCACGTACAGTTCTCATAGCTCAGATGGATAGCAATATGATATAAACAACCTCTAATTCAAAAACATGACTCTCAAATGATAGAAAGGAGTATTGCCATTCAGAAGCCATGGCAATACAGGGACTGTTCAGTTTCCTCTGATCTAGGATATTATGAGGTTTCCTCTTCTTCAGAAAAACAAAGTAAGAATTTCTGCTTACTCTTCTGCTTGATCTCTTCTACAACTCCAAAGTAAATCAAAGCAACCACTTCTTTTTATAAGAGTTACTGAAGAGTGAGGTGCAAAAATTGCCATACGAACATAAAATGAGATGTTTATCATTGCTGACAACGTCTACTGTTCAAGTATCAACTGTAGCCTTTGACCATGTCCAGTGGAATCCAGGTTTCCAAAAGTCAGCTCCAGGGTGGTCTTCGTGTGATTCATGCTCATGACATGAAACTGCAGGCTAGGCAATCAGTCCTTTTAAGAACAGACAGTTAAGATACTGTCCTCAGCTGGAATTGCAGACACCTTTAAATAGGTGTCTGAATTGTGACTCCCGTGGCCATGGATCAAGCATGCTAAAAACTCTTTCATGACACAGACGATCCATATGAACATGAAAGAGCAGCACCTGTATTCAGGTGCAGGATGAAAGAGACCAAGAGCAATGGCTGTACTATTTGTCAGGGATGTGTACTCCTCTTGGGCAGATTTACCTGCTATGTGTGTTGATTAATGATGTGAAACAATTATGACAGACTAATTTCAGTCATTATCAATAGCCAAAGGCGGGGGAGGGAGGAATATCTGTGTGTGTGCCTGAGTGTTCCCTAACTTATTTGTGGGAGCAAGGGTCTAACATACCCAGAAAAAAATTTTATGGAAGAAACAGTACTTTTTTTCTTCAAAGATGGTTTTTGAACTTATACTGATCCAGACTACAACTTCTTGCCATGAGCAATAAAAGGGAAAGTTTCAATGCCATCCTGACATTTCCCTTGCACTAATGTACAAGGTATGTGTATATATAGCTCTAAGGAAAGGCTATTCAAGAGTTTATGAGCTTGCATACTTAAGGTACAAAGGTATGTACAATGGAATCTGCACCGAACCACATGCAAAATAGAAATTTTTTCCATGAAGCGGGACAGCATACTCAAGTGACAGATTTAATACTCAATGTTAGATTTAAACCCACTGTACAGGTCTGCCCCTTTCTACTGAGGTTTCTCATCACAAAGACCATTTATCCCAAGTAGCAGGAAATGAGAACAGAAGCCTGGGGAACACTCTGTAGGGAGAAAGAGGGTACATGGCCTTCATTACCATCAGTATAAGGCAGGAACAAAGGGATATAAAAATGCACCGTAAAGCAAATCTACTGTGTAGACCTCTATATTGCAAGTTGCTCAGTGTAATTCATCTATGTGAAAGTGTGTCCTAACAGAAAATGTCTATTGATATTATCCAGCATAGCTCAGTTATCATCTCTAGTAAACAACTGGATATCCTACTTCACATCATAGGTACTTAAACTGTGAAACTATTTGTCACAGGACATTCTGGATATTAAAAAAAGCACATGTATTCAAAAAGTAATTACAAAAATGCATAGGAATCTCAGTTAAGGCCTGCACATTGGTGATTATGAAGAGATTTCTCTCTCTCTCTTTCTGGCCTGCGCAGCCGAAATGAAACAGGATCATTTGGAAAACTCAACAGCACACTGGATGCTAAGCACCTGTTAAGCTGTTCTGGTGCCATAGCTTTACCACAGGTAGAAAGCTCACCTCTTTCCTCTGATCATTCGTGGCTTTTTCACAATGAAGTGTTTTGTAACTGTGTATAAATTTATACACTAGCAAATGTACTTGATATACTTGTCTAAAGTAAGTAGATGCAGATTGCTCATTGTTGGCCCTTGACTGGGACCAGGCACAAAACGATTATTCTGACGTGGCAGAAGGGTCCAGTAATGGAACCTGTCAGTATCTCTCCTCTAAAAAAAATTCATAACTATCCATGCTCACACAAACCTCATGAAGTTCAACAAGACCAAGTGCAAGGTCCTGCACAAGGGTTAGAGCAATCCCAACCATGGATACAGGCTGGGTGGAGGATGGATGGAGAGTAGCCCTGTGGAGAAGGACTTGGGGTATTTGTGGGTGAAAAACTGAGTACGAGCCAGCAACGTGCACTTGCAGCCCAGAAAGCCAACCATATCCTGGGCTGTATCAAAAGAAGCACAGCCAGCAGGTCAAGGGAAGTGATTCTGCCCTTCTACTTTGCTCTCAGTAGTCCAAGTGGGGTCTCCAAGTTCTGATCTGGAGTCCTCAGCATAAGTAACACATGGACCTGCTGAAGCAGGTCCAGAGGAAGGCCATGGAGGTGTTCAGGGGGTGCAGCACCCTGATGACAGACTGAGAGAGTTGGGGTTGTTCAGCCTGGAGAAGAGAAGGCTCTAAGGAGACCCTGCAGTAGCCTCCCAGTACTTAAAGGGGGCCTACAGGAAAGGTGGGGAAATGTGCTATCAGGGAGTGTAGCAATAGGATGAGGGTTGATGGTTTTAAACTGACAGAGGGTAGATTTAGATTAGATATTAGGAAGAAACACTTTACTGTGAGGGTGGTGAGACACTGGAATAGGTTGCATAGAGACATTGTGGATACCCCCTCCTGGATGTGTTCAAGGCACTGGTCTAGTGGGAGGTGGCACTGCCCATGGCAGAGGTGTTGAAACTAGATGATCTTTAAGGTCCCTTCCAACCCAAACCATTCTATAGTTCTATACAACCCTTTATTTTTCTAAGAACTGAAAAAAAAACATTAAAAAAGTAAAATCAATAAACTGAAATCTGGTTAATAAAAGGCATATTTTATTTCCCAAGGTTATGGTCATTATAGATACATAAGAGTAGAATTTTGTGCTCCCATGGACTACAATAATGAAGGCTATAGAAAAGCAGATTAGGATGACACAGAACGCTAGCATTTATTCTGAAGGTAACTATCAACTGGCATACTTAGAAACTGTAGAAATCAACAGAACAGAGATCTGTTATAAGCTTTGATAAACTAGATCTGAAAAAGCGAAGACAGATACTATGCAATATAGCATAACACAATATGGACCATTTAGGAAGCATGCAGCGGTAGAGTTGCACACTCAACATCTGCAGCCCTTTGCACAGAAAGATATGTCAGCTTTTGCAAATGTTTATCTTAAAGCAAATAAATTTGTTTGTAAAGGTTCCACTGAAAATAAAAATATGTCAAAACAACAAAACACACCCCATCCCCACCCCAGCACATTCTTGAGATGCTACTTGACTGTTAGTTCCAAATGTTTGCAAGGCCATGTACAGGAGGAGCTGAATTATTTCAAATTTTGTTTCTACAAAGTACAACAAAATACTAAGGAAATTGATAAGAGTTAAAACAATCTAAAAAATTTATATAGAAGAGAGAAGTCATGTAAAAAGTATTATTTTTAAAGTAAAAGCAACTGTAAAACCTCTTTACTTGGTCTATTACCTGAATTTGCATCTTTAAAAAGCTGGAAAAACCCTCTAGCTTGCAGTTAAAGTAGAAATTTTTATCTTTTTTCATATTTCACAACCTGACCAAATATCATTTCATTAAATAAGAAAAAGAATAATAACATCATCCTACAAGAAGAGGTTGCTGATATGAAAAAAGACGATCCTAAAACTTAAGTATGTCCTAGCCCTCAAGTAAGAGGTACTGGTGCTTTGCCTTGTTTTAAGGTTAAGTATGTAGGTCACGCTACATGTGAAAGGCTTCTAGGCGCATTCTGTTTGGATCTGCTGGATGTCTTAGGGCAATTCCATATCGCAGCAGCAGCTCAATATAAGGTGGCCAAAATGAGTCATTGATCGTTACATAGGGTTCATGTGGTGTGGTCATTAATTTGTTTATAAGAATCTGGAAGATCAAAAGGATAAGATTTAGGAAATGAACAAAACCTCTAGATTTTTATCTCCTCTAACCAAATTTATACAAATGATTATGATAAGACACTTGTGTAGGCAATATAACAAAGACTACAGGAGAAATACAAGACCTGTTCAAAGTAGAAGTAAAACAAAGAACACACAATTAACTTCATTACACCTTTTTTTTTTAATGTAAAATTTAGAACCAGAATTCTCCTTTTATCCAGACTAAGTTTTTCATCATCTGTCAAAAATTCTTAGTGGCTTTTAGATAGCGTAACTGTAAATGCTTAAAATTTTTGAACATGAAGGTGGTAACTGTTATGTAATTAATCTTTAAGTCTGTATCTGTTAATACACAGGATTACACATTAATTGGTCCTTCTATCACTGTTATACTATTATATTTCAGTGAAAAAGAAATCAGACATAACATTCTTAAACATTTTACTTTTCAATTAATGATCTTAACTCTATGTCATATACTGTTATTTATCTTATTAGTATAGTATGATCAGATCTGATTATTGGAAAAAAAACCCCAGATCTCTAGATAACAAAACCATCTTACCTCTAAAATTTCATTCAGCGTTATCAGCTCTACAGCTGGCTCTTCAGAAGAATTCTGCAAAGATAACCACCCCCCCAGCCAAATTAACAGACACCAAAACTAAATCATCAGAAAAAGTGTTAATTAACAAAGAAAAATAATCACACAATTATTTGGTTGTATAGTAAAACAATAGATGAAGACTTTTCCTTAGATCTAGTCATGACAAAAATACAAGGTAGTACTTAAATCATTCATCTACCAGTTCTATATTATACACTTTAAATGTACTGTTTTTAAAATTAATTATTAAAAAAGATTAATCTTAAGTGATCTTAGTACATATACCTGGGTTTAAGTTAAAATAAAATCAAGTACATCATATTTATAAATTTAGTGCAGTGCAAAAAATTCTATGAATATGATCTGTTAGGAGAAAAGTAATTTTTTTTTAAGTTTAGGAAAATGTTTACAAGTTTGACGCAGCTCAAGACTTGAGTTCATAGTGCTTTACTATATTTTCATTATTTGCCAATGACTATTTGTTTACTTCTACTGATTTCAATTAAAAAATTAGCCAAGATTAAGAAATAGAATCATTAAAAATATGAAAAAACGTTCCTCGATAAAATACCATTTGTACAGCAATCCATTAGAAAATTACTTGTTCATTTGTAGCAAGCAAATCAAGCCATTTGCCTAAAAATTGATATGGATTCCTTAGGCTACAATACCAAAAAAATCTGCTTGTGATGTTGTACGGCGAACCTGATGCTTTTATTTTTCAATTTTATCCTTCCCCCCCTTCCACTTTCACATACAACATAATAAAGGAGAAAATACAGCACTGGTGTCTGCGCACTCAGCACTGCTGTTGAATGTGTCAACTAAGTCCTAAGATACTAACAGATCTGCAGCACCTTATACAAACTCCACTTCTGGAACAGAAGAAGAATACAAGCAATAAGGAAGACTTTGCGAAAGGCAAGTTCTGGCTCCTTTTTTCCCTGTCACAGTTCTTAATATTCTCACCTTCAGAAAAACACAAAGGGGACATACTGCACACTCCATGGAAATCTTGCAAACCATGGAGCTAGGGGTCAATAACATCTATCTTTGTGCCTTTATCTTGATGCAAGGCTGAGGAAATAGAATCTACACTAAGCAACTGCAAAAGGTTCCTTGGAGCAATCATGACAATACTTCTTCTCTTCTTGTATTTCCCTGGCCAAAAGTATTACTTCATAACTTGGGTAATATGTTCAATATTCATGTTTCAAAGTTGAAATTAGGTTAGGGTTTCAGCAATTACTAAAACTGAAGAACTAAAGAATAAAATCCTAAGGATATTAGTGTAAAAGAGGTTTGCACTCGCACAGAACTAGCAAACTTATTTTGCTAGGTTTATAATATACATTGTAAATATTGTTTTGTAAAATTATATTACTTACATATTTCAAGTGTCGCCCATATAATAAACACCTCTAACGTATATAAAGTCATTTTTAAGCAGGATGCTCAGCATTTATTTATTTAACCTGCAAAGCACCTTCTTCTCCCTTCCATGAGATAGACTATCATAAAGAATATTCCTCAACATATGACTTTTCATATTTCTCACCTTGAAAAAAGAGTGTCTTTTTTTTTAATCTGAGATTTAAAATGCAAGACAATTCTTACCTCAATCACTACCTAAACTAAAGTTCTTGGGCCATGGCTAACCTGGGGTGCTGTGATTCAGCCTTCCCTCCTGCTCCCAATCCCAGAAGCAGGCGCCTGGTGAAAGGAGGGTAGAACCAGAGCAGTGAGGCTTGGAGCAGTTCACACTACACTGGAGCCATGCCCTACAGTCATCAGCCCCTGCATGCAGAACTACCGAGAACAAAAGAAGCTTCCACGAAGTGAAGCAAAATTACTGATGTAATTTGGATTTGAGAGTTCAGTGCTTCCAGAGTGTTGAACCAAGCTGATAATAGATGTGAATATCATCTTCCCCCAAATCAATGTAGCAACAAATTTCACTGCTAATGCCATCAATTTGTATTTCTGACACAATAAAGAAAACAATATAGGTGAAAGTGTCTGTCTCTCCTGCCTTCACAGTTAATCACTTAGATGCAGATTACGGAGGACCTGCAGTTCAACCACTGAGACCCAACTGAGTAAAAAGATATAGAAGCAGCTATGAATTCATGACAGGTGAAAAGAAAGAAAAAGACTTGTCACAAAAGAAACTGTGTTTAAGAGTTCAGAAAAATCAGTAAATAAAATTAAGATAAAACCAGACCTTGCTTGGAAATTTAACTAAAAAAAAAAGGTAGAAGGTGAGCTTGTGTGAGCAGGGGAAGTGTTGATTAATACCGAACACCTTGGGTGAATTTTTTTTTCTTTAGATTTTAATAAGGAAAGTGGCATGTAAGGGAGATGAAGGCAGGGTAGGTAACAAGAATTTCTGCTAGTTAGTATAACAGAGACTGAGAAAACTCAAGCAGTTGATACTTGCTCTAGGGCAGGAGATTTTACATAAAATCTTCCTTAAGAGTTCGGAAACACACCTGAATTCACTGTTTCTTATATTTAAAACACAAGCTGGATATGACCATGAGCAATTTGATCCAACTTTGACATTGGCACTACCTTGATGATGAGTTGGAATGGAAGATCTCCAGAGGTCACTTCTAGCCTATATTTTTCTATGACATCACATAAATGGGAGCAAATAAATTGGTGTATCTCATTATAGGAAATATATTTTTAAGGAAATACTAATGATATATATAGGAAAACCAGACAATCACTTAAAATGCATCTGGGAAAGACATCAGTGTTTGAAGAGCCATGTCCTAGAACAACTCTATGATGAGTAAGAACCAGCAAATAGGAAGGTGACATATCAGGCTGAAATCAGGAAATATATGATTGAAAGACAACTGTTAATTAAATCCCCAAAACTTTAATTTCTTAGTGTTATAACAAAATGTATCATATTCAATAATAGCAGGAAACTGGAAGGCATTGATATGCAGAAGAACTAAGATAGAATAAGACATTTGAAGATGGCTAAATAAGACTTTGAAAATGGACATCGTGCTTTGAAAGCCCATTTGGCACTTCTATGTGTAAAACACATACTTTCATGCAAACACAAGTTTGTTTTTTTAATTAAAAGCTCAGGATTCATCAGTTGGAAATAACAGGAAGAAAAAGACAAGGGTGTAATCTGTTGCTTTTGTGATGACTGCGAGCTAGTAGTTTTCTTTATAATATTGGTCTTTACCAGGTTCCAAAAGAGATGCATCCAAATGGAAGCAAATATAGAAAGCTGGTGTTATTAGAATAAGCCAGGGAATTTAAAAAAATTGTCTTACAGGAAAAGAACAAGAAAGCTTTGCTAGTTCAATTAGCAAAACAAAGAAAGAAGGTATTAAGATTGCTATCTATAAATATGTCAAGAGGAATAGACACAAGAAAGAAAAGGAGACAAGACTGGTGTAAGAATACAGGAATATGTGTTAGACATGAATAAAATTAGACTGGAAGTTCGGAGACAGTTTCTAATGAGAGTACTAAGGTACTAGAATAAATCCTGATAAAAACAGTAGTAACAAAAATACTTAGTTTTAAAATAGAGCTCAATGATAATATTAAAAAAATCATATTATGTGGTTGTCCGAAATAACAGGGAACTGGATTAAAGAAATCCTTTCTATTTCTGTATTCTTAAATGTGTCTGAAATCAAAATCAACCCCTGCCTTTTTTGTAGCTATTCTTTCAAATAGTAATGGTAAAAGGTTTATTTTTACTGCAGACTTTGAATTTATTATGCAAAATACTCCCTGACTGCCTATTTTCCCCTAAAGTTTTAAGATAATTTTTGGCCCAGTTTGCCTGAACAGAAACTGATGGTTAACATTCCAAACTATGCTGTAATTATAAACACTTGTCCTTATTATTGTTCCAAAAACATTGTTAGACAATTAAAAGTTGCTTTGCCAAGGAAAACATGAATTCACTTGCCTAGTCCAGTAAAAAAAAAAAAAAAAAAAAAAAAGAGGAAGAACTTGGAGTGAATCCCTCACCATTTCCACATTTGGCACGGCTTGCAGTTCAGTAAGAAATACAACACATTACTATGTATCTTATTGGGTAAGGGATATATACATTAAAAAGAAAATATCCAGCTGGGAAAAGCCTTTAATATAAACCAACCTGAAAAATATCAATTGTACCTTGGGTCAGCTGTAGGACTATACTTATTTCAAAATATAACTGCAGACTTATGCTGGTGATTTAAAGAGATACTGCATCTAAGTAAACAGAAATTGAACATTCCAAATCTAATAGTTATTAAGAAAATCTTACCTTCTTTTCAGCACTTCTACCTTTCTCTGGAAGAGGAAAATGTTCTTCTAGGAATTTACCCAGAGCATTCAAGAGTTCTTCCTTATACACCCGTAGTTTCAGCATTTTTTTTTTCACGTCTTGAAATGCTCCGGTATGCAAACTAATAGAACATGAAATTCAATGAAATAATTTAAAAGTTATTCTTTGGTAAAAAAAAACCCACCAAACTTTTTTACTACTGTTGTGAGTTCAACATCTTCAAACACAGGATATAGTAGCAGATAGTAGCAATATTTTCTATGTTCCAAATATGGATTACTGAGTTATTTGATATATTTAACAAAATAGGTATGTTGTAAGAGTTTGTTTGTTACTTTGCTCTTGTTGATATTTAAACTTGTCAATATAAAAACACAACACTGCAGAAATACCTGTTTTGGGGAAGCTGTTGAACTTGGGTTGTTGTCTCTTCTTCAAATCCATTAAGAGCATCTAGTACCTGCTCCTGTTCCTCATGCCACTGCTGTTCTCTTTGAAACACGAAAAGTAGGAAATGAAACAACAGATAAAATGTTTTCCTGGACAGTCAAAAAGAAAAAGTGTGTCAAAAAAAGCTTACAGCATTCATAAGTCCAAATTCTTGTATTACCTTTTCAGATCTTCTTCCAGTTTTTTATTCTTTGATTGAACTGTTAGCAGCAGCATTTCAAGATCACTCTTTACTTTCTGCAACTATAAAAAAGTAAAAATAAACCTACAGTTTGCAGATAGCCCAGTCCATAGTATTTGTTCTATGCAAGGTTACATTTGTAAATCTGGTTAAAAGCGCCGAAGTTACGTGTAATTTCTTAAGAAATATGGCTACGGAATGCCACATTAATTTTTAAATCCACTTAGAGCTATTTAAAATGTTACTGTCACCAGTTGCTCATAAGTGTCTTATTGAAGCTCAATAAAACAACATAGCTGACTTTACCTAAAGCAGATTATGGAGCACATACATGAACTGCTCATCTGATGAAAGACTGAGGAAGAAACACCTACAGCATCAGGCCTGCATTGTCTAAGTCTTTGCAGCTGTTTGCAAGAATGAATCTCTGCTAATTCCACCAACATAAAGCATATAGCACTCAGAAAACAAAGATGCTGAAAAGAAAGACTAACCACATAATGTCTTAACAAAAAGAAAAAACAGCTTACCTCTTCTTGTCCTAATGTTAACAGTACATCTGGATTGGTAAAAATTACTGAAAAACAAAATGGATTAGGCTATTTGCATTAAATGATACAGACTTGTTTATACAGAAAAGCAGCCTGTCTGGACAGAAACTTGTGTAGCCTTTCAAAAACTAGTTTAGCTGTCAGCAGCAGTTTAACTCCATTTTGTGGTGCCCTGATGGACTAACCTACTGTCGTTTTTCAGCAAGTTAAATTAGACTGAAAAAAGTGTGGTGCTAATGCTTCTGCGTTATTTTTTATACCTGAACTAGCTCAGGTACATAAAATTGAAATGTGAAATACAGTCAGACTTCAAGATAAGCAAGCCTGATTTTTTCAGTGGAAGGGATGTCAACATTACCAACGTGGACAATCAAATTCTTCAAGTCTTACAACTCCTCGGTAAACAGCCTCACAAATGCTTGATCAGGATTGTAAAACCTACCAGATTTAAAGAACTTAAAAAGCATGCCACCATCCTCACTGTTCACAAAAACAGATACATGCAGGGAGATGGAAGGCCCAGCATGGCCAATATCCTAATTCCAACCCTAAGCAATTTAGGAAAAGTACAATACTATTCAAGGATGTGGTGATGTTTCCCCAGAATGCTTCTGCAAAAAGCAGTGATTTATGCTCATGAATTTTCTAAATAAGAAGTGTATTGTTGTATTTGATAGCTTTCAATGGGTTCCAATCAATTCTCAATTTCATGTCAACTTGCAGCATCTGCATAAACATATAACTCTTGAAATCAAGCATTTGAATCTATTAGCGGGAGAAATGAAAGCTACTCTAACAGATGTAAATCCTAACACAATGGGGATATTTTTTCTCCAAGCTTAGGCTCCAAATCTGTAATCTTAAAACCCATTACTTCAATAAAAGCTTTTCCTTTAACAAAAAGGAAAACCCTTAACGCCCTCAAAAAAGCATTAAATATCTCCTAAATACAATACAGTTGACTTCATAAATTTATAAGAAAGTACATTTTCAGTAAACGCATTTTGAGAAGCCTTAGATTAGTAGCTTTAAAAGCAGTTTGTTCTCAGATTAAAAAAATCAGCAAAACTGAGTTCAAAATGCATTAAATTATATGCCACAATAAAATCCGTTTTATTTAGAGACAGAATTACTGTCTCTAAATCTTGACACAAAATTTTAGTAGGGTGGTCCTAAATTAAGCTTATGTTTAAATGCTGTGGGAGGTAGTGGTCTGTGCTATTATTAGAGCAAGATTTCTTTAATGATATGAATATCCTACATACACATGATAAAATTCAATGGTGTGCTTTTATTCACATTCACTGGCATATTTGAAGAAACCCATATAACTCTTCCCCCTGACACCTCCCCCCCATCCCCAACTACCCTGAGCCCTCACTACCTGGAATTATCAATTTCTACTACTGCTTTCTAACACTTCATTTTACATACCTAACCCTGAATATGTGCTTCCCATTCAATATACATGTTGTCTGAGTATCAGACTAGAAGGCCACATCTTCCTAGGAAAGAAATTACTAACCCTAATTTAGCAAAGGAACAGTGCAGATGTGAGATACTGGGACAACACATTTATGGCAGCTGCTACCGTAAAGAACACAGGTTGCTCTATCTACTGTCAGTTAAGGTTTTTTCAGATATGAATCACTGCACTTGCAAAAAATCAAATGTCAAAAAGAATTGCCTAGTGATACATAGTACAATTACTACGCAAAATACTACCAGATGCTAGCAGTGTAAAAGCAACTACTATGCACATGTTTATACAGAAACTTCTGTTAAAATAAGAGGAATTTGGCAGAATACAGACATTTTGCAAAGAAAAATAGAAATTATGCAGAAACCACAACTATTACATGGTCGTTTCCACTTCCTTATTTTGCAAAGGTAAAAGTTAAATTCTATTTTTATGAATCAAATGCTTCTTAAGTTTTAATTCAGCTGATTTAGCAGCTCTAGAGCTACGTAAATAGTACCATAAATTGAGAAAGAGCAAGAGACTAAGGTAAAAGCTTTGCAAAAACACAATTTGCATTGTGGATTCAAGTCTGTTTGCCAATATTGTGCCCAAAGAAGTGTAGAACTGCCAAGTTATAACCTCTGAAAATAAGGTTTAAAATTGAAACGCTGACAGGCTCTCATTTACAAGAAATGAGATAGCCATTACTAAAAGCAGAAACCAAAGTAACAAGACAGCCTGACATTCATTTAGTAAATCTTATGAAATTAGTATTTCTACAGTTCCTATTTGGATAAATTCAGACAATGTTTTCAATTAAGTAATTCCTCCTTCAAAACAAACAGTAGGTAAAAAGGAGCCAAGATGGACAGAAAAGGCGTAAGTGCAGTAGACTCTTCATTTTTATACAAGCACTATAACTATTCAAATTCTATGCAGCAACTTCTTTTTTCTTCCCTCAGAAAGGTAGCCAAAAAGGCAAAGCTTTGGCTTCAAAATATTATTTGCATTATAATATCCATAGATCATTTCTCTAGTACAAAATTAAGATTTCCAGTAATAAATCTTATCACCTGGGAACAAGTAAGAATGGTTGAGCAAAGCAAGTCAGCAAGCCAATAAAAATAGGTCAAGCCCCAAGAATATTTTTAAGCAAATAGCTTAAAGTTTAAAATAATTACATATTTTAGTAAGGAAACCCAACATCTCCAGGTATTTTACCCAGATAAAAACTGTAAGTGCTTTCCATTCATTTGCTTTAAGCCAGCAACTTACTCATGAGCGGCAGCCAAGAACCAGTATTTCCCAAATTAATTCAATGTCATACTTTTGGTCTGCATACCTCTAACAGGCACTTAAGCCTCTGTCTAAGAATCGTCAGTGTCACAAAGCACATGAACTATGAATTTATTCTAATAGAGAAATAGCATCTCTTTATAAGAAAGAAGAAATATTGTTTTCACCAGCTCCTATAATTTGATCACAATACACAGCAAGTACGTCAACTTTGAAAGAAAACAGAGAAGTGACTTTAGTGGTCATCTGAAAATGCATTCCAATTTGGCCAGATGACAAAATATTAGAAATCACCACTTGCTGTCTGAAGTACATTCCTATCATTTTGTAGTCACAAAAAAAACCAAAGCCTCTTCTGGCATAAAAATATTTAAATGAGTCAAAGTATCCATTTTTACTGGGTCAAAAGGTGCTAACATTTCCTTGACAGGAGACGTAACAGCAAGTGCTACCAGAATAATAATGATAGTGTAGTGTGAACTGTTTTTAAGAGTCTCCAAATGGGACATCTGAAAAAACAGATTACTTTACACTTCTGAATGGTTTTATTTTCAGTGGCTGGCCACATCAGCCTTGTAACAGAGTTAAATCAGTCACCCCTAATGTTTATGTACAACAAGAATTTTTAAGAACTGAGGGATTTATACCTTTTGACTGATAATTCCTAACAAATATAAAAGTTCTACTTGTCTGAGTGGTTTGTGCTTCTTGGGATCAATAAGCGATTCGGATTCCTGCGTTGCTCAGATAAACTGAGATGTCTTTTAGCACCTTTTCTTGACCTGAAATCTCTGACCCCTGTTAAATCCAAGCTAGATATTTTGTTATGGTGTAATGGGCTTACCACTACAGGTTTACTTCAAAGTTTCAGCTAGTACATCGTAATACAACACACTTCCATGAAGTAGTAATAAAAAAAAAAAGCCAAGGAGCTATGGTTAAAAATATGTCTGGGTAGATTACTGTTAGCTTATTAGCAAAACTTGCAAAGATAAAAATTGTATCCATTTCTTAAGAGACAAAATGAAGATGGAATTCTTTGCCAAAGTAGTTCTGGCCTAAAAAGGAAATACACATGAAAGATGCAGAAGAAATGATTACTAAAAGGAGAAACGTGAAGGAGGATAACAAAATAGTGAACGTTCATTATGCTGTTAGGAGATCTGCTAACATTTTTTTTTTTTCATTAACTGACTGATGAATGGGTGATATGAATCGTGCATTTATTTGTTCATATTCATAAGATTAACTTACAGTAGAATTCACTTTGAATTCTAAGTTCACTTTGAACTGAAGTCCAAAAAGAATATAGAAACAAAAGATACATGCTACTGTGGGAAGTATTTAATTTAATTTTTAAGTACTTGTAGTATGAAAATACAATCATCAGACATTTGATATATACACAGTTTAAGATGCCTAGATGAAAGAAACTTTGCAAAGCTTTATATAAGTATACCTTACATGGATGCAGTTACTTACCCTCTTCAGGACTACTTTTTTGCCATTGATTATGTTCTGCTGTTAAAGCTTTCACTCGCATCATTAACAAGGAAAGCTGTATAACAAGAAAAGAAGCATCTCTTGAAGTGTGTTGAGTTGCATTGGAGTGAAATGAGACAGAGCAGTATAGGAATTCAATTATTACGTTTATACAGCAGAAAACAAAAGAGCATATATTACAATAGACCATTTATTCCTTCAAAAGATATAGAAAGCCATTTGCAGGGATCAAGAAACATTTTTATTCTTTTTTTCAAAAGGGGGAAATCAGAAGTGGTCAGAGTTGGAACTTTTCCCCTAATTTCCTCTGTACTATCAGACAATGACCACAACTGAAGACGAGCCATTAGAAGGAATGAAAATACCTCACATCCCCACTCCTCCTTAAATGCATGGTTCATAGACATTGAAGGTTAAATGAACTGTGCTTGATATGCGTAATGACTAAACAAAAGATTAGCTTCCAAAAAACAGCAGTCAAACAAATCTTCTATCAAAACCACATCTGTGGACTCAACAAAAAAATGCTTTAGAACTAGTGCTCCAGCTTATTGCAATCATTGAAAATATTGGAGCAATAAGAAAAAACACCAGTTCAGAAGAGTTTATTAAAAAACCCAAACTAAACAACCATAGATTTTTAGAAGGGTACTTATTTTAATATCTTACTATATTCTGGAGAAAGACTATATTCATTATTACTATTTCACTTCCTGAAAATGAGGACTACACCTGTAATTTTAAATTTAAATTTAAATACATTGTAAATTACATATAGATAGCATATTACAAGTAATCTGATATGAAATTAAGCATACATTTAAATACAAAAGGTACTGCTGGTATGCTCAACATTCCACAAGAAGCACTGCAGATTGCATTTGGCTTACATCAAGTAAAAAGATAAAAATATGCTAAGAGTCATCAGTCAATTTCTTACGATAAAAATATCAAGAACTGACAACTTAAGCTTAGCTTTTTACTACTCAAAATAACTTTGTAAAGTGCATTTTCAAAAGACAATATTTTAAAATAAAGGAAAAGAAAATAAACCTAAAACAAAAGAAATAACCACCATACAAACACTTTTTATTTTCTAGATCTGGGGGATCCTAGAATTGTCATCTCTTTCATAATGGAGCACTACTCTTGACAATACTACCAGCTTATTCTTTGTTCCTTTAAACTTGATAAAAAAGGATGTACAAAATGTTCTGACTATTCCAGTAACTAGACAAAAAAGCCCTTTCAAATAAGTTCACGGTATCATTCAGCAACCTTAAATCAAGGACCATCTTTTCAACAGACAAATACATACAGCAATTATGTACATCAGATATCTCTCTCTCATGGCCTATATACAGTCCTAGCAAAATACGCCGCTCAGTAAGTAATCCATTGCATCAGAGACCAGAATCAGTCCCCAAACTTAAAGGATAAAACCACAAAGAGCATTTTGTAAGCTTACAGTCTTGAGGTGATTAAGAAAAGAAGCCTTTTTTTTGCCTTTTTCTTTCGGTTCTCCCCCTATCCCAACCACTGGAGATGGGGAATAAGTGGCCTCGTGGTTCTTTGTTGCCAGCTGGGGCTGAACTATGACAGCCAGTTACGATGAAAATAGAATAGAATAGTTCAGATGGAAGGGACCTACAGTGATCCCTCCATCAGTCAGTCCAACTGTCTGACCACTTCAGCGCTGATCAAAAGTTAAAGCATGTTATTAAGGGCATTGTTCAAACACTTTTTTAACGCTGACAGGCTTGGGCCATCCAACACCTCTCTAGGAAGCCTGTTCCAGGGCTTGACCGTCCTCTAGGTAAAGAAATGCTTCCTAATGTCCAGTCTAAAAGACTCCTGGTGCAGCTTTGAACCATTCCCACGCATCCTGTCATTGGATCTCAAGGAGAAGAGCTCAGCATCTCCCTCTCCACATCCCCTCCTCAGGAAGCTGGAGAGAGCAATGAGGCCGCCCCTCAGGCCTTTTCTCCAAACTAGACAAGCCCAGAGTCCTCAGCCGCTCCTCACAGGACATGCCTTCCAGCCCTTTCACCAGCTTTGTTGCCTGCCTCTGGACGCATTCAAGTACTTTCACATCCTTAGATGGTGGGTGCCAGAACTGCACACGGTACTGCAGGTCATGCCACACCAATGCTGAATACAGCAGAATAGTCACCTCTTCTGACCGGCTGGTGATGCTGTGGTGATGGCTGGTGATGCACCACAGAATGTGGTTTCCCCTCTTGGCTGCCAGGGCCCACTGCTGGCTCCTATTGAGCCTGTTGTTGACTAGCACCCACAGATCCCTCTCTGCAGGGCTGCTCTCCAGCCACTTCTCTCCCTGTTTATACCTGTGCCCACTGTTACTCTGTCCCAGTGCAGAATACAGCATGTGGACTTGTTAAATTTCATCCCATTGATGATTGCCCAATGCTCCAGTCTATCTCGATCCCTCTGCAAGGCCTCTTGTCCCTCAAAAGAGTTAAAAGAACCTCCCAGTTTGGTGTGATCAGCAAACGTGCTAATGGTGCATTCAACTCCTGCATCCAGATTGTTGACAAATATATTGAACAGAACTGGCCCTAGAATTGAGCCCTGAGGAACACCGCTGGTGACCGGTCACCAGCCAGATGTAGCCCCATTCACTACATCCCTTTGAGCCCTGCCATCTAGCCAGCTCTTTGCCCATTGCACTGTGTACCTGTTCATCTCAGCTGGACATGTCCAGAAGGATGCTGTGAGCAATAGTATCAAAAGCCCTACTAAAATCCAGAAAAACTACATCCACTGCCTTTCCCTTCACCCACTAAGTGGGTGACCTTCTCATAGAAGCATATCAAAATAGTTAAACAGGACTTTCCCTTTGTGAACCCATGTTGACTGTGCCTCATGATTGCATTGTTCTTTAAATGTCTTTCAATGGCACACAGTATGACCTTTTTCATAATTTTTCCAGGAACTGAGGTTAGACTGACAGGTCTGTAGTTTCCTGTGTCCATACAAGTGCCTATGTTAGGGCTGAAATGAGATCCCTTTAAAGTTGCTGACAGAGGGTATAACATGACCTTTTACTCTCCTCCCTATTTTCTTTCATGAAGTGCAATCTTAATTTAATCTTTATTTTTGCAACTCCATTTAATTATTGTCTTCCTATAATAGTTTTCAAGAAAAGCCCAATGTTTAACTATTTATACTTTCCAAATTTGGGGTCCTCATATAAATTCGATTTTGAAGATTCCTATTTAGAATTTACAAATAGCTAAACAGTGAGCCAGCATTGCCTTTTTGCATGTTCCCCAAAATTTAAGGGATACAGGAGCTCACATTCATGCACTCAGCATCATTCAGTTCATTTCTTATTCAAATTTCTAATTCAAATTCAAATATTTTTTCCTAATTATACCCACAAATGGGGGAACAACTGTAATTTTCACATACAAAGTTCCAGAGTAAAACTAAAGGGATCCATATAGTTTCACAAATTACATATACACTGATTAGGAAATAGTCCAAATGAGTATTGAAGTTACACACCCCGCCATTTTGCTGCCCATGTTAGTCATTTATCAGTTGTGTGGTAGAACTGCATGTAACCTTTTTGCTATACATAAGTGCAACTTTTCAGTATTTGCTGGATACGTACTTCGGAACTCAGCTTCAAAGTTAATAAAACCGTCAGCTTTAGAGAATAAGTGAAGATAATTTAATTTCCTTCTTTTGGGAACACATCACATCTTTACAGAAAACTAAATATTTTGTGGAGAATAAAAAAATAAAAGAAAATACTGTTTTACCTTGGCATCTGATTGTAAGAGTGTTTCCGTTCCTAGAAGCATGAGCTTGCTCTGACACTTGGTAGAAAACAAACAAAATACAAACAATGTTTACTTACTCTTCCCCTTGGTAGGACAGAAACACAATGCTTTAAAATCCTGACAAAAGTTGTTTAATATAGAAAACAAAGAGTTTTGACTTGGCTCCTACCACATCCCTCAGAGCCTGACTCTGAACAGCAAATTAAGAAATATTTTGAAATCACACCACGGTAAAAAAGTAGAACTTCAATTAATGGAAAAGTAGAAAAGTTAATAAAAGATGCATGATGTGATGAAAAAGGAAAGTTACAGATCAAGAACATGAGAAACTGGGAGGAGAGAGTCATGGACAAGGCTGAATAGGGAAGCTGCTAAGAAGTTAACACACTTGCAGCTACTATTCTGACTCTGCAAACAGAGTAATCGCGTTATAATACACATTTTTAATTTCAACTCATTTAGGGCAACATACTATACACTTCAGAAATGGTCTGATTTTTACAAGTGCACTACATCAGTCTGATGACTGCAACGGGATGTATGTCAAGTCTGAAATACAGGCCACCACAGATATCCAAGGCTTCAGCAGAAGACACCTGCTAAACTCTTTCTTGTTCTATAACTGTCAGCAATTTTAACCTGCCTCATGACAGGGCAGGATATATTCTACTAAGCAGTAAAACTAATAAGCAGTACTTTGGAAACGTTGCTGTTAATATTTGGAACCAAAACACAATACAGGATTTCTCCAATAAAAACTGCTAATGCTGACACACAATCATTGGCACATTACATCATAAACCACATAACCTAGGAGCTAATTCCACGACTATTAGTTGTTCAAACATTTTGCTGAAACATGCATGTATACAGGATGCAATAATCACAAAATAATAAAAATCCTATTTTTTTTATCAATTTCCAAAAATAGCACACTTCCTGTATTGTTTTGAGGATGCTGTAGATAAGATAAAAGATATCAAAAATTTTCAATTAAATTCAAAATAATAAACTTTCTAACTTCCCTTCTAAACTGAAAATTTCAAAGAAAGTTCACATCCCCTGAAGTGGCCCGAAACAAAATTTCTGCTGATCACTTATTACATTACTTCAGAAACCTAGACAGAGGATTCCCTGTCACTTTGTCAAAATATTTCAAGATAAGTTTACATATAACAACAAATAAGAATCACATTAGTCTCTTTAAATATAATTCTGTAAAATTATTGCACTGTGAGTTGTCTACACTTTGTTCTACTTTAAGTTTGGAAGTATTTTTACTTCAGTTTCTGATACTTTTAATGCTTTGAATCTACAACTCAGAAGTCATGCAAATAGCATACAAATACAACATAAAATTGAGTGAAGCAATTAAGACTCTCCAGATATAATTTAGAACATGACTTTCATCAAACTCAGCAAAATCTTATAGGATGCGTAGTACAGCAGTGCCTCAGAACTGTTAAAAGTTTATCTCTCCTGCGATCCCTGTAAATAAAAATACCTCATTCTAAAATTTTATTATTAGCATATTGGACCATGTATGTGGAGAGACAAAATTTATTCTTGAGGATGTGCTGTCAGTTTGTATGAGCATATCCTTACATTAACTTCCTTCTAAGCCACCTCCTCCTACCATTCTCTCTCTCCTTTAAGCACCAAACTACTTGTGAACAGCAGTTGAATCCCATCTTGTATTAGGCTAAAAAGAGAAGGATTTCAAGTATCAGTGTGCTGGTACTACAAGAACACAAGGAAATCTGTTAAAGCTAGAGAAAACTAAACATCCCCATTCTATTTAACTAAATCATAACATCTGCACACCATAATCAAAGTTTAACGCTGCAAGGCATTCTTCACTCCTGCCAGCAGATCTACTTTTGGTCTTTCTGAAGAACTTTTATTCCCCCCACCCACCTTTTTTTTTGTTGTTTTGTTGCTGTGGTTTGTTTGGAGGGGGTGAGGTAAGCATGCAGTGAAGGATGGGGAGATGAACAAAAAAACCCCACAAAGGACAGTTCAGAATAATCTATTCTGTCACTTGTCATTTGTATACCTCTTCTATGTGCTTCCAAATACTCTCACATTCATTCAAGATTTCTTCCTTGGCATCTTCAGGACAAACGCAGTCATTGGTGATTTCTGGTAAATATTCATCCTATTAACAAGGAAATAGGACAGTTATCACGTAGGTCTACAGTAATTATTAACAGGTTACTGAATCATATCTGCTACTTCAGGTCAGACATGTAACAGCAATACCTCTGAATCCAAAGCTTTCAGTTAACTCTCCTATACTCCTAGACAGCACCCAATCATTCAGTAAAATCAGCTAACTACATTACTCTAGTAAAATTTAAAGACACTAATAACACTTTTTAAAATTGAATCACAAAGTACTAAGTTTTCAAAACTGCTTTGATTATCTGCAATAGCACTTTTTATTCTTATTGAAGAAACAAGAAGACAGTCTCACATCTACAAAGCCACGCTTTTCTTCCATATATCTGCAAAGTTCTGAAGCATAGTTACTTTTGCTCTGTCTTCCAGTAAATGTCCTAATCTATTTCTCCTTATGACAACTTGAATTCGTAATCCTTTTGATTAAGAAATTAAAGTGTCCTGGAGGTTACTAGAAAAACAAACATGAGAACTCAAAGATAATGCAGGCAACCAAAGAAAGAGGGCACCAGGACAGCGAGGAGAAAAATCGACGCAAATTAAGTTGAAAACTTTGAGAAACTGTTGGGTCAGGTAGGAACCATACAAATCCAGAAATATAATGCTAGCTTAATCTATAAAGAGATACATGAATGACAACAGCAATTAAGAGGGAAAACCAAGAAGGGACAAAATAACACTCAAAAGAAAATTTTGGTTTGGAAGGTAAAAAAAACAACAGGAATTTCCTAGATATGCAAGATGCAGGAAGCCTTTAAAAATACTTAAAGGGATCACTAAGACCACCAGATATGGAAGAGATTAAAATAAGACATTTAAAAAGATTAAGATCTAAAGAAGAAATAAACATCTCTGCCTTCTTAATGATGCACGAATTCCTAACTCAACCTTTTGTTCATTTTCAGAACACAAACACAACATCAGAGAAAATGATGTGGAAAACCTGAATAATTTAAAAGGAGTGAAATATTCAACTAGTACCTCCAAAGTTCAAGTATGCCATAGCAGAGTGGCTAAGAAAAAAATCAGAATCTCTCACTGAACACTGGAAATATTCTAGAGAACTGAAAGGTAGCAATACTTCTACTAAGACTTCCTGGCAAATTTGTTGCATCAATAATTAAAAACAGAACACTAGAAAATCTAGACTGCCATGATCTGATAAGGTCTAATGAGCACAATTTTTTGTAATGGAAAAATCATTATCTTCTTAAGAGTCTTGAAATGTCTCCACAACATAAAAGAGAAACAGTTTACATAATTTATTAATACTTCTGAAATACCTCCAGTAAAGTCCCCCACAGAAGGCTAATAAGGAAATTAAGCAGTCTTGAGATGCAATGTACTTTTTTTTTCCTCAGACCAAAAACTGTCAAGGATGCAAACAAACAAACAAACAAGAAAAGCCTGAACAGATAATTTTCATCATGTCAAAAAGGCTCATCAGCAGAGCTAAGAGGGCCTGAAAGAAAAAGAGCGGGGAGGGGGCCCTGGGGCGTGAGGAAAAGAGGAATACATAACCTTTTGAAATTTGAAAGCGGTCTTGGGGTGGAATAAAAAGTCCTATCATCCTGTGTTCCCCTGCAATAATACGATCCATCAACATGAAAACATTATATGAAATAAATCTCAGAGTATATAGCCAAAAAAAACCTCAAAAATGTTCAAATGATTAGAATGATTTTATTATTGTTGACCTTCAAAATTTCCATGCTTGATTTGACACCATGTTTTAAAATGTACATACTATTAGGAGATCCTACAGGCCTCTGTAGCGCAAGCCAAAATGACTTGTGGTCCCTAATACTGTGCTGTTAATTACCTTATAAAGTATATACATCAGTGTCATGTTTAGATGTTTTTCCTTGTAGCCTGAAGTTTTCCCTATTTCTGTATGGTAAAATTAGGTTTCTGCTTGTACACTATACCTGAAAATCGAAGACTTTTTTTTGCATGTCCTTAACATTAACGCTTCCCAGTTTTAACGTGCTATTCCTTCTTATCTCATTTAAAACTGTGTAGTTCGGTAAAAAACCACACCCAGGGACAGGGGTGCATTGTGGACTCTCTACCAAGCAAATAGGCAAGCTTTATAGGAAGTGTTTCATGGCAGTAAATACAAACCAAACAACTGCTGGAAGAAATTCAGAGATGAGAAAGTAACAGCAGCCCTGGGAAAGTAAAAAAAAAAAAAAAAAAAAAAAAAAAAAAAAAAAAAAAAAAGACAGAAAACCGGGAGTCCACGTTCGGATGAATAAAAGCAGGATGCAAACAACATCACAAAAAAGGTCAGACAGGGAGTTCCCATTGTCCCTGACACAGACCCCAGAACTACATCAGGAACCCCAGTTCTCCCTGACACAGACCCCAGAACTACAGCAGGAGCTCCCATTCCCTCCGACACAGACCCCCAGAACGACACTAGCGACCGGACGCCATGAGGAGGGCGGTTACTCCTCACAGACTAGGGCCGAACGCAGCCTCTTCCCGCTCGACAGCCGCCCGGCAGCCAGCCCCCTCCCCTCCCCTCCCCTCCCAGCGGCCGTAACAGCCGCCAGCCCCCCCTCCCCCGAGGCGCCACCGCTGCCCCGGCTCCGCGGCCGAAGCGATGCTCCGCTCCGAGCGGGACTTCAGACCCGTCTCGGGCCGGCGGCGGCGCTGAGGGCAGCTAAGCCCACCCTGGGCCGGGACGGGCGGCGACGGCCGCCCCATCCCCGTCCATTACCATGTCGAGTCCGCTCGGCTGAGCTCACCTCTTCCCTCTGCGCGCGCTCGGCACTCACTGGCTGCTCTCCGCCATGGCGTCACTTTTCACGCGCCCGGCACGCAGTGTGGCGGGAGGGGGAAGCGTCGCGGAGAAGTGACGTCCGGCAGCATGGCGTCGTCCGACTCGGAGCGTAAGCGCAAGCAGACCGAGGCGGCGGCTGGCAGCGAGGAGGCGGCGGCGGCGGCAGCAGAAGAGGAGGATGATGATGATGATGAGGGGGAGGAGCGCTGGGTCGGGCCGCTGCCGGGGGAGGCCGCGCAGGCGAAAAAGAGGAGAGGTAACGGGAGGAGCGGGGCCTCCGCCCGCCGCTTCGCTGGAGAGCGGCCCCGGGCGGCAGCGGTGGGATCGCCGCCGGGCGGCAGGCCCCGCCGGCAGAGCCCTGGCCCCGGCTCTGGGCCGCCTCGGGCGGTTCTCCCGCGCCCCGGCGCGGTGTCTTGTATCTAAAACGACGGGGCTGTGGAGGGACCCCCCCGGGGTGCAGAATTAGAGGCCGGGGCGCCGTGTTTCTGCTTCCTACGTAAGACGCCTCCGAGCTGAGGCCCTGCTTGGCGGCGTCTGCGTTGCCAAGCCCAGGCGCTTTCAGCTGCGGAGTTAACTGGCTTCTGGGTCGCTGCCCTTCGCTGGGGGAGCAGGAGAAGCCTCTGGGCGGTATGTTGACATGCGGTGTTGATGTGCCTGGCAACTCACAGCTCCTGAGTACCGTTGTAAAGTAACTGTGAGCGTGACGGTGAGCAGCTGCAAACCTGCCGTTTCAGTAACAAATGCTATTGTGCAGGTATTAAGGGTTAAGATGTAAAAATCAGAGGCAAAAGCAGAAAATCAGATTATTTTAGGTGGGCCAGTTAAACAACGAAGTAAATAGGTGCTAGCACTTAGAATTTAAGCTACAATACCTGTAGGGGACCTTGAAGTGCTTAACAGCAACAGAGATACATTTGGTTTCAAAGAAAATGAGGTGCGGTCGACCTTCTGTTTTCTGGCAGTAACTTTAAAATTATTGTATTGATTCTTTTTTTTTTTTTTTTAATATATGTTCGGACAGCAAGGTAATAGTTGCTTTAAAAGGAAGCATCTGTATGGCTTAAAGCAGATTTTGAGTGGCTTTAGTCTACCATGAATCCGTAAGCCTGAGTACAAAGCTACTTTGTACTAGGTGTACCTTTATGCAAAAAAAAAGTATTTCCTGATTTTTCTTTTCTTTTCCTGTTTAGTTCTTGAATTTGAACGTGTGTATCTTGAAAATCTACCATGTGCTTCAATGTATGAACGCAGTTACATGCACAGAGATGTCATTACACATGTAGCATGTACTAAGTAAGTGTCTTTCTTTTTTCCACTGTATCTCATTGTCAGAAATGTATTTTTGTATATGCTAGGAAGTTTTCATTGTAGAAGTCTAATAATGGGAAGTTAGTGTTGTCCAGAGGTGGTATTTTAAGATTTTTTTAAACTAAGCGTACAGGAAAGGGCCTACCGAGAAGCAAGATAAAAATTGTTTAAATAGACTAAAAGGGTCTTAAGATCCGTATTGCAGTGTGCAATATATACAGGAATAAGAGCAACTGGCTGCATCTGAGCAAAATATGATTCAGCAGAATTGCACAGATTGAGGAGATACCTTTCTTCTCTTTTATATATATACACATATATACACACACACATACATTAGCAAATAGTAACTACTGTAAAAGCAGACCTAAAATAGGACTAAAATTTGCATGGTCAAAAGGGATAGTGTTATGTATTTCCTCAATTCAGGCTGCTGACTTTTCATAGATTAATCCAAAGTGCTTGTTTTTCTAGGAGTGATAGTTCAGACACATTGTCACAGTAATTTGTTTAAAGTTCATTCTCTACATAGTGTTAATTATAGTGCAAATTACTGCCCCAGGGTGGTGTGAAAGTGCATAATAGCGTGTTTTGGTTTGTTTCTTTTGTAACTGCAGGACAGATTTTATCATAACAGCCAGCCATGATGGACATGTAAAATTCTGGAAAAAAATAGAAGAAGGGATTGAGTTTGTTAAACACTTCCGGAGCCACCTGGGTGAGAACTTGCTTTTCCTCCCCCAAAGGACCTCACTTTTTCCTCCCCCTTACTCTTAGTCCTTTGAAGAGGGAGTGCAAATGCAGAGGAGAGGGATTCTGGGAGTTGTTTACTGCAGTCAGGGGTTAAATGGTATCTACTTCATCTTTCTTCATTCCCCTGTCCTGTTATATTTTGCTCCCAAACTTCAGGAGGGATAGAGTGAGAATAAAACATGTGGGACTCCTGCACAGATCCCCTGCATCCATTGCATTGCCTTATGCCCCGCCTGTGGGGAAAATGTCTAGGACATGAAGAAGAGGTCTGTGTAAAAATAAGTAAACAAGGTACATAACAGGGGTCATAAAGTCCAGAGAAGTTTAAAAAGATGTTACTTTAGCAAGGTTACCTTCATTCCTTTTTGTTTGTTTGTTGGTTTTTTTCCCCTGCAGTATGGAAAAAAAATGGTTGGTTTTATCTGGATTTATTGCCACTGTAGAGTAAATTCTGCATCAATGTCATGATTATCAGCTGAATTAAGCAATTAAGAATTAATATTTTTAACCCAGCTTTCTGAGGTAGTAAGTACGCATAGCTCTTCTATACTATGCTAAGTATTAAATAGGTATGGACAGAAAACCAGGTTCTCATTGCTATTAGAAATGATAATATATCTGATGGAAAATAACAGTTTGATATGCAGACTGTTACAATAAGAAACATATTTATTAATAGGTAGTAAGAGTACTGTTTCTTTTTAGAGTTAGAAAGAATGTTATGGTGGGTTTTTGATCTTAAGTATCAGCTTTTCGTTATATACAGAAAAAAAATGTGAGAACAAAGCAAAAATAAGTATTGTGAAAAACTTAGGGAAGGCTCAATTGCAGAGTAATTTTGAGTGTTATGTATGTTAATCGCAGGACTGTAGAGTGCTTTTTCCTCTTTTGAGAGATGCAAGCTATAATTTTTTACCATATCATAATATTGTTCTGAATTTTTTTAAATTAAGATTGTAAATGGAAGTAACTGCCATTATAATCTCTCTTTTATGTATATGGTAAGTAGTTCATTACCACATACCTGATTCTAAACAGTGATAGAATACAAAGTGGGTTTTGTGGGCTTGGTCTTGTTTTTGTTTTTTTTTAAAGTCAGGTAGTTTTTTAAGTCAGAAAGGTGTAGAAACAGCTGAGAAATAGGTTTAAACCTCTGTAGGGTTTTTCTTGTGGAATATTGAAATGAAGGATATCCCTTTCCTGTCTGTTAATATTAAGTTAACTTTTTTTAATAGGTGTTATTGAGAGTATTGCTGTTAGTTCGGAGGGGGCGTTATTCTGTTCAGTTGGCGATGACAAAGCAATGAAGGTGTTTGATGTAGTCAACTTTGATATGATCAACATGCTGAAACTTGGGTAAGTTATTTAGTTCTTGAAAACGTTTCTTTGGGATTATAAATGGGAGTTATTTTGCTAAGAGATCAGTCAACAATTTGCAGGTTTTGAGGGTTTTACTCCCCCCAGTCACATGAAGCTTATTAAGTTCCATTATCCAAAATGCATCCAGTGGTTGGAGACTGCCTGACTGAGTAGAAAAATTTATGACTCTGTGTGCAACAGTACATCAGTGGAGTAGATCTGTGCCTTTCCTCAGCGTCAAATATGCACAAAGATGTGATGTTTCTCAAAATACTTAGCTAGGCATAATTTTTTTTCTGTTGTTTGGCACTGAATTTAAAAATTATAGACACCTAACAGTTCCAAAAGAAAAGGAATTTGACCTGTATATGTTGTCCTACTTGTTGTCATAGGGATAGAAATTTCCTTTTTCTGTTAGAGAGTGGTGTTTTTTTCCTTAGTCTTGCGGTTGCAGGGTTTCTGTAGTTATACAGTACGCAGCTAAAGAATCTCAGAGAAATATGTATGTATGTTATTGGAGTTATAAGACTGCCAGAGGAAAACAAGCCCTGAACTGTTACAAGGGTGCCTATATAAAACCTTATGTTATCTGCTTTGCTGGTTCTAGTTTCAGTATCATCCTCCAGATGACGTACTTCACCTATAGGAATTTATTCCCACTTGGCTGTCTGCTGTGGAAAAATTGCGGTTAGCCTTAGTCTTTTGGTTTTGCTGGTCTTTTCTATTTAGCAGTCCTGTATTGTCACTAGAAAATTGGTAAAATTTTGGAATGAAATAAAATTAATTTAATATTAATAAGAAAAACTTAATTTTATGTTGTTTTAGAAGGTGTTTTTTCCTGTTTGACAATTCAGGGAAAACTGTGGTAGAATTTACATCAATTTTGCTTCAGGGATACCCTGAGAATGCTACCTGTAACATTTTTCTATAGTATGTTCCCTGTTCTTTAAATAGATTTTTTTTTCAACCTCAGTAATCTACATCCTCCTCTCCCCACATATTTTTTTCAGACATAATTGGCTTTTACCTCAAGTGAACTCTTTAATGAAGAAAAGAACAATGTATGCCTGTAATATAAGCATTGTCCTTAATAGCCTTTTAAAACTTAATGTTTGTTGCTCTATCTTCTGCATTACTGTTTATTGAACAGATAGTTTCTGTTGATGTGCCTGAGAATTTTATCATGGCTCTTTGCTCAGACTTGCAGTGGTTAATGTAGAATCCTAAGTTCTGTGTGGTCTTTTCAGCTCACGTTATCTTGCGTTGCCTGCTTGGATAGGTGTATGCCAGTACATTGCAACGTTGATTAGCTTTGTCTCAAATTCTTCAGATTCTTTCAGTTTTGACTATACAGTGTGGCTATCTGCAAATCGCCATGCTTTATGCTTCCATTAGTGATCTGGAGAAGGGCAGCTATTTCTGCAGAAAACTTTGGATAATGATGCTTAAATCAATGGAACGTCATATTTATTTCTTTATGTACGTATTTGATCCTATTCTTTCTAGTGAACCTGAGACAAAGTTCTGATTATGTTTCTCCTTATGAGAATCTTTACCAGACAGACATTGAAAATCCAAATTATTAGTGTCTGTCACTTGTCAGTCCTTCAGTATCTGCTAGTTTGATTGTGAAAGGATACTAAATAAGAGTTTTCTATGGAGACTGTATAATTTCTTTGTGGTCTGTCATTTAGTTTCTGAGTTCTGGTTCTCAAAATCTTTGCTTACAGACTTTTTTAAAACAGACATAACATATTATTGAGCATATCTCTGGCTTGTTTTATTTGTAGAGTATGTTTTTGCTAGTAGCAAATGAGATCCTTCTTAAATGCATTCAGAATGCTTATTGAATATAGGGTGATTTGTCTTAATTTTACTTATGTTGCTTTTTAGTTTTGTGGTTTTTTTGTTTGTTTTTGGCAAGACCTAGTTGAACTTTTTTCTAAGTGTATGGCAAAGGTGCAGTTGTCTTCATTTCCACTGAAGTATTAATCACTTAAGAGATGAAAGAGAAATGTTATTGAGTTGTAGAAGTTCAATAGTAATCATTAATGCCACTTGTGCTGTTTAGCAGAACTTTCAGCCTTATTCTTCTTTTTCACTTACTTTCTACCTTTGCTTTCCATCACAGCCTCTTTATAAAATGATATGGGAGCAACAGAAATAGGCTGAGCCATCCACTGAATTGTGTTGCTTGGAAAACCTTGGTTATAACGCTGTTGAATTTTAGCACGACAAATATTAGCAGGACTAGTAAATGAAGTTCAAACTTTGCTTCTGATATTTGATTTCAAGTTCATAGCATAACTTGATTCTTATCTAAGTAACAGCAGTCCATTTTTTTTCTCCCTCCTTCCACTCTTTGTTGCAGCTACTACCCTGGCCAATGTGAGTGGGTATATTGCCCTGGAGATGCCATATCTTCTGTTGCAACGTCTGAGAAGAGCACAGGAAAAATATTCATATATGATGGACGAGGAAATAACCAGCCACTTCATGTTTTTGATAAACTCCATACATCCTCTCTTACTCAGATACGGTTGAACCCTGTCTACAAAGTAGTAGTGTCTTCTGATAAATCTGGAATGATCGAGTACTGGACTGGTACTCCACACGAATATAAATTCCCCAAGAATGTGAACTGGGAGTATAAAACAGACACTGATCTATACGAATTTGCTAAATGCAAGGCTTACCCATCCAGTATAAGTTTTTCACCTGATGGCAAGAAAATGGCCACTCTTGGGTCTGACAGAAAAGTTAGAATTTTCCGGTTTTTGACGGGGAAGCTGATGAGAGTCTTTGATGAATCTCTGAGTGTGAGTTTGGTCTTGCTTCTCTTTTTTTGAGGCTTTTTCTCTTCTTACTTGAATTTATCAGTGCATATACCTAAGTTATCGTCTGCTTCTAAGGCTATATTTTTTGCTGTATTTTTCTTGCAGAAAAGGTTTTCCATATTCTCTTCCTTGCCTCTTGTGTTGCTTTGCTCCAAAACTAATTCTTACTGATTTATATTAGTTATGTAGTGGTTATGTAGTGAAACTGAGTTGTTGATTTTCATCTGTGTGTTTATACTGCTAGATTACTTTTTACTAGAAAGAAATTACGGAAAGTGCCCATTTTAAATAACATCATCATAATTAATTACATTTGTCATCTTCTAAGAAATTTGTTAGATGACTACACACTTTTCTTTCTTTGCTTAAGTTTGGTACTACAACATGGCTATTGGGTCATTAAAGTAGAGTATCGCTTGTATTTATTTCAGTTCTTAAGTGTGAGTAGTCTCACTTGAATTCTGTATTTT
The DNA here is from genome assembly GCF_028500815.1 of Rissa tridactyla. Classification (NCBI taxonomy): domain Eukaryota; kingdom Metazoa; phylum Chordata; class Aves; order Charadriiformes; family Laridae; genus Rissa; species Rissa tridactyla. The sequence continues at coordinate 63,800,552 of NC_071497.1, read as the reverse complement.
CGAAGCACGTGCATCAGTGTTTTGCTGGATCATAAGTTTAAAGTATGTTCATATAATAGTGATTTTTTTTTTTCTGTAGATGTTTACTGAACTTCAGCAGATGAGACAGCAACTACCAGATATGGAGTTTGGCCGACGTATGGCAGTTGAGCGTGAGCTGGAGAAGGTGGATGCAGTAAGATTAATTAATATAATTTTTGATGAAACTGGACACTTCGTTCTCTATGGAACAATGCTGGGCATTAAGGTCATAAATGTAGAGACTAACAGGTAAGTTCCAGTGACACACTTTGGCATAAATATGTTTGTTTCAAAGTCTATATTCATTTGTAGTATATTTAAAACTTGATATGACTGTGGGGGTCTCTAATCTTTCTTTGTTGTTGTTACTTGGGAGCCTTACATTAGCCATAAGATACTCCCATGCTTTGTAATGAGTCGTGTCAGTTTAAAGCTTTGTAAAATGAGGAAAAAACACAGCAAGCATATTTGTATTAAAAATGTGTAATTAATTCATCTCTGGCTAACTAGATGTTGTAACAAAGTAAATGTGGATCGTGCAGTTGGGATTTTATCGCGTAAGGAGGGTGCCTAGTAAATTATGTAGCAAGTTTGAATAGAGAAGCATCACAAAAACAATTAGTAAAAAATTGCTTTGAGAGGGTTTTGGAATTTTGCTTTGAGTATTGCAGTCAGAAAGGAGATGTTCTCTGACTGTGAGCAGCTAACAGTAGCTACACCTTCTCACATCTTGCGCTTCAGGTGTATTCGTATCTTGGGAAAACAAGAGAACATCAGAATGATGCAGCTAGCTTTGTTCCAAGGAGTCGCCAAGAAACATCGTGCTGCGATCACTATAGAGATGAAGGCATCTGAAAATCCTGTTCTCCAGAATATCCAGGCAGATCCAACAGTAATCTGCACAGCTTTTAAAAAAAATAGGTTTTACATGGTGCGTGTGGTTTCTATTTAAATAACTCTATTCTTGTATTGATGTTTTCTCTGCGATATTTTTTTATTGTTGCACCTTTCCAGCGCTTTTTGTCTTGAGTACTTGCAAACACAGCTTTTCCAGGGGAGTCCCTTTATATTGCAAGTATATTCTAGAATTTTTAGCTTGAACTAGCTATAAATTCGCTAGAAGCAGCTTTAACTGTTTCATTATTGCTCAAGCAGTTTAGTAAACTTGGGATGGTTTGGGCTGTCTGAATTATAGTTCTCTGAGAATGGTATATGCTTTTGTTCTAGTTGAGGAAAAAACACCCTTAAGTAGGAACGTTTTAAAAACCTAACCAGATCTTATATTGATAAATAATAATTAACTGTACAAAATATGTAATAAAAAATAATTCCATTCAGAGCAGTATTAGGACTCAGTAGCACCAAGTATGGGCAACTAACTAAGACAGGAGTCATCTTCCTGTTCACAATTTAGATTTTAGGTGAGATGCAAGGAATAAGCCAAAGAGATGAGCAATTCCGGAGTAGTTAGTAGTTGATCTGGGATGTGATCACCATAGAGGTTAGAGATCAGTCTGTTTGTCTGTTGGTTGTGCTTGAACTTGATCCTGTTTTCTGTTGGAGCAAGATAGTATACTTTCTAAAGCTTTGTGTGGTTAGTGTGTAGCATATGCTGGAATATATTACTCTGAACGATTTGACAAGTGGGGATGAAAAGTTAGACAAAGCCTGGAAACATTACTCACCATTACACATGCAGAAAGGCTAGGGATTATCATTTGATGTGTAAGTGTACTACTCGCTTAAGTGGATGCTCGTGTACTCATATATTTATTCTGTGTTTTTCTGTAAGTACTATACAAATTACATCTTTGATATTTCTCCTGTTTTGAGTTAAATTTTCTGGTTTTCTATAGTTTTGTATTAATGTGGTATTGGAGTAAAAGGATTTAGTTTGACTTTGTAGTGAAACTAAAAGTTTGTGATGAAACCTGACAGTTTTGTGTGAATATAATAGAACACATTGATACTCTCCACTCTTTTTTTAAAGACAACACGCCAAACTACTGTGGGCCTTCTGTTGAAAAGGGGAGGAATTTTAAAGACAATAGATTATAAAAAGTTACTTGGATTTGCATGTAGCTGTGCTGGGATTTGTGACTGTGGAAATGCTGGTAACGCAGAGCACTGAAATGCAAGAATAGACTGTCTATGAATTATCTCCCTACATTTCAAATCTAGTTGGGCGTTTAGCAGGTTCAGTAATCATATTGATGTCTTAGGTGCAGAGCGGTGTGTAAGATAAAGGAAAGAAAGAGAAAACCAAACAGTTAACCTTCTGTTCTTTTGTTCTTCAGTTTACTAAACGTGAACCAGAAGATACAAAGAGTGCAGATTCTGACAGAGATGTATTTAATGAGAAACCTTCTAAAGAAGAGGTCATGGCAGCCACTCAAGCAGAAGGTCCCAAAAGAGTTTCAGACAGTGCCATCATCCACACAAGCATGGGAGATATCCATATCAAGCTTTTTCCTGTTGAGTATGTATTTGGTAGTTCTTCTGTTATTTTGGTTTTCCTTCCTTCTGTGCCTTTTGGTGGCAGTATCCAAGATGTACATTTAAAGTTAGGAATGGTTATTTTCTTCCCCTTTTTCTACTTGTTCCTTGTTTCCTGACAGTTTCTTAATACATCAGGCTAGGAACATGACTCTTGGCAAACACAAATAAAGTAGGGTAAAAACAGGTCTAAATAACAGTTGGGGTCATAGTTGTTTGGTTGGATTTTTTTTTTTAATTATTGCTTTTATTTAATTATTGGTTCAGGGGGGTTATTCGTTTATTAGCTTTTGTTCTTTATCTAAACCACAGATGTGGATAGGTCATGATGCTCTTCTGTGTAAGCTACATATTATTGTAAGGCAGTGCTGTTTGATTCCGCCTTGAAAAATAATGTTGATGTTGGCAGCGACAGTAGATTTGGCAATAGGTCTGTGTAAGCCAGAGGAATGGTACAGTTTGCAACTTCCAAATGTGGCCATTGTACTACGTTTTGTACTATTGCAGCTCCTTCAAGAACAACATAAAATTTATACCACTGTGTATATCCAAAACCAGGCATATAATTGAAAAAGCGTTCTGTGTGTGACAATTGCTGAAGTTATTCTGTCAGCGTCTCTTCTTTGTAATGCTAGTATATGCAAAGATTTTGTTATGAAACAGTAAATGTATATAATATTACCTATATATTGCTATACATTGAAACTTAAACCATATAAGTGTAGTCCATGCTTCTCCAAAACCAAGTTCATGTTTTGTCATAAGCACAGGTAAGGCAACACAATCTCAATTCTGTCCTGCAGGGCTGCTAGTCTATTATTGCTCTCTTCACAAATGTCTCCTTGCATCAGGCCCTAGCTTCTGGAATTCATAATTGTAGCATATAGGTTGCAGTAATGCTACAGCCCTTACCAGTGAGTGACAGGCCAAACTACATTATTTCTGACTTTTTTTTTTTTTTTTTTTAAATTCTCATGCCAGCGTGCCACTATATTGGCGTGCATAGTATTGCTAGGTGCTTGACTGCAATGTTTTGTGTGCAATTTTGAATTAAGTGTAGTATTACCAGGCTTGGTTATTGTTAGGTTTGTCCTTTCTTGTTCTAGTATTTCCTCCCAACTGAGATTTGAATTTTAATCTCTTGAAGATGAATGTGATTAAAAAGTTAAAGAAGAGCCTATACAAAGTGGCTTATGCCCTTTAAATCCTTGGCCATGTGCTTGTGGAATAAAGTTGTGAATGACTATGTACCACCCAGCAGGAACTGGGACTATAATCTTGTCTGTTCTGTTAGTTATGCTATTAGTGCTGTGTTTCACAAGATGGTTTAGAATACTAAGCCCAAGCTAATGTTCCTTGTCACAGCTGAAGTAACTTTACAGCTACGGACTCAACTTGGCTATTCTGTCGTTTGCTCAGAAAATGTATGTGACTGTGTAAACCTGTCAGTGTAGATCTACCCTGGTAGCAAATCTCAGAAGTAAAAAATCGAGTCACAAAGGTGAAGGGGTTGGTTGGCTGGTTTTTTTCCCTTTTTATTCCATCAACAGTATTCCAGCTGCTTCCAGACAATGTTTGTGAGCAGCTTCAGAGGAGGCTAACTGACTCTGCGGACTGCAAGTTCTATAATATTAAACCATTGTATTTTTAGATTTTACTTCTGGTATGCAACAATGAATGCCTTACATGGGTAGCTTAATACAATTATGGAGGTAAAAGAGCGAACAACTTTTTGCTTATGGAGCATACACTCCTTAATTGATTTTGTAAATGAACCATGTAAATAGAAAGCTGGGGAAGGAACATCTAATCAGTGATGCCTTGAACTAGGCTTTGAAGAATAGATTTATTTGCTGGCTGTCATGGTTTAACCCCAGCTGGCAACTAAGCCCCATGCAGCTGCTCGCTCACATCTCTGCAGTGGGATAGGGGAAAGACTTAGAAGGTAAAAGTGAGAAAACCCATGGACTGAGATCAAGACAGTTTAATAAGTAAAACAAAAGCCGTGTCCATAAGCAAAGCAGAACAAGGAATTCATTCACTGCTTCCCATCCGCAGGCAGGTGTTCAGCCATCTCCAGGAAAGCAGGGCTCCATCACGTGTAATGGTTACTTGGGAAGGCAAATGCCATCACTCTGAATGCCTCCCCTTCCTTCTTCTTCCCCAGCTTTACATACTGAGCATGATGCCATATGGTATGGAATATTCCTTTGGTCAGTTGGGGTCAGCTGTTCTGGCTGTGTCCCCTCCCAACTGCTTGTGCAACCCCAGCCTGCTCGCTGGCGGGGTGGTGTGAGGAGCCAAAAAAGCCTTGATGCTGTGTAAGCACTGCTCAGCAACACCTGAAACATCACTGTATTATCAACAATGCTGCTGCCTTCCTGGGTAATCATGCAACTTCGTACTCAAGGGTTTTTTTGCTTCCAGCCCTGGGTTTCAGGAGGTGGGGATTTGCTTTTATCCGTAGCTGATAAAATCCCTTTCTACAGTGTGCTGAAACACTGCTCAGTACAACAGGGTCTTGGTCTCAGCTGAAATCTTCATGGCGTTGCCACCATACAATTAAATATTTATTGTGGCCTGTATTTTCTGTTACACAATTTTAGGTGCCCCAAAACAGTGGAAAACTTCTGTGTGCACAGCAGAAATGGCTATTACAATGGACACATATTTCACCGTATCATCAAGGTAATTTGTAAAAAGTTTTTGTTTGGTTAGATAATGTACCTTTGAAGTCAGTCCTCTCTGTTAACCTTTTCCTTTCCATTTTGCACGGGGGATTTCTGGAATGGCTGGAAAGTTCTCTGTAAAGTCTGAACAACTCTGAGGTTCTAAATAACTTCCATCATTTACTGAAGTTGTTTAATAGTTTTTCTGCAACTGACAAGGTGGGAGAAATCTGAAAATTGAGACAAAGATTAATTCAGCAGTCCTGCTTGAATTCAGACTTTGTTTCATATCAGAGGGCAGCTTCTTGTAAGGCTTCTTATTTCTGTTGCACCAGAATCAATCTGACACAGCCCAAGTGTTCGCAGAAGCCACAGATAGTCTGGTTTCTTGTCCTTCACTAGCAGGAACGGCGTTTGTTCTGCTTGTTTTTTCACAAGTACTTGATTATGATTTAAAGAATACTTTGTCCCTTATCCACAGCATTTTAACACTTACATTTTGTTGAAAGGTTTAAAGTTTGTTTGAAAAAATGTGACATAAGGCATTTTTGCTTATTTATTCTATGTGATGATATAATATTTAATTTCTGTGCAGGGTTTCATGATTCAGACTGGTGACCCAACTGGTACAGGAATGGGAGGTGAAAGTATTTGGGGAGGAGAATTTGAAGATGAGTTTCATTCAACTTTACGACATGACAGACCATATACGCTCAGCATGGCTAATGCAGGACCAAATACCAATGGATCCCAGTTTTTTATAACAGTAGTGCCAACTGTAAGTAGTAAAGCTCAATCTAAGACCTGAGATACTAACTAAATAGTAAAAGTGTATCTTTTCTGATGGAAAAAGGAACACAGTACTATCTAAATATCGTCTTGTTATTGTGCAAATAAATGCTACACACAATGTATACTGTGTAGGCTTCACTGAAACAGTCTTTTAAGAAATAGAAAAGCATTTTTGTCAGTTGTGATCAAGAGGCCTTTTGCCTTTAATTGCAGTAAGGGCGATATCAAATTCTTAGTCAATGCTTGCAATTGTTTATTACTGGAGTATTTTGTGTTAATATACTCATTTAAATTTGATGGAAATCTAGCTATTGCTTAGATTGTTTGAAGTTTTTTGGATATGATGCCAGGATGACTTTAATATTGCCTAATTATAGCTACACAAAGAAGCCAGTATTTACGTTTGAAGATTTCCTTTAATCTCTGTACAATTTCAGAGCCAAAAAAAGAGATTTTGATATGCGAGTCTAACAGATACAAAACAAATACTTAAAGGTAACACAGAAACTGTATTCATATAGCACTTATTTCAAAACTATGTTGGTTTGTTGTTTTTTTTAAAGCACCCATCTACCATAATTTTAAAGCTTATTAAGTTTATCAGTGCCTATATTCAGATTGCTAATTGGGCATACTTTACGAATATGAATTTGAATTAGGTCATATTCTGGACTGGCACTTACAATTCAGCGGTGAAAATACCATGAAATAGAGAGACTGAAACAGCATTTCTGTGAACTGGGAATACGCCTTAAAATAAACTATGAAATGCTACTGCATTGCTAGAACTTGACCTGTGTAGTACTTTAAGGAAACAATTGAAAAGGTGATGAGTTTAAATGCATATGAACATGTATTAGCCACACTCTTAAATTTCATAGTCTGAACAGACTAAGATGTATTAATGTTTACTTATTCTAGGTCACTCTCTTTCTGGTTTGGTGCTTAACCTACATGCTGCTTTCTATTTTAATATGCTTTTTCTTTCTCTGCCCTCAAACAGCCATGGCTAGACAACAAGCACAGCGTGTTTGGACGGGTGACTAAAGGAATGGAAGTTGTTCAAAGAATCTCAAATGTAAAAGTCAATCCCAAAACCGACAAACCCTATGAGGATATCAGCATCATTAATATCACAGTGAAGTAAGCTAGGAGTTGAAGGTTCCAGCTTAAGCAGAAAAAAATTCAGCATGGTGGGACCCAAAAGGGGACCCAGAAAGAACAGAAACATTTTTGATAGTTCCTAGACAGAGCAATTGCCAGTTTTACTATTTTTAACGTATCCAAAGTGCCCTAAGTCTGTATTTCTGTATTTTAAAGTAAAAACACCTGCATGTTTCTTACAAAGTCTACTGTTTTTCTTGCATCTCTTCTATGCAAAACTAAAGACGAAAACCCATACCCTGTCTCATGACTTATAAAATAGGACCAGGGTATTGTTTGTAACTTTTTCATGTTTATTTGCATCGTTCCTATCTTAATTAATCCTCTACACACTATTGAAGTCTTTGACAGAGGAAAAGGTTGGAAATCCTAAACTGCGTAAACTCTTCAATCCTATCATGCATCAAAAATTACATTAAGTTACGATACTGTTTGCTATAACAAGATATGTAATCTACCTCTGTTCTTTAAAAATAACTGTGTATGTGTCTGCTGTGTCCAAGAGCAATGATCAACTCCTGGAATGCCAGCGGATGAAGTCCTATGCAATGGGTTTGGTATTGCCAATATTGGTTTTTTTCTATGCACTGTTCTCATTATTTTAGCCTGGGGAGTGTGTTTCTGGATTCATTTTTACCCAAAGTCCTGCAAACACTACTACTTCTACTGCCATACTTAGTTTAAAATAAATGATGGGAATCACCTCAACTAAGCTTACATCATGTGTTTCTGATGCAGTCCTCAAGGAAAGCTCAGACTTGTCCAGCTGACATGAATCTGTGGCTAGATATGGTCCTGTTACTATGTTGGATAGTTAAGTCTACTCTAAATACAGTAACATTGACTGTTCATGTTCACATAACACCACTGCACTCATACGAGACTCAGGAGTTTACAGTTCTGGTAACATCATTCGTGAAATGAGATGTGTGCTAATCAAACAGTCCCTCAGAAGCTGCTACCAACAAGCAGCTTATCTTTGGTGAGATAAAGGGATATCTTCAAGGATCAAGAAGAAAAATTCTACAGTAAGTTAAATGTAGCACACCTCCTTAAAAAAGAAAAAAGGCAAATTTATTAAAATTCATTCTGAAAGTTTCAGATACTTTTATTGAAAAGAATTCATTTTCTGGGCAACTCAAATTGCAGCAGCTTATGAATTTTTTTTCCACTAAAGGAGCCCTTTCTTTCAAGAAGTCTTTACATAATATCCACACCTACTCCAAGAGTTAAGAATGAGGATTATCTCAGAATAAAACCCTCATGTACCACATAATCCACAATAAATTTGAAGGTAGCATACAGTAAGACCATATCAAGTGATAAAACATTATTTTTCACTTATTCTAGATGCACTGTTTTTGAGCTGAGATTCTTTAAAGAAAGCCACAACACAGTCACTGTATGTTGTATTTACTCAATTTCACAATTAAGTCAAAATCCTATGAAAAGTTAATCGGTCTTTTCAAATAATCCTTATAGTTAGTAATGCTTGAGTGAATTCTAGTTGAGGAAATACTCCAATTACGTATTGCATAAATCAGTACACTAGAAACTAAAGCTCAGTAAAACTGGTGAAACAAGCTTAAATTTATAACTGAAGCAATTTATATGTAGTATTAATTTATAATACAAATAAACCTCTTAGTGGACCTGTTTACACTGAAGAGTTCACAGACAAATGCAACACTTTCACAGTTACTTCAAGTCATCTTAAATAAATTCCATTTAAAAACACTTTTATGGTAGCATTCCATGTGTCACAAGCAATCCTTTGTACTCAAAAATATGCATGAGTGAGAATTTTTTCTCTGCCCTCAAATGCAATGTTACAAAAAATCCAAACTGGTCACCTTGAACATTTTAAAATAGAACTATACTGAGAGGTATGTATAACTGAAGCATAAGCCAGCTAAAATAAAACTACAGAAACGGAATTTTTCTGAAGAATACATGTCTTCTCTGTTAAAAATATTACAGGAAAAGGTATCTACCATGCTAAGCAGAATTTGTTCATATTTTAGAAAGAGGTGTGAAGGGACAGTCAGCCTTAACTAGGTCTGGGACTGCTTTGCAATGCAGGAGAAGCAGATGCTCAGGTCAGAGCAGCCAACTGTCTAGTGCACCAAGAAGTTACAGGCTGGGAAGGATGAACAATTTTTAGTTGGTAGGTGCAAGAAAACACCCTTCACTCTGTTGTAAACTATTTCCAAATTTATCAGGTTGTCTGAAGAAAGACTAAATATCCCTTCTCAGTACCTGTGTACATAGGTAGGCATTGAAGCCCATTTCACAAACATTTAACTACTTTAAAGCTTAGTGTTCTTTCAGCTACTATTGAAGTCATTAGACTTACTGAAACTGAAGCTGCATTTAACACCATTTACAGGAAATTTAAGTAACAAGAGAAAACTACAAATAAGTGTCATTATGAGGCAGTAGTTAACTGCTTCTTCTTGAAGAAAAGTGCAAATGTACTAAATTATTTTTATACATTCTTGGCTTTACCTAAGTTATGTAGTGGGAAAACATCATAAAATTGATAACATTATAATAGAAGCCATAGCCACAGAAAATAGGATACATTTTCTTTGCCAGATGAGGTTCAGAGCTCTCACAGGTAAACACACTTTTCAGTGTGGCAAAAATACCTACCCATCTGTGAAACAACTGCTCGTTTCCACTCTATGGTTCTCCCTATTCACCTCTACTCCAGTAAGAAAAGTGATTATAATACAGTTTTGATCTATTGGCTGTGCTCTTTGTCACTCCTCTACTGACAGAAAGAGGTCCACGGCATGGCTTCCTCAAATGGCAATGGCTGTGTACTTAAAGAGGACACCAGAAGATTCTGGTGCACATATCAGACAGATAAAATCGTTTAGCAGAGTTGCATATGCAGCAGAGACAGACATCACTACATCATTGCAACCTTCTCTAAATTTAAACAGTGCTACGCCCATATTTCATGAGTTTGTGCATGAGTAATCTGCGAAAATAGAGGCATTAGTGACAGTTCCATGTAGAAGGTACAGTGAGAATTGAAAATCTAATTATGGAAGGTTTATATCACATTTTACCATCTGCTCTTCTAAGTAAGAGTTATAATTAGTGTACACTGCTTTTACATTGTGTTATTTTATATTTTAAGGCCACTACCTTTATCTGGAAGCATGACTTCTACATAAAAGTATATAGCTGGATTGACATTACACCGCACTACTTTAAGAAGTTTGGTTGGTTTTTTTTGAACTTCACTGACTTCTTGAGGAGTAAGCTTAACCTCTAATGGCAGATCATGTCCCCAAGTACACACAAAACACTTTCACCTCAATATCACTATAGTCTGTCCATAAATAATTTAGCATGTGTAAATTAATAACACCCCCCCCAAATAACCCCTCCCCCCTAACTAGAAAAAGACCAGCTAAACAATGCCACAGATCCCTAGCCCTGCAACACGGGTCCCCATTCTCAGTTTTCTTTGCCCAGTTATGCCACCTTCTGGTAACAAACAGGGAAGCTAACAAATAATGAGGGAAACATTTTCCTTTTGTGGTGTACTTGGATGTAATTTTCAATGCCACCTATAAATGAATGCATTCTTCAGATATTAAGGAGTAGCACCGTTTATTTCTGACTAACAGACAGGACTGGCTATTCTAATAACTTGAGATGGATTTTGGAACAGTTTCCTGGGAAAGTATTTCTAAACCATGCAGACTTTTTTCTGACACCAATGAACTATTGTAACCTTGTTAAAAGTATTAGATGAATTCCACTGCATTTTTTTAATCAGGGAATGCTTTTGAATTGTAACAATCTAATTTCACCAAAAAGAATTTCAAGGCACCCTTGTAACTAGCCCATCCCATTACTTGTCACTGTATCAAATTTCAAAAACACTGTTACTGCACAAGTTTACTCAACCAATTATCCAATCTAGGATAAAGGCTTGTATTTTTCTGTACCCACCAAGTTAAATCGAGTCCCCTCTTCAGACAGCAGAGCTGGCTACAACATCCTAAATCGTGCAAACAAAACACAACAGTAAACTACACCCTTAAATTGCAGCTGCTGTAAAATTAAGCCACATCCAGGACACCAGCTGCCACTAACTGCCTTGAAAGCCAGTCCAATCCTTCATAAAGTCCTGTACCACTTCGGGCATCACAACCCTGAATATACCAGCTACGGCCACAGCAGAGTTTGTGGAGACTCAGCAGTTCTGTGATTTCTTCCACTGAAAGTGCACCTGCTACATCCTGCAACAGAACCAGATATAAAGATTCAATTATTCTTCTGTATTATGTTTGAAGCATTTTATTTTCAAGTGATAGCTTAGACTGAAACTACAAATCATAGAAAATGTTTCCAAACACAAAAGCCAAATAAAACAGTTACACATTTACTCCTTGTTACCATAAACCAAAAACTGGTTACTAAATTTACCAAGCACTCTAGCATCACTTATTTTACTAGTACTAAACATAAGGAAAACATATACATTTTATCCTTTCGACATTACCGTTCCCTACCCATAGCAGAGGGTTCAGAAAGTTGGAATTTGATAGAAAAACTAAGGAAAAGAGTAACAGAGTGAAAAAAATCACACATACCTGTTTATTAGCAAAGATCAAGAGCAAGGCATCCCGCAACTCCTTCTCTGTTAATAATTTTGCAAGTTCACTGTGTGCTTCACTAACCCTGTCTCTGTGACTGCTATCCACAACAAACACCACCGCTATGAAAGAGAGAGAAACGTTATACACCTATTCAAATATAAACTCTGTAAAATTAGCTTTCAACTGACACAATTCTTTTTTTCCAGCAGTCTATGGGAAGTTTCTCAGCAGTGCACAACTTCAGTTTCAAATCCAGGAGGAGTGAGAAACGCCTTACATATCTCCATACCTTTGACAAAAATCTACAATTCATCCTAAAACACGGAAAAAAACTCTGAAGTTTTTTGCCTAGTCTAATATAAAGGCTGTGATATTTGAACTACTTAGGTCTAAACCCAGATTTACTATGTGTGGACTGAATATCTCAGTTTAAACCATTTCTTGATCCATTTATACTCAATCAACTCCCACACGACTGTTCCAGTTACCCTGAACTGGCTGTAAAATCTCCAGATTCAGCCAAATCGGCACAGCTTCCTCCAGCTACAGACTACACAATCCAGAGAAGATTGTGATGGACCTGAAACAGCAGTGATAGATATTGCTATCCACCACAGAGAGTAACCAAGATAGCAGGAAGACTGGAGAGTCAGGGAGGTATAGCTAGAGGACAGAATTTAAACTCATGGGTTTTGCAATGAAAAAGCCTCCAACACCAAAACTAAAAACTTACTGCACGTATACACCACGTTAACCGCTTAGGCCTTCTCTCCAACATACAATTCTTCAAGGCAGACATGATTCCATGCTATTGGTGTTTACATGGTAAGTTTTAAGAGGACAACAGAAATCCCGAAATACGATTTTTAAGAGTTTGAAAAGACAAACAATTTAAAATGTTAAAGTTTGCAATGAAGACTGAAATAATGCACAAAGCAGAGCACGTAAACTGATGTTTGTCATTCCTAAGTATTTCAGATAATTTGGAGTTAATTAATGAAGAGGAACCCTTTTCTAAATTAAAAAACAGCTGTGGAGGATTTACAGGGGGACAGCATCAATTCCTAAGTTGGCACCATTTATGTCAGTGTTTTCAGAATCAGTAATCTAGTCTATGACCAGATATTACGCTGCAATACCAAGTCAGAAGTTACAGAACTTTGTGGAGCGTTTTAAGTTGCCAACTAGGGCTCCTAGAGGCTGAGTATTTTCATTTCAAGTGGTATTTAAATTTCATACCTGGCAAGTACTACTCCTCACTATGTAAACTTTGGAACACTGCACCTTGTCTGTTGTCAGCTAGAACCAGTTTAACCGAGATTCTAATTTTGTTTGGCTCCATGAACTGTCTGACGGATTTATGGAGAATGCACCTTTATCGTGCAGCAGACACTATGACCAACTGGATTAAAATTTCTTAGCTCATGAATCTAGCAGCTGGACTTCGCATTAGATGAACAATTTTTACAGTTATAAATTATTTCTATTAATAATCTTTTTGGCTCTGAAATACAGGCTAGAAGACAAAATACAGATTAAAAGTTGTACTAGTCTCACCTTGTGTATTGAGATAATAATGCTTCCACAAGGGCCTCAATTTGTGCTTCCCTCCAACATCCCAAATAGTAAACTTCAAATTCTTGTATTCTACTGTTTCAACATTAAAACCTAGAACAAAAATATTAAAGTTGTATCATGTTGCTCTGTATGAATATAAAATGACCAGATTCTACAGATAAATCAAACATTCAGAAAAAAATTAAATATAAATTATTGCTACTAACCTATTGTTGGAATTGGCTGCATGAATTCATCTTGCTTTAACTTAAACAAAATAGTTGTTTTGCCAGCTCCATCCAATCCTAGAGTGACAACACGAATTTCCATTTTTGGTCCAATATGTACCCTGTTGTCCTGGAAGAAACAGCACACACAAAACAAGAGCAAGTTTAGGAAATTAGAATTAGAAAACCCTAATATTTAAGATACTTATCTTGTTACCATTTGTAAAGTGATTAAATGGATGGACTCCAAAAATACTGGGCACAATCATCAATCACTTCCTGCAGTAATATAAACCAAAATATCCAATAATCTCTGTAGTGAACCTGTAACTTCTGCCTGAGCTACCACAGGTCTTTTAGAAAAACAGCCGATCTCATGCTAGTACGTCTGTACTTGATAAAATTTCAAATTCTTTCATCATTTTCGGCTCAAACCGCATGAGGAGTTGCTCATAGCAATTCTCTGACCAGAGAAGTCTCTATTGGTTTTGTTGCTTTTCCACTACGTTTTATCACTTTATTAATGCTCCCAACTACAGAACTATTTCCTTGCTGGAGGCTCCATAGCTACCCCTCTTCACCTCAAACCACTTCTAATCTTTTGCCACATTACAACAGCAACATTATTAGCATTAAGCAGTAATCTGAAATAGTGAAGAAAAACAAACAAACAAAAGAAACCCCAAGTCTTCCTTGGAGGCAAGGAAAAAGAATCACCTTCCTACTTGTAGTTTAGACCAAGCTACCATGAGCTTGAATGAGCTGATGCTAACAATGCAATCAAGTGGTATCACTAATATAAAGCAGCAAATCGTAAATTGTAAAACAAACAACATAGGCTAAGATTACCATGTATCCTTGAAACATAATTTGAAGTACTTAGAATTGCTACCTTGATGAAATACCAGAGTTTCAATCATCAGAACTATGTGGCAATACACTTGTTTTCTTGCAAAATCCAGACAGCACTGTGCTGGGCAAGTAATAGACAAAAACCTGTGTCTACCCCACACAGCTTTTTATTTCTTCTTGCATTAGAAATGCTATTTATTTAGTGGAAAAATGCTACAACCTCTCCTGGTACAAGACCAACATGGACCAGTGTGACCTGATGTATAAACATCTAAATGATGTGACATGAGATATATATAGATAGGTAGGTAGACAAACAGATATACACACATATGGGGTCCATTATATAGCTGGGTATACATCATCATGACATGCAACTCCATTCTCCCCTCTGTCACAGCGTACTGCCAGAATAATCAATATAGATTAATTCAATGACCTTATGCTATTGCAACCTTCAAAGAGAGCAAAAACACCTTGAGAAACTGCTTTCTAAAAAAAAAAAAAAAAAATTAAAAAATTTATACAAGTACCACAATACAAAAGTCAGCAACATCACAATTGTAAGTGTAAGAGTCAGATCAAAGGTCCATCTAATCTAGCATGTTGTCTGAAACTAGGTAAAGATGGATACATGTGAAAGTAAGGAACAGGAAAAGCACCTAATGATAACTCCTCTAAATACCCTCCTTATGTCTAGCACCTTGCAGCTCACGGACTTACTGAGCCAACATCTTGATGTATTATTCACATATGAATCCAACTGAATATTTGAGATTTGGAAAACAAAACATTGAGACTTATTTGTTTTTTAATAAATTTCCTTTTAAGTTCTGGAATTTTGGATTCAGAGATGAAGTTGCCAAATTCAGTGACAACACTGCAACACAGCATGTTATCAAAAAGGGTTACTTCCTGGAGAGGGAAAACCTGTGGGCAGATTCTTGACAAGAATATCAGCAAGAAAGGTACAAGCTAAGAGAAAGAACACAAAGAAGCATGCAAAAGGCACTGAAGAGGCGAAAAAATGCCATGCCTCCAGCACCCTTTTCACACTCAAGCCTCAGTTCTGATTTTGTCTAAAATTTCTGGGGATGAATCTCAACACTTCTTCTCTGTGCCTGAAAAGAAGGAGGAAGGAGAAGAGGTGGCTCAGGATAGAGCTGCCGATTTCATAGATTTCTTGCTGGAGGCAGCACCCTGTCTATGGCCAGAGCTTGCTGACAGTGAGACAACCTGGCCATCCTCTCAGGGCTCCACCAGAAGCACCAGTCACCTCTACAGCTCCCACAGCTGGAGGGCAGAGGCAGCGCAGGCCTCTGCAACCTAAAGCATCAGGGAAGTGGAGGAGATGAACAATTCTGTCAAATTTAGTCATCCTGTTGCAGTTTGCTTTCAGCAAGATTTAGAGTGAAAACAGGTTGTTCTCAGTATATTTGTACTCTCTCAGAAGGAATCAAAATGCAATCTGTGATGGACACCAGATTTCCAATTTTTGCGTGAGTAGTTCTGTCACTTCAGGAAGAACCTTGCAAGAAAAGTTCCCACTCAGAAACAATGTATAGCACCTGTAATACAAGTCAGAAATAACCGACTATTGATGATCACAGATAGAAATTGACAGATGAATAATAATAATAAAAAAATATCTTTCTGCATCAACTATATTATCACCTTTAATCAAAAGTGTTATTTAAAAAAAAAATCTGGCCCTTCATGTCTACATTCCTGGCAGGTGCATAACTTGACAGCACACTTAAGAACAGATAACCTGTGTCTTCTGTTCACGTAAAACTTGGTGTTTTCTTAATTCTCAGTAAAGTGCAGAAGAAAAACCCACACAACAATTGTGATCTCTTGGTTTTTGTCCTCATCCTTTGTCTTTCTTAAGAAATTTGTTGACATCACAAAAGCTGTACATAGATTTACTTAAAGATAGTGTTAAGTGCTTTCCCTCTCATAGATTACTTGAATACTCTTGGTGTAGATAAGGGTTAGCAGTTTCCCATACTTGCTTCAACGTTGACAGATAAGTGCTCTTTACTATCTTAGGTACTGGTTCCTTACTCATTTTCCCTTTCCCAAGTATGTACACACAAATATTGAGGATGACCAATTGCTACTCCACAGCCACTACTCTCATTTGACCAGGACAAACCAGCAATCTCTCTCTTCCAATAAGAATCACATTCCTGGGTGAGGAGCCATTTCCTTGCCAGCAAGCTCACTACATGAAGACATCTCTATCTTATTTGGTCAAAGCCCTCGTAAATACATAGGTAAAGAAGGATTCATTGGAAACAATATAGTAACAACATTTGGGAAAAAAATATTATATACTAACATATTTCTTGAAAGACTTTCAGCATCTTGTTCTGGAATTCTCCAAATCCTCCCTTCGGAGCTTTTAATGTGGATTTTCCCTGAATGGCAGGAGGAGTTTTCCATCTCATCAGTGAAATAAAAAATGTGGATAAAACCTACTCACTTTCAATAGCAAAAAGGACTTCTCCCTCCCCTCCTTGAATCTCCACAACCCTCACTGGATATGGAATGTTCCTCTGATCTGGTACTGTTTGAAATGCTTTTTTAATTTTATAATGGATGCAGCCCTCAGTGCAGGAGAGCTCCCGAGAAAGACCTTTTCAGTGAAATTATAACAGTTTAATTTTTGATCTGAAGATTTTATTTCTGTCTGAAATCTGTTGCCAAGCACAGGCCTTTCAGATACAACAAGCCTCACTACAAGTCAAAACAGTGGCCATCAGCACAACAGTATTCTAAAAAAAACATTGGGTAGAAAAAGAGCTTTAAACTTTGTCAGAAGTGAGGAAACAAAAAGTGAGAGACTGAACTAATTGCTTTCACCTTACTTTTTCATAGCTGCTGCTGGTTTTGTTAAAAATGGCATTTGCTTTGGCATCTTTGAAATTCAGACTCTAAGCTTCAGGATATTTCATAAAAATACCAATTTGTGACAGGAGAAAAACAACAGAAGCCCCATCTCTTTCTAAAGAAAGCTGAGGTGTAGAGAGATACTGGAAGACTTCTGGGTCCTCCAAGCTGAGACCTATTTCAGATCTATTGCAGCTTGGTTGGCTGCAACCATTCTCTTTCCAATTGCTCAGAAATTCTCAATCAAAATTTTCTGAGACTAACAGCTCCTAAAGGCAAAACCAGACCATCTGAAATGCCTCTCTGACTCAGCCCTGTGAGATGGCACCATCAATCAACTCTGAATACACAGAATGCAATTCATCATCTATGAAATGTGAATGTTACTTCACTTATGGAAATGAGGATTTGCAGAAGAGGTCTCTCTGATCCTAACAGCTCTGGTCTCTGCTGAATAGGGAAGGGAGGGGCAGAAATGAAAATGTTGCATTTATTGATCTGACAAAGCAGTTATTACATGGAAATTCAAATATACTGAATTTACAAAACAAATTATTCAGACATCAACAAGGACTGCGACAGAACCCCCACAGAAGCATCCATTTCCTTATAGTAAAAGCTTCAACAGCAACAGTTAAACCCTCAGTTTCATCTCAGCAACAATAGATTCTATTCCTCTTTCACCCATTCAGAACCAAAAAAAAACATAAATCAAAGTACTTCTTGTTCTTTAGAGTTTCAAACTTATTTACTCTCCTACATGAAAAGTACCACTGTCAGGGTTCGAGAAAACCCATAACAATTTATTGTCATTTAGACATTCTATCACCCGATGACCCCTCCTCACCCAGAAAGGGGAACTGGGGAAAGCAAGAAAACACAAGGGTTGAAATATAAATAGATTTAATAGGATAAGACTAAATAATTAACAACAATAACAAAGAACTAGCATTAATCCCGATACTAATATAAGATATACAAGGATTATACTCGGCCAATTCTATCAGTAGAAGCTGTGCACTCCCAGCAGTGGACAGCAAATGTGGGACACTGCGAGCGCTGTGGCTTCGGGAGGAAGGGAAGGGCTCAGGGGTCTGGCACCGGGCAAGAGTTCTCTGGACTGCCACCATGAAGGGAGAGAGAAACTACGCAGCAAAACTTTCTAATTTATATTGAATGGGACATTCATGGTATGAAATAATCCTGTTGGCCAGCCTGGATCAAGTGCCCAGGCCTTGCTCCTCATCATCCCTGCACCTGGCAAAGCTCAAAAACACCGAGACTTTGAATACCACATAGCCTAGCTGATATAAAGTAAATATTTTCATAAATTCAGACACTAGAGTCTTCCAAAAGTGCAGTTTTCCCCAGCATTAGAAGTGTCCTGTGTCACTCAACCCAGGACAATCACCATTATCAAACTCCAAATAATGTCATCCTTTTCAAAGAATAAGTGGTATTGAAATGATATTACAGCAATTAAAAAAAAAACTACTTAGAAAATAAACTGTGTCTAAATTATCAGTGAATACAAAGCAACTGTAAGACAAATTATCATTTCACAAATTGAAAGAAATACATTATTTTTAATACTATAAACTGAAAGTTATAATAGCATTATTGCATTTTAAAATAGGTGTGCAATTTTCAGGAAATAAAATAACAAACATTCTGCAGAAGTTATGCTGTCTTCATGAAAAAGCCAAAAATACGTGGAAAAAACAAAGGGTAGATTCCTGGTCTGAGTTGAATGTACAACAAATAAGGGATGTTACCAAAGAAAGGTGTTTCTAGAATTCACAAATATGACCTTACATATTTAAAAGAAAGCAGCTAACTTTCAAAAAAAGCTACTGATGTAGTCAATGTCAAATGAATGTTTCTCACACTTATTCTAACAGTACAGTGGTTTTGTTGCTCAAATACTAGATGGCACTCATCATATGGTAAGACACTGTGGCTCTAACTGATACTGAACTGCCTAAATTTGCTGCAACAACTACAGCATCATAATGAACATATAACGTTGCTGCTGTCTTTTAAATTACATTTGGGACTTCATAAAGTGCATAGTTGTACTTTGATGAGATTAAGAATACCTTTGTAAAAGTGACAGGTATGCTAGCATCCAGCTGTACGTGATCTGCAAGTTCTGTAAACTGTTGCTGCTGTTTCTGTAATGTCTCTAGCAACCTTGTAATTTCCTGTTTGGCCAACACTACTCTGCAGTCATCCTAAACAGACAAAGAAAACAAAAGCATACCTTTCCTTTAGTAACTTACTTAAAATAACCAAATACGATGCAAATACGATGGCTGGAAATAAAGCTTTTTAAATAGAAATACTCTAGTTAAAGAAATTCACATTTACAGAATAGATTTATTTATTGCAATACAAATGTGAAGACCTTGTCATTCTTCCTTAATACTAATAGATACTGAATTGTTATGCAGTTTTAAAAAACTTTTTCTTTGACCTCTCTTAGCCCTGTATGAATAAGAATACAAATTGTAAGAGACAGTAATGTAATATAAAAAAAATATTTATATCATTCATATATCATTCCAGCAGCTGGAATAGAGCAGCTGCTTTGCAGCATACAGCGACACTCAACACAAAAAGATTAATATGCACCAATTAATGATGGGAACTTTTGCACAGCAAAGTACATCTGAGTAAGCAATCAGACACTAGCTCTAACCAAATTTTTTTTTAAAAAAGTACAAATAACACATTAATGAAATAATTTCTCACACTCAGTTCACTGTTCGCTAGATATGCTATCACTAAATTAAGTGAATAATAGACCACCCAGATACTCTCACGCAGATGCTTTCTTCACACATTTAATATTATTACAACTGCTACCAAAAGTTATTTAGTCTTAAAAGATTTTTTCTACTATCCTTGCATGACAGCTATCTTCAAACACCTATACTGGTAATCGCAACTGTAAAATCCTTCCCATAAATCTTGTAGGCTTTTTGTTTCAGGTTCATCTCTCCTTCCCACTAACCTCACAAATAACCAGAAATTTCTCCAGACAAAAGAATCATGCCACAGGGTTTCCAGCAACTAGAGGACTTGATGCTTTTGTACTGATTATCCTTGTCTAACACCACCTTGTAATGACACTGCAATCTTTGTTGTTTTAACATTGTAAAGGGAATAAAAATGCAGAGTATCATTTAACTTTTTCATCTGTAGCCTAAAGTTAATTTGCAGTTCCACCTATCTTGCCATATGTTACAGCTCACTTGTCAACCTACCTGTTGTAAAGTCTTTTCACAATGAAGGCAAGCTGTTGAAACCTGTGACAAGAGGATGGTCATGTCTTCTTGCTGTTGCCTAAGCCAAATCAACTTCTCTCTCACGTGAGCATCAACAACACTAAGAGCCATTTCCTCCTGACGACAAAGGGTTTCATGAAGATCAGAAAAATAGGCTCGGACACATGAGCGAGCGTTCTCTGCAGTCCCTGGTACCTACAGCATTGCAGTCGGGAGATCCAGAGCATTAAGGACACCAGTTGATTCCAGAAGTACATTCTTCATTTTATTCCCGTTTCTAACTTATGTTCACATCTGCTTGGCTATATCACAGTTCAAGTCCCAGTTATACAGAAAGTCTAATCAGCCCTAAGATCAAGAACCTCCAAGAGGTTACTCCAATAAACAAATAGGTTATTTGTCTGTATACACACCTTACTAAAAATAACCAGGGAAAAATGCCTCAACAGTATCACAGCACTGAGAACAGATGCAATCTGTCACAGTACGTCAATACTGTACTAACAGTTATATAGCTTTCCACACTGCCTCCGTATTTTCATGTAGCCTAAAAACATTGTAAAGGACTACAAGTTCCCCTCTATCTGCTGGCTTAAGCCTCAAAACAAACTTGGTAGAGAGAAAGTCTTTTAAGACCTTAAGGTCTTGTCTTCTAAAGCCATATATAATTTTCAAAGAAATTCCTTATCTTGGTTATTACAAAAAGCAAATATTCTGTGCACGTAGGGGGAAGAAAAAAAAGCATACATGTTCAGTATGGGCCATTCCAACTCCATCTTCAACTATTTGTTCTCCTCCTTCTATATGCTGAACAATTCCAACTAATTTTCTGGAATAATCCGAGATTTCTTCTGTGAAAGTTCTTATACAGTGGGCCATGTCTAAAATGGATGCACGAATCTGGTTTGCTTCTGGTTCCAAGACAGAATGCTATTAATTAAAAGCAAAATATCAAAGATCATTCATAAATATCTTCCTTAATAATGTTTTCTATTTTACTACATATTTAATACATACGTGTGTGTATGTGTGTATATATACACATACATATATATATAGGAATGGCAAATAAGAATTTAAAACCATCTTGCAATTTAAAATGCTATCAGGAGTTACAGATTATGCTGAGACTAAGATAGGCATCTAGCAATCACACAAGTAAATATACAAATTTGCCCATTTATCATAATCATTTATAAAAAAAGAAGGGTGGTTGGACTGCACTAGATTGGGTGAACCTAGTGTTTGCACAATGAAAACAACTTTCAGAACTAGTGGCTCAATGCTGTGAGAAGTTCAGAAAAGTATCAGATAAAGGCACTGTCAATCTTAATATATAAATAACTTAATGTGATCTTAGAAATAATGTTGGTTTTCTTGTAATTTTACCATGGCAGTTACCTGAAATGAAGGGAAAACAAAAGAACAGTATGAAGTTACTTCATATCAAGACATACCAAGAATCTACCCTCCTTTCTTCATAATCTTTTGTACTTTCATTGGATAAATAATTATGCAATCCACCCCACGGCATGACTAGAAATGGATTATTAGCAGTACCTTATGACCTTGATGCTTCCCGTATTCTTTGCAGACACAACACATAAGAGGACTCGCCTGACAGCCCTCTTCTAAACAAACAAACTCAATAGCATGTACTTGGTGTTGGGAGCACATGGTCTTCTCATGAGGCTTATCAGCAAGAGGTACACGCCTGTGTTTCGCTAGTGTCTTTGTCGAATGAGTAAGCTGGGAACAGTCTGCGCACAGGTGAGTGGCACAAACAGTGCAATATACAGATGCAATGTGGGCTTCATCTTCGTCGCATCGAATGATACTCTAACAACAACAACACAAAACTGAAGTTGTTAATGTTTAATCACAATAACTAGGAAAATCAGAAGACCTGCCACCAATATAAGCCTGAAAACAGTCTTTCCTTAAAAGTTACACACTAATAAATATTTGAACTAGTTTGAAACCTTGATTTTATGTTCCAAATAAATTTAAAAAAAATAAAAGTCAGTTTCCTTTACAGTCAGCTGCAAAAAATTACTCTGGAGATGTACAGTGATTTTATAAATCCAAATTTCAGTGGAAGTTGTAAAGGTTTGGAGGCTACAATAATTCAGGCTCCAGTCATTTCTTCCAAAGCAGTCATTACAGAACAAAGAATTACAAAATTACAGACAGACAAAACACCAATGGAAAAATAGGCGCTTAGGACAATTATTTTTTCCTAGAATGGCACTGCATGATACTTTTTGCAAACCAGTTGTTAATATTGAAATGATTAAAGCAACTAGTTTTGATAATGACGTACTATCATATGATATAGTGATATCGAATTACCATAAAAGGCAACTACTAGGGAAGAAGAGTTGAAGTCTTTAGGAAGAGTTTCTGAGAAGTTTTAGAAAACTGTCCTTAAATCACTATACCTGAAATATCCAAATGAATAACCTTTTCTAAAAATCTTAAAAGCCTAAAAAAGGGTAAAAGAGTATGCATGCTTGGCAAAACCTTTTTATTTTCTGCTTTAGTCAGTACAGATTCGTATTTAATTATGAAGCAATTAATTGAAGCTAATACTAGATACTGAAAGAAAACAACAGTGAAAGTACATTTGGCAAAAAAAATAACTTTTTTTTTCTTTCTACCTAGAGATACCTTTAAGCAAATGTAACAAACATTTTGGGGTTTTTTGGGGTTTTTTTTTGTTTGTTTTTTTTTTTTTTTTTTAAAGCTCAGTACCTCTCCAGACAGACCAATGGCTTCTTCTGCCGTCCCACACTGCCCAGCAGGTCCATTCTGCAACCGTTCCAAGAGTTCCAACAAAGCAAAATTCTTTTTCAAGCCCCAGACACCAGAATCTCCTATTTTTGAGGAAGAGTTAAATGAAGGGATGGAGAGGAAGAAAAACCTCAAGCAAATACCATCATGAGAAGTTCCACAAACTACAATTGAGATTCTGACAAGTATTAAGAGTACATTAACTACAGTGAAATACAACTACTGTTTTTTCTATGTAGAGCACACACTACTTTCCCATCCTCTTCCTTCCTTCCATCATGGAACTATTTAATATTTATGCAGATTTTTCCCTACTGAAAAGATGTCAAGATTACAAAAAATTTACAAAAAGTACTTGTAAAATAATCTGCAATAGCTAACAACTAAAGACTACAAGAACACACAAACTCTAAAGCATATCATAAAAATTAATATTTTGCATAACTATGTACTGTGAAAATTTCTACTGTACTAATAGAAGCCGTGAAGAACTCACACTGACAAACCTCATATTCCCTGAATTACAAGATGCAACACCTATTGCAGATCTCAGTCCAGTAAAAACCTGAATAACAGTTAAAACAATATTCAGAAAGAAAGATCCAGGTACAACACTTTAATATAGCAAAAAAGAAGGTATCTCATACTCCCTAGAGCAAAGCAGAAGTCCACCTCTACTCCTCTGTATGATACTCTGTATCATCCTCATTTTGTAGAGGTTAAAAGAAGCAATGCAATGAGAAGCAAAAACTGAACTGCATCCCAATGACTGCTGCAACATGCTACCTGCATAGGCCATGTAGCACACACCTAGTGATTGCTTCTCCAGAAAAGTATCATCCCTTGACTTTTTTCAGCATCATTCTCATAGATTCAAAGACATTTTCTCAGCACCATCTTTGAGCGCTGGATCATTAACTTTTAGTCATTACAGAATCACAGAATGCTTGACATTGGAAGGGACCTCTGGACATCACCTTGCCCAGTCCTGCTCAACGAGGGTCACCTTGAGCTGGTTGCCCAGGACCATGCTCAGGCACCTTTTGAAGATCTCCAAGGAGGGGGATTCCACCACCTCTCTGGACAACCTGTACCATAACCTGGTTATCCTCACAGTCAAAATCATTGCCTTATGTGCAGACAGAACTTCCTATGTTTCAGTTAGTACACAGTTCTGTCACTAGAAACACTGAAAAAAGCCTGGCTCCATCTTCTTTATGCCTTCCCTTCAGATATTTGTAAAATATCTCTCAGCCTTTCCTCATATGACAGATGCTACAGTTCCTTCGTTATCTTACTGGCCTTTAGTAACTCCACATCTCTCTTGTACTGGGAAGACCAAAACCAGATACAGGACTCCAGGTGTGGTCTCACCAGTGCTGAAGACAGGGGAAGGATTACCACCCTAAACTTGCTGGCAACATTCCTCCTAATGTAGCCCAGGATATCGTTAGCCTCCTTTGCTGTAACAGCGCACCAGTTAAACCAGGAGCCCCAGGTCCTTTGCTGCAAAGCCACCCTCCAGCTGGTTGGCCCATTCTGTTCTCTTATTCTCTTCCCAAGTAAAAGAATTAGAATCATAGAATATATCAAGTTGGAGGGGATCCATAAGGATCATGAAGTCCACCTCCCATCCTCTCATCCCCCAGTTTGTACGTATAATCAGGATTAACCCAGGATTAAATGTCTCTGCTTTGTCTACTTATTTGTGAGGTGACTGACTACATCAAGCAATGGACCACCGTTATCTCTGTTCCTCCTTTTGCCTCTCTGTGCCAGAGACAGAAATGCAGAGAAACACCTGTTGAGAAATACAAGGGCATTGCCAGGGAATGCAGTTAGAAACGCAAAAGCTCAGCTCAAATTGAAATTGGCCAGAGATGTGAAAAAGTACAAGAAAGGGTTCTTCAGGTATGTAAACAACAAGCAGAAACAGAAAGAAACACTGGCCCACTGTTAAACAGGAGAGGTGAATTAGTCACCAACAATGCTGTTGAGAGGTTCTTAAGACTTTCTTTACCAGCACTGTTGGGCCCCAGGCCTTCGGAATGGCAATCCAGGTTGACGCACACACAGACCCACCATCAGTGAAGGAAAAGCTGGTATGTGAACCATTACAGGAGCTTAAGCCTACAAATCCATGGGTCCTGACGCTATCCACTTGAGGGTGTTAAGAGAGATGGCTGATGTTGTTGCAAGGTCACTCTCCATAATCTTTGAGAAGTCGTGGAGAGTGGGGAACATCACAGAAGGCTGGAATAAGGCTAATGTCACCCCCTCTACAAGAAGGGCTTAAAGGTGGATGCAGGAAGTTAAAGGCTTGTCAGTGTCACTTCAGTTCCTGGGAAAGTTATGGAACGAATCCTCCTGGGGGCTACAAGTCAAATGAAGCACGTGATTGGGAAAAGCCAGCATGGAGTAACCAAGGGAAAATTATGCTTGACAAACCTGATTGCCTTCTACAACAGAGTAAACTGCTCAGATGATGAGGGGCAAGTGGTGGATATTGTCTATCTGGACTTCTCTGAGGCTTTCAACACAGTTCCCCACAGTCTCCTCCTAGAGATACTGATGTGTTATGGTCTAGACAAGTGGTCTGTGCAGCGGGTGGGGAACTGACTGACAGGCTGCAGCCAGGGTCAGGGCCTGGTAAATAGCTCCTTTTCAAACTGGCAACCTGTCACAACTGGGGTCCACAGGGACTGATGTTAAACACTGCTTAACATCTTCATGTGATCTGAATGATGGGATCAAGCGTACCCTGATAAATTTGCTGATGATACCAAACTGAGTGGGGAAGTAACACTTCAGAAGGGAGAGCCACCCTGCAGGAAGACCTAGATAGGCTGGAAGAGTGGGTGAACAAGAACGTTATGAAGTTCAACAAAGGCAAGTGTAAGGAATTTCACCTGGAAAAACATAATCCAGGAGTGAAGCACAGACTGGGATCTACCTGCCTGAGGAATAGCTCTGTGGAAGGGGACCTGGGGGTCCTGGTGGACAACAAGCTCCATATGAGTGAACAGCGTGCTACTGCAGCAAAGAAAGCCAACAGGACGCTGGGTTGCATCAACAAGGGCATCACGAGAAGAGGTAAAGAAGTCATTATTCCACTCTACTTGGTGCTTGTCAGGCAGCACCTCAAACACTGCGTTCAGTTTTGGTCCCCGCTATGCAAAAAAGATGTGGATAGGCTGGCGAGGGCCCAGAGAAGGGCCACAAAGATGATCAAAGGACTGTGAAGCCTGCCATATGAGGAAAGGCTGAGAGAACTGGCTTTGTTCAGCCTTAAGAAAAGAAGGCTTAGGGGAGGCCTTATCACCATGTTCCAGTATTTGAAGGATAGCTACAAAGATGGCAACTCCCTTTTTACAAGGAGTCACGTGGAAAAGATGGGGGTAATGGATACAAGTTACTCCTGGGGAGATTCTGATTGGACACAGGAGGAGAATTTTCCACAATGAGAACAATCAGCCATTGGAATAATCTCCCCAGGGAAGTGGTGGATTCCTCAACATTGGACATTTTTAAGATTTGGCTGGACAGGGTGCTGAGCCACCTTGTCTAGACTGTGTTTTTGCCAAGAAATGTTGGACCAGATAATCCTTGAGGTTCCTTCCAACCTGGTATTCTATGAGAGTCACATAACATCATGTCACATAACATTGCCCTTATGTAAACATCTGACAAAGAGGTAAGTGTACAGAAGCTACTGTACAGGGAATAGAAATAGGGGAGGGTTGCTAGCTTTGAGTAGAATAATAGAAGGCACAATGTTATCAGTAGTGCCCAGGGTAGTGACAGATGTACATTTACGTAGCTAAGGAAGAATTGCCACCTTGTATTTGAACAGAATCTGTAGGACCTGAAATTGACCCATTGATTTTATGACTGAACTTTTGAACTGTATTTGTAAGAAAAGAAAAAGAAAAGGTAGCCACAGTTAGTTTTTAGATTGTGGGACCCCACTATCTGGACAAAACTCCATAGGGATGCTGCTTTTGTAATTAAAATATTTATTTTGTACTTCATGCAAATATACCTGTCTAAGAACATGTGCCAAGCTTTTAGTGAACTTCTGCTATTCACTGTAGAAAACCACACATACTCCAGTTCTTCATTAAATTCAAGTAACTGCTTTATTTGATTTATGCTTTGCTTCAAGCATGATTTGGAAAACACAATTTTAGAAAACAATGCCAGATCCAGAAAAAAGTTCCAGATGCAAGGACTAGGAGAACAGCAACTGGAGCCTGAGGGTGGTTCCAGATGATACCTAAGAACTCTTTGATATTTTCAGTCCACATATCTGATGTCTGACTGAAGTTTGTATCTGATATGAACTCACAGAAATTGTATCCCATGCATTTTCCCAAAGAGAAAGCCTAGGCTACTTAATTTGTCTTATTCTCCTGAGTGTCACTGCATATCTCCTAAATTATGCTGCCCTGTGGCAGTCTGGTAGGCATACGCCCTCTGCGTCCTTCTGGAATTCAGATGTCATTCCACTGATCCTATACAGACATTAAGTCTTCCTTCTCCAATACTGAGATTTATCAGACACTCCATACATTTTTATTAACCATTAGAGAGAATGTGCTGTTCCAAATGAACAGACAGACACCAACTACTATGAGTAGCAAGCAGTTGTGAGAACCAACAAAACAAAGTACCCATCTCAAATGTTTACCTCTGCCTCAGCTTGGTACATGGCCAGAGAATAATCAGCATTTTCATGGCTCTAAGAATATGGATCTTCAGCTCCCACAGGAGTCTGTATTTGCAGCACACAGAGAACACAGACTGCTATAAAGGTTCTTGTGTAGAATTACACAAACAGTGTTCGAATACATTCACTCCATAAAAGGCAATGCTTTTAAGATCTAGATATGTTACAATATTGCTTATAAGTATACACAAAAGCAAAACAAAACCAAAAAAAAAACCCAACAACACAACTGCAAGTTCTCCTATCTTCAGCTTGTTAAGAATTAATTCTCTGTACTGATTTTGCCTGGGATTGAGTTCATTTTCCTCATAGTATCTGGCATGGGGCTATGTTTTGGGCTTGTGACCAAAACAGTAACGATAATACACCTGCATTTTAGCTACTGCTGAGCACTGCTCACACAGCATTGAGTCCTTTTTCTGTTTCTCATGCTGCCTTGCCAGCAAGTGGGCTAGGGGTGCAGGAGAAGTTGGGAGGAGACGCAGCTGGGACAGCTGACCTAACCAACCAAAGGGATATCCCATAGCGTATAATATCATGCTCCACAATAAAAGCTGGGGTGAAGGAGGAGGAAGAGGGGGGGCATTCAGAGTTACAGCATTTGTCTTCCCAAGTAACAACTATGGGGGATGGAGCCCTGTTTTTCTCAAAACAGCTAAACGCCTGCCTGTCAGTGAGAAGTAGTGAACAAATTCCTTATTTTGCTTTGCTTGTGTGCACAGCTTTTGTTTTCCCCATTAAACCATCTTTATCTCAACTCACTTTTGTCATTCCAACTCACTTTTGCTCTTCCAATTCTCTCCCCTGTTCCACTGCAAGGGAGTGAGTGAGCAGCTGCGTGGGGCTGAGCTGCCCACTGAGGTTAAACCACAACATTCTCTTTTACTTCAAGAGCTGTGAAACAAGAAAAATAAGACTGGCTTTCAGTCTTATGACCTCAAAACTTGTCTGCTATACATGCAAGTGGTTTTACTACCTGACAACGGTTTTCCTTCAGTACTGTTTCAAAGAACAGAGCTGCATTACACAGCTAGGGAAAATTATGTGGAAGACTGGAACGCTCACATGCCAACTGTTTTCCCACGATGGGAAACAGAACAAGTAGTTTCATGAGATGCATGCCAAAGTGAGGGCAACAATGCTATGGCACCTCTGAAGAGGGATGTGAACAGGAACCAATATATCCACACTATATACCTTACTGTTTCGTGTAGCTTCCAGTTTTGCTACAGGAAATTTTCTTTCCTAGGCACTTTTGCCCACAGTTTAAGCCATCATAATATTCTCAGTGGCCAAACTCAAAATAAAAGTTATGTGCCTCACAGATAAAAGGCAGAGTTCATAAAACAGATAAATGGATTAATATTGTTTTCCTACAGCTATAAATGGGAGTACATATAAGCTGTTCTCCCCTCCAACATCTTCAACTGGTACAAAACAACACCGGCTACCCGTTTCAAAAAAAAAAAAAATGCTTGCCAGTAAAAAAACATTCATTTTAGCAAATGCACTGTTTCTGGGAATGGGCCTATCAAGGTACTGGTTAGTAACTTTGAAGTTAGGTATAAAGCAAAGGCATGTCAGTAGTCTCTGTAGTTATCAGTTTCACAGTGGAAGCCTTATCTGGTACAGACAGCATTACCGACCGCACTCCATAAAATAAATTGCGAACACAAAAAAAGAAAAAAAAGAAAAAAAAAGAAAAAACAGTATTTTAACTTTTGTTTGCCACAGATCTTGCAGCAGTTTACAGAAGTTACATTCTGGTCCTCCACAATTACAGTTAGCACAAGCAGAGTCATCTGCTTTGATATATTCTGACTTCAGAGCTAAGTTATTTTTTAGCCCTAGCACTCCTAGCAGGATCACAGTATTTTTCATAACATAGACCATGGAAGAGTCATCTCTTATTACAAGTTGAAGAAATAGAGAGAGTGATATCCACTTTTAGAATCTAAATTATGTCAAACCAGTTTGTAAACAGAGTCTGGACTTGCTCACACTGTATCTAGACAGATTTCTAGACGTAACTCCCACAAAGCAAAGCACAGAAAAGTGGCTAGTTATTTATTAGCGCTTAGAACAGCACTGTCCCATAGCAAACTGACCGCACAACCTTCAGTTACTATAGTATATAAAATACATTAACGACATACCAATATAATGACTACTGATACTAATGTGGACCTTTTATCTCCAGATTAGCCACTAATCCAGATAGCCATTAATAGCAGAGTATATATGGATGCACCCACACCAAAAGGATAAACCTACTTATGGAATAGATTATAGCAAATTAGCCTTTAAGCAAACATTGATTTAGCCTTTAAGCAAACATTGGATAAGGCTGAGAAAGGAAGAAGCTGTTCAATCACTACAGACTTTCTTAGAAAAGTATTTTCTTTCACAGGTTTTAATATGTTTATTTAAAAAAAAAAAAAAAAAACAAAACAAGAAAGTAGTACTCTCCTCAGTTTACATCTCGTATCTGATTTTTATCATGTTAGTTCTGCTCCATGTCTAGCATGAAGAGAAAGCCAAGCCAGAAAAGTCAAAGCAGAACTAATTTACTGAAACAGAACCAACAGAAAAGATTACATCTGTAGCTATTCTGTGTTTATTTTCTAGTTCATAACTTAAAGCTGTCAGGAGAAATGAAGTTACGCTGCTTTTACATTCCTTCTTTAACTTTTTGTTATATATCCTGAGACTTGCTAATACATGTTATACCTTGTCAATACACTGTCGATCTTGGACACAGATGGAAAAACATGCAAAGCTTACACATCAACTATTAATGTACTAAACCAGAATTTATAACCAGTAAGCACCCAATAAAATATGCATTATCATACAGAAAGTCATGTCTCATTTCACTGGTATCTACCATAAAGTTTACATATTTGAGAAAAGGCCACTTTGCTGCTTTTTACACTAAACCCACTATAAAATTACTACGTACTCAACATACACATTTCCAAAACATCTGATCAAGTGTTTATTTTAATATTTAAAACCACTAAAGGATGAGGTATGTAAATATATCTATTTAATCTCTTGGACTTTAACTCAAATCCTGCTTTGGTCAAAAATGTAACAGAGTCTAGTGATCTCACCCTTGTGCCCATTACAAAACCACTACACAATCTGACTGTCTCTTCTCAAAAGAAGAATAAGACACGAATAGCAGGAAGCATGTCAGCCAGGAATGAGACAGTGACAGAGTGAGGATATTAAGCCCAACTCTAGCCAACAATACAAATGTAATTTTCAAAAGCATGAAGCTTGTCTGCAAAAGGATTATAAATAATGCAAAGAATAAAGGAGCAACTTTTGTCTAAACGTCTGAACAAAGCTAAGAGAATGTTATGTTATAGCCATGTTTTCTTGCACAACGTTTTGAATGTACCTTAGCACTCAAACACTAGCTAAATAAAATATAAATGTTAGCAATACCAATGGAATGGATTGTATGAAGGATGACAACACCTGCATACATCAGTTCAACTGAGTTCTAATGATAGAAAATAGTTTAAGTCCTGTAATGTGATGATGGTAGGTAGAGTTCACCTGAGCCATAAACTGTTTAAAGCTTCCTTAGCAGAGCTGCTCAATTACAGTCAAAAGCCAGAGCCTCCAAAGCTGTTGTATATGCACATCCCTTCCAACAGTTCCCTGGTCCGTGTATTTTTTTAAAAAAGAAACAACACACTAATCCAACACAGGAAAAAGAGAGAAAGCAGTTTGCGAGAAATGATTCACCTCTTCTCCCGAATCAAGATACTTTAGGGAAAAGGCTTTAAGAAGACTCTCCTCTTCTACAACGAAGATCTTATAGACTTTTCCATAAATATATTGCCTGAGTCAACATAATCTCCAGAATATATGGCTTCAGAATTTTGATAGTTGATAAAGCTTTTCCATTACATCTTTCTGGTTAAAGAATGTTAATCCAGTTGAAGATAAAACATTAGACAGCTCACATACCTTCAACATGTACACACTCATTTAGAAATCTCCACTAGAAGACTAATCACAGTCAACTTCATTAAAGACCTTTCAAGAAAACCCCAAAAATCTATGCTTAGTCTACTCTGCAAAGCAATACGTTTTCGGCAATATGGTATGGGTTCTACCAGTTCATTACTAAATATTTTCTCTCATAGCAAGATTTAATGAACTAGTAGAATATTTTGCTAAGTATGTAAACGATGTGTTGTCAATTTTCACTCGCAGACTCCATCTGTCCAGAAATCTTGATTGACAAAGTACTACTAACCCTGCCTTCCCCTAGAGTTTTATATATGTAGAAGAGATAGGTGAGTAAATTTAAACCAAGTGACCACTTCAGAAGGGAGAAAATACAGCTACATCTATACATATATAGATCCCCGAGTATTTCTTTCAAAAAGTTCCCAAGATACCTCAGGAAAACTTGAACGAATACAGGATTAAGTGATTTAGTAATAAGAGCAAAGGAAAACAAGCACGTCTATCTGCTGAACTGTACAGGTTAAATGACCAACTAAAAGCATCTGTAAAATCCACAGTTAGTGATTAAGGAACTTAGTTCAACACAGGTAGCTTTACGTCCTAATTATACAGCTTTTCTTTCAACAGAACTTTCTCTTGGCAATGATCCTATAACTGAGATTTAGGATACTAAACAGCTTCCTGAGACTACTTCATTAAATGGCAGAATGGCAATTGTAGAAACAGGTGAAAACAGAGCTTGCTTTCTCACATGCCCTCAAATAGAGGGAAGGGAAGGATGGAAAGTTCCCTTGACCCAGAGCTGCCATGCCTCCCCTCCCAGCTCCACTTCTGAGCTCTCAGAAGGAAACAAAACTACAGGCATAGAAGATTTAACCAACGGCAGTAACTAGTAGTTGATTAAAGCAAGATAACAAATGCACAGACACCTCAAAGAGTGACCATGACGAGCTCCACTCCACAAAACACCCTATTTTTACATGCTGAAAGCAGTAATATTTCTTAAGCAGTTCTTACGGATCTGGCAAGAGTAAAAGTGGCTATAGCCCTATTTTGCCCCAAATCACCAGGCAGAACATTTTTATTTGCAGAAGTATTTTTACTTTCAAGCTGTTTTGCTAAAATTTTCTGCTTATCAGTTTTTTGAGCAACTGCTGGTTACAGCATATCATCCTTCTTTCTAGTACTAGACAGTAGGATGCAAGTCTACTATCCTAGATATAAAAGCCGAAGCTT
This sequence comes from Rissa tridactyla, assembly GCF_028500815.1. Taxonomy (NCBI): domain Eukaryota; kingdom Metazoa; phylum Chordata; class Aves; order Charadriiformes; family Laridae; genus Rissa; species Rissa tridactyla. The sequence continues at coordinate 63,767,213 of NC_071497.1, read as the reverse complement.
TTCTTCCCTCTTCCTATCTGTAGGAACCTTACAAGCTTAATAATATTTCACTGTGTTTCACCAGAAGCTCCTCAGTATTATGCAAGACAAAGAAAAAAAACCAAACTTTAAATGTTCTTATAAAGCTTTGTTTTTGTTAAAACTGAAACCCACAAAAATTATGTTAGGATACATTCAGATGCCTGGGAAAAAATGCACAATAAAAACTAAGAAGTGACAAGTTCCCTATCATAATAAAAAAAATGCTACTTTTACTTTACAAGTTACAAGCAGTGGTCTTGGACAGAAATGTTTCACAACAGCAGGACTGAGTCTTGTGCTCTAACATTCTCCCCCTTAAAAGCATACTTTAAGAAATCTTGTGCAGCTGTACAGTCATAGATAAAAAGTAAGAAAAAATGTGACTCTTTTAACCACATCTTCTAGATTGGCAGCGATTCACGATGCTCATACTTAGCACCTCCCTCCCCCAGAAAACAAACACCTCTTCTACGAGACTGAGGTTGCTTTTCCTGACTCCTATTTCCATGACAGAAAGAGTGCTCTAATATTTGTCTCAGTTTGGTCTACAGTCTAACAGATTCCCTTAGTGCAAAGTAAATTCTTATTCGAACAAATCTGATATTTAAATAGTATGGATTACTAGATTAGAGGTCTCCTGCTCTGAGGATTTTCCTCCTTCCAACAGCTTTTTTTTCCCTCATGTGCTGTTCAAAACTGCTGGAGGCAGGTCTATTAAAAAGTTCTTCTCAGTACAAATTCTTCTGGTAACTTGTCTTCTCCATAACCCTATGTTGAATAAGCAACTCCTATTCTGAAGGAATTATAAGCACGTGTCATCTTTTGCCTAAAGTAGACTTCCATTGTTGAATAAAAGTTGTACCTTATCCTTTCAAATACTGTCTGCAGACACTCCTACAGTAGGGAAATTCCTGTTGATAGCCTGACACTATCAGTTATTGCATATATAGAATTACTTTACATTTTAAAAAACAGGTTTGTTATCACTTATACTTCCCTCTGTATCACTTCATCACGAACCCAGAAAACTCTGTTTGTCAAAGAAATTACCTATCCAATTGCATGGTTTATTTAGTGTTTAGGACAACAGGAAACTAATACCCATTCAGGAACGTTTCAACCTGAATTAAAAATAGAGTAGTCCCTTTACAAATATAGGTGTTAAGGTACAAAGCTTGCAAAGCCAGGTTCAAAAAGATAAAATCTTTACTTTCTTTTTCTAAGATACCTATTTTACTAGTGCTTAACAGTGCTCTGAGCTTCTCTGAATGAAAAGGAACAATGCACATTAATTACTTGGAAATATTATCCAAGTAAGTGGAGCATTAAGAACCTGTATCTAGTGTTATTTTCTAGATATCCTTGGCTGATGGGTTTTAAGAACTTTAGACTTATGTTTTCTTACCTAGTTCAGTAACTTGTCGATCAAAAGGACAACGAACTGCTCTGCCATGAAGGGGAAGCCGGGTAAGACAGTCATGGCAGACAGTATGGCCACACAAAAGCAGCCGGGGAACTTTGTCACCTTGCAAAGAAAATACATCTTCACAGACTCCACACTCAAGAACCTACAATTTAAAAAGAGACCGTATTTGTTTTTGAGCTGATAAAAGAAGCAACACTTCATACCGTAAACCATATGACACGGTTCATTTTACAGAAGTTCCTGCAACCACAGAAGATAGGCTGAGACATTAATTTTGCTTTGTATGCACAAATAACGATCATACAAATGATATTTAAAAAATAAATAGACATGAACAGAACATTTTAACTCTTCAGCATCCCACCTGATCACTGCTAGTTCTTGCCCGCTTCATTTAACGCACTGCCACAAGAAAAGCCCACTGGCCAAGCAGCACAAGTAAGGAAGCAGAAACGTCCTCACAGGAAAAGGAAACAGAGGGCATGACCCTGCCAAAGCAGACTATCAGCCGGTGGAGAAAGTCTCCATTCATAGCTGATCCACATAAAAAGGTCAGTCACACCAAATTAGCCATTTATGAAGCTACAAACGCAGCATCGAGGTAGCAGGAAGAAGCAGCAGGGGACTGGAACATCTTAAACCGCTAATAAAAAGCAAAATCGATCATCATTTAGTAAAAAAAACAAAAAACCAACCCCAATCACCCTACAATCCCTAACATAAGAGCGTCAGCTGACCGCCTTCAGGGAGCCCGGGCCTTACCGCTCTATCGAAACAGCTCCCGCTTTGAGGCCGCCATCCTTCCCCTCATAGAGAGGCCTCTCGCCCGGCCGCCCGCCCCGAGGCGCCCCACGGCAGCGCGGACGAGGCGGGAAAAGGGCCTCCGACGCGGCCTCCCAGCCCGGCCCGAGCCGAGCCCCACCGTCTCAGGGGACGCCTCCCGCCCCGGAGACCCCTCACTCCGGCACTACCCTTTCCCCCAGCTGGGGCAGCGACGGTGCAACCCCAGCCACCACAACCTGCCCTGCCGCAAGGAGGCGGCCGAGGGGGACGGCGCGAAGGGCTAAGCAACCCGTCTCACCTTCACTGCGGCGCCAGCCGGGCTGCGACCGCTACTGCTGCCACCAGACCCCCGACTACCCTCCGGCCCAGCACCAGCCCCAACCTTGTTTACACCGACGGCGGCCATCTTGGAGAAGGCGGAGGAAAGCGGCCACCGTCAGGAAAGAGCCCGCTGGCCCCCTCCCTCCCCTCAGGCACGGCCCCGGTAGGCGCATGCGCTTCCCTTCCTCCGCACTGCTCCGGGCTGCGCCCGCCTCCTCCGACTGCGCACCAGGGAACTACGGTTCCCATCGTGCCGCGCCGCGCCGCATAGCTGCCCCCTCCCACCAACTGCCGGGCTTCTGGAGGACTCTACATCCCAGCCTGCAAAGGGAGAGGTGCCTCAGAACGCCCTTTTAGAAGGGGCCGCGGCCGGCGGTGCCTTCTGGGGGCTGTAGTCACCGTGGTGGCGGCGAGCTGCATGCCGGGACAGCCGCTTCCCGGCTCGGCGGTATTTACCGCGCCCGGGCCTTGCGCATAGGTTTGCCCGGCCTCTGCCGGCCGAGTCCCTTCCGCCACTCGACAGTGTTTTGGCCCGCCTGCCCTGCTGCAGGGGTTGAAGGCCGGTGCTATGGACGTCAACCAGCCCAAGCAGGAACACCTGCTGGCTCTGAAAGGTATCGACGGCGCAGCCTGACGGTGCCCGCCTGGGTCGCTCCTGCCGCGGCCTCCGCAGGCCCTGCCCTGGGGCCGGCCCTGAGGGGCGCGCCGGACCGGACCGGGCCGGGCCGGGCTGGGCTGGGGGGGAGGCGGCGCGGCCTAGAGGGTTTCGAACCAGTGGTGGAACCCCACGTCCGCTCCGGAGGGGAGGCCGCTTTCTTCCCTCCGGTTCAGAAGCAGGTGGAGCGCGGAGCGGCCCGGCCAGGGCGGGGGGGAGGCTGTAGGTGACAGAGGGCCCCGCACAGGGCTGTGCGGCCGTCGCGGCGGCTCCACCTGTCTGCGTTTTGCACAGGGCTTTCATCGCTTATAAGAGAACCTTTTTTAAAAGTTTCCTTTCTAGTCCACTGCTGTCTCCGTTCATTTGTTTTCTCCCTTTTAATGGCTTTTGCCCCTTTACCCTCAAGCTTTGTGCACAGCTACTGGCTTTATATCCTTAGAGTCACGAATAATGAAAATAAAGATGTGTCTGTCTCTCGCATGCCTTGCAGAATTAATACAGAAATCAAGAGAGCCCCGTAAAGGATTTGATCATTTCTGCTGGCATTTCTGGGTACCAGTAGGTCAGCAGCTGAAACACTGAAAAGCCTGAATCTACTTTCACCTTGTGAAAGTAATACTTTCTTTTCTTCTGACCGTGTTTGTAAAATAAATGCTGCTAGTTAAGTAGGAGTAATAAATAGTTGGTTAAAATCTTAATTCTGCAACCATTCTAAATCAGTGATGGATAAAGTATTGCAGGTGTGTAGATGATTTCAGACCCTGTCTTCTGCCCACTTACTAGTTTTACAACACTGCTGGAGAGAGTTTTTAATGGTATCTGCATGTAAAATTCAATATAATAATAATACAATATATTGAATTATAATTCAGTATAGTATAATATATCAAATAATAATTGCATTATTATAATATGTGGAATTATAATTCAATATAATAATTCAAAGATCAACAAGCCCTTTTTTCATGTACGTACACACACACGAAATAAACCCACAAACCTGAGAACATGAAACATTATCAGCTGCTGACATTAAAATGCATTTTGATAGTAATTAATTCAAAGAAAAAATTTTTATGATGGATCATATTGCTTTTGTAAGAAACTAGTACAATCCTTGGGCTTCTGTTGAATTTGGTACAGTGTCTGGGCTATAGATTTTGCAAAAGAAGTGAGAAAGGTATCAGGGTTTCTTTACATTGTGCCTATTTAAAAAAAATCTTGGATTTTATTGATTTTAATGTCATTGTATGTTGCTGATCTCTGGCAGGAAACCTGAAGTGACTGCAAACTTGTTAAGGGCGAAAAGCAGGAGAGCAAGAGAGTGCATGTTATGTTTCATAGTAGTCTTTGTAGTTCTACACACACATTTAATCTAATATTTGTGTAAAAGAAAGCAATGATTTATGAAAGTTTAAAGTTTTTAAGGACTTAATGAGTCTTTTAGTTATTCTAAAATCTAATAAATTAAGGAATTACCAGATCCTTAAATTAGGGACTAAAAGGTTGGCTGCATGTATTGCTCGGAATCTCTGAGACTAAAAATAAATGCGTAGTTCTGATATGAAATGGAAGCAGACAGCTTTAATTTGCCTATAGCACTTCCCTTTCAACTTCTGACTTTAAAAACTGCTATATTGGTCAGTACTGTTTTAGGAGGGGTGTTTGTACCACACATGTTTTCTAGTTGATTTATATGCCCTGGCACAAAATGTTGAAGTGTAGGAGGAAAACACTCTTTAAAAAAAAAAAAAGATTTGTCTGGTAAATTTGAGAAAATAGCCAGTAGTAATTGTATGTCTTTTAATACGCATCACAGCAATATGGCAAGACTAATGGCAGGTATGACATGGTGACAGTAAGAGAATACTCTTGGGAAGGACAGTGTTGAGTAAATTGCGTGCATACAGTTAATGTTCAGCGTGCTAAAGTTATGCTGGTAATGATGGAATGTTGCTAATGTTCAGCCTGGATAAAGGAGAATGTTATGGTATATATCGTGCTTATTTTTACTACATATTGCTTTTTTGTAAAATATCCTAGCAATGATTTTCTTAATATGGTAGTATCTTATTTTTTTATAATACTTCTGCTTTAGGTCCTGTTTTCCACAGATCTTTGCAGCACGGGACAAGGAAATTCTTGTAAATAAGATCTTTCAGTCTAGATTTGAGAATCCTAATCAAGAGACTGTTCCTTTTCCTAAGAATAACTGGATTTCTACTGTAACAAGTATGGAAGTGGTCTTGCATTATCGACCACATCAGAGAGATCTAATAAAACTGCAGAAACTTGCAGAAGCAGCACTGAGGGAGTTTCCTATTCGTCAATTACCAAGATTTACACCCTGGTTTCCAAATGATTTATACGGACTTCCCCTGAAACCAAAAAAGCAGCCACCTGTTATTTCTTGTGAGGAAGCAGAAGAATTGAAACAGCTTTCTACACCTTCAGAATATGTTACAGGATCTCCTGATTATGACTGCACAAAAAATCTCCTTGAGTTTCAGTCTAACATGAAACATGGACAGATTTTAATCCACGCACAAACTGTTCACAGACCAATTAACTTGGAGAATCAAGGAGAACCACCACCTAATGGAAAACAAAAGTTGAAAAGGTCTTGGAGTGTCTCTCTCCCTAGCCCTAAGCTTAAAGAAAAGATTCTTCCTTTATCTCAAGAACTGCAAAGCAATTTGGAGAGACTAAAACTGCATGCATTTTATAGAGCAAAGTGGACAATTGAACAGTCTATTTGTAATAATCAGAATTTGGAGGACATCTGGATAAAACTGAATAGACTCATCAAGCAGAATGAACTGCCATCTTGCAATGCTACTATCCAAAGACCTGTGGGACAGATATGGATTTTCTGTGATATATTATACTGTGAATATGTGAGAAATATTCTTAGGGAAAAGCTAAGCCTTACTGATAAAATGAATTTGCTTGTACATAAATTTGGAATTATATTTAGTTTATAATTGTAAGGTAGAGTTTCATAATAAAATTGCTGTCTGAAGTACTAGGGTTTTTAAGCAGCTTAGAATATACAAACTTTAGAACAACTGATGAATTAACGAGCAGAAAACCACTTAACATTACTTTGCTGCAGTTTTTTTAACTGTAATAATATATTTATTTAACTTTCTTTTGCCAGGAGACTTATGAATACTTCTATTAAGATTAGTAAGTTTCTGTTTGGTTTAGTACTGCATTATATAGCTTTTCTGTACCTTGGTGGTCTAAAGGAAAAAAATGAAAATAAAAATTCCAGACTATTATGGCAAGCTGTGTCAGATAATAAATTTTATGCATTTAGTGAAGCACTGTGCCCCTTTGAAATTAGGAGAAGAAAGAATATTTTTAAGTGAGTTGGTATAATCACTATAAAGATCTCTAGTATTTTTTGACACTGAGACTTTTAAGATCTTAATATTTCCTGAAAGTAGTGTGTGGGGGTTTTTTGATGAAGGCATAGCCCTCGTGTGAAATACAAACTTATTTTCTATTACATGTGTGTGCTGTCTTAGTGACATTATCTGTACTTTCCCAGAAGTACTGATGACAGCTTCAGAAGTCTCATGCTGGAAAATAATGGACAACTTAGCATTTGCTGTTCTATGACTTTGGTAATAAGGTTATTTTTTTCCCCTGATGTTTCTGGTCTTTTGTCTCTAATTATATTGGGGAACAAGAAAGCACTAACTTCCAGCTACAAGTCAGGAAATTAAGAAATCAGACTTCTATCTGTAAACCTCTGTTTGATGTGATTATGGAAGGTAAAAGTCTCTAAGGATTTCAATGCGTTTTGTGGTGGTAAAAGGTTGAGTTTAGCATGACTTTTTGTCACCTGAAAATAAAGTGGTTCAAGGTCACGCTGTGCCTGCTCAATTCAATGTTTGGAGGGTCAGCAGAGCAGTTAAACTGGAATTGATATGACTGTAAGGGTATGTGTTTCTCTGAGGCACCTCTGCTAACTCCAGGTAGCTTTGCTGTAGATGGAGGTCAAGGTCTGTGGCATCTGGAAAAGGGGGAAAATAAGTGAATGGTATTTGTAGATTTTTAGATTATCATTAACACTGGTCAAATAGAAGTGCACATAAGCATAATGTAAATCCCTCTGTAAAAACTGCATAAAATCCCCGTGGATTTTTACTTGGAATTTTCTTTTGATGACATCCTTATGTTGGAATAATTATATTTTGTTATAGGAATTACATGTTCTTTTGTAGTTTAAAATTAAGGATACTGCTCAGTTTGGATCATTGACATATATTTCTAAACTTTGATTGTTAAGGGGGCCTTATATTGATATTTGTGGTGTTTGTGACATTTAATATTACCACTTAGCAAAATTGATGTAAAATGCTGGCTGGAGTAACTGAGGATCATTATTTGTTTTAAAGCTTATATAACAAACTTATTTCACGGAAATAACTTTTCTGAGCTTAACACTAGTAGTAACAGAGCTTCTTTGTGCGTCAGCATTTTTAAAGGTAAAATGGAGTAGAATGCAGTGTGATTTGAGTTTTATTTAATGTTGTGCTTTGTGTCTAGGATCTTAAAAGAAAAGAGATGAGAGGTCATCCTGCAAAGATATAATATTTTCTAATACTGATTTAGTAGTCCTATTAAATACGATAATCTACATATCTTAATTTCTTGGTGTTTTGACTTAATTCCATGATCTATTTATTTACTGTCTTAAACATGAGTAAACTTGATCTGTAACTATTCCTTTAGAAACAGTCAGCAGGTACTATTTTATATGGGCTTACAGTAGATTTGAATAAAATTAAGTAACCGCCAATAACACAGTCCCACTATATTTATTTAATATACTGACAAAAGAGCTAAACAAACATCTTACTAAACAGAAGGAGAGATCAGTGTCACTGTTCAGTGGTAGCTGTCAGCTTTCTGCTGCTTTGGGTTAGCTTGTACATGAATAATGATACACGCAGAGCTAGCTGTGAGCACTTCAGCTTGATAGCTGTCGTGTAATAAAAAATGAACACCACACTTGGTTTCCCTCAGGATTATTAGTCTTGGGTAGCACCAATGTACAAGCTGAAATCCAGACTTTCAGTTTGTATTCTTCCAGAAATGCTTGGTTCATATGCATATATAATTCAGTGTTTTATCTTTTCATTTTCAATGCTGACTCTGGTTCTCCATTTATTCAGTTTTGCGTATTATGAGGCTTTTTATTTATCTTGTAGTTTTAACCCTCAGAGATCATGTTTTTCAACTTTTCATGGTAACAAAGGGAAGGTGTTACCTTTATTTTGTGAAAAATGAGCATAGGTCTGCTGTATGGTAGTGTAAGTTCTTGTGAACCAATACAGCCTGCTACACCCAAATGTATGTTGAAATAATTGAATATTTTATACAGCTGGAAACAGTGAATGCTGATGAGACATATAAGATGTACAGAAGTACAATAAAGATAAAAGCACAATACGTGTGTCAATGCAAGGGTGTTGATTAACTTGTTGCTGTCAAGAGAAATCTTTTTATTTTTTAGCTTTAGTTTTCAGAAATTGTATGGTTTTATGTTTGTTGAATTTCAAAGAAAAACAAATCAATAATTTTTACATATTCAGATCAACATCTAAGGTTACAAATGCTAAACTTTGTTCCATGTGAATGCTTTCATGAGAATGTATGTGCAAGATTAGGGCCATTGGTTTACGTAAATAGGGAGGAATTTATTTAAGATGCGACATCTTAAATCTGTAATACAAATAAAAATAATGTAATTTTGAATATTCTGTGTTAAAATAGCCTTTGAAAATAGCACTTTCTTGAAGTAGAGGTCTTTTAATAGCAAGATCTTAATGATTTTGATTTTGTCAGTATTGATAAAATAGGTTTGTGTGAGTGTTCCTGAAGTTTTTGTGTTGGTTTTGCTGGTTTGAGTTTAAAGTTCATGACTAAAAGAAAAAGTGGTTGTATAAATAATGTAGGCTTTTAGAGTTGTAACTCTATTTTGCGTATGTTTTGGAGATTCGGGTGTAAAAGCAATGCTTTATAGTCTCGAGTTTGACTGAAAGGGTCCGTATAGTCATCATCTCCCATTCTAGACCAACCAGGATCACAGAACAGGCACTTAGACTAGAAGAGTCCACAAAAAATGAAACTAGTACACTTCTGAACTCCACAAAGCGCTGAACTGTAACATGTATAAGACCATTAGCACATAAGATTGAAAGCGGTAGATGTTGGCGCACCAGGGGAATAAAGCAAGAGGGAGCAGTGGCATCACCAGTGCTCTTGGATCTCAGAGCAGCAGGGAATTAGTTATATTGAAAAAGGCCAGGTGATCTAAAAAGGTGTTACTGTTTTTCAGGCTAAGATTTGGTGGATTTTTGGTGTAAGGAGAGCAAGACAAAATTATACTTAAAAAATAAAAAAAAAATTTAAAACCTTGTTTCATTGACCTATGGTTTATTTTCTGCTTTTTGCAGTGATGAGGCTAACCAAACCTACTTTATTCACAAATATTCCGGTGACTTGTGAAGAAAGAGATTTGCCAGGTAATGTCTTTTCTACAGACTGATTATTATGTATGTATTACATATTATTACACTTAAGCAATGCGAGCATCTGCGACTTAGATGTCAGAGAAATCTTAGACCTCCCATAGACGATAATCTGAAACAGCAATATATTTTATGTTAGGTAATGGCTATAGGAAAATACCAAGGTGCACTCTACAGCTCTTGACCTACAGCTTTGAAAGCTTGGTGATGATATTGCAAACATGTGACCTTGAAGTCTGAGCAATTAACACACAAGATGGAAGGCAGTTGTGAGAGAGAAATGTGTAATTGTAGCAAGTTTGTCTTTACTGTCTTTATCTGTAGAAAATGCTGTGGTAACTAGAACCAACACATGAATGTTCTATGGAAAATTATTTTGCAAGAATCACTGGTTTTGAATTGGTGTACAGTCATAAATTGGAAATCCCTGTGTTGTCCTCCAGTAATAGTTGCAGACTAGAAGTCAAGTATAAGAAAGAGGCAAAGGAAAGATTCGAGAAAAGAGGATTGTGTGGATATACAAAGCAAGCGGGGGAAGAAAGTAAGTGGGGTTCATTAGTTCCGTTATGTAATGTACTTAGGCAGAATTTCCCTTTAATGTTAATTTGAGCAATGCCTGTGGGATTGCACCCTTCAGTATGTATACTGAATGATTTATTGGACATGAGTGCCTGGAAGTAAGTTATATTTTATAAGCAGACCTATAGATATGTATTTCATCCCTAAAGAAGTTGGTTATAAAATCAGTGTGCCTAAATTAAGTTACATCTAAATAAGTGATTAAGTGTCATAACTTGAATGTAGACAAAGCTTTAGACTTAACAAATATTTAGATACTAGTAATTTGATATTTCTACAGGTAATCTGTTTAATCAGCTCATGAAAGATGATCCTTCTACTGTAAAGGGAGCAGAAACTTTGATGCTAGGAGAAATGCTGACTTTGCCTCAAAATTTTGGGTAAGAATGAATTATTGTAACTGTAACATGCAAGGTTTAGGATTCATTTAACACTGATGTGTTTGTTACATTTCATTCTTTTTGAACATCATTGTTATGCAATGAGATGTTCAATTGTTATAAAAATAACGTGGCTTGATTTATAATGTGACATAATATATGAATTTTTGCTGCCTGATATTCCTTGTCTGCAGCCTGACTCTGAATGTAATGAGGATTGACAGTTGAAAGAAGTTTGCAGCTGTAGGTGAATTTCTAATGTAATGCATGACTGTAAACTACATCTTATACTACAGAGTTTATTACATTGATTTTTGTGGGTACTGTAAGCCATCTTCTTATTCTTCTCAGATTTTTATCTAGAAAACAAATTGTGACTTGTTTGTTCTCTTTTGAAGTTGTTTGTCTTTGAAGGATGAGGTTTAGAAGTATGGCTGTGAAAATGCCAGCGTACTTCTAGGATGTGATTTGGCAAACACGTGTGTGTGCACATGTGTGTATATATATTTTAATTAGAACTTAGAGAACATTTCACTGAAACCCCTTTATTTTTTTTTAAATATCTGTTACTAAATATTTTATTTTTTTTTTAAACACAGAAATATATTTCTGGGAGAGACATTTTCCAGTTACATTAGCGTACACAATGATAGTAATCAAGTTGTCAAGGACATACTGGTGAAGGTATGTGAAAATAAATATAATTACTGGATTTATAAAAAAATAAAATGTTGGGTATGATTTCTGACAAAATCTTGTTTAATGCTAATACAGAGACTTCAGGAAATATGTGTCACTTTTTCCAAACCAGAAAATAAACCTGGAAATTGGAAACAATAAGACACAAAAATAGAAATCATGATAGAGATCTTTAAAAATTAAAATTAAAAACTAGGATTGTATCAAATAAATAGACATGTTATGAAGCTTCTCTGGAGAACTGGTGTAGCAAAATTTCCATGGCTAAAAAATTGGAGTTATATTTGCTTATTTTAATTTTCAATGGAGTCTTCAAAGCAAGTATATGTGAAGCATGCATTGACTTGTCTTTTTCTTATATTTCAAATTAGTTCATTTCTAATGCGTCAGGTTTTTGCATTTTCTGCTGAACAAATAATACATTGAGAATAGAAATTCGAGAAGTCATTATGAAACTCAATGTAAAAAGTAAATAGAGATTTTTATAAGCTGCATCTTAAAGGATTGGACCATTTATATACATTTTAGAACTTGTCTTTAGCTTTGACAAGTATGTCGTTGTCTTAACATGTCTTAATTGTATGTATAAAAACATGTAAGGTACATAATGCTCAGTGAAACCTGGTACTTTATAATGTAAGTTATTTTCTTTAGACTGCTTTAAGCAGCTGCAGTTCTAACCAATGCTTTGTTTTTCTGTCCCCAGGCTGATCTTCAGACAAGTTCTCAGCGCTTGAACCTTTCAGCTTCTAGTGCTGCAGTGGCAGAACTTAAACCTGACTGTTGCATTGATGATGTGATCCATCATGAAGTAAAAGAGATAGGAACGCACATGTAAGGTTTTAAATTTTTCTATGATTAAATGAGCTCATATGAAACTGCAGCACATGCATGCTAATCTGTTGCTGCTTCGATATAGGCACAAAATTTAAAGTAATTCAAAATTATTTTTTAAAAATTTGTTTCTTTCAGCTTAGTTTGTGCAGTAAGTTATACTACGCAAACAGGAGAGAAGATGTACTTCAGGAAGTTCTTCAAATTTCAGGTATTGCCCAAAGTATTCTACTCCAATAACTGGGTGGATCTGGAAAACCCATTTTAAAAAATTTGATACTTCAGAAGCACTTTTACACACGAAAAATCCATTCAACTTTTAAAAGTGAATTGATAAAAAATATTGCTTCAATCTTCACATGAACTGATGGTTTCTAAATACCATGCAGTTGAACAATTCATAAATACTAAATATTACATCTTACCATTTTTATTCATTTATTGAGAAAGAAAATTCTTCTCTTTAAAAAAAACTTTTTATAGCAGCCAGCTTTATGATTATTTTCAAAGAGAACAAGTATTGTTCATTCTGACTTTGACACATCTAACCTTTGAGCTTAGATTGTAAAATTCTGATTTGCCTTTTATTGTGTGCAACTGTTTTTTAAATTGAAAGTTAGTGGTTTGTTTTTTAAAGCAATCTAAGCAAAGCAGTCTAATGTGTTATGTCTAATGTCCACAGAAGTAATTGATAGAGTTGAAATCTTTTGTTCCACCAAGTGAATTTCAAGACTTAAGATTAGAGTAACTGAGGAAAGCAGGAAATTGCTGTTATCTGTGGATTGGTTCTGGCAGGAGAGTCTATTTTAGCTGTGTATGTAATGGATGTTTACTTTTTAGAGAAATATGCTGAGATTTGGATAATTATGGGCTCTTTCCCATAGAATGGAGGATTAGGTGACATGCTTTACTGAATAAATTTTTAGATGCTCTCACAGAGTGTCTGGCGATACAGGAGACCTATATCTTTTGCACGTGATTTCATTTCACTCTTCTCTAGTGTTCTATCTAGATACTTCAGAAAAAAGCATTTCAGTCTTTAGAAGGCTAAATTACCATGCACTACAGATAAAGAACACCTGAGTGCTCTTAGTACTTGCAGGCCTTGAAATGGCAGATATTGATTAGCCAAAGGTGTTTCCAGGCAATCCCTGGGAAATCATTCCCTATGAATTTTCATGTGACATATTCTCTATTTTTTCAGTTATGCTTTCTAGGATCTTTTAAGTTGATCAGGTGTTACAATTGGTTTTAAACAGCTTCTTTTTCAACTATTATATGTAGTTTAACACTGATCAATAGTGCCTTTTTGTTCCAGAGATTCCTCTGAGTATTTAACAGCATTATGTTTATATGGAGAAAGAATGATTCTTTCTAAGATTTGGTTGTTATTTGGTTTGGGACGGGGGAGGGCATGTGAACCTCATAATAATTATTTGATTTTTACTGGAATGCCACTTGAAATTTACTGGAATGAATGGAAAGACTTTGTTTATCGGAAAGCGAGAAAACATCAGCATTTAGGGAAATTAATAGGAAGCCCACTGAAGCAAAATATTTGGTGTAAAAAGCGACTCAACCAACAAACACCTAAATAAAAGTTTTTACTTTTCTGACTAGAGAGAGATAGCGATGATTACTTGAGAGATTTGAACATTATGCATGATATAATGCAAAAATCTCTGTGAAGACTACTTTTTAATCTTTAATTCTTCAGGGCTAAGAGATTTGTTCACAACTTGGAACTTTAGGGGTATCTCAGGATGCAGTACACTCATATGTAAACAAAAGAAGAGTTTCCCTGCATAAAGGGAAGTAAATGTCTTCAGCAAGATAATTTAAATTAGTTTCATTACAAGTGTTAATAGAAGATTAATTCTTTCAGTTACATCAGTGTATATCCATTTTGTATTTGAATGTGTAAACTGTAGTGGCTTTATGCATGAAACTCAAGCACTTAAAAAACCAACACTTTATTTTCACCTTTTATATCACAAAAATGTTTTCTCTTACTGATTTAATCTCATGAGATTAAAATGATTCATTGGCTTTTTATTTTTTGTAATAGTTGCATTTTCAAGAGGGAAGTGAAGCCTAGCAATAGTTTGTTGCTTAAGCTAGTCACATGAATAGTTCTCTATTCAATTTTTTAGAGAAGCCCTTAGCAACTTTTGTTTGCGGCAGAACACTGAAGGACGTGTAAATATTACGTGGTTATTACTCTTGAAAGCAAGTGCAGACCACTTCAGGATACAAGATGGATGTAATGTTATTTTAAAGACATGGATCTACTTAGTGCACTGAATTCATCTAGTTTCATAAGAGGCCAGTGCTTAGATGGAGAAGTATTTGTTTTCAGTCTGAGAAAACTGCTTCGTAGTAAAGCAGCCAAGTGTGCAAATAAGAAGCAGCAAGTATATACTCTGAATTGTGAGGTTTTAGCTGAGTTGATTGTATTATATATTCCATTATGCACCTGTTCTGTGTAAGATCAAAAAAGAGAAATAACACTGTAGTAAAGATCCTAAAGATCCTAGCACTTATAAAGAAAGAAGTGAAGTTTAAGTCATGCCTCTATGGTGAAGTTGTCTGAGAAACCAATTGTCAATCTATCTTTTTCCATTTAATTCAGGTTCTTAAACCACTAGATGTGAAAACCAAATTCTACAATGCTGAGGTAAGTGAGATCTGTGTGTATTTCTGTTTGTTTTGGTGAGTGCTGGGTCTATTACTTCACATTAGGTGGTTAGATTAAATTCAAAGAGCTTCTTAAGCACGAATGGTTATGAGAAAAATTATCAGTTCTAAAGGGAAAAACATAGGTGGGGATTTATATAATTTAGTGTGAAAATAAATGTACTTTTGATGAAGGAGAGGGAAAGAGATCGTAACTAAGGCAGACATGCTAGGACCTTAATGCAATTGACCAGCAATTTGCATATTTTCTGCTTTCCGGTAAACTCAAGTGTTTTCCGTTATTGCTTGTATATTTAGGCTGATAGAGTACTTACTGTAAGGGATTGTTCACAAAACAGATAATAATTTACCAGGTTGGGTAAATTTGAATTATTGAACAGAGGGGTCGTATTTACCTTGGGGAAACTGTTCAATAATTTATGTTTAGGTTTGTAGCAGTTATACACAGTACTTCAAAACTAAATGACCTTATATATGCCATGTATATTTATTCGGACATACTTCGGCATCTGTCTTTAGCTATTAATGGGAAAGAATTTTAACTGAAGTTGACACAGATAGTGGAAACTTTTACAAATTACATACAGCATTCTTTTTATTTATAGACATTCCCTGTGGATATATGTATTACATAGATCTGTTATAGGGTATCAGCTTCCACAATATCTCATTACGTAGGAAGTTGGGACGCTTGTTTTCATCATTATCACTTAACTGCTTTGTGAAACTGAGCAAGTAGCTTAATTTTGTGAGTACCGTATTCTGCATTGTTTGTATGAAGTTCAGACTAATACTTGCAAAGTACTTTGAGAGCTTCCATTATGAGTTTTAAACTTTTTTCATAACCCCTGAAATATGGCCAGCTCTTACACTCCTAGTCATTTCATTGAAAACCTTCATTAGCATTCTTAAACAGTTTGTTTGAAATAGTTTAAAAGATAGAGTGAAGTTGTAGGCATTTTATGTTGCAGTGAATAGTACATGGGAGAAAAAAGACCAAAGTGTCAGTGAGAGGAGAAGAAAATATATGGAATTTTGGCAATTTGAAAAATAACTTAAGCTAAGTAGAAGATATTTTGCTGTCCTCTTTGTTCTTAAGTAAGCAGATATGTGCTGTGAATTTGCATGTAGAAAAGCAGAGAGTCTGCAAACCTATTTTTCTAAATATTTATCTCCATCATAGTCACACCTGGGGTTCATCATGCAAGATGATGGCTATAGAGGTGTGAAGGCTGTATTTCTTTCCCTTCCTGACAGTGTCAATAGAGAAAACAAAAAGGAGAAGTAACAGATAAGAATTTCTGCTCTACAAATGAGTATTCCAGATGCGAAGATCTGTCTGGTTCAGAGTTGTGCAGGAAATTTTCCATAAAGATTTTTCCTCTGCTGTGAATTAATAGCATGTAAATTATGAGATATTTAATATAGAGAGTGTAATTTATTTAGATAAATTAAGGCATAGGTCATAAGCGATTTAAATATCGTAGTACAGAGAAAAACATTTCCCTACAAATATGTTGGTACATCTGTCTAGGCCACAGGCTTCAATCCTTGATAGGCTGACCAGGTGTGAGATACCTGAGTAGGGTCAGAACATAAGCACGTAGTTCAGTGCCTTATAGAACTGGTGTTATCTGTAAGTGGGAATGTCTGGGAATGTCTCCTGCTGTGATTTAAGAATAAAAATAATCCTAAGAAAATAGATAATTCCTCTGGGAACAAAATAAACCCCCATTTTGTGCATGGATTATATTATTGTTTCGGACAGAAAATATCTGTTAGGGGAAAGAGGGACAGACACCTTAAATTAAATGTTGCCATCTCTCTATATAAATTTTGTTTTTTGCTGAAACACTTCACAACATATGGAAATAAAAACCTCTTTGAGGTAAACTCTTGGCAAATTTTTGACATAGGTCAAAAGTATTCTTTTCTTACAAAATTGTTTTACTGACTGGCCTTATAAGGGCCTTCATAAACTCCATTTCCCAGTTAGCCACCAATTCCTCATGATAAAGATCTTCAGTGTCTGAGCTGGTATTTGTGGGTTTTTGGGTTTGTTTTTTTCACCCCTGTAAAAGTTTTAAAAGGCTGATTTGGTGCCTTTTGTTCTTCCTGCTCAGGAATTTATGCAACTCCCATTATCATAGTATCCATATGATTGATTGAAAAAAATTTTTTTAAGATTTTGGGTGATATTAACCAAGCAATTTTCATTTGCCTAGCAAACTGATATAGTACCATTCATATTTCATTTCTGAAAGTATATAAAGTGCTGTTATGTGTTGTGACCACAGAAGTTAAATAAAATTTAAAAACCTAGAAATAAGTCTTTGGTTAGGTGTTGTATGTGATACTATGGTGCTGTCAAAGTACCAAGACCTTCATCCTGAATATTAAGAAAGACTGTATCCTTGGGAGCAGGGGAGAAGAAAAATTGGTATGTGTCAGTTATTAATTAACGAAAGGTCTTTAAAGGTTGACTAAACAGTTAAACAGTTGCCATTAATATTACAGATCTGATGTTATCTATTTATAAAGTCTGTCAATAAAATTATTTTCTACTAGAAATTATAATCCCTAATTTAATTTTTTTCTAAGGCAAGGAATGATGCTGAACTTTAATTCTCTTGCTTGTTGCTCGTATTGCAGTAGCATTCAAATCAAGTTGATCACTGAAATTCGTGCATAGAACGCATGCCCTGTCGCCCTAACCTGCTGCAACCCTGAGATTGAATTACCTGCCCCAATCTATAGAAGGTCTCTCAGTGACTCTGGCGTGCCTTGGAAAAGGCACAGTAAAAGGTTCTGCTCCTGCAAACATGCATAGGGGAGGCAAATATGCAGACCTTTAAGAAAACAAAGTTTGCAATTGAAGTTGGGTTTTTGGAATGATGGATATTCAAAAAGTAGTTTTTCCTGATTAACTTGCCTATAAGATGCAGTATTGTAGCTTTGCTACACATTCCCACATTAATTTTATTTTGAGACCTTATGTATGTGGATACTTCAAATTATCTGTAAAATAACAAGTACTGTTTTTCCATTTCATATACAACCCATTGCATGGATTTAAATTCAGGACAAACTTTAAACTTGCTCAAAAACTAACTCTCTTTTTTGGGTCAGTTTGTTCTACCATATCTTATCTGTGACTTGTGTGCCTTAGGCTCTACTTTGGATTGGTTCTGAAGCAAAGCTAGTGAACCATGTAACCATACTAGCTATAACTTATTAGAAATGTAGTTGTCATCTTTGTTTGCATCCATTTTTATTTACGTTTCTGTCTTACTAATGCTATCTTGTTTAGATGGTGCAAAAAAAATGCAGAAATGCATTTTGTTTGAAAGTTAGCCTCCTTTTTCTTTAACATTTAACTCTAATTTCTCTAATGTGTTCTTTTTTTATTTTCCCATTAGAGTGACCTCAGTTCTGTGGTAATTTTTATTTATTTTTTTATAAATATGTATGCTTTTTTAATTGCCTATCTGTCTCTGTGCTTGTTAACATTCTTTTAAAAACATAATGGAAAAGCAATGTTTGTTCTGCATATCATGAACTGATGTTTTCTCACCTTTATATGCGCAGCTAATCATTTAAATGGTTAGCTCTTTCTTTAACACCCATTGTTGAAACTAAAAGCTGCTTATTACAGACTCTTGCTTGTGGGGGTCCTCCTGTAAATTACCTCATCAAAGTTTGACTAGATTCATTATTTGAAAATGGGAATTAATCCCTTCTAAAATTTTCCTGCTTTTGACTCATAGAAATGTAGGTTTTACTACAGCACCACTTGGGTAAGCTGTGACGCAACTTTTCACGCCTGGTTGGTGGAGACAGTGGGTTTGAGGAGAGAGCAGCAGTTGGATGTTCTTCCTTCCTTTCGCTAGCTGGAACTGCACTTTCCAACTCTTAACTGCATGTAACAGTTGTTGAGTTAGTATGATGCTTCTGCAGTCTGATTTCACTTTTAAGGTGTGCCTTGTATTAAAATAAAGTGCATTCTTCTGAAGTACTTAAGGATTTTTATTCTTTTTAAAAAAACGTGATATTAAACCAATTTAGGAATAACACAAAAACTAATTTGCTTTTTCATTATGCTGCTTGTTTTTTCTTCTCTTTCAAATTAGCCTTTTCTAAATTTCTGCCTATGGTTGCTGCATTGAAAACAACTAAAATTTGGGTAAATGGACACTTTGAGCAATGGATTTATGGGATATAAACAGTATCAATTTAAGTGACAGTCAGGTGGTAGTAGTAATGAGAGCCATGTTTTAGTTGGGGTTATTTCCAGTTCCTTCTGCAAGCCTGAGGTCTGTCCCTAACTCATGGCACTTGCACAGTTTTCATAACTATATATATGCTATCATCTGTTTTGTGTTTAACATGCTTATAAGGCACAACAAATAGTTCCAGTACCATTCTGTGTTTCTTCTTCTAACAGAATGCCTTTTGAGACTAAAAATATTTTTACTATTTTGTCCCACTTTCACTTTGTAATTTACAAGCAGGACTCCACTTGTATAATGAAATCATTTATTTACACTGATTAAAAAGAAACTGTAAGCTTCCTTCCACCTTCCCCATAAAAATACTTTTTTTTTTTAATTTATCATAACAAAATACCTAAGCTGCTTCATACTGAATTTATAGGAAAGAATATTTCAGTTGGAAGGGACCTACAATGACCACCTAGTCCAACTGCCTGAATAACCCAAACCATTCTATGATTCTATGAATAACTCCCCTGTAAATGCAGATTTGGTACCCTCCTCCTTTTTTCTTTTTAATTGGCACTTCTTTCGTTTTATTTTTCACTTCTCCAGGGGCTCATGTCTCTAGTAGTCTGAGCCTTAGGTAATTACTCTATCCTGAGATTTGACAGCTGCAAAGTGACTTCACTGGTCTGCAATTCCACAGCTCTAGTTCCTTGATTTTTCAGTTTCTGAAGTTTAATAGTCTGTAGCTTTTGTTCCTGTGCTAGAATTGGTCCTTATATACCATCTTCAGGCATTAGCTTAATTTAACAGATATGTCTTACAGGATGTTTTGAAGGTAGAACACCAGTTAAACTGTTGGATGCATATAATACTGGTAACCATTGGCATGATGCAGCTGAGTGAGAGAGGAGGCTGGTTTTTGCTTTTTAGCCAGTACGTCAATGTTTTTCAGAATTATAATAAATTCCTAGAGCATGTACCTGAACTATTTTGCTTCAGTTAAAGAAAAACACACACACTTATTTTAATTTTTTTATAGAGCTTGATGCACTAGTAATCTGGCATGGCATGTTGTTGTGCACTGCAATTCCTTACCATTTATTCTATTTTTTTTTTCTTTTTTAAGAATTCAGATTAAAACTTGAGTTGCTATTGAGTTGATAAAAGTCTTGGGAAGTGGTGACCATTACAAATAAGCAATAGCTAGAACATAGCAAAATTATCCCACATCCATTGTTTGGCAAGATACCTGTTGACTAACACTTTTGCTCCTCTTGTTACTGGGATTAAGGTTTTTTCTTGCATTAATTAATTTGATTTGCAGGCATGAACTAAACACATGTGACTTTTTTTTAACAATAGGACTCTCTACTCCTTTTAAGAACACTAATCACGTTTTAATGAACTCGCACTTTTGGTTTTTTTCAGACAGATGAAGTGTTTCTGGAAGCTCAGATTCAGAATATCACGACCTCTCCAATGTTTATGGAGAAGGTTTCTTTAGAGCCATCTATGATGTACAATGTTGCAGAACTGAACACGGTTGACACAGCAGGGGAAAGGTATGTTCAAATTCAGGATATTTGCCTTGATTTTGTGATTTGATGAGATATAATCATTACTCTGCAAGACGTCTGTAATGGAAGGATTGTACTTTCATTAAAAAGATCAAAGTCCTGTTACGTATTCAGCTAGAAAAGCTGTTACAGTTTTCTTTTTATAGAAACTATTCTTACAACTTTGTAATTCTACCTAGTAGAGAAATATCCAGCTCAGTCCTCAAATATTTGGTAACATGGATGACATGGTAGCATGAAAACCTACTACTTCAGTATCTCCTATGTAAAATTTAAATCCCGTCTGGTTCTGACTTGATCCTGTAAGGCTAAATATGTACACACAGATCATCTGACTTGTCCTTGCTTCCTTCTGGTAGACTGGTAACTGTTTTCAATTGTTCTAATCAAGACCTAGCAAGGCAGCAGTCAGCGTGAATTGGTGGAACGCTCTCATGGGATCTTAAAAAATAAAAATCCATCATGCTGAAATAAATTAAATGCCTTTTGGTGTGAATTAGTAAAACACCAAATATGAGAAGAATTTTCTACTGTGTTCAGTAAACTGTTGTGGATACAAAAGCTTGTGGTATCTGGGTAGAAGTTAAATTTGGCTGTTTGTGCTTTGCTATTGCTTCGGTCTTTGGAGGAAGTGATGTTTAGGTATTTCTGCGTTGGGGCTGAAGTGAAAATTCTGTTGTCTTGCCTGTCACAGGGTTCACCTGCAGCATAGTGGAGCATTGTTCTTACAAAGTGTTTGCGTCTGTCCTGAATGGGGGTCTTAAGCTTGTGACACTGAGATTTACCAAATAGCAAAAGTAAAATTAAAAGCATTGTTTAAATGCTAAGATGCCAGATAATAAATGATAATGTAGCAAAGTGGATTTCCACCTTGGTTCTCTCTGGCTCAGATGAGTAATTTTTTTTCCCCTTCATCTTCGATGGTACGTAAATTCTAGAATTGTTTTCTGTTGTGAAAACAAAAAAAAAATTCAATGTGTTTTGCCATGAATAAAATACACACACAGAGTAAGACTGGTGAGGGATGGGAAAAAAGGTTGGGCTCTTAAGTCTTCCTAAAAAAAACTGCGTAAGACCCAATATTTTTTTCTTTTAGTGAGTCTACTTTTGGGTCAAGGACTTATTTACAACCTATGGATACACGTCAATATTTATACTGCCTAAAACCAAAACAAGAATTTGCAGAAAAAGCTGGAGTAATAAAAGGTGTAACAGTGATTGGTAAACTGGACATTGTATGGAAAACTAATCTGGGTGAACGAGGAAGGCTGCAAACTAGCCAGCTCCAAAGAATGGTAAGTTTAACTTAAACATCAGTTTAACTTAGCATCCATTTTTAAGGCAACTCAATGAACAATTTAATAATGACTTGAAGGAAAAGTTCAAGCTGCTTACTTTCTGGACCTCATTCTGAATTCACGTGTTTCTATACATATTTGAGAAAGTTATTCAATACATTTGGTCAGTGATGTGTGGAAAAACCACTAGTCCGAGGGACTATAGCTGCACAAAAGCATTCTTTTTTTTTGGTTATGTGAATGGCAACATTTTTTGTTTTCTTGAGGATTTGTTTTCTGGCACGTAACATGCCTCCATCTTTTTTCATAGCACCGAACAGCATAACTTAATGAATTGTGCACTTGAATTGCCAGAATCAAGTAACCTATGTAGCAAAATACATCGGTTATTATAAAATTAACTTCTTGGATGCCACCTGGCAACAAACTGAAAAGCACTGATAAAGGAACTCCTTTAAGTATGCTGTTGACACAGAAGTCTGCTTCGTAATTCATATGGACAGTTTAGCTTCAAGTAACAATTTTTATGTATCGGATAATACTATTTATTTTTCATGTCCACAGTCTTGATTGAAAATCTATTCTATTCTGATCGATTTAAAAATTGTTTGTGAATTTTAAGTTGTAATTACTAGCTTGCTTAAGTCAGCTGCACAGCCCGTCTACTCTAATGCCTAAACCTGATTTGCATCTTTTGAATTGAGGATGGTGTAATACGGGAGAGAAGTAAAAAAGCTTTGAGTTTACGAAGCTTGTAATTGAGTTTCTGCCTCTGTCTCTCCCCCTGCCCCATCTTCTAGTAAATCGATCAATTCTGTAGGGAAATCACATTGACTAGGAACTAGGCAAGCAAACTTGGATCCTGGAAATTCACAGCTAAGTCACTGAAACTTCTTTGTTTTTTAATTGATGTGTTAAGGATCTGTATAACCCCATCACATCAGAAACCGCCCTTTTTTCTAAACTTAGAAAAACTTAGTAACTTTATTTCTGTTACTTTGAAACTTGCTGCTTGTTTTCTAACTGACTCATTTTCAACGGACCTTTCCTATAATTTCTCTTTAAAGGCAGGTATTTTTTTCCCTTGTCCCTAAATCAGTATTCCGTCACGCTGCATCCCTTCTTGCTGAACCTTTGAGAATTGCGCTTGTAATACAGTGGTGATTAACACGCCTCCACACTCCAGGATTAGTTTTAGTCATCCGTCATTGTTTTGTGCTAGTGATTAACAGAGAAACATGAGTTATTTTGTATACTTTGAACAACATTTGTCTTTGGAAAAGCAGCAAACAGGTTTTGGATGTTTTTTCCTCTTTGAGTTGCAGTGCAACTCCCTCTCATTGTCTTCTCATCTTTTAAATGCTACCAGATTATCCTGTTTCTAGGCTCCTTTCGCTTTCCATCATTTTCCTCCTAATCCATTTCATTGTTTCCCCCATAGACCCTGAATTTTACCTCTGATGTTGTTTTGGTTCAGATCAGGAATGCACTTTTGGAACAAGTATCCTGGATCACCCCCATATACCATAATTTGAGGGCTTTTGTGGAGTGGTGTCCACAGTATGCCAAGGGTGCTCCATCTGCTTACGGGCATTCAATCCAGGACTAGACTAGAACCAGTCCAAAGAACATTATTCTTGAGTAGCACACGCAAAGAATTTTCTAGTTGATTCCATACTCTGAGCAATTATCTAATTTTTTGATGAAAAGGACGTTCCTCCTTGAAGTGCTACGGCAAGGCTTTTACTTCTAGGCATATGTTCTCGCAGGTATCTCATTGTTAAGGCCAACAGGTATGTACTGGTTTAGGCCTTGTCATCTGCTCTGATCCTGTCTTGATTTGGTCAATCGTTCCTAAGTTTATTCTATAAAATACTGCTTTTATTGTTGGTTTGTGTTTTTTTTTCTTAACATACCTTTTAAAAGAAGAGTCTAATGTTATGACAAATTCCCCGTTGCTTAGGGAACTGGATACAATTTTTCCAGTAGAATCCTTCATGTCACCTAATACAGCTGAAAAGATGTGCCTTTTTCTGGTGCTGGATAATTACTTCTATTTCATGAAAGGTTCCAAGCTTATTTATGTTGCTTGACTGGTCTGAAGTCTCCATTGGTTTGGCAGCCCTTTGCTCACTCTAATGTCCAATTTAATATGCTTTCTTTAAAATGTCATCTGTCTTCAGCCTGTAATGAACTGTATATGGCTAAAACCTGTTCCCAACCTGTCACTGGCTTTCTGGACCTCTTAAGGTATATCTTTTAATCAAGCTGTAAACTAACTTTTACTGCAGTGTCCTTCTGTTAGCAGAATTGGAACACGTGTCACAACTAAGCTTTGTCAGGCAGGACAAATTTTCCCCTTGTTTTTTTCCTTATCTGTCATTTGTGGGGATTGAAAATGGAAAGTTTTTTATCTGCAGGTTACCATCTTTAATCAGCCCTGACTGGTAGTAACAGGATATTTATCACAGGTTTGTTAGTAGACCATAGGAAGTGTGTTCAGCTCTTGACAAAATTGGTTGGCAAATATTCATATCATGTGCCTTCCTAACTGGTGGCAATTAACTATTTTAGCAGACGTTTGGAGGACTGAAGTGGCAAGGAGAATGAACAATCTCTTATTTCTTAGACTGTGGAATAGTAGCGGGCTTAAGCAGGAAAACTATACTTATGTTGTCCGTAGTTTATCTGTTATGTGCATAACGGAGAGGTCTTAGACTAAAGCTGATCTCAGGAACTGTGTATGGGTATCCAAACTTTATGGATGTGAACTATCTGAAAAACTTAGTAATAAAGATCATCCTTGTCTAATGAATTGTTAAACCTATCAAGGTGGTGGTCATCAGTAGTGGATGGAGCACTACTTTTGAGTACAAATCAAAAAGAGTCAATTTTGTTTCTTCAAATTCTTCTTATTCTAAGCTTGTTGCAGTAAATGAAAACTTGACTAGTAAAAACTTGAGGTTTACTATGCATCATCTGAGAATATACATTCTTGTACCTTCTCAGGCTCCTGGATATGGTGATGTAAGGCTTTCTTTGGAGACAATACCAGACACCGTGAATTTGGAAGAACCTTTTGACATTACATGTAAAATAACAAACTGCAGGTAATGATGTCCTGTGATTCTTGTGCTTTTTCCTGAGTGGGTAAGTTGTGGCTGTCTGTTTCATTTTTCAATACTTTCTCCTGAAACAACTCAAACCTGGTCTTTACTATGAGTAAAGAAATGACTTGAAACAGATCTTTTGGATTACAACGTTTTTAAAAAAACTCAAAGAAACAAAAAATTTCCATCATGATCTGCTAATACTATTTGAACTAGGAGATTGCCAAAAATCTGTAGTGGAATTCCATGGAACTGGCTGCAATATCATTTAAGATTGCACCCCATAATTCAATCACAAATCATCTTAGTTCTTAGTTAATCTAATAACAAAATTAGTGCATATATAGGATTTTTTTTAACTACAAGTAATTTTATCAATAAACAATGCCATTTGTATTCAGTCAGATTTTACTACTAGTTCTGCACCCCTGCTAGAATGCCTGCTAAACATTGTCACTGTAGTCTTTTGTACATCTTTATCTGTGTTTTGGCTTGTGTTTACACTAGGATCTATGGTAGCCCTTTACAGAAGAGTTGCAGGAGTGATATTTAAATAAAGTAATTCTAAATAGAAGTTGAAGCCAGGGATAAAGTGTGTATCTGGTCTGCAGATTCTTCTCGTGAAAATCTTGTGCTCCATCCAAAACGTGAGCAGTATTGCACTATCCTGTGTTGCTAAACCCATGGCAGGACGCTTGTGTCAGACAAAGCTATGTGCAACTGAACTACTGTGCTTCGCAGTAAATCTTGCTTACTGCCTTATAATTATTTATAAATGCTTGATTAATAGTAAACTGAATAATAAAGTAATGAAGCTTTTACATGTGTGCAGTCCTTGAATGTTAAAAAAAAGCCCACAGGTTTATTCTTGTTTTTCAATTTCCTCTAGCAGTGAAAGGACTATGGATCTGGTTTTGGAAATGTGCAATACTAATTCCATCCACTGGTGTGGAGTTTCAGGAAGGCAACTTGGAAAGCTGCACCCAAGTTCATCCCTCCATCTTGCACTTACATTGCTGTCTTCAGTGCAGGGATTGCAAGTAAGTCTTTATAGCACAATTTTGTTATGAAGTAGCTCTTTTATAAGCTTAGTAATTCTTTCTAATAACAACTTTTGTAAATATTTTCCCTTTCTAGAGTGTCTCTGGCTTAAGACTTACAGACACGTTTTTGAAGAGAACATACGAGTATGATGATATTGCACAAGTCTGTGTAGTTTCTTCAGAAGTCAAACAAAGCTGAAGAAAAAAATCTGCATTTCTGCTGGCCTTTTTTTTTGGACCAACTTCTTGATGTTTTTGCAGCGGAATCATATCAAAATGTGTACAAACAAAACTACATCCCTCTATACCTGTAAATGTAACTGTGCTTATTTAATTTCTCTGATCATTTTTGTAATGTTTTAAAATAGTTTAAAAACATGCATATGCATTTCATTTCCTGAAAAGAAAGCCTTTGAAAAGTGTAGCTCTAGCAAATCATATTGCATTAACATTACCTTGGGGCTGTGGGGGTGAGAATGAGATGAAATCTATGACATTGTACTTATTTTTGTTATTTTAATTATTTTTAAAAATATTTAAACAGTTTTAAAATTTTGGGTCTGACAAAACTGCCTCAGTTTGAAGGAACTGGCCTCTTATAGACAAGTTCCTGGAATCCAAACCCCTGTGAGAAATACTTCGGGGTACCTGGCCTGGCAGCGTATTTGCATGGTACATGCATAGCCATTAGAACTAGAGCCTGATAAAGGCATGAGATGAGAAAGTGCGGCTGGCACTGTTGAGGTGCCAGCAGCTAGAAAGTAGAGATCAGCCAAAGAATGTGCTGGTTGTGGCTCAGTCTTTGGAAAGGAGTAATAACAGTAAATCTGTCCCGGTTTTGTGCATCCCTGCCAATACAGGGCATGCTGTGAACAGGCGTGTTACTTCCCAATTAGTAGGGAACTGAAAACTAGAACAGCAGAACTCAGGCATTTTTTATTGTTAAACTGTGGCAGTGCAAATTAGTCTTCCATTTAAGTAGAGTTTTAGGAAAATGAGGGAGGAAAAACCCTGAATGGCTGCCCTAGATCAAGTTCTCCAAAGCATATGCAGGAAGGAATTCGGGACTTGGTTAAGCACTGAAATGTACTTTTTCCTTGCTTTGTTCTGACAAAAGATGGAAATATTTTTGGCTGAAATATCTAAGGCCACCCAATGGTAGCCATTTAATACACAAAATGCTGACTAGCTTTCTGAGCTTAACACTAGTTAAACTAGTCTTAAAGATTCTACTCAGTGGCTTGCCGTATTTCTCAGCTACCATATTGGCAGTTAGCAACCTTACTTAGTTTTGACAATATTTTACTTAAGGCTTTCCTGTGTATAAAATCTTTAAGTGTAGGATTCAGTTTTAAAATACTGGATAAATTTAGGACCTGCTTACTAAAGTGAGGGAATGAGTCCATAGAAGAAAAAATACTAAAACTATATCCTGCACATGTAAAAAAATGCAGATTAACCAAAATAAACAGGTAATTTAAAAAATGCAATTTATCTTTTACTCTAGATTCATCAACAAATAAAAACAGTAAAACCACAGCTATCCAGACAATAAAATGTAAATAACTTTATTTATAATCTATTTTCAAGTTAAACTGACACAAGTTAAAGGAGATGTAACCATATGGTAATAAGAGGTAGGAGAGACATAGAAATGGTAGACAAGTTGCATCGTGCCAGTATGACTTGTTGTAGCCCTGAAACAGAGTACAAATCCAAACCTGCAGACTTAGTTCTTCCTCAGTATGCAAGAGTGATTTTACTTTGTACTTTTTACAAAACGAAAAGTGCAACTGAAACAGTTCCTAAGCTTAACAGTGTCTTTATGATCAGGCATAGTTAGAAGAATATAATTCCATGCAAGCATGTTACAGGAGTTTACAATTTGAGTGCAAAACATTTTCTTCTCTAACAATTATCACACTTACATGCTGATGGAACAGTACTGATCCAAAACCAATTAAGTGTTAAATGCATATTTGCTCAGTTGAATGATAAACTGCAGTTGGCTTTAAACTAAAGCAGTATTTATGGGGAGTGTGGTTTACCACTTGGATCTAGCAAGATGGAAAATTTTAGTGCAAAAAAAAAAAAAAAGTGCAATTATTACACAGGAGAAGGTTCCTTCTTCACCCTGTGATTAAGACATATTGCATGACCCTGTGAAACAATCTAGCCTATTCAAGGCAAAATAGACTTAGGCATAAATGATCCCTCTGTTCCTGGTTTCAGTAGAAAAGCATGTAATGACAGCTCCTGTTATGGGTTTCACTGTTTTTTATTTAGGCTATAAAGCCCTTTCTGTTAATACACAAGAAACAAAGAATGTTTACAACTAAAGTATTGTGCCAGTTGTAGCATGGCAGGGTTAGACAATGCCATCAACATTTTAAGAAATACTCTGGTTACATGCTATCTGTACTGGAGTAAAACCTAAACAAGACAATACTGTAGTATGTGAAATGAAAGTTACCACTCTATAAAGATGATTTCAAGAGCAGTTTTCAGATAACTGACCAATGCTTCATTCCATTTAACCATGGGGATAGTTGTCCTGTACATCGGGTAAGCCATAGGGCTTGTACTTGACAGTACAACTTCTACAGGCAGTCTTTGAATATTATTGTATCTTGTAGTTCTTAAGGAACTCTCAAGAGGTTCTTGACACTCTTTCTGTCTTAAAGTAGTGTCATGGTAGAAAGGTAACTGACAGCATGATGATAGCTGTCACAAAGTAAGGATAAATTGAGCACGAGAGGTACTGCAGTGCTGTCCAGTCCACTCTGGATTTGTTGGTTCCCCTTATCAAAGTTAGTAAAAGTCACTGAGCAGTTGAAAATGTGAAGAAGAGAACTAAGAGGAATTGTGAAGTTTAACAGGAGATATGCTAGGAGCAATGCTTCTCTGATGACACAACATACTACTCCAAGCAATGTTTGTACAGTAGTTGTAGCCCACCTACAGCTTCCATCAATCCTTCTTGCAAATAATACACTGTCCTATTAAATGTAACTAAACTTAAGTAGCAGTTTTCTTCAATGGATCAGATTCAGGATCTGAACTACCACTGAAAAAAGATCCTGTTAGGGATTTTCTTCGTCATCAGATGTTAAGTCAGAAGCTGTTACGTAGAAATGTTTATTTAATGTAAAACTTAAGTACATCTACAGCCTCAAAAAGGCAGCTACAGCAACTAACATAGAGAATTTTAAGAAGTATTTCAATGCTGCATATAGGCAAGCTCTATTGAATGAAGTATGAAGTGTTTTAAAGTTGTTTAAGTTGCTCTATTAAGCTTTACCTCTTTATTCAACAGATGGTAATATAGATTTCCTGTTGTGGTATTTTCTCCAATTCTTTTCCATTCTCCTTGGATCCAGATGTATTTTTCCCCATTTTAGTAGAGGAAGACTCATACAATAGATGCACAACTAGCATTTCTTAGAGTCAAGTACATGGCTTAGCCCCAAATTTTGCATTTGCTTCTACTTGTGACCACAAGACTAATGTCTGAGGTCTAGGAGTTCCTGTGTATTTCTCCATTTGGGAGTCTTTTTTGACTTCTTTGACTTTCTTCTTTTTTGACCACAAGACTAATGTCTGAGGTCTAGGAGTTCCTGTGTATTTCTCCATTTGGGAGTCCTTCACCTTTGTTACTCCTTCACCTACCTTCTCCAGTCTGACTGGCCAGCAGAGATCACTTTCTCCTAGGAATCAAAGCAAGCTCCTCAACTTAGTTTTGATATACAAAGAGGAAAGCGTGAGTGTTAAGAACCTCCCTGGAGTAAAAACAAATGTACCTTGTATCAGCAAGCAGTGTGAACAGTAAGCAGAATAAAAAAAGTTAGTGTAATAAAAATACAGAAAAGCAGTGCTCTCTGAAAGAGTAAGATTAACTGAGCAAGAAAAGCCAGGGTAGGAAGAGAAATACTATAGAGCATAAAAATCTTTGACTTGGCCATATAACCATCAGTTAGGATAGATATGTGTAATGGAACTTAAAAGTAAATCCTTAATTATTTAAGTCAGTGATTTACCACACAGGAATAGGAAGAGAATCCTTCTTTCTAAGGCAGTTATTTTTTAATAAAGTTTCAGTACTCATTATTTGTACAGTCACAGGATCAGTTTTAGCTTATTACAGTTAAGAATTTTAAGCGTATGTTAAATACTGCATACACACGGAATGTAATACAGTTTGCCATGCCTAGGAAAATAGTGCCATAATGCTGACCTCCAGGGCTACCATCATGATTTGAGGGTATGCATGGCAGTAGAAAAGCCTAAAACTTGTTAATACTCTTTCCTTTTTGAAGCCAGGTTCCATTTTGGTTTCTGTGTATTATCCTACTCAGGATTAGTGTCTTCTCTTTCTCTACAATTTGTGGTACTCCTTCATATGCAATCATCTCCCTACCTCCTGCTCAATGAAGTTGAAAAACAGTTCATGTTTCTAATGACAGCCCTTCCATAGGCTTAAAGAAACAGACTTCAAGCATTAGTTTTTAAGTACACTCTACACTCCAACACTCAAAAGTTGGAGATTCATGTCAGCCCACAAAAGGGCACATCAGATGGGCCTATTCTTTCAGTATTTGACAGGCAGTACAGCCATAATGATTTTCACCATCAGAATAACCTGCCTTTTATACTAGGATTTTGGAATTACACTGTTATGCAAGATCAGCCCACTACAAAACTCCTCCCCACTCCATAGCCCTGGAGATCAATCTAATGCACATACCGAAAATGACTTGTACTTAGGGATTTTAATAAACCACCTATTTAGTGTATTAATTTTCAGAGGAGTAACTATACATAAATGATATGTTCCAAGTTATGTGCAATAGATCTGTTTAACAGATTTATTCTTGTTTGCAAACACACACAAAGAATTTTCTGTCTTCTATTCAAGCAGAAGAGTTACAATGGTGCTTTTGCTACTAACTATGGTACGCATTTTGGGGTTATATACCATTCCAGTTCACATGCCTCCTTTAAGTCAGGAATGCTCTTCAGTACTGCCACTGAAAGATCTGCTCCGGACGTGATTTCTCAGTTGCTCTATGAGCTCTGGATTCTGCTGCTGTATCTGTTGTGCAAACTGCTGCCCCCTGTGTTGAACAATTTTAAGTAAAACCCAACAGGTAAAAAAAAAATCTGACAAGCAGCATTTGTAAGAAAACAGAATACAACTGAAAGTCGCATTATATGCAAATTAAGACTGACGATTACTTACTGTATAGTCTTAATGAAGATATTTGTAGCATTATGACTTTATCTAGTTAAAGTCTCTCCAAACATCTTCATTTACATTCTTTAGGGCTATTACTTCTACTTGATTATTACCTTACTTGGTAAAACTAAAATTTAGCAACAAATGTGCTCCATGATTTGCTCCCTTCTTTTTGAGAGCATCCGTTCTAGTTTTTTTAAAATATCTACTCTTGTGGCTGAAGTGCAACCTTATATTATTTTTTCCAGAAATACAGTGTGCAGCTGCCAACTTGTACTTGTGGGCAAGACGTCATTAGTAGAAAGCAAGCATACAATTACACTTTATGTCTTGTATGACTGAAGTAACAACAGATTCATCTCCGTAAGAGTTGTAGCTTAAGAGTTAAATTAATAGGTCAGAATAATTCCATGTAAAAGATAAGCATAACACTGGTTTACTAGAAGAAGCAAGTAAGTAAAACATTACTTCACAAATAGCCTGGCACGGCTTCTCTGTAACTTCTGCGTTTTGCCCAAGTAGCAAATTATCAAGACTCCTTTAAACGACAGTGCAGGTTGAATGAAATCCACTGTTTTCATAGATGTAGTACATGTTTTTTGTGAAAACAGCCCTTGATTTTGTGGGGGCACCTTCCTGTCTGTGATGTGAATTATAAATTACTTCTGCCCTGAAGGTGCAAAACTTCAGAATAGTTTGAAACAGGCTAGAATGCTGAAATAAAGTAAACCTGTATGCCCTTTTAGAGGTCTTGCCATATAAGCAAATAGCATGTTTTTGTGCTAGATGGATTATCATTATTATATTAAAAAAGACTTGGGTCCCAGTTTTTGTAAAAGCTACTCCTCATTATACTGAGTTCCCTGAAGCCTTCCTACCCTAAACACAGGGATGCCAGAGCAGAACGTGTTGCAATCCATCCTAAGTAGATCTGCAGCTTTTCTAACTAGTGTCTGGGATACCAGGTAGTAAATTTATCAACGCAATTTGAAAGCACGTGTAGGAGTACTTAAAAGATTTAAAGGAGCAGTTTTATAGAGGCATTTAGAAAGTAAACAGTGTATGACAACCAGAAAATGAAACTGAGCACGCAGTTCAGTCATTCCAATTGATGGAAATGTACAAAGCAAACAAGATAGTGGAAAATAAGTCTTCAAGTTTTCAGTTTTAATAATAATCAGGCATACAATGGGCACAGGCCACAGTATAATTGCCTTGACGGTATCCCTTTTAAACAGATGTTGCACAATGATGCTTCTACAAATGTAACAGTTAAAACTATGCAATTCTTACTTACGCATGGATCAGGCTGGACAAATCCGACAGGCCACCAACACCGGCAGCAGGGCCACCAATGGCATTTGACATCATCCCCGACATCCTGGAACAGTTAGCATAGTGTCGTCATTGGGGTATGCAGGGACTTTTACAGTAAGCAATACACTGTAGTTCTTTTTTTAATTGCTGGGAGGAAATAAGCTGCAACGGGAAGAAACTGCAGTAGTTTTATTTGCAGTAAGCAAAAATAAAATTATATTTCATTAATACAGTATTATTCACCTTTTCTCTTATTAATTCGAACTCCTAAATACATTTGGTTTAATAGTACTCAATTTTAATACTTACAGTTGTTGAACTTGGGGATTCTGCATTAAGCTTGCTGCCTAGAATAGACAATATATAGCTGAAATTATAACACATTTACTACTTGGGTATCACTGAGGAAAATGTGGGGAAAAAACCCAAAACACCCACATGCTGTAGTCTATGTTTTATTACAAAATTAAGCTAAGTTTATGTGCGCAGAGATGCATGGTCTCCAGCAAAAAGAATCATTACAGGAATGTATTTCAAAGATATGAAGCTGAGAAATTTTGTTACATGTTAGATAAAAAATAGTAGTTACAGATTCAGACATGAAAAATACGACAAGAATACATTAAACATAGAATCCCTGTATCAGAAAACAAAAAAAAAAAAAAGAAGGAAAAAAACCCAAACACTTAAGGCTTCCAAGGACAAAGGCTGGGCTTTTTGGAGAAAGGTCTGTATTTTGTTGATTCTCAGCCTGGATAAATTAGTTTTGCAACTACTATTACTACTGGGTATAAACTGTTAAGATTACAACCACAAAATATTGCAGAATAAACCAGAGCGTAGACTTACTTGGTAGCATGATTTTGTAGTAACATATATCTTCTGTAGTAATTGCATATCTACTTACTTTGTAGTAACCATGAAGTTATTTAAATTTCTCATTCATAAGACCCCTCAAAAATTATATTGTGTTTACTACAGTTAAGGGTGTATATGGACAGATGCTATAAAATAAACCAGGTGATATTTTAAAGTTAGTAACATACTTCCTGCAGAAATCAGTGTCTGAATGAAGACCAATAGGCACAATGCAGTATCTGCTTATTCACTCTCTTATTAAAGGTACTACAAAACCCAGATATATACAGTATTCATTTTATTGATCAATATATCTCCATATATACATCTCAAAAGTAAATCAACTTTTTTCTAGCCTACAGTTGGATATAAAAGGCCAAATTCAGGTCAATTCTATGGGTAATAGAGGATTTTTTATTTATTTATTTATTTATTTCTTCTATCAGTAACAAGTCTGATCTAAGTTATGGGCCCAAAATGGTGGCTAGAAGTAACTTTCTCAAGGTCAGACAGTGAGTCAATTTTTTTCCTTAAAAACAGAACAAAAAACTACCTCACAGGAAAATAATTCATTTGTTCCTGGGTGAATGCCCTGTGACTCTATCTACTTGACCAGGCATCTTCTGGAAATAATGCAAAAAATCTTTTCCTCATAGTAACCTCTATATTGAAGCATACATCTTTGCCTCTAAACAGATGCAGACTGTCTGAGTAAGTTATGTTGCCAGTGAAGTGGTACACAGCGTCCCAGTGCTATTTAATTACCAGTGCCATTGCAGCACTTGCTGACTTCTTCCTTGCCTGCCATCTCTGTTACTTGGACTTTGCATCAGACCAGATGTGTTGATCTCTCTTGCATGCACTGCATTTCCACACAAGCACTGGTTGAAATGGCCTGTCCTAATGAAGCTACCAAAGGCGTAGTATTTGGCTAAGAAAGCCATGCATGGAGAAAAACTACTGAGGGACAAAAACACAATTTGCCATTGTACTGGAAGTAAAGGAATGCAGTATATGTTATTTGTATTAATTGTTTGCACATCTCATGAAGTTTTGCACGCTTAAGGATATCAGGGGTAATATGAAAAAGTAAGAACAGAAAGGTGTCTTGGGTAGTTCTCCCCAGGCAGAGTTACTTTAGTCTTGAGCAGACTGCAACTGAATCAACTGCTATTCATTTAACAGATGATTTCTTTGTTAACTGCTATGTAGAGAATAGAAAAATAAATGTTCACCATGCTGTTGACAAGTGTTTTACTACCAATACTATCTATAAAATACAGTATAATGTAGAGCTTGAAATATACTCACCATACTAATGAAGGCAGGATTGTTTATCAAGCTTGCCATGTCAAAACTCAGTCCAGTTCCGGTCTACAAACAAATTGCAATTGAAGAGAAGTTTACCTACAAAATCCCATTTAAAGCTACTGTAAATAAATAGATACAGAGCTAACTTACAGGACTGGACATGTCTCTTAGTTTCTGTTCTGCTATTTTCAAGTTTGACTTGTAAGAGTCATTCTCTGGATCAAGATCCAGTGCTTTTTGGTAACTGGTAACTGCCTCTTCGTATTTATTCACTGAGGTCAGAGCCAACCTAATGTGAAATAAAGAAATTCTGGGTAGAATATAAATGACCGTCAAAAGATAATGATACATTTTCTGTTCTAAGTAAGTAGAACAGTATCTCACAACTAATTTTTAGCTTGCACACTAAGTTAAAGCAAGTTTTTAGTTTTGCTATTGTGCTACTATTGCTTAGTGTAAGCACTTCTTTTTGCAAGAGATAATCCCTCAAGAACTCATCTTGCATTGTCTGTTCCATATACTGGAACCACAAGTTTTAGCATAATAGATTTTTCTCTTAGGATCAGCGTAAGGTTCTCCTTTCAGATCTACTTCAACAGTTTGACAAATGGGTTATATAGGATAGTAGTAACATATGTAATATGCTGTAAGAAACCCTTGTATCAGGGAAGTCTGCTTAATGTTTTAAAAAAAAAAGATTCTTTCCCAGCAGCTCGGGAGAGCACAGGACATATCTACTACCTTTGAAACAGTATTTGTTTCCAAATTTGATTAACTGCTACATTTGAAACATCATCTTTCTTTGAGCTATTCCAGAAGTCTGTCTGGCTGCAGTTTCAATTCTATCTCCTACTGTATTTTCAGTTTATACTGACCACAAAACTAAACTGATCTTTTCCACATTTTGTGAAAGATCTGTGTAATGCACATTCAGCTATTTAGTACTCCAGTCCCCCTTTGGCACGTGCTGAGCTACACAGACTGGGTTGATAAGCCTGTGCTAATGCCCACTGACAGACCTCAGCCTTCTATCGCAGGCAAGAGAGCTCAGCGTGTTAAGATATATCAGTCACAGCCATTACTCTTCAGTGATGATGAGCTCAGTAACTACAGGAGTTTCCAGTAATGCTCCTGGAGGAACCCACGCAATATTAATATCTTCTCTCTTAACACAGTTACTCCCATAGAAAACATTGTCCCTTTTGGCCCATTAACTTGCATTTCTTGTCTGGACAGAAGCTATTTTGGCAATCTGGTATTTCTGTGATGCAACTATGTTTGTTTTTTTTTTTTTTTTTCTACAGAGAAAGCATGTAAAATTCAGTACAAGTCAGAACAGTGGGCGACAGCTTCTTTGCTCACAATTCCTACCCAGCCAAGTGCTCTCTCAGGGTCATCCTGGAAGTATCACTTTACCTATCTCCATGGCTCCCGTCTCCACATATTTCTATGGCACTCCTGCATCTTTCTGTGACATATAAAGAGTTTTCTTTCAAATCCTGAGAAAAACTGATATGCCTGCATAATGCAGTCAGAAAACACAGCTTTCTCATAAGGACTTTTTGTCGAAAAGGTGTTTTCTGCACTTGTTTTTTTCAGTTATTACTAAACAAGCACTGGTTCCTCATTCAGCCCATGCAAGTGTATTATTATATCCATCTGCTGAGTTAGGCAATGGCTTGTAGCCTAAAGTATATCTTCTATCAAAACAACCAGACAATCAAAAAAAAGAGTAGCTTGATTGCCCCAGAATGATCCCACTTACTTTGTGTGTCAAAAGGCACACTGGTCTTACATCCAAAACTCTAAAATAACCTCCAATTCACAATTAAATCAGCCTGTACCTTCCCTCTGTCTCACTGAAATCAGGAGATGTCAGGTTGTGCTATATGAAGAAACAATCTAAAGAGAGTTAAATAGGACAAAACCAATTCAACAATCCCTAAACTTTCAAAGTTAATTAATCATCTCAAAAGCCAGCCAGGCTACATTTGTATTAATAAAATAAACTGTATAGTGGAAAGTTTTCAAGTGATAGAATTCCATCATCTTTGATCTTAAATAAATGCACTCTGGCATGGTGTTGTCCCAGGCCAACAAGCATTATCTCAGACAATTCTGGGGCACGGTTCAGGACTTAATACAGGCCAATGCAATTTAGCAATAGGCAGTAATAACAGACACGGGCCATTTTGTGCCAGCTGACCCAACAAACAATCCCAAGCATTTTTTAATTTACTAGTATAGATATAACCTCAAGAGCCTTACGCAACATTCAGCCCATACCCACAATACATTTGGTTATTGAAAATGCAAAGCTACACATCTTGGAAGAATGGCCATTCACTCAAGTGGATACCCCATTCAGAACATTCCTGACATTTTTTTCAGATAGCACTTAGTCAGACCCACTGCCTAAAGAGGCTATACTGTTAATCTCTCAGACCTGACTGAAAAAAAAACTACCAAAGGGACTAGCTTAGTCTTGCTAAAATATCTGCTTCCAAAGAGCTATCGAACTGAAAAATTAAGCTTCTATTCCTGCTAGTGCAAAGCCCCCATGCTTTTAGGATCTGTTCTCTAACAACATCATTAACAGATTCACCGCTCTAGCTGCAGAATTTTGATTACTCATAACTAGGCAGAAGGTAGAAAAAACACATCATGGCTTTTTAAACTAAATTTGCAAAGTTGATAAAGTGAAAGAAAAAAACCTGCACACTGATAAAATCCGATATGAAAATGCTGAAATCAACTGCATATATAAAACCTAAAGCTGACGGCCTGGTAGGGTCATCTTCAGAAAATTGCTACACTTTCAGAACAAGAACGTCAACTAAGTGAAACAATCTAGCTCCACTTATTTCAGAAAACCTATGGTGATTTACACTTGGGTCTTCAGTGTTCACTCAGATTCATATGAGCTTACCCCATTCTCCCATACGCTTTGCTGTACTTTGGATCTATTGCTATGGCTCTCTCACAATCCTTTATTGCTTCACTGTAGTTATTGAGCTTACTTTGTGCAGCAGCCCTAAGAGGAAGACAGGAGGGAAGGGAGAGAGTTTTGTCAAAAAAAAAGAAATAATAGGAGAATAAAACCCAAGCTTAAATATTTACATGTCCATGACTAACTTTAGACTTGTTTAACCTCACTGACTTTTCATTCACTATTTAGTCAATGCCTCAGCTTTCCTCAATTAAGTAGGACAAGAAAACATTCTGAATTAAGTATGTGCTTAAGTGCAATGCTACACTAGGGCTTTGGAGAACACGCACTCACCTTTGAGGACGCAAAGGATAATTCTAAGGAACAGTTTTAGATCCACCATATGACTATACACAAAATACATCATAAAATCTGTTACAAGAAGTGAAACTCTCAACTAGTAGTTTACATAAAATCAGTGATTAAGCAGAAGTATTTTATACGATTGGCATTTTCCAGCAAGAAATATAGTTTTACTGCTGTTTAAAGGAATGCTGTGATTTTTCCCTGCTCAGTCTTTTAGCAGGCAACTCATGCTTGCAGGTAAATTGGGATAACATTTTTCAATAATCTCCGAAGTACTAAATTACAATTGCATCTCTACACCAGAAAAATATAAATGTTGTGGACATTTATACAATAAGATTAAAGACTTGCCCAAATTAAAAAGGACGTTGGAACAGATTAATAATCAGAACTTCCCCAGTTTGAAAGGTCTCAAAACTATTTTGTTCTTCCTTGATTAAAAAACTATAGTAGAAATGGCAATATTTCCATTGCATAAAGCATTCTTTTTATTAGGAATGCTAGATGCTACCATCAGCACTATATTCAATCCTTTCTCCTGTGATAACCTCCAAATTGCATATTTTTTCTGACTTTGATTAAAATCTCTCCTGAATGGGACTACTTATATATTTTAAATATTTAGGCTGCTTAACAGTTGTCCAGCTCCACAGATGCCAGTGAAGATGTATGGATAAAAGCCGGGGACAATGCTTAGTCTCTCATGTGTTTGAACAGAAAATATTTTTTCAATGTTTACAAAAAATTTATATGGCCAGTTAAAACTTTGAGGGTGTCTCATCTCTCTCTTTTTCTCACAGCTGTGAGTAAAAAGCAAAGCTGTTGGAGGCAATACGTCTCCATTGCTCTCAAGCTTAAGAAAGGCCTATATTTATTAAAAAAAATTTATTCACAAAATTCCAAGCAACTGCCTGTCTTAGGTAACTTCATACAATACTTTGCTTACTGGCATCAAGATTCATTTTGGTCCTTACAAATGTGATACATGATGATGTAACACACAGAGTGAAGTATTTCTACTTTTCCAATTACAATTTGATGCTTAAGACCATTCCACTGAGGAAACTTTCTAGTGATTTTGGGAGGCTTTTGAATCTGGTCTTGTATTTTCATTTTATACCTAAAATTACTTATGTGATCCATTTTCTCAAGGAAAACAGATGATTTACACTTTGAACTGCCATCTTAAAGACGGAAAATATTAGTAAGCTGTGCATTACCTTTCTCTTTATGCTTGCCATAGAACACTGAATTTTTCACTTGTATTTATGACCAAGTAAACTTTGGAATAATGAAAGCACAGCTCCAAAAACAGAAAAATCCACTGGGTACGGTGCCACAAGGACAGATTGAGAGCACTTAAGTTAATATGTCCTTGTGGTAATGGAGGCACTGAAGAGTGTAAGCAGAGTGGCTTTAGAGCCAGGCTAGTTCCAGTAGGGCTCATAGACTATTCTGCCTCTGCTCTCATGCTGGTCTTCAGGGCAGTATACCAAAGGAGGATACTTCTGCTATTGGGCTAACATGTACTTTCAGACTTCATCTGCTCCCATGCCACTATGTCTTCACTACAGTGAAGAACAGATTATACAATGAAACTACAACAGCCACCTTGTTATATTTCAATAGCTCATGCACAAAAATGCCATGTATTTATGCAATGCTTGAAATCTCCGAGATGGTATTCCCACATTGATGGTATTTTTTCCAGGGAAAGTCAATACTAGGAGAGATAAAGAGATGGCAGCTGAGTCACCAGAGCACCAGAAAAAGAGGTTATTACTACTCTCAACAGACTGGTAATCACAGCCTACTTTATGGTTTAATATAGACAACCTATCTCACAAAAATCTGATCTCAAGTGCTACAAGTAATTTTAAAGCCTATATTATACCTTTAACTGATAGAGATATGCTGAATGATCTTAATTTCACTTTAGATCTTTCACAAATTTAACTTGATAAATTTCGGAATAGCGGGGTTTTCTAGCCTCATGTTCTTTTGATCTATTTCACAATTTATCTTTAAAATAATGTTAATGAAGTTTGGGAATGAAAAGCATGTATTCTTTTGTTTTTACCTGTTGCAGTAATAGACTGCATTGTTTGGATCCAGTTTTATAGCCCTAGTATAACAATCCACTGCAGCACCATAGTTTTCTTCTTTCATATGATTATTACCTGAAATAAATTATAAAAAGCTCTTAAGTAGTTAAAAGATACAGTGCTATGTATGAAAGAAATAGAGCCGACACATTATAGCACCTGTATAGGGTAGTTATCACAAAATCGCAGAAGGATAGGGTTTGGATGGGACCTTTGGAGACCATCTATTCCAACCCCCCTGCCAAAGCAGGTTCACCTACAGGAGGTTGGACAGGAATGCATCCAGGTGAGTTTTGAATATCTCCAGAGAAGGAGACTCCAGAACCTCTCCGGGCAGCCTGTTCAGTGCTCTGCACTTTTTTTTGAGATACAGTAATTTAGATAGAACTGGCATGGGATAATGCAAATAAAAATATCTACTATGTCTCTAAAGCTTATTATGTACACTGTATATTGTAGACCACAACATAAACCTTCCCAGTCTCCACTTGCTATTTCACACTTTCCAGCTAGTTTCTGCTGTTAAGCAAAGATTACTTTGTTGAGAAGTGCAGAATTGCAGTTCCACTCTAATATGGATTCATCAGTCTTAACTATCTTTGCAAGCCTCATAATCCAATAAACTATATGTTGATCCCTTTTTGGTCTTATTTTCTTACATTCTAACAACTTGCTTGTAACTATTTATGTAACATTGAAAAGCAAAAAGCAAAACTAAGCACTTGAGCCCCAGTTCTGTGATGCCACGTATATAATTCATTGATTAAGATAATGAAAAGTATGTATAGCACTGGCAACCTAAAGTGATTCAGAGGTAGAATTTCTCAGCAACAAAGCTCAGAACTTCTACTCTGTAATTAGGTTTCATATTTCGTATTTTCTAAGTCCAGAGAAAAAACTAGAAAAATATAACTTTTCTATGGAATGAAAATTCTGGAGTAAGGTTTTTCAAAACAAAAGATATCTTAAACATCCTTTACTCCCCAACACAGGGCAGTCCTGTTAGTTTCTTCCTTTCCTCATGACAGAGCAGTACAGAAAAAGCACTAGTTCAGAGTGCCCAGCTTAAGGTTGTCCCTGGTCCTGAGACTATGGATCTTTGGCCTGCTAGATCCTACAGAAGCCTTGGCTTCTCAGCAATGTCAAGAAATTGTCAGGAAAATTATAGACTTCCACTGACTTCCTTGTATTTTGGCAAAATATTTCAACCCTCTCACAAAATAAGAGAACGGATAGGTTAACAAGTTACTGCAAATGTAGGTAAGCAAAGGCTGCATAAGCAAAGGCTGGAAAAGTTCAGTCAGTGCAACATTTTGGCTCTGCTAGAAAGCAAAAGACTGTGGAGTAAGCAGTCCCAGGTGCTTGTACTTGCATTTATTTGTGAACATGGAGAGCTTAATAAACAAAACCAGACTTAAGTAACTAAATATCACCAAGGTAGTACAAAATCACCTCTTCCCAATAGCAATATACTACACTGCAATTATAGTCAGCAAACCCTGCCAATGAGAAGGCAAACTGAAACTGTAATTGCACATACACCTTCAAAATATACACAGAATGTAACCATGTCTCTCATTTCTACAGGCCAGCCATCTAGACATCTTTCTTTTGATCTAAGGTAAAGCTCTGTACACTAAATCGTACTGTCAGATAAAAGACTTGCAAGCTAGCTGCACTCAATGAGACTGCAGCAATTAACATTTCTCTGAAACAAAACTGCCATCAATGATTATCAAAGTTGGAATTTCTGTTACTGCTCTGAACTAAAAATGACCTTAATTTCTGCTGAGATTAAGCAATTCAGGACAAAAGGAAAAGCAACTGTAATATTTTATTTTAATGCCAGACAAAAATCCCCCAGAGATGGCTATACTTTTGAATGTGTGTCCTCTACAATGAAAATACTACCTATTGTTACAATTTATACTGTGGTAATACCCAGATCTTCTTAGGATCAAGCCACTGTTACACTATACGAACCTGCACGTAATCTGTGCTCTTACATAGCTGACATTATGCCAAAGTGTCAAGTGATATATAAAGGTAGGCAAGTAAATTCAAGTATCTACTAGTTTGGAGGGTATATTACTTCCTGGTTTTATAACAACCAGGAAAGAAAACTGAGCTATCTGATTTTGTTTTGCCATTTGTTAGCCAACTTCTGCAGGTACTAGGGCTGGTTTGAGAGCAGAGGAGGAGCAGGCTGGAGGCCACACAGCTGAGGGAAGTTATTCCTTTGGTAAGAACATACAGACAGAAATGAGGAAATGACAGAGTTATAGAATTACAGTATTATAGAAGATATAGGCCAAATGGACTTCCCCAAGTTACCCAATTTATATACCTAACTCAGCGCAGAAAAGTACTCATAACTGAAAAGCATGATAGTGGTGATAGATAATACTTGTGTGAAAATGATGAGGATTAATATGGCAGAGCAGTATTAGAAAACAGGACAGGAAGTTTTAATTTTATTACAGGAAATTAGCCAGAGGCATTTCAAGAAGTTCCAAACTGCTTATTAATGCCCCACCTAGCTGACATTTTAAATGGCCCTTCATTGAAGTTTAGACCCTTTCAATTTTTCAGTATAGAGACATGGAATTGCTTTAGTAACACCACACAAAAACTAACACGTAGCACAAATTAATTTCCTCAGTCTGCTTCACAAACCCCTGTGGGCTGAGAAACGACAATACAGAAGATAAAGATTTAAAACAGGCATTGCTGTAACATCCACACCTCAAAAGAGCTACAGTCCAACAACCATACTGAGTGTTACTGGAACTCTTCTTTCCTGGCAGTAATAGACAGCAAAATGAAAAGCCAGGATGAACAGAAGGCATGTTGCAACTTAAGAACTAATTTTCACTTGTGATCTAACGTTGTTTGAGCTCTTATCTTTAGAATTAATGAGCTGATGAGCAACTTCAACAATGAGGAAATCTTCTTTCACAGCCAGTAATGGACTGCAATTATGACTACAGATGACCAGTTTTAAGATAAAACAGACATGGAACACATTCTCCTGTCATTATCCTGAAATTTTTGAGAGGCTTACATCTACCTTGCAATTAGAAACTTACGTATTTTTTTTACAAAAATCAAGTATCTGAAAATCCAACAGGTTATAAAAAATGTGATTTATAAAGCAACGATCCACCTGATAACGATTCGTATCACTTATCAGTGCTACATGCCTTTCTTTTTCCTCCCTCTTCTTTTTAGGGGGCAAATAAAATGGATTCCTTCTTCGGTAGCATTAGGGAAGACTTCTATGGTACCACTGCTTTTCCTCACATAACAGCAATAACATATATCAAAGGGAAAATAAAAAACTGGCTTTTCTGCAATTTTTATAGAGCACAAAAATTATTTCACATATGTGAAATACTAATTCACATATGTAAATTCACAATAGTTTTTCCATTGGCTTCAGCTGGGTCAGCCTTTTACCAGTGTTTCAAAATTCAGCTAGCACATAACCTTGACATCACATAACCTTTTCAATATAAAGTAGAATCTTGTATAGCAATTCCATGCACAGAGAAATCTCTAATATACTAAACAATGACTCTTCGTTCTTTAAAGCTTCTACTACTCAGAAACGTTCCCCAAGGACTTGTTATCCTTTAGTTTTTAGGCAACCTCCTGAGCAAGGGAGTTTATAGACTGTATTTTCTTAAACCCCAGATGGAGCAAATCACTTAGCCCTCTTACAACATAACAATGACCAGAGAATATAAGCTTAAGTTCTTGTGCGGGGTGTGTATTGCCCAGCTGCTATGCTATCACTATCCATGATAACCCAAAAATCTTAATAAAAACACACGATGTTTATTCCTATATTTATTACAAACCTTCATCCTTCAGTTGGTCAGCCTTTTCAACATCCTCTGGTAAAGAGTCTGAGAGAGGCAGCATGTCATTCTGTATGTAAACAGATCAGATTTTTTTCATTAAAATACAAGCCCTGATTTTATTAAAAACTTCTTTCATCCTGGGCAGCGTTGTATCAACAAGCAACCAGATTTTCTATAGTGCAGAGGAACTATGAAAGAACTAAACATCATTAAAACATCCTTAGAAGAGAAACATAGCTTGCTTACTAAAAAAAACCTTATGGATCACCACACATTTTAAGAAAACCAAGGGGAAGAGAGGGAAGAGAGCTGGTATGTTTCTATAGTCTTGGTTTTCTTACTTCTGACTCTCCTATTTGCCATCTCGGTG
Organism: Rissa tridactyla; assembly: GCF_028500815.1. Taxonomy (NCBI): domain Eukaryota; kingdom Metazoa; phylum Chordata; class Aves; order Charadriiformes; family Laridae; genus Rissa; species Rissa tridactyla. Next base: position 63,722,664 of record NC_071497.1, on the reverse strand, counting down.
GTTCCTGTGCTTCCTGTACTGAGGATCCCTGGTAACGCATATAATTAGTAAACATTTTTGAAGTTCCCATTTTAAGGTTAGTCTTCATGAAGATGATGTAAAAACTGAACATAAGGGAGTGAGAAAAATCAGCAAACTACGAATGACCTCAAGCACTTCGCAGACGTTTATCTCTGGGAATTGCAAAATGCTTAACTAAAGGATAAAATCCTTCAAGTGAGAATGAGACATCCAATGTTTAGTAATTTTCTATACGTAATTGTCCTTGTCGAGCTGAAATTAATTCCTCCCACTGCCCCAAAATACTCTCATGCTGCTAGCTTTTATGTAAATTTCACTTTTTTCATGTGAAAATTTCCTTAAATTTCTACATCATTTTGACCTATACAGCACTTTAAGGTTGTGTATATGATATTAAATCTTAGCACATATTGGCAGAGTAACTCTAGAACCTAAATGAAATTCTTACCTTGTGAAAAGAATTTGCGAACATTTCTATCAAATGTTGTGGAGGCGCAAGATGAGTATCTTCCAGGCTAATCTTAAACACAGTCTCCAAACACTGAATCGCAACTTACAAGAAAAAAAAATAAATACAAATCACCAGTTTCTCAACAGAAGTATAATTTCACTTATTTATTTATAAAGCTGTGATTTACTTCCTTATTCAGCTAGTAAAAGCAGCTCTTTGGAACATATCATAAAATAAAGAGACTACCTGCTCTCCATAGAACTGAATTTGCTGAAAATAGTATAAGCTATACAGAATCCATACATAGTTTGGCCATTATTTGTAAACTCATTTAAAACTTTTATTTCAATTTTTTCAATCATTTAATGTCTTTTTTTTTAAACATAAGGATTTAATAAAATCACCACGATCCATAATACAACTATGCACGTGTCACACACACTGCCTCAAAACACCACAACTGCCATATATTTGTGTAGCATAATAGTTGGAAGAAAATGGCTCATCTTTACTGTAAAGAATAAATGGAACATACTTACTACGCTTATCTTTTTTTGGAACAAGATATATTCATTTGAAGACACTATTTATTAATAAAATGCTTCATTAATCACAAGTCTTTATCCTATTAAAAAAATATAACTGCAGTATCCTTTCATGTGTTCTGTTGTGTAAGGATTAAATGGCCCTCCCAAACCTGCAATAATGCAAATACACTCACAATAACCAATACTAAAAAACAGTAGAGCCACACCTAAATGAAGGTCTAAATGTGCTCACCTATTTTTAGGCAAAAGAAGATCAATGGCAATTACTATATACAGTTCTGTATATATATATGTATTCTGTTAATTAAAGTATCTTGAATTATATCATTATTTTCCCTATCACCTTGAGAATCTAGTAGAATGTTTTTTATTAAGGTGTATCATCTAAATGTTTTAGACTGAAAACTGAGGAGGAACAAAGAAGAGCCTTTGTAAAGCCTAGCTTGAACAGAAAAATTACTTTTTTAACTCCAACTATAGATAACCAGGAATAGCCAAATTCAAATTAAGTATCAGTAAAAACTGAATCTTAGAATTTAAATTGAATTTCAGGGCAATGTTAATATAATAAATATAATTTGAATTCCTATTTGCATTATAATGAACCTGAACACTGACCCAAAATTAGAAAAGTAAAATTACTGAAAGTTAACAACAGTTAAGAGCCATTTGAAGAGCCTAGTTTCTATGTTGCGGCTGAGAGAAAAAGGAAAAAAGTAGACTTGTAAAATAAATAGTAAAACGTGGAAGACGTATTTTTTTTTAATTCTGATAACATAGAATAGAAATTATTCAGAAAAAGCCAAGTATGATACAAAATTAACATTCATAACATGTAACAACTGAATACATTGTTAAATAGGCATACAATTTGCTCCTATAACCTATAAATGCCAAAAATGTATCAATTAGCCGGGTTTTAAATTACACAGTAAGTGTGCTGAAGGATTTGGATTAAGCTCTCCTGCTATGTAGAAAAACTTAATTCTGGTAAAGTAAGCAGTGATTATGCTGAATTCTGAATTATATATTAAAAGTACTTATTACCAGACCTATCATAAAACCATTGAAATTACGTATCTCGTTTTCCCTTATATGACTTAATAGGAAGCCGCTTGTCATAGTATACTTACCAGTTTTCCCCTCAAACTTATATTCACCTAAAGGCATTCCCTTTCCTGAATGCCTCACCTCATTTGTAGTTTTGCATAAATTTAAAATACAACCCCCTCCTTTACTTTCTCAAGGCTTTCAGTCTGTGACACCAACTCTCTATCATACAGGAGATTTTTGCAAAGTGCAGCAGTACAAATTATGCTTAAACAAAATAGTCCTGAGTATAGCATTATTGCTAGTAAGCATTTCCATGAAATAATCAATTATCACAGTGAACTCCTGCATTTCTCCTTTAACTGAAAATGGAATTTATAATCCTTATAAACTACTACAGGTGTAAGAAAATAAGGAGCTCTTATGGGATGAATCCATAGGTTAAAACAATAATCACTGGTTAACACGCAAGCCAACAACAAATCAGAAGATGTATTAAGTTGTGACAAGATCGATAACTGCACTACACTATCGTTGACATCACTATACAATTCAAACATGCAGAATGCGTGTTATCAATGTAAGTGGAGTCTGAATGCATACTAGCCTTCTATTTTGATGAAGTCTCGATTCTACTTGTAATGTTCTAGCTCTCTCTGTTGTTTTGTGGGGAATGGGAACTGTTTACATTACTTCTTGACACAGACACTTAATCATAGAGTGTTTTATGTTTTCATAGACATTAAGAAGGTACATAAGGTACCGATGAAAACCATCAGTCAAATTTTTTCATCCCTTATGTCTCCACCTAATATTAAACACTTCAATGGACTGGACTTGGGCTATTGCTACTCCACATGCACCAAAAATATTTTGCATAACTAAAATGAGTCAATTATTCAAAGTGTATGCCTCCTATCCTCTAACACACAGCATATGGTACCATGCTTTTGGCAGGGAACAGCTCTAAAATTAGGATTTCATATCTGTATTAAAATGGTAAATTTTACATCAGCATTTAAGCACAACTGAGGTTTTATTATAATTTTTGTTCAGAAAACAGAATCAGAAAATCTTTGATTCTTTCATAAAGACATTGTCTACAGCTGCTCTGAGACGTGCTATCAGTTAAATTTTCAGTCATAACCCAGTGTGTATCAGTTTTACTACAAAAGCAAAAGGGCTACTCTTCATCTCTCATTATACAATTTCCAAAAACATTGCTTTCTTTCATGAGATGAACATCATCATAACCTGATACAGGTTAAATTCACAGATGACTACTATCTTTTAAATGTACAAAATGCTCCAGATTGTGATGTAAAACCATGTCTTTTGGCTTCTATTCTTTTGATATTCTTTGAATATCACGGTACAAATGTCTTTTTCTTGCTTACATTACTGAACAACTATACTTGTAAAACCAATAGACACTGGAAGGAAGCATGCTCCAGGTTTATCTTTTTAAGTTTATGCCTCTGAGAGGCAGGACTTGCTTTGCACCTCAGGAAAGTCTGCTCTCCACACCTCAGATTTCAGGTAACCCAGTGATCAGCTGCCTGGATGTTGTTTATTGCACTGCTGGTCCTAGACATCCTCCTCTTACCTCCAAATTCCTCCTCTGGTTGAGTCATACAACCAAAGTCTGCTTGAAACAGTGCAAAGGTATTTTAAACAGATGCTATGAAAAGCTCACTGCAGAATGGAACTTTTTGTTCTTCTCTTGCTTAATTCCACATTGTGATACCACCTGCCATGAAGTCTCCAGGAGTTAAGGAAAAGGAGTAAGAGCAGAATGAAGGAGAAAGACAGATACTATGAAGTTACAAAGACTTAATGGTTGTCTGTCAACAGAGGAACACACACAGAAGTCCATCTTTCTGTAGCGATGTCTACAGACAGATGGACTTGAATGTCTAATAGAAACTATAACCATACTGGCAATATTCACTACCGTGCGCTCTTTGGAATAGCTATTCATGTTAAAAAAACCAAAACAACAAAAAACACAAATCATTTATTTTATTTTCCATATTCTTATGATCTCTCAGCCTTTCCTCATAAATTATACCAAATTCTTCCAAGTATGAAACAGGAGTTCTTCCCATATACCAAAACCAATATATGGTAATTGTTTTACTTCCTCCATGGCCAGCACAGCTACTAGCAGACACAAAATGCACAAAGAAGCCAAACATAAAAGCAAAGACAAAAAGAATCGGCAGGCAAAAAGTTGTGGGACACAAATCATTACCATAGTCTGTATTATGGCAGTGCTTAATTTGATGTGATTCAAAGTATCTGTTGCTCCAAATTAAAGTAGTACACATTTTGTAACTTTAGGACATTTTTTAAATGAGAGATGTTTTAAAATTAATAATTTCAGAAATATTAAGATCGTATTCACAGATAATATTTGGTGGTAGTTTCAGTTACGTCACTCTAGTTACTTTCTATAATATACATCAAGCAATTTAACACATGGGTAGGTATTATACATACATATATTAGCACCTTGCTCACTTACCTTCCAGACTTTCTTGTTCATCTGGAGTGAACGTATCCATCTGACTCTGCTCTCTCAAGAAATGGATGACTGCATAAACCAAGCGTTTGACTGATGACATTTTGAAATTGATGAGTTTCTCCTATGTCTTAAAAACAACAGGATGTCTTATTTCAGAAAAATGAATTCTTAGAGTATTCCAACCTGCCACTGATCTCAGTAAGAAGTACACACAATATGCAAAACCTTATCCTTCCTCAGAAAGCTCAATAACGTGATGCTTTGAAACAATTGGTTAAATTGTATGGATTTGGGAGAGCTCCTACAATCATCTAGTCTTAACTATCAGCAAAAGAGCACAGATTTCCCCAGATTCATTCCTCAGGGAGAGATCAGCAAAGCTAAAATAACTTAGCAACTTATTTTTCTTTTTAAATTTTTTTTTATAGTTTGGATTTTATTTCTAAGACATATGCACTTGGAAGTAGGAGCACATGCTGAAGTCAAAATCAATTTAAAAGCCACATTGACAAATATAATGGCATAAAGAAACACACTTTAATAAAAGGTATCCTATATTCTCCTGACATTGTGCTGCTGAATGGTTTATATTCACTGTGGACAAAAATCTGGAACAGGGTGACCTGAGTGCACACTTGTGATTAGTGACAGTGCTGGCTCAGTCCGATTTGCATTCAGCATCAGCCAGGAGTTACGTAACTTTAGGGAAAATTTTAGTTCCAACTTTCTGACTTATTTTTCCTTAAACCGCTGAGATGTAAAAGGGCACAACGTCACCCAGCCGCCGGGGGAACCAGGTTAAAAAAAAAAACAACAAAACAAAACAAAAAAAACACCACACACACACACACACAAAAGAAGCTTTAAATGAATGGCCCGACCGGGGCCAGCCCTCGCTACGTTATTTTCTCTCCACAGCCAAGCGCGCCCGAACCCACGCCGAGCTCCCGGGGCCGCGGGGACGGGGGAAAGGCAGCTACTGCCCGCCCCATTCGGACTCCCCCCAAGGAGGGGCCGAGGAAGCGGCCGCCGACCCCTCCCCACCGGAGGGTCCCGCTGGCTGGGGGCGCGTCCCCGCAGCCACAACCGGGGGCCGCCATCCCTGTCCCCCCGCCCACCTCCCGGTGCCCCGGCAAGCCCGGGGCCGCTGGCTCAGGCCCGGAGGACAGGTCTACCCTATAACAGCGGCGCGCTCCGCCGCCCGCCCCCACCTCCCCCCTGGCACGGTGGGGACGGCGGCCGCGCCGGCCGACCCCTCCCGCCGCTCCGGGCCCACCGAATGCCCGCAGGGGGCCCGATCCGGCCCATCGCCCCCCGAGCTGCAGAGACGAGGTGCCTCGGGCAGGCGGCGCGCAGCCTCCCCGCCCCCGCAGAGCTGTGCCCGGCACAGAGACGGGGCATCGCCCTTTTACCGTGCGATATGCGACCAGCCCGACGGCGAACGCCCTTCCCGTCCCTGTCCCTGTCAGCGCCGCTACCGCCTCCGGACACGGGGCGCGAAGGCCGAGGTGCGCGCGCCCGGTCGCTCGGTACCGGTGGGAAGGGCGTGAAGGGGCGGTGACGGAAGCGGATGCGCCGGTCGGCGGCGCGGGGCCGAGGGGCTGCGCTCGCGGCCGGCGAGAGGGCGGGGCAGCAGCGGGGGTAAAGCCGGCCCTTCCTCCTCCTCCCGCCTTCCCCATGCTGTCCCTGTGCGCGGCTCGCAGGTAGGCGCGGTGGGGAAGGTGGTGCCGCGGACCCCGGGCGGTGGGGGGGAGGGTCGCCTCAGGATCAGCTGCGGCGGGCCGTCTCCGGTGAGCAGCCGCGTGAGTGGAAGCCGTGAGCGGCCCCAGCCGCCCGCAGCTGAGCGGGACGTCGTTTACCCTGGGCTGGGGCCGGGCGTCCTGGTGTGGGGCCGGCGGTGGGGCCTGGACAACTCCCGTGGGGCCCGGCCGAGGGGGGGAGCTGCCGGGCGGCTCTGAGGAGAGAAGCGCCCGGTGGGCTGCAGGTGTGTTGGCGCGCTCCGAGGGGCCCAGGCAGACAATGGGGGCAGGAAACTTCACAGCCTGCGGCGTTTATGGCCTCAGCTCCTGGCGTGTTTCCCGCGGTCCCTGAAATAACCCTCCTTCTTTACAGGTGTGGGGGCGGGGGAGGGGGGATGACACGAGGTCTCCGCCTGACAGTTGTTGCACCGAGTATCAGCCGTACCGCGGGAGAAACGGGCAGGAAAACAATAGCGTGAGGGCTAAGGCTGTAGCAGTGGGGCTCTTCGGCAAGGGGTATGTGAAGGGAGACGGGGCAGTGTGTTTTTAATAGCTTCATAAAGAGGTGTGTCGCTATTTCACGTTATATGAGGGGTGAAATGGGCACAAATGTGTTATGGAAGGGTTTTAAAATATGGGATTAATTATTTTCTCTGCAATGAATACTAGGTGTAAATGGACCCAGAAAACCAATGTGGGAGAAGGCTTGTAGGCAGTTCTAGATGAACTAGACAAATGAGCATCATTGGAGAAATTGAGAGGACAGGAAAACATAAGCAAAGGACCAGATTTAATAGGAAAAGTGGAAATACTAGGAGGGTTACAATGGAAATACGTTGTGGTACTGAGAATGGAGCAGAATTTCAGTGTAAAATGAAGAAGATGGTTACCTCTTGTGGACTTTTGAGAAATGACAGTTGCATGCTTACTGCATAAAATGTACCATTTTTGTCATATTTCACAGCCTTTGTTCAGGTCGAATTAAGAATGAGGGCTACTTGCAGTTAGAAAATAAGATCTTTTCATAAGGCTCCTGCTGTTGTAAGTTAATCAACCAATTTGCTATTGTCAAAGTGCACAACTATTTTCTTTCCCTAATATACATTTACATTCTTTTTGTATAGTCATTTTCACTGTTTTCTGTATTTTGTGTTGACTGTCCTTGTTTGTCCTACAGATTTTTCCAACAAAAAGAAGGAAAGGAAAGAAGGGAAAAGAACAATGAAAGCTTTTTTTCTTTAGAAAAAAATGAAAAGGTCTATCTTTGTTTCCAATTTCCATTTGGAAACTAAAGATAGCTCCTTCTTAAGTAATAATAAAGTACTGGGTATTGATTAAAATATTTTTTTTATCACTTATTGTAAGTACACCAGGGAGTGATCACTGCACTTTGCTAATTTTGATTTTTTTTTTTTTCCAGTCATCATTTGAGTGTGCCCAAATAATTTGTCCACAAAAGAGAGTGATCTTGAATGCCTGATAGTGACCTCAGACTTCCAGAAGTTAAGCAATTGGCCACAGAAATGTTGAATAGCAAAGATTCTCAGCTTCTGTTTTTCCCAAGGGCATTTTAACATGAGATGAAAAAGACAGTTCTTAGCAAGTTTCAAGTATCATGCCTTATGTTGAGTAAAACTACATTAAGGGTTTGATTCTTTTGGTTAAAATAGGCAGCTTTTGGGAGGGAGGCTATTTCCAATTAAATATTTTTCCTGTTGGATTCCAAAAGATTCAGGCTCTAGTAGAACAATTTGTCTATTACAGTTTGCAGAACAAAATTTTTCCCTGGACTGGCTGAGACAAAGATGTTAGGCTCAGAAGCATTTTGTGGACTGAATTTGACCCACAGAGCACCAGTGGGGCCACACTAAGCAATGCAATTAATGTCTTTTGAGGACATACCTTTTCTATTGTTCTCTCTGTAAAGGAAGACATGCCTGGCTTGGAAAGATTTCATTTAGATGGTTTGGATTAATTCAAAAGTCTGCCCTTTCTTCTACAGGAGACAGGGTGAGGTACTTCAGAAAGCACGTAAGATAGCATGAACATTCAGTACTATCTGTTCAGAACAGTCTAGGAATTGGGGACTTTCCAACACAAAACCAGCTGTATCATATTATCTTCTACAAAAATTTATCCAGTAGTATATTTTTACATTGGAGCTGCCTCCTAAAACTGTGTTTGATCCCTTCCTGAGTTATGTTGGAGGCGACAGGAAAATTTGATCCCCATTCATTCTCTCCATCTTCTTCATGATTGTATATACCTCTGAAGTACTTCCTCTGTTGTCTGGTGGTTTTTTTTTTTTCTTCCAATATGAAGAATCCCAGTATAGTTAGTTATTCTTTGGGTGGAGTCCATTGCTGACTGCAACTGATTGTTACTAACTCATCATGACTTGGTAGAACAGGAGAAGGTTTTGGCAGGTGAGAGAGCAGAAGATGAGAGAGTTCGTAACTGTTGGGAGGATCAGAACTGCACATAGTATGTGTGTGCTTCATGTTATTACAGAGTGAGTTAATGAATCTGTGTTTTGTTCTCTGCTCTACTAAATCCTATCATTTCCTTGTGTTTAGCTATTTCTTGGCTGATGTTTTCATTAGACTTACTAGATTAGCTCACAGCTCATCACTGTATATGTAGTGTCAGAAGTGTGTGTCAGTTCACATTTATTAAGACTGAAATTCACTTTGTTTTAAACTTTACTCAGTGTTTTGACATTCATTTGTGGCTGCCTTTAGTACACTGCATTATCATCAGCACATTATCATCAGTAAATTTTGTCACTTCATTAATCCCACCTTTTTCTAGATGAGGTATAAATATATGAAAGAATACAGAACCTAACACGTAAATCTGCAGAGCTCCACTGGTCACCTAGTTCCATGACTGGTTGCTCTTCAAATAAAAGTGAGCAAGTCAAAATGATCTGCCATGTTTGCACTGAATGGCATGTACTTTACCTGCTCTTAGTATTGCTAACATGATAGACAAGCAGCACCTGAGAGTGCTGTAGAGAGAGGGGCCTTAAAAGCAGTATTTTTTCCAGTGTTTCCATGGTTCGCCTGATGGTAGAACCAAACAATAGGATAACCCTAATGAGCACCTCTTGCATCAAATTCAGTGTAGTACCCTTACTGTCTGCATACAAGTGTTGAAAACTCTCACAACTTCCTTTCTAAGATCCTCCAAGCAAGTCGTGCTGTGACGGAGGTTTACTGTGACACAGAATGGATTCAGTTCACAAAATGGTTTTGAAGCCTAGTTTAGCAGCCCTAGTAATTTTGGGGGTTGTGTTGGGTTTGCTTGGTTGTTAGGGTTTTTTTTTTTTTCCTAGTACAACGGATACCATAATTTTAGAGATCAGACACTCTGTGGAAACAGTGTCCTGACACTTCTATGTTCACTACTGGGTGGAAATCACCTCCTGTTATGAAAATCAATCGGGACAGTTTCCAAATTCTTTTATTATTTTTTCTAGAGATGGTTGGAGAAGGCTGAGGGGGAAGGGAGAGGATAAGTAATCTGTAACATGGTATGCACATATATGAGTTCCTACTTAAGGTCTGGATTTTGTTAGTCGCCACAGAATGCCTTTTTCAATTACTTTGCTGTTGATATTAATTCTGTTAGAGAAACCAGTAAACATTTGTTGCCAGGTAGTAAGGTGAAAAGCAGCACTGGGGGTACTGTGTGTGTCAGTAAAGATTTTAAAATGTTTGTATAACTTGCAACTTTTTGACTCACTCACATTTATTTGAAGAACTAAAAGTGTATCTGTTACAGGATTGTAATCAATGTGGAGTGTACAGTGAATTAAGTTGCAGATAATCCTTTTTTTCTGAAAGATGTAGTAACAAAATCGATGGTTTAGTGTTAAAAGGCACTAGATTTTCTTCTATTCCTTCAAAAGCAGCTTAAGGGTGGAAAAAAACCAGTTTCTAATGGCAGTTACGGAGCTTTAAATTAGGAAGTACTAAACATGCTATCGAGATCTATCTGTGCCAAACACGCTCATGACAGAGCCAAGTACTTTTCTTAGGAAAATGGCCCAGGAATTCAAGGCATGTATTCACTGTTCGTATACTGTCAAGAGCCAAACAGATGAAGGGACTGAGAAGCAAAGTGCAACAAGGACTTCGAATGTGTTTGCCTGGCAGGAAAAAGGGATGACTTACCTTGTAGGGCTGTAGTCTCATTCCTTTGGCTTAATTGAAATAACGTTGCCCTGTGTTTAGCTTTGAGCTATTTAACTGTACTTTGCTTTTTTCCCCATTCTTGTTTTTGCCTCGAGTTACTCAGTCCTCTGCTTGCTTCACATCGTTTTGTCCATGCCTTACTATTAAAGATACAGTTACTTCTTGTCTGAAACTGTGAGTCAAAATTGGAATAATATTGAGATACATTTAAAATCCAGGCAAGAATTAAGGATCTATAAATAATGCAAAGATTTTCAACTATTAAATTTGTGCCTTAAAATCCATCCTGAGAACACAGACTGACTGCAACATATCTTATGTTATATTAGATACTGCTGAATACTCATTGCTTGTTTCTGAAATGCTTTTCAACTTCTTCATTTAAAGAAAAAAACAAAATGTACTCTATTCCATATGAGGCTTAATTGTTATAAAGCTTCGCTTAAACCATGGCTGTCTGCTATCATTTATATGGGTTTGGTAGCACTTGAGTCTCACTTACAGGGAAATGTCAACATAGGGCATATTATTCAAGTATTAAATAATTTGTCCTGAGGCAAACTGTCAGTTTTTATATTGCCTTATTGGGACATGTCTAGTTTTTTGTGTTTGGTTTTTGTTTGGCTTTTTTTGGTTTTTTGTGTGTTTGGTTTTTTTTTAGCAAGGCCGCTAGGTGGAGTCAAAACACTGAGACCCTGTGGCTGTGGGTTGCAGGTGTCTGATGAATAATAACTGGTTCTCCTGCAGTCTGTGAGGCTAGGAAGTGTTTAACTAGGATCTGCTATTTCAAAAGATAAAAGGGCCAAAATGGTCTTGCCGTTGTTCTTAATTTTAAACTGGCAGCTTTTAGAAAGCTTCACAGAGTAAATTACTGATTGAAAAAGTTGTTCATTGTGATTTGTAAATCTGCTCTTATATCTGTGAGAATGTCCCTTGAAGTGTACATGAGGCGCAACAAGAAAAACTTAATTGTATTATTTGTCATTAGAGTATTTAAAAGCCAGAAGATGACTAAATTATCTGAAATTGAGACCACTTTCTGTCTTTCTCTCAGTCTTCTCTTTTAAAATCTTGTCTCACACTTTACCCCTGAAGCTGTTATCCCAGACCTTTTGTCAGCAGAGCGCATATTTTTCCATCCTACACGAAGCTGATATACTCTGATTTTTGTGTGTCTACATGGAACAGTCAGATCTATCAGCAAGTACAGTAAACCGGTCTGTATATGGGTTTCCCAGAAATAAGTTTATTAATACACTTTCTTTTGTAAAATTGTACTTGTCTTTGTAACTAATAATATTTAGGTGAGGATTAATTTGAAAACTGGAAATACCATTAATCTGCAAAACCCAAAAGAGCAATTTTGGATGGAGTCATAGCTACTAATATGTAATCAGAGTTAAATCAGATAGCAGGTTTAAATCTTGACTGTATTATAAAGTGATTATCAGTAGTAGGAGCATATTCTGGGCAAGCTTACAGGTTTTTGTGTTTGTATTTCCTAAAGCTGGTACTCCCCTTTGCTGCCTCCGCTTCACAGACTGTGGCTTTCTTGTTTTATTTTAATAGCATTAATGGAACATGCTAACAAAGGGTTGCTTGGCATGTTCCAGTCACGGAAAATGTTTCTAAACAAAACCAGACTTACATAAATGTTTAATATGTTTAAAATACTTACTGCACGAGTTAAAAATCAGTCTGTAAATTCAATTGCTTTGCTTGTCTTTGCAGCAGTTACGTTGGCCACTGTATTGCTGTAATTCAGTATTATAAAGGTCCTCCTCCTTTTTAAAATCAAATCAAATTTGTGTTTTCCAGAAACAACAGGTAATCAAATTGTAGATTTGTTGGTAAAATAGATTACCTGGCATTCTAGCAAAAATAGCAATGATTGCAGTCTGTAATTACAAGCTTTTTTTCTCTTCTTAAAAATTCTCTATCAGAAGTAGCTACTAACCTTTTAAGTTGTTATTCAACTTACACTGCTTTTGTTAGAAACTATCATTCTTAGTGCTTTGGGGATTGGCAGATTAATACCATAATTTGTCAAAACGGTTGCTTCTATAATACTCCTTGTTGTAGCCGAAAGTCCAAACAAAATTTTCAGTGCCTTTCCTTCTGAACTTCGCATAGATGGATGAAACAGTGTGCAATGCATGATATATTTCAATCTGCTTTGTATGTCATTCCACTGCCATTAGATGCAAGAGGACTGGCACAAGAAAAAGGGCAGGGCAAGTTGCCAACAGAGTCCAGTTGGATATTCATAGTAAAAATGCAATGTAAATAAAGGTGCTTTAATTTTGAAGGACTTCGTAGGAATGTAGGGACTGGAAGGGACAATTGCGGTGATCAAGTTTAGTCCTGCGCTATCTTAGGTAACCAAGGAATATAATCCATTTTATAAGGTAATCAAGCTCCATGTTATAAATAGAAGTGGTTTCACTTCCTGGGGCTTACTGGGCAGCTGTTTCAGAATCTCACTGCCCTGTAACTCACGTTACAAACGTCTCTTAAAATTCAAGCTTACATGTATTCCTGACCAATTTATTCTAATTTGTTCTTTTGTCAGTATTGCCTCTTAGCATCAATAGCTGTTTTCACTTTGGGGCATTTAAATGGTATGATTAATGACAGCAATCATCCTGAGACTTTTTTTTTGCTAGGCTCCATCCATGTATTTCATGTGTTTATAGCAGTAGTGCAGCCTTAGGTGGCTATTGACACTTTTGACCCTGGTTTAGGCCAGCACAACTGTTTTGAAGTCACACATAGATGATGGAATTGATAAGCTGCATTTTTTTGGTCCACTTATTTTTTCACCTCTATGCTGGCCTGACTTGTTTCGAAGTATGACCCCAGTTATGCTGCTGTCGTTGATGCAGTGGTGTACAGGGACAGAAAGTAGCAGTGCAGGGAGGAACGGCAAAGAAGAATATCCTAAGGCAATGCTGCTACTGGACACGAACCTTATCCTTAGCCCAGGCTTGTTTAGATATGTCTACCATTCTACACTGAACTACAGAAAATTGAGCGTAATATCTGACACAGTTTGAACTAGTCAGTTCAGGCATTAGCAGCAGCCTACCCATGACCACATAGAGTAATTGCAGTATGCAGGTAACATTATTTATAGACCTACATTTGTTTATCCTTCCGTCTAATTTAAACTGAATCAACTTCTGATGTCTGAGTCCAAGCAGCAGTTGGCTCTTCTGTAATGTTGCTGCCATTTACCAAAAGCAAGCCTGAAATAATCATTGCTTCTTGTTGGTTCAGATGCTACTTGAAGAAAGCCGTTTGCTGTTGCATCTGGTTCCTGCCATTGTGAATAGACTTTATTTTGCAATTTATATCTGAGAAGTTGACGTTTCCCTCAATAAAACAATTTACTATACTATTTTCTCTCTAACAACAAGATAAGTGTAGTAGCAGAGCATTTTTGAAAGCCATACTATTTTAGCTGTACTCATCTTTCTTGCTTTTTAATAGTCTGTTTAATGTCTAATTTTGGCATTGTTCCTTTGTTTCTTTCTTGAACAAATAAAATTGATAGTTTACTAACTTTATTTCAGTATGTTACATGGAGTTTGGAGAATTTATTTATTTATAATTCTATGTAGAAGAAGAATATTAAATACTAAGCCATGAAAGAAACAGCCAAGACTTCACCTGTGCATATATTTTTACTTACAGCTTTTTTTTTATTAGTCTGTTGTCAGTTACATGGGCCCTAAGTACAATCTGATTGACTGGTAGCAAGGTAACAACATATGTCTGTAAATGATTATTGGAAGAGTTGCATCTAGTGATTGTTTTTATGTGAAACATTATGTTACAGTTTGTGAAGGCCCACCTTCATTTGGTCAATTAGAAAGACTTACAGGTCTTTCTGAGTTTGTACAGCCTTTGTTAATCTACATAAATGATTGCTTCCTTGTATCATCAGGTGTCAGCATGTCAAAAATAGGCAGCTACGTGTTTTCCTATCTCTAACAGATGGACAGTCACTTGCTGGCATTTATGGCAATTGCTTATAAAGCTGTCAAATTTTTATGTGTATTCCTCAATGGAACTAGACAGCATACAAAGAAAATCAGGTGATATCTTTTTTTTTTCTATTTAAAAGTAGTGTTCTGCAGAAATCGGGGATCCTGCATTCAAGTTCATGGAATCAGTCCAACTTTAATTACTAATTAAACTTGGACAGGCTAAAATTAATATAAACTTTTGGTGCTATGACTATTTTGGTGTCTGTTTCATAGTTGGTCAGTGAGACGGCTGTGTTTTCTACATGCCTAGGTGAATGTAATGAATGACAGAAAGCTGTAGGTTACCTTTAAAAAAAGACTACCCGCTTCGTATCAGGCACTTTAGCATAGTTGTCAGCTTTTATGTTGTCCAGGCTGTTGTTTTCCTTTGATTCCATTTTTCTTTTATTTTGACTTCAATTTGGCACATTTCGTATTCTTTCTGATAATCTTGAGCGGGGGCAGTGGTGGTGTGGAGTGTGTAGAGTTCAAAGCCTTGAACCAACTTTTGATGTGGTTCCCCTTCAGCTCCCATGAGGTTGTACCAGAGCGGCACTAGCAATCTGTGAAAAACTAGACATAATGCAGTCCAGTGGGAAGCTGTTCATGGCTTAATGAAGTACTGTTCTTTAATGGATTTGTATATTCAGGGTAGAATTCAGTGGTTTTGGAGGGTGGGAAACAAAACGCATTCTGAGAATGCTAATACTTAATCTTTTGCTTTTGTGAAAGCAGCTTCATTTATTATAAATTTCTAACTGAGACTCAGTTTCAGTACTCCAGTGGATAAGCTTTTAAGGCATTGATGTCAGACCTGTGTTGGTATCAGAGAGAAAGAACAGAGGTGGAAGGAGTATTCTTTATTCAGGCTTCATTTTCAGAGTTAAATTATCAATATGCTGGACATGGATGTTTCTGTATGCCAATAGAAGGGAAAAGTAAACATCTTGTCTACACTGGTATGGTAGGATTTGAAGAAACTATTGTAACACAAGGGAAAGAAAATTCTTATCATAAAGTGTAGATAGAAATGTTGTCTTTCATTTTTGTCTTGCATAAAAATTATTTTGGCTAGGCTATTTCTAGACAATTTCTCTTACAGACAAGTCAGACTCTTAATAAAAAGTCTTGCCTTCAAACAGAAGCCCTGCATGTGGTTCTTTTCAGATCGTTGGCGTTTCACTCTTCTGCTTTGTTTTTCCTTCAGGCTAAAATTGCCTATCCTTTTATGCATGCTCTCTGCATTATATGCCAAAACCTATCTGAGCACTTATGAACATACCAGACGGGTTTTGCAATAAAATTAATACAGGTACAGCGGCTAGCATTAAGATAAAAAGGTATTTAATATAAAAGTGTTATGTAAACATCCCTTTTAGTAGCAAGCTCTCTGTGTGTGTTCTTGTATTTCTTTAGTTACAGTTGAAAATTTTAAGTTGTCATTATTGCCATAACAACATATGATTATTATTTTTTTAATTTATGCAAGCGAAATAGGGAGGCAGATAGTAAGTCTCTGCCAGCCAGAGATCTTCCTCTGATGCTTCTATGATCCTCCTATGATACTGAACACTGCAGCAAGTTTTACTCCTTAAATGCAAGCTGTCTTTTAATTAATATCAAATTATCTCCCTCAGCAACTACTTCATATGTAGCTGAGCTATTAATGTAGTTGCCATGTGGACATCTTGTTGACTGTGTCCCCAGTCAGTTGGCCTGAGTCTGTATCCTTCTCCTTCGTGCAACCAGGTTGAGTGTTGGTTTGTTGGGGTGGGAGGGTGGAAGCCTCTATTTCTGAAGCCAGTATCTTATTAACTTATGTTTGGATTTGTTGCTCCAAGTCACTTCTTTTTTTTAATAGTGTCAAAAGGTTAGTGAAAAGGCAGATATTAATTGCACAACACACTAAGATCAGTTACGTATGTAAACTTTTCTGCTAGCCAAATCTGAAATATAGTTGATTTATATAATCAGGATTAATAGTACATAAATTACAATAAACTTATGTACCTCTTCTGGCAATAGAGTGAAGCTGCAGCTGTCTATTTAAACTCCACAACAATTAAAGACATTTTCAAGTGAGTAACAGCTAGATGTTTTCCTCCCATGGCTGATTGTGTTGCAGAAATCCTGTATAAATATAAAATTATTTGTTATAATGGACATGACCAAATGACTTTTTTTTGTGTCTTGTTCTGTGCATCTCTGCAGTTCTTGGTCTTCATAATCCACAAATCACTCTGTGGGTTTTATTCCTTGTCTCAAAAACGCAAATACTGTCTGTTTCTGTAGAATTTCAGTAACTGTAATTCTGTTTTTCTTAGAAGATTGAATAGTAACTTAATGTTTCTGGTTTTCTCAATACCAAAGTTTTTATCCCTGTCTGCACTTAGTCATCCTCTAGATGGAAAAGGTGGAAGACAGACCTGTGATTTATTTAAAATTAGACTTAATTGATAAGGGCGATAAGGTCTGTGTATGGTCCTGGTGGACAAGCTATGGCTCTAAAAATGATTTTGTTCTTGCTTCTAAAAATATTCTGTAATTATTAAAGGCCTGGTGCTTTTTTTTTTTAATGTTTGCTGTAAACTACCTCTTGAACTAGAGTCTTGCTAGGCAAAGATCATTTTTGTACTTTCAGGTCCATTGGGCCACGGCTTATGTTGAGAATGACATTAGGAGCAGAAATTACTAGCCAGCTCAAGGCATCTTCATACATAGCATCAGGCCGAAACCTTTTGAGATGGGACCTGTCACCAGAACAAATTAGAACAAGAACAGAAGAACTAATCAGGAAGACAAAGGATGTGTATGACAGTGTCGGGATGCTTGATATTGGAGAAGTAACACATGAAAATACTGTCCATGCCTTGGCAAATATAGAAGTGGAATATGCAGGTCAGTGTATGTTTTCTGTGATTTTTTCCATAGGGCATTCCACCTGCACTTAAAGAAATACTGAGGAAAAGATAGTGGTTCCTTACAGTTCTGATCTGTGCTGTTCTTGTGTAGAATGTGTAGAGGACTCTCAAGGGTCCTCTGGTTGTAATAATCTTTCAGGACCGCTAAGCAATATGTAACATGATCAGCTACAAAGGTCTGCTGCTTTATTCTAGAGACAAAAATCAGCATTATCAAAAACTGTGCTGTTCATCTCTTTGACACATCCAGAGAACTGCATTGTTCACCTGTTTTCTTTTTGCATGTAATGCTCCACAGTTACATTTTTTCCAGCTCTGTACAACCACTAGGGGACAATGTGCAACAGTGTAGACTACAGCACCTGTGGTATGCATAGTACATTCAAGCCTGATAAGCAATGCTTTTTTTGGATGCTGCAGAATCTCAGACAAGCAAGTCAAATGGAACAGTGGAAAGTGGAGAAAATGTGATGGTTGAGAATGGGGGAATTTTTGAATGTTTTTTTTTTTGAAAGAAGGCTGCTTTACTTGCTCACTTCTATGTTATGGCCTGCAAGGCCCTGAAGAATCCAGGGACAGGTGTTGGTCATGCAGTCGCATCTAGATTGCTCTGAATGAATTATCAACATGTGCCAATGTATGGATGGATTTAAATGGTCAAACACAGGTCATTCAGTTAATTTGTTAATAATTGTCAATCAGAGGAGACAGGGAAAAATAAACGTGTGTCTTGGGTGGCTTTGTTCTGAAAAACTTGTCGCATGGTGGCTGCATGACTCTCAAAAAGTAGTCAGTGTAATAAATGTCAAATTGTCTTAAATCCTCTAAAAAATCTGCAGTAGCAACAGGAGTGCTGAAGATGGCCGACTTAGCTTGGAGCAAAATCTTGGCCTAGGAAAAAAGAGCAGCCTGCAGCTCAAATGATTGTACTGTAATATTAGTCTGGCTTTCACATTACGTGGGATTACAGTTTAGGCACATCCAGTGAATTGACTGGTATTGATGCTGGCAGAAGGACTGAATAATCTTCATCCAAAAAGCATCCTGACAGATTCAGTTTTAATTGTACCAACATATGTGGTCTAATTATTGTAAGCCTTTTCACCAAGATGTAAAACTCTCTGCTTTAAATTAAATTAGAAGGAAAATCTGTATTTGATTCAGAAAATAGTGGCCATCAGCTTCTCAGCATAGCCACCAAGACTTGCATCTTCTAAGATGTACTTTTTTTCTCTAAGCTTTTAAAGCTAATCTTCAAAATTGTATGTGAAATTAGCATGACTTACCTGTGAAACAGCCCATGGCATATGATAAGGATGTATTACCACAGCAAGACTTCCATTAGAACCCTGGATTTTTAAGTCTTGTGTGTCCCTTTCACATGTACATGAAAGACCTGTGCCAGTAACTGGAACTCATTATCTGAAAAGACACAGATGACAACAGGGCTTACATTTCACTTGGAAGCTGCCAAAGCTCACTTCATCATTTTGAAACATCTTGGCATGAGGACGGGGACGGGGGACGGGGGGAAGTTTCTTATGGACTTCCAGAAGAACCATATGCCCATGTTTGCATTCCAAAGGTTTCTGAAGGGCTGAGAGTATCTCACGGTTTGATAAAACAACTTCGGATTACATAAAATTACAAAGCTTTAGATCACCCTCAAATATTGTTACTCTAAAGTGTGCTTTTGGGGAGGTGGAGGGAGGGAAATTACAATTGGTTTTGAGTTGAGTTAATTCAGCTAGTCATAATGATTCATTTCCATTTTAGCACTTCTATTCAATGCCATTATAAGATGAGATATTCCTTTAATAAGCAAGAAATTATTTAATCTCAAAAGTGTATTCTAAAAAATTAGTATTGCTCAGCTTCTGATCTCTAGAAGTTCAGAATGTGTAGACAGCATCTTCTGTATTTGCCTTATTGTTTCTCCTTAAACACAGAAGAGAAGATGGGGATTTGACACTCTTCTCATAACAATGTAAAAATAACTTCAGGACAGATGGGCCTCTTTGAAAGACAGAGCTTTTCACTTTAAATGCTAACATGGAAGCATCTGTGCCAGCTATGAAACAATGTCAGTCTTCACTTACAAATGGTTCATCTTTCAAAAATCATGTGTCATATATATACACCTTTCTGTTGACTTTGTTGAAGTAAGAAGGTAAGAGAATTAGGCTTGGGTAACATGATAGTTTCTTGTAAAATGTTTATTTGTTATAATGGTGTGCAGTTTTGTCCTTTTACCTATTCATTTTTTACCTTATCTGTAGCCTCTTTATTTGCTTTAAGCCTGATCAGAAGTTGCTTTGAGTACTTGTTGCTATGTCTTTTATAAATATCAGAAGGGGGAAAGTTCCTTACTTATCCTTTAACCTTAAAGCATTTCTAGCCTTCTGTGTAAGTGTTCATTGCTTTTTTTTAAACAGTGGAAAGAAGCATGTTGGATTTTCCCCAGCATGTCTCACCTGACAAAGAGGTACGCTTAGCAAGTACAGAAGCTGATAAAAAGCTCTCTAATTTTGATGTGGAGATGAGCATGAGAGAAGATGTGTTTCAGAAGATTGTTTATTTGCAGGTAAATCATGATGATATCTGCATAACTTGTGGAAATGTAGATAAAATTCCAGCAGTGAAAAACTGTTCTCTAAAGTTACTATCCACAGCGCTTTTCAAGATCGCCATCACTGCGTGTGTTTCCTCTGTGTCTGTACCAGTCAAATCTTTCCAGTGGGACACAGCTATACAAAGAGGCTATGGTTCCATAAAAACTTAAGCCAGTGTAACTTGGTGCTCCCACTCTTTGCCTCTCATGTTTCCATGTGTATATCCTTCTCTGTCCATAGCTTTGACTTTTGTCTAATCTTCCAGTGAGCTGGTACAAGGAAGCTAAACTAGCAGGAGGAAACCCGTCAGGAAAAATAAAATTTATTGTTTTCTGCTGGTTGAGCTCCCTGAACTGGTTTGTCCAGAGCATCACCAATGGGGACGGGGCGGGAGAAAAGAGACAATATAGCAATATATTTAAGTTGACTTATACAGCTTTTGAATTTTTGTCCAAAACTATGCTTTATTGAAGTTGTTGAGAATTTTAAATTTTAAAGTTGAGTTTTAAGTTATAAAAGTTAATGAGAACATAAAACTGGGAGTTATATGTTATATGGGACCTCCAAAATTACCTCTTTTGATCTGCAAATTAGACAGCTACATTGTATACTTGCTCCTCATATATTGTTTAAGTCTCAAAATAAAGCAAAGTCAAAAGATACATTTACTGTTGGACTGTTTCTATCCCTTTTTGGTTTCTGTTTAGTTTTCATTCTAATTGAGCACCTACCTTGAGGTATCTTGTATTCTTCATTTGCACTGTTCATTTTGTAGCTCAAACAGGAAGAATATTTGGTTTTGTTCAAATGCATCTGGTGACATTTAGTAATAATTCTCCAAAAGTGTAATTTAAAGGTAATGCAAAGAAACTATCTAATGCAAAAACTAAATATATATATAGTTTGTCCATCCTTCAGATGTGACTCTTCCCTTTCAATCCCACTAATTTTTAACCTTGTGATGCTGGTAATATA
Organism: Rissa tridactyla; assembly: GCF_028500815.1. Classification (NCBI taxonomy): domain Eukaryota; kingdom Metazoa; phylum Chordata; class Aves; order Charadriiformes; family Laridae; genus Rissa; species Rissa tridactyla. The sequence continues at coordinate 63,701,590 of NC_071497.1, read as the reverse complement.
TTGGAGCACTATTTCTTGGAGTCATTTGTGCTTTTTGCGGCATTAACTGGGAACCAGAATAATATTTGTAGCACTTTATTAAAGTGCCTTCCAGTATCATTGTCTTCTATTGTTGTATTTTCTAGGCATATTTTCAAGTGTTCTCCTCTAGCAGGGTGGTGTTGTTTATGTGTTTGTGGAGGTATTTCATAGACCCATTTTGAAGACCTTCTGCTGTGTGTTGGTAGATAGTCCCTTGTATTGATTTTCTTCCCTTCCCCCGGCTCCCTGTGCCTTACAGGGGCCTTCTCCAACCACCCTGCTCTGTTGCTATTAATTAAATGGTTTGATATGTATTTATTATTTGCTGTGATTTTCACCACCTTCCAGTGTAGTATACACAGATAAGTTTAGGGATAATATGCCATATCTGTGTATTTCTAGTTTACAGGAATTTCTGATAGTAGCTAGTGAAAACTGATTGCTGTTATTCACTAGTATTACTTTCTTATAATATTTTTTTAAAAATCTTTTTCATTTGGTGCTTTCCTACTTAATTTTCCTCTGCAGCAATACTTGGCTTTTATAACAGTTACAATTGTTGCTTAAATCTCCATTTTATTTTTCGGAGATTTTTCTTGGCTTAGCTGCAGCATCCAAGCATCTTTTAGTGTTAGTTTTCCAGAGATGCAATCTTTGAGCCTATGTCAAATTAATAATAACTATGAAAGTCGTAGCAGTTTTTGCTGTAGTACAGATGTGAAATTGCTAATAGTGCCAGACTGAACAAGTCTTGCTATTTCCAAATCACAAACATTTTGTTAATTTTTGCTAAATTTGTAATGTTTTCTCTTGTTAGAAACTCTTAGTTGAAAAATCAGGTTCCAGGAGCATATATATAAAAAAGAAAAAGGACTTCCACAAACAGAAATGTTTTGCTGAAATCATTTTATTGGTTTAAATGAGCCAGTAAAACATTTTGATTAAATCAGGTTTTTCATGGCCTGAGGATTTAATAATTCAGGTATATTAATTCAGTTTCATGATCCTGCACAAGGACCAGATTAAATTGTGGTGAGGAGACTGAGGGCGCTCATATTCCCATGTTATTTATCATACAGTCAGTCCACTCAAAGATTAGTAAATCTGCTTGATATCAGTGACAAACGGAATATTTTTCCTCCTTTTAACGAGGCCTAAACTCTTCTAAGTTAACAAGTGTTTAGTATTCTTCCTAAATTCTGCTTTATTTAAGAACTCTTGATGGTGGAAGATGTATGAGGGTTTTGAATTTAATTAAAAAAAACAACCACTGAAAATAATCTAGTCTCTTTTTCTTCCCCACACATTAGGGGAAAAAATTCCTGCATAAATTTGTTTTGTTGAATGTGCTTCAGATCTTATTCTTTAGAAAACTTTTGTTTTGGGGTCTGAAACTTGGAAAAAAGGTGAATTTGGGAGTGAAACTATCGTTTTAAATTCTATTACTCCTAACATCCACACACGTTTGCAAGCAGAGGCATGCTTAAGAATGTTGCCAATCTTCTGCACCCACACGCCCTCAGGAAACAGCCTGATGTAAACAGCTGCTGCGGTTTTTGTTCATGATATTCTAAGTAGGTTTTGTTTCTTACTCTGTCTGAAGATTTCTTCATAGAATAAGGTAGCATGGTTGTCCAAAACAACTATGAAACGATATATAAAATCATCAGCCATGACCATTCTAAAACTTCTGGAAAGTTCCAAAATTTCATGTATGTAGTATATTTGAAATGAGCACTTCTATTGTGGAAATGATCAAGGAAACACAGGATGATGTAGACCATCCTGACCAGGCCGAAGTTCAGAGATGACCGTGGAGCACAGTTGGCTCCTGTGCCTGTGAGGGTTTATACGCTTGCTTGTCCTTAAAGATCTGACAGGTCTTTTTGAATGTGTATCATCCTTATCTTAAACATGTCTGTGATGCAGATAAACATCACAAAGGCTAGAGACTAGAAGCTATTGATTTCTTTGAAGTGTATGGAGAGATGTATAGTCATCCAGAGAACGATGAAGAACACTTCATTTTCTCCTCCTTTTTCCCAAAAGAATCTTCACTGGCTTTAATGGCTTAAAATTAGTGTTTGTGAATTCCCTTCTTCTTCCTAAAATCTTTGCTGGGTTTGGGTCCAGGAGATTTTCAGGAGCATGACAGTTCCATATGCCCACTGGAGGGGCTGGGAGATTCCTCAGAATACCTAAATAACTCAGTGAGACTTTTCACAATACTCTGTCCTTAACTGTTACTGTAATAAAAGCAGTGTCTTCTTATAGAGGTTAGAGTACTCTGTTTTTTTCTTGACCTTTCTATTTTTGAGCCTTGTGGCACAGTTAGCACACTATAAATGTTAATGTAGTGACAGTATCTGCATTTTTCACCTCTATTGTTTTGAAGTTGTGCTTTTCCTATCGCACTAGTCTTAGGCCAGAAAAAAGAACCCTGCAATTGTGGGTTGCCCAGTGGAAAAACAATATGTGAAAATTTGGATTGTTACAGATATTTTTGTGCTAAGTATCACAGCATTGACACTCCTAGATGTAGTGCTTGGTAGCATAAAAATCTTCATGAAGCTGCAGCATTTCAGGGAGTATTCTTTGCCAGAAGCAAAGGAGGAAGGCTGAGTGTCACAGGGAGTAGGGTAATAGCATTCTTTTTATCTTTGTGTTGTGAAATATTCTGTGTGGCTTGCCATACGCATTTATCACCCGTGAAGATGGAGATGTGAGGTTTAACTTGCAGAGGACAGAGGGTATGATTTTCTTCCCTTATTTGCCTTCCAAAAGGAGATTTCCACCATTTACCTCGTTTTATTTAAGAATAAAAAAAAAAAGGACAACAGCCAAGTGCTGCAAAAAAATCATACTCATGGTGAAAAGTACACCATGCAATCACATGGCTCAGTCATTATTGACTTCAGCTGCGTGATGACCTATAATAGTTAGGTCATCCTTTCTGAGTGTATGGATTCTTTTAAAAATCGTCTGTAGACAGATAATATTAAAAAGAAAAAATTCATCATTCATCATATGACATATCGGTTAATTAGGATAAATCTGCCTATTGCTGTAGAGAAGTTAGTTTATCACAAAGTGAAGTGATTGTTGTCATTTATTTCACTGGACTTAAAAATTCTTGCATATAGACTACTGATATATGCGTAAGAGTTTTAGGCACAATTGTATTAATGCTTAGTCTGACTGTAGCATAATGCTACTGGGACTTGTGACTCTGCGGAGTTAAAACAAGGCTAAACTGTTCTAAGCTCTTTCAGGGTTCTAAAAACCAATCTTCACTAATTTTTTAATCCTATATGTAGGGTACTGGTGGGAGTAGACATAGTTTATGTGTTATTGTGTGGATTATTTTTAAACTACAGTTGGGAAAATATCTGTTTCAGAGTTTTTATTCTTATTTATTTTCTCTAAGAATACAATTAGGTTCCTGTCTTATATTTTCTTTTTAAGGAAGAGAGGTAATTTGCACTGGCAGGTCATTAGTTGACAGTTGTACACAGTTGTGTAACTCTTTCATAAAATTTGCATGTTTCAACGTCCTTACTTTTCAGAGGTGCTAGTCAAGAATTAATTGTATGTAGGTAAGCTGACAAGACGGTTGTTAAGACAAGTCAGAGCGAATTCCAACAGCTTCATATTTGAAGGTGAACTTAAATAGAATATATGCTTTTAAACAAGTACTATAAGTTAACACCTTTTTTAAATGTTCAGTTTTAGATGAGGGAAGATAAAATTGGAATGTGTACAGCATTATTTTCAGCTTAGGACAAAATGGCAAGTTTCCGAATTAAACAGTTATGCTGTAGTCAGTTTGAAGGAAGACCCTTACAGGACTGATCCATGTTCTGTTACAACCAGTATCTTGCATCTTAATGTTGGTTGCTTTAGGAAATGACTATTCAAGAATCTTCATAATGGCATTTCACAGACATAGAAATACTATTTTATTTGTTGTTACTGATTGATGTGTTCTGAAAGAGCAGATGTATATGCTCAAATCTTATGCCATCTGATAACCCTCAGTGACACATCTAATCTTTTGGGGTCTTTTAATCCTTCAAAGTTTTATGGTACAGTGTTACCTTATAGCACTAATTTTCTTCAAGTATGTATAAGAAAGCTTTCTCTACAGAAAAAGCTTAAGTGCACTGTACCATAAAATAAAAGGTCTTGCCATTATGACAGCATGTAAATGTGCTGAGATACTTGGTAGAAGAAAATTATTTTAAACCCATGCTACATCAATATAAGAATGCAGTTGTTTAAGGTAACTGGTTTTGGAAAGTCTTTCACACTAAAATCTGGGATGTTCTTTTTTTACTATGGTGGTGTTCTAAAGAACAACCCTGTTCAGACCCTTTTAATGCTTGGTATGTTTCTTACGCCATCTTGTAAATTTGATTATTCTGTGCTGTCATTTCAGCAAGTCTGCAATCTTGAAAATGTGAAGCCTGAAACAAAGCGATATCTAGAGAAATCGGTTCAAGTGGGAAAAAGAAATGGACTCCATCTTCCTAAAGAAGTGCAAAATGTAAATATGAACTACTAGTTTATAAAGCAAAGGTGACAAACTATTGAAGGGATGAAATAATGGTTGTATAGCTGTACTAAGCACGTATTTGAACTTTGTGCGTTTGGACCTGCTTAATTACTGCTCTTGTCTTAACTGTTCTTAGATCCAGATCCATCCTTTAAACTTCATTCACCTTAAGGTTTTTAAATTAATCTGTTAGACACTGATGGTACTCAGTCAATAGGGGTGGTATGCATCACCTCTCCTAGCCTTCCAGAGTAAAAGAAGTTTATCTGGAAGAATTTTGTTATATATTCTGATTACAGAGGATGCCTAAGTTAGATAGATTCCTAGCCAAGAGACCTCTCAAAAATGTTATTTGTGAGTCCAAGCTTCAGAAGTATGTATACTTATTACAAAGAGCCAGCTATTTTAATTTCAATTATTAATCAGTGTTGTAAAATGTGTCCTGAGATTTTAGCATTTTGACTAAAAACACCTGAGGTAGCTTAAAGGGAGCACAAGCCCCATTAAGGGAGGATTTACTTGAGCATGTAAAAGCACTTGTCACTTATGAAAATCATGAAGGAAAATTGTCAGCATCTGAGATGCTGACATGATTCTCTTTAAATTCTGAGTGATGTTGTATAACAATCTTGATTTGTGACTCTTGACCTTTGTAGAAAATAATCATTCTTCAGCCACATCCTTCAGTTAGTGGGAACGGTTTCATGCGTATTTGCATTGCTTAAGGGCAACTGATGCCTCTAAAGGAATTTTGAAATACTTTATAAGGAGACAATAGTTGAATTACATTTAAGTAAAAACTTGACTAATGATCATCTCTGCCAGGTTTTGTATTTGGTGTGTATTCTTGTACTGGTAAGTACTGTGTTTATGTTAACTTGACAGTAAGGGGTAGAGACATGCTATGAGATATATTAGAAACTGTTTCAGATGGATGAATATCAGGATTTTAAAAAAGATTTTGGAATGGTCTTGTCTGGGGTGGATATTCTCTCCTTTTTGCCATACCTGTACAGTTTCAAAGGAGTGTTTTTTCAATAGGTTGCATATATTTTTACTCCCTTGATTCTCATTGATTTTAGTGGGTATTTTTACACTTAAAACTGTAATTTAGGCTTTTCAAATAAAACAAAATAATTGAACATTAGCACATAATGCTATTCAGAGAATATACTTACGCGTTCAGTCCCCTCTGAGTTGAGAACACAATTGAAATGTTGTCAGAGCAGTAGAAACGATGTTTCTCAGGGCCCAAAGGAAGACAAAAGGGAGACTGAGGGAGGGTGAAGCATGACGCTACCTGCCGCATGTTACTTGTTCAGTGCTGGAATTCACTGTCAGATAGTAGAGAGCCTATGTGCAAAAAGTGAAATACTATTCATGTGGAGGAGGATAGTAATTGCCAAGTTTGATATTTGTTTTTCCACTAAGTTCGGTTTATACCTGATACAGGAAATAAAGACAATGAAGAAAATATTGAGTGAGCTGTGTATAGACTTTAACAAAAACCTGAATGAAGAAAACACGTTTCTTGTATTTTCTAAGGAAGAACTTGGTGAGTAGTATGCTTGTTCTTTCCATTTCTTCAACCTTCCATTTTTACTGGAGTAATCTTTTTTGACACAGTGAATGATAGGGATGATCAAGTGAAATTCTGGCTGTTTTCTGCTCTTCTCTGTTTCCTTTTTAATCCTTTCCCAAAGTCAGTTTAGACTTATCCTTTGCAGGTGTTCATGATTTCTTCATAGATTTGTGCTTCCTGAAGTGTTTGCCTTGCATCAAGTTAGCATATCTGTTCTACTTTTTTTTTTCTCTTAATTTTACACTTCTCAGCTTCTTTTCTTGGTTCTCCACCATGAGGCAATCCCCGGTGTATTATATACATTGCAATTATTGGAAAAACTTTCTGTCCCACAATGTATTTTAGCTACTTCAATGATTTAAACTGATCCAGAGATTTACTGTGACAGAGAATTTGGGGATTCAGTATCTGAAGAGCATGGCATAAAATGCGCTTTGATAACATCACAGACTTTTTTTTTGTCATATTCAGCTTTTATCTGGTAGCTTTACATATATTTCTCTTTCATCACAAGTGTTTCCAATTTTTATTTTGCATGGTTGTGATTTGAAAAAGCTTTAGCAAATAGTTGTAAAAAGAGGGGCTATTCCCATAGAGATTTCCAATGTCAAATTAGATTGCAGCAAAACAAATGCAACAATCTCACAAAAAGAGAGGGAAGTGGATAATTCTGGTAAACATAGTTTATTAAATTGCATTCTATAGAAGGCCTTCCTGATGACTTTATTAAGAGTTTAGAGAAGACTGATGGAGACAAATATAAAATTACTTTAAAATATCCCCACTATTTTCCTGTCATGAAGAAGTGCTGCATTTCAGAAACCAGGAGAAAAATGGAATCTGCCTTTAATTCGAGATGCAAAGAGGTATGTTGTATTTTGACTGTTCTACAGGGTAAAGGCAGAGTTGAAAAATGGAGCTAGGCATTCAAATGTTAGATTTGAGTTCAAATATACTCTCAAGTACTACGAAAATCAAAACCTCCCAGTGTAATCTTTAACAGTTCCTTGTTCCTGTTTATTCTGATATCTAAAGACCTTAGAAGTTGATCATCCACCTGTGTGTGTGTGTACATATCCTAAAGTTTCAGTGGTGCTGTTAATAGAAGTAGTATTTTGCTCTTTTGCCAAATTTCCCTACAGTGTTCTGCAGCTACTTACTTTCCTCCCAGAGAAGGACATCTGATCGTAGCTTCTGTAGTACTTTGGGATTCTTCAGAATGAGGGATGTTATTTAAGCATACGTTTTAATTATAAAATACAGGTGATTAGATGTGAAATTAACACATTGCATATTGATGAGAATTTTAATGACATGTTAAAAAAAAAAACAACTCATTTTTACAAAAGACTGATTTAATTATCTGAAAACTAACTGGAAACATACTTTATAAAAAGAAGAAATAATTTCACAAATAATGTGTTTAACACTGATGAGACCAGGCATCTAGACAGGTACAAAAATAAGAGGATAGAAGGAGTCTCATTCAGGCAGTTTTGCCAACCATTTATTAGAGAACAATGGCAGGGTTGAGCTTTTATGCTGGGAAATGTGAAGGGTACAAGATAAGATAAAATGGCACCAACAACTGAACACTCTGCAAGTCAGAGGGATTTGCTGTTAAAACTGGGACAATCTTTGAACGTAGTGCTTGGAAAAAAAACCCTCCAGTTCTGGAAAAGTGAGATTTTTCAGGGAAAACCTTTAGCACAGTTACATTTTCAGCTTCCCAAGGATCCTCCACCACATTTAGGTCAGAGCCTGGCGTTTTTGTGTTTCAGATCTCTTTCTCTATTGTCAAAGTGGCAAGAGAGGGAAATTTGCGAACAAGCTTTGAATGTTGGCACAGTAGTTTTGCAGTCTGTCTTCACGATCTAATAAGCAATTAAGCCTGCTGTCAGCCATTTCCCTGTTATCTTTCACATTTAAATGATTGATAAAGGAAATAAACTCTTTGCAACAAATATTTGTTATTATCCTAAAAAGAAATGGTATATCTTTTGATTAATATAAACAGATAAATTGTAATAGGGAGAGTAATGACTCAGATTAATGAGAAAACTAGCTACCTGCAATCAAATGCTGTGACAAAAGAATTGCAAGAATCTAGCTAAACTTACATTATCCTATATTTATATCTAAAAATATTTTATTTTAAATGTTTGCTGTTTCTTATGTTTGCATGCGTTTTCTGGTTTCACTCTACAAATTTGCCTCTCTTCTTTTCTAGGAGAACACAAAAATTCTTCAGCAATTGCTTCCACTAAGGGCAAAAGTAGCAGAGCTTCTTGGTTATAATACGCATGCCAACTTTGTTCTGGAGGTAAACACTGCAAAGAGCACAGATAACGTAACAGCCTTCTTAGGTTTGTTCTTATTTATAAACAATACTTTTATATCTGGTGTGGCAAAATAACTCCTTGGCCAAGATAAATTTAAATACATAAGTCACAGTGTCCATCATGTTTAAATAGAAAAGGAATACTCTGTTGCCTCTGTTCTAGCATATATGTATATATATTATTTTTTTTTTAGACCATAGCTGTACAAATGTAATTACTCCAAAAAAGGGAAGCACGAGACAAATCTGAAAATAACTGCTTTGTGACAGCAAATATAGGCAAGTGGTTGTCTTTCTCTGCCCCAAAATGCACTTATGCTAATTTAGAACCAGAATAATGTGCAGCCTAAGCAATTTCTTCAGTTCAAGAGGCTGCGTCACAGTTGCAGCTTTTCATTCCCTTAGGTTAGCTGCAATTTTTTTGTGCCTCTGTAGCCTTAGTGTCTTTTTGTGATACAACTGCATTACAGTCTGTGATGATGCAACTTCCATGATCTGAATTAAAAAAATAAATCTGGAATGATAGATTAAATTTGGATTTCAAAACCCCTCTAATGGAATTTGATCTGAAAACAGAGATACCTTGAAAATTTTAAACAGACCATTTTATGAATTTATAGTCATCCTGTTGAATCTCAGTGGGCTCGCTCTTGTGCATAGACTTAACCTCTACTTTCTGGAATTATGTAGTTCCACAGAATAGTATGTGTTCCTTTATTAATGTGTCCTAAGAGACCACTTAGGATTGTATATTGATATATCATATAAATAAACCCCCAAAAATAATTTCGTACAGCAATAAAGTCTGTTTGGTAGAGGTTCACCTGTGCCTCTTAATTAACCTATAATTCTGACACATTTCTCCTGTTGTGGTATGAGCTTAGCTCCATATTTGGCAATACCAATTATTCATATGTTTGTCAATGTTAATTTTGATTTATAATTAAATCTTAGATTTACCTGATTTTTTTAAGTAGTTTGGACTCTTTTCTATCCATTATATTTTTGTAATTCTAAATAGGCTTATATAATATTGTGGTTTTTTCATTTGTTTTGAAGGTTAATTAATTTAGAAGCTATTGTTGTGACTCTAACTTCTTACAGTATGAGATCGTAAACTTTTGTATTCATAAATATCATGTTTCATAGTAATTCTTGTAGAGGGAGAGTGTTCATCAAATTAATTGTCAGCTTTAATTTAGTTCTTTTGATATATCCTCAGCTACAGCCATGACAGTGTGATTTCCTTTGCTTCATTTTTTAAATCAATGTTCATAAGCTGATCTTACAGCTAGGAAGAAAAGCTTTCTGTTGTATGACATATTCTAAATTTAGCATAATATGAGCTGCAAACAGGATCTCAGTCATGTAAATGCATATTGTGCCTTACAGCCTGCCTAGAAACAGGGGTGGCAATTCCTGAATTTTACACTCTAGATACCAATAGTGAATGTTAACCTGAATTCTTAAGGAAGAAAAAAGTGTCTGATAGTCCAGAAATACAAGAGAATAAGGACAGTTTATACTTTATGGGAGTTTCAGTAAGCTTAAATATTTTTATATTCAATATATTGGATTCATAGTGCTATGACCCTCTCTTGATCAAGAAAAGCTATATTGGAAAAAATTGGAATTATAGAGGTTAATAACCAGTGGCTTTGGTAGACTAGAAGCTAGCTATTGTATAGCCAAGAACTCTTTAATCTGTTGTTGTTTTATAGGACTGGTGTTACTTTCCATTCTGATGTCTTTGAAAAAGTCAAAATTTACCAAAACCCTCCACAGTACTGCTAGGCCTATGTGGACTCCTCTATTATTTATAACATGCCTGCAATTAAACCTCATTAAGACAAGAAAGCAGACAGTTTGCTCACTGTTATTCAACAAATAGCAAACTCCAGTGTCCACTCTTGGGGCATGTGCTTAAAGTTATGAGTGTATTTTGTAGGAAGACAGGTTATAGTAAGCAACACAGAAGTTGATTACAAGACAATCTTTGTTTCAGATGATTTGAGTAACAAGCTAAAGCCATTGGTTGAGGAAGAAAGGAAATTCATTCTAGATTTGAAGAAAAAGGAGTGTAAAGAAAGAAACTTTGACTATGATGGAAGAATCAATGCATGGGATCTTCATTATTACATGAACAAAACAGAAGAGCTGAAGTACTCCATAGATCAAGAAAAACTAAAGGAATATTTCCCAATTGAGGCTGTTACAGAAGGCTTACTGAATATTTACCAGAAGCTGCTGGGACTTGTATTTGAGAAAGTAGAAAGTGCTCATGTTTGGCATGACAGCGTTACTCTTTATACAGTAAAGGATAATTCAACAGGAGAAATGTTAGGGCAGTTCTATTTGGACCTTTACCCAAGGTAATTACGACTTATGTTTTACTTACGTGTTTAAGATGGAATTGGTCTTAGTGGGTTGTTGGTGTCGTTGAAATTAAATGCATTTGGAAGTAAATATTTGTCCCATTGGCAAGACTATTACTATGTTCATTAAGTTGTCCTCTGGACTGTTTTCAGATTGTTTACACTTTTTTTTGCAGTACTACAGTGTTTCTTGCTTATATTGGTTTATGAAGAATTACTACTTTGTTCATTTTCTGTAGTATTGCTGCCTAGTCAGTTGTCCATAATTTTTTGCCCCATCAACTTTTCTCCTTCCTAACTGTAATATTGTGTTTTCAGTTTCATTTATGTTGAACTGTTACTCCAGTCTGTTAAGATCAATTATATTCCTGTTTGCCAAGTGTTCTTAGTTTCTCACAGTTCCTCTTTACACTTTATATGTGTATTTTGCACCCTGTTGTCCAGACTGCTGAAGAAAATATCAAATAGATCAGGACAAAGAATAGATTCCTATAGAGCATGCCTTGAAATGTACTTCCAGGTTGACCTCTGTAGCTGTCCAGCTGTCTTTGTAGCTATTTAGAACATCATCTGTGTTTTGTCAGAGATGAGGAGACTAGACTGATTTGACAGGATTTATTCTTAGCTAGTCCTTTTTGACTGTTTTTAGGTTTTCTTTTTTTAATTATTCTCTAGCAACTTATGAATTGGCTGATACCTTTTTCTAATATAAATTGACTTAAGGCCTCTCTGCATTAAGAAAATTTGATTAGTCAATACAGTAGTACATAAATTGTTCTTTTCAAGATAGGCATGTTATCCTCTTCAGCTGCTTCCCCCTTTCTGTATGTCATGTGAACTGCTGAAACTATTTGTTAGTAAGACTCTTCTGACTAAATTACCCAGTTAACTACTCAGGTTTAGGGCAAGAATTTCAAAATAATTTTTCTTTAAACTTTTGGATCACACTGAAAATACAGTGAAATATATTTCTTTGTCTTCTGTAATGAAAGAAAAAAGTACTGCTTCAGAGGGTAGAACTTTGCCCTTCCTGTTACAGTAGCAGGTTAAAATAGAATTGACATTTAAAGCGTCTATACTTTGAGTATTTAAGTAAAAATCAGATTCTTGTAAATGATGCAGTGATTCTTAAACTGATGTGATTTAAGTACTGGGTGTTTTTCCCCTTGTGCTCTTAACAGAATCTTAAACTTAGTGAGTCTTAGAAGTCATGAAAAGATGTAATTTCTTTGTGTAAAGCTTTAAAGATGCACTGACTGATTGTCCCTGTTCTTGAATAGTCTTCACCATTCTGGTGAGCAGGCTTGTGGTTTGAAGATAGTGTCTGATATATTTTTTTTATACAGAGAGGGAAAATATGGGCATGCAGCATGTTTTGGTCTCCAGCCCGGCTGTCTTCTCTCTGATGGCAGCAGAATGATGTCTGTAGCTGCTCTGGTAACCAACTTCACAAAACCAGCATCAGGTCGCCCATCATTGCTGCAACATGATGAAGTAAAGACTTACTTCCATGAATTTGGTCATGTAATGCATCAGATATGTGCACAGGTTAGTGATGTTTCAATTCCAGTGTAACAATTATTTCTCCACTGTCTCAAAGCAAGGTATAAGTCTATTTTGGTGGTTTCTGATTTTAGTACGTATGCAGCTTTTTGATGAATTTTCAAAGTGGCAGGCAGGGACGGTGGTTGTTTTTCATTTTTATTTAAAACTACAGCAATGAATACACCTTCTTATGAAAAATATTTGCATAGGAACATATACTTTTGCATTTGCGCCATGCAGGTACCTCTGACGAGTGAATAGATCCGTGTGTAAGGTAAAGAAGTTGCTCAGTGGTGGCTTCTGTTACAGCTGTCAGATGGCTTTTTATTACTTCTAGTAGTCTGCTAGATCTTAGAAGGTTGCTGTACCTAGGAATGCAAATGATTTGTGGATCCAGATCACCTCCAGCATTTTGGCATTTAGGACTCTCGGGAGCAATCACTTGACACCAAAAGCATAAAACAGGACTTGCCTGAGCCATTGTATTTTCTGCTCTCCTATCTGACAGTCAGGGTTCTCACAGTGACCAGAAAGAAGCTAGTCTGCAGATTTTGCATCAAGATACGAATAAAGTTCTGAAATTGTTGGTTTAATTTTTACTTACATGAAAACTTGATTCTGCCAGATGATAAATTTATTATTGGCATAAAGAAAATTTTGTGTTTCAGAGAGAGACAAGTTTCAGTATTTAGTCACCCAAAAATTCATACAATTATGTACAAAGCCAGACATTATGCAGCACTGCTTTCATCTTCTTTATAAACAAGTACCAACTAATAAAATCAGAGAAATATGGCACACGTAAGATTCTAATTCTTGACCTTGAGCCTAGAGACAAGGACTGCAGAATAAAGAGACAAAGTCATAGAAATCCATGTATTAAACCCATAATTAGACAAATTACATTCAAGCAAACTTCAGAACAAATAGCTAGACTTGCTTAGATATTTTTGCATCATGTTGAAAGTAGAAATATATTGATTATTTGATCATCTTCAGCCTGAGACAGGTATTTCTGAGCTGAGAAACTGAGAACTAAAATCTTTTTCTTTTGAACTATCTGGAAGATGTTTATAAATGAGACACATTCAGCATTGGTACAAAATTGACCGCAACATTTTGATGCCAATGAGGATGTGCCTGGGTCTTGCCTAGCCCCTTCTGGGCAGCACAAGACAACAATTCCAATGCATACGTACTTCACTTGCTGTGGAATTGCTCTCAAGTCAGGGAGGCCTGCCTTCCAGTGGTCTTTCCCACTGCTGGGGGGCTTTCTGCATGCATAGGTACTGTGCTTACTGCTGTTGTATTTTATGTAACTTGTTATTTGCATATCTGCAATAACTTGCTAGTCCCATATAAGAACACCCTGTCCTCTAGGATTCGTGTGTGCAAAGTACTGTCTTGTTTCATATGATGATTTGTTTAAGCATGGTAAAACTCAAAAACCAAAAAAAAGAAATTCAAAGGGTACACAGAGATCAGACTGGGTGGGAATCTGTGAGCTGCTGGTAAAGGTCGGCTTTTGGAGACTGATACTCCTTGTAATGTACTGGGGATCTGCTGGGAAGTGAGATATCAGGGCAGGAAGGGGATCTGTTTATGCCATTAGGGAAGGAAAGTTATTCAAGTACCTAAACCAAATGTCTCAATATTTTTTGTTAGCATGGTTCATTCGTGTATGGGTAAATGAGGATATCTGGAGGCCAACCAAATCTTGCACTCCTCTTGCCTTTTGCTCTAGCCACTTCTATCACCATTTTTTCCCAACTGTTGCCTCCTAGCTTTTTTTCATACCTGCTATTCAGCAAGTACAGTAAGAAGGGCCGGGCTGTGACAGCTATGGATTTGAGTAACCCACAAGTGTAAATGAAGGCAAATGTTTTTCTCCTTTGCTGCTGTTCTTCTGAAGACATGCAAGAAAGATATATGCATGTGACAGTTGTCAGTTCAACATATGTCCTATATTACACATGCATTTTTTTTTTTTGTAACCCTGCAAGAAAGTAAATTTAAAAGCCAGTACTCCTCTGGGCATCTATTCCCCAATGGAGGACAGAACCTAAGAATATCTAGAGCTCTTAAAGAGGGTGTTTGGGAAACAGAGAAGTATCTTTTTCTTTTAGCTCTTGAAATGTTTTGTCAGAATGTTGCTGAGAAGAGAAGAACAATAAAATTGGGTCAGCAAGAGGAGGTAGACTTATTACAAGACAAGTGTGGTGTGAGATCAAGTAATTTCTGTTGGCATTTGAACAACTGTCTTTCAAAAGTGACTGTTTCTTTTTAGAAATATTTTGGGTTTGGAATATATTTTAATGAAGATTTTTAACTGTACAAATTCTTCAAAATTAGTATCTGAAAGAGGCTTTTTGAACATGAAGTGTTTGGTAATACTGAAGTGAAAAATAAAAAAGCTCTAGTGTGCTTGGCTTTCAGAAGGAAGATTCTTCTGTCAGTGATTGTGTCAGATTTGGAGACCTTTTCATGAAAAAAGTTGCTAGGATTCATTTCTTTCAGGCCATGTATTACTGGCTAAAAAAATTATGCTGTATGTAAACCATATGTCTTATGAATGAAGACAGACAGGACAAAGCTTGGATAAGTTGGTCAAGTAAAATCTTTGGATCAGTGCAGTAGACTGTAATACAATAAGCAATTTTACAAGTGTATAATTGGAGTTTATTATTTTACTTTGGGGTAATATAGCAAAATTTTATAACAAATTACAAATTATATCATTGTCATAAGACAGCATGGAAACATTTGTATTGCTATCATAACCTAAAAGGTAAAAATCAATAAGAAAACTGAAGTACTGTTTCACACCAGTAGAGAATGCAGTAAATAACTACCGAGTAATCGATTTTTTTGAATGGCAATAGTCCTATATCTGAATTTTTGCCTTCCTTTTGTTAAAATTAATTTTTTTATTATCATTGATGACCTGTTCAAATGATTCCTTTTGTGATTAACACTGAAATTTTGGTATATGAAAGTTTATATTTTGCTAGAAATCCTTGCTTCAATTTTCATTTAATACAGTGGCTTTTCCTTTTAGACTGATTTTGCTAGGTTTAGTGGAACTAATGTGGAAACAGACTTTGTAGAAGTACCTTCACAAATGTTTGAGAACTGGGTGTGGGAAAAAGAACCACTACAGCAAATGTCAAGACATTATAAAGATGAGAGCCGTGTTGCAGACACTCTCCTTGAGAAACTTGCTGCCTCTAGACTGGCTAATACAGGTATCTCTCTCCCCTCTCCCCCCCCAGTTTATGTATAAAAATATATAATGAAAAAAATTGGTGGGAAACAATGAAGGCAAATACAACAAGCCCAATAAATTTCTTCTATGTGTACACTTATCACCATCTTTCTAGGTTTATTTGCGTGGATAACACCATTATCCAGCCAGGCTGGATGAGGCTTTGAGCAGCCTGGTCTAGTGGGAGGTGTCCGTGCCCAGGGCAGGGGGGTTGGAATTAGATGATCTTTAAGGTCCCTTCCAACCCAAACCATTCTGTGATTAGGAAAGGCTATGATGACAGATACCATTGTTTGCAGGAACTGTAGCAGCTCTGATTTTCCAGGCTACCCACAGGACTAAAATACTTTTGCATTTCTCTCCATATGACTCTTTTAGCTACCAACTTCACTCTTTTAAAACTGGGGGGAGGTGAGGGAAGAGTTTTCTCTGGTTTAGGTGTTTTTTCGGGTAGCCCAGGGCAGGCACTGTGCATGAATATAGTGTTGTATTTTCTACATATATTGTCTACATTTGATTTGCACATGACACTTGACAGGCATGAAAGCTGTTTGCAAATGTACTGAACATACACAGCATATCCCAGACAGAGGTGTTGTAGTCATGCCTTGCTCAAACAACCTCTTAACTTCTCATTCCAGAACCTTAAGTCCATGTTCTCCACCCTCACAGCAGATATACTGCCTTCCCAACCTAAGGTCCTATTTCTCTTCTCCTTCCACATCTTGTAGCACCTTACATGTATCTCCAAACCAAGACTGTGATCTCCTGTCATTACCTGTTATCTCATTATTCTGTCACTCTCACCCCTCTGTCTCTGTAATCAGGACTCCCCCAATATCATAGTCTTACCCATTTTAATGACAATTTGTCATTAAAACACTGCTGTTTATTTCATACTGCTTCCCTATCCTGAACAAGAAGTTCCTGTCCTTCTGGCCTCTACAGGCACTGTAGCTACATAAGCATTTCATCTGAGTAAAGGTTTACATCTTGTAACTTCTTCAAAAAAGCCTACAGCAGCTGCAGTAGCAGTTCTTGCTGTTCTTTGAAGTGTCTTAGGGTAGATACACTTACTATCATCTGTGAAAACCCTGAATGAAGTGGTATACTGGAAGTGAAGACAGCTGAAAATATAATTTTAAATACCGAAATTTGCTTTTAAAATATCTGCTTTATTTCGGTTTTGATCTGTGAGGAAAATAACATTTGAAAAGACGGAGCCTGTAATGAGAATTCCTTTATTAAAAATATGCTCCTCGGCTTTTTGTAACTGAAGTAATTCAGATGGAAATGACATACCTCCAAGTTTTTTCCATAGTTAAAATTCTAATAATTTAGAATGCATGTTGAGATCTTTAAATTAAAGGTGCTAAAGAAACTCCAGCTACTTTGAAGATAGTTAATTAAATATTCTTACACAATTAGGCCTTTTAACCCTCCGTCAGATTGTTTTGAGCAAAGTTGACCAGGCACTGCATACAAAGCCATCTGTTGACCCAGCAGATGAATACGCTAAACACTGCACAGAGATTCTAGGAATTCCTGCCACCCCAGGTATGTCAGTATGAAGCTTTTATATAGCATGTCCAAATGGTTGATTAAACATACCTTTCTTTCCTAATAATGTTTGGTATACAAAAAAGCCAAGTTGTTGTTTATTAAAAAAAAATACTTCATAAAAAACTGCTTTATAAAAATCTACTTTATGAACCTGAAATAATTACTTTGAAACTTGGGGTGATCTTAATCATGTCTTCTGAAGAAAGATGAAGGTAAATACAAAACTTAACCTTTTGCAGGTTATAGTTTAGAGTGACATGATGTGAATACCATTTTAGATGTGTCACATCTCTGTTGGATGTGCAACTAGCCTAAAATGGGAAAATGAGTTTCCCGTAGTCAACAGAATACGGCCAATACTTTTAGAGGCATACTCAGACCCTTTATGTTAGAAGTTTCAAAGTAGTTGCTACAAATTCCTTAATTTATTCTTAATGTTGAAGTACATTATACATCAGAAAAATAACTGCATTTGATTTAAATAAATTAATGTTAATCTACTTTTCAAGGAACAAACATGCCAGCTACTTTTGGACATCTGGCAGGTGGTTATGATGGTCAATACTATGGGTACTTGTGGAGTGAGGTGTTTTCCATGGACATTTTTTATAGCTGCTTTAAACAAGAAGGAATAATGAATCCAAAGGTACGTGATGAATGCTTTTTAATAAAGATTTTTGTTGCACTTTGTCTCTGAAAACACATTTGTTATAATCATGATCCATAGGTATAACATCTCAAGTACTACTTCTGTACCTGTCAAGTTCAGATCAACAACAAAAAAGGTGTATAAATAACTTAATTACTTTAGAAATATTATCTTAAAATTTCCAAGAGCACTTGGATTTTAATACAATTATTATGTATTCAATATTATGTTATGACACCTTTAAGGAGTTGTATTGCATTGACTAATGCCTTCCTCTTTAATTTTAGACTGAAAAACCATATTCCTCCATAGCAAGAGCAGATGTGTATTTTTCTGCTGTGAAAGCTGTATGATAATGATGCTCTGTTTCCATTAATAGTACCTCAAGTGTGTGGTACTTTTATGCAGTTGTTATTTAGAAAACTGAATTTGTTTTGGTCTTTCTCTTTCACAGCACAGCATAACTCGCAAATTTTTTTTTCCTCTTTAGTTTTTCTCTCAAGTAGCTTTTGAAGTTCAAATCATTGACAGGTTCTGGATTTACTGGGCTTTTTTGCCCCATGTGTAATTCTCCAGCCTCTTCTGCCTCCAGCAGAAAGAAAGGATAGTTAGTGATGCAGTTAGTAGTCCTTCCAATTCTCACAACCTTTTTTATTTTTCAGAGATTATAGTATTAGACTTGTGAGTTGAGATGCTGCAGTTCTATCACGGGAAAGACCTTTCAGTTTTCTTGATCCTCTTATCTGTCTGCTGGATTCAGCAGCCAGCACTAGTTCTTCCCTTCAGTAAATGTGTACAAGAGAGAAGTAAAGGAGGGAGCAGAAATTGCTTGACTTTACTGTTCCTCTCATGGAATTTGCCTTCATTCCTCCTGTTCCTTATCACAGCAACCAGAACTTCTAGAACTGTCCCTCGCTCTAGAGGGTGGAGAAAGAAAACAAGATCAGGCTTTGAGCTTGGCGAAGAGAGAAGTCCCAGAGGAGAGGGGGTAGGGGCTAGAAAACTGGTGCAGTTGTTAGGCCAATAAAACCCAAAAGGGCGTTTACGAAGAAAAGCAGCAAACTGGATAGTTTGAGAGGAGAGGTGATGAAAGATTTGGAGATCATTCTTCCTTATTCAATGTCAATGCTGTCACTCATAAATAAGAGCAGGAGAAAAGAAATGGCAAGTTAAATGAGAGAATAAAATAACTTTTTAATAAAATGCTGTTCATATCTTAAAAATGGCATTTGGGGAGGGGTCAGACTTGCTGGGATTTCTTAATGGTTTGCAGCTGGGAGAGCTGGTGCCACACTTGTGGCACTTTGACAGTTCCCTATTCTGACACACTCACACCTCCCTACTCTCAAAATTCTTTTCTGAATGATTGTAAAGTCAAAACCCTAAGATACAATTTGCTGGAATTACTCTGTCACCTCTACTTCTCCTGAGGGATGAAAGTGCCTTTTCTTCTGAATTTTTGGTGGGGATTTTTTATTTTCTTTGTCTGTATGCTAGGAGTGAATATTTGCTATGGTTCAGCTACAAGGCACCTAGTGCCTCTTTGAATGTGAAGCCTGCTATCCAGGCTAAGAAGTGAGGAGGAAAAATGATTATTTGTGTCAATTGCTCTCTAGCATATGTGTGTGCACGCACACTTTGCTTGAATGCTGATATAACTTCAGGGGTAATTCTGTGGAGATTTTCCCTCCCTCTTCAGAGCAATGCTGTCTTCTCAAATTGGTTCTTGTTCCCCTTATTTGCATTCCATGCAAGTGTAATGGAGTTCCACAGGATGGGACAAACAATCTTTTATAAACAAATACTAGACACTAGTATGATTTTTGTAGTTACATATTTTTCATTATATTCTAGATTTAGACTAGTCTTCAGAACAGCAGGAAAGGAAAACGGCTATGGTATTATGTCTAGGGCTTTTAGAAATTTGGCTTACCTCTTCCTGTTAGAAAAAAACCTCTCTTCCTGTTTTGAGCAAGTTACAGAAACTAGTTTCAGAGACTGTATTTATAAAAATTCTTCATCAAACACTTAATTCTAACTTCATTGGTTGTCACACTCCTCAATTCTTGCACATTATCTGAAATGATCTCCGGTCTCCCTAGAACTGAGCAATGTGCTGGCTCTGGAGAGACAGCAAGGACTCAAGTCTACTCAAATAACACTTTTAAACTACAAGGAACAATATCTTCATTTGCTGCTGATGCTCAGGAAACTAAGACAAATAGCAAAGTATAAGCAAAGCTTCAGTGCATTGGGTAGTTTTGGGGTTTTTTTGCATTTTAGTTTTTTCCAGTTGTTAATTCAGACAATGCAATTGGTATGCAGTTAAGTCATGGAAGTCCATCAAGTTAAAAAGACCTACACTTGTTTTTGCAGCACAGCTATCAGGAAGCATGTAGTCCTGTAATCACATAGCTTCGACGTGTGGGGGAAGTATATATGTGTATATACAGTGACTAAAAGGAAGAACATTGTTTCCTCAATATCAGAAGCATCTGGGACATCTGCATGCAAAATAATATTTTTCTGATTGATAGTCACATCTCAGAAAGCCCAAAATTCTCCAGATATGTTCTTTAAAATATGACCTCTTGTTAAGAAAGTCCTCATTACTTACTGTTGTCTCTGAAGCTTGGTTCATTCTTTTTAAAGGATTCCATTCTATCTGAAGTAATAATGTTTCTTCCTCAAAATAAAACCTGAGTTAAGTCTCTTATGTTAAGATACTGTAATAGGGGAGTTAGATATGTTTGTGTATTATATGTATATAATATGTGTGTATGCGCCATGTTATTCCTCAATGCTACATCTATCTATCTCTGAGCTATCATCTCTGCTGTCCAAAGAGACATTAAGGAAAGAGAAATCATCAATTAAGAGAGAATGGATGTTAGGTTCCTTTTTCCTGCCCATCAGTCATGGGTACAATCCATCACTGAAGTTTGTGTGGAGGTTGTGCATGCGTTATGCTTTATAGAATGTCTTTCAGACAAGTTGTGACTGTAACTTCCAAAACAGTGTAAAACCACGAGAAAAGGGATTTCTTCGTGAACAGGTTGAATTTCTGCTTCAGCAGATCTAAATTATACTTGTGGTGTATCCTGATTTGATATTAAGAAAATCTGGAAGGAGAGAAGGTATTTAATCATGAGTAGATTTGTAAATATGCAACAAATACAGAAAAGAGGCAGGTCGCAAGATAAGAAATACTAACATTCTGCTTTACCTTTTATCAGGCTGGTATGAAATACAGAAACCTCATTTTGAAACCTGGAGGATCTTTGGATGGGATGGATATGCTACAAAATTTCTTGGAGCGTAAACCAAGCCAGAGAGCTTTCTTATTGAGTAAGGGATTATGTATTCAGTAAAATTATGGTTCCTTTGTAATGGCATATAAGTATGGAATGAACTGGAAATGTCAGTGTATTTCACATCTTAACTATGTAGCACTTCTAGGGAAATTGGGTCAATTTTTGATGATTTTTTTAAATTGTATAAATAAAAATGTAACTTTTAAAAATTGCATAGGACTACAAAATTCAACACATCAGGGAAAAAAATTCTGAGATGTGCAGAAGGTGAGGAATTTGGATGGTGACTTTTTTGAATTGTTATGAAATAGTACTAATCAGTATGGGGAGTTGATGCTATGTTTCTCTTAATAAATTCACTTAAACTATGTCTTGTGAATGAATTTAAAAACTGTGGGGGGAAAAAAGGACACTATCAGCAATAAAAGAAACAGATTCATTCTTATTCTGTATTCTTCTATTGTATTGATGGCTAAAAAATGTCTTTGATGGAGAGGAAGTGTGTTTGATTTCATCATGGTTTGGGTTCAGTCTAGCTTCCTGACAAATTTCAAGACTGAGAACCTGCCTTTACAGTTTGGTTTGTTTTTTACTTTACGACAGACATTTGTGTGATACTTTTAGACTTCATTCTGATGCATGTTAAATTTTTGTATCATTTATACTTATACAGCGTAACTAAAAAGAGAAAAAACCCTACCCTGTCAGCTACCCTTTCCTTCCCTTTATTGAGGAAAACCAGCCAAAATCTATGACCTTGGCAGTTCTTCCACCACTTTTTCTTTTTTCTTGATGATCACAGATCAGGTCTTTGTTTTCCAAATTAGATCAACACAGGCACTGAAAAGTTATACTTGAGCAATTATAATGGTTTCAGTTGATTTGTGAAGTATTTTGAGATACGTATAAGGAAGGCAGGGGAGAAGATATCCCCAGTGGGAAGGATCATAGTAAATCCAAGATTTTCTTAGTCCTTTCCAGTGTGGCATGCACAGGTGCTACAAAAAAAAGCTTCATAGATTTAATAATTTCAGCCATGGGAGTGTGAAAATGATTGAGGAATTATTTTGCAGTATTTCTGCAAGATCAGGAAAAATGAGTCTTACAAGCCAATTCTACACCACCCAAATAAAACTGTGAATTCAAGTGCACTCTTCTTGTCTTTAGATATCAAACCACTTTAGATATCAAACCACTTTGTTCTTATGCATGCTGTAATACCAAAAACCAAACTTTAATTTTGGTTACTAGCTAATGTATTTTAGATATCTGAACCATAGCTGTAAATGTGGTTCGTATTTTTATTTAGTTGCTCAACCACAAAGTAAGAAAATGTGCCTGATAGACTGAAAAGACTTCCTCTTTTGCTAGCAAAAGAAAACTGAAAGTATTCACTTTGGGTCAAATCTTTGTGTTAGGGGGAAAAACCCACAATTTTGATTGTTCTGTTGAAACTGTATATCTGTGTCTTTTTCTTTTAAAGCATTTAAACTTGGGGGGGAAAAAAAGGAGCTTAATTGGTTTTTGAATGGAAAATTTAACAGGACTTATTTTTGAACCACACTAGTTAGGGGTGTGAGGAAACATAAATATTTGTAGCCAAACATATTAACTATGTAGTCTTAACCAGAGCATGTAATTAATTAATTTCTAACTTGTCATAGTCAGTTACAGTTTTAGACTGTACTTCTGCTGGGTCATTAAAATGCAATACATGAAAATCACATATATGATAACATCTTGAATGGTATTCAGAACAGCTGTAGAGGAAAATTGAGGAAACTGATGGATGCAAGATTATCCTAAAACCTGTGAATTTTGCCTAGATTAATTTCCCTTACATTCTGACTGGATTTTCAAGTATTTTGCTTTCTTTTTAAATGTGTTTAAATTCTTGTGATCCTATCTTATCAAATGGGTTTTTCCCTTCACACTGTAATGATAAGCTCTGATGAACTAAAATGTTGTAAAAAATACACTAAGTGATACTTTCCAAAAATGAATCTGCTAATCTAAGCAATGGAACCTGTATTGCAAAGGAAAATGCAGTTTTTATTTTACAGCTGGTAGGCATATTTCCACATGAGGGAGACCTTTCTCTGCATAAACTAGCAGTCTCAGATCAAGATAGATAATTGCAAATGCAGTAATTATAAAGAAAAATACGTGATGATAGAAAGTTATGCAATTATTTAAAAGTTAGATTTAGGGCAGTAGTGATGCTAATGGTGATAATTTAATTGACTGACTTATTTTCCTGTTCTTTAGAAAGTGTGTGTGTGTTATATATATATATATATAGTAACTAAGGTACTGAAGTGCAGGAGAGTGTCTGCTATTACATGTATGTGAAAATGCGTACATGATTGTACAGTTATGTTAGCATCAGCTGGTTATCCATATGTGTAGGGAGGAGAAAAACCTAGACCACACTGTGACCACAAACGAAAGTGTTATGTTCTATACCTGTCCCAAAGAATAAGATTTTTTTGTAGTTTGTTTTTTTAGAAGCCAATTCCCTCAGACTGTAATTAAGGCAGATCATTTTATGGCTAAAATCGCACTCAACACAGAAGGCTAATGGGTACATTCTGATGTGTTTCTGAAACATCTTAATGCGGTAACATATCAAACTTGTCTGCTAATTTTTATATTGGTTTCATGGAGCCTTCTGAATCAAGTTCATGTTCACAGTCCTTATTGTAAAGACCTGATCTTGGAAAGGAAACGATAATCTGGAGAAAGACATCTTTTCTGGTTTTGCAGCTCTCCATCATAGGCATGAAACTTTGTCTGTATAGGAAACAACTTATTCTGATGCTATTCCAAGACTGTGACATAAAGTCCCTCAAGAAAACAGGGAATACCGCTACTGCTTTGGAAACATGAGTTAATTGCCTTGACACTGCACAGAAAGAATCACATACATTTAAATGTGCCAAGAGTTAGGTATCTGGCAAAATCCAGCCTATTCTGGAGTTGCTAGACCCATACTTCCACTGAATTAAATTTCAAAACAGCAAAAGCCTGTGTTTATTCCGGCCCAACTTGAAGTATTCACTG
Source organism: Rissa tridactyla (assembly GCF_028500815.1). Taxonomy (NCBI): domain Eukaryota; kingdom Metazoa; phylum Chordata; class Aves; order Charadriiformes; family Laridae; genus Rissa; species Rissa tridactyla. The sequence continues at coordinate 63,677,317 of NC_071497.1, read as the reverse complement.
CAATTAATAAAAAAGTAACTTGTAGTCTTAGTCTGTAACAAACAGTGGCCTTTCCAACTTAGTAATGTATCTTTTTAGAATTTCATTGTATTTGGGATGAAATTTTTCCTCTGTCAGAAATTCACAGTGGACTTTGGCTGGCTTCACAGCAGAAGCTCCAAATGAAAGGCAAAGGGTAAAATGGGAGACTCGTGAGAGAGTGGTAGTAACCACTCAGGAAGTGGATAACAGGCAATGGCTTTCTCATTCTGCTCCTTCACTGCAAAAGAGTGGGCCAGGCAACTGGGTCACAAGATGGCTACGTGACGGCCTCAGCAGCCCCTGCTGTTAGCTGTCTGATGTAGGTCCAGCACATAGGCTGTCTCTGCATTGCTTGCAAGTCGTGTGGTCAAACCTAAATGGTAAAAGCAGTTTGAAGAAAATGTTTAAACTTTGCTCTCTGAGCTGTGGTGGCTATCAGTTGTTAGGCTGACTCAATAAAGAGAGCACTAAGATGTAGAGAGTCCATGTTTGTAGTGGTAGGTGGAGTATGGACTGTCACTTGAGTTTCTAATGCTACTACAGTTGGTTTTCCTGTACAAATAGTTCTCTGTTGCATGTCATTAATATAACAATGTTGCAGGAAAAAAAACCTTGGTAATTTTAATCACTAATCAGGGTCAGTCAACTAGCAACCTTGTTTGACAAACAATTTTATTAAGCCCCATTTTAAAAGATAATCAGGCAACAACTAATTCTAATGGCTGTAGTCATTTGGTATGGGAGAAGTAATATTACTGCAACAAGAAGTGAGTCACGAGGTCAAGATCTCAGCTTCCTCTCTGGAAAATGAAACAATTTCCAAATAACCTTCAGAGGTAGTGGGGGGCAGTTAGGTTAAATAGAGATTCCTGGTGGGGTTTTCCAGGCGTGTAGAGCTGGTTGCATAGTGAATGGTTACTGACAGGTATTAGAGAGGCTAGACATCAGGAGGTTCTATGGTAGAACAAGTCAAAGGAAAAGGAAGGCAGGCAGTAAGGGAAAGGATGAAGTTGGAGAATGGTGTTTTGACAATAATTGTAGAACGGTTGAAGTAGGTGTCAGAGGCAGATACCAGGAAAAAGACATTAGCTTAATTCATACTGATTTGTGAAAGGCTACTGAATGCTTTTCATTGTTTTATGAATTAGAAACAAGACATGCTCGTCTACGAATAGATTTCTTATCTTTTTATTTGCATGCCAAAGAACATGAGATTTTGCGCCAGCTTGCTACTTGAATACTTGTGCTTCTTCCTGACATCTGGAGATTAATTTTTGTTTCACCACTATTTTCTTCATTAATGTATTTTAAATAATTGTTTCTCATGGTGGAAGGAAAAAAGTGTCGTATTACGGAGGAATTTCAGTTTGTGGGGCCTATGATGGAAATTCTGTATAGCTAATCATCATTAGCAGTTGTAAAAAGTGTAGATGATTCAAAAGACATGGTACAAAACAACAATCAATCTGTTTTAGGCCTGATTACGATAGATAAAGACAAATTAATTAAATGATTTGGAAGTTAGCGGTTGCCTAGAAACCAATAATCATGACCTAATTTTGTTCAGTATTGAATAACAGAGGATAGACTCAACCAATACTTGCTTGCAGTATACTCCTGATGAATTAAAAAGGTTAAAGATATCAGTGCTAAGAGAACCAATGAGCAAAATTATTGGAAGAAAAATTGTGAATGAGAAGTGCTATGTCTTTAAAATTCAGTTGGCCCAAATCTCACAATTTCAAAACTTAAAATTTTTTGAGAACAATTCTGACTAAGAACCAATCTATTTACCAGTAAAAACAGCAATTAAAAATAAACAAAACGGAAGTGGAGGGTCAGGAGTAGGAAATAGTAGGAAATGAGGAATTGTGAAGTGTTAAAAATTATAAAGAAGGCTAAGACTGTCAAGAAAAAGAAAACAAACATGGATTAAAGTATTATAGCCAATAAGTTGTATAAATTAATGTTTTTAGAACTAATAAATCTCATTTGTATTACAGACCCTTTACTAGGTGGAAATGCTAACATTGCAAATGACAAACCCCACAATGTTTACTTACTGTTTCTCTTCTGCATTTAGAAAGAAGCAACATGATGTAATCATATCATATGAGAACAATGGGGTACTTTCCAGTCCATTATTAAGTGAGGAGGATATTAAGCAACACCTACTAAGAATAAACATTTTTACATGAGTAGCTTTTACTAACTTGCACTCTACAAACCTACAAGAATTGGTGGTCAGGCATTTTTTACCAGTGCTGTTAATCTTGGGACACCGAGTATATGACATTGTACTAGAACAATGCTAATGAGTTCCAGCATTCAAAAAGAGCAAATAGGTGACTATTGGTCACATAGCTTGAAATCTATCTTCAGCAAAAGAAGAAATATGGTTCTGTTGCTGAAGAATTAAACAATGAGTGTAATTCATACAGTGCAAGAGGTTTTATGAAAAACAAGTTTTGTCAGACAAGCCTGATATAATCATTTATGCCCATTACAAGCCTGATGAAGGTGACTGTAGAGAGATGTAAGGGGTATTTGACTTAGTCCTGTCTATTTTCATTTGAAATAACACTATATTGTATCAATAGAGAACTATAGATACGATACTATTAGGGCTATAGATATCTATACTATTAGTATAGATACTAATAGAGCTAACTATTCTCAGAGAGTAATTGTTAGTGTAGCATTATCGTTGAGCAGGGTACAGTGATCTAAGAGCTTCAGGGATCACTAGGGGCCAGTAATATAAAATCACTGGTGATAAAATTTGCAAGTAAGTGACCAAAAAACGCAGCCATACAGAATTCTTCGGATTGTTTGAAAGCTTTGGGCATTCAGCCTAAAAATTTCTGTAGCATTGGCAAAGTAACATTTAACATGCCTGTAGTAACTAAAAATGTAGATTGAAACTAGGGCTTGGTGGACTGTATTCTACAAAGTACTGCCTTATGAAAATATCTAGAGGCTGGTTATGGTAGTCAGTTCAATCTGAATTGTTGTGAGACTACAGCAAAAATGGTTAAGCAATCTCATGACGGATAAGTGCAAGAATATTGCGTAAGAGCAGGATACTGATGCTATTTCTGTATACCATAGCGGTAAAATGGGCACAGCAATCGCATGCAGTTTTGCTGTCCTGATTTTTAGCTGGGGCTAGTAGGACTTCTTATTCCAAATAAACACAGGCGGTTCTGTGTGTAGAATAGAGTTAACCTGTGGAACTCCTTGCCAAGGGTATTGTAGAGGCGATAGGTGTATATGGGTTCAAAATAAGACTCAACAACTTCTAGTCTTAGAATAGAAACCCATGGAGGATATTTAAATACATAAAACCCTTTTCATTCTCAGGAAGTCCCTGCAAAGTAGATGGTGGAGATCAGAAGAATATCAAAGTAAATATATATTGACAGCCCTATTCGTGCTTCTTTTACGCAACTGCATTTAGCCGCTGCTAGAGATAGGATACTATATCATAGAATCATAGAATCATTTAGGTTGGAAAAGACCCTTGGGATCATCGAGTCCAACCATCAACGCCACTCTACAAAGTTCTCCCCTACACCATATCCCCCAACACCACATCTAAACAAGTCTTAAACACATTCAGGGATGGTGACTCCACCACCTCCCTGGGCAGCCTGTTCCAGTGTCTGACCACTCTTTCTGTGAAGAATTTTTTCCTAATGTCCAGCCTAAACCTACCCTGCTGCAGCTTGAAGCCATTCCCTCTTGTTCTATCGCTAATTACCTGTGAGAAGAGACCAGCGCCAACCTCTCTACAATGGCCTTTCAAGTAGTTGTAGAGAGGGATGAGGTCTCCCCTCAACCTCCTCTTCCTCAAACTAAACAGTCCCAACTCCTTCAATCGCTCCTCGTAAGATTTATTCTGCAGGCCCTTCACCAGCTTCGCTGCCCTCCTCTGCACTCGCTCTGGCACTTCCATATCTCTCTCGTATTGAGGTGCCCAAAACTGGACACAATACTCAAGCTGTGGCCTCACCAGTGCTGAGTACAGGGGGACAATCACCTCCCTCCTTCTGCTGGTCACGCTATTTCTAATACAAGCCAGGATGGCATTGGCTTTCTTGGCCACCTGGGCACACTGCTGGCTCATGTTCAGCCGCTTGTCAATTAGAACCCCCAGGTCCTTTTCTGCCAGGCAGCTCTCCAGCCGCACTGCCCCAAGGCTGTAGCGATGCATGGGGTTGTTGTGGCCCAAGGACCTGGCACTTGGCCTTGTTGAAGCTCATACCGTTAGCGTTGGCCCATCGGTCCAATCTATCCAAGTCTCTCTGTAGACCCTCCCTATCCTCATGTAGATCAACACTCCTGCTTAGCTTCGTGTCATCTGCAAACTTGCTGGTGATACACTCTATGTCCTTATCAAGATCATCAATAAAGACGTTAAACAGAAATGGTCCCAACACTGAGCCCTGAGGGACACCACTTGTGACCGGCCACCAGCTGGATTTAACTCCATTGACCACCACTCTTTGGGACCACCCATCCAGCCAGTGCTTGATCCAGCAGATCGTATGGTCATCCAGGCCATGAGCAGCCAGTTTTTCCATGAGAATTCTATGTGGAACAGTGTCAAACGCTTTTCGAAAGTCTAGGTAGACAATGTCCACAGCCTTTCCCTCATCCAATAATCGGGTCATCTTGTCATAGAAGGAGATCAGGTTTATTAGGCAGGACCTGCCTTTCCTAAACCCATGCTGACTAGGCCTGATCCCCTGCTTGTCCATTATGACTTGTAATGTCACTCAAGATGATCTGCTCCATGATCTTCCCTGCTACCGAGGTCAGACTGACAGGCCTATAGTTTCCTGGATCCTCCTTTCTGCCTTTTTTGTAGATGGGTGCTACATTTGCTACTCTCCAGTCCATTGGGACCTCCCCAGTTAGCCATGACTTCAGGTAGATCATGGAAAGTGGCTTGGCGAGCACGTCTGCCAACTCTTTCAGCACTCTTGGATGTAACCCATCCGGTCCCATAGACTTGTGTGCATCCAAGCGGTGTAGCAGGTCACTGATCACTTCCTCTTTCATTGTGATGACCTCGTCCAGGTTCCCCTCCCTGTCTCCCAGCTCACAAGGCTGGGTGCCCAGGGAACAGCTAGTTCCACTGCTAAAGACTGAGGCAAAGTAGGCGTTGAGCACCTCAGCCTTTTCCTCATCCTTCATGACTATGTTTCCCTCTGCATCCAATAAGGGAGGGAGATTGTCCCTAATCCTGCTTTTGTTGTTAATGAATTTATAGAAACATATTTTGTTATCCTTAACAGCTGTAGCTAGGTTGAGCTCTAGCTGCGCTTTGGCTCTCCTAATTTTCTCCCTGCATAGCTTCACTACATCTTTATAGTCTTCATGAGAGACCTGCCCCCTCTTCCAAAGGTCATAGACTCTCCTTTTGTTCTTGAGGTCCAGCCAAAGGTCCCTATTTAGCCAGGCCGGTCTCCTTCCCCGCCTACTAGCTTTTCGGCACACAGGGATATCATATCAGCCTGCTGTTTGATCCAGTATGGAAACTGGAGGAAGAGCAGAACAGAGCTGCCACAGAGTTTATCTTAGAGCTGGAGAACTTTCCAAGACAAGTTTTAAAGGCTTTATGTTTTCAGCTTAGCAAAAAAAAGAAAAAGATTCTGTGATGGCTTAATTATAGTCTCTAGGTATTTCCATTACATATCAAAGGCTATTTAGTATGAGAATGTCAGCTAGAAGCTGAGGCCAGTCATTTCAAAGAGAAAATAACAGAATTTTTAACAGTGAAGGAGACTAACTATTGGGCAAGACTGCTCAGAAAATTGGCAGAATTGTCAGCTCTTAATGTCTTCAAATCAAGACAAGTGAAAGCTCTTCTAGGAGATGCGCCACCAGGAGATATGCTTTTTTCTTTGAAGCTCTACAATTCAATAAGTCTTATCTTAGCAAAAGAAGTCGGTTGCATGTTTACTCAGGGCAGAGGTGTAAAACTACCCAATGTAATTCACTGCTGAAGACTTCTTGCCTTCGAAACCACTAATGGAAAGCAAAAGCAAATGGCCAACATACTTTTAAATTAAGTGAACATTTTAACCTGAAATATTTTTCTTTAACTGCATAATTGTGAGATTTACAAGCTTTTATAAGAAAACTGAGCAGACAAATATTTTTGCCATGTGATAGCATTAAACTTACCCTTTGATTTCTGGTTGAAGAAGGCAGTATTTTTCTCTGTACAAAGTAGAAACTGAATAGTATTCCCAAGTTATTGTTACAAATCGGACTTTTCACTAGCCAAAGCTAGTTGCTTTTTCTTCATTGAGTTGTCCCCTTTGGATTTCCAGATTTCAGTTAGGCTTTAACAGACGGCTTTAAAAGAAGTTTAACAACTTCTTTTTGCAGAGCTAATACTTTCTGATTGGACTCACTGTCAGGCCAAACGCTTATCCCCCCCCGCCTCGCCTCTCCATTAGTGTTGGTCTGTTCAGGAATTTAGTCAACCCATTAGCTGAGATGTATGCGTTAAACTTGGGAGAAGCACTTGGCAAAGAACTGAGGAATTTGTATTTCTCCTTATTCTTTTATTAAACTCTTTATTTGCTGACAACCGGTCATGGCTCGACATCCAAGATAACTTACAACCAAAATCTGGCAAAGGATCAGAAACCTTGTCAGATTTATACAACCATATAATGTATAAAATGTTATGAATATCGCCAGTAATAAAAGGTTTTTACAAGGACAGATTGATTCTATACTATAAACATGAGTTCTGGCCTAAAACATTAATGGGAAATGTCTCAAAGCACAACGCAGAAGCATTACAATAAGAAGGCAGAATTTAACATAAAAATAAAGGATAATAAATGTATATGGCACATTGTGCTTTGAGAGGATGCATTGAGAGGAATGCATTTTAGTCACCTTGATAATTTTTTAAAAGTATTTTTTAACTTTCAAGCCTCATCAAGAAGAGAATTTTATTCTATTGAAAATTCAGAACTAAGACCCATGGAGATTACAGGTTTTAAATCAGCTGTCTGTAAAATATTAATGAATACAATGCAATTAAACCTAATAGCATTAATAGCATTTTCCCCTTAGAATGAAATTTTACTTTTATAGAAAAAAGCTCACATTCTCTACAGGAAAGATAAATCATCAGAAGTTGAGAGGTGTTGTAGATATGTTGTCTGTATACATATCGACATTACGAATGTGCTTATGCCCAGGTATGCTTATGCCTTATCTATTCCTACAGGGACATGCTCGTTCTCTTTCCCATTAAGCATGGTAAACCCTGGGTAAGTCCAGCCATAGGACCCTCCACCATGTCTAACAGAACTTCATGAGCAAGGGAAGGACTAAGCAAGCATGAATCTGCCTATAGACAAAAAACACACCTGAAGATCTTCTGATTTACTGGCAAATCACCATCTGCTTTTCCTTCAGGTTGTTTTCTGTATGCACATTTACTCTGCTGCAGACATTCAGCATTACTCCTTCTCCTGAAGGAGGAACATCTAGTCTAGAATGGCTCTCAAGAACTGAACCACATTTTTTGGTGACATAGTACTTGGTAAAAGCATGGATTAACTCTAATATGTCTGGCTTTCATCTCTCTTGCTACCTAGGAATGACATTGGGTTTGCTTGAGTTCTGATGGAAATTGCTTAAATCACAAATTGGTTTTATTTTAGCACTCCTGTTGTACCACCTGCTATCCAGTGTGATAAGTTCTTAGTAGGGCTGTACCTAGGAACCTGTCTGCCATGAAGACAGAAAGGGAAGAGGCCTTCCTAAATGGTCTGTTTAGCCTGAATAAAAAGATAACATGATGGCTGGGTCAGAATGCAGTGGGTCAGGTTTTTTAGGAGAAAACTTAAGGGGGGTTGATACTCTTGCTTAGGTAGAACATAAATTGGGTGTACAAGGGCAAGCTTGCTGTGGTGAAAGAAAGGCATGTTATTAAAGTGGTTGTTACCACCTGTGGTTGTTCCCCCCTTTTGTGAAAACAAAATTCAGAGCCCCTTATGAGATAGCACCTGTGAAGAAAAAAGAAAACAACCAACCAAAACTTAGCTTCAAACAATCTTTACAGAAAACTGATGGTGATCACTGAGAAAACACAGAGAACCGCATAATGAATTACAAGACGTGATCTAGGATCACAGAAAAAGAGGCCTTCATTACAGGGAAAGATTTATTTACACACCAGAGAAAAATCTACTCAGTTTACTCACATAACTGAATCTTATGGTCTTTCTCCTGGACAGAAGCAGGTATACTATAACCTGTCCATAGGTTTCAAGGCAAAAAAAGCCAGTCTTAGGTGGAAAATCCTGGTCCAGCAAAAGCATATCTAAAACCTGGGACAGTGTCTGGGCATTGTAAATTCTCAGATGATAACAATTGCCCAGGCTGGAATGGCGAGAGTTACATTTGCTGTATCACATATTATCTTCTTAAGCATCTTGAAATTAGAAGATTAAATTAGAATATAACTAACAAGGATCCAAGAGATAGATTGGTTCTGCAGCAGAAAGGGTGCCGTTTCCTGTTGGGTGTCCAACACTGATGGGATTCCCTGATTTTGAAAAGGTGACAGAGTAGCTTTGTGTTTTCAAAATTTTTTGCTTTGGACAGTCCGCACACAAAGCAGAGACCGAGTCTGAGACTGACTGTCCCAAAACAAGGGGAGGAAAAGAGACAATTCAAGCCTCTCTAAGTGCTTTCTGGGTTGGAGAAGGCTTGGAGAGTAGAAATCTTACATGCCTAATACACATATTTGATTAATATGAGCTCAGTTCTGTAACTTAGTGCATTGTTTGGCAACAAGTTCCTAAAATACTAAAAATGGGTAATGAAACTTTTTTATTACTATTCCAGGCCAACATCTGCAGCAAAAATGATGCCTCTCTAGATTATTTCTTCATGATAACAAAGATGTTTCACTTGCTGATATAATTTTCCTCCTATTTAATTATGTATAACATTAATTAAAATGGAAAGTTGCATCAAAGATGTAAAGATATTGCTGACTTCATTAAAAAGAAGGCAGTTTTGGTTTTGTGCAGATGCATTACAATAAGAAGGCAGAATTTAACATAAAAATAAAGGATAATAAATTTAGGCATCAGCAGAATTGGGATTTTCAGAAGCAAAATTTTAATGTAAGAGAATAAATCTCCCAATCATTTCTAATGTTGAGTGTCTTACTCAGGATTTTATCACAGAGCTTAGCATCTAACTGGTATGAGGATACCTAATTTTGAGGCATAACACATTTTATATTGGCTTTTTCTCTTCTGATTTAGGCTAGTTATCCTCAAAGGAAAAATTTTGGCTAAGGAAGGTTGTTCAGTTTGTTATATAAAACAAATAATGACTTTATTTGTAAAATATTGCTGCATGTCATACAAATAAAAATCAACAAGATGCCTAAGTAAATAGCAGAGACTTCATTTTCTTTTATAGACTTAATGAAAAAGAATTGCCTTAGTTTAAAAGAAAGTATAAGTGTATCATTTTTTTCTTGACATTTAATTAGATTTATCTGTTGTACAGTTTTATCAATAATTGGATAATGTTGTGAGTTCATGCTAGTGAATTCTGAAATGGTTCCTCCAGTGTTAAAAAACTTTCTGTACGTGACCTGCAAATTGATACCTCAGTGTAAGCAATAGCACGCCTTTGAATAATATATGATTCTTTTGTTATGTCTTTAATACATCTAAAAGAGCTTTCAGAATGGAGAGTAGTTTGAAGTAATATTTCCATACTTACTTTTAATCAGGTTGTCATTAGAGAGAGAGCCTGAGTCCTCTTAAGTTGCAAATACAGGCTGAGCGTGAAGGTTACAAGTTCCCCTCGTGTCTTTTCATACGCACTGGCTATGCCTTGTCTTCTGGTAGCAGTTATGCCTCTGTGAAGCCTGTTTACCTGTGTTGTGGCTCCTCCCACCTGGACATGTTTTATGTTTGTAAGTTTATGTTTGTTCATTCTGCTGGCAGAAAAGGAGGGGGTGAATCTAAATAACCACTTGACTTTTCCCCAAGCACAAAATGTAACTCCTATATGTGTAACCTCCTGTATTTATTAACAGCATTTTATGGGTACAATTTTACATGTTAAAATAGAGAGCCCAAGGTTAGTCATTTAAGTGAAGGTGATTTTCAGAGAATGAGGAACTATGGAGCTCAGTGAGAGCCATTGTTAAGGGAGCTGAAAAATCGTACAATGGTAACCTGCCTAACATCTGAAAATTCATATCCTCTTCTTACTGACCATATTTTGCCTAAAGCATTTTACAGAATGGATAACAAGGATAAGAATATCTTTCTTTATGTGTAAAAAAGTGAAACCTAGAGAAGGTGAGTATTTTGGCAAATGTCAAACAATGAGTCTCAGGTTTGAAAGTGTAAGCACGGGTGCCTGTATCCTTAGGCCATACTTATTGGGAATGATGGCATCTCCGTTTTCTTTAGAGAACCTGTATTCAAGTGCTGTAAAGGGTTTAATTTGGGGGCGGGGGCGAAGAGAGGAATAATGTTCAGCTAGAAAAGTAGAAGATTTGGTAGAAGATTTGGTATGATTGCAGGAGATGTGAATATGAATATGGGGAAATCAGTAATGTGATGATAAATTGCCCTTCACTGGAAGAACTGTATAGCTATAACTTTTCACCAGAACACACAAACATTTATTATATAGACAAAAATATAAAATTAAGGGTCAGTATTTAGTATCTATTATAAAAAGAGGCATATAAAGTACTGGAGTAATTTTCACATGGGGGAAGCGGCAATATTTCATACTCTTTTATGCTGACTAGTACAATTTCAATGACCAAAATTCCCAAATGGAACTGCTGTGGAAATAATGATTTACTTTACATGCTCTCTGCCTGATTCAACACACACAACTGATTCAACACACATGTGTTCAAGTCTACCCCTACTTTGAGAGCACTTGAATGAGTGCCCTGCTGATTAAAGGGCCTTAAATTCTAAGCCTTGTAATGCATTGCTTTTGGCACTGAATTTTCTTATAATGAAGAAGCTGATGAACTTGGGCAAAGAGAGATGGGGTCCTTTATGCTGGGCATTACAGACACCAGTGCTAGTAGTTTTGCAGATCATAGGTGCTGGTGCTGTTGTGGTTGCTGGTGAGGAACTAGACCATCGGTTTCAGGAAAAGAAAGTGCTGCTGGCATGTAGAGAAATACCTGTTTCAAAGACCTTTCACAAGGACACAATGATTAAGTTGCTCTAGGAAACACAGGGCAAAAAGTACATTTTGTTTTTAATTATGTATGCACAGTCCACTGAGAACATAAAGGAAATAATGAGATACTATCTCAGTAATCTTTTCCACAACACTGATTTATGTGCAACAGCTTACTGTAGCTCACAATCTACAGTTTGTATCTTAGATTTAAGATCTAGAAACATTGCTCAGTGATCCCCCTTGCAGATTGTTCCTTCTGCATTAGCATCGGGGAGCTCCCTCCCACCTCCTTATCTGCTGCTAGGAAATCCGTCTCTGAGGGCACAGGAGGGACAAGCTGCACTTCCACAGTCCTGCTGGTTTATCTTGCTGTAGCCTGAGATGGTTAGCAGCTGTTGTTACAGTCTGCCCAGCTTCAGCCCTGTGGTCGTGGCCTGGAGGGGAGTCTTGCGTGGGATAAAGTGGCTCATTTGCAGTTGAGCCTGCTCTAAGAGCTGCAGGGGATTTCAAGCATTTCTAGAGATTTCAGAGATTTTTTAGATATACAACCGCAGCAAGTTTTTACTGAACTGCACATTCTTAGAAGTATGTAACCTGGGTGAATGTTGCCCTATCTTCATGAGAATAGCAAAAAGGACATTTCAAAACAAAATTTCAAATATTTACTCTAAAGCATGGATAGCAGATGTTTGTAATTATTGAAATAATTTGTGTAATACCTTGCTTTGATTTCAGAAACAGCCAAAATAATTCAGCTGAAATTTTCCTCATCAAAAGCAGCCTGGGGAGTATATTCAGAATGGAGAGTTTCAGCTCAAACAGTTATAGTTTGGCAAATTTAAAAGCAATTGGAAACAGGTTATTACAATAGGAAGTGTTGGGCAACCTAAATTGCAGGCAGGTCAACGAGCCCAAACTGTAATTTACCACATGTAGAAAGTAACTTGTAAGTGTAAGACGGTAATTTATAAAAGTAGGTGGAGAAAGAGTTTCTTGGTATGGTTTGTCAGAGTTGGTACTGGTTAAAACATTTTAATATTTTTAATGTTGACATATATTTTTAATTGGAGCTCTGGATTTCAATAGCGTGACTTTTTTTTAACAACATTTATTTCATCAGATGTTTTTGTGTCGTATAGAATGGTCAGGTTTAGAGTTAAGTTTTACTCTAACATGCATAAGATATGTTTTCAGGTGGCCGTTGTATGGAAGTGAATCGTCAGCAGGGACTCACTGATACAGGCCTGCTAAAAGTCAGTGGAGCTGTGTTGTGAGCTGTCTAGTCAGCTTGCATTAACAGAATAAATGACCTATAAGGATCATCAACTATTTAAATTTCCGCTAAGATAACTTTCTCATTAACTTTAAAAAGATAAAATACTGTGGTTTTTGTAAGGGACAGATTTACTTCAGCCATCATATTATTTAACTGATATGTGTTAGTACTACCTCTAGGTTCTCAATTAGACCTGAAATCTCAGACTGTGGCTGTAATGCAAAGCCTGGAAGACATAGAGATATTCTGTCTCAGCTAAGGAAACTATCAAGGCAGTTATTTCAAACAATTGTATGCTCAAAGATTGAATGAAGAAGTTAGAACTATCTCCCAGAAGTGAACACCACAAAGCCAGAATTGGCAGTTACTGGTGAGAACAGCTATTGTCAAGGCTGCTGCTGCGAGGAAAATGGCCTAGATATCCATGTGGCTTCTCCTCTGTGCCTGACACTTGGAGATGTGGATGAAAGGGTGCCAGGCTGACAGATACAAATATAGATGTCACACACCGAGAAAGGAGCACTGTATTTAATGCCAAGGGCAGGAAAGCAACTTGCCAAATGATGAGAATGTGTACTTCACTGGAAGATGTGTTGAAACTAAAACTGGGATGACACTTGAATGAGTTGTAATTACAGGAGTAAACAGGAAGGTGACTGTAATCTTCAACTTGAGAGTTAATCCTTCCTTGATAGTGAAATCTAATATCGTGGTGTTTCCACTTTTAAAAGTGGAAACATGAAAAGATATCACCAGGAGTACGAACTAGATGAGTAATGAGTAACTAGTAAATGAGATATTGGTAAGAAAACTGTGTTTTTAAACAGCATATAAATAAGAGATTGAGTTTAAAAATATTTATTGCTGTGGGAGGATGGAGGAAGGGAATACAACTTTATTGAAACGTTTGTTTTGTTTCCAGATATATAATAAGATCTTTAATCTTATTTATCCTGGTGTAATGTAGTGTATCAAATAACATTCTCTAGTTATTCCAGGGGCACTGAATCATAACAGCTCTGGGTTGTCCAGTGTGATTAAGGGAAGGTAGAAATCATTCTGTTTCTGCTGCCGAAAATCTTGCTGAGATTTTATTGATGGGATTTGTGGTGCTGAAAAAGAATGCCATGCCAAGTGGTCTGCTGCAGGAAGACAAGTACCCTCACTGAGTTATTTCATAGAATAGTTTCCCAAGTTGGTCACAGCGAATTAAAAATAAATTAATTCTGAAATCTGTGGTCTCTTCTTGCTTGGACTCCTTTAGTAAGTTTGTACCTCTTTTTCATATTTGTCTGATAGATGCATATTTTTAAATTCTTTTTTCAATTCTTCTTATTTCAGAGGTTAGATAGTTATATTGCTAATTAAACCAAAATAAGGTCTTCATATGCTTCACCCAGTGCATGCAATCTTCTTGAATTTTCAAGTACACTTGTATTATAGATCAATGATTTAGTTGTCTAGTTTTACATTATAAAGAGATATATACTTTAATGGTATCTTTTTAAAAGTCACTTGGCACTCTGTTTTAGTACCACTAATGTAATTGCTGTATAGATTATTACGCTTGTTTCAGACAGACAGACTAAGATTATGAATAGTCACGTTTCTGTATTGCCATTGCGTTAGTTATTTCAAAACTATCACTGAAACGACGATTCTGCCATGCTTCAAAAGTATGGAGATGTTAATAAGCAGCTATTACAAAAGATTGCTATTAGCTACTCACAATGTAAATATTTCTTCACGATGCTGACATGTGAGTGCCTGTAACAGAAGAGGGCTCCATTCTGCTTCTCAGCATGCACACGAAGATTTGCCAGGTGTATCTGAAAAACCAGCTCACTTTTTCAGTGTAAGCAACAGTAATAGCCTTTGAGTCTGTCATGCTATGCGCGTGTATTTGTGCTGTGAATTGAGAAATAACTCTTAGCAGAGTTTTTCCTGTTGGTTTGGCTGAACTGAACAGTGCTTTGTCAGCAGCGGGGCAGGATAGCAGGTACCAGGGGCATGATCCTGCGGAGATTTATGAATACAGGCTTTAATAACATACAAACCAGACAGGCTTGTAAAAATTGTACAAATCTGTAAATTTTTGCAAATCTGCATGGGAAGATTTTAAGTTATGAGCTCAGATTTCTTACACCTCAGAAATCTCTATCACGAGCCTTACTTTACATGAGGGCTGATCATCCTGGGCAGAATGCAATGCAAATGCTACTGCACTTTCCAGAGTCCTAAATGGCATGTTTAATGGCAGCTTGGGCAACCCTGCAGCACTGTGCCATGGAGACGGTCCTGGCGCAGGCGAAGATCCCATAGGGAAAAGGAGAAAGGAGGTGGTCATGTAATTGAAGACTATATCATAAAGCACAGTCACCAGTGGGTGTAATTATGGTTGAACGTAATTATGCACCTCCTAACCTTATATACCTTAATTATAGCACGTCCTAACTCTGAGTGCTTGCCTTGACCCTCAGTCTGGTGTAGCTCTGCTGGCCAATGAAACACACCGTGGTTGTAAGACGGTTGTATCAGCTGTCTTACTGCTAAAGACAGTTACGTGGTTAATGCAAGCATTGGTGGGGTTTCTCTATGTGCTTAACTTTTTTAAGCTACTTAGTGAAGAAATTTGACAGTAGACTTTGAAGACAGTAAAGCTGTCACTGAGGTCTTTGGCTGTCTTTTTTTTCTGGGGAATGAGAGCTATTCAGGAGGGCTCAGGGTAGCAGCTAGGGAGCCCAGGAATCTTGGAAGCTTCTAGGAGCATTTGGAGCAGATACTGTCATCTTGGAAATTGTCCAAACTGAGAGTTGGTGCAAAACGCAGTGCCCAGCAGCCACAGTACCTCCTGCCAGAGTCACGTAGCATGATAGCTCCCTCCAGTGCTCTCCACCTGGATGATCTTCACCACTCTTGCCCCTACCTACCTTTCTTTTTGGGGAAAACCCTCCATTTTCTCTGCAACAAGCCATGATGAAATGTGTGTGTTTCACGTGCACGTGTCTCAAGGGCTCTCTGTTGGAAGGAAGCTGTCCAGCCAGTTAGGTCTATGTCATCATGGTGAAAGCAGAGGAGTGTTCCACCCACAGCAGTGTTTTGCCCTTAATGGAAGAAATTAGCCTAACCCTCACACTCATTTGAAAACACTTAACAGCGGTAGGCAGGGAGACAGACTATGACAAATGCATCTGGATGATATAATCTTTCGTCTGTCAATGAAGAATAACAGCAACTGTGGATTTCAGTGCCTTTAAGAAAAAATTCCTGCGCTGAAAAAGTAAGAGAAAATTGCTAGTCATCTAAAAGGGTGCTGAAAATCCAGATGCATGAGAAACAGCTGTACAACAATACATAGTTAAAGCAAAACCTCCTAGTATTTATCTAACAAAGTGAAAGATCACCTAGTGCTGTTGAATCTTGATACCTTTTTACTGGGGGGGGGTGTGGTGCGGTGGCGGTACAAAGAAGCTTTATTTGCTCTGCTGTGCAGGGACAACACTTAAGTAACACGACGCTCCAAAGGAAACGGGTCAGGGGGTGGAGGTGGATTGAGTGCGACTTGCACAAAAGACATCCCCAGGGAGGCAGCTTCATTTCAGGTGGCTCTACCTGGAGCTCGGAGCTCGGCTCTATTGCCCAGCCATGACCATTGGCAGCCCACAGTCTCATGAGGCCCTGAGAAAATAGTTCGAGATGAGCAGAGGCAACTAGTACCAAATATTTAAAATTACAATATGTGTTTAGAGATTGTCAAAATCAAGAAAACCAAGAAATCTACTACAAAAGTTTACCTGCTATCTTGCCCTAACTTTCTTGAGAGCATTTGTCAGTTTCTTTTGAAAGCGTGTCTCTCTCTGCAAAGTAACTGCAGCCAAAACCTTTCAGGCTGTATCCAGCCAAATGTTAATGTTGCTAGAAGCAGGAATAATTGTGTGTCCTCAAACCAGGACATTATGCAAGCAGTCACTTCACTGGTCACTGAAGGTGAGTTCTGCATTCAGCCTGAATACAAGCAGGCTATTGAGTTTTTAGCAAAGAAGTGTGAAATTATATATCAGAAACTAAAAGTCCCTTCTGACTTCTCTGTAGATAAGGGAGATGTTGCTGGGAAAGGTGAGAGACCTTTGATGGCTTTTGCAATGTTGCAGAAACTGGTGCGGATCGCAGAGTACTAACCAGCGCGCTTGCTGCCTGGATGAAAGTTTGACGGTGTGCGTAAAGGCCAGGGAGCGCTGCTCTGACGAGCGTTTCATTGCCCCATGCGTTTCATTCAGACAGTTGCAGTGTAGTAAGGAAAACTCTGGTGCTTAGGTTTCCCAGTATGGCTGCTGTACAGCATATCTGGTGAGGTTTCTTCCCCTCTATTATCTCGAGATTTGTTACTATAATGAATTCTTTCCCCTCCCCCTCTTCTGCAAACTTTATTGAGCCATCACTGGGAGCTTTCCTTCACGTCAGTGCCCTTTCTCTTGACTCTGAATTAATTAAGGGTGAAACTGGAACAGTGACTCATAGCAAAGGAGGAGAGTTTCTTATTAGTAATAAGCAAAGAAGGCCACAGGAACCCACTGTTTCCCAGCTCCAACAATGCCTTCCTTTCTTGTGTCATTTGCACATTGATCATGTTAACTGATGCCTCTTTAGACACTAATTGCTGTATCGATGAGTCTGAACTGGTCCGTTTCACTATTTGGGGGCTTTGGGGGAGCCAATCTCCAAAAAGGTGAAAGTGCTAATTATATTGGTAATTACTTTAAAGCTCTTATCCTACTTTTGCCAGTGTCCATTTCCATGGTAACAGGAGCAGGTACGGCAGCATTCAGCCGCGCGAGCAGCTCAGAGCTCTTGGCGAGGTCAGCGGTGGCTGAAAGATACTACACAAACTGCGCGTACAGATTTTCCAAGACTCCCGAGATTTTTTTTGCCACAGATGCAACTTGAAATATCAGAAAGCTATCCTAAAAATGAGATTCTGTCTTTTTGAGCTGTATAGGCTTTTTTAAAGCTTTGATTTTACCCTTAGGTGAGCTGGCAGGTCTTCTAAAGGCTGGGCTGCAGCCAGAGTCCTCAGGGGAAATTCTGTCTGACTCAGCAACTGTTTTTTTTTTTCTGCAGCCTCCTGGGCTGAGAACAACAGCTTTGCCACTTCCTGACTCTTGGGCCTTGTCTGCTAGGCAAATTTTGAAAAAGAAATTCCCACTAGCACTTTGAGCGTCTCTGAAATTGTGAATAGGCTGTATTTGAGTGGTTTATGTCACTGACCTACAGACAGTGTTAAACTTAGTAGGCTGCCATCAGCTGCAGCAACTTCCTAGATATTCAGGCTTTTAGCACATAACCGTGGTATTTCCCCACATGTTGTAAACGCGAATCATTCACATTTTATGTATGAAGCAGCAACGATTCCAGACTGTTGTGGCTGGTTATTCACGCGCCCAGCAAAGCCAAGCGTGACATTTCCGTGCTCTGGAGTGAAAGTTCTGAAGTGATCTGCGGGGAGTCGTGAGTGAGAAAAAATCATAAGGTATCCTACTTTCCACCCGAGTGAGCTTCAGAGCTCAAAACAAGCTCCAACAAGAGCACTCGAACAGGGAGAGCAAAATGTTTGGCTTTACAGACAAGTGCCTCCATAGGGCGTTTAAAAAAATTACATCATAATGCAATAAGGATCATATGGATTCTGTACTATTGATCCCTTTCCTGTGCTTCTGGAAATATTAACATCCAGAAGTAGTATTTTTTTCTGTGATTAGCACTGGTACATTTTAAAAGAAAAATTTTGTTGGCTAATGCATTTCTTTTTATTTACTCTAAATAAAGTTTATTCAGTTCTGCAATTAAATTTCATTTTTGAGAAAGTCTGCTATCTACACTGAGATTATACCTATCCTGTTTATTTAAAAGAAGTTAGAATTTAAGGAGAAACTGGATGACCATCAATTTTGCAGGTCAGGGCACTTTAATTACTTATGTCAGAATGTAGGGCATTTGGTTTATTTATTTTTTTTTATTCTTGGCATTGCTTTTATGACACAAGATCAGTTTTCTCATTCTACATGTTTAAAATAAGTGACAGTTTTATCTGAGCATGTTTTATCTTCCCTAATTTCAAGCAAACAAAGATTGATTCAAATTCATAGGGTTTCTCCATGCCAAGAGATACCTCACAAATTTATAAGCTCTACTGTCCTTTACCCAGCAAAGCCTTTAATGTACTAGCAAGGGATAAAACTCAAAGCGATGACTCTACCTTTTCTAGAAAAGAAAAGAAATTGTGTGTTTGATGGCTAGCAAAATTGGTGGCGGGGGAAGGAGGAAAAATTGTTGATATTAACAGTCATACAGTGCTACTGTTGTTTTACTGACAGGTGACAGCTTACGACCCTGGACTTTAGGCATGCAGACTTTGATCGCTTCAGGGATCTGCTGGCCAAAGTGACGTGGGACAAAGCTCTAGAGGGAAGGGGGGCCCAGGACAGCTGGTCAGTATTCAAGGATCACCTTCTCCGTGTCCAGGAGCAAAGCATACCGACAAAGAGGAAGGCAGGAAAGAATGCTAGGAGACCTGCCTGGATAAACAGGGAGCTCCTGGACACACTGTCACACAAAAAGACACTTTATAAGGAGTGGAAGAAAGGACAGCTAGAATGGGGGGCATATAAGGAAACTATCCGAACAGCCAGAGACCTGGTGAGAAAAGCTAAAGCTCAGTTAGAATTAAATCTAGCCAAGGAGATCAAGGGAAACAGCAAAAATTTCTATAGGTACATTAATGGTAAGAAGAAGACTAGGGAGGGTGTGGGTCCCCTCAGAAAGGAAATGGGGGAGCTGGGGACAAGTGATATGGGGAAGGCCGAGGTTCTCAACGACTTCCTTTCCTCAGTCTTCACTGGCAAGGGCTCCAGCCACACTCCTGGAATCACAGAAGACAATGGCAGGGGTTGGACAGAACTGCCCATCGTAAGTGAAGATCAGGTTCGTGACCATCTGATGAACCTGAAAGTGAACAAGTCCATGGGACCTGATGGGATACACCCACGGGTACTGAAGGAACTGGTGGATGAGATTGCTAAACCGCTCTCTATTATATTCCAAAAGTCATGGTGATATGGTGAGGTCCCCACTGACTGGAAAAGGGGAAACATAATCCCCATTTTCAAAAAGGGAAAGAAGGATGAACCAGGGAACTATAGGCCAGTCAGTCTCACCTCCGTGCCTGGTAAGATTATGGAGCAGATCCTCCTGGAGGCACTGCTAAGGCAGAAGAACAACGAAGAGGTGATTGGGTACAATCAACACGGCTTCATCAAGGGCAAATCGTGCCTAACAAACCTGGTGGCCTTCTATGAGAAGGTCACAACATCAATAGACAAGGGGAGAGCAACTGACGTCATTTACCTGGACCTGAGCAAAGCCTTTGACACTGTCCCGCATGACATCCTGGTCTCCAAGCTGATAAAATGTGTGACTGATGGACTGACAATTCAGTGGATAAAGAACTGGCTTGACGGCCACACCCAAAGAGTGGCTGTCAATGGGTCCATGTCCAAGTGGAGGCCAGTGACAAGTGGAGTCCCTCAAGGATCAGTACTGGGACTGGTCTTGTTTAACATCTTCGTCAGCGACATGGACAGTGGCATAGAGTGCACCCTCAGCAAGTTTGACGATGACACCAAGCTGTGTGGGGCGGCTGACACGCTGGAGGGAAGGGATGCCATCCCGAGGGACCTTGACAGGCTGGAGAGATGGGCCCATGCCAACCTCATGAAGTTCAACAAGACCAAGTGCAAGGTCCTCCATCTGGGTCAGGGCAATCCCATCCACCGATATAGGCTGGGCAGCGACTGGCTTGAGAGCAGCCCTGAAGAAAAGGACTTGGGGGTGCTGGTAGACGAGAGGCTTAACGTGAGCCATCAGTGTGCACTAGCAGCCCAGAAAGCCAATCGTATCCTGGGCTGCATCAGGAGAAGCGTGGCCAGCAGGTCGAGGGAGGGGATTCTCCCCCTCTACTCCACTCTCATGAGACCCCACCTGGAGTACTGCGTCCAGCTCTGGAGCCCCAGCTACAAGAGAGATATGGACATGCTGGAGTGTGTCCAGAGGAGGGCCACGAGGATGATCAGAGGGCTGGAGCACCTCCCCTATGAGGACAGACTGAGGAAGTTGGGGTTGTTCAGTCTGGAGAAAAGAAGGCTCCAAGGAGACCTTATAGTGGCCTACCAGTATCTTAAGGGGACCTACAAGAAAGCTGGAGAGGGACGTTTTAGGATGTCGGGTAATGGTAGGACTAGAGGGAATGGATTAGAAGAGATGGGTCGATTCAGATTGGACATTAGGAAGAAGTTCTTCACCATGAGGGTGGTGAGGCAGTGGAACAGGTTGCCCAGAGAAGCTGTGGATGCCCCATCCCTGGAAGTGTTCAAGGCCAGGCTGGATGGGGCTCTGAGCAACCAGATCTAGTGGGAGATGTCCCTGCCCATGGCAGGGGGGTTGGAACTAGATGATCTTTAAAGTCCCTTCCAACCCAAACCATTCTGTGATTCTATGATTCTATGACATGGCTGCTAACCGCAACTAGTCCCTGTGACGGGAAAGCTCAAAACATACTCTTCTTGGGACATTTATGCTGTAGGGTCCGCCTGCTCTCCTTGGATCCTTCC
The DNA here is from genome assembly GCF_028500815.1 of Rissa tridactyla. Taxonomy (NCBI): domain Eukaryota; kingdom Metazoa; phylum Chordata; class Aves; order Charadriiformes; family Laridae; genus Rissa; species Rissa tridactyla. The sequence goes on along the minus strand of NC_071497.1, from coordinate 63,656,128 downwards.
ACCTACTGAAACAAACCATGTTATTGAGTATCAAAGTTCTATGGTGTGTTTACACCGAGACAACAGTATGAGGCTAAGACATCTTGTGCCATCCTTTTGTCCTCATTTGGCTTATTATTTTACTAATGTCCTTACACCTGGGGTTAAAGGGCCATGCATATTAGCCACAGATTTCCTTGTCACATGGGACACGTCTGTCTGACAAATATTCCAGCCCTGTAGGAGTTCAAATAAAGCAGAGAAGGTATCTCGCTCACTTGTCTCTGTCATAATGCTTCTGGGAAGAGAAAGACAGGAAAACTGATTCTTTATAATAATCTCCACAGCTGCAAAGACCAAAAGGCTCCACTGCATCCAAGCAGACCAGCTATGGAGCCTGATGTCCCATCTCCCAAAAACTCAAAGAGTGTTCTCCATAGTTGGGAAAACAAGCAGTCTATGTGAGAGCATATGATGTTATTTTGTATCCTGGCAGAGAGATGGCTGGCATCCAAATTTCCCTCATGAAGAACTTTAGCAGAACTTTTGAACCCATTGTCTAGGGTAAATCAGGGATAGCATACTTACGAATGTCTACATAAAGAAATAGCAGAGTTAAGGGTGTTTACCCTAATTGGGTTATACAGAAACAACAATCATCTGAAACTGAAAAACTGAAAGAAAAGCTATTCTGAATATACAATAACATACTCTGCTCATCTGCAGTTGCATTCTGCAGAGTGGGCAAACAACTGTTGTCCGCAGATGGGGAACCTAACACAGCGAGCCTGCAGGCTGCTGGATCCGAGAAATGGACGGTTGAGCTGGTTCCTCTGACACTTAAAATTTATGTGCAGAATGTTTATTAGCTTGACTACCTTAATTCTAAGTCGCTATATTTGAAAGCAGAACTCTTATGAAGCAGAAGTAGAGGAGACTAAAGGAAAAAAAGTGGTAAAGCAGGAAGGAGTGGAGAGAGAACTATGTGTGAAAAGCAAATATGGATGTGCTTTAGTGAAGAGGAAAAGCTTACGGGATGGGAGGTGGGAGAAGGTAGGACCTAGCACATGATGAAAGTGCCTCAAACTGGCACTTTGGAGAACCATTTCCACATATTGGCAATCCTGCTTAAGTCCACTTTGTGGAAACAAAACGATAAACGCTCTTATGACTGATCACAGCTCATATCCCACTGAAGTGCGTTTCCCGTGTTTGGATTTGCTTTCATTTGTACCTTCAGTAATGAGGCCCTGGAGCTGTATTGTGCTGATGACAAAACCATTCGCCTGGGCTGCTTCTGCCCTTGAGTTTGTCCCCATGTAATTTTGTTTATTCCCTTCATGCGTCCTCGGCTGTGTGGCTTTTTGCACCTTTTAGAGGAAGCTGTGCAACCACCTGTTCTTATTGGCAGGCTAAACTGGCAAAATATTTGTCTCTCCTAGGCCCGAGGCTGGCTTACAGGGAAGAAAACAGCAAAACACAACCATATTGTGCCCTTCACCACCCCTGAGCAATGAAGCGCAGCATTGCAGGCTTTTGCAAGGCAGGTGGCATGCCAAAGTCCACACAAGGGCTGTGCTGGCCCTGGCGGCTTTGAATGGCTACAGAAAACATGTATGACCTTTTTTTTTTTTGCGGTTCTGCCGGTAAGCTATTATCATAATGTTTAGATGTCACGAGCCTACAAGTGTAGAAACTTATCCGGTTTATCAAGTCGAACTGCCTTTTAGTTTGATTTATCTCCTCTCATTTCCCTGCTAGGTGTAAGCAGTTTATGGTTTGCCTGGGGCCTTCAGCAGCGAGGGGGAGGGCAGCACGGCATCTCTGCTGGTGGACGGCAGCTCTGGATCGTTCATCAGATCCCAGAAGCTGCAGGTACGGCTGTTTCTGTCCCACTCTGGCCGGTCACGCTCTGCTGGTCACATCACAGTGGCCACCAGACCGCCCTGCCGACAGAAGTGGTGTCTGGGCTTGGCGTGCCGCTGCAGCCTGGCGCCGTACGGGGTCAGCAAGCTGCTTCAGTCAGTCACGTTCCCTGCGGCATTTCAGCAGATATTGGCACACGACCAGTAAGTGTTCAACGACTTTGATAGGTTCCTCTCATGCTGCAGCACCTATTATTTGTATTACAATGGTGTACCGAGTGCTGCAAATACTAAATAAGGGAGGTTCCCTCTTCCTGGTTGCGTACCATCCAAAACTGGAGGGATTACAGCGCTCCTGCTACACGTGGTCCATGGCAGACCAAGATGCAGAGTTAGGGCTTCTAAATCCCAGATCAGCGAATTAACAGGATTATCCTTTCACTCTGGAAACAAGATTGAGAGAGATTTTGATAGTGTCAGGCCACCCAAAAACTAAGTCACATTAAATTACCTGGAAGAGTAAAATGTTTAAATTTTATACTGCATGTTTTCTTAATAAGAAAAAAACCCACAACTCTGATGATAAAGTGTAAAAGTGTCACCTTGATCGTACAGATACTGTCACATGTCAGTTGTGAGTCTGAAAGCTATGCTACTGACATGTCTTTTAGTTTTAATATCTCCCATGACATTCTGAATACTTTCATAACTAAAATATCTTGTTCCATGAAAGAGCAAAAGTCACAATACTTAAATGCACAGTGCTGCCACGCTGAAGTCTTCTGCTTTAATGGCATTAGAAGCAGTAGTTTGTCCTGATCAACAGCTCTGCTGACGTCCCAGATGCCACCGAGAGCCAGAACAAGTGGATCTTCCATAAACAAGAGTTTTAATGGGCCAGGATTCTTACAAAGGGCTGGATGCACACAGTGCCACAGAGCAGTTCCTGGCATTGGGCACTTAGGCTGGTTTCAGAATTTCTATTATAAACTTTCCTGACGTTTAAGGCCTGTCTATATGAAGGATGGCTTTACGCACAAGCAGTACTAGATGAAGACGCGCCAAAATAATTAATTGTCTGAGAGAAAGAAAAAGTCACAGACAAACGTTACATTTAAAATATAACTTTGGCAAAGAAATCCATAACCCAACAGAGACCTTAGCTGATCTCTCACAAAAATCCAGCCACAAACTTTCCCTAGTTTCTCATGCAGCAGAGGTGGTCCTCCCCTATTCCTTCCCCATCACCTTTTCCCAACAGATCCATTTCTTTCTTCCTTACAGTATTGCCACCTGCATCCTCTGTATTTTTTAGGGTCTGCTGAGGATGGAGCAACAGCACGGCCCCTCAGAGACCAGGTTCTTGTAGGTGTAACAGAGTAAGCCACAGCATGTGCATGTTTCTGAGTGGAGTGGGGATGCCTGTAAGGTCTGTCCTCCATCTGGCTCCTTCCCATACACTTGACAAACCACAGAGCTGTCAGGGCAAGCGAGTGCCCAGACCTCCCGCCTCCTTGCCCCAGAACATGGTGGATGGGTATCTGTTAACAACTTACAACAGCGAACCTTCCTGGTTGCCTGGCGTGCATGTCGGGGGGACATATCCTGCCATATGAGTACTTGTGTACCTTTTGTGGGGCCAAAAGCAGCTGTCCCCTGTCATAAGCTGGACACGAAGGGTTTGGTCATGTCAGATTTAAATTCAGCACAGGCCATGGAAGGAGCTTTGTCCGTGTGTCTCTCCAGTGTCTCCTTAAAAGGCTCTGTTGGCCTGACCTGGTCACACAGTGTTTCATCTCAGCTCTAGACACCGATTTCTGAGTACAATGGTGGCTGTGCCCAGGAGCTGCCAGGACTGCACAGCGTGGCCTGGAGGAGGGAGGGGCGGAAAAATGACCTCATTGTAGATGTGTTTGCTTGAAACCTGTGTGTTAGGAATATGAGCAGTGGAAAAACTACCTTTAACATGTTTGCAGGACTGGATCTGTGCTCCGGTCAGTATTTGTCACGTTGAGAAAGAACATCCACGCTACCTGGTAAAATTAAATAATAATAGTAATAATAATAACAATCCATCCTAGCCTGGTTCTGTCGTACTGCATTGCTGGATCATTTAGCTTATTAGCGTGACTTGCATTTACAGCAAAACTCAGTCAGGCAATGAGGACGAGGGAAAGCAGAGCAGTGCTGATGGTTAATGGCCATCTCCCAGGGCTACCACATTTCCAGAGTAAGGAATTCCCACTTTCCTACTAAAATCCATTTTTAGGTGTTTAAATTCATGTTTTATTCGTATTATTCCGTTAGTTTTCCCTGATGTTTAGAATTTGCCTGTATGAAATCCATTGTGTGTAGAAATCAGAAATATACAATATCTACACTGCCTTAGGAATGTCCTTACTCTGTGAGGGATTTTACAGATTTGCAAATCATCCTACTGCCCTCAGCACATTGCTGCACATGTCGCAGACTCGGGCTCCAGCCGAGCTGTCAAACGTCATCCCTCCCCTTGGGCTGTCTCACGGCTCTGTCACTGCCTGTTGGCTAACAAGGAGAGCAAGTGTCACTGGTGCGCTGTGCTGCGGCTCACACCCCAGCCAGGGCCAAAGTGCAAACCTCACAGCCTGGGTTGGGAGTGGGGAGAAACTGCCTGTTGCTTCCCTTACCTCGTGACGCCAGAGGCTCTGCCTGTGCAGCAGCACTGAGTCATTCCTGATGCCGGCAGCCAGGACCCCGCTGCCCACTCCGTCCCAGGAACATAATTAACCTAGGGTATAAATCACGGTGACGGCTGTCTTCCTCCAGGTCTGGAGTCGAGAGGCTCCTCTTTCCCTTACAACACTCTGTGCATGAAGCCTGCTGGCGCTGGAAGATTGGAAAAGTTTCCTTTTTTTTTTTCACAGGGTGTTTTAACTTTGAAAACTGTGAATCTACAGAGAAAAGAGTATGCAAATTCTGCTACTGTAGCCAAGTCTTTGCGCCAAGTTTTGTGATATAGCACATATACCTTTAAAATCTTGCCTCATTATTCTCATTATAGAACTATTTGCATTGGGAAACTTTGATTCTGCATGACTGGATAAACCGTTGGCATGAAATTTCTTGTCTTCTTTTCCAAACCATTGTTATACATGGTATTAACACTGAACCTTAAATTACCCTACATATTTTTCTGACAATTCTGTATTGTGTTTTGGTCTAAACATGCCTTAATGTCAGTCTTTTTTTGCTTTCAGTTCACTTGTTAAATTCCCTCTTCCTGGAAAATGGCACATGAACACTGGGGAGAAAAGCCTTAGTTATGTTAAAGATACAAATCATTTCAAATGGAAGATTTTTAGAGCTGAACACATATGCCAGGACCAAAGTTCAGTGGAAACTTCATAAGATGTTACTTTCAGCTATCAAATTAAAATATGTTAAAATATGTTTCTGAAATTATCTAGCACATGGAATACAGTCAAGATTCACAATAAATCCCTACAAGAAGACTGTTTAGTAACTGAGGTTAACAAGCAACGGTGTAGGAATATTACAAATAGGCAGTGCACTATAAATTTATATAAATTTACCAGTTTGACTTTGAAAAATTAGCATCCTCCTGAATATTTTAGAAAAACAAAACACCAATAGGCCTAAGAGTTCCATGAACTCAAGAAGATCTTACAGCTGCTTCAGTTCAGCCCATTTTAATTATATATCCAGACCATTCTGCTTATTTGCTTGGCTATTTGCTCATTGAATGCTCATTTTTAGTGTATCCCTTCTATGAGGTCCTTTTTTCCTCAACAGCAACAAAATACGCTAGTGACATATGTAATATAGTTAGAACATGATCAATAATCCTGGGTGTTTATCACTGTCTTTTGCGTAATTTCTAAGGCCTCTGCAAAAGTCTGCTATTTTTTCTTGGAAGCTAAGTGCAGCATCATTGGTGGAGATAATGGTGGAAATGACACAATCCAGTTAATCAATTAGAAAAATTGTTTTGAAAAAATTTAGAAATGGTGCAGAAAGACAGAAGAGTAATAAAAGTAATGGTGACTTGTCTACCTTAGTGCAGCAGTCCTTCCTGAACTGAAGGCTAAGAGAAGTAGTAAACCATTGATATATATTTTTCAAGCCAATTAATATTAGAATTTATTTGCAAGTGAGCTTTCAATATTTTAACGGAGATGAATGATTGAGAAAAAGATTCTAGTATCTCTTTTAAATCTGTGACAATGCTACAGCACAATAAGTGATACATGCAATGACTACTGTACAGGCTTCAGATCTGAAACAGACCTGTATCTGTTTGTTGTAATCTTAAAACCTTGGTTCTTGTGTCTTAAACAGTTCTTTCTAAATAACATATGAAATCAAATTACTTATAATTACCAAGAAAAAAAAACAGCCTTACTTGTTCCACTTGCTTTCTTCTGCTGATCAAAAAAGGAATTCCTGTTCTACCATATTACTTAAGTTGCATTTGCATATATGCCATAAAACTGTGCTTTAGCCAATGTGAAAGAGTTATCTTTGAATTTCTCCAGATAAAACATTGTTCAAATGGCACAATGGCACATGCACCCAGAAAAATATTTTACTAGAGAAAATACTACAGGGTCTTGGCTAACAAAAGCAACAACGGAATGGAATTCATTAATTGCCTCTGCTTCTTTTAGCATATCATGTAGCACCCCTAACTTCTGAATAATTAGCCTGTATTTTACAGTCAAAATGCATCGCACAAAAGAACTCTAAACAAAGGTAATTATACTTTCACCACATTATGCTTAGCTTTATTACACTAAAAAAGCACATTCCTTTTCCATCCTAGCCTAAAGAAAATCAGTTCTTTACAACCTGAACAACCATTTTCAGTAAAAGAACTAAGTGAGTCTATCTTTTTCCAACTATTAATAGGTTTTAGAGATTCTCATTATTTATGGCATAGATTCTTATTACTGTAATTCTTAATTTAATTTGAGATCTAAGTCAGCAGGAAGTTCCCAGCCCTAACAGGTGCTGCTCAGAATCTCAGGAGCATGGTTTAAATGAGAAAATCCAGCATACCTTTTTTGGAACAGAATCTTAAATGCTGAAAAACATAAGATAAAATAATTTAAATCTCACATTTGGTATAAAAAGCTGAGTTAATGATAGTTTAAAGCATATTGGGTTTGTGTTTTCTGGATGAAGACTAATGTAATACTAATAACAGTGAATTATTTTCTAACTAAGAACATCTTTAACTGGGATTTTGGAAAATGCGAGAATCTCCTGATGATTTTATGTTGGTCAGAAAGGAGGCTAGTCTATCACTTTTCCCATATGAAGCTGTGTGTGTTGGAGGGGTAGCTGTTTCCTAATGAGATCTGGCTGCCATTTTTAGAACTTTTTTGGAGAACATTTTAGGAAAAAGAAATGTAGACTTACAGTAAAAGTCCATCTTTGACCTTTGTTCCAGTGCGTTTAACAGAACTAACTGGTAGCTTTTAAACTTCTGCCTTTGCCTGTCTTTCCCTATGCTGTCCAGCTGCTGCAGGGCAGTAACTGTTTTCTATACCCAACACATGTAAAGCTTTCTCTTTCACTTTTTGTAAAATAACAGTCTGTAATTCAAACAAAAGATTGATCTCGCACAACGATATCCTTAGAAATGCTATCTTTTTACTCAACTATACTAGTTTTGTATGTTCTGTAGACACACAGACATGAGGTTTATCTTGTGTTTCTTTACCATGGGACATCCCACCTAGAAAATAATGGCTGCATATTCTAGGAGAAAAAAAAAAAAGAAGAAGGGGACATGCTATATTTAAGTGTGATTAAATCAACCTCATTTTTTCACTGCTGTGTTTACTTTGTCCTTCTGTAACTGAAATCTGAAATCTGTGCAGAAATATATGAGTGTGGGAAAGCGAAACAGGAAAGGATTTCTCTGTGTTATTATTCCCAAAACAGCACAAGGAATTAATTTTAACTTAGGTTTGTGTCATGTAAATTGCCATCAGTGGAAATGGGAAACTTAGAAGGCAAGTGTAGACTGTCCCAAGTAATTTATTAACTGCAGTGTGACTTGTCCACTCTTTTAATGTGTTTATCAACAAAGTTTAACAAGTAGTGGTAGTATGTCAAAGCAGAGTATGCATAAAAAATGGATTTTACAATGGTGTCAGCTACATAGCGTTAGTAGCGTTCTTCAAAAAGATACTGTTCTTTAAAAAAGGCGTAGCAGTCAGCTTCAATACATATAAAAAATGTTCCTTAAGAAACAAACCAGACAAAAAAAAACAACAACAAGCAAACAAAAAGGAATATTTCCACACTTTTTTGTTTAAAAACAACCAGTGAATAAATGTCTCCCTATATATGTAAAAAATACCTACCCTGTTTAAAACTTAAGTAATCAAATAGCAGTCACATGAACTGAAACTCCATTTTTTACTCTTCAGCAATTAAGTAAGGATAAATGCAAGAAGTATACAAACCATAAAAATTTACAAGTATTTATATATACTTACAAAATGTTTAGTACTTCAGTCACCTAAAAGGCTGCCAGTTACATAACAAATTCGTTGTGAACAGTATGATTCATTCGGATGCCTCAGCTTTATACTTCCAGCAAATAGAAATGGTATTTAACACCTGCCTAATCAATTTCAAGCATTAGAGAACAACAAAAATACATCCCAGTTTAATTCTTTAAACTGGGCACTAGATTAGCAAAGTGTATTCTGAGTATATCTTAATAACTACAAGAAAAATATCACTAATTTAGATGGGTTCTTTTTGCTGCACTATGGCACTGGCATGGTGGATTTTTCCTGCATCTGTGGTGGGAATTATCAAGTGGGATAAATTAGCAGGGTCCTAGGACCTCCATTGTAACTGTCCTTTCTGTGAGCAAGAAATCCAACCCACATCAGAGGAAGTATTTAGGAATCTTACTTCCCCTAAAACAAACGGAATTAATCCCCAAATACGTTTATTGGATCTAGTTTCCAGCCTTTTATTCAAAAGTCTTTAATACAAGTTCAGTCTTCAATCCTCAAGCAGCTGTAGACAACCACAAGGCTCTGGCAGAGCGGCATAAGTCTGAAAATGGGAAAGTACTGAAATCCTATTTAAATCGCTTGCCAGAATTTACAGAGACTTGAAGTTATGTAGGCATTATTTCATTAAGTAGAGTGTGATATTTGCATAGGTCTAGGGTTTTCTTTTTGGAATGATGTGCTGGACTGAGAGTGGGTATTTTATTACCTCTCCATCTCTTCTGTCCTCTCCTTACCCTTCCCTCCTCTCTATCCCTTCATTTTCTAATCTCCTTCTTTTCTGTAATTTTCTTCTTAATCACTTCTCCCTTCTCCCAATCCTTCGTTTGTCTTTTCCTCATTTTCCATCAGACCATCACTTCTGCTCTTCACTAAAGTCATAACAGAAAAAAGCAAATTACCTTGAAGAGAGAGGGTGACTGGTTGGTTGATGAAAGGGTGGTACAACTGTTGCCGCTGTGGTGAGAAAATGGACATGGCAGCTTTTTGCCTACCATGGTGTTCACCCAAGTTGAGTTTCCCTGCTTACACTGCTGAATGATTTTGAAGAGTATCTGTATTTTCCCAGCCATATGTGACTACGCTAATTTTGAAAATTAGTTCACTTCCTTTCATTTCCTTTTTTCAACTGCTTTTCTGTTCTCCCAAGGCTTTGAGAAGATCATTGGGTATCCTCCTGCTCTATTTGACAATATTTATTTTCACTTATCTCCTTCACCTCTTCGCAGTTGTACATTTATTTGAGAGTATGTATTAACTGCTCACATCCATTTCCTCTGTAGTCACCAACAGGTATTACTTCCTAAATATTAACCCTCATGTGTCAGCAGCTCCTCACTACTCTGTAGGCTTCTTAATTGAATCTTTACTTGCATTTCTTTCCTAAAGAATCAGTCCAACAGTTTTCAGAGTGCTGATCCTTCCTTTACAAGAGAACTAGCTTCTGCTTTTTCTTCTTCATTTCCAGAAGCCTATATACGTGGGCAGCGTGACTGGAATTTGTTAGTACTTTTATCTACTTCTCACATAAAAATCTAAAACGACTGTTGGGGCAGCCACATGATATTTGGATGTGGTAGAACTGGCCTGTTCTCCAACTCACTCCACCGTGGTCTGACTGGACTTACTTTCCTCTTCCCAACGAAGCACTCTTCTTTATCTGGAACCAAAACACCTCTGTTTATCAGTCTATTTTTCACCCTTCAAAGGCTAGTACTTCTCTGAAGGTCAGGTGAACTGTTTCATTCAGCTCCAGGAACAGAGTATTCAGTAGTGGCTAAACACTCCAGTTTTAATTGTAGTCCCATAAATAGGAGACAGAATGCAGCACTGCGTTCCAGGTGATTTCCCTCTTCATGCAGTCATTATAGAAAGAAAGAATTCATAGGACGTTTCCTACACGTCGGGGAAGAGAAGCAGTCTAATCGCCTCTGGAAGATAGTCATATGATTGGGAAGGCATCGCTTTCAATGTTGGAATGAGGGACAAGACAGCCATAAAATAATAATTCTGGCATCTTAAATTCATGTTTTATTTCCCTAAGAAATGCTTCAAGTTTCTGGTGAAGCTTGGTTATTCAAAATTCCAGTAGCCAACAGTGTTTTGTATGTCTTTTCTTATTGGTGAGGGGTGATGGCAGAGAGCTTTGACTTGTTTGCTGCAATACTGAAATCTTTAGGACTTCTCCCTTCTAAGCTCAAGCAGTTGAGGGGGAGGTGAGGAAAGAAAAAATGTGTGTGATGGGGGAGGAGACCCAGGGAAAGAAAGGAGTGTTTTCCACTGAACATCTGAGAGTGAGTAAACTATTATATTTGCTGAGACGTCATTATTCTTAACTAGCTCTTGAAACTTCTGTCATGGTCACTGCCTGGAACGTACAAATGAAAGCAACTGAAATGAGCAGTTAGGGAAAGAAGAGATCTGCAGAGGTGCAGCTGGTTGTTAGGAGGAGAGACATTTAAAATGCTCACAGCAACACTAGCTCGTAGTCCCTCACCTGAGAACTACAAGACTGCTACCTCTTGTGCAACTTTTTACATGGACATATTCACATTAACATTCACTTTCACATTAATATAACCAGGCAAAACAAGGAGATTTTCAGGCTGTATTCCTTTCTCAGGATTGCCATCCTGAGTTGTCCGTACTCAAGCAAATTGAACATCTATCCTGGTACCCTTGGATGCATCCAGCCAACACACAGGCAAAGTGGTCCTGGCTTGTATGTGAGCCTTCTCCACAGCAGGGCATATCAGCCTCAGAGTCCTCACCGTGTACACTAGCGTCAACGCTGTCTACAGCAAACTGACTTCAATATGTCTTTCCATGACAAAATCCAGTCAGGCTTTTGCTAACGTACGCAGGTGAAAGGAGAACAGCTGGTTATCTACTTCTTGTTCTCCCACAGTGGATTATGATATTTTATTTGGCACAGCAATAGAGCAGCAGGACAAGTGTGGCAAGTTGTTTATGGCAGCCAGAATTAGATGTGGACCTCATTTCAGCAAGGTCTGAGCTCCTTCCACATTGCACTGTATACGGGGAGCGTTTGTCATGAGGGTCCATAAGTGCTCTCCAAAGCTCTGTATCTGATTTCTGCAGAGCAAGGAGATGAAAAGAGCTTGTAGTACTGTGCTGTAAGTCTCCATTTTTGTAATTAGGAAGCAGAATTCAGGGGCAAATAGGGTCTTCCTTACCTTCCTAACTGCTTCGGGATATTCTCAGCTTGCGAAGGGTGGAAGGGCTGTAGGTCCATAAAACATTATATGTGTCTCATTTCATAAACTTCAAATGGGTATATAGGCTTTTTGTTATCTCAACAGCTAGTACATACTAAAACTGTATCACGTGAAATTAAGGTGTTTCAATGTACATACATTTAGTGTACTTTTCTGACTCTGTAAACAAGCCCTTAGGTCACACATATGGAGTCAGGCATACAGCGCTATTTCTATTAACAATCTCAGCGAAGGCAATAAGGTTACTCATGCGAAAAATACCTCTGCATTTGAATAAGCAGATCCTTATATTTTAAATCTCTGTGGCAGCAGCATTCCTGTTAAATTACCTAACTTTCTGGGCCATCACTCATTTTTTCCAAACTTATGTGTGATTCACATAGCTTTTTTGTCCACACATTTTTATTGACATTTATTTTCCTTAAAATTAAGGAGCAATTAAATTGACACTATAGGTGTTTTACACTATAAGTATGAATGCTTAACACTTGAATATTTGTGCGTGTATATATATGCGCCACATATTTACATACATATCTCATATATCATATTTCAGATTTAGGCTTTACAAGATTGATGTGTGTATATATATATACACACATATATCTCCAGAAATCTATTTATTAATGGTTGTATTGAAACATAAACACATGGCTGCACTGCAGGCAAAATAGCTCATATAATAGAAATACATATGTAATGGAAAAGAATGCAACCATACCCTGGCAATTTCCTGTTTCTTCAGAGTTTGTGTAAGAAATCATCTGTGCAGATCTGAAATGCTGAACAGCCTGACAAGGACAGTGCCATTTAACATGTGAATGTCTTAAAATTAAAGCAGTTTATGAATATTCACATCTTGAAGGATTTCTCTCCCAAAGGCATCCTGGCTGTACAGTGGCTTAATTCAAGATGGTTTATGTCAATCATAAAGAAAGAACTGAAAACGAGTGTAACTATTTCTCTCATTTAATACAATGCTGATACACCTAAATTGGTGGTTTTCAGATGGAGATGGCTGCCACATGTAAAGAATTATGCAAATCAGTAGGGTGGGGCAACCAAAGTTTGAAAATATCTCTCATACCAGTAATGGCAGCCTGTTCATGAACTACTCATGGGACGGTGTTTGAGAGAACTGTGCCACCAAACCTATTCTGTATCTAAAAGATACACATCTTTATCACCTGAACTTCTTCACTGATTTCCACTGCTAATTCAGTATTTCCTGCCCTTCCTATACTAGAATATGAACATCACTTTTCTACATAACGTGGCTGACAAAAAATGACAATACAAATTACCCTGCAGAGGAAACCCCAAACAACAAACTCTTCAGAAAACTAGCCACCATGCAAAACACTCTAGAAAAAAAGTCTCAAAAAAGTCTCTAGAACTGCCCTGCAATGAGCAGGGTCTGGTTTTGATCTAACCACTTAAATACCATCTGCAAATCTACTAATGTAAAAAAAAAACCACCAAACCCTCACTGAGAGTATCTTCCTGTCTATTACATACTACTCAATGCTGGTATATATACAGAAAATTGTTAAATAATTACAGCATCTACTAAAACACAACCTTGAAGAGTTTTTTCTGGAACCCTTTTACACCTGGCTTTTCAGACAACACTTCCAACATTAAACTCACAGTTCAAAGCAGATTTCCCCTGTACTAACAAACACTCATTAGAACCAAACCTTGCTGGCACAGCAAATGCAAAATTCATGAATACTGATGTGTTTAACATAATTGATGTCAGTGCCCAAAAGAACTATTAACTTCCATGAGTCTTCTTCATATATTTTGAAAAATGTGATATATTACACCAAACACATCACACACCCTCATGAGAACTACGTGCATGAAACTGATCAACCATTATTCACTACAACGAATTCACACAGATAACTGATCAAGGACAAAACACAGCAAAGGACAGGAGAATATTTTTTTCATAAAGAAAATATTCCATCTCTTGCACAGTCCAGGTCCTCACAGGTGACTTACAAGTCATGTTTAAAAAATAAGCCTGGGAACTAAATTCTTAACGGTGGATAAACAAATTGTGGACTCAGTATCGACATTGTTTTTAAAGCTTACGGTTTTCTTGCTGATTCATCCCTATACATTCATGTTAGCAACTGTTGTCTATCCAGTGGTTTAATTGATTAAAATAATTTTGTTGTACTAAGAACAGTCACGTCCCACGTGTGATTAGCTTGGATTTTGCTACTTGTCAGATTGGATTAATGGATGTCAGTCAAGTCAAAAAGTTTGTTTGTTTTCTACAGTTCTATCAGTTGGTCTAATTAAAGGTATCACCTCTTCTACAAACCTTGTCTCATTTGTATCACTCAGTGAAATAGCCATGGCAACTCTCAAAATGTACTCTTAAAATGCACAGAAGTGAGATAAACTTTTAATTGAAACACTTCTCTCCTATACCACAAATGAAATGGGTATGGAAGGAAGAGGAAAATAATACAATGAATTTTAACTTCAGATAAAGACAGACCAATACAAAGGCTGGAAAGCAGTGCCCTAAAGACCTTGTAACAGCAACTGTATTTTACACTGAAGGTTTTCGCATGAATTGATAGGTTTCTGTGCCACCTGTGCTTAGATTTAAGTGGATTTGTCTCACCAACGGTAAAACACAAGGCTATTTTTTTCTTGATGAAAACTTTCCTGTGCAAATTCAAATGGGGGCTTTCTTGTCAAAGTTGTGCATCTGTTTAATCTGAATGTATGCTGTCTAAGCACAATACTTCAAAATATATTCATGAAAATGGGTTGAGTTGATGCTGTCATGAGGCTCAGTTGTAAACTCCGCTATGTTGCTAATAGTGCTGTTAATCAGAATCTATGCGGTTTTGCAACCTTAGTTCGATGAAGTAAAATATTCAAAAGATTTTATTTATAGAAATCATAATAAAGAGTAATTACAGCTTTAGACTAAAGTGCACTTCTCAAAGGACTTGGTAAAGCCACTTTCTCTGCAGAGAGCTTATGCTTGTTTGCAGGCACGGAAATGAGTTCGTACCCAACTTTTTCACCCTTATGGCCTGGAAAGTTACTATTTCCTTACTGATGTAGCATAATACTCATACCTACCATACAGGGCTTGTATTAGAATATGCTTTCGATTAAGGAAGCCAGTAGATGAAACCTGTGAATTAAAACATAAAAAATATTACTTTAGTCGTATTGTTTGCAACAACCATGCCTTAGAACCTAGGACGGACATAACTGAAAAAATGTCTATTTTATATTTTAAAAAGCTACTCTGAAACCGTTCTTACAAAAGGAGAATTAAAAATGTCTATAATGGTTTTCAGTTGTGCTAGTCATACAAGTGCAATCTTTTATATTTTGTGTGTTCAAAGAAGAAGGGATAAGATACTTCAAAAGGAGGAAGTTTCTTAGCACTTAGAACTATGTCATTTGTATTTGCTGGGTGGGAAGAAGAAAGGGAAAAAATAACTAAAGAAAGAGAACTGAAAACTTCATAAGCAAGAGAAATGGAGAAGAAAAAATGATTCTTGTCTAATTGCACTTACAGGTGGATTTCCTATATGATGAAAAAAAATCTACAAGTGTTTTAACAGATTCTGATATAAGTAATTATTTTCCCCAAACTGAAGTTGTCTTTTGTCATGAACTCTATTTTGCAGATGGAGGACAATCAAAAGGATTAGTTTTTGAACTCTCCTAAAAATGTTCCATGGTAGCTTTTCCACAAATGAAAAACTCTTAAAGTACAATCTATCAGTGTAACAGGCCTACAGACAGGATAGTTCATATCACTGGACTGTCTGGATCTCCTTGCTTCATAAGGTTCCAAACATGGTAGTCCATAAGAAATTCAACTTTAACTAGCATTGAGCCAACACTGAAGTCAAGAATTCACGTATTGTTGGTCTTCATTTCTATACTACTGAGATTATTCACAGAAAATAGATGACAAGGAAAAAGTAAGGAATTTTTAAGTGTCCACATATGCAACAGTGTTGCTAAAAACTACTAAGGGATTTATATGGTGGGTGTTACCCCCTTGTAAGAAAAATTAATGGTCAGAATAGAGATATGGAAGCCATAAAAAGTAAAATAAATGCAATTTATCCTACAGTTAGAGAAATCTGGATTTATTTAATGCTTAGCATGCAGGTATCATTATCATAGATGTGCCTATATAGAATAATTCTGGGATGATATTTGTGATAACATTTACAGTGTCTATTTACACATCCAGAACACATTCTCATGGGTTTTCATCAGCTTAGAAAATACACTATAATTAATTTTAAACAAACTTGCCACAGCAATTGTTTCCTACCAGTGGAGAGACAGAGGAGTGACACGTTTCCTACAGGAGGCAGCACTAATTACTGACCTTGGAAGAGCAATATAACCAGTATAGAGTTACTATAGAGCTAGTGTAAGTGATTTCCTATAGAAAAGCTGTTCCAGATCTGATTAGAAGTTGGTACAATATTCTTTTAAGATTGCTAAATATCCTCAGCAGTATTCATTGTTACCCTTTTTGGATCTGAGAACCTTACCAAAGGCAGTCCAAAACCACAGTCGGTGAACAGGCACAATGCAGAACACGGGGCTTATTTTAGGCAACTTCATAGTTGACTCTTTCTGCCAACTTCATGTTTAACTCTTTGTCTGCATTGTGGCCAGAAGGAGCTCCGCAGGATCTTGCGAGCAAAGGACTGATGGTTATGATCCATGGGTGTCCGCGTCCTCACACGGCATGGCTATATTTTCATTCCTTTCCATTTGTTTTGACCAGCGCAAGATTTATGTGGGGCCATCAGCTGTCAAAACAGACTCTTTAGCTAAAAGGCTGCAGCATAGCTTAAAGTCAGTGTTAAGGAGTCTGTCTGTGAGCAAAGTGGTCCAAATCAGGCAAGCGTAAAGGTGCTTTAACATCACCTTTTTGTCTTTTCTCCTACATGTGAAACGCTGTGCCAAATGTTCCTCCGTCAGAATTCAGGAGCTCACCCATGGTAACCAAGGAAGAGAAATACAAACAAAAAGTCACAATAAAATGTTTAAAAATAACTCTAAAACATTCCTAACCATTTCTGGAACATAGCATATACAAAATAGGTTGTGGTGTTACAAAGGTTTTCTACTGGTACGTGCATAATAGTCCAAAACTTAGTCACACAATACATTTATGTTCATCGCTCTCTTTGATTTTACTATTCGAAAAATAATGCAACCAAATATAGAGAAAACCTCTTTGTATGGCGTAATGCAGTATTTTATTTAACAGTACAAATTTGGGATTGTGTGAAAGTTAGACTGAACAAAGGCTGTTTACTTAGCTTTTCTTTTCTTTAAGTATAGGAGATAGGCGTTATGCATTTAGCAAGTCATAACAATATACTTCTAAGACTGAATTGCCACTGAATTATAGCAGTTTTGTGTCAATTTCGCCATCATAAATATAGTGTAATCCAGTTGTGAACCAGATCAATGTTACAGGAAGACATTTTGAATGGACCATGCGCAAATTTAAATTATGGAGTACCTAAAATAAACTTCAATATAGGCTTGTTAAAGAAAAGATCACTTCTTATCTCTTTAAGTCTTTCAGGCTGTTACTACTTCCAGAAATCACTATTTAATATTTGTATTGCAATGATGTCCAGAAGTCCCAAAACAAATCAAGTTAAAATCCACGGTTCAAATGACTACCTGTGCATTTAATGAGCAGAAGCACTCACCCCAGAGGCCCTTCAATCTAGCTCTTGGAAAAGTGGAAATGCACAAATGTAAGGAACAACAGGAGGAAGAATAGGAAAAGCAGCAATTAAACCCTGTTACTCTGAAAAACTGTGGATACATTGTTCAGACCATTGAATTCTTGAAAGGGACAGAGATAGAGGCGGCTGTTCCACCAACTGTTCTTTCAGTATAGCTGCATGTTGCTGCAGTATTTACTAGTGTTCCTGTTCAAATGTAAAAATAGAAATTTGAATGAGAGGAGTTTGGACTTGGTGTCTACTGTGAAATCGTGAGTAAAGAATTTGTTTAAACTTTCAGTGGGATCAGTGGCATAGTGCCGCTTGAAAGACTCATTATGTAACTTTATATTTTGTACTTTGTGCACTTAATCTCTAATTATATGGTAACTGGGATACCAGCTCTGGGAATTAATGTTGCTGGGGACTCTACTGAAGCTGTAATCTAAATACTGTCTTGATATTTATAGCACTTTTAAATCCCTGGGATAATTACTGGTATTTTCTTAATTTGTATAGATAGTTGTATCTCATCTATGTAAAATGTCTTCAGGAGCTGTGGTCTAGCTAGCTATAGTTTCAGCAGACTTCGGCTAGGCTTTTATTTTTGATGGCTAAAACTGTAAGTGAAATAGTATCTTACATTGAAACAAACGTTACAGCTACGGTAGATTCACCACCAGAACAATAGTTGCTATAAAGTTCCCACATCCACCTATTACCCTACGGCAGTGATAAATGCATTGGGCCATTTGCAGTAAACATTGCCAAAGAATATTTTCACATTAAAAAAAGTTACGATAGTTCACGCATAAAAGAGGTGCATTGAAGAGTTCATGATGGAGGACATCAGTTACAGAGAGCCATTCATATTAATTATGATAAGGATACATTACTGGGTATTAGCCAGGAATGATCTATTGTTCGCATGAGATAAAAAAAATAGTAATTTTATTATAGCACCAATGTAGTGTACTATATTGAGAAATTCTTAATCTGTTGTCAGTGCTTTTAACTTGAGAGGCTGAAGTTCTCATACTTGGCCTTAGTCCAAAGCTGACTCATTTGAAGAAAATGGCTTATCTGAAGAAGCAGAAATGGAAGTGATTTAATATTTTGAGAAATATATATGTATATAATTTTATTTTTTACAAACTCTGATGGTTATATTCATTTAGCTTAATTATTTAAATCTAGGCATAGATGTAGTCCCCCAAGAAGACTATGCTCTGTAAATATGGCAAGAGAATTCATAGAAAAATAAATAAACAATAATATTATTACCCTATAGCAATGCATACTTATTTTCTATATCTGGATACAAACTGGATAGTTGAACATACAATTCCCATACACAGACAAGAAGTTTTAAATAAGTAACAGTATTTTTAAACTCGGTAGACTTTTATAAATGTGATCAACTGTACCTTTTGTTGCTAAAGATTAAACCTTCATCCAAAGTCCAGCAAGAAACTGGATGAAGCAACTAGTGATCCTGAACAGGAAATATCAATTGGAGTTACTGGTGAGGGTTTAAAGGACTTTTTGCTGCTAATTGTATGCTAAAATCATGGCTCATACTAACCTGACGTACCATTTTCCTGTGCTGTTCAGTGGCTCATGTAAAATGGCATTTTCTTAGCATCTTGCCCATTTCTCAGTAAACAGATTATCACGATAAAACGCTGTCCCAGCTTAGTTGGTGGCAGTCGCAGTAGAGAAGCCAGGGATTAAACGGGTGTGAAAACAGAACTGTCTCTGCCCTTAGACGTGGTCTCTGCAGGACACAGTTCAGGAGCATAAGGAGAGCAGCATGCACACCCCCACCCTCCTGCCAGCTTTGGGCGCTCTTCTGTGGCCAAGCAGAACTCCAGGCTCCAGGACTGTCAAAATGGCATATTGCGAACACAATAGGTTACCAAATACCCATTTCAAACCATCAAGAAAATTAAACAGAAAAACATTTCCATCAACATGCTGTGGCGATCCAACATACAGCACCAGCGAAGCCGGGTGACCTACAATAAACCCACTGGCTCCTTTTCAAACGTATTTGTACATGACTGTGTTACAGCTAACAGCATTTTCAGTAGCATCATATTGTCTTGAGGGGGTCGAAACGCTTGGAAAGAAAACTGTGTCCTGGGGTTTATATGAAACAGTGTGACTACATAGGCAGCATTATTTTAAACCATTGTTGCTTGCATCGAGGTTTAACGTAATGTATCCAAACACCATGTTTGGGTGGAGGCTGTTGTCTGTCTGTTCACCCAGGCCCCGGTAAGGGCACGTCAGGGAGTGTGAGGCCCAATGGACGGTTGCCTGTAACATCAGGCAGTGAATGCCTGGTACATGATCAATCGCTGCAGGGGCTTGGATACAAAATGGGCAATTATTAAATTAGGAAGCTGAGCTGCTTATGCCTGAGAAAACATTTGCCAGGTGGGATGGAATTTCCCAGGGCAACTGGCACAACCCTGCAGAGGGAAGTGGGGATGTTCAGCCTGGAGAAAAGGAGGCTGAGGGGAGACCTTGTCGCTCTCTACAGCTGCCTGAAAGGAGGCTGTAGCAAGGTGAGGGTCTCTTCTCCCAAGTAGCAAGCAGCAGACAAGAGAAAACAGCCTCAACTTGTGCCAGGTGAGGTTTAGGATGGGTATTAGGATCAGTTTCTTCACCAGAAGGGCTGTCATGTGCTGGAACAGGCTGCCCAAGGAAGTGGTTGAGTCGCCATCCTTGGAGGTATTTAAAAGACAGGTAGATGTGGCACTTAGCGACATGGTTTAGTGGTGGTTTTGTCAGTGTCCGGTTGATAGTTGGACCCGATGGTCTTAGAGGTCCCTTCCAACCCAGACGATTCTGATTCTAAAACAAACCACGCCAAAACGGCGGGGCAACACCAGCGTCACCCGCACCCCAGCTGGGGGGTCTCTCGGGACAGTCTCTCGGGACAGGCCCCCGGCAGCCCCCGCCGCGGGCCACACGTCGGGCAGCTGCGGGAGGGCCGTTCCGCCGCCCCGAGACCCGACCCGTCCCGTCCCGTCCCGTCCCCCCTGCCCCGCCGCGCCGCGCCCCTCTCCCTTCACAGCTCCTTCAGCCCCCCCGCTCGCGCCGCGCCCCATTCCATTTCTCCACCGCCCGCTCCCGCCCCCCGCCGAGCCCCATTGGCTGCGGCGGCCCGTCCCTCACGACGCCCCTGGCTGAGGATTGGCTGCGCCGCGGCCTCCTGCGCTCAGCCCCACACCGGTGCGGGGGGAGGGGAGGTTAGTGGGGCCCGTCTCCTCCTCGCCAGTGGGGGCGCGAGTGCCGCGCCTGCCCGCTCCTGCGGCGTCCGCCTCCGCCCGGCCCCGGCCCCGGCCCGGATCCCGCCCCCACCCCTGCCGCCGCGGTGCCTCCCCCGGCCTGGGCGGCGGTGCCGGCTGCCGCAGGGGCGCGGCGGCCTCACCTCCCCCCTACCCCGGTCCCTTCCCCGCCGTGTCCCCCGTTCCACCCCTTCCCCCCCCCCGGGTCTTTCCCCCTCCCCACAGCTCCGCCGCCTCCCCGGGCCCCTGCTGCCGAGGCCGGGGCGCGGGTGGCGGGAGAAGGGGGAAGTGTGCGAAAGGAGGCGGGGAGAGAGGGCGGCGGCGGCGGCGGCGGCGGCGGGCGGGCGGGCGGGCAGGCAGGTGAGGCAGGCGGCCACCCGCTTCCCTCCTGCCCTTGGCGGCGGCGGCGGGTAGGGAGGGAAGGAAGGGGGAGGGGGTCGTGTGGGGCGGTGGCCGCTTTGGGGCAGCGCGGCGGCGGGTGAGGAGCGGGGGGCGGAGCGGGCAGGCAGGCCGGCGGGCCAGGGGCGGTGGCGGGCCGGGCCGCGCTGGCTGGGCCGGGGGTGGCGGTACGGGGCGGGGTGGTGGGCGCTGGGCTGTCGCCGCCGGGAGTCGTTGCTGGCGGGCGGGGCCGGCGCGGCTCGGGGCCGCCCGCGGGGCAGAGACCGGCGCCGCTGACGGCGGGGGCCGGGAGGAGCCCGGCTCCGCGGCTGCGTTCCCCCCGCGCACACGCACGTCGCGCGCTCCGCGGACGCCCCCATCCTCGCCGAAAGCTGTTGCATCTTTTTTTATTAATTTTATCCCCCCCGCCCCTTTCTCCTCTGCCCCCTTCCCTTTTCCCGAGAAGAGAACTCGATTGGATTTAATATATTTCCGTGGGGTCGGAAGAAACTCCTGCCCGCTGGATCTGGTCTAGACGGCCGACAGACAAGGTAAATTAAATGGAGAAGGCATGGGGAGCAGCATCAGCAGCAACAACAACAGAAAAATCCTTGCTCTGCTGAAGGGGGTGGGGAAAAAGGAAGGAGTTCACGCTTCGTTTTGATATCCTGTTTTTGGCCTTTATTTTCGTGTGTTTTCCGCCTTCCGTAGTTCAGCTGTCCTTTGTGTTTCTCCCCCTCTCGCCGAAATGCCGATCGTATGAACGTAGTCGCTGTTTTCATGGAGGCTGAGGAGAGAGTCTGGGGAGGACCGAAAGTTTTTAAGCTCCTCAGACACAGAAGTTTCTTTGTTCGGTCGGAGAAGGTATTGAACTGAAACTGCTCGACTCCGTGACTCTGCTGCTTCAGCTCCTTCCCTTCCAAAACGATTGCTAACCCTGCGAGTATAATCAGCTTCTCGGGAAATAAGAAAGTTCTAAAGGAGGTAGTATTTTTTATTTAATCGAAAGATCTTGAGGCTTGGCCCTCCCTATGTCTGCCGTTTCTTGTTTGTCTGTCACCTCGTTTTCTGGAGTATCGATTAGTGTGTGGTCGGTCGTCTTCAAGATAGCTGTTAAATTTCTTTATAAAACTGTGTCCTTGTGTCCTCTGTAAATGCTGTCGCGCTTTTCCCCCTCGACTGCTGCCACCACCTCTCTTCCTCCCCTCCGCCCCCTCTCTGTCCTCAAGATGACGAGTTGGACTGCATATTTTTCAGCTCGTGTAGGAGAGATCCGTATTGCATTTTGATCATTGCACAAGTTTATCTGAAGAACCTCCATTTAAAAAAAAAAAAAAAAAAGCTAGCTAGTGGTCTGACTTCTTAAAAGTATGTGCAGTCGAACCTCTGAGTTAAGGTAGCCTTGTTTAGTTTTGATGACCGCTTTCTCCGTTATCGTTTTTGAAAGGATTCCTGTTTGAAGCTGTTGATGCTGTTGGAGGGGAAACTAAATGCCAAGTTTTGGTGGAAGGTTGTGTACTGGTGGTGCTTGTTAAGTTATGCCAACTTACTAGTTGCATGTAGTGAAAGCAATATTGCTCACCGCAGATAATTTCACATGCCTCAAAGAGGCAATTAATTGGTTGGTTCTTCCATGAAGGCAAGGAATTTCTCATTTTGTGAATGTTCAAAATGAGCTAGAAGCCATAGCTCTGTGCTAGCTTATTTAAATTTTTGTTCCTGTTTGTCAAACTTGAAAGCAGTATGTTGGTCGGATGGGATGTGTGTGTGTCTCTCAAGTGTCTGAGATGTGTTGGTATTTGTGAGGCTTGGACAAAGTAATTTCTATGCGAAATTTTTAACACCCCTACATATGCAGTTCTTTAACAACATCAAATAATGTAGCATTTGAGGAAAAAATTATTAATCCTACTTCATCTGCTTCATATACCGTGAGGAAAAATTTTAGCATTTAGCTGCACTAAAGTGGCTTCTATGGCTGATAACAAGTAAATGATTTGCCTTCCAATTTATAGACTTACCTTTCCAGGCAGCAGTTGAGGGTTCTTCTTAGGCGTCAGAAAGGGCTGAAGAAAATAAATGGCAGTGAACTTCAGTTTCCTTATATGGCTGATGCTTGGCAGAAAAGCAATGAAGTCTAAATAGAGTAATCCTTTTACAAAGAACGATCACTTTCCAAAGCAGTGTTTCAGTCCCGATAATGACTTGAGATTCTTGGGCGGTGGGGGTGGGTTGGGGAATTGTAGCAATGCATGACAAATTTAGTTGTAAACCACTATGTTGGTAATGGATGTAATTTTGTTTCTTTTCAGACCTTTTGTGTTTCTCATGATGCACTTGATATTTTTCAATGCCATGTAGAAGAATAGATCCTTGTAGTGGAGCCACAACTTTTTACGCTAGCGTTTTGTCACCATGGTAGCTATGGATAAGGCCCTTTTTAATGATGAAAGTGTAATTCAGTACTGCTTACAGCTAATGGTCATATCATAGAATGCCATTCATGTCATTAACATAGTTTAGGAGTTATGAAAGAGTGTATTCTTTCTCGAGATCAGCCGTCTCAACTAAAAATCAGTCTGACATCATTATTCATATTATGAATAAAAAGGTTTAAGTATACACATGGTAGCTCATGTTGCTTGAAACAAGTGTCATAGATACGTGTCGATGGCTTGAGGAAACATTCTTTTGACCTGGCAGTTCCTTGCTCATTAAATTAAGCTAAGTAAACATTGGTAATTTTAAGTAGGTATGCTTGCAATCTAAGAGCTAGAAGTTACAGTGTGTGACGTGCAATGCAATATGATTATCGGTAGGATAATTATCATATTAGTAAAAATACGATTAGATTTGTCTTATGAATAAGCTGCCCAGTAGATAATGTTTGGTATAAACGTAGTGCTCTGTCGGGTATCCTTTTGCACATCACATTCATATAGAATTGATGAGGGGACTCCATGGAGAAAGTATTATTGATTGAAAGTTGTATACTGTATTAATCTGGTGGTGTAAGAAGACAGTGTGATGATTTGTCCTCAGTGGAATTTGTTTAGAGTCTGTAGTCCCAGGCACAAAGAACCATGCTTGGAACATCAAAGCTAAGGAAAGGCTTGCACATATGTAGCATACATTATACATAGCATGTTTGCAGTAGGTTCTAGAAATAGAAGGGGATGGGAGCAAATTCCTCAACTCAGCTTTCCTGTAGGGGTGTAATGAATCACTGTCTGTCTGCTTTGTTTTCTTGTTTTTTGTCCTTCCTGCTCCCAAGCAAAAGGGAAAATCTTCCAGGGAAAATGTTACGTAAAGATCAGATGGCTGGTATGTCATCTCTTCAGCAGATTCTCCCTATAGAATAACCTGATCTGCTAAAGGAGGGTCTGACATAAAGGAGTTACAAATCTAACATTTTCTGAATGAGTAACTAGTTGAGTTGATGGAAAAGCTACTTTTATGGATATGAAAATAGTAGACTATTTGTATGTGAGCATGCAGCTGTTGATAGTGACATAGTTGATATAGGTAGTTAAATGTAAATTATCTGGAAAATGAAGATTTAGAAACATTGCTATTTTATCTTGTCAGTTTTTGAGTAAGTAAAAACAATATGTCAGATGAGGCTTCTCACATCAAAATGAAAATGTTGAAGGTAACATGTTTATCAGTTTGATCAGTTTGTGTAATAAATAGTCTGTAGTTAACGCCTGGCCCCCTTTCCTCCCCCCCCCCCCCCCCCCCCCCCCCCGCCCCGTTTAGAAAGTACAGCGTTTGTGGTAACCTTTTACATTGCTAGTTTGTTGTCTTTGGAACGTCTGTGAAGCCCACTGCATGTTTCTGAGGTACAGGTTACGTCTTCTACAACTTCTAAGAGTTTAACTGATTTTGAGAGGTTTGCTTAATGTTTTGAATGCGTAGAAAATATCTTTTTGTTAGCGTTGTGGGGAACTTGGTAACAGTTCTGTGGCTACTCGCATGGCAAACTCTGCTCTGGTTCTGGACAAGAAGTACTTTTTTTGGTGGGGTCGGGGCTTGTCAAAGCTTCGAACATGGATTTCACACAGTCCTTAGGGTTCCCTTCATGCTCTCAGGGAGCAGCCGCAATGTGCCACTGCAGTTTCCAACTGTGAGGGTGCCATGCAGAGCCCGCTGTATCAGCACAGCTGGCATGGTCTCTCCTGCTGATTAAATATTGGTAAAAATTAGTGGTCCTAAATAACACTGCCCAGTGTACTTCAGTAATAGTTAACTGTTAATCAATTTTGTTGAGTTCAAGGGGACAGGTGATATATAGGGAAATGTGTCTGCTCCCATGACAAGATGTGTATGGGGTTTTTTGAAGGATTTTTTGATGTAAAATGATTACTTTATTGAAATACAGCCTTCATTTCTCATTAAGAATACAAAGTTCATGTATGTCAGTAAAAACATAAACGTTAAGTTTTGAAAGTAAGATGCTGATTTAGATGAGATTTATAACTCTCATCTTCTGCCTAAGAAAAATGGAAAAAGTGAATATTGCTATGGTAGAATTGGAAGTATTTTTATTACATAGTAGTCTTGGGATAATTCTGCTTTCCTGCTGTTCTCCCTCATTAGTTACCAGTTCTTTTTAAGATACTTGTTTCTCTGATGCTTAAATTTCAATACGGGTATTTGACTCTATTTAGTTTCACTCAGTTCCCCTGAAGGTGGTACAGAAGCATAAAGTTTCAACTAAATTGCGCCTTCCACCTTTAGAAACACATCGTGACTTTGCATAACTGAGAAATAAAGGTAAACAAACCTCTTCACTTGGTCTAAACGAATCCAAACTGAAGTGTACTTAAATTGGGAGAACATCAGCGTTGTGACTTCCCTGGGGTAGTTTGAGTTGAAAAGTAGACTAGTTCTTTCTGTATCTGGAATTAGTTTGTAGATACATGATACTAAGTGATCATTATACATAGGAACAAAAAGTGATGTTTAAACAGAGTCTGAGAACAATGATGTGAACTATCTTGGTTGCTGTGGCTGTCCTAGAAGTTGTAATAATGTCTGAAGGCAACCAAGCGTTTGGAGCTTCTTGTTGCATTTGAAGGCTCAATATTGTTAGGTAACAAGTCTTGTACACAGCTTTGATTAAGGAAGGTGAGGGAATGCTTTATGCCTTCCTCTGTTCTGTATCCATCCAATGATGATGCACAAGAGACTGTAAAGATCACTTAACGATAGTAAGGACAACTTCTGTCCCTGTAAGAGCAAAGCTACCAGAAAGATGGTAATTGATTCCAAAATGCACAACTTTGTTCGTAGTTTCTCAATTTTTAAGTATCTAATATTATACACTCTTACATCATTTGTAAATAGAACTATGTTTTTTTCAAATTTTTGTTTCATGCTTTTGCATAACTGCTTTCTGCAAGCATAAGGCTATATTATATATGCAAAGTAAAACAACGGCTAAAAGCAAAAATTCTTTAAGATTCTCTTATTCAGATGCACATTGTGAGAATAATAACTGGAAGAAACTGTACATCAGTATCTTTAGAGTGATCAGTTTCGAATTACACTGGGTGCATGAGCTCCCTTTCCAAACAAAAAAGTCTTCTAAGCACGCTGAATTCTCCAAGTTCATATAGTTCAATACGTACAGTACTGTGCTTCGTGTCTTGTAGGACCCGTTACAAAGTTGACTGGGGTGGAATGAAGAGAGATGTATAGACATGGTCTGACTGTTCTCGACTGTCACACACTTCCAGTAGGAGAGACTGCAGCTATTTGAGTAGAATTTCCTTTCTGGGAACAAACGGGAAGGAAATACTTGTTTTAGGAGTGTTGAGTTTTGTGTTCTCTGGAACTTAAAATTGCGCTTCTGAAGTAGATGGCTGGGGTATAGTTGTCTTCCTGTGAGCTCCTTAGTGCTCAGTGGCTACTTCTTGTATCAGTTGTCCTGGGCTAGCTTTAAGAGTGGAAGAAGATCTGAAGTGGTTTGAAGTGTTACTAAAAGTTACAAATACTTGAGATGAAATACTCTTTATTTGGAACAGGGGGTATCTTCCTCTGAAGTGGCCAGGGCCTTACTGTCCTTGGTGGTGAAAGCTCCAGTATCATTAACTAAATTAAAAATATTTGAACTTCTGCTACTATATTAAAGATAGCTACGGAAGGGTGGTCTTGGTGTCTGAAGTACTGCGCTTTGAGTTTTACTGCTGCCTTCACAGCTTCTCCTCTGTCTTCACCTCTGTTTGGCATGAGAAGTTCCTGTAGCAGCTGCGTAGGGGGCTCCATCTTACCAGGCAGTTATGGAAGAAAAGTTTCATGTTCTTCCTTAGTCCTCTGTACCATAATGTGGGGTCTGAGTTTAGTATGGTTGCGGAAATTATTTCTTCAGCCTCCCTTGCCCACTTTGGCCGTGGAGTTTTTCACGGAATCACGGAATCTTCAGAGTTGGAAGGGACCTCTAGAGATCATCTAGTCCAACTCCCCTGCTAGAGCAGGATTACCTAAAGCACATCCCTCAGGGCTGCATCCAGGCGGGTCTTGAAAATCTCCAGAGAAGGGGACTCCACAACCTCCCTGGGCAGCCTGTTCCAGTGCTCTGTCACCCTCACCATAAAGAAGTTTTTCCGTGTATTTGAACGGAACTTCCTATGTTCTAGCTTGTGCCCATTGCCCCTTGTCCTGTCGCTGGGAACCATTGAAAAGAGCCTGGCTCCGTCCTCCTTAAACCCACCCTTTAGATACTTGTAAACATTAATCAGGTCCTCCCTCAACCTTCTCCTCTCCAGGCTAAAGAGTCCCAGCTCTTTCAGCCTTTCCTCATAAGGGAGATGCTCCAGTCCCATAATCATCTTGGTTGCCCTTCACTGGACTCGCTCCAGTAGTTCCCTGTCCCTCTTGAACTGGGGAGCCCAGAACTGGACACAGTACTCCAGTTGTGGCCTCACCAGTGCAGAGTAGAGGGGGAGAATGACCTCCTTCAGCCTACTGGCCACAGTCTTTCCTATGCAGCCCAGGATGCCATTGGCCTTCTTGGCGACAAGGGCACACTGCTGGCTCATGGATAATTTGCTGTCTACTAGGACCCCCAGGTCCTTCTCCTCAGAGATGCTTCCCAGCATGTCCGCCCCTAACCTATACTGGTGCTTGGCATTCTTCCTTCCCAGGTGCAGGACCCTACGCTTGCTTTTGTATGTATCTTCCAAAACTTCCAACCAGACTTCCAAAGGAGAGGGCATAGGTGCTTCATGATACGTCAGTACATCTGAATAAATGTGTGAAATGCAGTGCAAAGATGCCTGTGCATGTCAGTCACAGGTTCAGTCATCCACAATGGCTATGGATATCATTTTAAGTGTTTGGATGGTAGAAAGTGTTTCCAGGCTTGTCCAAGAGACTTCTGTTAGGCAGCTAAGAAACTTCTTGGTAATTGCTGCTTTTTCCCCAACATGTGACTGTAGTCATCCTGTCTTTACTCTCCCTGAGGGGAGAAATGATAGTTTAGAAGATCAACCCGATTGTCAGCAATTTCATGGAATTACTGCAAGTCTTCTTTCTTTACGTACAGGTAACCCTGAGGATAGGACGGAGGTTTATAGTTGAAATGGGATATTGGAGAACTCTTAAATAATGATACTAATGCAAATTAATGTGCTTTTTCCCCTCTGTGAAATGATATGCTTAATAATCTGTACGTGCTTATGCATGCTTGTGGTTAAATCAAACAAAAAAGCTTGGCTGCAGAAGTATTTACGGGGTTGAGGCCTGTATTTTAGGTAAAAGTAAACTGAAAGTATGGTAGCATAGCAGTCTGAATCTTTCATCACTTAAATGCTCTGTAAATGCTCACTTTCCATGCTGATGCTAGAGTATAATATGCAGGTGTTGAATTTACTTAGTTTCCACTTCGGCCTATGGGGTAGGCATGTCTGCCTGAAGGAGGAGATGAACCTGCTGCTGCTGGTACGTTTTCTTGCTGTGGCAAATTATTCTGTGGTGACCTGGAATGTCAGCTTGGTAGTTAGCTCCTTTTAGGAGAACATACTCATTTTGGGTTACTTCTGGTCACATAATCATATGGGACGTTAACCTTGGAGCTGTGGGTTATTTAAGTTCTGAAGTGCTCTGTATTTTTTGGGGATTGGCAATGAAGTTCATCACTGAGGGATAAAATTCAAAAGTTCACATCTTTCTGATTCATAGCGATCCAGCCTTTATACCATTTATTTCAGTTGTGCTTTAGTAGACTTATACAAGGTGATTTATTCTAAGTAATGGAGAATATTAATGCATTCTTTAGTAGATCTCCTTCTGGGAGGAATTACAGGCAGAGGCAATCGAGTGTAGAATGCTAGAAAATAACATTTGGAGCAAACCTAGGATTTTACTTTAAGGTTGCTTTTGTTGATTTACATATGGGTGTTGGAAAACTATTAAAAGCAAGGTAACAATTAAGTTAAGGACTCAACTCTAAGTAGGAAGAGGAGAAAAAGATGTTTAAACCTGTGTGTTTCCATCCTTTCTGGCAATGTGAGAGGAAGGGGAAATAAACTGGAACTGAATTTGGCAAGCCATCTGGCTCTGATTCTGATGGGTAAGATCAGAAATGTTGATAGGGGGGTGGGAGAAGCTGTCAGAGCTTTACTATTTTACTATACGATTGTTTAACTATACTGCATCTTAGTTGTGTCTTTTAGGAGACTTCTTTTTCTGAACAATGTTTTGTGGAGGAGGGAGCATTCTGTGGCTATTAGAAGATCCTGTTCTCCCGGTGCATTATTCTTAATCTAAACGTTAATCCTTTGGGTCCAATAGCAGAGATTTCATGTAAATAAATGAAAATATAAACAGTAAAAGTACTAGAAAAGCAAGAGAGACCTAAAATAGATTTTAATAGACTTACATGAGAATAATTTACTCTTCTGCTTGTTTTTATCTGGGCATGCTCCTCTATTTTTCAAGGAGCCCTTATTTTGTCTTGCTTTACTGAAGCGAAGCAGAAGTGCTGAGGATGGTGGCATTCCTGTGTGCTTTTTGCAATGCTGCTCTTACGAGAGAAAGACAGTGGAGCAGACAAACATTTCTGTGGGATTTTCCTGTGGGAAACCTGTGGGATCTGTGGGAGAGGTATTGTCAAGATTTCAAATGTCCTGTAGTCTTTCATTACATTCGTGTTACTGAATTGGTTTTGCAGCAGCCGCCTGTGACGCCTCAAGGGAAGGATTGTGGCCCTGTCAATGGAGCAGGTTAAAAGAAAGTGTTGGGATGGGAGAGAAACATATATTTAATCAATACTTTTTTCTTGTCCTCTTTCTTACTTCTCCCTTTATACAAAACGACTGTTCAAGAACCAACAAATTATTTCTTAAACTTTTAAAAACACTCCTTGCTTTCTCTCAACTGTCCTAGATGGAGCGAGTCCCTGCCTAGATGGAGCGAGTCTACTGAATTCAAATACATATTTGCTCATTTTAGATCCATAGATCAACCATTGTTCCAGTTGTGTTAAATTGTGACAAATTTTTAAATTTCAGCCTAGGAGTATGAAATATCTACAGAGGAATAACCTTCGCTCAAAATCAGAATGTTACTCGTGTTCCCTGAACTTGTATTAACTTGTTTTTAATCTTTGAAAAGTCTGAAGGGAAGTATGCACTGGACAATTAAAATTATTTAAGATCACAGTTTTGAAAATTTTGAACTTCCTACATTGTGCTATTCAGTTCCATTTTCCTATTCGGAGAAAAAGAGGCTGACATGTTAATAGCAAATCAGTAAGGCACTGTCCCACTTTTTACTTCAATAGTGTCAAAGTAGTATTGTACCTCTTTTTTTTTTTTTTTTTCCCCTCTTGCTAGAAAGCACAGGATGTCAGAAGTTAAATAACACTTTAAGCTGAGTTATTATTAAATCAACTTTGAATTCAGGTTTGAGGCTGTAATTTGCACTGTGATGGGAAGGAAGAATCTTAATGAAAAACATGTTTTTTATTTTAGAGAGTGAATTATTATCTATGTTGATAACAGTACTTTAAGAGAAACTGTACTTCAATATAATTGTCTAAATTACAAGTAATTCTTAATTTTTTTTATTGTAAGCAGTAAGCTAGCATTATTCCCAATCTAAAGAGGCAAAAATACTTTGGAAATCATTCAAGAATAGCCTTCTGTTAATTTTGTTATAACAGTTGCTTATCTGATCTCCAAAATGCCTGTTGTAGTAAAATAAAAATAACCTAATAGCTCTTCTTTTTTCTTTAATCAGCATGTGTTGGCTTAGAGTAACACAACACTAAGTAAAAAGAAAAATAATTTAGTACAAAAAATATTATCTTAAACACTTCATTACTGTGTTGGGAGTGAAAAGAGATTATGAGTGGGCAAAAATCAAACGGACATTGTGAGAGCAGAGCTGAGTAAATACAGGACAAGAATAACAATGCTTAGTCACATGGGAGATATGAAGAATCTTGTAGTTAGAACCACAGCTAATACAAAGAGGAGTAATTTTTGTGCATCACAATTGTGATGCACTAATTGGAATGGATCAGGATTTATGTATTGGTTGTAAAATGACTGTAGAAGAAAACAGCAGACGGAGGTGCAGTTCAGGGATTCCTATATTTGCCCATGACGGTAACTCTTGAAGCTGCTGAGAATCATGTTGAGCTAATATGTGTCATAATTACGGTATAAATTAAAAGGAGAAGATGCTTAGAATCTGGGAAAAATTATTATTATTTTTTTTAACTTTTGCTCTTTACAGTAATAGTGGCTACTCCTTATCATAGCAGTGAAAAAGGTCTATTAAAGTAAAACTCAAACTCTTTTTAAAGCTGCATTGTAAATAAAAGCTTACTGGGTTTAGTGCTGCATTTTATACTAAACAAATGTAAAAGTAAAACCAAACTGGCTTGTTGAGGTAGGTGACGCGAGACAGAATCATAGAATTGGCCTAGGTTGGAAGGAAGTGTTCTTTAAGGGGGAAGTATTCTAAAGTAAAATGGAAGTCCAGTTGTATATGCTATTTTTTTAAGTACTGGATTTCATTAGCACACTTCGTAGCATTTTAAGTGTCGGGGTGCATGTTTATGTGTACTTTTTGTTAGGATGTATTTTTTTTGAAATCTCACAATCCCAAAATGGGGAATGAATACACATTTCCACGTGCACTCCTTTTTTTTTTTTTTTTTTTTTTTTGAACTCTGGTCTAAGAATGTGTTTCCACTGTTGTTCCTGTTACGCAGACTGAATTGTGTAACCTGTCTAGATTTGGTGCAGCAGTTTTTCTGGGCAGTTTATCCATCTTATTAGCGAGAGGGTTTTGAATGTGGGTTCCTCCTCCTTCTCCCATGCACCCAGTCTCTCTTTGCTTTGTATCTCAAAGTCTCATATTGTTTTGGGCCTGCTATGTTCTTCTGACCTCTGTTGTTTGATTCATATTAGTTTTAGCTAGGAATTCTGCCAGTTACTTTTTGGGTGGAGTACATGTAAAGCAGGGCAGCAGGGGCTGTTTTGTTTTAATATATGGATGACACAATTTAGAAAGCAAAATAATTAAGAAACCAGGAATCTTCTGATAAGAAATAGTTCTGGGGTTTTTTTTTTTTCCCCTTTCTGTTTTGCTTTGTGCTGATGTATTATGTGTTGCAGATTGCATGAATTTATCTGCAGGCAATTAAATGGAGAGTCTGGTTAATAGAGGAGAACTTTTATTGTATGTTGAAATACTGCATATTTACAGCAGTGCAGCTTGCTTGTTTAGAAAGCTTTGGTGTCTGCTGCAGATGGCTGCACAGTCTAAGGAGTGGCTTCCTGGCTGCATTGTACATGGAGTGCCAAACACGATGAGAGCAGTTTTGTTCTGGGATGCCAAAATACATTGAATCCATTCAGGAAGCAACATATGTCAAATGAATAAAAATATCACACTCATCTGAAACAGAATGTGGTAGTTATATTTTTCAAATCTGGTTTCTTCTCTGAATTTAGGGGTTAATAAAGGACTTCTTATATTGAAGGTAGTATTAAATAACAATTGCTGACTTACACGTTCAGCATTTTCACGAACATTTTTTTCCTCGTACCCTTTTTTGGTTTTCTTTTAATTAACATATCCCGTAGATGGAAATTGAAACAAGGAAGCTACCAATAGAGCTGCTGTATAGGAAAAAGAGTATTATGTTTTTCTTCTTGGATATCTAGGGCTGTGCACAGTATACAGGGTTTTGGTGTTGTTTTTTTGGGGGGGTGGGGTGTGTTGTGTGTTTGTGGGTTCCCCCCCCCCTTTTTTTTTTTTTGTAAGGCTGATAGCTTATGTGTTTCTTTACATCCCTGTCACAGTTTTGTGTAATTGCTTCATACTGCAGGTAGAAAACCAGGGCTGGTGAAAATAAAAATGATCAGTGAAAGATGTTGTTTCTGCCCAAACTCTTAATTCCCGCAAGTTCTCAGGACAGGAAGTGGGAACATTTGCAATTAATACCTCCAAATATTGCAGAGTTTTATTATGATATAGAAACAGTCCCAGGGCAGAGCATGTTTTGTTGCATATTACTTCCTTGTTCGCAAAGGAGGTGGCAGTCATTTTGATTTTTCCTAGTTGGAAGGCAAATATATTAAAAATTGCATTGACAGAAAAATACATGTCTCTAGAAGCTGTAATTCCATTTGATTGTTTTCTAATGAGTATTTTGCATAGGTTTTTTCTTATCTGAAATAATTAGAAAGCCTTGATTTTATAGCTCTCTTAAACCCAGAGTAATGAAGTATGTATCTTTAAAGCAATTTTGCGTGTCCTTTCTGAATGTTTTCTCTTGTTTGTTTTTTCTCTTCCATCACTATGATTAGACATAGAGTTAAAAATTAACTTCAGTGAATTATCTTACGTAAGGTTCTTATTGTTGTTCTGTCTTGTGTAAGAAGTGATAGGTCACTGAAAGGGAGTGAAGAGGCAAGTGTTTTCTTTTTGTTACTGTGGAAGGCATGGATTTATTTAAATCGGATTTATTTAAATCAAACATTTAATAATAAGGTTGCTTCATGTGAAGCCTGGCTGTAGCAAAGGCCATAATTCCCATCATTTCTATACTTTTTAAAAATGATATTAAGAGTTCAGTTGTGAAGCAGAGTTGGAAGCTTGATGTGTTCCTGTCTTCTGGGTTGAAAGAGGAGATGCTGGTGTTACTTTGTGTTTTAAATTCTACCCTTCCTGTTCCCTGAATTTTTTAGCTGTCCCATGGTAATGATACCACCAACTAAGGATGTGCTCATCTGCTGAGAGATGAGCCGTACAGTCCAAAACAACTTCTGGAGTTGCTTGTTTGTGTCTAGGTCCATACCAGCTGGGTTCTCATGTGCTTTCATATTTGTTCTGGCAGTCCACTTGTCTTCCCTGATTATGATGTGTGTTAGTTTGTCTGGTCTCAGCCTTCTTTGAGGTAATTATGAGAGAATCTATAGAAGACACGTTCTGATACACAGGAACTTTCCTCCTTGTCAGCCTTTTTTCTTCTGTGAAGTGTGATGTTTATGTTCATTCTAGTCACCAAATTTTGTGTTTCGTGAATGAATAGGGGCCCTTCTAGCCAAAGGGAGGCCTGATCTACTCAAGCACAATTCATTCCAATGTTTCTACTTGTCTGCCAGATAGCAGTGGCTACAGCACTGTTCTGTAGCTATTGAATTGTAGGAAGTACCAGAAATAGAGCAAAGAAATGTTCTATCAGGTCTCTGTTTTCCTTCTGTCCTTTTGTGTTTCTGAAATGTACTTGCAGTGCACCGGAGCAAGTATCTGTGTTTGTCCGCCTCCTCCCCCCGCCTTAGAGGTATCTCTTATTTCTCTAGAGTCTGGCCTGGTTTGCTGACATTTTCGGTGTGAAATATCAAGTTAAAAACTTATTCCTGGTTCATTCCTCATCATCACTAGTAACAGGTATTAATTTTCAAATAATCTTTGAAATTAGTTCACACATCTGTGTTCAGGTTGGACTTGCCACTATCATAGTGTTAGTGCAGTTCCATAAAACCTAATCTTAACACAAAGTTGGTTTTTACTGTTCAGAAGCTGTAAATGGTGGCAAATTGCACTATATTTGCAACAGTTTTAGTATGTTGTCTTTTCTCACTGTTTGACCAACTTAAACCCTCATCAAAGCCCATGCCATTTCTGGTTTTAATAAACATGTAAGCCTACGGAGTCTACTGAATTTTTTTCCCATTCCAGAGTTCATTCAAAATTTTCTACTAACATCTTCCTATGCTGTTGATAGCATAATAGAACCAAGTCTGTGGATTTACCCAGTATCTCTTTTGTTATTTCTCCATTAAAAGGTTGTCTTGATTTTTTTAAAATTTTTTTTTAAAGTACTTGGCAACTTAATTGTAGTCTGTGTGATTTAATTAACCATGACATATAACTGATGTGACTTTTGAAAGCATATTGGCTGTTATGCATTGTTTCATCTTGTGGTTTCTGCCTGAATTTATCACTTCTCCTTAGGCTCTCCAAGACATTGATAACGTTGATTTGAGAGCAGACCAGAAGACAGCATCACAGATTATTTTATTTTGATTAAAAAAAAGTTGTTTCATTTTCTTCATATCAGGATTTACTGTTAAGTGTGTTTTTCAGCTGCAAGATGTGGGTGGCTCTTAGTTAATCAATTAGTAGGAGGGGCAATAGAACAGGAATTTGCATGAGAAGCTTGCATGTGCTGCAGAGAGACTGGTTTCACCCGTAGCATTTCTTAGACTTGCTTTACATCCAGACACCTAAACGTTAACAGAAACTATTTTATTACATGGACTTCATATGGCAGAAATTATCTTTCCTGTTAAGATTGGAAGTAGAGTGCTTTCTGCTCTAAGTAATGGGCATCATCGGCTATAAAGTGGCATCATCTAGCTTTAAAGGAAGCTATAAGAAGCTTGAGGTGCATCTTGTGTATCTTTGGTTACTTTTTAAGAACACTGTGACAGATGAAAGATGTGTCTAGATCACTGGCACTGTTGTGTATTTCAGGTCTCAATTTTTATTTTTATGAATATCTTCAGTATTCAGCATTTGAATTACAGGTCGATATTAATTGAATATTTTTCTACATTTTTTTTTTAACCTTAACATTACGATTAGCCCCAACTGAACAACCCAAAGCCTTTATCGTGAGCACTTCTTGGCAAGGCACCTTCTTATATTGGTCGTTTTGGAATTTTTAGAGGGGTTTTTCTTTGGTTATAAGAAAGTAAATGTAAGTAAATTTTTAACTTGCCATGTGGGAGGTGATGGTCTGTTCTGTATACTTTAGTCTCATTCCATCAAGCCTTTTATAAATGTAAAACATTGCTTTTTAGGCAAGTAATTGACTTTTTGTTGCAAAAGCATTGCAGCAGTTGCTGAGCAAGGGTGTCTTGCAGTTAAGAAGACCACATCCTGTAAGTATTTCTTTCCGTTATGAACTCAGTGTAGAACATGAGCTGCTGACATAGTCATTGTCTGGACCATAACTAATTACTGACCTGTTTGAGTGTCTTCACTACTTAGTTTCTGGGAAGTATTTGACATGGTTAATTTTTCTTTTTTAAATTATTCTCCCTTGCCCCCTCCCCAGACTTCTTGTATTCACTGGTTGATTCTTTCAGGGAAAAAAAAAACCCACCAAAACTCCAAATCCAAGGCAGACTAAGCTATAAAATGTGACCCACATGCATGAATTTTGCTACCAGCATGTGCTGTTGTGAGCATTAAAATATGCTTGCGTATGTTTTTTTGATACATTTCTTTCATACTACAAGAAAAATATCAGCAATAATGAAGTTATCACCTTTACTTTAAAGGAGTCTTAATTTAGAAAGCCTGGGACTGAATGTATAGTCTTACATTCTGCTGCATCTTCCCTGACAGTAGGCAGTACGCTTCCTCTTTCCTTCCTGTGCGGGTCCTTTGCTTCATATGTGAAAACTTGGTATTGAAGGTCAGTGAGTTGATGAGCATGCTGATCTAATTAGAAAAAAATTTCCCCCGATATCTTGCAGGGTTAGCCTTTTTGTATCAGTTACTGATTGGACTCGTGGTGTCGTTATGCAAACCTTAGACTTAATAAAAGGCAGGTGTGAGGGGAAAGCAGGGCTTACTCTTTCCTTAGCAGTCTCTGGGTTGAATTTAGCACAATGGCAATTGACTTGCTTTTTGAGTTCCAGTTGCTGGTCAGGAATAGTCTTTCACTTGATCACAGTAAATGTAAATGTTGCTCTTCATCATCACTGATTTGATCGTCAATAATCCTTCCATAAAAGTCAGAAGTGCAGTTAAAAACTGGGACACGTACCCAGTTATATCTCTTTCTGGGCAGATTTAAAGTGTACCTCCTCCTGTCTTTCCTGCTTTTTTGCCACCTGCAAGTTGACTTCCAGACTTTGGACAGTAGGCTGTGAATTTCATGCCTATCTGTAAAATGATTTGTAATTGCTGCAGGGGTGGGAAATAACTAACCCTGGTAAAAACTGAAACTGGAGAAGGGGAAGCAGCAATGAAGTCCTTTTCTCCTGAAAGCTACCTTGCAGAGCACTTGCTCCTGAGACTTTTGTACTTATTCTCTTTAGTTCCTAGGGATTCTGGTGGCCTTACATTTTTCGTTGTCTGGAGGGATCTGCTGGTTGAAATGTGTAGGTCAACAGTATTTGAATGGGGGATGCTCTGCTTTCAGATTGGACCCCAAGGCTAGTGTGAAGGGAGAACTGACAAGTGATGGACAGTCTGTATGATTAGTAAAAAAGTTTGTATGTGTCCTGGTTTGAGCGACACAGGACTAACTTCCAATGCTTGGGAAATTTGCACTTTTAGGAGACTCTAGTGTCTGAATTCATGAAAATATTTACTTCATATTAGCTAGGCTATGTGGGATTCAACATCACATTCAATATAAATTAGAAAGTATACTGCATAGTTTCTCTCTCCCTTGATGGTGGCAGTCCAGAGGGCTCCTTGCCCTGGTGCGGGACCACTAAGCCCTTCCCTTCCTCCCGAAGCCACAGTGCTTGCAGTGTCCAACATTTGCTGTCCACTGCTGGGAGTGCAGTTTCTTACTGGTATATTTGGCTGTGTATATCCTTATATATGTCCTTGTATATCTTATGTTAGTATTGGGATCAATAGTGGTTCTTTACTGTTATTGTTAATTATTTAGTCTTATCCTATTAAATCTATTTATATTTCAATCCTTCTGTTTCCTTGTTTTTCGCAGGTCCCTTTTCCAGGTGGGGAGGGGTCAATAAATTGTTACAGGTTTTTTCAAATCATAACAGCATCTTATCTATTATGACTGGTAGAATGATGGACTCAGAAATGTCTGCCACTGATAGTGTGGGATGCCATTACTGTATTTTAGGTTTTCATCTCAGATAGGCAATGTAGAACCACCTACATTCATGGAGGGATTAAAAGTGCAACATCATTTGGGGGGCAGGGGATGGAATAGCAGAAGGCATTTAGTTTCATAATTCTGAAATCTTCTAGGAAATTTGCCACCTGGTGTGAATGTGCTGTGTGACTGTAGCGTGGGGCCACGTTTATCAGTCTCACTTGTCTGTCCTGCACTCATAAAGTGCAAGTGACAAAGCTTCTGCTATTTCCTCTCTCCCAGGAGGGCCATGACCATACTCCAGCGAGCAGGTATCATTGATGGGCAGGAGGTAAACAGATTTTTCCTGTATTGGTACCACCTTTTTAAGATTCTCTGATACATGCTTATATCTATCTGCTTCTCAGGAGAGACTAGAGTGGAGTGATGTGGAAAAGCACTAGTGAGTTTTTGTCCCCTTTTTAATAAAATGTGGAAACAGTATCCCAGTTCCTGTTGTCTCAAAATTTGTTTCTTGGTATCTAAGATTAAACTATTGTTCCCTGCAATGCATTTCTTAGAGCCACTACATAAGAAACACTTGAGTTGTTTTTCCTTCTTCAGTCACACCACTGTTAGCAGCAATTACTTTTGCAAGAGAGTTTAGCTGGACGTTGCCTGCTTACTGAATAGTAACGTGTCAAATGAATAGTTTTGAAAACATCCTGAAGCACATAAGCTATTTCTCGTGCCAGTAGTTGTCTATTTGTACGTAGCACATCAGAGGAAATAGTGATTGCTGGAAGATAATTTATTTTCCTAGGGTGCAAGATGGAAACAAAACTCAGCAGAATATATTAGGTCCCAAATATTTGAGAAGACAATTTATGTATTACTTTTTCTTTCAAATTATGTAGTACAAGTATTAATCTATGCAGGATTTGGAGATAGTGAATTATTTCCTTAAGGTAGTCTCCAAATGGTGATCCTCTGCATACTTGAGAGGAGCTACTGTAATGATATTGAATTCCCTGTGACTGAAATTTTTATCTTATGAAACCAAGATTTGGTTTCATAAGATAAAATGTGGTGCAATTTTTATTTTTTTTTCTCCACCCCCTGGATTCAAAATATACTAGGATTTTTCTTGAAAATGTATTCACAGTCTAGTTAGGAAGTAAACAAAAAATGCAATGTCTGACCTTGCAAATAAGCATGAAACAATTGTACATTTTTTTTTCATGTTTCCTTCGTCTGTCTACTTCATTTGTGAGACTCTATCTGTAATAAGAATCTAGAGCATGGTAAATTGGAATCGACTCTGAACCTGAGGGCGTATGTATCTTTTTTTGGCATAACTTCATGTTTGTATTCATCCCTCCCCCTCCCAGTGAGTGTGTGATTGAAATATTATGAACTGCATTCGGTTCTTCTGTTTTTAAAGTTATCTTTCTTCTGGATTTTTTCCCCACTTAAAATATGAAGTAGATTTCTTTTTTTGATGCTGTAGTCTTGTGTCTTTAATGGAGGAGTCAGAGGCTAGACAGAGTCTAGTTTCAGTGCATCTGTCATGTCTAAAAATGCTGGGCAGAAAAGATTCAAGAAAGATAACTGTGTGGATATTTTTACATTTATTTATTCCGCTGTGTGATTAGAATACAAGTTGTACACTGCTTTTTAGGTATGTGTGTATATATTTATATCTATGTATATTGCAATAAGAGACAAAAATGGCTGTTTTAAGATCCCTTCATTTTAAAATCCAAAGTAGAAACTACTCTCTCTGCTAAGATGCGTTTTCTGCTATCAGTCCTGATACTTGGATATGAAGTGAGTCTTGCATGATGAAATTATAGCCACTAGTGAAGCTGAGCTTAGTGAGCTTAACATGTACTGCTGGAGAGGGTTCCCTTGCTCCCCTCCTCACAGGCCATTCATCTGGAGAAGAATTTGGGATCCAGTGTCAAATTTTTGTCTTTAGACTGTGTAAAAAGCAGTTCAGCTACTCAACAGCAAGTACTTAAGTTCACAAAGTACCTGCAAGTTGATGCCCTCTCCTGTCAATCACCTAGCTTCCAGCAATCTGGATCTCTATATAACCAAATTATCTATTAACATGTTGAAGGATGGTAGTTGAGTGTGTTTAAGCACTTCTTACTCATTTTTTGAAAGTGGAATAAATATTTGTCAAAACAATTTCTCGTAATATAGGCTAACTAATTTTGTGTGTAGTTTCTGTAATTATATGCATCCTCTGTTTGTTCCACTTAATGGAAAAAAAAAATCAGATACACAAAGTATTTAATTGCTTTCACAAAGT
Source organism: Rissa tridactyla (assembly GCF_028500815.1). Taxonomy (NCBI): domain Eukaryota; kingdom Metazoa; phylum Chordata; class Aves; order Charadriiformes; family Laridae; genus Rissa; species Rissa tridactyla. The sequence continues at coordinate 63,615,427 of NC_071497.1, read as the reverse complement.
AATTGTGGAGAACGTTTGTTTTGTTTATTCAGTTTGTACCGCATTCAATTGCATTAATGTAGCTGCTAAATTACCAGTTTTGTATGTGCACTCCATGAGGTTACGTTCATGAATTCATAAGTTTATATTTTTCCCTTATTTTGTGCTATGGATTCAGCTAAACTATGCTTAAAAGAAATCCAAATATGCTTTTTTACTTTGTCATGGTAGATGAAGAAAATGGAAAGGGAAGAATAATGTAGTAAATGATTTTTATTTTTTTTTTCTTCTGTTCCTTGTGAAAGCAAAATGCTAGGTTTTATACATAGATCTACTGATGCAGCAGCACTAACAAATATGTCAAATAGCCTCTTTAGCCCTATTAGAACTTGATTAATGGAATATTTGTAATGAATTTTGCTGCTTTAAGTGATCATTTCCATTGCTCACTGCTATCAATAATGGCACCTATATTGCTAAGATAGTGGTGTTACGATGCTTCTTGGCATTGTGTGCGATGTGTAATGAAATGAGAGTAGTGTCCATTACGATGTTCCATCTGGCATCTTCCTCCAGTAGGTCTAGCCAAAGTGATAAATGGCCTTGGATTATAATGTAATATTACTAGTGATTTAAGCATGGGCTTTAGGATACGTTCTTTCGAAGTCTGAAGTGTTTGATAGCAGTACTAACCTTAACTTCTTTTTTTGCATTAGGTATACAAAATTTCATATAGCTAGGCAGCCCCTCATCTTTCGTGTTGTAGAGCTATTCAAAAAAACCGAACAACAGTAAGAAAACAGTAAAAAAATGTCTTCTGGTTTTTAATTCACAACTTTTTTTTGAAATGCAGAATGACAGTTTTCACAAGTGTGGTAGTGGAGTAAAATCCAAGTTGGTTGTTCTTGTAATTCTCTTTGCAGCCACAAAAATAGTTGTTCTCTGTCAGATGTTGTCTGCAAGGGATGATTTTGTGCATTCAGCAGCACAAATCTATCTAGTTCTGAAAAGTCCTCGTTCTTCATAACCCTTCTGAAATGAGTTTATAATTAACATGTAATATTAGTGCTCTTTCGTACAGTGACCTGCCCATCAGGGGTTTGAGTTGGAATAGGTTCTTAATGTTAATTACGAACCATGTATTTTAATTAAAAATTAGAAGTACGTGGTAATGAAAAAGGTGTAAGTAGACTGTAGCCTTAGTTCTACTTAATTTTTAAGTTAGCATCTTGTGGGGAAAACTTACATTAGGGGGAAAAAAAGATCTTTCTTTTTAAGACGTGCTGTGCTTATTTTCTTACTTCTCCCCAACTCTTAACCCTTTTGCAGTTTAGCTAAAAACACTGAACACTTGTAGCATGTATGCCAGGGTAATCAATTTTTTATTAAAGAAAAAAAAAATCTTGAATTTTTGACTTAGTAACAAGAAGGTCGTTAACGGTCATGGGAAATGTATTGCGGTTGCCCATGGTGTTAAACTGATGTCTGTCTTTTGAACTTTTGTAACAACACCTTATTTTTCAGTAGGGGTAGAGAAATGAGGATGGAGCAGTATTCCAGCCCTCTTTTCCAGTCCTTAGATAATGCTTAGATACTCATCTTTTATGTAATGATCTGTGCAATTGACCATTGTTAATATAGCCCTACACTCACTCTATTCTTTTTCTTGCTACCTGATATATAGTGGAAGGGTGCGTGATTGAAGCGGTAATGGAGGGTATATAATGCAGAATTCAAGACTTCATAGAGGTAGCCACAATCTTGAATGCGTAATCTGGAGGAGTCGGCATGTTCAACAGTCCACTGTCTATCTTCAGGGTTGCCACTTAGATCTCAAATTGAACTGAAAGTTTAACCTTCTGTGGAAGATTGCAAGGCAAGGGAGAGGGACGTTATTCAGCTCTTCTTAGTTAAGAGCCAAGAAAGCTGTTTCAGTCTTTGTATCATGGAGCAGCAGTTCCTAAATGGGGTGTGTATGAAGAGAGTTGCTGGCCAGATACAAACTTTATTTAGTAAGATACTTAAGTTAATATTTTTAGTCATGCAAAAGTGTTGGCTGTAGGTGAGAAAGCAGTAGGAAAATTTCAGAAGAAAAGTTCCAGAGCCACATCTATAAGGGACAGCAACCCAATTTTTTTTATTTCCAAGCAAGCCAGGAAAGTAGCAGTACAGTCATCATCTAGCTGGGCTTGCCATGGCACCATGGGGAGCTGACACCAGCAGTGTTTTGGAAAAGGTAGCTGAGATCTGTTAAACAATTGTATTAGTATGGAGATTTTAGAGTTTGTTAAATCTCACAGAGTGTTGTGGAAGTAGCAGAAAGAGTTATTTTAATTATGATTCTGTTGCTGCTCTTTGTCTTAGAAACTGTGGGAATCATGAAACTCAGTTTTGCAACTGTGTATTGAATGCTTTATGAAAGAATATGCTAATCAGGATCTGATCTGAAGAATCTTTTTCTTTAAGGAAGGATTCCAGTTGTCAACTCAGAAACCTAGATCTATTAGACTTTTTTTAGGGGGGTGGTGGGCGTGGTGTATTTGCTGTTTTAAAAGCAGATGACAAAACCACTCTTCCGTAGTTTATTGTCCTCTCTCTCTTATGTATTTTGGCACCTTATTTGAACTGGCTCCAACAAATGTCATCAAGGTGAGGCTATGGGTGTGTTCCGTATACGTCTTAGACTTACTGCATTATTGTGGCCTAGTGGCCAGGACCACATAATAAAACTTTGTATCCTCAATATATAGCATATGTGGCAGTACTCCACAAAAGCCCACCAGGCAGAGTAAGCTTCTCAGAAGTAGATCCTAGTACTTGTAAGCAACTCTCCCCGTTCTTGCCAATGGCTGTGGCTGCACACTTTCAGTAAAACCTCATGTTAAGCTAAATGAAAGGCAGCTGTCAGGTCCAATTAAAATAATTGCAGCTTTTTTTAAAGCCTCATCTGTTGCAAGGAGTTGTATTTCCCCATGAGGGCTGTGGGAGTATTTGTGACAGTGTGGGTGGTATAGATTCTCTTTCAGACTGTGCTTGAGACTCAGCAGAACAGCAGCGCTTTAAGAGGAAGTCATCCAGTTGAGGTCCTGCACATAACTTCTTGTTGGTTTTGGTTACATTTTGTTAACCTGATAATTGCAATAAGACTCCATTCATACATGTAACAGAAAGGCAGCTCTTTTGAACTCAAGCTTGCTAGCTATGCATATGTTTTGGTTTTGGCTGGCATCGGAGGAGGAGATGGTAATCAGTTCTACCTTTTCTGTGTTTTGGGACACTGCTTTCTCTGCATTACTTTGAGATTTGGCAGAGGACTAAAATGAGTGATTTTAGAATGGTGGTTGTAGTGGTAAGTTACATATTACCACTTCTGCGTCTTCTGTGTTTAATTCTGGTGTAAAACAAAGTTAATGTGTGGATTTGAAACTGTCTTAGTTTTTGTGCAAGGCCCCTTATACCCATCATCTTGAAAACACGTCTTAATTCTTTTTCACAGATCCATGTGGATGGTTTAATAAACTCTGTTCTGCATCCCGGTGATTCTGTGTTTCAAGTTCAGAAACTGATTCAGGCTCCCATGGTGTGAATTGGCAGTGGTGGAGTGATTCGGGTAGGTGACTGTCCAGATGTGTAGAAGGAGATAAGGGGAAATAAATGTTTTGGGTGAATTTACTGTTTCAGTTACTCTATGCTATACTAATATTTAGCCCTCACATGTAAGAATGACAAACTTTTGTTTTAGATGCCGAATTTGTGTTGCAGTAGCCTGTAGGGAAGATGTGTAACAACTGTGAATTGTGATTGCTTTCTGTCCAGAAGCGCTAGGGATACTCAGTGCAGTGGCACAGTCTGTCACACTTGGGTCATAGAACACGGTCTGTGTGTCTGCAGTTTTAACATGTTCATATGGCTCTTTGTGAGCTCTTGTATATAGGCAACCTATAGGCTTCCATTGCTTCTGCTGTAATTTTTTGCATTATTTATTTAGTTTGAATGCTATATAATGTGTGCAAGGTAGTCATCCATTTTATGGTAAGGAATTCAGGTAGCTGAATTTCAAACAAATATTTCTGCCCTGGATAAGCTAACTTAAATGCTATCCTGCCTAAAGAAAGCTTTGTATGATTAAGGTTTTTTGTTGGTGGTGGTTTTATTTGTTTGTTTTGGGGGGGTGGCTTTTTTTTTTTTCAGTTGCAGGCATGTACTCTTTTGGTTCTGTGTGCTTGTTCCATTGTTAGTGGTATATTTTGGGGGGGCTGAGACTGAAGGGGTTTTTTTTGTTTGTTTGTTTAAAGTTATTTTTAATCCCATAATTCAACAGCAGATGCACGTAGCTCCTCGTAAAGAATTATAGGGACAATATAAGCAGAATGATGTAGCCTTTTTTTTGTAAGTATATGCCTAATTAAAGTGCCACAAAAATCATTAGTAGATCACAGTATGTTTTGATCTTAATATAGTGGAGTAGGATCTCCAGTAGGGTAAGTTTGATCTTAATATACTGCCTTAGTCCTAATTATGACCATTGAGCAAATGCATTTTTTACTTTGCTCTCTTCATCTCTTGCTCTGATTCAAGAATATAGGTAGAATACACTAACAAATGTTTGTAACAACGCACAGAAAATGTTTGACTTCTGAGAGGGGAAATATTTTAATAGCAAAAATACTGTTTTAAATGCTTAATAGTGTTGTAGAAATGGTGTACTTGGAAATGCAGGTGTCTTACGAAATTTAAATTATGAACCATTATGAAAAGGTAGTACAAGTTTTGGAACTTTTGCTTAAAAATGGGTTTTTGGGGAAAGAGTGGGTTTTAATAAAGAACGTAAGAAAGGCAAGAACATTTATTGTGAAGAGCAGCTTGGGTTTTTTTTAAGAGCAAAATCCTAATTATATTTATTAAAAGTACTTGATTATCTGTGTGAGGGTGTCAGAATTGTTCTTTCTGTAGATCCTTGGTTACGGGGAATTTGATAAAGTGCCATTTTTCTTCATTAAACTTTTGAGATTTCTTTCACAGCTCTGACTCGTGAGTGATTGAAGAAATTGTCACAAAAGAGAAGGAATTTTATCATGTGGATAGACTGAAGCTTTTAATAAGATATTACTGTCCTATTTACTGCCAAACTAACGATAACAAAGCAGGGAGTTCAGGCAACAGTGCAGAGCCTGGATTTAGACAGGGTCCTTTCCTTTGTTATGCTGTTCATATTGTTCAGTAATATTCCCTAATATGTATAAGAGCGTTTGAAGGTTTAGAATAATTTTATATTTAATTAGAATCTTGTTTTATATTGTGGATTGGCTTGTTTTCATGCTGAAATTCTTACTAAGCTTTACTAAAATAATTCGAACAATGGATAATCTAGAGCTTATTTTTTGTTGCTTTGCGGTGGTTTGCTCTTATTTTATGTTTAGTCTTTTCTTCACTCCTAACTGTTGGTTCATTAGCAGACTTGATTAATGTGTGCTTATTGGGGGGAAGAAAATCTCTTGGCTAAAAAGAACAGGATTGGGATAGGCTTGTGGATGCAGGCAGATCTTGAATAGCTGAATTGTAAAGCGTGTTATGATGAAGTATTTGCTGTAGGTATGACAAAAGACGTAGTAGGTGTTTCTGATGTCTTGTGATCCTCTTGGACAGAGGCTTCTTAATGCAAATTGAGTGTGTGTTCTCCAGCCTCTCAAATTTTGGTAATGAATAGGTTTCTGGAAGAGGTGCCATAATCTGTCAAACTGCAAAATCCCTAGTGAGCACACCGCTAAATGCTTAGGTCAAATGTGAAGGTAATGTATCAGTGTATATTTACAGGTACTGAAATACATGGTGAACATAAGACCATAAATGAGCTTCTGTTTCTGTATAGCTGAGATGTATGAAAGAAACTTAAGACAAAATGTTAAATACTAAAATTTGTCAGATTTTTTTTCCCTGTTCTTTGCAATCCATACTCTAATAGGTGAATTTGACGTGTCCCTGAAATCTTCACTTGTACAGACTATTGCAACTTCTTTTGCAATGGAGTATATTTGGTCTTCTGACTATGCTTTATTTAAGGATGCAGTTTTTGAAGCAGTCTGTAATTAGAGTTAGTTAAGGAAAATCCTGTTTCACTGTCTTGCTATCAAGACTTCCACCTGAATCAAGAAAACAACATGGTCTAAAGCAGCCTCTCTATGTCCTATCCCTTCACTATTCTTGTAGCTCCTTTATTTCAATAGGTTTTGGACATGTTCCAAGCTTCTTATGTAAGCTCTAGTTTGCATATTTACTCTGTGAGCCCTCTTGGCTTGCTGATTCATTTCTCTTTGTAGCAATAAATGCTGGCCCAAAGCTCCCCCTTCCTAGTTCTATTGACAAGTGCTGGCATGAAGCGCCTGCTCAAATGTATCTCAGGTGGTTCAGCTATGAAGGTTAATCCAGTCAGCACAAGATGTGTTTTATCTTGGTAATGCACTTCGGGAACTCGTCGTTCTGTCAGAAGATACGTCTTCTATAGTGCAGAAGAGGTATCAACAAGCTGTGTCCATAGGTGAAATGATTCTCAGGCCCATGGACATTTCAACACATATTTTAGACTGCTTTGCTGAATGTTATTTTAGTTTAAGGACTTAGGAAGGATAGTAGTTAGTTTGTCACTTAAAACGTGTGTAGCGCTAACAGAGTCTGTCTAAAACAAGATTAGGTTATCAGAGGGTTGGCTTGTGTGATAAGCTTCCTGGTTGTCACATGGACAGAGCTGTATATTCTAAGGAAAACAATGTTCATCCTGACTGCATCTAGGCAAATTTGTTTAATTCAATACAAAGGCTAGGTATTGGGAGACTCCCTTTTGCATTGGATGAGCAGTTCTTGAACCCTATTTGTCAATTCAGCAGCAAGCAAATAAAAACCTTCTTACATAGTGCCATAAACGTGCATTGTGCTTTCAGAGGAAAAGTATGCAGAGAATATTTCTAAGCTATTTAAATAGCATGGCACATTCTGGCTTCCTCTTCCTCTTTCTTCTCTCTTCTTTTCCAGCTACGTTGTTCAGTGGTGATGGAATTAAGTGCTAACTAATTTATGCAAGCAAACTTCCTTTTGACAGTTGTCTCTGAAGGTCTTGGCCAATGCAGTTTGCTGGTTCAACAATGTCAGTGCCTATTTCTTCAGTTAAAATATGGCTTCTGTGTCACTCACAGACCTCATTGACTATTTTGACTATTTCCTGCTTTTCTTTTGTTTGTTGTTCCCCCGACCCACTGGATTTTTTCTGACTGATGTAATTGTATTCATTATAATATCAAAGTATGTTTTCCTGCGAATTGGAAGAAATGATGATGAGGCAGAAATGCCTAGTAAAAAGCTTAACTTCCAATGATGTCTTAAGCAACTGTGGGGAGCTGTAATGGATGTGCCATAGTTTGTTTTTCTAAATACAAGATACTGGAAATACCACTCATCAAGGACTGACGGATAATTCTGAGGATCTTTATAAAGTAAGACTTGTTAGGTACTCAGTTTGGAGGAAAAAAAAAAAAAAAGAAACCTTATGGTTAATCTGTTTAGTGTCACTGGCCCTTGGTAGGCAGAGTGAGGTATTTGATGGTTAAAATAGTTATAATTTAGGAGGAACAAAGTGAGGGGAAAAGCATAGTGCTATTTTGATTAAAACAGCTTTAGCCATTTACCTATTTTTGACTTTGGCGAATTGAAAAAAAGTAATTCTTGTTAACTGGTATTCTCTCTGATAAGCCACAGCATAAAAGGCTTGCTATGGGACATCAAATTGTAGTCACATGCAGGATGAGTTACTCCATAAGTACAGGAAAGGAAAGGAAACTTAATGTTTATGTGCAGGTGGGCTTGTACTGCTGATACTAAAATGTTCATTAAAAAAGACGATGGATGCAATATTCTTTGAAGTCAGTGTAGAAGGATTTGGAGTCGCACCTTATGTTGAAAGGTGCCAAGTAACCAATTACGTATCTAAAACCTCTTTGGGTTTGATAAAGTATGACTATGAATTTATTTTGATTGCACGTAATAGATATAAAGTTTAATCAGCAGTATTTAGTTGTTCCTTTTTAAAAAGAGCACTTGGAAGTCATTCAGCCACATTATCTGTATAGAAATTCCTTTTCTACTCCATTTTTAAAGGGAAATCAGTTAAAGGATGTTTTATTAGATGCTTAAAAAACAACAAATCTAAAGCAGGGTAGTATCATAGTAGTGAGAAGTGGCCATCTGTTAATTAAATAAGGGAAAAAATCTACAGCAATGAGTTACGGGTTAGAAGCTAAAGACTGCAGAAAGTGAGGGATGCAGGAAGTCCACCTAAAATATATCGGATGCTAATGTTAGGACCACTAAGGTACTTGAGAATGAGATAAAATATACCAACCCTTTGTTTTTTATATACTTAACAGATATGTAATTTTCTTGACAAAGTAGGAGACTTTCATAATTGAGAGAACTTGATGATCAAACTGACTCCTTTGTAGGCTTGTTCAACAGACAAGTGGCTCACTTTTAAAATTTCTTGATGACTCAGGAAACTAATGGATTGTAATCCTATAATTAATTTGGTTCAATCTGATTTTAAGTTAGAGGATTCATATTTTCCACAGTATATCATGTGAAATAATGTTTTATTCTTGTTCTCACTTCCTCTCCCCCTGGAACTAGTTGCATTTGTGAGAAAGGAGCACTGCTTACCTTTTGCATGTATCTGTTACCACTGGAGGTTAGTTAGTTAGAAAGCCTAAATGCTTCTACCAGCATAACTCTACGGGTTTTATTATGCGTATGTTGGTATAGATGTAACATGTGTAATGCATTTTAACGTGCTTAAGAGCAGCATGGGTAAAATCAATTTTTTCCCAAACAGTATGATTGCCCTTTGTGATGTTGTAACCTAAAGGGGTTTTAGTAAACAAACTGGAATCGCCCATCGTGATTCAACACAAGTGTGGGATAGACAACAGATTGTACATCTTCCAGGAGGACAGGTTAAGGTGAACTAGATAGATAGAGGAGCACGTGATGGGGGGGTGGTGGTGGTAGGAGTTATTGGTTAGCTTGGTAAGCAATGACATTTGCACATCAGCAGCCTGGTAATTGTCAGGATTTTATTTTTACGCATTATTGTGAAGGTGAGAGATAAGGAGGAAGATAAAAGAATTCATAGTGAATTAATTTTTTTCTCTGTGTGTGGATGCTGTCAGATATGGTTTTGAAAGATTTATGATGGTGGTAGAAGCTAACTTTATTGACTGCATAGGAGTCTCCCTCTTGATTTTTGAATGAGGAAATAGATTGGAAAAATATCTGAAAATAAACTGCTTATCTCTCTAATAGAAAAGGGGGAAGATAGGGGTACTTAAACCAGCAACACAGTGAAGCAGTGCCCTAAAAATGGTTTTTGTAGTAAGTGGTGCAGGTTGTGTGGTTAAGGTTTTGTTTTAGGTGTTTGGGGCAGAGGGGAGAAGTGTGACTAGAGGAACTCAAGGGAGTAACAACTGAGGAGAGTTGTGGGCAAAAGTAATGGACTGGATACTGATGATTTCTATAGATGTAATAAAAGCATGCGATAAGAACAGTTGTTGGTGGTGTTTCAGATTAAGTTCTGGTTTTATATGCACTGAATTTAATCAGGCTGTCCCCAGAGGTCCTCATCATCTGGAGCTTTCCTGTGAAATGGAAGAGTGTCAGGGATACTGTTGTGTTAGAAAGGTGGGGGAAGCAACTTCAGGTGGGAAAGAACATACTGGAAAAGAGGAAGAAGCAGAAGGGTGGAGAGGAATGGATTAACTAACAGCACAAAAGATCACAATGGAATGAATGAGGAAGCAAAAGAGATGACTCTTTTGGGGCTTTCACCGTTATTGTGGACCTTGGAAGGATCACCTCTAGAGTAGTACTAGGTCTCTGAGAAACATTGGACTGGTAGGAGATGTTAGCAATGCAACCAAGTTCTTCTTTTCCCTTTTTTAAATGTATTTCCTTATTTTCTCTTTTATTCCCCTCCCCCTTCAAGGGAGAAAATTTTCACTGAGAGCAAAGGCTCCTTTTTAAAATTTCCCTCCTTTTGAAGCACGTCAGCTCTGGTTTCCTTTGCATCTGCATTTGAAGCAAACAGTAACTGATTGGAGATAGAGGTGTGGTTTCGGTAGGGAGCAATTACCCAGGCATTTTTACATCTAGCAAGATTTAAGTATAAGACCCATTAGTTTTAAACTAGTGGGTGTTAGATAAATTGGTTAAGCTCTGTCTCAGTGTTTGCTATTTTGGACTTAGATACTGGCCTGCCAGGTCTAATTGAAGCTGTTGAGAATGTTTCTATCTCTTTAACTGGAGTGGTAATAGCACTACTGCTGTCTAACTGCTAGCACTCATTCTGGTCTCTAATTTATAGATCATGCTGTTAGCATTTATTCTTAGCCCGGTCTCTTATTGGTGTGAGCACCAGACAACTGTTAACTTGAAATGAGTTATTTTCTAGGTTTGTATAGTCTTATGGGAAAACTGGGCTATGCGCGTTGTCACAGTGTGCATGCATTAAAACTGTGTTGAATGATCTTAACCGTGGCATTATCAGTCTGTCTCAGTTCTGATCTCTTAATGGTATTAAAATGAAAGCTGGTATCTAGAATGGAATTAGTCCATTAATCTCGCTACTGATCTTTACTACTGAGATTTTGCTGTACTAGAAAAAAATTTTAGTGCTTTTTCAGCTGTTAACAAAGGTGACTGACGTGTTAAAAAATCAACCTGGTGGAAAAGGTGTCTTTTATATTTTTAGTTGCAGTGTCTGTTGCTAGACAGGATATTGCACAGACATGTAATCTAATGCACTTTAAAAAATGTCAGTTTTTCTCTCTGAGACTTTAGAATTTGGTAATCTGCAGGTAAACAGGTGAGTTGCCTTATTGCTATGAAAGCTTTGAATTGCTTTGTCCAGATTTTATGTTGGCTTGTTGGAGAAGATCTGGAAGATCCGGAAGAATTGATTTTATATTAGATTAAACAGATGTCAGGTTGTTTTTAAAGCTCGTATCTGATTGTTTCCTTCTTCATTCATAAGCGAGAATGGAGCTGTATCTAAAAGCTGGAAAAAAACCCAAAACCTCCATTGTTTGGCTATCAGATCTAATAATGCATTTCACATATTACTGGAAGATACCATGAACTGGAATGGGTAACTGCAGTCAAAAGGATTTTGGAAGATGCACGAATATAATCTTCAAAATGCATTTTAGGGCATGCGGTTTGTTAGTGCTTCTATCAGTATGTGAAGGGCACATTCCTCCAGGCAGTATCTTCAAAGAATGAGAAATTGGGAATAAGGAAAAATGTACTCGTGTTTTGCAGACTATGCATAAACAGCAGTTTCTGGATGTTATATTTATGCTGTGTTAGTTTAGATTAAGTTTAATAAAAGCCATTAAGAATTGAGGCAAAACAACCCTCACTATAACCTCATTATCAGAGGGAACACAGCAAACTCGTATCCTGTTCTTTTCCAGACCCTGCCATCCTCTACCCAGGATTTCAAATAACAATTGTGTTCCTGTTTTTTCAGATCCAGAAGCTGCCTCTGCGTTGGTTACTTCAAGTCCAATCTGCAGAGGTCCTTTTTTTTTTTTTTTTTTTTTACCAAAAAGAAATCAGTTGAATTCAGCATATTTTCCTTAATTTTTTTCCTGAGTTGTGGATTAATCACCTTGCAGCTCTGTGATGTCAAATGATAGAAATCTTACTACCTTAATGGTCTGTTTGCTTTTCAGTTCAGTTGTGTTGTGGTCCTGGGTTGGTTTTGTGTGTTAGAAGAGGATTGTTATCCTGTTACATAGTAAAAATCTGGGGGATCCTGTAGCTCCATTCCATCCATGAAACAATTCACTTCCAGAACAGTGTTTGCAGAATGTAAATTAGCTCGCAACGGGGGTCTGGCTAACTTCAAATTATATGGTAAAAAGTGACAATCTGCTCCATCATTGATTCTCAGGCAGGTAGTGACGAGATCTGACAGCAAGCCAAGGCTTAGTGTTTAGAAATTGGCTCCAACCATGAGATTAAGCAGCAGCATTAGTCGTTTCAAGAGTAATGTGATAATGTCACGGAGAAACGGATCATACCTCAGTGGCAGATGGCGCATGCCTGTGTGAAGTGTAATAGAGTAAAAATACACTTTAGTTTGACATTGTTTATGTTTAGTCACAATCAGTAGCTGTTGCGGTTAGTTATGAATTTAATATTGATTCAAACAGGAAACTTCAACTTCCAGTAAGACATCTGTGCAGTTGTTCACAACTTACTAAAAAGTTTTAATACCAGTACTTGCCTTGAGAGTATATCCCTACTTAAATCAGTACATTTAAAATAATTCATATCTCTGTGATTCTGCTTTCTTCCTGCTTCACTATCTAATTCTTGTTTTGAATATAGAAGTGTATTATTCCTCCTGATGCCTTCCTTTGTTTATAGAGAACACTGTTACTGAAGAATAGATTTTCATAATGTGCATAAGGGGTGAGTTAATGATACACTGTTATGACAGTGAATCGACGGTTGAAACTATAAAAAGTATCTGACAGTTCTTTAGATCTTTAAACCCACTTAAGCTATAACACCCTAGTATATTTGTATTACTTAATATCTTAAGAGCACTGATGAGGTTAACTTCATTCGTAGCTATGAATGGCAATTTCGCAAGGAAGTTCTCAGATTGCTAATTGTATTTGTAATTAAACTGGTCAGTGATGTCTCCTAACTTTGTAAAGCAGTGAGGAGCAAAATAAATGCAGGACGAAGTAAAATGTTCATAATAGCAATTGTTAATTGGAAAGTTATGCCTGTACACATGTGGGGGGAAAATGACATCTAAAAATACACTTAGTGTTGCTCAGCTAGCACTGCTCACCTCTGCCCTGGAAGGAAAGGAAACTCAGGAATTTACATACCCAAACAATGACTTGGCTGGTAGAGTGAGGTCTATAATTAAGTATACAATTATAGCAACTGTTTGCTGTTAATTTCTGCTATTTTTAAAACTATTTTATTTTGAAATCTCCATTATGCTATAAAATTATATTTCTGAAATATGTGAAATGTAAAACATTCATCAAGTTCCTAATACCCATTTTCTAACCTATTTCAGACAACTGTTAGGTGGTTATTGGTTCTAACAGTTTAGTATATTATGCATAATTTGATAAATTCAAATATTAAGCCTCAGATGGTTCGCAGCCCAAACTATGTTGCAGAATCTCCCGGACTAGCCAGTGGCAATAAAAGGCCACAGGCACAAGAGAAATTAATGTACTTGGAGTGCCACAGACATTCACAGAACCCGTAAAATTTGCAGTCTGAATTCTGCCTATGCCCAGGTTTCTGCTGCAGCATGTATCCACAGCCTTCTGTGTTTTAATAATCTGAAAGAGCTCAAGGATCCAATTTTGTGCATACACTGTGGCATAACTGACAGTGTCTGCCTGATGCAGTAGGTATATCGAGAGCACATGTCTGCATAGGTTTCAAATGGAGAGAAATGTACCACCTTTCTTCTTATTAATGGGGTATAAGTAATAGGTTGTTCATCTGGTGTGTTGAAAACCTGTACTTAAATGTTGTCCAAGAGGACGTGAATCTCGTGTCATTTGTATTTTAGGACAGGAGTGCACACTCTGTGACAATCGTGGAGTCATTCAAATGGATGACTCATTCTAGGACTTAACTGATTAAGTTTCACAAGTTTCTATTGGAAAATTCAGTATACAATTAAATATTATGCCCAAAGTCTTTGCCAAAAGTTCTTATTCCCTGTGCTTGTTCTTTCTGGCATGCTTGGTAATCATACTCATTTTAGTATCTAGATCAGTTCTGTGTTTCTCATACTAAGTACATAACAGGTTATCTGTGTTAATGAGTAAGCATCTACTTAATGCAATATTTAGCCAATGACATCTTGCTCATAGAAGTGTGGGTGTTGGGTGCCACCACCATTTTATACACGCCCATGGTCCCTATAAGACATGGTGCCATATTTTTTAAGTACTGTGGAAATAAAATTAGGTATGTCGCTCCCTAAAGTATTTCAATATCTAATAAAAGATGTGGGTGTGATGAATTAGAGGGGGGGAAAAGGGTTTGTGTGATGAATGTCAGTAGGGAAAGAGAGATAAGGGTCATGATAATAGCATCATACAGGTTAACCACCTATTTCATTTAGATTGACTGTGTCCTTTCTAGAAATGGTGGTATACATTCTGGTGTAGTTTAGCATGTGTGTATGACTCAGTTTCATTTTTTTAATTACAAATCTTACTACTGATTAAAGTGGTATATTCTATCTCTTAAGTATTCTTGTTCTCTTAGTCATTTGTTTCACAAATTTTCCACGTTCCTCTTGTATTTTTCCCATCATCAGTCTGTCCTGTGCTGCTATGAAAGAAGGCTAGGTCTGAGCACATTTGCTGTGGCTAACGATAATAGACCTGAAACAGCTATGACCATCTGGAGCTGTCACTGTCTAGGATCCATGTGCTAATCGGAAACTCTTAAGAATGGAGGCAGAAAAAAAGGCTGAAAAGGAAGGAGGTCGCATAGGAGCAAAGGGTGAGGGCACCAGATCTAAATAGTTTTCTCATGGATTTGCAACTGCTCTTGTTATCCCAAGTGCTCATATCACATTGTTTGTGGTGCTAATTGGCCATCTGATGTGACATAGGTATGTCCAGTCCTCTCTAAAATTATCGTCAGTTCCGTAGCAGCAGTGGAAATCTTTGAAACGGCTGAAGGTTGGGTGAGATTTGTCATAATTTAGGAAGAATGGGAGTTTTTTTTTGCTTTTTCTTTTTAATTCCTAGATTGGTTCAAGTTGTATTCTTTGTGTTACCACCACCACCAAAGCTTCCTCAGGCTTAACTAGACCTTGGTGTGTAGCTTGGCACAGCTGTTCACTTCTGGTCAGTGAGTTAGCACAAGTGTCACTTAGAGAAAAGTAACTCAGTAAAGAGTTTTGACAGTGCATCGGATGAAGACTGTTGCTGTTCTGAGACCTGCTGGTTTGGTGGCCCCTAAGCATGGTCTGTGAGGTCAAGGTGAGTGGTTCAGAAAGCTGTGTCTCCTTGACCAGAGACCTCAGGTAGTTTTTTGTTGTGCATGGTTTATTTCGTGTGTTTTGAAGTATGGATGCTGCTGTATTGTGTACTTTAGAGACAAGAAACAAATGGATGTGAAAATAGATCACTAAACCTGTTTTGTGTAAAAGAAAACCTATATTAAATGAATACGGTGTTTAAGGATGCCAGGTATATTAATATTTTGAATGCTTGGTTTTAAGGCCTTGCTAAAATTCTTAATTTTTAGCATTAAGTTTGGAGTATAAAATCAGTGTCATGTCTCTATTTTCTATGTTTTCATTCCTGGCTTGGTCTCTGGTTATTTGAGCTAATGCAGTGGCATCACAGTAATAGAGCCAGTAAACATCAGTGATGCCTTAAGCAGAGTTATTTTCAACAATATATAACAGTTGTTATATATATATAAATTCAACAGTATATATATATTCAACAGTAGCATTGAAACCTCCTCGCATTTACTGTTCTACAAAGCAACCTCGATTTATAGAAATTAACAATTTGTAAGTCTGTGGATACTGTATTTACTTTGGTCATTGTATTTGTTACCTACTGTAAAGTAGAAATAATTTCCAATTAAATAGTGATTTCTCTGATTTCGTTTCTGTCCATTGATATAAGCCAACTTGGTTCCATAAAGGGAGTTTCTTGACACTTTTATTTTCATTGTAGGAAAGGATAGTGGAATTACTGTGAGATGAAGTATTGTATGTCATGAATTCATGAGTGATTGAATCAATGTGTGATTATTCATCTGCTTCAGTAAGACTTGGAAAAAGAGTATCTCAAATAGCAATTACGTTGAGTAGATAATTTTGCTAGAGTGGAGACACAGAAACATGGTTCATGAAGAGCACTAAATCTCAACTTTCTTCCCCGGAAATGTTTCCACGTAAGCCAAGTGGCCTGTTTCCTTTTGTACATACTGACATTGACCATAACTCAAAAGTAGCTTTTGACTTTGTTGAATCTAATGCTGAAGTTGACTCTAATGCGGTTGTGTTGTTGGAAGGTTGGACCTGCCAGCCTCCATCATTCTGCAATTCTAGTTACTTGGGGCAAACAGTGGAAAATAGTGCTATATCTTGCTGCTTTTAGGGGGAATATTGGGTGTAAGGGTAATTAAAAGTTGCAATATGATTACTTACCAGCAACAGGTAAGCCTTCTGATGGTGTTGTAGATATAATAGTTTAAGCTTAATAACAATGTTGTCTTTCATTCTTATTATAGAAGAAATACTTTGAGAAACAGGCATCTTGATTCATATGTTTCACTACTATAAGGGGGGATTTTTGAACCCTAGGCAGTTTTTCTAAATCTTGGTATGTTTATTTTGTGGTAAAACCACACTTCGCACTCAAAACACGTAGCAGTGACAGTTATGCAGCTATAGCCACACAGGTGAGAGAAACAATTTGGAAATAGTTTCTTTAAAAAAACTGAGGTCAGATTTGCCATCTTCGTTTATGCCTTGGAGATCCCTCTTTGACCACCTTCCCCAAAGGAAAGCAAACAACAACAAAATTCAGCAGATCTGGTTTATCTGCGTATGTGCAGGTATGAATGTGTTTCCTTAACAGTCTTGTCCAAAAGTGCTGTTATGATAGTTTAAGTAATGAACAAAATTTAATTTTGCTAGCCTCTAGGCATTTCATTCAGTTTTACGATAATTAGAAATATTTCTAATAGAACTGTAGATACTCTGGCAAAACAATGAAACTCTTAATATTAAAATATAATTTGTATGGTAAGTTAGCCAGTCAGGGACCTGTAAAAGTGCCTTTTTCATTCCATTCATTGTCGTTGATAAGCATACCCGTGTTCCTTGGCAGAACACTTCTCAACTGCATGTCCCCAACAATGTTGCCAAATACAGGTTATTTTGGGGCGTGCTGGAAGCAAATGTGAATCTTTGTGTGGTCACTGAGAGTACACCATCAGCTGTCCTCTTCCTGTGGGATTCTGGTTGTCAACAGCTGTGACAGCGTAGGTACTAGGAGGTAACAAATCCTCAAGTAGGTCAGTCTCATGCCGCTTAAGGTATTGTATCATAATTAACATTTTGGCCTCCTCCACCCAAAACCAGTGGAAAGAAAGTGCTGCTCCTGAAGCTTATCAGGTTTTTGTCAATGAGACAATCCACACAGCCGGATTGTTTCTTTGCTTCACTCTAAATGTCTGGCTTTGGTTCAGGCACCGAAGTAACGAGAAACAGCGAGACATGGTGACAGCATCTGCTTCCAGGAAAAACAAGATGCATTCTTTCTTGAGAATGGTATCTGAATCCTTTGTGTCTCCCTGTTCACCTCCCCTCACCCCTCCCTATTCCCCAGCGTGGGAATCCAAGATTAACTAAATTGTCTGTGGTCTACAGACCTTCCTACTTTGTGCAAAATGTCTGCTCGATTTCAAAAGGTATGCTATCTAGAGATAAATATTTTGCCAGCTGTGTTTATCTTTTATTTCCTCAATCAAGATCATATGTTACTCATTTTTTTTTTAAATCTAGCTCACTGTAAGGCACACATTCCTCACCTGTGTACCAGGTTGTGATCAAATAAGAATCTTGCCAGTAACCACTGGCAGTAAAACTTGTTTTTTTTATTATTGTTGTGTACGAAATGATTATGCGCATTTGTATATACTTCCCTGATACTTAAAAATATTCTGGTTATGGGCATCCTTGTGCAGGTAAAACCTGCTTCACTGAGGACAATTGTGCATACAGTTGTACTTCCTTGGTCTGCTTCAGAACCTCTCATCTTCCTGGTCCCCGTTCCAAAAGGAAAAAAATATAATTAATCTCATTGGCCTGAAATTGTTCTTGATTTGCAAATGGATTTTAATGATGCAGTATGACATCTCTTTTTGCTTAACGCGTGTCTCTGCTATGGATAATCTTGATCAATCTAGAGTCTCTTATTAGCTAAACATACATTCTCACTAGATGCGAGTGTATATTTAAAGGGCAAACATAGATAATCTGGTTTCTGCAGTGCTCTCCTGGAATTATATAAAGAAATAATTCACTGTTATTACTGTTTCCACTATTTAAGATGGAGGATGGTTTTTACGGCCAAAGGCTGCCTGAACTGTCTCTGAAGCAATCGATTTTTAAGATACTTATTTCCAGCCCTTCCTTAAATGAAGAGTGTGTTTTGAATTCCCTGCCCTCTTTTTTTTTATTTTTATTTTTTTAAACAGGCTGGAGAAAGTAAAAAATGCTTGGGGGTTATTCATTGTCATTGAGTATACTGAAGTATTACCCTGTTTCCTGATCTGTTGTGTGAAAGTTTGCCACTAGTGTTGTGGGTGCATCGATACCCATTCAAAGTCCTCCAATAAGCAATTGAAAGAATGCTGAGGATTTACGGTGAAATGTGTGAAAATTTATAGTAAGAAAGATGTTTATTGAGTCAGTTGCAGGCCTCAATCATCTAAATCAGTGGTAAGCTGGAAATTAAATACTTAAGAGATGTGAGGAGCCTCCAGAGTACAGTAAAGTGATCAGAGCAGCTGCACTGGAGCAGAACGGCAGTCCATCTGGCACGTGTTTTCTAGCAGCAGTTGGGTTATACCCAAGGAAGAGTAAGAACAGGATGAACACGTGATGGTTCCCTCAGGTAGTCTTGCCGTACTTTAAGCTGGGTGCTAGGCTCTTCTGCTGTGCCTTTTTGGTTGGAGGAACCTGACAGATACTGAGTCTGATGTGTTTGATATCATGTGCTAGAGTAGGGGTTATATAAGATTTCATTAGATATTTTTACCTTGAGGGTAATTTATCACTAGTCATCTAAAGAATCTGTTACCATTTCCGCAAAACAAATAGCAAAGTGGTCATCTGAGCTAGTTGAGGTCCAGCTGCGTGGCTACCTTGGCCTCTTCTGAATACCCTGGTCTGTTTTCTTTGGGAGATAATTGTGCTTTCCTGCAAACTGGACCTGGAATGTGAATGTGTGAAAGCTGGGAGGGTTTCTGCTATTGAAGACTCACCAGTGCTTACAGTTGTACTTACAGCACGATCTTAGCTATTGCCTTCTGATAACAGGCTTAAGGTTGTCTCACTCAATGTCACAGTTTCAAGTGAAGTTAAGGTAACACTGGTTCCAGTGAGTTCATTGTTCTTGTCCGATTCTGTAACTGGTGTCTTTTGTTCAGTATATAGGTGCTTAATCTCCAAAGCAGAATGACCTGAAATACCCAGGTGGTGATGCGAATTCTTCCCCCCATGCACACACATACCCCTTGCTTTATTTTCTCCTCTGGATGGTTGGGATCAGATGAGTTCCAAGTGCTTGGTTTGGAAGTCTGCAAACAGTTCATGATTTGGTAATGGCTCCCTACCATGGATTTTATTCTTCTGGGCATTTCAACAGAGGCAGCCTAACAGGTGTCAGGAAATGATGCAAGAGTAATCCCTTTCTGTTTATTGTTTTTGTGATGATTATGGGGCTAGCTATTTCTTTGATCATTTTTCTAGTCTGAATGGTCTGCCTGCAAAGTCTTGACCTTACATCTTTATCTTTCCAGAGGCCCAATCACCTGACTTTCCTGCTGTCAGATCCAGCCCTGCACTGTTGTGTTCTCTGGATAATTCTGCTTATCCTAGCAGAGCTATTGCAAACCTGCATTTCTTCTATTTGGGAGCTTATGTACAGTGCCTATGAATAGCTTTTGTAAAGATTAAATAGTTTTTCAGTAATAGCAAAGCGCTATGGGAAAGGAAAGAAGCAGGCAGCCATGGCAGTTTGACATTCTCTCCTAAGAGCCTAGGTTTCAGAATCTAGTTTGAATTTTACTGGTTTTGATTTATTGATTTTTTAAATTTTCTTCAGTGCTGCTTTTCTGTTATTTCTGAGGCTGACTAAGCTGGTAGAGGCTTTTCTTTTTTTTTTTTTTAGTAAGAAACTTGAAAGATTTGAAGCTTTAGTGTAACTTCTACCTGTCTTACTTTTCCCCTTGCCATTTTTGTGTCCTGGTAGTCCTTCTACTGAGAATAAATTAATAGATTTATGCAGTATAGTGCATTGGAGTCCATTTGGTACAAATGCAGAAGCTGACACCAGTGACTCCTGAATGAGGAACAAGGACATGTAACATGAAAGTTGGTCATAGTGTAACCCTGATGTGAAAATCCTGACTTCCTAAAGAGTTCATCATTATGTGATTTTACTGCTGCTTGTGTCTTTTCATTCCTCCTGGAACAATTTTTTGGTTTTAAATCTGTTTTAGGATTTTTTTGAGGACAGATTTACGATGATTTTATAATGGGCTGATTCTGTTTTTTATTAGAAAGAAATGAAATATAGTTCAATTTATAGGTAAATCCTTTGAATGAAGCTACTACCTGTGCTACCCACAA
This sequence comes from Rissa tridactyla, assembly GCF_028500815.1. NCBI lineage: Eukaryota > Metazoa > Chordata > Aves > Charadriiformes > Laridae > Rissa > Rissa tridactyla. Next base: position 63,594,957 of record NC_071497.1, on the reverse strand, counting down.
TGTGAATTTTTTTCTAGGTACTACAAATTGGACAGGTCTGCCTCACTCAGCTCCTTAACTGTTCTACATGGCCTCATAGAATCACAGAATGGTTTGAGTTGGAAGGGACCTTAGAGATCATCTAGTTCCAACCCCCCTGCCATGGGCAGGGACACCTCCCGCTAGACCAGGCTGCTCAAAGCCTGATCCAGCCTGGCCTTGAACACTTCCGGGGTGGTGCATCCACAGCTTCTCGGGGCAACCTGTTCCAGTGTCTCACCACCCTCACAGTAAAGAGTTTCTTCCTATTATCTAATCTGAATCTCCCCTCTTTCAGTTTAAAACCATTACCCCTCGTCCTATCACTACACTCCCTGATAAAGAGTCCCTCCCCTTCCTTCCTGTAGGCCTCCTTAGGTACTGGAAAGGGCTGTAAGGTCTCCCCGGAGCCTTCTCTTCTCCAGGCTGAACAACCCCAACTCTCTCAGCCTGTCTCATAGGAGAGGTGCTCCAGCCCTTGGGTTGTCTTTGTGGCCTTCCTCTGGACCTGCTCCAACAGGTCCGTATCCTTACATTGGGGGCCCCAGTGCTGGACGCAGTACTCCAGGTGGGGTCTCAGCAGAGTGAAGTAGAGAGGCAGAATCACCTCCCTAGACCTGCTGGCCACAATTCTTTTGATGCAGCCTGGAATACTGGGCCGTGAGCACGCATTGCCGGCTCATGTTGAGCTTCTCATCAGCCAGCACGCCCGAGTCCTTCTCCTCAGCGCTGCTCTCCCAGCCTGGGAGGGATTGTCCTGTGTGCAGGACCTTGCACTTGGCCTTGTTGAACTTCATGAGTTTCTGTGCACAGAGCCACCTCTCAAGCTTGTCCAGGCCTGTTCATGTTCAGTTAGATGATCTGTCTGACTGTAGTGACATTTAATCCCTTTGAAGATACTTTCTACTTCTTTCTTAGTTGGAGGCAAAATTTATCCTTTCCATACGTCCAGCCACTAATTTTGAATGTGTTCAGTTGAATGTGTTGAATGTTCTTGTTTGTTTATAATTGTTCTAATTCAGTGAAGATAAAGTCAGTGATCTGATATGCCTTATTAAATGTGTTGCAACTTTCTAAAAAAATTCTTAAAGTTAGTGATTCAGAAGTGTGCTCTTTTCATGTTCTGTTGATTTCTCATTTATTTTTTTCTTAACTTTCTTTAGAATTGTGTATGAGAGATGTAATAATTTAACACAGCAATTAAAATGTATTAGAAATGAAACAACTTGGTAGGCAGAATGCTATGAAATCAAGATTGAAGTAGGATAAAAAGCAGTGTTTTATACTATGTTACACCCCCAAAATAATCTCCCCCAAAAGTATATATCTAATTCTTACTGTCTTTAAAGTCTTTCAAGTTCTCCGAAATCTTAAAGCTACTGTTCACACACGTACAAGTTTTCTTTTTAAAAAGAAAAAACAAAACCCTGATAGCAAAATAAATATCCAATACAATGTAATAGTTTTGTTCTTATCTAGTAGTGCTAGAGTTGACTAAAATTTTTGTACCTTTCTCTTAAACAGAATGTTGTCTTTGAAAGCTCAGGGAAGAAGCAGCAGGGAGAAAAAAGTAACACAGTGGTAAGTACGTCTGAAGCAACTACACCAAATGTTAAAATAGAAATCCTCTTCTTTATTCATATGTTGTAATAATCACCTGCATAGAACTTGAAGTTTTTTCTGCATCATCTCTCATGATGTTCTGAAGGCAAATTCTTAGTTATAAATATCTGTTGAAGAGCCAAGTGAATGGTATGTATTTACATGTAATGGTGTGCATATATAGAATGGGGAGTACAGGGGAAACTAAGTTGCAGAGAAATATTTCTGTTTTAAAGCTCTATGCCCACTGTTAAATGTTTTAGCTTATGCAGTTTAGCATTTTATACTGCTTTTTTAGGTAATTCTTTTTACTTCGTTGGAAAGATAAGTGTATTTTTGAAAAACTTGGGTAAAAGGTGCTTGAAAGAATGCTTTGAATGCTTGTTGGGTCTCTTACTGTCCTTCTTTCAGGTTTGCTGATATAAAGCCTTGGCAAACGTTGCATCATGTTATTTCCCCCTTATTGGTCTACTAACATTCTGTAGGTAGAGAGCTTATTTAAGGACATGAAAAGTTTTAAGAAGCTAAATAAAGTTCAGTTTTCTGTTACAAGCTCTATCGAAAAGCAACACGTATTCAGAATCAGCTTTTTTTATTAAGTGATGCCAGTGCAGATGGCACTAAGTTGCTTTTGCCTTGTATTGTAAGGATTTCTCGAGGCAAGTATTTCTCATGAATAAAAAGAATACCCAATAGACAATTTTGTTTTCCGAACTTCTCTATGAATTTCTGTGAAGGAGTTGTTATTGCTAACCCTCCCCTCTTTCCCCCACAAACCCACACCTCCCCACCCCAACATATGACAGCAGCTTCCATCTGCTCTGATTTTATTAATAGTACTGCTCAGATTGTGGAAATGCTAATGAATATTAACGCTTCAGTGAGTGGAATTTTGAGGCTTACTATAAAATACCAGTTTAAAACATACAAAATCATCTGCATATTTTATCTGGCATTGCTACAAACAGCAGATACTTAAGAAGATAGAAGCATGTGCACATGCTCCTTTTTCCAGCCTTTTGTGTAGTCTACAAGGCTGTAGGCTTTGTGTGCTTTGGCATTCTCCACTGAGCTAAGAAGCTGTGCTGTTGCTACACTGCTTCAGCTGTGCTTGCTGCTCTGAAAGGTTTGTTGCTTCCTATGGGCAAATGTCTAGCAATGCCTCTTCCCTTCCATTCCCCTACACTGGTTTATCTCTTTTGACTATGTTGTCATAACTGGAGGAATTAAGACAGTATCTCTTCCTTTCTGCTTGAATAGATGTTGACAGTATGTGATACACAGCATTTACTTGTACGGTAGATCCAGACAAAATCCCTCAAAGGACTAAACTTGAAGCATAAGCGGTTTAGTATGGTTTTACACGTCTTCCACCAGTTTACCATCTCTTAGTCTGGTTGCTCTGTGTATTTATTTTCATTGTTTTCTTTGTATAGAAAGTCGGGAATTTGTCCTGTTTGTTTCCATGGATCTTTTTCACAGCAACAATGAAAGAAAATGTAGAAATTAATGGATTCTGAAAGCAAAGCAGTTCTGAAGTAGCTTGGTGCAGCTCGCTGTACCAAATAGCTGTGATTACTAGCTGCACAGTAGCTGTGATTATTTCTACTGCATAGTTGTTTTTTGTGATTTTTTTTTTTTTATTTTATTACTTTTTTTTTTTTGAAAAGGGGGATATGGTGGCTAGTGGGGCATTGAGTTCACTTCAGTATCCTATTGGGATACATATTTCATGTTCCCAGCTATGTATTAACTTAAAAGTGGCAAACACGAAAACCCAAACATGTGTGTTCCGTAATGTAAAGGAATTCTTTAGCCATTTCAAAACATCATTGTTGAAATACTGAAATATCAGTGTCGTGGCTGTTAGAAAAGCTCAGTTTTTTAATATTCCATGAAGGTTTGAGGGGCTCCTACAGTTTCCTTCAAACTTCAGTTTGTCATAGTAGATACTCTTGAATTTCTATGGCTTTTTTTGTTTTGGGAAGAAGAAATGAGTGAGACTCGAGCACAGTGGTTTCAAAAATCAATTTATTTCTCTCAGTGTTTTCTTAGTAACACTACAAATACTCAAAGAATATGCAATCAAGTTGAACATCAGAAATGAAGCTCAGATCTAATGCTAATCTCAGCAGCATTGTTAATGATATACAATTAGAGACCATTCTTCTGATGAAATGTTGTAGTGGCACTTACTTGGATAGTTTGGCTGTCCGTATGGAATTTAGTTTCTAGGGGTGCCTCAGAAAAAGAGCAAAAAGGCAATGTATGAGCAGTAAGCTGCAACTACCTGGGCTTAGGTTGTGTAGTGACAGGGTGCGTGTGTGTTATTGTGTAGTTGTTATGTAGTGTTAATATGAAAAGTCAATATAAATATAAAAAAAAAAAAAAGAAAAAAAGAAAAAAAAGAAAAAAGCTAAAATAACAATTGTTTGGGTATCTGAACATTTTTGAATTTATTTTTTTAATCTAAACTTACAAATCTGTACTCTTGATATATCTGATATACCTATGCCTTACTGATGCCTTATCTAGCATTATAAGAATATTGAATATTACTGCATTTCAGTTAAAGGCTGTACTTGAAGTAGAATATTTTATTATGTAGATATTTGCCAAGAGTTTGTTTTTTCTTCTTTTCTCAGTTTAAAAATAATACTTTTGTTGCTCTGTTTTTACAAAGTCAATGTCTTTTTGTCATTGTTAAGCTTGTGGCATGATAAGGCCAAGTACTGACTGCTTTGTTGTATTGCTGCTTTTTTACAGTTACAGAAACGAATACAAATGAATATTCCAAAGATTTCTTTTGATATGGTGGGTTTTACGTGTCATAATAACTCTTCAGGTTTGTTTTAGCATAGTCAGTTTAGATAAATATCTGCTGGAAAATAACTGTTGCAACAAATACCTGGTTAGATACTCTCTAGTTTCAATAAAGCAGGAGAACCAAGAAAACGTTATTAGTACCATCAACATCATTAAAACTAAGTAAAGAGGTTTTATAAAATAGTTTGATCACAAACTTCAGATCTTAATTGTGTAAAAGGTTTCTGAATATTTTGAAGCAAAACAAAACAGAAACAGTAAATTGAAATCTGGTTAGAATTTACTTCCTAGAATATAAGAAACAGATAATATAAGCAAATGTCTCTAAAATTCCCACCTAGCATTGATCTTCTGGGAGTTACCTGAAATTGTCTTGCTGCCCTGGCCCTTGGAGGTGGGTGGGTGTTTTTGGTTCTTCAGTGTGGTTTGTTTTGTGGGGTTTGTGTGTTTTTTGTTTGTTTTTAAATCGGCATTGGGAGCTTGGGAAGCAGTTAACTCCAAAAGAAGCTTAGAGTTTTGTTACCAGCTTTGAGTTTTGTATTTCAGCAAGCTAGGAGTAGGGTATTGCTTGTTTTGCTTATATCCTAGCAGCTGTTGAATCAGTAAACGCAAAACTGATTTCTGCCCTCTGTTCCCTTCCCTTTATTTTCTCAAAAAATGTAGCAAGCATCGTTCATGTTTTTGCATTTAACCATTGGTTATTTATTTACTGTATTTACTAACATGTTCCTTCTCCTGCTTTTACCGTGCACCATTGTAGTTTCATGAGTAATGCCTTCTATTTCTGTTGCTCTGAATGCTGTACATGAGCAAGTAAATATGTTTTTTGGTGTTCCCTGCCTACGAGAGGACATGCAGCTGTGGATGCAATTGAGCGTTGTTTTCATATCGGGAGCAGGGAGGCTTAGACTGTAGCTTCACATAAAAATGGTGAAACGGTTCCAGAACCCCTTTTATTTCCTATCGCTTGTTCTCTCCCCCAGATTGCAGCACTACAGTTCATTGGGTTGTACTGACCTGGGTGTTTGCCAGTCTCATTCAGTGAAATGAGTGATGTAGTTATTCCAGTTTTGCAAATTTTTTTTTTTTTCTAGAAGAGACAGAAATAAATAGCTTGGAGGAGAGCGAGGAGGGGGTGAAAATACCTTAACTTGGCATTGTCATCAGTGAGGCTTTAACACCTTAACCAGAGAATGCCAGTGCCACTTAGGAGGCAGTCTCCTCAAAGTATGTGCTGTCTTTTCATGTTTCACCTTCTCAGTGGCCATCAGGTTTGAGCCATGCTTTTCCTCTCCTAAAGAGAAGAAGAAAAAGGATTGCAGAGAAACAAACTTCCAAGCTAGGATTTGCAAGGTGCTGGTTGTTAAATTAAGACCTCACCATTCCCATCTAAGAGGACTAGATTGGTTTTAGGGTAAGCCTGAACCAACCCTTAATGCTGTGTTGTCATCCCCTCCCCCCCCGCCCCGGCCCCCGCCATTCTTTACGTGATTTGCTGATGAGCAAGAGGAGACAAGTAATTTCTGAGGTTAAAGAATGAAGGATAATTGTGTTCTTTAGTGTAAGAGCCAAGGATGTTGTAGTTTCCCCAAAATCATGAGGGCTACTGCTGTCATTACCTGAAGATATTAATTTAAATTGTTCTGTGAGTTTTCACAGTATAGCCTCTTCCATCAACAAGTCAAATAGCCTGTGTCTGAGTATCTTCTGTGGTGCGTGTTGCTGCTTTAGGAAGAGAAAAACCTTTAACGTCCCTAAAGACAGACTGGTTCATGTTTTTATTTCCAGTAAGGGAAGCTTCATTTCCTATTGATTCTTTAATGTAGAAGTAGTAATCAATTATTTCTGTGGAATTTTTTTTAGTGGATTAAATAAGGTTCTTAATAAATAACTTTTTTTTTTCATAATTCTTTGTTTCAACAGGAGTATGTTGGATCTTCTCTCAGTTGGCCAAATGAGCCTTCTTGTATTTGTCGGGGTGCACATTAGGATACGTGCTCCCCAACACAATCTTTCCCTTTCTTGTGTTTACACATCCTCAGCTCAATAATTATGAACTTGTTTGTAGATAGTGGAGTCTGCTAAAAAGAACCTGACCAGATATTTTTGTGCTTAGTTGTTCATGCCTTTCGGTACAAACATCTAATAGCTGGTTTCATTTTCAGCTCTGCTGCTGATGTAACTGGTAAACACCCTTTTGAAAGGCTTGGGGGGGGAAAAAAGTGCTTTCACCAGTTTAGAGCATAAGCGGTCACATCCTGTTAGCATCAAACAGGAAATTTAAGGGACTAATGGTGCAGTGAAACTATTGCTTTTAGAGCAAATTAACAGATTAGGGGCAAAATTACTGTGAATTTAAATTCCACTTGTAATAAGCCTGAGTTCAAAATTTTCAAAGAAACGTTACACTTGGTGGTCTGTGTGGTTTTTTTTGTTGTTGTTTTTGTTTGTTTGTTCCTTTTTTGGTTGTGTGGTTTTGTTGTTTGTTTTTTTTGCCAACCCATGAGAAGCATTTAGCTACACCAACAACTACTGGAAACTAGTGCATAAACTGTAGCCCTTGTTGAAAACTGAGGGACTTCCAAAGCTGAGACTGTTAACTTGGGTGCTTGCACATTGAGTTTTATCTCTTAAATTTAGACAAAGAGACTTGAAAATGCAGAGCCTATGTTCTCCTTTTTATGTAGATATGTATTACTATGCATATATATGTAGATAACAAAACATAGGCAGATATGTGGTTAAACAAAAAATGTCCCATGGGGTTTTGGCAGATCTGCAGCTGCTGTTGGGCTGCCAGGTTCTTAGGGGACAGGGGTGTACAGGGAATCATCAAAGAGTTCCAGGAAAGAGTTATGTTTCACTGGATGATGCTGTCTCTTCTGGATTAATGTTTAGTGTGTATCCAAGCTTGTTGTTGATCTTGCTTTCTTTCACTGATCATGGTCTTGATCAGTTTGGCCTTGCTTATCAATTCTGAAACTTTGAAGTGCTCCACGTCATTCATGGTCTCAAATGGGATAGATTATATAAAGTGATATCTATCTATCTAGTTATATAGATGGGCAGCAAAAATAAGATGAAGATTTGACATATTTTGTATTAAATAAATTGCATACAGTTTCACAGCAAAACATCTTTCAGTTGTGAACTCTTATCTTCCTTTCTTTTTGACCATACTGGTTAAGCACTACCGTTATACTATACTTATATAGACTACCATACTTGTATCAGAAAACACTTAATTTTTCTCACAAATTTGAGACTTCACAGAATAATAAGCCTTCACCACTGAACCCCTTGAAGAAAACCTGTCTGCATAGTTGTTGCTACCTTCAGGATATAGGCAGTTCAGTAGGTAACATTTTGCTTTGTCCCATTTTTGTATAGTTATTGTGGACTTTGTTTCCTTTTACTGTCACAGTTAATGTATATGAATGAGTGAATACTATACTTACTGAAATGCGCATATCTGTGTAGTTTAAAACACTCATGTATTTTTCAGTTTATTACAGATACTACAGTGTCTCTGATCCTTAGGTGTGATCCTCAAATAAGCTTGGAAAAGGAGGTGTGAAATAAATGCTAAAAATGATTCATGGAGAAAAAAAAATACGATGAGAAATCTGCTAGTTTATAACTAGCAAACCTATCAATTTAAACTAGGTATTTTTTAACACTGAATTTTTGGGGATGGTAGATTAAGTCTTCACAAACAGAACACAGCTCATTCTCCTTTATGCCTTCCAACTTTGGAGCCTTTAATGATTACAAAGAAAAGCTTCTGATTGTACAGTGGCAGTTTTCTCTTCCTATTCCTTCGAGAAGTAAAAAAAAAACCCAACAACACAAAACTATATGAAGATCCTGATTTTTTTTTTTTTTTCTGTGTAAACACTGAACATGACGTAAACTTGTGTTAAGGCTTTAATACTTTAGGGGACAGGGGGGTTTTGTTTGTGATTTTTTTTTGAGGGATTTGAATGAAAAAGCATATCTTTCTTCGTTATTTATATGAATCATGTAATGAACTTTTTTGCATTCTGGAAACCAAAGCATAATTCTCAGAAGCTGAAATGACTGGACGAAGTGAACTCACTGATGGCTGCGGCTAGTGTGATATAGGTGTGTCTTCCCCTGCCAGGCTTCTGGTAATCAGCTCACTTCTATGACCTCTGCTTCCAGTCCTCCCTGTTCAGGGCATATGTTCTTCTGTTTATGCTCCCATTTGAAGCAGTTGTCGCTTCTTTCTGAAGTGGTGTGTTTTTCCACAGCTCTGCAGATCTCTGAAGTAATAACAAAATGAGACGATATTTATTTTTGTGAAAGACTTTTTCATTTGTAAATGTTGGCCATGGAATTCCTCTTGTGTCTTCATGTGCAGTCTCTGAGGCTTGGAGAAGGCATGAGTAGCTCTGACCCAGTGAGCTCATCAGCTTCAGTAGCATCCTCGGCTGGCTGTGGGTGGCTGGAGGATGTTGTGCTGGAGCTTATTCCTGTGGAAGAAGCAGGAGTAGGTTATGCTGTCTCTTTTGCTGACTTTCCCATTCTGTGGAAATCCTCAGTGTGGAATTTGCAGTCTCTACATTCTTTACATTGCAATACAGTTAAATATTTTTATTTTTAGAACACTTATTATTTAAATAACATGGCTGGAGTTTTATGGGGAGTATTAAGTATTCTGATAGATAATCAACATTGTAACAAAATCTGACACTGAATCAATCCAACATTGAAGCGTTGTTAAAAAAGGAAGTCTTGACATCCCACTTTCTAATTAAGAGTTTTCTTCCATCCTTTTAATGGACGCATGTAGAATTTGACTGTATCCAGCCTGCGTGATAAGTTGTACTTCTGTTCAGTGAAAAAGCTGAAGTACAGCAGCCCCCCGACCTGTTGTCATATAAATTAAACATACTGTGAAGTTTGCAAGCTGGCTGCTCACAGAGGAAAATCCAAGTGCATGACTTTTTTTCTTGTCTTAGTTAGAAGAGGGGTCTTGCAGCATGTGACATCATATAGTGCAGAGGCCACAGTATTTTATTTTCTCCCTGTGTTACTAACATACTGTCTGAAAGTTGAAATGCAGTCTGCTAAATGTATCTGAAAGACTATTTTGGCACTTGGAGAAGAAAGTTTCCTGTCACCAATCCAGAACTTGAAATATAATTTCTGCAATTCCAAAAAAATTGAGATTAAAAAAAGCATATTTTAATTTGGAATGTTGGCAGTTTGAGAAAATAAATACTCAGTGCTGCTTTGGAAAAGTATGTATTTTTAGATCAATTTCCTGAGGAAATGAAGCTTGCATGACCATGTTGTCTGTCTGCACATGTTGGTCCTTCCTGAAAAATTGTTGAGTCTGTCATCTGATTTCAGACAAACTTGAAACTTGAGGTGACATTTTGAAGATTATTGTTTCTGAATTTTGTGAAAATTGTTTGCTAATTAGAGGAAAGAGACCTAAACTTGTGCTCTTGCTGAAGAGAAAAGAGGCAGAATGTGGCTGCTGTACACCATCAGTAATCAGCTAGTCAGTTTGCAACATTTAGGTTTGCCGTCTCCTGCTCAGTAGGAATATCATAGAAGCCATGGAAAGGAGAGGGGACTGGTGTAGCAATGGTTGAGTTTAAAGGAAGGAAGGAAGATACATTTCCATAGCAAGGTGAAGTTCCTTTAGTTCCAGTGTGCAGAGCAAGATGCATTGAACTTTTCCAAACTGCATGGAGTTGCAAAAAGAAGTCACTTCTTTGTCTGTGCGCTTGTGAACATTGCCTTTTAAACTTCAGATAGAACAGTTGCTAGAAACCACACTGGTTCTTTTTGTTGTATTCTGTCTTTAAAAGAGGGATTTGAAATTAAGGTACATAAATTTAATCTTACTCATCGCAAAAAAAGAATTAGCTTTCCTGTAGCTACACTTCAGTGCTCTGTAGAGGGTGGATTTTATTATATTAAGCAAAAATATGATCCCGGTAATCTTTGTAAAAGCAGGGATAAGCTTGTTGTAAAAACACAGTTGATGCTTCAGAACTTCTTCAGAATTCTTTGCTGCTCTGCCATGTAGGGCTCTGTTAGCAGGTGACAAGTTACAGGCTAAATTTTGACTTCTGGGGTCTGTAGGTGTTTTAACCGCATTTAGTGCCACTACAGATCTGTTGTGTTTAAGAGAAAATAAATAAATTCTGTCTTTCCTCTGTCTGTCTTACATGTGTGTACACACACATATACATATGCTGGTATATATGCACTTCTTTCTTTTTTAAGTATTTAGCAGCCAGGGGAGGTTTGAGAAGCTGCCCATGTAAGTATTTTTGAAGTTGTCTTGGCTTACAAATGGACCAATTTCTGTTTTACAGTGCCTGAAAATGACAACAAAGCGGAATTTGTTTGTGCGGCTGGTGCCATGCCGCTGCCTTCGTGGAGAGGAGGAAACGGTCACTACACTTGATTATTCTCACTGCAGCCTGGAACAGGTGCCTAAGGAGATTTTTACTTTTGAGAAGACCTTGGAAGAACTCTATTTAGATGCTAATCAGATTGAAGAGCTTCCAAAGGTATGTTGGGTGGTTTTCCTTTTAGTTCCGTTTATTAACTCTATTGCTTCACCAGCATTGTAGGAGCTGATAGTGTCTAGCTTTCTGCTTCAGCTTTTAGGCTGCAGTTTGCTAAATATTTTTAACTAAGTGTTGGTCTCAAAATAAGCAGCACTGGCAGAAGGAATGTTTACGTGTTCCAGCTTGAGTAGTTTGCTGCATGAATTGGGACGAAACTGTTTAAGCAACTGATTCAGCCAGAGACAGCTATATAGAAGAAGAGGCAAGCTAATTTATTTCTGTAGTGGTGTCTGCTCACTGTCTGCTCTGACTAACTGTATTCAACAAACTGCGGCATTGTTTTGGATCTCTGATAACACATGAAGATTAGAAGAGGGAAGATTAATGACTTGTTCATATCTCTGTGCCCACAAAAGATAGCTACAATCCAAAGTATCTATTCACATGAAGTCCTGCTTTCTTCTTTGGTATGTCACTGATGAGACTTTCTGAAGTATCTCAAACTACTTAAGCTCAAAAACTAGAGAGCTGGAATGCCACTGTGTTTACATCTTTGTTATAGAAATTAATATTTGTTGTTCGTTCTGAAATCTCAACACAAAACTGCATGCTGAATTAAAGATATACTAGAGGAAAGACTGAAAATGTATGTCAGTGAGACTTCAGAGAAGTACAAAGTGGTCACTGCAATAGGCTTGTTTCCCCTCTTGGTGGAATGAAAAACTTAGTAATTAGATGAAAGACTTAATCTTTAAAATTGTTTTATCACAATTGTGTACCAGTCTTCACTGTCATCCAGGACAACTACAGAATGCTCTGTTAGGTTTTTGGAAAGTTTGCTATAACCCCTTCAGGTTTTGCTGGCTTGGATTTTTTTTTGAAAGATAAGTGAAACAAAGAAGGAAATAAAACAATTTCAGTATAGTAACTTGACAGTTATCAGAAGCCCTGGATTTCCAGTAAAGCTGACATAAACCAGCTGTGTGCTTTTGAAAAACCAACCTTAAATGCTTCTGAGAAGCCATCATTGAAAATCTGTATTTGTATGGTGAATAGAGGTAACAACATATAAGTTAAAACTAGACATTTTGTCAAAGTCTGTTATAGTTTAGAACTTCCACCACTTCATTCTTGTCTCTTCCCAAGCAGATACTTCTTTACTCCAGACTTAGTCACTTTAGATTTTTAGTAGCTTGCTTTTAAAGACTTTGTATCAGCCTTTGAGTTTTTTTCAGCTGATATCAGAAATTCCTTCCTGTCTATCATTCTTTATTGGAGAAGAATTTCAGTGCTTAAGCAGAATAAAATACCTTTTTTGGCCAAAAAGAAAGAAAATCTTCTGAACTTTTCTTGCATTAAAGTCATATTTCCCAAATCGTAAGAACTAAGCGAACATTTTCAACTAAGCAAACATTTTCCTCCCAGACTCATAATTCTCTAAAAAATTCCTTTAATCTGAAGAGGAAGACAGACTATATTGTAGTGATCAAATGAATGCATGTTGGTGTTTTATACCAGAATAAGTGGTTGGTGTGCTTTGTCTTCCTCTTCTGTTACATGCCAGTTGATTTCATTAGTCAGTTCCTATATGAAATCCAATTTTGTTATGTGAGTAAACTGAGAGGTGGGCAGTCTACCACTTGTTTTGGTCTAGTCTAAGATTAAATTATCCATGCAATTAGAAAGACCGAACATAGATGTTTTGTTACTTTTTGCTTTTCTGTGCTGGACTGCATGGACCTGTAAAAGCCTACGTTAGCTTCATGTTAGTGTGTTTGTACATTATAATAAGTCATCCATATAATAGGCTTATTTTTGAGAAACTAGGCATTTTTTTTGAGCTTTTAAGTAATTTTGGTCATTATTTTTTACTACCCTTTCAATTTTCAAAAGAAAATATATAAATTAAATTGTATAAAAATTAAAATATAAAAAAATATAGAATATATATAAAATATATGCATTTAAATACTGTAAAGGAAGTAAGCAGAGAGATTAGGGAGTGGTAAAGACATAGTAAAAGTGTTTTATTTAGCCATTTGGCAGAAATTGTAATCTTAAAACTATCCATAGAAGATCTGTAAGGGAAGGCCTGTGATGTTTGAAATTATTCTAGCTGATTTGAAGCCAGAGTTTCAAGGTGTGTATGGCTTCTCCCTAACCCAAGCTTTTATTTAGTCTTTCAACTCAGAAAAAGGGTTCTAATTAAGGCATCTCGGATGAAGGGTGCGGTACTTATTAGGCTGTCTCCAATTTTCTGAAACCTGGTTAAGACATTCACCATTCACACTCTTTCCCCTTTTACTCTTTTCCCCTGGTGGTGTGCTCTTATCCCTGTTTTGCAATCTGCTGCCCTCCGTACGCCACAACACAACTGGTGTGGGGCTGTCTTGTCAACCTCATCACTGAAATGGCCTGTCAGTGTGTGTGGCACCTTTTTTTTTTTTTAAACTTCTAATGTTTTCAGAATTCCAGCATACTTCAAAAATCAATTCTTAACGTAGCTGACTGGCTGAGGGCGCAGCATGAGCAAACTGTGGTGGAGGGAAAGGGAGGGTAGAGAAGGACTTCGCTTTACACGAAGTGCTCGTGTGTAGTCATAGTTTCAAAAGTGACTGGGCATTTGAAATGCTTTCATCTTGTGCGATAAACCACGTCTGAAAAGGTACTCTGTTTATCCCAAGTGTCACAGTGTGCATTGGAGCTGAAAAGCTCAAATTGTAGCAGCTTTAGTTTTCCCTCTCACTTTGCTCTTTGGAAGAAATTGGAAATCTGCAGTAAAATAGTTCTTAGGTGTATGACTAGTTAGTCATATGTTAGTGTTTACTAACAGTAATGATGATCTACTTAACCACTGAATATGCAAACATTAAAAAAGAACAACAACAACAGAAGGAACAATTACAAAGTCAATGCTATACAAAATTCCCCTCCCTCCCGTTTTCCTTTAGGGATCTTGCAATTTCTTGTGCTGCATTTGCATCCACCTCAGTAATCCATGAAATTTCTACTGATTCCAAGAGTCCAGATTATTGTTTTTAGGGATGAGTTTTAAGTATATATTCTTGCTTGAAGTACTTGAAATAAAGTAATGGCGCTCCTTCCCCTATAATATCCTAAGTAACCTTAACTCATAGAGTCATAGAATCACCTAGGTTGGAAGGAACCTTTCAGATCATCTAGTCCAACCATCAACCTAACTCTGTCAAAAACCATCACTAAATCATATCTCTAAGCACCATGTCTACCCATCTTTTAAATACTGCCGGGATGGTGCCTCAACCACTTCTCTGGGCAGCCTGTTCCAATGCTTAATAACCCTTTCAGTGTAAACATTTTTCCTAATATCTACTCTAAACCTCCCCTGGCGCAACTTGTGGCTGTTTCCTCTTGTCCTATCGCCTGTCACTTGGGAGAAGAGACTGACCCCCACCTCGCTACAACCTCCTTTCAGGCAGTTGTAGAGAGCGACAAGGTCTCCCGTCAGCCTCCTTTTCTCCAGGCTGAACAACCCCAGCTCCCTCAGCTGCTCCTCAAAAGACTTATTCTCCAGACCCCTCACCAGCTTTGTTGCCCTTCTTTGGACCTGCTCCAGCACCTCAATGTCCTTTTTTATGGTCAGGGGCCCAAAACTAGACACCGTACTCGAGATGAGGCCTCACCAGGGCTGAGTACAGGGGTACAATCACTTCCCTAGTCCTGCTGGCCACACTATTTCTGATACAGGCCAGGATGCTGTTGGCCTTCTTGGCCACCTGGGCACACTGCTGGCTCATATTCAGGTGGCTGTTGACCAGCACCCCCAGGTCCTTTTCTGCTGGGCAGCTTTCCAGCCACTCCTCCCCAAGCCTGTAATGCTGCATGGGGTTGTTGTGACCCAAGTGGAGGAGCCAGCACTTGGTCTTGTTGAACCTCATACCATTGGCCTTGTCCCATCAATCCAACCTGTCCAGATCCCTCTGTGACATCTTTTTACCCTCAAGCAGGTTGACACTCCTACCCAACTAGGTGTAGTCAGCAATCTTACTGAGGGTGCACTCAATCCCCTCTCCAGATCATTGATAAAGTTATTAAAGAGAACTGGTCCCAAACTCTTCAAAGCTGTAATGACATCAACTAGTTCCAACAGGTGCACATTTCTGAGGAATCGCAAACATCTTTAGGCAAGTTAAAGCTCATTCCTGGAACTGTCCATCTTGTCCATCTTTAATTTATGTCTGCTTTTGTTCTGGCGTGGTATATGCAAATGTTACATGAATGGGGCTTTTTCAATGGTCTGTGGTCGAAATAATGACCTAATAATAGAGGCCAAGAAATTTTGGTTGAACTAAGCCTATTGTTATGGTGTTGATTGGGATAATTTTTTTTAGTCATAGAACACTTCATGCTTTTGTGTGATCTTTTCTCAGAATTCCATAAGGAAAGAACACTAAGTGCAGGTATTTATGAATGATCTTATGCAAAATTCTTGGGAAAGGAGTATTCATCAGAAATTATTCAGATGACCCTTTTCAACCACTTTCTTACAGATTTTCTTTTTTGTGCTATCTGTAAGATTCCTACATATCATTTGAGGATTTTTCTTCCATTACACTAGTATTACTTGCCCTGCTTTGTCAATTTGTAAAGCTTTTGGGTAAGAATCTCAAGGTACCTTGCATATAGGAAGAGATCTGTCTCTGAGCTAATATTTGATACAAATTATAATGCATGTATACAGAAGAGATTATAGTTTTCTATATGCTTAGATCAAACTTTTGCTAGTTTTCATCATAACTTTGTTGAATTTTTGTGTACTTGAGCATGGAAGGGAAAAAAAATATTGCAAGATGCAATGGAATAAAATTTAAACTTTTAAGGAAGATTAATGCCTACTCAGATCCTGTGTTCCAGAACGATTTGACTTCAAAAAATGCATCTATCTATTTTTTTTCTTTTTTGAAGAAACTGTACCTCTGTTACCTCTGGGGTATCACATGGCATGTCTATTGTGGAAAATATTTTCCAGTGTTTGCAGGACTATGTGTAACTGCAGGTCACAATTTATGAGATATGGGAAGGAATTTGTAGGAAGTGTTAAGCATAGCAGCTGGCTTGTGACTGTTTGCAATTTTTTTGCTTTCCTAAACATTGTAAACTTAGTCAATTTTCAATAAAACTAGTTAAATAAAGTTTTTGTAGTCAAAAACTAAGCAGTCTGGCCTTCAAGCTCTGAGGTCAGAAGTTTAAAGGGATTAAAAACAAAAGCTATACAGAGGAAACTAAGAGAAAGTCGCATTCACTTTTTTCTCTCTTTCAATAGCAACTTTTTAACTGTCAGTCTCTGCACAAGCTGAGTTTGCCAGACAATGATCTAACCACATTGCCAGCATCCATTGCAAATCTCATTAATCTCAGGGAACTGGATGTCAGCAAGAATGGTAAGTCACTTCACGTATTATATTGGGGCAGATAAAAGGCAAATCACCATTGACTGTACAAAGACACTAGTGAAAGTATGATTTCTAGAAGCTACACAGCTAGTAAATTTTAAATTATTACTCTAAACCGCTGCTTAACATAAAAGATGCTCTTTTATGGTCTGGTTGTGCTATTTAATTGTATCTCTCAAATTGATTGGTTTGTACTCGGAGATTCATGATGGAAAACTGATACTGTAAAGTATTTTGTATTCTCTCAAAATGCACATGCTTGAATTTACTACTTCTAGTGGTTTTACTCATGTTTAACTATACTGAAGAATTTGCACAAGAATTTGGAAAATTTTGCTAGATTCTGTTGTTATATTTTGTTTCATATGAAACTTGTTTTCAGCTTATTTTAATGACCTGTCTGGGGAAAAGTGACTATGGACAATGACTGGTTCACTTGTCTGACTTGTTAAAAATCTATCATTCTGTGTGAGTCAGCCTTTTATAAATTATGAAATGTTGTCAGCCAAGTATTGTATGCATGGGGTTTTATTAATGGTGCTATTTTGGCAAGTTGGCAGATCTGTGTAACTGTGAGGAAATTGAAATAACTTATATTGTCATCAGATTTATTTGTGTGGCTTATCTGAGAGGAAAAAAAAATCAATCCTGCTAATTGATAAGAGTATAATAATCTTGTCTTGCTGATTCAAAGTGAAGTTAGAGGGCCTCTCCTTGAAATCATATTTGAAAATAAGAATTACGTGCCCAAGATTTTATCATATTAAATTCATTGTTTTATTTGGACAGCTAGTTAATTATGACTCCACAAAGTTAAGTTCTGATTTATTAAGAAAGTATTCCGGTTGTTGAGGTGTTGGTATTCTCCTTGATTGTCCATTGTAGCCCAATCTGTACTTAAACTGTTACTTTATTATTTCTGCCTAATGAATGCAGCATTTAGTGTGATAAATTGAACTAATTATCACTGCTCTCTTCCTGGTACAAGTGGATTAATAGTCTTTCTTAAAGAACACTGGCCTTAAACTTTCATAGTGACACGCCACAGAGAAGGAATCTTCTTTTTGTCCTAGACTAAGCTGTTGAAAGGATTAACTGTTTACAACACAAGCAGCAAAAGGGCATTTGAGTTCTAGTGCTGGCAAATTCCTTAGCTGATGTACATAAATAGGCAGCTGGTCACTTACCAGCTAGAGAGAGTTACTTGTCTGTCCAAAATGGTGTAACCTTTAGCTAAGCTTTCAGAGAGCTGCTGAAAGAGCACTTGTTCCTCTGAGGCATATAAAGAATGTAAGGAGGCATTAGATGAATGATACGCTATCCCAGTAAAATGTGAAGCTCTGTTTTCTAGGCGTTGTTTTGTTTTATTTTTAACACCTTTCAGAGAAATGACATGGCACAAGCTTATTTAAACTGTTATCATGTGCCTATTCTCAATCTTACCACGGTTTGGATGGGTTCTCTGCCTGGTGTTACACATCAAAAATAGTCCTGAGATCACATGCTTGTTTACTTGGGACATCTTAGAATCACAGAATCGTTTAGTTTGGAAAAGACCTTTAAGATCATTAAGTCCAACTGCAAACCTAACACTGCCAAGTCCACCAGTAAACCGTGACCCTCAGCACTACATCTGCATGTCTTTTAAATACCTCCAGGGATGGTGCCTCAACCACTTCCCCAGGCAGCCTGTTCCAACGCTTGACAACCCTTTAGGTGAAGAAGTTTTTCTTGCTAGCCACTCTAAACCTCCCCTGACGCAACTTATGGCTGTTTCCTCTTGTCCTATCGCCTGTCACTTGGGAGAAGAGACTGACCCCCACCTCGCTACAACCTCCTTTCAGGCAGTTGTAGAGAGCGACAAGGTCTCCCGTCAGCCTCCTTTTCTCCAGGCTGAACAACCCCAGCTCCCTCAGCTGCTCCTCAAAAGACTTATTCTCCAGACCCCTCACCAGCTTTGTTGCCCTTCTTTGGACCTGCTCCAGCACCTCAATGTCCTTTTTTATGGTCAGGGGCCCAAAACTAGACACCGTACTCGAGATGAGGCCTCACCAGGGCTGAGTACAGGGGTACAATCACTTCCCTAGTCCTGCTGGCCACGCTATTTCTGATACAGGCCAGGATGCTGTTGGCCTTCTTGGCCACCTGGGCACACTGCTGGCTCATATTCAGGTGGCTGTTGACCAGCACCCCCAGGTCCTTTTCTGCTGGGCAGCTTTCCAGCCACTCCTCCCCAAGCCTGTAATGCTGCATGGGGTTGTTGTGACCCAAGTGGAGGAGCCGGCACTTGGTCTTGTTGAACCTCATACCATTGGCCTTGTCCCATCAATCCAACCTGTCCAGATCCTTCTGTAGAGCCTTCCTACCCTTGAGCAGATCAACACTCCCGCCTAACTTGGTGTCATCTGCAAACTTACTGAGGGTGTACTCAATCCCCTCGTCCAGATTGTTCTTAAAGATGTTAAACAGAACTGGCCCCAACACTGAGCGTTTGTCTACAGCTATTCCTGAAAGCTTTGTAAAACTCCAGAAAAACAAATCAGGGTCCTGGTTTGTCTCTGTTCAGGGAGGTAAGAAATAGTGCTGTTTATTCTGCAATAAATTTGTATTATTTGGGACTTCAGTTTGTTGGCTTAAGTGCCTCTCCCTTTGTCTTTCCTTATTCACTCTTGCAACCATGGAACATTTTTCTCTTGACAGCTGCAACCCTGTTCTCTTCCCTTGTTTCTCCTTTTCTCCTGGTAAAAATTTACTGCTCAGTTTTCCACTGTCCACAATTGCTCTGATGTGTGTCTATAATAGAACCAAATAGGAGGGGTTTTCCAAGACTAGCAAAACTGATAAAAATCTCTGATTCTTCCTTTTTCTTTGTTAGATATTGAAAGAATACAGTGTGGAAGCAGTGGGCTTTGTGGGAAGCAAAGGGATTGCTTTCTCTTAATTTATAAAAAAAATTTACTGGGGATTAATTGCCAATCATACTGCCGCATGATGAGAGGTGCAAAATTCTAAATAAGAGTTTGTTTTCAGATTCCTCTGGTTGTGGCAAATGAAGGTCATAGTTCCGTATATTTTTCTTGTAGTATTAATATATCATAACTGTTTTCTTCTGATGTGAATGGAGTTAAATCATGGAGTGCAGATGCCTTTAGATCAAATATTCATTTAGTTTTAAAGGCTGTATTTCAGCAAGAGCAGTTGGTCAGACTTTAACTTTGAAATACTACCGTACATGAATATGATACGATTTTCCTGTAAGATAGTTGAGCAGCTTGTGGTGTAATCAAATGTATTGACCGAAGAGAAGTATTTAATTTTCTAAGGAGCTGGTACAAAATGAGGAATGAAGCTTCAGTTTTAAAACGTGTTCAAGTTACTGCATGAATTGCAGACTTTGGGTCACAGAGGGAGATCTCTTACACAGGAAAGCACACAGCTTTCCAAGTAGCACTGCATATATAAATGTATGTGTGCATAATATTTGATGTTCGGATGAAAGATCAAAATTGCAGAAATTCTTCAAGGTAGCAGATTCATTACATAAAAGGTATTAGTCCAAAAAGCAATCTTTATGATGTTTTAGTAGCTCATAAAGGGTCTTACCTTTTGTATTGCAGGTTTAAATGTGTCTAATTTTGTATATATAATATATAAAACTGTAATAGAGACACAACAGATGTGCAAATGCAGATACTTAAGAATATTTAATAATACTTAATCAGAACAAGGATTTACCTAGTCTAGTGTCCTGTCTCCAACAGTGACCAAAGGCTCTGGGAAGCCTAGGGAAGGTTTAGTAAAGTACAGAAGGCCAGGAGTCATGTGTGTTTCCCTGTATGTTCCCAATGTCTAGCACCTTCTGTTATTGGGTCTTCTTCAGCCAGGCAGGGTGAGGCTTTTATTTAGTAGTCTTCATTTGACTCCTGCTTTGTCAAAACATCTAGTCTTTGCTTGAAGTGATGCACATTTCAAGGCATGTGCCGAATTGAGTACAAGCCTCTAATGGTTGTGTGTTCTGGAGCATACGGAAGTCTTCGTACAAGTGTTTTGTTGAGAATATGTTATTCATGGCTGCCGAAGTGGTTGTGGCATAGATGTTGCTTAAAATATTGAACTGCTGCTGTATGTGCAGCAAGCATGCAATAGGGTTAGTTTTAACTCTGTCTTTAGTCTTGGCAATAGACAATAAATTCTGTAGTTTTGCGGAAGTAATGAGTACATCAGTTGTCCTTTTAAGCCATTTTAACCTGATTCACAGGGCTATTGTGAACATTTAATATCAGAGGTATTCCATTGCTGCTTTCCAGCAACGCTTCTGCTTTGCAGCTTTTACCTGAAGCTTGATGCTGTCCTCGTCACAAAGATGAAAGGATACTTGAACAAATGGCACAATAAATAAACTGTGTTCTTATACCAGAAATTACACCCTGCATTGTAGAAAGCATCAAGAGACACCTTTATTTCCCAGTCCTACTGTGTGACGTCCTAAAGAGAAGTTGCAGCATACAGAATGTAATACCTATGTAGAAAAACTAATATTTTATTTATGAAGCTAAGGGAAAATTTTAAATTTTTGAATCCTGTATTGCTGTTATTTCCATATTGACAGTTGTACAGGAAAAAAACCCCACCCACCAAAAAACCCCATAACAACACCATTCACCCCTAAATCTGTCTCTTTCAGGGTTTATTAACCTTTCAGGGACGTCATTTCCTTGTGGCTCTGGGGATGCCACCCTTAGCCTGCGTCTAGGACAACATGGAAGGCTGTCAAGGAAATACTTTTATCTCTTCTTTGAAGAAGGGGACAGCACTGATGTACAGTGTATGATGGCGCATATAAATGCGTGGAAAAGTTGGCTTTGCGGCTTACTAGAATCAAGTTATTTGAAATGCTGAAGTGTATGATGAGGTGACTGCCAGCAAAATCAGGCATTCCTGGAAGGACTGGGAAATGGTCTTGAAATTGCTTGTGCTTGCGGAGTTAGCATAGTGAGAAACAGTGAGATGGTCTATTTTTCCCTGCTTTCAAGTGGTGAAGGAAAAAAGTTTGAATTTTTAAGTTCTATATTATTCAGGCCCCTGGAGGATTACATAGCAAGATTAGAAAATAACTAGCAAGACCAAAAGAAACATGGTGTTTTGGAAGTAAGGGTATCTTCAATAGTCTGTTAAATATTAAGGAGTGGTTCTCTTTCACTGCGATGTTACAGCAAATTTAAGCATGTCAGTTTGTCATTCTGTGTTGCAGGGAATCTTCATGGAAAAATGCACAAACTAGAACAAGAAAGCAAACGCACACGCATAGACCCCGCCTCCAGCCATATCTGCCTATAAAACTATTTTAAGTCATTTTAAAGAATTCTGTTAACAGATGCACATTTAGATCAAATATGTTTTCTTCAGTGTTCTAAAATCATCTGCTGATTTGGCAAACTAGCTTTAGCATACTGTGTGCCAGAAGCTGGGGAGTTGGAGAATGAGAATTCAGGAGAGTATCGAGTCTTATGCTGCCCATCTGGTGCATTTAGGAGTATAGTTTTTCAATGAATTGAGAATTATTCATAGTTGATAGGGAGACAGATCCAAGCTTTATTTTCTGCAGGGAGAAGTAAGAGAGGAAGATCCTGAATACAAAAATAACTTGCTGTAAATTTGCTATTTCTGTGCTTATACTGCGGGGGTGGTGGGGAGGGGCAGACAGGAGCAGAGATCTTCTGTGATCCTTGATAGTGAATTAAAAGAAAAGGTAATTGATCTGCTGCTGTCTCCTGAGTCTGTAGCTTTACTATAATATATCACCATATAGAGGTCATAAATTGATTCTAAATGTAAGCAGTTATTCTATTTAAAGTTCTTTATTCAAGTGTTTATAGTATTTTTTCTTAAATGTATTGTCTGTCTTATTAAAGGTACTGAATGGTATCTGTCTCTGCAGAATAAAATTATCTCTATGTGTAGGAGAAGATGCGAACAAAGTGGAATTTCAATGCAGTTAAGGTCTTGAATGTGGAATTTGAGTGTACATATCCGAAATTCTGAAATAAGTTTAATACAAATCTCTTCCTGGACTCAAAGAAATTTTTGTAACACAGAAAGTCAAGATTGTAAAAAAAACACGTTGTAAAATTAATTATGAGTTTTTTAGATGTTGATTTGCATGTAAAGGCAGAAAGTACCTTTATTTTTGTATTTCGTATTTTGTATTTATTTTTGTATTTTGATGGGCAACACTGAATTTGCAGCCAGGGTGGGAGGAGCTGGAGGGTGAAAAAGAAAAGTAGCGTTACAATTTTATTTTATACTTTAGTTTCAGGTTACTCTGGGGACTCAACAACACTCCAGCCGTGAATTAGGCATAGTTGAAAACCACCTGAGCCTCGGTAATTGTCCAAGATAGCATCATGAACAAAACTGCTGCCCACAGCCTTCCTAGTGTTCCACATTTTGCGATTTTACCCTGCCCTGGCATGTTTAGGTTTACGTAAATTAGTGTGTCAGGTGTGTTTTCAGCAAGAACCAGCATTATTTGCTATCCCCTTTTTCCAGTGAAAAGGTAACTAGGAACCTGTCTTGCTGCTCACACTCCTTCTCCTTTACATAGTGTAAGGAACATAGCTAGGGCAGGCCTTAGAGATACCTTACTCTAAAAACTGAAGTTCTTCAGTTTGAGGATGAATGCTTGGAAGACTCTTGCAGTCTTGCTGGAGTATCCTAGCTGTGCCAGTACATGTGTCTAAAAGGAATAAAAAACAAAACCCCACACTAAACTATTGTCCTGTTTTCTATGGCTGCATCAGCTCTGATAATTTAGCAGCACAAGTTATTGTTGGAGAAAGTGATGAGGAGGTGTTATCCATTTGAACAGATCAGGAGGCTAACCTGCAGCATGAAATAGGATTCATTACTGTCTGAACCTCACAGAATTGGCATGAGTTTTTAGCTTTCAGATTAAAAACTTAAAATTTTGAATTTCACAGGCAGTTGCAAAACAAAAATTTTAGAAATACTAAACTCAACTCAGACTTCTAATACATTCAAAGTTATAAAAAAGTAGTTTACATATTAATGCCGCTCCTTTTTCCTCATGTGGACGCTTATTCCACAAAAGAGCCTTTTGCCTTAATTGTGAATAATATTTTATTACTACATAAATGTATGTATTTAAGTACCCACCTCGTAACAAAATGAGCACCAAATATATTGCCAATACTATATTTTGTACATCTAGTTATATTATAATAGTTATCACAACCAATAAGAATACATTTTTCTTTAAAACTCATTAGAAAAGCTTAAAAATCTCCCTATGGAAGTATTCCCGGGGGGGGTGTTCCCTGTTTGTGGTTTGTTTTTTTTTTTTTTTAAATGAAAACACTGTTTAACTTGTTCCTGTCAGATTTGTAGCTTGACTGACACTTTTGCATTAATCGTTACATGGACTGTACAAATGTTATCTATTTTCCCTTACAAACCCCCTCCAAACAGTCTTCCAAATAAAGATTCAACTTCCATTTTTCATGGTGTAAGCTCAAGAAAGGAGCCACCAGCATAGTCGTAGCTTACAACCCTGCAAGTGACCATTATTAAAGGAAGGACAAATAGGAATGGAAACCTTAAAACTTTCAGAGTGTGTAGAGTTGGAGAAAAGGACTTTGTAGAGTGGATGGAGAGAGGCCAGTCTGCTTCCTAAGCTATAAGTAGATACTTGTCAAGCAAAGTCACTTTAAATAAAGATCAGGAAATCCATTGGAGTTCATTTTTGGAATTTTTAAACATTTTGTAAGACTTTTAGATTAGTGATTTCCTTGATAAAAGGCCAAGTTTTTCTGTGAAGGGAACTTTTCTGTGTTACCAAGAATGAGAGAGTAGAGAATGAAAAGCTATATAAATGTATTAAAATTGGTGTTTTACTAAATCCGTAACAAGTTTAATGATGATAGGATAAATCTGTGACAGATCTATTTTTTTGAGTTTTGCTTCTTGAGAAAGGTAGATTTCTTCCACAAGTCTCCAAGCTTATATGTTATTGCCTTTAGTAACAGACAGACAGAAAGCCAAGGCTTCTGTAATGCTCATACCGCAAGGAAAACCAAGCTGCAAGGAATTTTATAGTTCCAATACTCTGAGGGTGCAAGAGGAGTAACTGGTGTGAGATATAGCAGGTTTCAAAAGCTTTGGCATATATGTTTGCAGAACTACATGAACTATATTTGCAAGAGTTGCTCCTTTCTCTTGAAATAATTGATTATTTTTTTTTTAGGATAAGTTTTCACTAAATGAGCCGGAGGCTCTTGCGGTGCTTGGCAATGACTAGTATACTGAGTATTGCCTTGTGCACAGGTACACCACACAGCAACCACACAGAGGACAACCTTTGGCAAGCTGCTATTCCAGCTCTGAGCAGGAAGGTGTTACTGCTGCCCTACAGCCTGGTCAGGCATCTCATGGAAACCTGAGATGCTGATTCGTCTGCAACCAGCTGTGGCAAGGGATCCTCTAAGAATTTTGAAAAGAGGAATGAACATTCAAAAGGAAGGATGGATAGGTCATTGTGCAGTGAATTGACTGGGCTCTAACACACTGCTTATTTTGAATAATAAAAAGTGCTACTTTTAATTCAGCAGGTTTGCAGAAATCCCACCTTAAAGCAAATTATATAAACATATAATACAAACTGTGACTGATACTTTTGTTGAAGATTTCAGTGTAAAATTGCAGCTTTTGCAAACAGGTTTTATGTAACCTTTGGGAGAGTTGTGGCATGTATTCTTGAGCTCTGAAAATATTTTGATTGACCTACTTGATCCATATTATCTGGAAGGACAGTTGTACCAGAGGCCTGAGTGGAAGAACAAACAGAAGCTGCTCTTTTTATGGGGAGCTGCTTTCAGGTAGGTCCTAATAGCTGCTTGCCCAGAAGGTTGGGACAAGGATGAATAGATTAGCTGAGGGAAGAATGTACATAATTAAGGTTGCTTTTCATATTCATACAGACTGAGCCTATCTGTTTGCCTCTGTGTCCTCTATATTTATAAGTGTGCAGAGTGGGATGGGCAAACAGGGGGCTGTAGTTCCTCTTATTTTGTAGCAAGAGAGCTTTTTGATGTGCCTGTTACTTGAAGAGATTTTTTTTTTTCCTCACATTGCCCACAAACTGAGATATCTAGCTGTAAACTCTTTTCCTTGGGGACGTCACCCATATGGTTTCCACAGGTCTCATATTTGTGATTTCTTTGTGCTTTTTAAGAGTTGAACCAATATATTATTATTTTTTTGAAAGCCTGTTTAAAATGTTTCTATGTGAGAAGAGGTGGAACTTTGTTTGGAGGCACTGCCACTGCTGTATAGCAGTAATGGTTTCAGGCATTACTAGTTTTAGCATTTGATTGAGAACAAAAATATGACTACATGACTGGAGTATGAACAGCAGAGCAAGTCCCCATCTGCAGTAGGGCTGAAACAGTAGTGCACTGCGGTGTCAGCTCTGGGATCCATTGCAGTGAAGGATTCTGCCAGCAGTGGATGTGACTTGCACAATTTTCTGTAAATCCAGAATTGTTAGTATTTGAGAGAAAAAGACTTTATCTGATAGAAAAAGTCATCCCAGTTTTCTCTCCTGCTCTGCAAGTTACTTTGTCCCTGGTGATAGGAAAGGATTATGCTACGTAGGGGAGGAGATGAGTGTAACTCCAGATGGTGAGTGGGACCCCAATTATACTTAAAATTGCCTTAATCCAGTCTAAACAAAGAGAGGGACGTTTGTGCACGTTTGCTCTGACAAGCTGTGCCAAAAGAATCATTTTTCTCCAGGGAGTTACAAATCAGGCAAAATTCTGTATTTCAGCCATGTTATGTGATCCAGAACTGAGGCTGATTACCTTCAGATTTGTGACCATTGACCTGAAATCCCTATATGACCTTTTTGGTTTGCCCCTAGGGCATGTGCTGCAGCTGGTCTGGGATCATGATTAAACACAGCTTAGGCTGGTTAGCTGGTGAGTTTTTGACAAGTAGAGTTCTGAATGATGAATGCTTTCTGCTTCTGGCTTAGTCTAGACAAGAATTTTAGATTCTTCTTCCTTACCTTACCTTACCTTACCTTACTGCCAGATTTTCCTTAGCAATCTTATAGTCCCACCCCCACCCTCTTTTTTTTTTTTTTTTTTTTTTTTTTTTTTAGTGTTGGTTTTGGTAGAAACTGGCCAGTGAGTTTAATAGTGCCTGAACTTTGGAAAAACAGGGAGGAAGGAACAGGCAAGTAAATATTGAAAGCTATTATGTAAATCTCACTTCTGTAGGAAACTGCACTACAAAAAGAACTTTGCTCTCAACTTGGTTTGGATCTGGCGGTTAGAATTAAAGATTACCAGCAAATCGTATTTTCTACTGTTGTGCTCTGCAAATGGTCATAGTCCACAAGTTTGATGGTTTGGTTGTTGTTGGGGTTTTTGGGGGGGGGGGGGGTGTTTTGGTTTGGTTTTTTTTAAAAAACAATAAGTGTGATCAGTAAATTAGCTACAGTACTGAAATGGGCTTGGCGTGGTGGTTGTTACCATGTGAAGTAGGAAACAGCAGGATGAAGAACTTGTCCATATGATGGTTTTCAAGGAAGGCGGGATAGGGCAGCAACAGACTGGATAATGCCCAAGTAATCTGTTCCTTGTCTTCGCAATCCTTGAGTATCAGTGTATAAAGGAAGCAGTAAAAAAAAAAAAAAACCAGCAAGAAAAATGGGATTTAGAAAGGAATGTGGATCTCAATTTGTAGTGCTCATTTGATGAGATGCTCATGAAGGTTGGGGGTGGCTATCAAGTGGATTAATTAGCACAGTGTTACAAAAGGAGTGTGGAAAAATGTGGTCACGGAGACCCTTGAGATTTGCTGAGCTTCCTTAACAGGGAAGAAGATTCAGGACGCTATGGACAGATGGAAAGCAGAGAGAGAAAGAAGGAACAGATCCTCTTAGAAAGTGCTCTTTACAGCTGTTCATTCTTCTTTCATCTCTTTTTCCAATGTCTCTCTGCCTTCTTACTTACTCTTCTTTCTTATTTGCTCTTTAAATTTACGTTCTTGGTGGGAGAACTAAAAGAATACTAATCCAACAGTAACTGTGTATGTTTCTAGCATGCAGGAGGAGTATAGCTGAGGAAGAGTGAGCGTCTGAAGGTTGTTGTATAGCCAGTTAGTAAATTGCAACTTCGTATGAAATTAGGAGACTGGTCCTCTGTACCATGTTTTTTCTCTTCTGAATGTGTACTACAACTAGCATTAGGTGTATTTCATGCTGTCATTCCTAATTTACTGCTCTTTTGAATGATGGCTGCCATTTATCTATACTGAAGTGTTGAGTGATGTTGGTAAAGACATGTATCTTAACAATCCTGGCTCTAAGAAGAAGCAAAATTAAATTCATGGGCTCCGTCATTGTTAGCTTTTTCATATCAGTTGAATTTCTGTTGTTAATTTGTTGTTAAAACTGTTGCTGCCTCTTGCCCAAGGCATAGTCAAACAAGAGACTACTGCGGAGTCCTCCGATTATGTACAAAAGCATGCTGATTTAACATGTCTGTATTTGGATAACTAATATTTTATTTGGCTGTTCTTTTGAGAGTAAGTTTACATTGCCATTCTCTCTAGCAGATGTGCTGTGTGTTTTCTTTTCTGGGTAGTTATCACAGATCTAAGTCTTCCGTGCTTCAGTGAATTCTTGACACAGGCAATGGAAACTCATATTAATGTTAAAAACATGAGGTTTAATATTAACGTGTTGGACCAGAGCAATTTTTCATCCAAGGACTAAGCCAAGGCCAGTAGTGTGACCATCTTTCAGAAAAACTAAGTTCAGAGAATCTCTCATTGTGATGCAAACAGCAAAACTAATGGCACAGAGTAAGTATGAAACACAACTCTGCCTCCATGGAAGAGCTTAGCAGTGGTTTACTGTGGTTATTGTAGACGCTTATTTTAAGAAGGTGAAGTTATATCGTCGCCAAAAAAGAGGTCTTGATATACTTTTTAGACAATAGAAGACCACTTCATACAAATCATCCACAACTTAATCTCTACAGACCTCTTCATGCTAGATTTTTGTTCATCGGCCATGGCTTAGGATACTGCGTGGTGTTAGATGCTTTTCATCTGTATGTTTGGATGTTCTTGTTTGGTGAAAGAGGCTTCTTGCTGCTGGAATTAAGATGATGTATGGTTAAATTTCTTGGAAATGTGTTTGTCTTAATACAAACATTATATGACAGCAATAGATAACGTACATTTCTAGTTTATATACAGTAGTTTTCTAATATGTCTTTGGACTTGACAGTATCACTGCTGCTTTCCAGAAATGAAGCTTCATTACATTTTAAGTATTACCTTTTAGTTTTGATTTTGAACTGTGAGCGTGATAAAGCGAATCGAATTGGTGTCCTGTGTCATTGTCTTCTGTTTTGATTCCACTCACAGCCCCAGTAAACTTCACGACTGAAGTCGTATGTATAAAGCCATATTTTTATTTACACGTGTGTGCATATACATGAATGCACATGGTAGTAAACCATAAGTGGTCAGAAATCCTGGCCTATATCACAGTTGGTGATTCAGTTATTCCTGGTCCCCTCTGCTTCTGTAATCTATTGTTCTTGAGTTCAACAAGCTATTTCCCAAAATGATCCATGATACTTAGAGATATTTAAACACCTGGATTAAATGTGTGGCTTAGTGTGCTTTTCTTGCCTTTCACCTCTCACTAGCAGAGTACAGCACCTGGTATGAGTCAAAAGTAGTAGTTTCAGCCATTTAGTATGACAAATATGTTCCTCTCAAGAAAGACCTAAAAGTCTACTTTGACAGAAACGGTGTTTCTACTTCAGTTGAATTTACAGACAAGTCAGCATGGTGACTTTGTGCACAACATCACCAACTGACTTAATGTGAAAGTATGTATTTTGTGACTACTCTTCTTGTCAAGTGGTATTGCCATCTCTTTAAGTCCTAATATACCAGGTCAATCTTGTTACTACAGAAAGAACCAAACTCTAAGCTAGCATCAGAAATTGTGTCATTTCTTGTGTAAGTAAAAACGTTACTTAGCAGTTGATGCTTCGACCCGTTTTTTTCTGCTTTGGTTTTCTCAGAAGAGATACATGGAGAGACATAACCAAGTCCCGTCTGCCAATCTCCATGAGAAGACACACTGCCCTTGTCTTTCTCTCTGCAGCCACACTGTAAGAGAGTTAATGTTGCTTGGAGCAGCATGACATTTCACACTCTCACTAGCCTAAAAGCAAGTATCCGCAGAGTACAATTCTTTCTTAATGATCTCATTCCCTGGGTTCAGATTGCCCTATCCATGCACCTGATAAAGGACTATAGAAGCAGACATAATGGTATGCATTAATTTAAAGACAAAGAGCTAAGATTTCTGTTACCTGAAAAAACCCAATTGTTTTAAAATAACTTTATTTTCCTAGTGAATGGGTTTTTCTTGAAAAGTTAGTGTATTCTTAATCCAAGTGGAAGGATTGCAGTATGAATGGTTGTTATAATGCTTACGACAAGTTTATTTAAAATAAAAACACCTGTCCCGGGATGTAAGAACGTTGCAAAAGCAACTGCAGTTGTGATAACCATGATTTTATTTGGTTTTATGGTATAGTAAAGATTGAGGTGAAAGTCTTGTGCCGTAGAATGATTCGGTACTCATTTCCTACTGATGTGGTGGATACCTGCCTTTTGTTTTCAAGGCCTGTTTTGGCAGTTTCTGACAAATACAAATTTGGCAGATACATGTGTCGCAAATTCACTCTGGTGTTTCTGGAGATATCTTTGGAAAAGAGGTTCCTTATTTTTTAGTTTTCAGACGTAAGTGTGTCTGCAGTGTTTCTGTTCTTTACAAATAATCTGAAGCTAACAGTACGCATATGTCACATTTGGAGATACCTGTTCAGAACTATGAATGCTGTGAACATACTTCAGGGTTTGAAGACTTACCATTTCACCTGGATGTCATACAAGCCATGCAGTTGACAAACAGATCCTGTTGGAAACTTTGTTCTACCATGTGTATGAATGCCTTTAAAAAAAATTAAAAAATACTGGGTTTGAGGGTCTGATCTTCAGTACAGTACAAAGTACAAGTACTTCATTATTTGGTAATGAGCAGTGTGAATCGTAAGTGTACTGTGTCTATAATGTTGCTTGGTGATCTGCCTGCTAAGCTGCAATATGAAATGCTTTAGATGTTAAAATAGATAGATAAAATAGATAAAATGCTTTTACTGAAAGAATTGATACTGTGTAAAAGTGTTTCTCCAATGAAAAATGTATCTAAAATAAAATATCAGAGAACCAGTCCACTGTCTGCTAAATGAATTAATGTTTTTATAGCTCGCACTTTTATGTGCATCACTTTGTGCCTGTGATGGAGTTTAATAATTTAAGGCTGTTTCCCTACCTCTTCCTGTATCTTGCAGGCATACAGGAGTTTCCAGAAAATATAAAAAATTGTAAAGTCTTGACAGTTGTTGAGGCCAGCGTAAATCCTATTTCAAAGTAAGTTTGTCATTTTTTTTTTTTTAAATGTTTTATATTTTGCACACACGCTGCTGAGTCTCAGACTTGCTTCAGAAGCGTGCCAACCCTTGGAGGCAAGGAGCAGAGTTACCTGAGACTTACCTTCATTAACCTCATTGCACTATGATACACTATAGTTATGTCATTAAAGTATTTTGCCCAAGTTAATAGGATATGTGGACAATCCTGCATTATACCATGTGGCTTTCTCAGCTTTTTTATGTTCATCACTTCTCTGTGAAGGTAGAGAAATAGGCAGAGAGCTTGCTTTCTTAATAATTAATTTTACTCTAAAACCCGTATCACTGTTTTTCATACTTAGCTTATATGAGTAGATTTCCCTGTCACCTTCTATAGTTACAAAATTAATTTGCCAGAAGTAGTACTGCCGGAGATACAAACTCTGTGCAGCATAACTCTTCAGGGGAAAAAAAGATGTTGCATAGATTTTAATTTACCTTACTGTCTCTAATGAATGCCTCCTCCATGTTAGGTGTCAGGAGATCACAAATACATAGCAAGACAACATTTGTTGTTTCTAGTTTTTATTGCCTGTAGATATTGTCCTCAATACTTAATTTGGAACTAATCTTACAGAGAACAAGTATATAATGTAATTTTGTAGAAATTCTGGTACCGCTTTAATTTTAATGTTATCAATATGTAGGACTTTAATACTATACAGTTGTTTAAGAAAAGATGACTTAATGCCCTGAATATAATTGAAAAAAAGGCACTATATTATATTTTATTTCTGTGTAGGCTTCCAGATGGATTTTCCCAACTGTTAAACCTAACGCAGCTGTACCTGAATGATGCTTTTCTTGAGTTTTTGCCAGCCAATTTTGGGAGGTAAGCTGAATTTGAAACTTGGTATCTACATTGAGTTTTAAACTTATGTAGAGCATTTTCTGCTGCTTCTCAAGTGAAGTGTGACCTGAAGGAGGGGAAAAAGTTTACGTTACCAATCCATTTATGCCACATATTAGTCATGGAAGAAGAAACTGAATCTTTATCACCATTTTTTAATTGGGCATTTGAAGGACAGACAGAATGCTTATAAAGAGCCAAGAAATAAAACTTATTTATGTATTTGCTTCTTTTACAACACAAGTCTGGGAGACTAGTATTTCTTGCAGTACTGTTTATTGTTTAGTTATTGGAGTGAAGCAGATAATGACATCTGTAATTCCACGTGTCCTCTCCTGGATGCACACATTACTTCATGCATATCTATAATTTTCAAGTTCCTCGTTGTCAGGAATCTTTCAGAAAGACTTCGCATATTTATAGTGTGCTGACTAAGAAAAATTGTTCCATGTAATAGCTTAAATATGAGAAAATACTAAACCCCTACCTCTTGAAAATGGATTAAGCCTTGTGAGCAAAAGTGAAAGCATAATATTGTGAAAAAGAGGAGTCCTAGGTGAGCACAGTTCATCCTTTTCTCCTTATGATGCTGATTTAGCCAATTTCTGCTTTCCCCGCTCCCCCTCAGCCGTATTTTATGCTCTCTTTCCTAGATCGTCAGTCTCCTACCCCACCCCATGTCCAGCAAGCCCCTTTCAGGAAATACGGCTATTAGTTAACCGGGCATATTGCTGTGTGAAAGCAGTTGCCTTAGGCTGTGTGGTTATAGTTGGGTCAGCACAGTTTACAAGAGATTAGAAAAGCCCCCAAATCAAGTGCTGCAGAAGTCTCGCAGATCAGGAGATGTACAATGAAAGATGAGAACAGGTGCAGTCCATTAGTGACCATTAGTTTATCAGTCATTTGTGATCAGAGTTGTTGGCCTATTCTTCTCTGGCCAGTTATTAGTCATTCCCTGATGGACAATTAAAAGCACTAGATCTGTTACATGCTTAGCTGACAAAAAAGCTGCTTATGATACAGGAGCATTAGTTATCGTGATTGTTTCTAGTACACAAAGCTTATGTTTCAAAAGCCTTCATTAAGGTTGAAGAAATACCTGGAAGATGCATAGTCTTTATCTTTGTTGGCATTTTAATGATTGCCTATACATTTTTCTGTTATGTTTTTTAATAGCCTAACCAAATGGCAAAATTTTCTTAGTAAAAAACAGACACTACAGATGAAATTGAAGGCTTTAGGTTGACACAGTTGGTCTTATAAGTAGTTAATCTTAGACATGGTTTAAAAAAGCCTCATTATAACTTTTTCTTCATCACTGTCCGCTTTTATAATGCTTAATGGTTAGGGAAATGGTGAAGTCACTAATTACTAACAGCTTAAGAATAAATCAGTTACTGAAGGCATCTTGGAAGTCAGTTCTCCAGTGTAGTATTTCTCTTAATAGCTACGAAGAATTCAGCCTCGGTTTTTAAAATATAAATAGTGACTTCCAGTATCCTAGCTTGTAGCTAGGAGAATGAAACTGAAATTAATACTTTTCTCAATAGTTGTTTTTAAATGAATTCAAAGTATTTATGTAAGTTTACCAGCTAATAATGGCATTGGACAGAATAAATACTATTCTACAGGAAGATAATGTTTAGATCAAATAAATTAGAAAACAATGAATTGGTAAAATGTCATTTCAAACTAAGGTTCAGATCCCTTTGACATTGAGTACATCTGTTCAGACTGCTCTGCAACTCCACAACTTTACAACTGGGTATAAACACTTGCTAGCGCAAACTGGCTTTTAGCTTGTACCTCAGAATATGGAAATACTTTTCCAAAAAGCACACAAACAAAAAACTCCGGTTGAAGCTTTTGGGATATTTAGAGACTTGTTGGTTAGTCCCTTAAAGAACAAGCCTTCAGTTTCTTCCAATTTGGGGCATTAATTGTTCTGTATATGGCCTTATAGCTATTACTTTTCATTACATAGGAACACATGAGTTCTGTTGCTTGCTCTTGCTGGCAACTATAGGCAGTAATGCCTCTTAAAAACTAAGCCAACATCGTATTATAGCTAGCAAGGTACTTATGCCCCGCATGTCAGGGTCTCTTCCAGCAGTTCAAGTTAGAAACCTGGTTTCCCACATCAGTTTCTCTCTGACTGTTCATACTCATTTGTTCCACAGTTTAATTGCTGTCATCTCTCATGAGTGTTGTCCCCCATTCTCTCACCTGCTGTTTTTGTAGTGTTCTCATATCCCTCTTTTAGTTTGTTAGACTAAACAAAATTCTGTTTTGCTCTGGTATGGCAGGTTTTCCTTTGTGCCTGATTGTATTAATATATCTTGGAACAAGTTTCAGTTTGAATTCTTCCTCTTCTTTTTGACAGAGGATGATGACATATATAGCTATATTTAGCATTCAAATTGAGATCTCTTCATGGCTTGTACAATGTCATGATTATCTTCTTGTTTCTCTTGGAAACGTCTGTGGTTATGCTCTAGTGTTCCACTAGGCCTTTTAGCAGCTGCCTAGTGTCATTTCCCACGTGATCGACTAATGCATTGGACAGCTCAGTTAGAAATGGCTGATGACTCTACAAGGCAATCATGAGTACTTGACTTGGTGCTATGACATCTTGTCCCTTTTCTATTTTTTTTCAGTCCTTAAGGTTATACGTGTTTTTTCCCCTACAGTGTCCTAATAATTCACTGTATTTAGTGGCATCAGCCAACTTAAACATTTTTCCTGTCCTCTAAGATTGCTGTAAAAAAAATATTGAACAGGATGGTCCCAAAATAAGTCTTTGAGGACCTCTGTCAGTAGCATTCAGCCTGATGCTTCGGAAAGAAAACTTGTGTAAGCAAGCAAGCTACTACTTCTAGTATATCCATGCAGTGTTTTATTACATTTATCCCTATGCTTTATTCTTGCCTTCAAAATTGATGCTAAAGGTTTGCATACTATTGAGGTCAAGATTATCCTTCCCTACAAACACCACACACACCTTCCCCCCCTACCCCGGCCCTTCTTTATGAGCAATACATACTTGCTGTCCTTTAGTGATCTTGGACTGCTCCAGCCAGTTAGACTTATTAAAAATCACCAGACTTTTGATTAAATATGCCGGTTTCTTTGGAATTCTGAGGTGATAAAGCAGTTTGGGTTTTTTTTCCTCCACTCCCAAATTCTAATTTAAATACATTAATATTGGCATGGATACCAGAGCTAACCTTTGTACCAGTGCACAGAAATCTCAGAATTGCTTATGCTTAGCTAAGAAAACCGTATCTGTTGTATCTAAATACATCATGTAAACTTACATTTAACTATACAAATACATAAGCAGAGCATTCTGAACTTGAAGCTCACTGCATGCTATTTGTGAGACAGGGCTTTAAAAGGGAAATGTTTTTTACTGATGGGTGTTTAAGATAAGCAAGGAGTTTATCTTCACTGTTATGCTAAAAACTCTTGAGAATGTTGTCTGTAATGGGATATTGCACCCACAGACTTTTTATTGTGATGTTGCAATGAATTTACTTTTAATCTTTTCTCTCAACAATTGGCCAGTAGTATTTGCAGTAGTAGATATCTTTAGTAGTATCTACTTTGGGAAAATTTTTTTATGTAAATGTACAGTGATAATCAAATTGGGAAGTTAGTTTAGTTACATATATGCAATTTGGCTGAAATTTTTGCAAATGCAACCTGCTACCTGCTATAGGGTACATATATTTCAGTCCTCTTGCCTTTAAAAAAAATAAAAATAAATCTGCATTAGCAAACCTGCAAAGGAGGTGAAAAATAAAGAACATCTCTCTATGAAATTACTTTCCAAGGAATGACTGCTGTTGAACAGCGAGTTTCTAAGTATACCTGCCATATATTTCTTTTACATATTTTTTACAGTTTGTTTAGTTAAAGAAATCACATTTAGGAAGAATATTGATCTTATCCTGGCAAGGTGTTCATGTAGATTTTGTTTTATTTAAAAGTTGAGATACATTTTGAAAGCTGGCTGAGTTGGTTACATTAAAAATGCTGCAATAATAATTGTGTTGAGGCCATTAGACCAGATATGCTTAAAGTTGAGTAATACTTACAACTTTGTGTTTAGGTGATGTGTAAATATTTCTGTGGTTATGGGTTTTTACAGTTGAGAAATGAAATATTTCCATATAAGTATGACAAATCTTTGTGATAGAATAGCACAGGAAATACGTATTCTGTCACTACAACTTCTGTTTTTCCTTTAGCATAGGTGGACTAGTTCTCTGTCTATATTTCTCTTCCAAATTAAACCCCAGTTTTTCAGTTCCATTATGGCAATTCAGATGCTTAGCATGGGTGTTTACACCGGCAATTTAAAGGGCAGCTAGGCTGAGTGTCTGATGTATATTATTATATTAAACTTGAATTAACCCTGCCCGTCATAATGGAAGAAGTGACAACTGCTTCAGTCCAACATTTCTCATCAATTACGGCAAGAAAATTGCTCGTTTAGATGCAGCTGTATCTACCAACCAGGAGAGGTTGAAAGTGTTTCCCTAGTAGCCTCTGTGTAGCTCTATACATAAGAAATTCGATATTTGTATCTCCAGTTTCTTAGGATTAGCTGAAGAAAGAGTAGAACGTGAAACAAGCTTATGAAGTTACAAACCTTTCTATCACCAAAGGCAGCCTTTAAGTTCACAGAATTAGCTTATTAGAAGTGTAGTACAGTCAGTTCTGACTAAAGTCAACGATGTGTCAGCGTGCATGTATGTAGTTTAGTATATGAATGGGGCTTTGCTTCTGCTGCTTTCCACGGAGAAATTTGATGGCATGTGCTTGTTGTGAAGAGAAACTACAAACTGCGTAGCTATTTTCCCTGTCACCAAAGGAAAACACCAACTGGAGCCTATTGCAGTGTTCCGTTGTTCTTGGGTTTAGAAGTCCAAGCTCAAAATGACCATTCAAATCTGAGGGTGCTTAAACAAACAAGCTCTGTTTTGTCACAAATTGGTATCTTAGGATGTAAGTAGGGTAAGAAGGCTAGGAAGTCCTTTCCAATTATGTCTGAGATTGACAGCAGTGATATTACCATGAACTGGATTTTTATTAGGGTATTCTTTCATCACTGTTAGAGTGTTGGTTTTTCTTTGAGAAGTTGGGAGGAGGAGGTTCCCCTCCAGCAGTTTCTACCAGATGGCAAGTACTGCTTGCAGTGCTGGGCTGTGTCGACCTCTGCTCTGTTTCAAGGTGACTGTTATATTCTTAGGCTATTCGTAGGCGCAGCAGATTGCTACTTTCAAATGCATCCAAAAATGAGCGAATGTCTAGAGGAAAAATAAATACTGTTTTCAGCTTTCTATTTTTACTTTAAGTATAGTTCTTACTACTTAATCAAAATTAAAGTTTTTTGTCTCTGTCCTTACAATATACTCAGTTAAGCACATTCAGGAAAGACTGGTCTGTTCACTAAGCTCCTTTTTGAGTCAGGGAGCTTAATGCCCTATTTGGTGTTGTAAGAGGGCTGTTAGTGGGTCACATGTAGAACTCTTGTCTTTACAATACTGCCTGTATTTAAATCAAACTTAGTTTCTGCATTTCATTTAACAAAGAGACAGTCTTGTCACTCTTGTCCTGATGCAAAAAATTCCACTGCGGATGGTACATTGCTTGAGTGTCAAGACTGCTTTAAACTTATCTTGGCCAAGCAGTTGAGTTTGGGATTTAGAGGTTATTTATCTTGCAACCAAGGATTTACTGAAAGGAAGGTCAAACTGCCTTCTAACAGAAATATCAAAATGGATTAAGAAGCTGAGTAGAACGAGAATATGGAAGAAATCCAAGATGAATTTAAAGGGTTTTTTTACCATGTGGAAGACCACAGGTATTCCTCTGATGAGGCGTGTTAGTTGAATGGGTTTGATACATTGCCAGTATTAGAAATTCAACATCTTAACTTGTGCAGACTGATCCTACCTTTCGTCTGTTACTTCCTGCGTACTTCTGTGTATGATGGTAACACATACCCATAGTGTGTTACCCATAACACACACACCATAGTGAGTCCAATTAAGTGCTTTAAAATCTTTGGGATGAAGGAAAACAAATGTGTTCAAACAAGTGCAGAAGAGCAGGCAAGATCTAGTTTATTTGTTGCTTCACCAAAATCAACCCCCATGAATAAATTAATTTTAAATAATGTGCAGATGTATGCACAAAACATATTTTTATTCTTACAGAAAAAACATTTCAAGCTTGTAGATCTTTTTTTGAAATTGAGCAATATAAATAAGTTCACAGATTGCTTTTGTCGTAAAATACAGTATATTGTGTTAATTTGTTATGCCTTTCTGTTACAGATTAACTAAACTCCAGATATTGGAACTTAGAGAAAACCAGTTAAAAATATTGCCAAAGTAAGTATCAGTGACGTTTATTTAAACTACTTTGGAGGTTTTTTCCTGTAGTTATACTGATAATGTAGTGCATATTGAAAAGTACATCACAGCTTAAAATGTGTAGCTAAGTAACTGGATTAAATTCTCACAAAAAACCTTCCTTCCATACTGATGAAATTGTATCTCACTTCAGACTGACCGATCTGCCTATTCAGAGTTTTGCCTATTCAGAGATATTTTTTTTTTTATTTTATTTTTTTTCCCCCCTGTGGATTTCTGGTCCATGTGTGAGCTTTTAAGTCAGCACGTGGGCACCTCAGGGTGATCGTTCTAAGTCTGATGCTTCTTTCACCCAGTATTGTGTGGTTACACAGATGCTGCCCGGGTATTGGTCTGATGGCTGAGTGTCTGAGACTTAGGCATTGGTGATTGAGGTCATTATCTCTAAATCGAATGTGGAGTTTGAGGTGCTTGCTCAGAATGACTGAGGGAATGCCTCTCATGTGATTTGAACACTTTTTTTTAGTTTAATATACTTCAGGGCTGAAAAAGTACAACTTGTTGCTTTGTTGTAGCAACAGGCTCATTTAGCATAATGGCAGCATATTCCTCAGGTGTGTTTTCAGTAAGAGTAAAATAGTTCTGGAAATTCTTACAGCGTTTCTTTAAACAGTAAATCCAGTTGTACCTCTCTTAAAATCTAGCACCTTTCTAAACC